>NC_142719.1:17694869-19082325 GCF_055471065.1 Atractosteus spatula
GGTTTGTTTCTCCAGGTGAAAGCCCTGAAGGAGAAGATCGAGGCGGAGAAGGGGAAAGAGAGCTTCCCCGTGGCGGGGCAGAAGCTCATCTACGCCGGGAAGATCCTGCAGGACGACACGCCCATCAAGGACTACAAGATCGACGAGAAGAACTTTGTGGTTGTCATGGTATCAAAGGTAGGGGGCGGAGAGACCCACATCTTACTGCTTGAGCCTTGGAGTGAGGCCGCAGATATCCCTAAGGATGTCCCTCCGGACACTTAGGGTTCCTGTGAATTCTGAAAAAAGTGGAAAGTGTGGAATAAATGAAAATGAGTTTTTGAAATCCTGGGAATATAATGGGGGTGGTAAGGTGGTGCACTGGTCAGCATCGCTGCCTCACAACACTGGGGCCCTGGGTTCAATTCCTGGGGTGCTATCTGTGTGGAGTCGGTATGTTCTTCCTGTGTTCGTGTGGGTTTCCTCCAGGTGCTCCGGTTGCCTCCCACAGTCCAAAGACACACTGCTAGGTTAACTGGCTTCTGGAAAAATTGGCCCTGGTATGAGTGTGTGCATATCTGTGTCTGTATGTACCCTGCGATGGACTGGTGTACCCTGCCTTGTGCCCATTGCTTGCCAGGATAGACTCCGGCTCCCTCCCAACACAGAATTGGATAAAGAGGATAGAAAATAAAAGCCATGTCACCCTGAAACGCACAGCTGTCAGCCCACTGGAGAGAAGGGCCAGCCTGCATTTGGCATTTCGTCACGCAGCACAGAATCTTATCATAAATGGATCTTTTTTTCAGAATCTCTGATCTATCTGTTTATCAGTTCAGCAAGTTTTTGTTTGTTTGTTTTTTGGTTGTTGTAAATCTCCTGTCTCTCCTGCTTCAGACAAAACCTGCCCCAGCATCACAGCCCCCCTCCTCAGAACCGGCTGCGGTCTCAGTCCAGGAATCGGGTTCGTCTCAGGTTCCCGAACCGGCGCCAGCGGCCCTTCCCATCCCACCAGAGACCGACAAGCCCAAGGAGGACCCGGCTCCCCCTGCTTCAGCCCAGCCCGAGGGCACAGCGAGGTAAGAGAGCTGACAGCTCGATCCGCGTCTTTGAGGTTCTGTCTCACTTGCTGTGTGTGATCATGGGTTCGAGCCACTAGCCCACGTGACTGCAGCTGGGATGAGTCAGACGAGACTCTTTTGACTCCTGCCAAACTGGGCCCGCAGAGACGTCCCGGGGCCCCTGCAGCTGGCTCGGTCCGCCCAGCCCCAGTCTCTCTGTGTGGGTGCAGCACCATGTAGAGGCACAGCTGGGGATAGCAGGCCTGGTGGCAAATGATACAGAAGATCAGGTGCAAGACTCTGTCTTGACAAGTCAGTCAAATGAAAGAAATTCAAGGCAAGGGAACTCCTCCAGTTCTTGGCTTTATCAGGATTCATAACTATATGCAGATCCACTGGTAATTAAAATTGTTTTCTCCAAATATGCAGGGGAATTAGTGCACAACTCCCCCTGTCAGTAAATCTTAGATCTTTGTCGGAAGCTGATTTGAGACCGTACAGCTGTAACGAGGTGAGGCTGGCAGTTTTAAGAGGTGGTTTCATCTTGATCTTCTCACCTGTCCAGCTTTTCTGACTGGTGCTGCTTATCCCTTCGGTGCTGTCTCTGATGTTGTTGCTTGTCTTGCGTGCAGCACGGAGCCGTCTGCGGAGGCGGCACGAGCAGGAGATGCGTCTTCCGAGCTGGGTGAGTGTCCAGGGGTCTGTCACTGGTGCGCGAGATGCACACAGAGGCTCTCGGACTCCAGTAGCTGTGAACACAGCCCTTACTGCAGATGGGGGGGGGTTAAAATAAAAACTGGCTACTGTCTGGAGTTCAGCACATGGCAGTTGTAAGCCTTTCATCCTGGATTCTAACATGTCTCAATGATCACAAAGTAAATCAAATGAACGATATCCTGGAGGGCACCTGGTCTGCGACTGCGAAGGAGCAGTGCATCCCTGTCCAGCCCTGCAAACTTGAGGAAACAATGCATTCAGGCCAGAAACAGACATATTGTTTCTTTCTCACAAGAGCTGAGGAAAGCAAGCCCTCACATGCTCATAAGTGCCTTTAGTCCTGCATTTTTTCTTCTCCCAATTCAAATTGTGTTTGATCAGGTGCCGATATGTTATTATTCATTTGTTCAGCTGATGCCTTTCTGCCAGGTGACCTACAAGAGCAGCAGCTGACAATACAGTATTAATAATAATCATTTGTATTGGCAGTGTTTTAGCAAATGGAATACTGATGTGTAATAAGAGAGCAATCCAAGGACCGTGTGTGTTAATAAGCACAATAAATATGGCAGAATACAGCAGGAGGTGATGGGCAGTGAGCTGTGGGGCAGTAATGGGAGGTTGAGACAAGGGAAAGCAGTGATGCCAATGGCTGGCATCACTTTTGGACCTGGACAGCTGCAGGCCACCAGCTTTTATAGGTGATGATTCCCAGTGAGTAAACACCTGGAAACAGTGGTGAAATAGACAATATCCACTGAGTTGTTGATTCAAATGAAGTCATGAAGATTCCAGGACAAGCAGGGGGCACTGCTGATCTCCAGGACCAGGAGTGAGCAGCAGAGGCTCATGGGATTGAGCGGTACTTTCCAGCGGTGTTGGCCAGGGCAGAGTCTGCTGCGGGGTGGGGGAGTCCAGACGGGTGTTCCAGGTTGTGCCCTGGCTCCACTGCTTTTACCACTGTCTATCTGTGTGTCTGTGTGCAGTGACAGGCGCGGAGTACGAGAGCATGCTGACCGAGATCATGTCCATGGGCTACGAGCGAGAGAGGGTGGTGGCGGCGCTGAGAGCCAGCTTCAACAACCCGCACCGGGCCGTGGAGTACCTGCTCACTGTGAGGACCCGTGGGCATCGGGCCAGCCCCTGAGAGGACGCTGGTACCGAGCAGAGGGGGCTGATTGCTATAGGAGCCGGTGGCTGTTAATTGCAAGTCTGCACAGTCTTTTAACTGACTAGACCACGTTAGTGGGGGTGAGAGAAGTACAGCAAAGGGCCCAGGCTGTGAGTGCGTTTTCAATGCAGGCAGTGCAACTGGAACCACACCGAGCTCCTGGGGGGGTTAGCCTGGGACAGATTTGGGGGCCTAGTCCTCTTGAGTTGTCTTAAGACCTATCCAGCCTGCAGGCTCGCAGAACGACATCGTTAGACCCTGAGAACACAACCAGCCTTAAATTCCCCATCAGCCTGAACGAAATTCTGACATAAAACGCTGCAACTCTGCAGAAGCAAAACTAAACATGGCCCCAAGGACAAAGGAGTCCACAGCGACAAGGACTCCGATCGCCTGTTGTACTCAGTTGCTCTTGAGTATTAGAAGTAGGGCCTGGTGATTTCCAGAAATATCCCAAAACTTCTGTGTTTTTTTTTTTGAAGAGGCACGTAATTTCCTAAACTACTTTATACTCACGATCTTTTCACTTTCTCCTGGAGTGGTTCCTTTTTCCACACATCGTCAGAAGCATGTGAACATGAAGCAAAATCATCTATGAAACTTATAGAAACTGTTACGATTCGTGCTTTATGTTTCCAGTTCCTTGTACACTCATTCAGCCTGAAGAGCAGGACTGATGTTGCTTCAAATCAGCCTGTTCTGAAAGCTCTGTGACTGAACCTTTACTGGAGCGATTTCCATCCTGCTGTCTGGGTGACAGATGACATTAAGAGCTACAGAATTTACAGACTTTTTCCAGTAGCATTCTGCCGATTTAGTTTTGCGACTTCTGCCTGTTAAACTGGTTTAAACTGTGGTCAAGGTTAGGTGTAGGCTTCTGAGCATACTGAGCATACTGAGCTTGTGAGTACCAGTACGGATTGTGTTCAGTTTTGAGTAGCCGTTAATTCTTGAATTAAAAGCATTTCTGGTTTGTCTGAAGACAAGTCGTTAACGCTTTTAACATTTTAAAATGGATTTCTTCTATTTGTGTCTAAAATGTGGAAATATTACAAAATGTTGTGCTACAACAATCCTTTGCATGTTTTTTTTGTTCCCATTCGTATTACGTGTAACGTATATCCGAGATGGAAAGGTTTAAATATCCGGAACTAAACTGGAAAACCCCAGCCCTACTTCTAAGCCAATTAGAGAAGCGCGTAAGTACTGGTCTAACGAGACACTAAACTGCTGTGCTCTAGCGGTGTCGATCCTTGCAGTGTAAGGTGTAGCTGGGTTTGATCACCGAGAGGGAGAGGTGAAACACGGCATGCTGGGCCAGTTTGGAAAGGTTGAAGGGGATAGATTGCGCTAGGTGGGGGTTCAGAACATCCCAGGAAAACGTCTCAAAGGGGGCGTGGTTGTGTTTGCTTGCTTTTCCATGCAGGGGATTCCCAACAGCCCCATCCAGGAGACCACCCCCCCAGCAGAGGAGCTAGCCCCCGCCAACACGGCCACAGCTGAAGGTAAGCCCAGCTCCCCAGCTCTCTTCCCCAGGAGGCGTCTCCCGTGTGGTCCTGAGCACTTGAAGATGCCCGGTAGTTGCTCCCACATCGAGAACGGGTCGTGTAGCCCTTTATGCTCAGAGCCCTGTTAGGTGTGCCCTGTTAGGTGTGCAGGAACTGGCCGAGCCTTGCGAGACCCAACTTCAGAGCTGACTTGTGGGCTGTGTTGCCGTCTGCAGATGCCAACCCTCTGGAGTTCCTGCGGGAGCAGCCCCAGTTCCAGAGCATGAGGCAGGTGATCCAGCAGAACCCTTCCCTCCTGCCCGCCCTGCTGCAGCAGCTAGGCCGGGAGAATCCCCAGCTCCTGCAGGTGAGCGCTCCTTTCCGCCCCCTCTCATCCTGTCTGGAGCTACAGGGTTCACCTGGGTGCATCATAGGGCACACGGACACAGACTCGCCCGCCAAGGGTCCCAGATTCTAGTTAACCTACCAGCATGTGTTTGGACTCTGGGAGGAACCCCATCACGGGGAGAACATACAAACTCCACACAGACAGCACCCCAGGTCCCGAATCGAGCCCTGGGCTCCAGCGCTGTATGGCAGCAGTGCTACCTCTCCACTTTCTTCCCACAAGAAGATCCCAGGCTCCTTAGGTCTCTCAACATGTAGATGGCGGCTGACTTCACCTGTAGAATCAGGAGCATCTAATGTGCTGATTCTGGTTTCATGGAGTCAGACAAGCAGCTCTTTCAACAGCCCACAGAAAAGATTGTACCGAGTGTCGTGGTCATGGTTAAAACATGCTCATTGAAACCAAGCAGGTTACAGCTTCACTTTACACCTGTGAGTTCACCCAGTGGTGGATTCAAGATGAGCTGGATGACTTCCAAACCAGGCTGGCTTTGTTCTTTCCCTGAATGAAGCCCCTGGAAAATGCTAAATCTGTGTAATTGAAAAGAGACATTAAACTTAGATGTGTTTTCCTGCACCTGTTTTGATTGGTGTTGGCATCTTTGCAGTTTTATAATTACTTTCATGAAAAGAGAAGCAACAGTCTTGAAACCTCCCCTGCAAAAGTGATGAACTGTTTCTGACTACTATTATATTAATACTAAACATCTATGTCAAATCTAGGCTTGTTGGAAACTCCATTCTAAGCCAAGTGACACATAAATGTGTTTTACAAGTGAAAAGACCCAGAAGGAAGTCTCGGTGACAAGCTGAGGTGACACATTAGAGTTTAAAAGACTTTTTTTCTGCTTTAAGGACACTTTGATGAGCAGTATGGATGGTTATTGCCTGTGATCATCCGAATCCAAGTTATTCCTCCCTGGTTATTCCCAGCTATTCCCAGCTCCTTGTGTTTTCTTTTTCCCATGATTTTCTTTGTGTTCCGCAGCAAATCAGCCAGCACCAGGAGCTGTTCATCCAGATGCTGAATGAGCCCGTGGGAGAGCTGGGCGAGGGGCCTGAGGGTGAGCTGGGGGCCGCGGGAGACGACAGCTCCCCCGTCAACTACATCCAGGTCACGCCTCAGGAGAAGGAGGCCATCGAGAGGGTGAGTGGGGCAGGAGAAGCTCTGGGAGACGTACCCTGGGGCCTGCACACAACTAGGGCTTATTCTCTCTTTTACAGACTCACATCCAGCACACTATCACCCTTCTGATTTCAGGGTCTCGCCAGCCCGTCTTTCGCTTGGCTGCCTCTCTGCCTCCGTCTCGCTCTTTGCCGCCTCTTTCGCCTTTAGCTTTCCGCCTCTGCAGCCTCTTTCAAACTACCGCTGCCCCCAGCTCACTCCATCTTAGTTGTCTAGATACACTCTTTCGGTTTGGCAGCGCCAGGGGTCTCCGCTCAGAGGGATGGCCCACTCAGGGAGAATGAGGAAGTGCAGACAGGCTCCGCCTCTGACATGCCCCCTCTGTCAGCCAATCATATACAGGGTGGGGGGGGGGGTAGGGCAGCAGTTAGAGGAGAGGCTCATCTCTGCAGGCCTGCCCAGGAAGTGACAGGGGTCACCGGCTTGCTGGGAGTAGAGAGAATAACAAGAATGACTGATCCCAGTAGAGGAAGTAGAGGAAATCACCTTTACTGCTTGAGCTACTCAGAAATCCTCCCTCTAAGCCCCACTTTCTTCTCCTTTAGCACATTCTGGCCTTTTTCCTAAGGAACGGCTTTCAGAGTGCCGCTCCTGGTCGTCGTCCCGTGATGACTCTGAGCGCTGCCCTAATGGATTTAGGCTTTCGTTTAGTTTCGCCTCGGATTCCCCTCACTGCCCCTTTGACTCACCTCTTCCTCCTCTTCTGTCCCTCCCTCCCTCCCTCTTTCTGCTCCAGTTGAAAGCGCTGGGTTTCCCGGAGGGCCTGGTGATCCAGGCTTACTTCGCTTGCGAGAAGAACGAAAACTTGGCCGCCAACTTCCTGCTGAACCAGAACTTGGAGGACGAATGAGAGTCGCGCCCTCCCGGCCTGTGTTTTATACGAGAGCTGGAGTTTATTTAACTTGGGGTGGGTGGGGGGCTAGGGGATCTGGGCTGGAGTGGGAGTAGGGGAGGGTGAAGTTCTCTGAAAGAGTAAATCCGCTTGAATTCCAATGGAATCGCTAGGATATACCGGGACAGAGGTGCGGCTTGAAATGAAGGGGTTGGGGAGGAAGGAGTTGGGTGGTGAGAAGCAGGACAACAGTTTCAAGTTTTGAAGTAAAGACTGCAGACCCAAAGCATTCCCTTACTGAAACACTAGCGCGTCAGACGGCACTGTTTTCAAGTGCTCCCAGAGAGCGGACGAGGAGCCGATCCCAAGGGCTGGCAGGATGCAGGGGGCTGGGAGGGGTGGAATTGGACTGGAAATGTTTCCCAGTCACTGTGGCCTGCAGCTTTGCATAGTCCCACACTGCCAAAGCCCTCTGCCTACTGGGGATGGGATTGGGGCCTCTTTCCCTGTCAGAGGAAGGCCTTCAAAATGAATCTATTTTTAATTAAACAAAACAAGGGGTGGCTTATACTGTCTAGATTTTCGGTTCTTTTTCGCTGCTTTGCCCGTTTGGAGGTCCTGTGCTGTTGTAAATGTTACGTGCAGTGAGCTTGGGCAGCCTGGAGCAGAGGAAGGGAGGCAGGCAGAGATGTGCAGCTGTGCAGAGAGGACAGTGCAGGAGAGAGGGGGCTTGAGTCTCGGGGCTGCGCTGGTGAGGCAGGAGAGGTCAAGAGGTCAAGCTAGTGCACAGGGACGGCACCTACGAGCAGTTCAAAGGTCACATGATCTTCTCACATTATATATACTGTGTACTGAGTTACAGATGATGCATAATGTGACTGCATCAGTGATAACATACCATTGTATAATCTGGCCCTTTTAGAAAATCCTGGTAGTTTATGAAAGAAACAAAAAAAAACGTGTTTTTTGTCCATATTGGAAAAAAGACCTAGAAACCTGAGCTGGCTATTAAATTACACTAATTGGGGAAACAAAAGAACCGCTGAGCTTAAACAAATCACCTTCTTAATTGCTCAATGATCTTTTTCCTCAGTTCTAAGGTCATTTAATAGCAAATTTGCTGACTTGGAGTTCTCTGGGACCAGGCTTCGCCCTTAGAATTCTTGAGCTTCAAATTTATTCAAGACTGCTTTCCTGTGAGTAACATAATTCCTGAATGTAGTTATTTACTCAGTTTATTTAGTTTGGCTCAAATATTACTTAG
Source organism: Atractosteus spatula (assembly GCF_055471065.1). Lineage (NCBI taxonomy): Eukaryota > Metazoa > Chordata > Actinopteri > Semionotiformes > Lepisosteidae > Atractosteus > Atractosteus spatula. Next base: position 17,702,975 of record NC_142719.1, read on the forward strand.
CATTTAAGTCATGTAGTCTAATGCTGAGAGAGAATATTTTGTTTTGTTCATTGAAAATGACTGAAGTATAAACAATAATTTTTCTCTCGTCATAAGACTCGTAGATTTGTATGCTGACGTGTTGTGCGAGTGTTAGCAGGTGTGTAGTACTGTCCATGTGGGGACTAAATCTGAGAGCTGTAACCACAAAGAGGCTGACTCAGGACAGCAGGCCGTGTGAGGAAGGGCCCAGAAGCCACATGTTAACCTGAAAGTGCCAGAGATAGTTGTTTTAGGTCTGCTTTCACCCTTGAGGAGTTCGATTACGCGGAGAGTTAAGCCATAAATGAAACCAGCGAGTCAATGGAAAGTCCCCACAATGATAGTAATGCACATGCGTGTGGGCGTGTGTTTAATCGTTTGTGCAACAAGTCAGAACTCTAGAACAGCAGGGAAAATGAATCACCCCACCCTCCCTAAGCAATTATGGGGAGGGTTTGTTAAAGGAACATTTTTAAATACAAAATTACTTTTAGGGTTTTTATTAATAATGAGGGGATTATTATTGTCGCTAAAGGAACAGCGAAATGACTGCAGATGCCTTCTGTGACGTCTGTTCCATACCCTCGCCAATCTTTGTGCAAAGAAGCGCTTCCTGATTTCAGGGCTGAATGCTCGCTCTCTTGATCAGGGGGCTCTGCCCACTCCGATGTTTAAGACCTCCAGTGTGTGGGTTTAATGAGCAGAGGTCTGGAAATGATTGGTATGATTAATGTTTTCAGAGCTCCACAGACCGCTCCTCCTACCATGAGGGAACTCTGGTCCTCGAGAGCGGACAGGTTCTGTTTCAGAAGATTTCTCAATTCCAGTGATGAGCATTCATCCGATTGGCTGTAGTTGCTCGCACATTAATTGTTCCAAGGTGTTTTATATAAAACCTGCTCCCTGGGGATTTCCAGGACCAGGGTAAATAAAAAGATTGTTTGACCTTTCACTTCAATCTTTCTGGGATCACAATAAACTGTGTCTTCTAGATCTCCCTTCTTCTGACTTCCCTACCTTCTTCACCTGATCCCGAATCCTTCTGTTCTGGTCTGCTTTCAGCCAGGTGTACCTGATTACCAGTGAGTTTGTTTCTTCTGTTTAATAGTAAAAAAATTAAAGAAATAAAAAGACCAGATGTTCAATTCATTCCTTCATATTGTATATGTGTCGGTCATTTAAGACATCGCTCAAGAAAAGCTTCATTTGTTTTCCCCAACTAGCCCTTTTGTTTTAATTTTATTGTGTCGCATACAGCTGGGAATTTTACTGTCTCAAGGGTACTGCTGCTGTACCACCCACACTGGATTTGACCTTTCAATTGTCCAGTTTGGAGTCTAAGCCAGAGTTTACCAATCCTGGTCATGGAGACTCACATACTTGAGCACTTAATTAAATAATTAAACCCTTAGGAGGTTTATAAGTACCATACAATCTCCAAGTTCGGAAAACGACAAAACCCCAGAAGTGACTCGTTGGTTCAGTGAAGGATTACTCGAACGAAAGAGCGCAAGTGGAACAGTGAGCAGCAGGTTTGAGGGGCTCCAGGCCCAGGATGGGTAACCCAGCTCTAGAGCCTTATCTGCTCTATCACACAGTGACTTTGGGTTGTGAGTTTGTTTGTTTTGTGGTATGAAGTATACTTTTAAAATTAAAAAGTTATGCTCATGACCCACTGCAACTTCATCTAAGTTACGTATTCAAAGGGGTGGGGGGTGGGGGGGTTGGGGCAGTACAGATTTTACACTCTGCAGTTCTAAACAAATATTAAATAAAACCTTAAATATCCAGTGTGCACCGTGTAGGGGTTGGCTTGATTATTTTTGACCTGTAGCAGAAATTAAAACAATACCTTACCCTTTAAAGCACTGGGTGTAAGCAGCTGTTTTAGGCCGTTGCAATTGATCAAAAATATTCTGGAACTGTTTGCAAACCTGAATGTACTGTGGCAAATAATGTATTATCATGAAGACAAGAAACAGGTTTTGATTAAATGTGTAAAAACAAGGAAATTGCCACATCCTTTCAGCCAATATGTATTATGCCCACGCCAAATCATAAATGCTGAAGATGAGCAAGACTGTTTAAATTTAAATAATTCAGTGAGGCTCATTACTGAAGATGGGTGGAGACGAACATTTTGCAAGGCTTAAAATTTAATACCCTTTTTTTTAAGTTGGGATTTTTAATAGTGCAAGTGACTCTGGAGAAAGGTGTCTGACAAGTTATGCAACTTTTTGTTTACAATAAAACAGTATCAGAATGTAGTATTGTAGCGCCAGAACACATCATAGGGCCCTATGAAAGGTAGGTACTTGAAATGAATATACTTTTTTTGACTACTGTTCCTGCCATCATCATAACACATTTTCCTGGTGTAATAGGTTTTAGGAAGGTTTACACGGGGCTCTTACCTGCATGTTGCTGCAAGGGAGAGTCGCTGGCAGCTGGTTCGAAATGCAGCTGCGAGGGGCAGGTACAGCATCATCTCTGCCTCAGGCCTAATCCATCATAGGATTTTATGAACTGCACTTGAATTGAAGGGCCTTGTGTAAATTCTAAAGAGTAAATGCTCGTGTGAAACAGCACATTTTCCCATTCATTTTCAGATCTTGCAGAATCATGTCCCTCACCTAAATTGAGCCGTAAGGTCGAAATGGACTTGCTGTGATGGAATCAGTTGACCAAGACAGGGGTTCCCAGTTCTGGTGCTGGGGAACCCCCAATCCTGCAGATTTCACTGCAGCTTAGAGCTCTTTACTGAAATGAATCCTTCAATGAACCACCAAGTCGCTTGGTTCGAACCTTTACAAGTGTTTTTTCCTTTTTACTATTGCATTTGTCTTTTAAAACGTGCAATAGTTAAAAGAAACCTCCTATAAGTTTAGGAATCAAAAATAAAACAGTTAAAATGAAACCTATTATTAGGTTTGCTAAGAGTTCGATTATTGCATTGAGTGCTCCAGTGGAACAGCAGCAGCTGGGAGGTGGGTCCCCAGGGCCAAGAAGCTGAAGTACAGAATGATGTGTACAGCACAGCCTAAATCAGGAGTCCCCAACATGCCCATGTGAGTGATCAGTCGCTTGTCAGTGAGTACCTTGCAACACAATTCTGAATACCTTAATCACATTAATCCAGTTGCTGCAATTATTTCCACTGTAGACTCTCATAAATTGATGTCTCATTAAATCCTGGAACTGGATCCCTAACTGGTTAATACATTATGCAGCCAAATAACTGCCAATGATATTCCATCAAATATTAAACACAGTCTAGGCTGTGCTTCACTGAACAGTAGGGATTTCAAGATGCTGAATGCTGTCTGAGGTGTAGGTTAAAATCCAAACTGAAACTCTTAATCCATTTGAGTCATGAATACTGAGGCAGTCCCATCTGGGAAAAAACAAAACACCTACTCTTTCCATCACTTTTAATGACTTAATTATTTAGTCATCAAAAATTATTAGTTTCCAGTACTACGGCCGCGATCCCCTCAAGCTATTTATACATTTTTTATATCCCTTCGGATACAAACCCCAAACCCCAAGAAGGATGTGAATGAAAAAAATAAAAACGAGAGACAGCAGGGGCTTACAGTCAAGAACAATCCTTTTATTCAATCAGTTAAAGGTGCTGCTCTTTAAAACTGTTTTTATTATTATGGAAAAGAAACTGTAATTAACACATGCATTTCACCATGAGCAAAGGGGGTGTGCTCTCTCAGACAGCAGAACCACCTGGGGGGCTGGGGGGGTGTGACCAACACCAGCTGGGGACCCCTCTCTAGTTCACCACGTGCCCTGCAGGACACGAGGCGCTGACGCTACTTTTAGCAAGAACAGCCAAACAGCTCACATGTGTCGGACAGGCTGTGTTCAGATACATAGGGTTCTACAAAATGCAATCTGGAAGACTCGTCCAGTTCTGTTGGACTTTACTGCGGCCAGTCACAGTTTTTACTAAATGGATACTACTGTACGCGTGTCCCCAAAGTGTGCTTTCTTAAAACAAAACAGTGCGAAAATCATCATCTTGGCATGGAAAAGCTATTGCACCACATAAAAGACAGGACATTTTTTTTAAAATGTTATGCTGCGATTAAAGAAGTCAAAATGGATTTTAAAACAGCTCTGCTGACAGAACTGTTCGCTTTTCAGAGTGGTGAAAGAAAATTCTAAGGCACAACCGCACGTCTCTGGGAATATTCAATGGGAGAACCACCTCCACCAATAACTTTCCCTCTGGAAATGGGAGCGAATGCCCAAGACCACGCAGGACCTCAGAGGAAGAGGATGCAGCCTTGTCCACTGCATCATCTGCACACTCTATGTATCTGAAAGCATCCCCTCGGCCACAAATGTGGCACGTCCATTTTAAGGTGCATCTAGTTGTAGTTTTTTTTATTTTTCTTAAATAGCTGGTCTCATAAAACCACTACAAAAAAGGTGCCTTATGCAATTTACCGTCAAGCTCAATACAATACGCCAATGTCTGCTGCTACCTTAAGATCTAAAAGACAACCAAAACCAAATTCAATAAAAAACTGTCCTGCTAACAACCCCCAGGTTCTCTCTCCCCCACCCCAAAGGGAGTTCCTATGTCTTTTTAAAAAAAAATGTCCTGAAAGCGTACATTTCTTCCCCAAAGTCACCCCAAACCCTGGCACCCCCCATCCCTCCCTCCCTCCCCCCCCAAGCCCACAGGTGTAACTTGTTCACTTACATTTGCTGTTTCAATGGAAAAGCTGAAGAAATCGGTATGATATACAATTGTGAAGCGTACAGACAATATAACATATGTGCTAACTGCATTCCGCTCAGACACTGCGAAGTACACCCCAAAGAGGGAACAAGGAGACAGATACGCGGTTACAGGCTATTCCAGTGTTGAGAGAGAGCGCGAGAGAGAGAGAGAGAGGAAGAGGCGAAGAAAGGAGAGGAAGAAAAAGGATTTTTTTTTTAGTTTTTCTTTTTTTGTTTACCAATGAAAAGAAGAAATAAATCACACCAATTTCCTTTAGTACTATATATAAGGTTCGAAAGGCAAGATGAAGAAGAGGAGGGACACGAAGAGGGAGGCGTTTCAAGGGACAGGGCTCTGTGAACACGTGATCGGGCCTGTGAACAAGAGGCACTTTGGTCAACCCTCAGCCTGGGACCCCCGCTGGGAACCCGGGGGACACGGCTGGAGCCTACAGGGACCCAGGCACATTCCAGGTCCTACCACCAACGTGTCCAGACCTGGAATCTCACTAGGGTCTCGTGAACGTGCACTGTGACAACACGCACTCTTTACTGTGCGGTTTGAACTGCATCCTCCACAGAGAAGGGAAGATCTTGTCTATACAGCAACACAAGGCTGGCTAATTTCAGTGATTGCTGGTGGCGGGGGGGTGGGGGGTGGGGAGGAGGAGAATTTACAAGCATTGCCAATCGTCGCCACTTCTGCCTTGGGCCCACAGGCAGTGGAACACGACCCGCAGAGGAATCTCAAGCAAGCACATCGCCGCACCCAGAAGACTCTCCTGCACCCCGGCCACTCACAGCAGGTATCGCCGAAAAAAACGAGACCTGCCCAGGGCACGTCCTGGACACAGGAATGGTGTGCTATCACCACATTCAGAGGGTTTCGTTTGGACTAGACACATGGAAAATGCTGGATTGATCCAGACTGGTTGCATATCTGCTCCTTTTAAGCTGCTCCTTTAGGGCTACACAGCTTGAGGCCTCCGGTCGTTACCAGGAAGTCTCAACCAGACTCTTTCTCCTAGAAGCCGAGGAGCTCGGCTCAGGCTAAGGTTGGACTGCGCCTCGTGCCACGACCGGGAATAAAATGAAACGCCGCCCTCACTCCCCCACCCGTTAAATACAAAAAAGAGTAGAAGTAGAATAATGCATTTTTTTTCCTAAAATGTGCTTTATGATAACACTTATTTGTTTATTATTCATGTATAATAGAATTGAATGTACTTTATATCATAAAAAGCACCAGTTTCATTTAGTATTTTTTAACTTTTTTGTAAAATTGTTCCTTCAGCCCTCCCACGTTCAAAAAACAAATCATTACAAATAAAACGTTAAAAAAAAGAAACGGAAGAAAAAAAAATCAAAAAATCTTTCCCCAAACTTACAAAGGCTGGGATATTTCTCAACCCTGTTATTTAGAGTCCGAGGGCTCATGGACTGCAAACAAAAATAGATTTTTTTTTCATTTTTTTTCTCTTACTTTCTTAACAATCTCTAACATACAAAGACAATTAACTACCCAATGCATTGCACTTGGCTCAATCAACATAGTTTTTATCAATAATAATACTTTCCATCCAAAAAACAAAAACAAAGTAGGCTGTTTTCATAGTTGTCTTCTATTTCAAATTCTGGATTTATTTTTCGACCTTTCGCTTGCGAAGCGTGTCTTATAGTAATTTTTGCTGACGTAGTGGGTGCCTGTACAACAATGGTAATATCTTCTGTTAGGTGCGTCATCAACTGGGTCAGGCTTCAAGAAATGACTGGACTGCCCGCCAGCTTATTCTGAAAAATGCCACAGGCTGTCCTGCCTTGAGTTTCAGGACCTTGGACAGCTCTGCCCATGACCTCTATAGCTTATACGTGACAAAAAGAACCTGAATTCGTGTTTAACAAATTGCATAACGGGAGACGTAGGCACTTCCATATATATATAATCTAAAAATGAATAATCTTTACTTTTTGCAAAGCTGAGGAGATTTTCTGCTGATGACAACCCTCGCTTCACCCTCAGCGCTGAGACGCAGAACAGGGCAGTCCAGTTATTCCTCGAGGCCGTTCTGTTTAAAAGCGAAGAGATTATAAAAAGCTTCGAATTGATAAAAAAACAGGTGGTTTGGACGATCAGAAGGCTCTCCTTTGCGTGTGTACGTGTGCGTGTGTGCAGTGTTTCTGTGGCTGCTGCTGGGGTGTCCCAACAGAGAGCCAGGCGCTGCGAGATGCCTGAAGTTTTTGGAGTAAACCTTTCTGTCCAAGACGAAGCGATGGATCGCGCTTGTTGGTTTGTGTGTGAGAGATTGCTGTCGACGGACGGCGCGGCGCGGCACGGAGCAGGAGAGTGACGGACGCTGGAGTGAATCTGAGGCGTCACTGAGCAGGGCAGGTGGGGAGATGGGTCCTGACCACACACAGCAGTAAAGCCTCTGCTGGGAATTTCACACGAACGTTTGGAGAGATGACGTATACCTTCCTCTTGTGCAAGAGCATCTCGTCTGAGCAAAAGAGGCCACATGGCTGACAGAACTCGGCTGTGATGTCGTTGGTTAGGTGGCTTGGAACTGGCTGGCCGTGAGATAGGTTGCAAGGCTAGAACTCGATAAGCTTTACCCACTTTCTCTGCAGGGTGGTGTTAAAAGACTATTACGTTTTGCAAATCTTATAGTGTGTGAACAGGGCTTTAGGGCAAAAGGGTTGTTATTTGTGAAACATATTGGTTTCTGGCAGTGATTGTTAAGGTCAAAGGTTGCCAAAGTTCGGCAAACCCAATATTCATGTCCTGGGACTGTTTTGTTTCCCACTCATCCTCCCCCCACCCATCAACAAAAGACCCAACTGGGAATCCAGTGGATCCAAATCAGATTTTGAGAAACCCACATTGCACACCCTTCACGTAAGCCTGAATGGCTGACATGGTTCACCACTCGAACCTCTGTCCTCCAGGAAACCTCATCATTGAAATGTCTTTATGCCTGTAACACTGACTGACCGACCTGCAGGAGGAGCAGTGGCGTTTCATGTATGCCTTACTCCTCTTTCTTATAACCACAAGCTCCCACACCTTTGAACAAAGATGTCAGGTGACTGGGTTACGTATACAATGATGTTCTGACCCTGCTAACTGTGGTCTTAAGGAGAAAATACATTTCAAATGCTGAAAAACTCCCTTCCCAAAGTCAGCTCTTTTGCATCAATTGTGTATTCTTTTAAGATGACCACAAATGTCCTATGGGCATGCCCTACAGTGAGACTAAAGCACAGAGGAGTCATGCCACTCTGCCTGACTGCCACTGAAGCTCAGGGTGTACTACAAGTAGCACGACTTATTTTAAACGCGCTTACATCAGGCATTCCTGAAGACGGGAGTTAGTGTACGGCTCAGCATAGAATCAAACTTGCTTGCTTGACTCTTGGCTCTCGTCACTGCCTGCCTGAGCAGAAAGCCAGAGACACGCTCTCATCCCGATTACGCTGGATCCATACAGGACAGCTCCTGAAAAATGTTGTCCCTGCAGGTGGAACATCGGGCCTGCTGCTGTCTGTGTCAGTCTGTGCTCTCCTCTGCTCAGCCCTGGGCTGTCTTCAGAGGGGCTCAGGCCTGGCTCGTGTCTAGAAGACCCAGGGAGAGACCCAACGCAGACAAGCACGCCGGAGGAAAACCGAACGGCACTCTGACGCAGGTACACAGGCGTGGGCAACAATTTGGCCGGACAGGTGCCTGAACAGCTGCACCAGCAGGCTTGTTTACTTTCCACGTTTGCACTTTTGTTGCATTCCAAATCAACATGAATCTGTCGTCTGATAACAAAAAACTGTTAGTGTTTAAGCCAAGGTAAATGCCTGTTAATGGCTTTCTTGGCGCATCAGGGGGGTGGGGTCCTTCTTCATCTGAAGTCAGGACTGTCAGTTAATTAGCTATGAGAATCTATATATAAAATCCAGGAAAATCACTTATTCAAATTCCCTGCTACCAAGCAGCAATCACCTGCACTGATGTATCAGTGTTTTTTGAAATACAGATATAACGGATATTTTTTACATTTTTGAATGACCTACGTAAAACTGACTCCAGCCACTGCAGTTGCCAGGAGAGGGAGAGATGCTTCTTTGCTGCCACAGAATAGGATCTCCTGATGGCAGAAGAAAAGTGGGTCTTTTATCAGATCAAACCCTCTATGAACAGACTGAAACTGGAAGCCTGAAGGCAGGACTATCAATGATTATAAAGGGGCATGAGCATACTTTAAAGAGAGTAGCACGTAAATTTACAAATGGACAAAACCTTATTTCAGCATTTGAAATACAAATACCAAAAGTAAGCAAGCCTGCTTATAAGGGATGCTGGAAAATGCATGTGTGTCGGTGCCCGTTCCCAGACTGACGGCCACTGTAACTGTCCCATCCCACTACCCTGCAGAGCTTTCATCAGCTGGAGCTCTGTACACCTGATTAACCCCCAATCACTCAATTGATCTTCACTTGGGTAACTAGTTGACCCATCAGTTGATCCTTTAACCTTTAAGGGGTCGCTGCAACAGTGAACCGTTAACCAGCCTAGCAGCAGCAGCAGAGCCAGGGCTGCCCGTCCTCCCCTGTGTGTCGGAGTCACGCCTGCGAGATTTCCGGCTCGAAAAAAGCGGATGGTTTCGTTTCTAATGAGAGCGAAGAAACAAAAAGACCAAAGCAAAAACAAAAACAAAAGGCCAAATAAAGCGAGAGATTAGCCACTAAACCAAACGGAAATGATCACTGAGAACAGCAAAAAAAAAATCCAAATAAAAGAAGGAGAAGCAACTTGCTATGTGGATGGCGACTGGATGCTTCTATGAGTCTACGGAGTTCGGATGAGATGTGGTTGAATTCCGTTGCCTTGTCTAGTTTGTTACTGAAAAACAGAAACACTCTCAGGTACAGGCCATGTGATATATATAAATATATATAGTATATATATACTGTATATAGGTGTATATATGGAATTTCCCCCCTTTACAGTTCACCCTGCCCAAAGGGGGCAGCGTTCAGCACACTGCCTGTAGTGGAATAGGGATTATTGCTCTTAAATGATAGGGACCCACCAGAGTTCTCCTTTCAATTTAGGTGACGGGTGAAGGGGAAATCTTGGGGCATTTAGTGTTATTTTCTGGTCTGATGGTCGTTTTGTGTAGAGCTGTTCTCTAAAATTGCTGGAGATCTCCAGACACTGCCATCCGTCAGTGTGGGTGAAAGCTGTGGAGTTAGTGTGATTTCTACAGGCCGATGCGGAGACGGGCTGGTGGGGGGTGGGGGGATGCTGGGGTCTCCTTCCTGCGTCCTTCTGCCCGGCCGCTGGCAGGGCGCCAGGCCGGTCAGCGGGTGACGCCGCCGGAGCAGGCCTCGGGTTTGGCAGGAGGTGCTTTGCAGCCCCTGTTGCAGGATCCCTGCTTTCAAACGGATGGAGAAGGCCGGGTCGCCGCTGCTTCTCTCCCTAGAGTGCCGAGCTTGCAGGCCCGGCCCATAGCCCTCGGGCGGCCCGGCTGCAGTACCACTATCACCCTCTCCGACCAGACCTCCCGCTGGGCTAATGGGCAAGGACCCCGGAGACAGCGCTCCAGGGGAGCTTCAAGATCAGACAGATCTGTGTCTCCTCCTTTCCCGCGGCAAGGTACTGCCTGAAAGAGGACGGGGGTTCTCCCGCTGTCGTTCGGTTTCTGTGGGGGTGCTGTTGGTTAAATCTGTTCCAAACGGGTCTGATTGCCAGCAGTGGTGTGGTAGCTGCGCTGTGTTGTTTCTGACCGGTTTTCCTGGTTTTTCAATGTCTTGTTTTATGTTTGAGACGATTCACTTGTCTTCCTCTTTCCCCTTCCAGATTGCACAATTTTCTTTTCTTTTATTCTCTTTTAAGAGCAAGTCGGTTATTTTTTCCCATTTTTCCTCTGCGATACTGGGTTAGAGGGCGATTCCTTATTTAGTTTCAGATTTGTGACAAATTCCTTTATGTGATTTCTTTTATTTTGTGTGTATTTCGACAGATCTTGTCAGAGGAACCAAGACTGTTAAGGAAGAGAAAAATAAAACAACACAAAAGAAAAGGATTAGAATTTCCCAGGCGAGCAGACAGCATTTCAGAGTGCAAGCCTTGTGGTTCACAGAGACGGACACCGAGACCACAGCTTTTGATCAAGAACAAAGAAACCTTGTTCGGGCTGGGATGGGGTTGCATATAGACGACGGTGGCCAGTTCTCAACTCTGCACTGTAATTCAGGAGGATTTCTGAGAGGGCAAAGCACAGTAAAACTGTCTTTTGGGGAAATAATATCATTATATACATCATCATCACTCCACTTTCAGTATAACCTATCCTATTCGGGGTCACGGTGGCCATTAGTCTATCCTGGCAAGCATTGCGTTCAGGGTGGGATACACCCCAGATGGGATGCCAGTCCATCACAGGGCACACACTGACATTAATACGCATACACTCACACCAAGGCCAACTTCCCCAGAAGAACCTACCAGTATGTCTGATCTACCACTACCCAGTGGAAAGCCACACGAACATTGGAAGAACATACAAACACAGACAGCACCCCAGGAACTGAACCTAGGGCCCCAGCGCTGCAAGGCAGCAATTTTAACCACTGCATCTACATGCAACCCATCACAATTCAACTCAATTCAAGTTTGCTTCAGTTCAGTTTTGCAGTTCCTCCAACAGGAGATAGGGGGCAGTGATTCAAGAGAAATTGCACCTTGAGCTCATGCCCAAGTTTACGTGCTGGGCACATTCACTACAGGAGGAAAGGAAGGCTTTTCACCAAGGGTTTCTCTAACCAAGTCAGAAGACCCAATGTATATCAGTCGGTAATTGAAGTAAGTTTCCTCTAGAGGGCACTCCTGCATCAGCAGACAGCAGGATTATGAAAAATGAGATTTGTTGCACACCAGGTAAAGAGTTTAAAAAACTGAGTTCGAAAATTAACTATGGATAGATTACTTAAAGACTATTCAACCGTTCAAGTCACTTCTTTTAACTGACATCCAATGAAAATAAAATCATCCTAGCTCTGTGTGAGTAGGCTACATGTAAAAAAATCTTAAATCTGTAAATTTTGTGAACAAATTCAACATAATGAAAGTGGTTTTCAAGGTGGAAAGATTAGACTATTTGAGAATTTTCCATTTCTACCATATGTACTGACTCCCCACTTCTCTCTTTGGAGTGTGATGAACAATCATCACAGTGCCTTCAGGACTCAACAGTGAACATCACAAGGAACTAGACTGATTTGTAGCTGCTCTTATCTGGTGTCAATTAACATTCTGTACGTTAGTCTGGAATCCTGATCGTCTTTGGAGTCTGTTTAAATTCATTTGCTCCTGTGGGTCAGGAAAAGTTCTCTCTCTCTGTCCCAGAAGCCTCTTGGCCTACAGTAGCTCCTCCTTCTTTTCCTGACTTCTTCTCTCTCTCCGCCCCCCCCCCCCATCCCACCAGTGTCCCAATCCCTCTCTCTACCTAATCCTTGGCACCCTCTTTTCTAACACCCCCCCACTCTCAAGTTCAAGTTCAGCTGGTTGTTACATCATGTCTCGTTGCCGTGAGCAACCAGACAGTCCAGACGTGGCTTAGCTGTGGAGCAGAGAGCTTTTTCTCTTCCTCCCTCTATCCCAACTGCATGTCCTATTTTTGGCCACGAGGGAGCTCCTGTGTCCAACACTTTGCTCTAGCTAGGACACGAGGCCATAGAATGAGCCTAATAAGACTATTTTACAAAAAACTTCAAATCCATGTGCAGTTTTCTTACAAATGTTAAACTTTTGGAAATCAATTTGAAAAAAGCTTTCAGTTTCATTATTGAAAGCGCATGCCACAAGCGCTGTATAAATTTAGTCTTACACGACTCATGAGCTGTTCTCTAAAACTCTCTGTCCTAGATGTTCTGTGTGAAAAATCCCTCAATTTAGAGTCCTCAGATGAATCAAAACTAACCAGAAAACCAAGAGCAAGAATAAGAATAAGACAGAAAAGAAAACACAGAAAAGTCTCACTGGCTGCTGGGCTGCAGTGTGTTCAAGGTCTCGGTGTTAAAAGTGCTGGGCTGCACTGTGGTCAGCAGGCTGGGCCTTAGTGTGCTGGGCTGCTGTGGTCAGTAGACTGGTGATTGCGTTACAGGCTGCACTGTGGTCAGCAGATCGGTGTTAGCGTGCCAGGCTGCACTGTGGTCAGCAGGCTGGTGTTAGCGTGCTGGGCTGCACTGTGGTCAGAAGATCGGTGTTAGCGTGCTGGGCTGCACTGTGGTCAGAAGATCGGTGTTAGCGTGCCGGACTGCACTGTGGTCAGCAGATCGGTGTTAGCGTGCTGGGCTGCACTGTGGTCAGCAGATCGGTGTTAGCGTGCCGGGCTGCACTGTGGTCAGCAGGCTGGTGTTAGCGTGCTGGGCTGCACTGTGGTCAGCAGATCGGTGTTAGCGTGCCGGGCTGCACTGTGGTCAGCAGGCTGGTGTTAGCGTGCTGGGCTGCACTGTGGTCAGCAGATCGGTGTTAAGCGTGCCAGGCTGCACTGTGATCAGCAGGCTGGTGTTAGCGTGCCGGGCTGCACTGTGATCAGCAGGCTGGTGTTAGCGTGCCGGGCTGCACTGTGGTCAGCAGGCTGGTGTTAGCGTGCTGGGCTGCACTGTGGTCAGCAGATCGGTGTTAGCGTGCCGGGCTGCACTGTGGTCAGCAGGCTGGTGTTAGCGTGCTGGGCTGCACTGTGGTCAGCAGATCGGTGTTAGCGTGCCAGGCTGCACTGTGATCAGCAGGCTGGTGTTAGGGTGCCGGGCTGCACTGTGGTCAGCAGGCTGGTGTTAGCGTGCCGGGCTGCACTGTGGTCAGCAGGCTGGTGTTAGCGTGCTGGGCTGCACTGTGGTCAGCAGATCGGTGTTAGCGTGCCGGGCTGCACTGTGGTCAGCAGGCTGGTGTTAGCGTGCTGGGCTGCACTGTGGTCAGCAGATCGGTGTTAGCGTGCCAGGCTGCACTGTGATCAGCAGGCTGGTGTTAGGGTGCCGGGCTGCACTGTGGTCAGCAGGCTGGTGTTAGCGTGCCGGGCTGCACTGTGATCAGCAGGCTGGTGTTAGCGTGCCGGACTGCACTGTGGTCAGCAGGCTGGTGTTAGCGTGCCGGGCTGCACTGCTGTCAGCAGGTTGGAGTTAGCGTGCCAGGCTGCACTGTGGTCAGCAGGCTGCCTTGTGCTGGGAGTCTCGCAGTGGTGACTGTGTCAAGCTGCGGTTTCGATGGATGCCTACTGGTTGAATAAAAACTGGGAGTGAGAGCTGTAGCCACGGATGTTTGCATGTGTAGTCCGGCTGCAAGAGGGAAAGAAGATTGCTTCCATATGAGGGGTGTGCTCCACTCTCTGCGGTTGCTTTTTAATGAGAAAACTGCATTGTAATATAAGAGGCACAAGACAATGCACCGCTTGGCTGAAGTCAGAAATGAAAGGCACAAGTGTACCGGGCAGTCCTGTGGCTTAGTGGTTCGTCGGAGTGAGTGTGAGCTGAACCAGACAGAAAAAAACACTGCTGTGGATCTCGAGTCTCTCTAACTTAGGATGAGAAACGTGGAACTGAGGGCCAGATTGTTATACTTGCAGGTACAGATCAGGACAAGGTGCTGTACAAGGTCAGCTCTGGGCCTGTTGAGCATGCTTGCACCAGCCCTGCTAGTCTTCATGCCTAGGGGTTAGGACCGATAACTTTTCCTGAGAGAGGTACATTTAAAACCAAATCACCCCACCCAGCAGGAACCTAACAAATGTCTGTCTTACACTTTTTTCCCAATTCTGTCCATCCTGCAGCTTTCTGGTCTTGTATAACTGGAGTCGTCTGGGTACTGCGGTTGTCAAACAGTAGAATTTTAAGTGTATTTTAATTGGTAAGAATATGAGACAGTGAAGCAGCCTGCATGGGACAAATGCAGTTTTTGCTTTCGAAACAGCAGGCTCTGAGTCAATTTAGAGCATTTTTACCCTTAACCTGAACGGGGTGAATTTCGTTTTGTGTCGGGCAGTGCGAGTGCTGGCAGGGAGGCAGGTGTTACCTGAGTCTGCTGGGGGATGTTCAGAAAGTTGTTGTCCCGTGATCCGATGCTGACAAACCTGTTGGCAGCTGTGGGGCCTGGCGCTGAGTATGCTGTGGAGAGGCACATGCGTCAGTAAGTCAACTAGTCTGTGATACTGTTTGTTCTAACATCTGCTTGAAAATCACAACAGGTATGCTGTATTCTTTTGATCCTTATGAATTATAGGCTCCGAGGCTGTGCCTTATTAAACTGAGCAGCCTTGTCTCACACACAAACGAAACGCTTAGCACGACACCGAGCACGCACAAACACTCTTATGTCTGGAAGCTTAATCTTTGGGTATCATGCATTTTTTTAAAAATGAACCACTATTTTTGATCTAACCACTCAATTTGAAACGGTCAATACTTTCAGGTTTTAAGATTCAGCTTCGTGTGAGATAACAGAAGGGAGAGAGGGTGCTCATTTTAATGTGGCAGAGTTTTATTAATAGGCATCCCCATAATAAAGAGGCATAAATATAGACTGTACCACTGTGGCAGAAAGCATTCTTTTAAAAAAACACGCACAGAATAACATATACAGCATGAGGAAATGCATGTTAAAAGCTGTGCACCACAAAACAACGTGCCTCATATTCAGTCTTGCAAAAGAAGCCAATTCTGTTGACCTTCTACGGGACCTTGCATTTTCTTTGTTTTCAATGTCTAATGGGAATTAATGCCCAGCTCTCCCAGGCATGTCCAGTCTCGATATGCCTGTTTTATTCCCATTACAAATATGAGCTTGTTTCGTCCACAGCACTGAGTGAATGGAGGAGTTTTTATCTGACATTGTTTTCCCTACAACTGTAGATCTTCTATATTAAGATCAGCCAAAAAAGACTAGGCAGGGCTGACCGTGGTAGTTTTTCTTGTTGACGGTATTAATTCATTGCCAAGGGCATTTGCTGTTTTTAGCAGTGCAAGGCTTTTAAGACAGCAGGCTAAGAAGACTTCAAATGGCAGAGAGAGTGGAACCCTGATGTCAGTCAGTAAGGGGGCGTTATGTGGCTTTTTTTAAAGGGATCAAATTTAGGGCAGTTGTCTGCAGTGGACTCCAATGGCTGTTGGAAGAGAGTGTTAAAAGCTGCTTCCTCTGCTTTCCTGGTGAGGGGAGGAGGGGGGAGGAGTGGGTGGGAAAATAGATGTGGAAAGGGAATGGGTGGGAAATGGGGGACAAAATCAGGAATGGACAGCCAGGGAGGGAGATGGAGACGGAGGTGGAGGAAGGGGGAGGTGGGGAGGTTGGGGAGTTGGGTTCGATACCTAAGGCAAAGCGGAAACGCGTTCCGTTGCCTTTGCAATTAAAAAAAAGGCTATGGTTGAATCCCCCCCCCCCACCCTCCAACCAAAAAAACCCAATCCCAAAACAATCAAAAACGAACAACAGTAACGACAAAATATTAAAGCGGGAAAAAAAATAGCGACAATGACGAAGTGCTCCATCCAGTGCCCCTCGGTGCATGGGTGACATCGGCGTTGGCGCTGGGCTTTATATTACCCATCTACCCCCTTTGGTGGAAACGTCAATTGAAAAAGAAAATTACAAAAAAATAAGGCAAGCACACCCCAGCTAAAAGACACCTCGAATGCCATGGATTTTAAGGATAACTGGTTTGAAAAACAAAAGAACAAACAAAAAATAAATACAGCCAAAACCAATCGAAGGAAAAAGTGAGAGATGGCTGTTGTCATCTAACAGAATGGCACATGGCGGGGGGGAACGAGGATTGTGGGTGAAGGGGGCATGACCTTTGGAGTCCACGCTACTGCCCTAAATTTTGTATCCTAAGGGGTGGGGAAAAAAGGGATGGATTCAGGAATACTGCACAGAGGGAGAATCGTTCACAATGTGCGTCATTTCCTGGCAGGACAGGAATTTTGCTCTCAAGGTGAGGCAGCAAGCAGTTCAAGCCACTGTCCTTCTTTTTTTTGTTGGTGAAATTAGTGTTACCACGATGATTTTTGTGTTTCTAAAAAAAAAATCCTGGCATGAAACTGCATTGCCGGACTGCGCTCTTCATGGCAGAGAAACTTTTTTTTTCTTGTTTTTGTTCGAAAAAAGGCAGAGAGGAGGAGGAGGACGATTTGGAAAATTGTCAACTTCGCCAACCCCCCCCCACCTCCCCCCTCCTCCCAATCTGCGTACGGGCTGCGCGTCAGATTGGAAAGTCCTAGGAAACGGGGGCAGGGGCCGGGAGGGGTCTGCGCAATGTCCCGGGACAGATCTTGGTTTGGGGGTCGGTGAAAGCAGTATTTGAATCCAGCCCTGATTTTCGGGAGGTGGTTTTTGGTGGTGGTGGTGGGGGGCGCGTGCTGACTGCGACCTTGCCTTGGGACTGTTTTATTTTCTTCTGGCGGCCGGGAAAGTGTGCGCGCTGGCGGAGGTGGGGGGGTGTGTGGGGGGGGAAACTTGGGGGGTCCGCTGTGTCACTTACACGGAGACGTGGGCGAGGAGAGTCCGCCATCGGGGGGTGTGCTGCTGGGTTTTGTGTCAGGCATGGGGAGGGGCACTGGACGGGCCACTGGAGGTGGCGGCGGCAACAAGAACGAACCCGGCATTTTGCTGTGGCCGCTCCCGTTTGGCTGCGGACAACACAAACAGGATGAGGCATTGACACTGGCAGCTCCGGACCAGAAAAAAACAAAACGAAAAAACGCAATTCAAACCAAAAAAAGGGGGGGGAGGGAAAAAACACGGCCGAGAGAGGAGGAGGAGGGAGGGGCACATCAAACTCCCCCAAAAACACTATTAGAAGGAGCCGCCAGGGTGGTGAGTAACAGACACAGGGTGTGGATTAGTCACATGGCACAAAAAAATGAAATAGAAGCAACAACACCAAAAAAAAAACCTCCGCAGGAGGAGACTGCATCGAAAACGCGATGATGGCGCGGTGACTCCAGACGGGCAGGGGTTCGATCGCTAGTTCTCTTAAAAAAAAAATCTCCATCTCCTCTTTGTCCCCCCACAAAATCTAAAAGCGAGCAACGACGCAGAGGAAAGGCGAGAAGCAGAGTCCGCGCCGGCGCCCTGGGGCAGGGGAGTCCCGCCGCCTGCACCCTGCGGTCCATCCCTCCCCGTCCCGGACTTGTCAAGCGCTCGTCGGAGCGGGAGGAACGATCCTGCTCCGGTGATGTTCGGACAGCCTGGCGCTTAAAAGATGGGATGTCGGACCCGAGCAGGACCTGGGCAATGTCTCGGCACAGGTCCAAACCCAGGAGCCTCTGCCGCAGTGTCAACACATGGTCTCCCAGAGCCCTGGCAGATCTGTCGAGGTCTGCTCACGTTCACAGAAGCGCTGACAAACACGCTGCACGTCCGCTGCCTTCCCTGGATACGGCTCGGATTTCTTCTGTGGGCGTTCGTGGTGCAGCTTCATGGTCACACATCACACGTTCACCAGCTCAACTCCAACCCTGACCTTCTGGTCGTGAGCCGGTGACCACGGAGAGGCAGCTTGCCTTCAGATTGATTACTTGAGTGTGCTATCACATCCTGTGGCGTGAGGCAAGCAACAGGTCATATTGTATGGCCTTGCGCACAAGATGGCTGTGCTGATGGAAGTAAGCTTTCTCTTACTTGTACCTTTTTGCCAACATAAAGTGTCTGCTGAGGTGTGTTTACCTCTGTAGTCTGTTCTCCAAGCCAGGTGTCAAAACTGCGTTACTGTCTGTCTTAAGGAACTTGATCACCTGATACAGTGTACAGCGTTTCTCTTTTGGGCCCGTAACTTGTAGCGAATTACCGAATACTGAAGATTTCTCATGTGCTTCCACGTTTTACCGCAATTTCACTGCATGTTACTATGTGGCGCGCCAGGCGAACATTCGAGAAGTGCACAAACTCACACAGTTTAGCTGGGAGTGGAGGAGAGCCAGCGTGAGGGCCCTCCTGTCCCGCAGTCTTACCTGTGCGCTGGGCTGTCCCGAGCCGTCGGAGCAGACGAACTGCACGAACTCCTTGAGGGGGTCCTGGCCAGGGTGGTGGTGGTAGCGGATGGTGGGGTGGGTGAAGTAGGGGCTGGACTGCTGGATGATGGAGGGCGAGGGGAAGTGCAGCGCGGAGGCCGGGGCGCGGGGGCTCCCTGTGGACAAACAGACGCTTTCAGTCTCAGTGGGAGGACAGGACAGGACAGAAGCACGCCACCGACTTGGCACGACCAGATGGTTCTTTCTCTAACCTGGTAAAATATTAAGGAGCTCAGTGAACAGCAGGAAGTGTGCTTTTCACACAAGGCACTGAAACATTTTGCACACCTATCCCATCCCATTCTCCAGGTGTCAATTAAGACAGTGGTGTGTGGGATTGAGCAAGCTGAAGCCAGTGTGCATTCACCTAGCTTGAGCTAAGACTGGTGCAATTTAAAGACACTCAAAGTAAGAAGATCAGAAGAGAGTTGAGGTTTTGTTGACGGGAATGTGGTACTGCAACTGTGTGCAATGCCTTGCTGAGAGCTCATCCCACGAACAGATCACCAGCAGTTCTGCTGTGAGGTATAGTCACAGTTGCAGTGTAGTATGCAGAACAGAAGGACAAAATGATGTAAAAGTAAAAGTAAAGCTTGGCTTGTTTTACAGCACACCGCTAGGTGGTCCAAATGGCCTCTCCTTCTTCATGTTTCTTATGACGACAAGAATAAACACCTGACCTAGAAACCAGCAAGTCCTCTGTCAGAACAAATCAAGTGTGGAAGAGTGTCAATTGTACACACTTAGGAAACTAACACACACACAGAGTTGCCCACTCTGTTACCTCAAGGAGAAGTTAAAGGGTAAGATCCTTTCTAAAAACAACAGCAACTGAAAACGGTCAGTCTCCATGCAGCGGAGCTCAATTGTAGCTGTTTCTTATGTTCACATTTGTCTGGTTTTCAGGCGCCCTGGCATTTTGGCCATGTGTCCAAGCTGGTGTGCGCAGGCTGCCGAGATATGCGCACTCTGGGAGAGCATCTATGCCCTCCTGCGTGTGTGCGTGTGCGTGTCAATGCCGGCTCTGCGCGTGCGGCAGTCTGAACACATCCACGAGTGTGTGCGTGGATTTGTGTTATCAGGTCTGTCCTGCTGACTGGTGCCTGGTAGTGATACCCTCTATCACCATGGTAGCTGCCCACGGAGCCTGCCAAAGCCCTGGCAGATTACCGCCAAGATGTGCGTTTGATTTCCAGAGAAAAGCTTTCTCAAGCAGTACCTTCCAGCCATCCGATCCTGCTACCCTCTCTCTTCTCTCTCTCCCCCGCTCCCCAGATTTAATCTCATTAGGAGCTGGGGCTGTGCCAGGTCTCCTGGGAGCCAAGGCCTGGCAGTGCCCTCCCCCACTGCGCCACCCCTGCTCTTAATTAACCCGTTACAGCAGCCTGGAGATCTGACAGCTCCGCTCTTCCGCTCCGCTCCGCTCCGCTGTTCAAGCGGGGAATCTTCAATCGCAGCCCCGCAAGACATTCTCTACTCACCCAGCAGGCTCAGCATGTAATATCATGCAGGTCTCATCATCTGAAAACAAAATATTCCCTCCTAATCCTATGTTTCCAGCTTTTATCAATGTCTTTCGGAAGAAACGCCATTACGGGCTCTTTAAAGACATTTTTCTGATCTGTTACCGGTGCTGCGGCAGAAAAAGTCATATTTAAGTAACAAGCTCATTCAGCGCAAGGCTGTCTTCACACAGGATGTAAATCTTTAGTCATATGCCTATTTCAAAAATGATCTCTGAAAAGCCAAATGCAAAAGTACATGAAAAAGACTGCCACCATCATAAAACTGTGGTTTCCTGTCCATTAGGAATTCAGCAATTAATTGCTGTGCATGTGCACTACTGATTTAGCAGAAGAAGCAGTCACAAACAGCAAAACTCAAGGATTTTGGCGATTAGTTTTAATATACCAAGGCTTCAGAATGATACGAGTAGCAAAAATTTCCTTTTTTTATGATGAGGCTGATGAAAAGAAAATGGGAGACTGCTTTTATTCAGCGTTCATGGGGCTGGTCAGACCCAAATTATACTGCCCCATCATTCTCACTTCTAACTCAAGCCATGAAAAGTAACTAACAGTGGAATTATCTGGGGATTATTGAGGGAAAATGAATTTGAGACAAATTGACGAACTTCCAAGGTGCTTACTCAGGGAGCAGGCTGAGCTCTACGGTCATGGGCCTGCAGGTTGCAGTGATGTCAGTGAGAGACTCACCACTCCTCCAATCGGCCCTAACTCATCTGTCAGGCACCATGGAGCTTGTGGCACAACAGATGTCAATTGGCCCTGCATATGCTTGTGTCGGAGATTCATGTCCGTTTCATTCTCTAGTTACGTGGTACAGAAATTATCGGCTTAAAACCATGGGCAACACAAAATTGGATGGGATTGTAACAACAAAAAAATTGTTTTGAATTTTTTTTTGATTTTTATAAACAACAAAAAAAAGGAGGAAGGATGGCTGCAGAAAGACAGAATCCTTAGACCTGTCTGCACAGCATTCATGCAGTTCAACAGCTAGTGAGCTG
The DNA here is from genome assembly GCF_055471065.1 of Atractosteus spatula. Lineage (NCBI taxonomy): Eukaryota > Metazoa > Chordata > Actinopteri > Semionotiformes > Lepisosteidae > Atractosteus > Atractosteus spatula. The sequence goes on from NC_142719.1 coordinate 17,724,318, forward strand.
CCCTCCACTCAGCCCATGCAGAGACTGACTCGTCAACTGTGCAGCAGCACCAGTCTGTTTCAGACCTACCTTACACCTCTGGTGCCACATGGCAGGAGATTGCAATTGCTCTTTGAAACAATTCACCCAATACCGGTGATACAACAAGTGATAAAGCTTTGAAATACATCAAACATGGGTACAGCGAGCCCTGTTTCTAGCCCAGATAGTGCACCAGTGTGTAGACCTCCATGTCCATGTAATTCCAAGTGAAGGATAATCATTGAAACTGGTAAGAAACTGGGGTGACACTCTCAAGAATGACTTATATTTCACAGAAAAAACTCCTGTTAAGTTAAAAGACTTAAGTGAAGAGAAGGACTAAGAAAAAGGTTTAGGTTTTTATGGTGATACACAATTTATATAGTATCTTCTAGACAATGTGGAGAAGCAATAAATAAAAGCAGACAAAATGTTAGCATATAACAGGTTAAAAACCTAGAATTTAAACAAAGGGAAGTGTATTCTGCACTAATAAGTCTTCATTTAGAAAACTGTGTACAATTTTGTTCACCACATTATAGAAAAGATAATGCTGCAAAGGGATACATTCCTGATCCTAAGGAAGGCTGAAGGAACTGAATCTTTTTAATCTGAGGAGACAAGATTATGATGCAAGTGTTAAAATTCCTCAAGGCACTGACAACCAGTGTATTTCTTCAGAATGAGTACTGAAACACCAACCAGAAGATCCAACTGCAGACTTTCAGGGAAGTACTTTTAACACTAAGAAGAGGCACTTCTACACCCAAAGGGTTGTGGGAGTATGGAACAAACTAACAAGTTGTGTTGTTGAAGCAAACACGTTGGCATTTTTTCAATAAATGGCTGGATAAGAGCCTCAGATCAAATAGCTACGAATTACCAAATAGGTTGGATGGACCAAATACCCTCCAATCATTTGGAACCGTTCTTAAGTAAAATAGATTGCCTTTCAAACAAATTCACCAAAGCAGGAAACCAACTAGGCAAAACAAACACCATATTCCAAACCCAGCACAGGCACAGTCACATAGACTCCCTTGCCAGAGCCATAGCCGGACTTAAAAAATGGGTCTAAGATGTAATTTGCCAATATAAAATAAACACAACCATCACAAAAAGAGATTATGGGCCTTTCTTTCTGAACTTGAATAAAGGTTTTGTCACAAGACTTTAAGGTCATAGGTATCTCCATTTAAACAGAAGAACTGGGCTTTTTGAATGCTTGTGATAGATATTTCTTCTCTATGATTCTGGTTCGTGTCGCTTTGCCCAAGAACAGAACTGTTCCCCATGGTCTGGGTGGTTTTGTCACATTCTTTGTCTTCGAAAATCACTCATACTGAGTTTTTGTTTGGAAGGCCTGAAGAGTCTGGTCACTAATTCTCATCCTATCAGCATGGTGCTCAACACAATCTTGCTACACTCTTCAGAGAACATGTGCCTCAAGCATTAGCTTCAAGCATGCGCTGTGACCATTAACCTTTCTCCAGCTATGCACATACCCAACAAAACCAAAAAGCTCTGAACTGCATGACAGATTGAGAAGCATCTCTTCAAAGGGGAAAAAAACACTGAAGACAAGAGGACAGTAGTGAAACACAAGCTTTAAAAAGGCTGCTTTTAACACGGGTCTGCAGCAAAGCTATAGTTAATGGATAGATATGGCCTAGTGCCCAAGATTAGCAGAAAGAGTTTCAGTGGCAGTTCTGTAGGAATGTCAAACAGCTGTTTTGTCCCTGTTTTTGCCAGGTGCTGGCATGGCCAGATGTTGGTTTGCATCTCCAGATGTTTTGTTAAATGCATTGTTTTGGAAAGCCATGCACTGCAGCCTTTTTTCACACAACCTTCGAATGGGTTAGTAGCTATGTGACCGCATTTAACATGCAGCAACCAGTCTCCACAGCCGAGATATGAGAGCACAAAGCAATGATTACATTACTCTACTGTTGCTCAAACATACACCTCTGCAAACAGCGCGGCTGTCACACTTTTAAAATGTATGCAAGGAATCCCTTTCAACTCAGCTTTTATGAAAAGGGTCTTTTTTGGGGTGGCAGGGGGGGGAGGAACTAAAATGCCAAGGAAATTGGTTTATTGCTGTTCTGTTCCACAAATTTTAACGTTTCAAAGTTAGTGATAGTAAAACGTCTTTACTCATTACATGCTGGGCCGCAAAAAGTTTCTAAAAAGCCTGTTTCTTCACTGATTTCCCAAGAAAAGATCCTGATTAATGGGAAAGGAGATAGTAGTGAGAGCTACTGCAGTAATGCCTACCAGGAAACCGTGATGGAGGAGGTGGTTTTGAGCAATGATATCTGGTGTGGAAAATAATGCATTTAACATAGACTCTCCCTGGTGCTGTGTGTATTTCAGCATGCAGTTTTTGCACGGAATCAGAGACTGACAAGAGCACAATGTACTGTCTGGGTGATTTTCAAAGGCTTAGCACTCCAGAGATCTGCTTGCTTCCTACTTTTAATACAGTTGTAATTGATTAATGTTTCATCTCCAACAGGGGACAACATGTGTCAAGAACAGACATTGTTTTAAACAATGTTTTGGAAGGAAACTTAGCTGGAATTTGAAAAAGTGGAGAAAATTTGCACTAGAGCAAAAAAAAAAACCAACCTTCCTTGACTTTTGCATAATGTACGGTATGTACTTCAGTATTGTTTACCCATTTCCTCCAGTAATCATTGTTCTCTTATCATAACATGAAAGGCTTATCCAGCTGTTTTTGTACCACCTACGTTTCAATGCACACAGTGCCAGCAGGAGTAGGAGACTTTGTTTAGGAATCATAAATTAATCAGGTTTTGATTGGTTGATTGGTTGATTGATTGATTGATTTGCAACAAGGGAAGAGTAATCACAGGTGAGATTCGTTTGCAGTGTTTGGATTCCAATGTCCACACAAACCAACAGCCTGGCGATGCCCTGGCAGCCTGGCAGAGCCCCGGCCCTGGGCACCCCCCCTTCCCTGCGGGTTGCGGGCTGGTATCTCACCTGGTCTCACTCCTGCCAGCACGGGCAGCGGGTGGTGGGTGAACGCCATGCGCGCCGACCTCGTCTGTGGCGACAGTGCGCTGCCGAAATCGAACTTTCCCGGCTTCTTAAGAGAACCAGGCGAGGACAGTCCTGGCAAGAGTGGATCAACAAATGGCAAAAAACGATTTTATTACATTTTCACGTCAATCTGCAAATTTCGGTCCTCTCTCTCTTTTCTGCTGCGTTTTCCCTTTTTTCCTTTGCTCTCTCCTCCTTTATCCTTCCCTCCCCCAGGGGTTCCAGTTGTTTTCCCATTTAAGCTACTTCTCTCCACTTATGAGTAAGTAGGACTGAAGATGGGTGAGTGTCCTCTGATTCTCTCAGTCCGGCCAGATCCTCTTTTAACACTGATGATCATATGCTGCCAAGGCAGGGGTGCAAACAGACCCCATCAACCTGGGACACGTATGTGCAAGGCTGGGTTGGAATCACAGGGAATCAGCACAAACACAAAGGGACACTGGTGTAACAGATACGGCACTTTGAAAAAATTAGAAGAATGCATTGCTGTGTGCGGGCACAATTTCTTTTTTCTTAAAGAAGCACGGAGCTCGAGCTCCCACCACGTATTCTACAATGGTAAAATCAGCAGACCGAGTTAAAAATAAAAATAAAAGCACATTGTAGGTTGACTGGTCCTCCATAATTCTTTAGCCAAGACAGACAGTGCACAACTGGCTCTACTTTAACAATCTCCTGGAACTGTGGGCTGCAGGTGGTACCTCAGAAAGGGAAGAGGCTCTGCTCAGGCGGTCTCTGCCTGATGTTGCATTAAGGCTTGCCTGCATAGATAACACAGGCATTATTCTGCCGTGCAGCTATAGTCTAGGTTAGCACTGCATTAAAATCTGCACTCCACACACTGGTTTGCCTACAGCCAGGCTGTAATGTGTGCCAGTACTCAGGTCTCGCTCTGCGAGATGCATGGTGGGCTGCTCAGACTCACAGTTACCGTGTGTCTCTCCATTTTGCACAGGAACACAAGACTGGTGCTTTAGGTTATGGGCACAGTGCTGCTTTCGCATGAGTACAGACTCATATTGGTCTCTTCGCTAATGAAACCTAGCAGTCTGAATGGAACCATGGCACTGCTAGGTTAAGGAAAAATGTTGTTAGTGGTAGTGCACAATCACTTGCTGAAGCAATTAACGGGGTAAACACTGAGTCAAGCTTTTCTCTCTCAGTGAGCCGGAAGGCGTAAGCTTTTTTTAAAAACTTGTTCTGGATTTCTGCAGAAATAGAAAGCTGACATGGAGACGCAAGCTGTTCAGTTGGAACACCAATGGCAGTGTAAACGTCGGTTTGGGGGAAAAAAAGCTACGAATATCTTCTGGAAAGTGAGAACGAGACTTGTGCAGTGTGGGAGAAAGAGGGAGATGGCACTAAAGGAGTACTGTAACTGGCCAATTCACAGTGCTGTACAGGTTTTTTAATCACATACTGTGAAATTATACCATATTACCAGTATATTTTATTACGTTGCAAGAGATTGGAATACATGGATTTTTCCATTAGTGAAGAATGTTAAACCAAAACAGACACCAAGTGTAGCTGACGTCAGTAAAGGTTAAGCTCATTTGCATCTTTCTTCCCCAAAAAATCAAGGGAGACTATCTTGATTGTTGTTACCTTTTGTGGTGTTTTTTTACTAGCATTGTTTCTATACACAGTAAAGTGAATACAATTTAAACCGAAGGCAGTCGATAAGTGCGCAATGCGTTAGCAAGATTTTGTTTTGCATTCTGCACTATGCTTGCAGTTTTGATTACCACGCCTACAACAGGACTGTTGCCTCCCTGGAACAGGACGAAAGGACAGAAGGGGGTAAAGGAAATGGAACCTCTTTACTTTTGAACACAGAGGGTTATGAGTGAGGTGATACTGAAAATGCAAGGAATCACAATTCTGAAATGCACTGATAAGATCAAACCACAGGATCCCTACACAACCAACAGGGAAGCACGAACATGAGGACACGAATGGAAACTACATTTAGAAGTGCATTAAAACCTGAGATCGACTTCTTCACACAAAGGGTGGTGGCAGAACGGGACATTCGACAAGCCAGGTTGTTGAAAGGGAAAAGACAAGAATCAGGGGAATGAGACTGTAGCCTCAACAGCCTCTTCTTGTTTGTAACATCTTACCCCCTTCCCCTCAGAACGACACAAAGCTAAATATTTTTTACCCAATTAAGAGCTACTCCCCATTCTAAATATGTGAAACACTCCAGCAGGCCACTGTGGTTGCCGACTGCAACGTGCTGGAGTATTGCACTATAGCCATCTGCTCAGAAAAGCACTTCATGACTTAACGGCTCTACAGAGATATATACTAATATGTCAACTAACACTGATAACAGCGCTGTACGGAACCAGAACAGAAGCTCTGTACACAAACCCACTGAGACATGTAGACAAAACGGACAGCACTGTACATTTGAGTCCCTGTTAAAATCCTTGTTTTGCTAAACTCTTCAGTTAAGACGTGAAGTCAGACTGACCCCAATACATACATCAACTAGTACTGTATCGCTATTGCCCAGTTTGCTGCCAAACATAGGTTCAGTGAGGACATATTTATGTATTAACACACCCTGTTAAACATTTAATAGACAAATTTATAGTCTAAATATTTGTTTTATGCATGACATTATGCATTGGCCTGCATGATGCAGAATGCCACGCTATTAGATACAGACATGTTGGTGTGTGCTCCATTTTGTGCTTGGTGTTTTGTCAGTTTTGCTGTTTTGTCCATGTGCCATGGCTGCTTATTGGAATTTGGTGAAACTTAGGACTGAAGCCATGAAATCTGAATCACGCTGAGAAAAAGATGCCACACAAAATTTTGAAAATGTACTGCGGCTGACATGGTCGCATGGTAGTTAGAGCTGCCGCCCCCCACTGCTCCATCTTTTGTTTGAATTTCCTGATAGCAATGCCCTCTTTGTGGAAGCTACATGGTCTCCTTGTGCTCACATGAGTTTACTCTCAGTGCTCCATATTCCTCTCGCCTTACAACGATATGCTGGCATGGTTAAGTAGCGTCTAGACATTGACCTCTGCACTGTGTCCTGTGAAGGGCTCATATATGATCCTGACTCCAGTGGTGTGTCATGAGTGGAGGACAGCTACCTCGCCTCAGGGGAGCACTGGCAGAGATGGGCACCTGAGCTTGAGCTGTGCCATTGCAAAGAGCCCTGGGTTGAGCACCAGCTCTTGAGGTGTACAGAATGGGACAGTGCTAGGTCCATCTAGGTTTCCCAGTCATCACAGCCCCTGAAGAAGCACTAGGCCTGGGTGGGCTTGAGCTGATCCAGGCCTAATCAGACTTCATCATGCAACAGCAGCTTATTTTCACTCAAGCATAAGCCACAGGGGACAACTAATAGAAGCAGGATCCTCCTGCAACAGTGCAGCAGAATTCACCGCTGTTTCAAGGGGATAAGAGGTGCCTAAAGATCCTACGTTCCAGTGGGGTACAAGTTGGTGTACAATAATTCTGAAGAATAATAGAACAGACTCAAGTCCCACTGCAGTACTATAATTCCCCATCAGTCATAGAGGTTCATACAGAATTGGGAAAGTGTAATAAACCAATAACTAGTAAAATACTGTCATTACCACCTTGTAATCAGCTCTTAAGAGATCTCAGAGTGAAGCAAGACTGGGAATGAGACAGCTCTAAGGGAAACCAGGTTGCAGCTGTAAGGAGGCGACATTCTTCCCTTTGGACCAGAAATTCCAAGCCCATGCCCCAGCATGGTGACCAGGGATCACTCCGGGAGGTGCAGTCCCTTGAGATGTAATGTTAAACCGAGGTCCAGACTATTTTGTCACTGAGGATCCCATGGTATTTTTTTTATAAGCAGGTAGTAAAAACCTTGATGGCCTTGCTAAACTCCACAATGGGTTGGTCTAATCAGGCTCCCCTAAAGTCCGCCGATAAAGGGCTTCCTCGCTCCTCCTCCTGATCTGCTGTGCAGTGAGGCTCTTGGATCAGAATAGCAGCCGCACGTCAGTGAGGAATGAAGGGGGGCTTCTTCTATCTATCTGTAAAGCACTTTCGGATCTTTTAGGAGAAAAGGCATCGCATACATGCAGTTAATTATTAATTAATCCCTTAGGAAAGTGGAAAGCGCTGATCCATCCTGTGACATGAGGCCAGCCTTCTCTTGTCCTGGCACTCAGTGCCGTGTGGCTCGGGACTGGGAGACGCCTGAGCGCTGAAGTTCGGACCCTGGCTGGGAACCGGCTGCTCTCTCCAAGCTGCCTTGCTGACCGCCCACGAGATGTTCCGGTACCGACCACAAGAGCCACATTCCTCCTCCGCTGTGTTCTACTCGGGGAGTCGCTGGGGGAAAACAGCCTCACACGTTTCCAATGAGGGCCTGCAAGGTCCTGGGCCCCACGGATCTGCAGCCAAGGCCTGGCGATGGCACAGCTGATTGGCAAAACTAAATTTGTGGGCAACAAGTTCAAAATCCTTGGTGATTCCAAATGCAAGAAACTGAATTCAAATATGATGGCAATACAATCCCCCTTCCCACCAAACGGGAAAGAAATTCTTGAGAAAGCGGTGGCATTTGTTTTTCATTTTAAACGTTGTGAGCACTTTTCACATCAGGTTACCAAAAGGCCGTGCCCTCCAGTTTTATTCTTAAAAGCTTCTTCTGGGGAAAAATTAGAGCAACACATACGACTGGAGAGCTCTACACCAGAAGCAGTGGTGTGTACAAATAGGCAAATTTCTTCTTTTGAGTCCTCCGGTCTTGTGCATTTGGAATTGCAGGTAGAAGAGCTGCATGATAAAACACTTGCTGCCTGTGTCGCTTTCTCTCATATCAAGTCCCATAATATCCCTGCCGCCCAGCCCATCCTGACACCCCCTCACAAGTGCTGGGATGCAGGTCAACCAGAGATCAGAGCTATCAGATCAACCGAGACAGCAACCAGCTGAGAGAGATCAGAGTTATCAAGTCCCACTTAAAAAGGACCCCTGAAGTCTGGTAAATAATCTTCACTTTGTTTTGACATTTTCAAGATCCATTACATAATAAAACAAAATAAAATCATTTCAGCCTTGGATTTCCAGCAGGAGATCTTGACGGTCCTCCAACAGCGCCGAGACTCCAGGAGGCGTCGGGAATGAAACAGAACGGAGGGGCTGGATTCCTGTGTTCTGTGCCCACTTGAGAGGCATGCTGGGCCAGACAGGTTCCCCTGGAGCAGCCATTAACCCTGGGAGCAGGGAGACCGAGGGCGGGAGGGCGGCGCTTGCTAGCAAGATTCAGGAGTCCCCCAATTCACCGGCAGGGGAGTTTTAAGGGGTTTGGGGCGTGGGGGGGGGGGCGGTTGACAAATGCTGCTCAGCAGGCGCTCTGTCGACCCCCCAATCTGCTTGGCCACGCTTCAGCCGAAAGGAACAGCTTGAGCTGAGTGCTCGCCCCCCCTCCTCCGCACCGACATCAAACAGCACCGCCGGGCCCCGGTGCTGCACTCAAGCTGGTCCTCCAAGCTGATCGGGAGAGGCAGAGGGACGGCGCTCAGGCGCGCAGTGCAGGCTGCCGTTCGCCTGTCAGTGCTGTAAGACCAAGCAGCTCCCCCGCCTCACCCCGACACTGACAGTCTCCGGCAGGAAAACGGGATTCCATCTGGCTCCAGATTTCCAAAAGGACCTCTCTCCTGATCTCACATCCCCTTCAGGAATTTTTCAACACACAAATTTGTTTGCAAGGCACCTCTTTTCGGTACTCGGTTTTGGCACTGGCAGCATAAAAATATTTTCCTTCACCACATTCTGAATTGTAAAGGTGGTCAGACATATTTTCTCATGCAAGCTACCAGCATCTTTCCAGAACAGTAGGCTTTGCAGCTCATGTTGAAATTCCACACAAGGCGACCAGGTTGGATCTTCAGTAGATACATTTTTGACACTTGTATGTGCCTGTGGAACATTTACTGTAGGTACCTTAAAATGTTTTGTCATACCTTAACAATGGAAAAAAACAAAAGATTGAAAAAAAGAATCTGAAAGCCAGTTAAAGGCATTTACTACTTCTAACTGACATTAATATTTTAGTTATGGCAGACTATGAGAGCTCCGTGGTTTCAGCAATACCCTGACTCTGATGAACAATGTGCACCCTTTGGGAACTGGAAGCAGACCCATTTGAGCACTGCTGTGGCCAATGGGGTTGGAAGGATGACTACGTATGCCGAGGAAAGAACAAGATATAGATACAGTATATATATTCCCCAGTTATATAATTAAAATAATACACAAAATACACATTTATACAGGGACATCACAGGACACCCACCGATCACCAGTCCTCCACTCTTCTCCCTCTCTGTGTGTAAGAGTGCCATTAAGCCATCAGGTGAATACGGGATCATGTCAGGCCTCGCAAACTGATTAATATGACCTAGATGCATAAAAATGATCTTGATAGAGTTGATTTAGAATGTTGTAAGAAACCCACTGCAAGGACATTTAGGAGTTTTTAGGAGTTTCCAGGGTGTTGCTAGGCTCTGCTCGGACATTCAGACACAGAAAGGAGCTAAGGGTTTGGCATAGGACACACAAAATCTCAGAGCCGCGACGGCACAAAATCAACCTTTCAATAGGCCCAACACACATTTACAAAAGAAAGTTTACAGCAAAGCGCAGATGTCTGTTGTATATTGCCAAATCGAAGGTGAAAAATATAGATAAATGCACATTACTGGCTTGTCCACTGCTTTTCACTTTTCCATCCCAGTTTAAGATCCTCCTCACAGAGGCTCTGCTAGGTGGTGCAAACGCTTTTCACAGCAAAATGCCTCCTCAAAATAAAGTGAACGCAAACAACCATTCCATCAACCCGGCCTTAACAAATCTCCGCTAACGATTCAGTCACAGCTGAGCCGGAGAGGGAGCAGGGATTTCGGAAAAATGAAGGTTTCATTGGCAGGTGCGTTTGAAGTGGCTTTTTTCTCCCAGTGCCACTGCAGCACGGGCAACAGTCTGTGGGTGCAAGCGTGCCCTGTGTGTGCGTGCACTGGCTAGGTGCTGCGCTGTGCCCTTCATTCGGGAGCAGACTGTAACAGGAGGCCGTCTTGCCTTTCATCCATCGGGATGCCACCTGCGCGGCCGCCGACTGGCACTCTATCAATCAAGCCGGGGGACCCAGGACTTGCAAAAGCTACAGCAGCAACCTGCTACAGAAAATCCCGACTCTGCTCCTCTTGCTGGCGAGCCTTCGCAGTAGCGTTTGGCTATTGCTCGGCCGCGCACTTACTGTATGGACAGATCGGTAAACAAATCTTGAGGTGCTGTCTGACGAAAGAAAGAGGCATCGACACTTTCGCACAAAGGAGAGGAGCAAAATAAAAAAAAAAACAACACAAGAAACGAAAAACAAAAGCCACGACTGAAACTAAAGGGTTTCTCAGCGGACACAGGAGGGGAGGAGACAAACAGCGCGCTGATCATTACAAGCAACCCCTTCAGTTACCCACCCCATTCGCTAATCATTCACTCAAGTCAACATTTTAAATGCAAGAAGCAGCAGCAAAAAAAAATAAATAAAATGATTTTTTTGGCACTAATCTACAGTGTCTTTGATTGTGAAGATTCCCTGTACTTGCTAGAAGAACAGATGTCTTTTGTAACCCAGTAGTACCCATTATTGCAACGCACAGAGCCACCATCTGTGTTCGGCAGCAGTTTCTGTGAAGCCCGTGAACATCGCTTCTCTGTTTTGCAGCCAGCGCCACAGAACAGCCGCAGCACACCTGATTCTCCCTTTTGTGTGCCGAGGAGATGTATTCTCCACTGAACTGGCGGAGTTAAGTGCTGGAGCTTCAGAGATCAATGCCTCTTGGGCGATGATAGAACGATTTCTTCCGTTTTTTGAAGTTTGCCAGAAGTGGGCGACAGATATCAAAACCAAAGATGTTTGCTTTTGAAGCCCAGAGGGCACGCCAAGGACAAGTTAATACATGGAATACATTTTCTTACACTCTTAAAAAAAAACAGAATATTCATTAATTGTGCATGTCAATAAATATTACAGGATGCACAATGGATGAGATTATTTTTTAGAATTTGGAATTGTCAAATTTTTTAATTTCAAAGCCGGCTAATTTAGAAACATCCAATCAATCTGCTTAATGCTGAAACCGCTGGGTCATCGCCGTGGGAGGGAAGAGACGGCAGTGCTGACTGATCCCAGCAATTCATCAGCTGACATGCTCCACAGTGCCCTTTCTAGTCACCCTGCTCAGTGCCCTGTGGCGGGCCCAACTGAAGCCCGACATCACTCAGGTGTGCACTGGCCAGGCTCAGACTCCCATTGAGATCTTTGGTTTCTGGGATTGGAGGGCTCGGTCTATACCAAGGGAGTGTTATTAGTTTGGCCGGCTGAAAAATCCCCTTAGTCCTATATTAGCATTTACCAACCGTCATAATGGCAGGGTGTTTCTGTTACCTGTTTAGAGCGAGAAAGACCCATTGAAAGCTCCTGTAAAGTCAGGGAACAGGCTTAGATTGCAGCTAAATGTCATAAATTTGAGAATAAAAAATGGATAATTTAGGAATCGCACTGTGAGAGAGCCTAAACAGGTGGATTTAGTCATTCCCAATCCAAGTGCAACTCAAAATTGTTTCTAAAAAGAAAATCAGACATTTGAAAAGATGAGGAAACTAAAATCCCCTTTTAAAACATCATCCCTACTTTGACTCGTATAAAACACTATAAACAATCCAGAAATTATTTTGTACTGCTTCTTAAATTCAACTTATAGCAGAGGCACAGTCTGAAGACGACTCTGTTAAAGGCTCTTGCTCAGTTATTCGCTGTGCATGCCCTGATTGATCTGAATGGCTCCTCCTGGGTTAGCAAAAGAATCAATTCATCTTTCAAATCAATGGAAAGGTCAATAAGCAAAGGAAAGTGAAACCAAAATGAACAGAAACAAAACAGAAGTGGGAAAGTCAAACATGAGGAACCAGATCTTCCTGAAGGTATTTAATTAGGATATATTGTAATTGTTCTAACCATGGTAAGGAAACTGCACGCCATCGTTTTCATGCTTAATCTTCCTCTCCTGCACATTCGCCAAATGGTGCTGCACTGCAAGTCCAAAGGGGAGAAGGGAATTGTTAACAAGGGGGGAGAAACAGGCTTTCCTTTGGGGGCGGGAATGGGGTACTGGACAGCACAGTGAAGGGTAGTGAGAGAGCATAATTAACACTAGGAACGTGCTGACATTCCTATTTTCCGAACCATCCATCCAAACATGTTTTATGCCAAAGATCTCCCAAGTCTGCTCCTCGAGGGTGATAGTCCATCACGACCAACAGCTTCAGACCTCTGTAGGATGGTTACATTGGTCCAATCGAGGCTTAAGTGTGCTAATGTAATGCTTTTTTCTGAGGATTTACACTGCTGCTGATTAAAGGAGGCCATCAAATCCTCCTGCTCTGCTGCTCTGGAAGAGCAGACTTGGGTAGCCCTGTTTTTGCCCAAAGGCGTTACATAAAACGACTTAAAACTTGTGCATTGCAAGATGAGATTTCCTGTTGTTGTTTCTGTTGTTTTAATTTAAAGTTGCCAATCGTTATTTACTATAACACCACAATTTGGAATCACTTAACCTGGTTGAATACTGGGCTCTCCAGCCACGACTGCCCTGCTCCTGCACGGGAGAATGAGGCGTGCACACGTGCGCCCCTGACACGCCCACCCATCTCAGCCAATTGTCTTGCGAGTACCACAGTGCATGGTGGCAGAGTAACTGCCAGTCAGAAGGGTCACCGTTTGCAGGAAATCAAAACAGCTCTGGGCGGGCTGATCCCAACCCTAGCACAATGGTGCCTGATCACTGGAAAATCCCAGTTACAGACATGAACCAAACTCGAACCCAGGACATCTCCGGCCACAGAGCTCAGTGGCCTTTACTGACTGTGACATTCAGGAGTCCCTGATCTGCGTTTGTAACTTCATTGTCTACTACATCAGATCCCCTGACAATAACTTAGAAAATGTTTTCTCTACATGTTTCATTTTAGCTATAATGATGAGCATGGTATTTTTTCTGTGACAGGCTGAGATGGATCCAGTTATTTGCCTGTCTTTCTCCTGTAGCAGCCTGTTCTGTTGCACCAGCTAACACTATTATTTTAAGGATTAGGCAGCGAAGAAAGAAGACTAAATAAAACACACTCAGATATCAGAAAATACCATCCCTGGGTGCAAGTGCCCAAATATGAGTGTATAAATTAAAGAACAGACAGGGAATCTCGTCTTGCATTCTATTATAATGTCTTCAAGAGGATGAGCAGGAAAATACAAAGGTCTTCACACTCCTTGCACATACCACATCTCCAGACATCTAACCAGCTCAGCAGCTCAGGTGTTTCACATAAACGCAGTGCTCAGACAGTAGCAACTCACAGAGCCTTACAGTGTTTACAATGCCTCTTAACAGAACATTAATGCCGATAGCATGTAGGAACATCAGGGTGCAAAGCATTTGTAAGTGTGCTGTCATGCCATTAATGTAATTATTTCCATCAATTCTTCTGACCTTCTTCTGTTTCTTTAGACAGCAGTATAATTATTCAAAGAACTGTTCATGACATAAGCCTTGCAAATAATAAGTCAGAGCTGTTAATTTTGAATTCCCCCCTTTATAAATGTTCACAGTGATGGCTGATAGTGACAGCTATAGCCAACTATCAGGCTGTATATTCACAAAGGTATCTCAGTGTTCAATAGCATAGTGAAGCTCCTTCACATATCAGCACTAAGTTATCAAGAGCTAAGACTAATATATCCTATTAATTCAGGATCAGTCTAAAACTGCAGTTATATTTGCAAGGGGAGAAGGGCTCTGGGACAGTGCTAATGATTGAAACTTGGTCAGTTTAATCCTCTGCCCTTTGCAGTTTGCGGAGCTCAGCTCAGCTCTGAATCTCTCCAGAAGTGTTCAGCATTGTACAATTAATGATGCCCATCTGAGGGACTGCTGAGATGCTGAAACCCAAGGAGCTTTTTAAACACTAGTCCATCACTCAAGCTCCCTGCAAACCTACCCATCTGGGCACCCATTGTCTGACAGAAAAGCACAAACCTCTGTCACCACTGAGTAGCAATCTTTTCCCTCCGATTCTCTTAGAGCCATGGAAATGGACTGCTAAACACTCACAGCGGTGTCAATTAAATGCCAAGATGGAACTTCCATCCGAAACTCCTAGTGCTCAAAGCTTCGTTTGCAATTAAGCTCCTAGCTCCTCCACCTGTGAATAATGCTCAAAAAAACTGCTTTCTCTGGGGGGGCAGACACCTGCGGCGTCCAGTCAAGCAAGCGTATGAGCTTTTGATAGAAGGAATGGGAGGGTTGGAAGGCATCAAAGGGAACTTACCACAAATAGCATCCACACTGGGTGCATGCTGGCGAGCTGTGTTTTTGTATTTCCCAGACTCTAGTGGGCGTCATTTCACTTTGAAATTTGGATCACTTTAAGACAGTGAAAATTCAGGTGTTCTCTACTTCATGCTTATAGACTAGATGTAACCCAGGATGGCCCATGATCAGTGTCTCAACCTAATCTCGCAACATTCAGCCCAAACAAGGCTGGAATGTATTGCAACATGAAGAAAAAAAATGAAACAATATAGATTCCCAAATCCTTAATTAAAACATAAATTTCTTTTAATTTTTTTTAAACTGTTCATATATTCCTGCCAAAGCAATTAGAAACAGGCCTCTGAGACTGCTCCATCTCTTTCCTGGTTATAATGGAAACAGCTTGAATAGACAGGTTATAACCTTGAGCCTTACAGCACTAGAGAGGTGTCTTGCATTACACAGCTTTTCCAAACTGTTAGCAATGACATCTCAAGACTAAGGACTATGTTCACCTTTTTTTAGACAAAAGATAAGTCCAGTGAATCAAAAATCACAGCTCTCCGAGCAGTCCCTGTGTATGACATCTTGAAAATCTCTGTGGGGTGGGGTGGGGTGGGGGTGGGGGGGGGGATGAATACAGCCTGCACTGGTAACACTTTACAATGACAGGCTGTTAGTGACGACAGCCATCATTGGTTTTCTTGAGCAAGGATTTGGCCTGTCTTTTTAAGCTTTGTTTTAAAGCAATCAAGGAAGGCTGCTGGATGAGGATGCTGTGATCTAAGTTTATATTTAGAGATTTGGGAGGGAAAGAATGTTGAAACACACTGTGATGCCAAAGTATGTGTAATGCTGTCCTGCTGGGGGAGTCTTGTAATGAAGCCAAGTTAATTAGCCCCCGAGTTTGCATTATTAACTGTATTGCAGGGTCTTTGTAGGGCAGCAAGGCCCTGCTGGAGCAGCACAAAAGGCAGTAAAGTGTTACCAGCTCACTTCAGAAACCATACCTGCCACAGGTTCATGTACCACAAGAGTCACAAGTGCAGCTGGTAAAAAGAACTCAGGAGCAGAAAGACAAACCCTGCTCATTTTCATTCATTCTACCATCTGCACATGAACAGAAAAAAACCCTCATCACAATCCGAGATGCTTGGTCGTTAATTATTACTCACAGCTTCAATTGTCACAGCAGTGCTTTCCTGCACTCTGCTATATTTAGTTAACGATCCAGATCTCGAAACACTGAATTGTCAATGGAAGGCTTTACGTTAATTCATTTTCTTTTGATCTCTAGATCGAACAATTCTGTTTCTGCACTTATCTACATAAAAGATCAACAGTATAGATCTATCTGAAGGGCAGGCCCGGGGTCTGAGCAGTGAGGAGCAGGAGTAACAGGAGAGTGGGGTGGTGCAGTGTGAGGTCAAAGGTCAGGGGTCAGTGACAAGGCAGGGGGCGGCCGTACCTGCGTCCACATCGTTGGGCCACCCGCTGGACTGGCTGCTGCTGGCGGCTGGGGAGCGACCCGAGTAAAACACGTCGTCCACCGGGCTCTCCATCTCGCTGTCGTCGATGGACTTGCGCTTGGTGGAGCTGCAGGGATGAGGGGAGAGGAGAGAGAGAGAGACAGAAAGCACAGGGGATCAGAGCTGCGGCTGTTTGGACAGCAGGCATCCTGTCAGGCGCCAGGCACGGACAGAATAAGACTCTCTTCTTAGCTTTGCTCATTTCAGGCCCGGGGAGCTGCAGGGCTCCACATCTGGACAAGTTCAGGGCAGCAGTCTATAGGGTCAAAGGATTTTCTAGGTTCTGCAGCTCTACTTAAACCCAATTCATCTGCACAGTGAAAGAGTTACAGGGGGCACTTGGATAGGAGGAGGTCAAAGGATAAAGGAAAGATGTCTGTTCTGAGCAACCCGGTGGAAAATGTTGCATTCGGGTGGAGAAGCAGGCAGGGCATGCGGGTATAAAGACAGGACCAGGGTGACTGTGTAAACTCCCCCCCCCCCCCAGGAGTAAAGCTCAATGCAGGGATAAGTAGAGCAAGTTATAGCTACCTCCTGGGCAGGCTTGCATAGAGCTCCACTTCAGCAGATCTGCAAAGCGAAAGAAAGACAGGCAGAGAATAAAAGGGGAGGGAGAGAGAGAGGTACCATCTCACATTTACACAGTATGAAACACAGCCTCACAGATCACAGCATGGAGATGTTAGTAATGCTGAAATACATGACTTATCTTTTTACTGGTAAAGCTAATAGTAGAATCTGCAGTCCTGTAAGCTTAAGACCTCAGGCTGTGCCATAACTGTCATTCCTTTAATATTCCCAAGAAGTACATAAGACCCTGAAGTACATGCCGAGAATACAGAATGGAACAGAGGGTTTTTTTGTGCATTACATTCTTTATGATTTTACCAAATACTTGTGTTAACATGAATACTAAACATTAATTGTCACATACAGTAGAACCTGCACTCATCAAACACTGCCTAGTTACAGAGTCTAAGAAAAGACAAAAGCTCAGATTTGATTAAATGTAATAACTAATACACTTCTGAAACAAAAGTGATTGGAGTGAGAGTGATGTAAGGCTAGAAAAAGTGAACCGTTAATATATATTGTCTTCCAAGCCAGTCTGAAAACTTTATATGACAAGAAAAAAGTGTATTTTAAAACATGTCTTTTTCTTGCTCCTGCATAATCCTCCAAGGAAAATATTTTTTATGATTAAAATCTAAATTGTTGTACCTATGATTTTTTAAGGCACACATTTCCGCTGTTCACTCAATGACGATTAATGAAAACATAGCAGGTTGATGATGTTAAGAAGAAAGAGAAGGAGGAACCTTTGTGCTGTGTACCTGGTGGATGGGGGGGAAGTAATTGAGCGTCGCCCCAGTGCCACCTGGTTGATGTTGTAGTATCCGGGGCTTTCCAGGTCAGCCAGTGAGAAATTGGGCCCAGATGCCGTGGCAACCGGAGCTGAGGAAACAAAATAACATCAATGAACAGAGAAAAGAATGGAAAAGAAGAACCAGCTTTCCAGATGTAGCTGTGCTCTGTGAAATGCCTAGGTTCTGCGAGCAGTTCTACTGTCCAGAACAGCAGAAATGGGTTTTAACACTGAGTTTGCAAATGAACAGTTTAAACTGTAATCTATGCTTAAACAATTATCGCAGAATACAATAATAATAGTAAGTATTAGTAGGGCTGTTATGGGCGGCACAGTGGTGAAGTGTTTAGCATTGCTGCATCACAGCCCTGGGTCCTGGGTTCAATTCCTGGGGTGTAAGTTTCCTCTGGGTGTTCCAGTTTCCTCCCACAGTCCAAAGACAGTTTATACTGGAAGTTTAATTCACTTCTGGGAAAACTGGCCCTGGTGTAAGTATCTGTGTGTGCCCTGTGATGGACTTGTGTCCAGTCCAGGGTGTATCCTGGCTTATGCCCATTGCTTCATGGGATAGACCCCAGCTCCTCCGCAACCCTCTACTAGATAAAGCAGTTTGAAAATGGATGGATGGTAGGGGTTTTGGTAGCAATAACTGTGTGGAGAACATATTAAACAGAGAGGACTCGTGGAAGAGACACTTACTCTGCGACACTCTGACCAGCTCAGTGACATTCCAAACTCCAGATGTCACGAAGCAGTCCTGGAAACTCAAGTGTCCTGTGAATGAAGAACACAGCAATCACTGACATGCTGCACAGCGCCTCATACGCAACAACCCTGAACTGCAGTTCATGCGAATCAAAGATTCAAAGCCTAATACAGAAGAACATAGACCTGCTGCTGCAGAATGCTTTAGTTCTGGTAGGTAACATATAAAGGGTAGGGAAAATGACAGAACAAATTAATAAATACATGAATTAATCTACTGATCACTGTTTGAGTGTATCCAGTCAGAGGAAACGGTCAGTTGCCCATTCAGTCCAGGCTGTCTAGTCACACGGAGGGTTCACTAATTGAAACTATTTATGTGATTGCCATTGACCATGAAACAGCAGGGCTTATTTTTGTATCTTTTCACACCCATGCAATTTTTTCCACCTTCCCACAACGCCAACATGATTTATGACACACTAACGTCTCCTCTCAGCAATGTGCCCTCAAGTTTCACAACAAAGGAGGCTCGGAGAAAGCTTGGCAAGCACTGTCAAAGCTCGCTTCTGCCGCAACAAACAATAAAACTTAATCAAACGTGTGAAGACAAGGCTGGAGCGCTGCTCAGGAAAAATAGTTTCAGAGCCACTCTTCTCACAAATCACAGATGTGTTAATGTGAGCCGGCAACAGAGTCAATTTAGGATAACACATTGGGGCCTTCTATTCAACTGCGTCTCCATCTGCATCTGCGAGTCACACAAGAGCCAGGAGGACTAGAAGCTGATGACCGTCCTCTGATAACTCTGCTCTGCCAGGTCCTCTTTAGACCTGGTGGCTCATCTCAGACGATCTCTGCGTCTGGATCAGTCTAGTTTGAAGATGACAACCGCAGATACAAACTCAGTCCTTTAGTGTTGCATAAGCAGCAGGTTTAGCATGTGACATTACAGGCAAGAGTCACTAATTACAGGCTACAAACCTGTTTGACGACCATCATACAGCAGAGTGAGCCTTTTCAGAACGGGGTCAGTGCTGTTACTCACCGTTTGGCGGCGGTTTGATGTCTGTCTCTCCTTGCTGGTTGGAATTCTCTGATTGTCCGGATTCTGGAAAAGAAAAGTGGGAGCTTAGACATATGTGTGAGATCTCCGATTCTGGACTAAAATCCTTGGTAAAATCACTCCCCTCTGATACAGATGGTTGCTTTGCTGCTTTAATGGACTTCTTAACAAGCTGAATGCCATCAAAAGTATACAAAAGGATTGTAAAATGCAAATTATGAAAATTGTAACACCCAGTATGGAGGCTCTCGGTGTTTGCTTTGCCACTCTTTTCCAAGGTGCACATTGTGTTTTGATGTGGGATCCCACGGTTTGTGCCACACTTTGCTCTGCGGTATCCCACAGCTCGTGACCCTTTGCCACAGTTTTCCATAATTGGTACCAAGCTTTCCCTTGGCCTGTGCCATGCTTTCCCACAGTTTATAGTGTGTTTTATCACCCAACTCTGCCCATTATTCTAACCAGATGCAAAGTTTCCTTCCGTTTTACAGCAGGCTCAGAGATGACACATTTGATGTTTCAAATAAGATGAGCCAGTACATTTTTAGCCAAATCTCCAACCCCATATGCTTATGACCTCCATGTCAATACTCCACAGTTTTGATCCTGATGGCAAACATGGAGAGGGCCAATGATTTTCCTTCGCCAGTGCAATGCAGTCATTTAACATTTAAAAGCTGTTTCATATCCATCTTATTCTAATCCTCCTTAACCCTTGGTCATTAGCAGGGGATTTGTGTTGTATAAACAGCTCCAACACTTCTTCACCTTTCTGTCCCTTAGAGTCTCCTCTAGAGGGATCTGAAACAAGTGTGTTGGAGGTTAAGGAAAGTTTTTATCATGCTCATCATAGCTTAGCCATAACAGTCAGGGAAGTCTGCATCCCTTGATTGATCTATACCTACCTCCCCGTGGAGAGCCCTGCTAAATCAAGCCCTCCCAAAATAAATCTTTCTGCCATCCTCTCTGCAAATATTTGTGTTTAGGCCTTGAGCATGTGCAAGGCCATGTTACCACAAGCAGCAGTGTTGCTGCATGTTTCAATTTTCGTATAATGTCTGCCGAAAGGTATTTTGTGGAAGGAACAGCGGTACCCTGCTTGTAACTTCTCTCCCGCTGGGCCAGAGATCGAGACGGAGATCAAGAGCCACGCGATGGACATCCTCTCTGCTCCCCAACAGCGGAGAGGAATATTTCAGCCACGAGTGCTTCCCGAGAATTATACGCTGAATAATATGAAAACGAAACGCCAAAAAAACTAGTGTCTTCAAGGCCCCATTCGGGCAAAAACTGATTCTAATGTGTAATCCTAATCCATGCAGTGCAGGCAGAAGTTCTTGACAAGTAATAAGATATAAGCGATGCAGAAGCAGTTTCTGTGGCCAGTTTCTAAACATGCTCACTGTAATGAAGCAGACAGACCCTGCTGTTTCTTTAATCATTCAGCACGTGGACCTTCGTAGACATTGGGTCTACAATCCTAACGCCTGGAGGACCAGCATTTCTGCAGTTTTTTATTCCACCTCTTTATCTAAATCAGCTAGTTATGGACTTGTTAATTTGACTAATTTAGTGCTGTAACTACTGCCAGATTCAGGGGCTGGTGCATTGAAGAGACCTAGAAAACCTGCAGACATTCTGGCCTTCCAGGACAAGGATGAAACACCTCTGATATGGACGATTTGTGAATATAAGAGACCTGTACACGTGCTAGTATTATCTGCTGCTTTCTAAAAAGAAAAATATGAAATGGTTTTATCTGCCAGTGTGGGCGATGACACAACGGGCAGCCTACACCATCGCAAATCTCTCGCTCTCAGAGCTTCAAAACAGAAATATATATATTTTTTACATAGATATCGAAACAAAGAAACGCCGTGTCTGTCTGTGCGCAGCAGGGAAGAGAAAAAGTCCTCTATTCCTCTTCCTTCTCCTGTGCCTGACTCCCACTCTCCCTCTCTCTCTCGATCTGGAATCCTGGCAGCCATCTTAGTGTTGGCAGCCATCTTAGTGTTGGCGGCACTCACACATTCCTCCTGACTGACAGTGCCGACACACACACACAGTGCCGGACCAGGGACGCAGGGAAAAACACACACACAAGAGAGTCACATACACAACCCCCTGTTCACTCTCCCACACAGTCACACAAATATGTGCATGCATGCCGGAAAAAAAAATCTCTTTCACAAGCAAACAACCTGCCAGTTCCGTTTCTTATCCACTGAAATGTCAAGTTTGCTACAGCAACCTAGGTTCTTCTGGGCTGGGGAGGATTGGCTTTTAACCTTGGACAGCTATTTAGCCCGGGTGGTTGGCTATGGTTTCAGGGTTGAGGGTTATAGAGTACAGGGGCTCACCTTGGGCGGACACAGGGGTATTCACTGCACATTCAGACCGATTGTGATCTGCTACAAATCTGTCTTGGGAATGTCTAGGAAGAGCCCCAGTGATCGTTCTCTCTTAAGGGTAACCTAATGTTTCGTTGGCTTAAGGAATCAAATATGTCAGAGTACTGAGCTATTTGCAGTTGGACAGGAGGGTGATCAAACACTGGATGCAGGCGAAATCAGCCACATATGAAGAATAAAAACAAAACACACAGCCAGTAAACTGGACCTTGTCCGCAAACTACAGGTCCGGACTGGCAGAATCCTGCAAAGTCTCAGTGTTGCACTTCACTCATCCAAAGCCAGCCTTCATCCTCACCCTTCTGGGACTGGAGCGACATCTTCAAACCTCCTTTTATTTGAAACTACATGCAGGCTTTATTGAAGACGACAAAAACAGACATGAGGTCTTCGGAGAACACAGGTGAGAAGTGTTCACAGAACACCGTCAGACAGTGCACCTTCCCTGCCTCATGTGGGTTTTGCAGCACAAATAATCTTGCTATGCCTTTGCTTGTGTAGTTCATGTGTGACAACATCAGGACAGCAGACTGAAGATTTCTGATCATTTTAAAGGGGGGACAACCGGAGTCCTCTCAGAAAATACACTCAGGACCAGAGAGTCATTATATCTTTAGCCTGAACTCCTCCTGGGTTTTTGAAGAGAGGTTTCACAAACAGCTCACTTTTAACATCAGTGCTTTAGGAAGAGTGCTGTACTTCTGTCCAGGACACCTGGGATGTTTTCCTATGAAGTGTAAGAAACAAATAAAAATATAACAGCACTTTTGGTCTTGCCATTGGTTCAGCTAGTGCTTATTATTATTAATAATTTGTTTAGCCCTGGGAGCTTTGACCAGGATCTTCATCAGCGACACAGTTTTTATCGTATAAACAAGGTCTTATCGAAACGCTGCCAGCTGAACACACACACACACACAAATCCCGCGCCAGCACACAGCACTGTGCCCACTGATCCCTCCTTATCTCCCCTCCACACCGTGCGCCAGCGCTGCCAGAGATAAACCTGCCGCGGCCCTGTTTACTCGCTCATCTGAGTGTTTGTCTGCTTGTTTATGTACGGCGCACACGTATTGTGCCGCCACTGGCACAGACCATTTAACCCCGCGAGAGCCGGGTTCTCTTCGGAGTAGGTTTAGGAATTGAGAGACAGTATTTTGGATTTTTTGGGAGGAAAAACAAAACAAAATATTGTCTTCCAGAAGTGATCACAAAGGGGTTCCTAATTGGGAGCCCTTTGGCCCATGAGCTCATTTCTCCATTTGCCTGTAGGCAGTAGTAGTTACCGCTGGGCGAAAACCAGCATGAAATCACCTTGAGTTCCTCCTCCTAGAAAGGAACAATTAAGAGCAACCAGTCAGCCTCACCCAGCGTGCCTTTGGGAGGTGGGAGAGCACCTGCCTACCACTCACCAATACAGGGAGACCATGCAAACTCCCCACAGACAGGCACCAGATTCGACCCATGACTGCACCTGCTGCGAGGAAGTAGTGCTGACCTCTATGTCACTATGCCATCCCTAAGCTCAAGAGTACATCAGCAGCAACCCACCCAAGATCTGAACATACAACCCCTGAACTAGAGTCTAGAAACTGAATTTAAATATTTCTAGACTGGACTAACCATGTTACTACGATTCAGGTCCACAGAGTTCAACCCAGGTGATCTCAGCCTCGTGTGAGAGTCAGCCCAGGTGACTCACCTACAAAGTGTGCTGGTTCATGGTTTCACAGGCTGTATGCTATTTAAAAGAAGCCAAGTACAAGTGGGGCGTCACTTGGGGCGTGGGGTGTAAAAGTGCAGTCTGGGGTGTGCTGGGAAACAATGCCAACTATTTTTTTAGGGATACATTTATATGTGTGCATGGAGAGCGTAACTCTTCACATGTTTGGTACTTTATAGACCTGGCACACAAACTTGTATCAGCGGAGCACTTATCTGAAGCAGAAAGAAAGACCCCACATCTGCCCAGATGTGGATCCCTGCTGGACATTCAAAGGCGCAGGGCGATGTGCAACATGAAATATAGAGCGCGCAGGGGAAAACAGAAAGATCAAGAAGGAAAGATCAGGAAGGAGAGTTAAAGGGAATCTGTGTCTATTTCTTGGAATGGCTGGTTTAATCTCTGAAAAGCACGTCCGAAGATAATTAAACATCTTCAAAAAAACTTCCCCACAGTACTAAAACCAGCATAATCCTTTCTACCTTTTCTGTTGTAGTTGCATCCAGGGGTTTTTGCTGACCTAGTGATTAAAGAGTGAAATGCATACAAAGACAGTCCTTTGTTTTGTAGCTGGTCTATGCTGCAGTAGCAGTAACTGTCCACCAGAGGGGTGAGTGTGCAGAGTAGCAGTTTCAGTGTACATTGATCTGGAGAGAGCCCCAATCCAGCAAGTGTTACAGGTAGGTACCTATTAAACAATCCTTTTTCAGAAGGCTGAAACAATTTAATTTGCAATCAGTGAAGCAGCAGACTGTTGAAACTTATAGAAGCGTTCCTATCAAAAACAGGTGATTCCAGCTGACCTATAAAACTTACTGGACGGGGCTCCATAGGACCAGGGTTTGACACATAGCCTACTGTAACTTGCCTTTTTTCTTACATTGGACTGAACCCCACCAATAAAATACATTTTACAAATCACAAGGTTTGTGCACACCACCAGCTTACCATGCAAGAGTTAACCAAAAGTCTGGGACTGATTAGGATTCACCTCCAATGACACTGGTGACTACAGTAACCCTTGCAAGATTACAGATAAGTAGATCAAGTGAAATACTGTGCAGCACACAAGGCCATTCAGTTCTCCTCTTCCAGGTGTAAAGACCAACTATTCCCTTCTGTGCAGATAGCAACATCAATACATGACACTGTAAAGAGACAGACCCCCCATTAGAGGGCAGCCAGCCTCGAGACACCTGTTCAGATCCACAGCTGTACACTGCTCAGATCTGCACACTATTCTTTTCAATTCTTAATTACTAAATGAATTGCTGCTTAACTGAATCCCCAATTACTTTGTTGGTCCTTAATAGCTTAATTGGTCCCAGTTCTGAAAAGCCTAAGGACACTAGTGGGGGCAGAGGCCTGCCGGCCCCTGCGTGAGGTGATTGTTGGGATGGCTATGTCAATACAGGCTGAACTACGCCTCCGTACCCAAGTGCTAATCCCCATCTCCTACTGTCTGACTGGCCTGGTATTTGTGCTCACTGCGGATACCCACAGCAAACAAGACGGCCGGAGCTGGAGAAGAAAGGCTTTATTGCTCCAAACTGTTTACTTGTTCAAAATCTGCTCTTATTCGAGACACTGTTCTTATTCAAGACAAGTCCTCCTTCTGTTCAATGAAAATAAAACACAGTGGCTTGTCCCCCCAAACGCAGGTACTAAGTCCTATCCAGGGGCTTTTCAAAGCCAGCCCCGTGAAAGAGATGTGTAAATACTTATTCAAAGAAACAAAACGCACACCTTAACGAGCTCTCTCCGAAGGTTTCTCCTTCTACGGATTTATTGAAGGTAACAAGAGGATACAGGACAAAGATGCAGAGAAAGACATTTCAAAACACCGAAATATACTGTAAATGTCAGAGTGAGGAGCTGTATCACAGGCCAAGCTGCAAAGGAACGCATAGTGATTTATCCCACTCCAAAAACAAGAAAGAAGAAAACATTTTGGAACAGGAGGAATACTGGCCAAATGTTACAGGGAATCAGAGGAGTGAGGCATGGGCTTTTCCATTTTGCCTCTCCTGTCCTTATAGTGATCTTTCAGTCTGCATCCTTTCACAGGAATTCAAAGACACCTAGTCCAGAAATATATCAGAATCCAAAATCTTTAAACCAGCTTCACACCTTCCCACAAGGTCTCAACTATCAATGACATTTATTTCAAAACCTCTCCATTCACTTACACAATTCTGCCTTCCACACTTCCCCAGAAGCTGTCTCCCCGATCTCCGTAGACCCCTTTTTCTAACTTTTATTGATAAAACACCTTTCCAAATGCAAGGACGCTGTGCATAGGGATACAGAAAATAAGTACAAGTACAAGAAAAAGTGAAACAAGAACGTACGGGATAGAATGTAGGGCAATCAGACGTAGGGCCCTGGTAAAAAGGTGAGTTTTGAGTTGGGATTTGAAAACAGCCAAATACTTTGTCTCTCGTAGGGCCTGAGGAAGGGCATTCACTAACAACGGAGCAGTGACAGAAAAGGCATGGTCTCCAAAAGTCCAAGATTTAGTCCTGGGTACAGTATGCAAAGGACCGGCCACAACTGACCGGAGCTACAGAGGGAGTGTAAACATGGAGGAGTTCAGGAGTGTATGATGGAGGCAGAGGATTTAGAGCCTTAAAAGTCAGTCATGAATGGAATATGTGACATTATGGGCAACCAATGGCTAAGAAAAGAATGTTTTCATTTTCTTAAGTTGTCTTAAAAGCTGGACTATGTCGGCTCTTGAGCCCTCAGATTCCCCTCTCTCCTGTAGAAAACACTGCAGCCTGTTCTGTTGGAATGATCAGGGGGAGAACTCTGGACTGCAGAGAAGGGGGGTATCAACAGTAACCCTTCATTTCCAATCTAAAAAGCAGCTTGCTGAACCCTAAAAATCTGGTACCCCTGAGAGGTCAGTCACAGTGCTGGGGCTCGTAGATGAACAAGGTGCATGCTTTGCAGATGAGGGGAATGCAACGTCATATTGCTCGGCTGGCTCCTGTACACAGAAGCAGAACCTTACCAGTGTTGGGACACAACATGGCGAGGAGAGCAGAAGAGTCGGAGCCCCTTGGGAAGATCAGAACATTTCAGCAGATCCACAAGGATGACCTACTGGGAATATTCTCCGCAATGTGGCACAGGGAAAAGTCACTTTGCAGCAAACTGGCACCCATGCAGATCTGGTGGATGTGTACAAGCAAAGGTAACGGTATGTACAAAATCAGAGATTGGCAGGGATCCCTACTGACATAAAGGTCCATTTATCAAAAGCCTCATGTCTTGGGCACTATTGCGAAATTCCCTCCCATCCCACCCTTGCCTTCGCCTCAGCTAGAACTCCTCCCCAAAATGCAATGCTCAATACTCTCCACTTGGTGGTGCCAGACCTCATCCTGCCAGAGCGAGTGGCAACCAAATCCCCCAACCTTGGATAACACTCACATCCTCCCAATTGGGTTTCGCTTAAGAGGTTTATCGGTATGTTGCTAAACATTCTGACCTTTTTTAATCCCTAATGCGCTTAAAATGTTCCAAACCCTTCTAATCCCCCAGGCTATCCCCCACAGATGTTCACTGAGCTCTTTTATTTTACTTCATTTTATTATTTTTTCCTATATTTTAATATGACAGAACAACTCGATATTTTATGCTGGCATTCTCGGCAGACGGCTCTGTTTTCGGCCCAATTTATGGGGTCCTCGCTGCTGGATGGTACCACAGAGTGCAGAGGGCACACCTGGGGAGAGTGAGTGCTTTTGGCAGCTGCCAAACTCCCCCTCCTCAAGATAAGAACTGCTTTTTGACACTGCCGGAGAGAGTACAGGGTGCTTTTAACCCTTGGTGCCCTATAATCAGGAACAATTTTTACCTGCCTGTGTGAAAGAATTAAAAAAAAAGGTACTGAACAGAATGGAGATTTTGTGTTTCCCCACTACTTTATAAAGACAACAAAAATAACATCACTAAAAAACACCATTGTACAACAAAGGGAAAATTTTTAATTTGAATCACCGAAGTAGGGATGACACAGAAAAACGGTTTACCTGTGTTCATTACTAATCGCAAGAACAACTTGCACCAAGCTTACCAAATGCAAATAAACATGTATGCAAGGTTGTTCTTAGATTTTTTGGTTTTTAATTCATCTGTCCCAGAATGAGGTTCCACAGCACTAATGGATGAACCCGGCTGACACTGGAAAAGCCTCCGATTTCTCATGATACACCAATTTCGATCAGATGCAAGAGCCTCAACAAGGGTGAGAAATGAAAGACACAAAGCGAGCCCTCCGTCGACACTCTGCCCCAGCGCCTGAGGGATCGGCAAGCCCGCGCCCCTCACAGCGGTGATTAAATGCTCGGGATCATAAAGCAGCACGCAAGGGGAGGGAAGCGGAGATGGACTGGCGGCGGCGAATCGGCGGCGCCGCGCAGGTAAGCGGGCTCGGACGCGCGCCTGGCAGCCCCGGCGCTCGCTCTCATCGTCCGCCCCCTCTCTGCCAGGCAGGCTCTGTCAGGGACCAGGTGGTCAGCAAAGACATCGGCAGCCTGCTGGCCATCTGTGTGCCCGTCTGTGTGCCGCCTGTGCCAGGGCTGTGCCAGTTCTCCACACCGCTGATCAGGGCATAGGAAGGGTTGGGGGGGGGGGGTCTGGGGGGCTGTGGGCGAGAGGCAGGGGGAGGGGTTTCTGGCTGCACACCAACACAATACTCTGCACACGTACGCGGGGAGATCACTGGAGAACAGGGCAGCTCAGTGCCTGCTCTGAGCTTTGCCTGGTGTTTTTTTAATTGCTGTTTTTGTATGTTTTTCTTTTTTTTATGGTCTTCCTGCTTGCAAAATACGACGCTATTTGCTAAAAATAGGTTATTTTCCTTATTAGATCACTTTTTTTTCCCCCAATTTACAGAACGGTACAAAAAGAACACACACAGGAAATGATCGGACAAACATATGGACGTGGAAGTGAGTGGGCATTTTTCGGGAGTTCCTGTCACAGGGAATTACAGGACGAGTGCACTGAGGTGTTTTTTTAATCTCCGTTTTTGTGTGAATAAACATAACCTCAGCAGTATCAGCAAGACAACAGATCCTCAGCTCTTTTAGTCAATGAACCACTGCCATCAGTAGCAAACTGATCACTGAGTGAGAGTGTGGGTAACACCAGGAATTTGTTGGGGACCCCTTGGGACTGGTATGGCAACCGCTTTGCTGGGCTGGCTGTCCATCTGTGAATGTGAGTGCTTTACAACATTCTCAATCTAAAGATGGGAGTCAGAACAGGCCGAGAGCCCAAATAGACCTGAAACAACTTCAACTTGGTGTGAAAATCAAGTCAAAATCATTATCACTTCTACAGTCGCTTGTGGAAATGTCATTGTTAGTTCTTGTGAATGTGTTTCTCCACAATACAACTTCACTAATAGTCTTGTCATTACAACTGTTGTGGGGGAGGAGGACACTTTCACTTTTGGGCGGGTGGGCGACACTATTGAGCATCAGCCTTTGAATCTGAGGGTCCAGGGTGCAAGTCCCTGTTGGGCGTTTGTGTTTCTTTTAATTTTGCCAGCAGCTTTATCACAATGTAACTCACAACTGGCAACCCACTGGAGTTCAGAAGTTGGGAGCCTGGTCAGTACCTGGATGGGAGACTCCTGGGAAAAACTAAGGTTGCTGCTGGAAGAGGTATTAGAGGGGTCAGTAGGGGATGCTCACACCATGGTCTGTGTGGATCCTAATGCTCCAGTGTAGTGACAGGGACACTATACTGGAAAAAAAGTTTCCGTCCTTTAGCAACATAAAACCAAGGTCCTAACTCACCATGGCCATTGAAAATCGCAGGGTTTTACCCCCATGATCTGGCCAAATTTCCTCCTGGCTTTTATCCCCATCTATGAATTGGCTTCATCACTCTGTTCTCCTCCCCACTGATAGCTGGTGTGTGGGGAGTGTACTGGCACACTATGGCTGCCGTCACATCGTCTAGGTTGGGGCTGCATACTGGTGGTGGTGAAGGGGATCCCCATTACCTGTAAAGCGCTTTGAGTAGAGTGTCCAGAAAAGCGCTATATAAGTGTAAAGAATTATTATTATTATTATTAATGCTAAAAGGTACTTGCTCTTCCCCAAGATTGAGTAGCATTACAGTCTCAGAATAAGGGGTGCAATTACAATCTCAAGCCACCAGGTGTCACTTTCAAGCAAAGACAGGGCGTCCAATTTTCCAGTGTGTGGATGGGAAACAGCGCTTGCTCCAGTGATCAATCAAATCGCAGTGTGAATGAGAGAAAGACAAAGATGCAGAAAGGGAGAACAGTGACAGCCCTGAGATTACCCCAGTGTTGACAGGCCGGCACGGCTGTGGCTTTATCTGTGTCCAGGGCTCATACAGAGTATGGGTACTGTATTTTAACTAACACCCCCCCAACCCCTGAACCACAGCAATTCAATCGAGGACTACCAGGGGGGAGCCAGTTAACAAAAAGGGCGGCAAGATCTAAAGTAACTGCTTCTTTCCTCTTCCCGTTGAGCCTCATGAAGCGCCTCCCACACTATGAGCTGCATTGAGAGGCTGAAGCCACTTGATTTATACCTGGAGAAACCACTTCCCCCAGCAGGCAAAGCCTGGCTTGCCCTGCGTGTGCGGAGAGTCACCAGGCCCCGATCAAGGGAGGTCAGGCAAGGTGACGCACACTGACGCCCACCGACCCCACTCAGGCGGTGTGTGTGTGTGACGGTGCTGGGGGTGGGGCTGTTTGCGCACGAAGCAGGTGTGGCTGTGTCGGCTGGTTGAGAGCCACACTGTGCACTTGCATTGCTCTTTGACTTCTTGGCTGGGCGAGTCCTAAGTGTTAGGTGTAGCCATGAGAAGCAGATTGTTTCAAACAGCCGGGCCTCCTTGGCGGAGACAGGGAGTGCAGGACAGGGGACGAATCTGGAGAAATCAGGCTGGCGCACTGGAATGGAGTCTAAAAAGAGTCTTGCAGAAAACGTGGATATCCCTCCTGACTGCAAATTCACAACACATAGTTTATTGCACTCAGAATGCAGCCTGGGAAGCTGTATCACTTGCTCATTTTACTAGTTTCTTTGGTTGAAGTTTCTATCCAAAGTGACTTGCATTTGCACACATTTAGAAATCCGGGTATACAGTACTGGAGCAATCTGGGTGAAGTGCCTTGCTCAAGAGTACAACAGCAGCATCTCACCTGGGATTTGAACCCACAACCTTCCGATTATGAGCCCAGAGTCCCGATGACCAAGTTACACCCTCCTCCCCCTGCACCCAAAATGAAAGCAAAACAACAGTCCAGTTATTTCCCACAGAATGTCCAGTCCAGTGATCGGCCAACTGGAGGCACGTTTGTGTTTGTGCCTGCTCTGTTTTGGGGTTGGTTGTCATGTCGCCATATGTTGAGGTCTTCTGTGACTACAGCCAAGCTGGCACTTGACACTGCAGAGGCCTGAGGTATTACAATGAGGACGAACACTGCACACGGTGACCTTTGTGAAAAACACGGACGTAGTGAAACGCGAACCGGAGAGTACAAGTCAAAACTACCTGGAAGTGCATGTGAAACTGAGAACAGGAGGCACTTTAAACAAAGAGTTGTGGGAGTCGGGAACAAGCTACCCAGCCATGTTCTTGAAGCCGATACCCTGACATCTTTCCATTCAGAGCTAGTCTGAAAGGAAAACGAGACGATAGTGTTATTACATGACCCAATGGATGGTAGGAGTGTGGAATAAGTTGACCTGCAATGTTGTTGAAGCCGTTCGGCTTCTTTCAAGAAACAGCTGGGTCAGTCACTGGATCATTGCCTACTAACTATGAAGCGGGCTAGATGGGCCGAATGACCTCCTCTGGGTTGTAACCGCCCTTATGCTCTTAATGATGGATGCGGGGCAGGATGAAAAGGTTGCAATGCCATTCTGATGGCCCAAACTGGCCAGTGCCTGTGCTGTCCCAGTAAGAGCACTGTGCTCCCAGGCCCAGCTTGTGCTACAGGCACTCAGCTGCTGGGAGCACGCAGCTGGGAAGGGCTGCTGGATTTGCAGACACAGAGCACAATAGACCACAACAGACCACACAGCCCCTCTGGAGCTTTGCAGATGTACCGTGGGTGCATGTTCACGTGTGAACAAAATAACCACGCTCACGTTCGCGCTGCGGCTTTGGTTTCAATGCACGCCACTGTGTGTGCATGTGTGGGCACAGCCGGTCACAAGTGGGAGTGAAGGTCACATGATGCCAGCCGGCCAACTACACTGTGTCAGAAAGCATCCTGGGAGGTGGGAGGGGTAGGGGCTGTGGGAACACTGGGAACTGCCAAAGAGAAGATAAAAAAAAAGAAAAGCATGTTTTGGCAGGGCTGCATAAGATGCCTGGATTGGTCGTGCATGATGAGATCACCTAACACAACTCGCCTGTCTGAGCAAACACAAATATGCGCAGAGAGGGGATTCTGTGAGCAACGGCCATGTGACCTCTGACCCCAAGTCTGGAATACTGGCTGGCTTTCAGAATATGGGGGTGTAAAGTGGTTTTGGCTGACCACCGAAGACTTTAAAAGGACGTAGGATCCTGGCAGGAAAGGAGTCAGACAGAACGCTATCAGAGCAAGAAACAGGGAAAGTTGATTAAATGAAATCCCCCAGCTATATTCCCAATGGCTGTTCACATTTAAATGTGCAAATCACTGACGCTGAACATCACCGAACCAATGGTATGTCACAAATTAACTGTTCTCAAAGAACAAAACCTTTACGAGAGCGCAGTGCTTGATTTCTGGGGATGTCAGCTCCCAAGAGGGTCCAGCGAGACACCAATGAACAACGGATTTGGATAACCGTGACTCATTTAAATTGTGGGCTGTTTGAAGCTACAACAGCAGTGGTAGCTTCTACAATCTACTGCTACCATAAATTTTCAAACCAACCACTTACCACACCTCCACATTCACAGCAGCTCCAGTGGTCTTGTGTCACTAAAGTAGGTGTACAAATATTCATCAAAGTCAGCTTAAAGACGACACAAATGCAACCTGCTCTGCCCCAACACTGACACTCAGCCACTTTTCATGTCGCTAATTGATTGGAAGAGGGGCAGAGAACATAAGCAGGATTTGATAGCAAGAGCAGGAGTGCGAGAGAGAGATTTATTGTGATCCTGTGTCTGCCAGCCTGCAGTATCAGGACAGCTGTGCCAGGGGGTCAGGGAAGTAGGGGCTGTTGAACTAGTGAACTGCAGCACTGCTGTCTGGTGCCACCCTTTGTGCCCGTGCCCCAGCCAGCACCTTATCCCGCTGGCCTTTTCTTCCGAGCCGCCTCCGGGGGGCCGAGAAGGAGACGATCAAAACGAGGTCAGAGCGTGGATAGTCGCCAGCGCGGCAGAGTAAACAGGGCCCCCGCCTTGCCAAGTGCCCGGGGCAAAGATCGCAGGGTGGCAAGCCGTGATTAAGAAGGCTAGACTTCGAGCTATCTCTCGGCAAGAGCTGCAACCTCTGATTACAGATCTGCCCGCACCGCACACACGCACACACACACAAATACTACACTGCCTCCTTCTTCAAGCACCCCCCCCAACTTGCCAGCCTCACCCAGATACCGCTGGCAGGGCCGGGAAGATGGAGAGCGAGAAGCATGCTGCCCTTCGCCCTGCTGCCTTCTTAACTTCAGCCTCCGCAGTCCAACCCCCTCTGCCGCCTGCGCCGTCTTACCCCCTCCCTCCTCGAAACCTTCGGGCAGAAAATCAAGCGACTATTTTCCTGCGAGGTCCTGAATGTCTTTGGCCCGGGCACAAGCGGACCTGCAAGCTGCGCCACTCGCAAGGCTTCATTTTTTCACCTTCACATCTCACACCTCTGCAGCGCAGGACTGTGAGCGCGGGTTTTCAATCTTTGCTCTCCTAATGCAGCCAGTGTCAAATCACAGTCCTGGGAGCTTCCGACAGAGAACACATTTTTACGGCTAATGAGCGAAGATGTGGTATCATCGGGGCACTAGGGTTGTTATAGTACTCACCGGGGCAATAAAAATACAATGACTCTTTAAATAATGATGCAGTGAGAGGCCTGTGAATGGGGAACTTAATACCTTCAGCTCTTGAGCAGACGGAGCCATGAGAACACAAAACCTATTTGATCGAGAAGAAATATGCACAACGGAGCGAGTGGATAGTGCCTCTATATTTTGTCAAATACACACCAGCCTACAGTGAAAGAATAATAACCGATATCATGTACATTGTGTCCAAGGATTAGAACCAGGAAAATCTGAACTAAATAGCTGTAATTTTAACTTCCGCCAACATTACAAAGAGCTTGAACACAATGACACACAGTGTACACAGTATTGTTCCAGTCATATCATTTTCTGTTAAGTCACCTATTAATTTGCCATTTTGAGATCAGCATATGACGAAACGTGCATTTTGTCCAATTCTTCTCCGATTTCATCCTACATCACATCCCGCAAATGCAATTCCTGTCATGGAAACATATTAATTGGGCCAACCTGCTGCTTTTCTGGAATTCTCATCGTTTCGTTGAACCAGAAATGCGTTGCACAGAATTTAGATAATTATAATGCTTTGAGCGAGAACCATAGGCCAGATGAACAGATAATTAAAACATTTTTGGTTCATGGTCATTAACGTGCCGTCCTACAATTAGTGCAACCTGACGATGAATCAGAGGGAAGGTTTCACTTTCGGAGCTGGGATTCGAATGGCACAGTGTGTCTGCCTAAGGCAGCAGCACTGTTAGGCAGCAGGACCCCGTACAAGCAAGCAGCAAGCTTGCAAAAAAGGGGTCCTGGACCCACAAGAATGCCACCCCACAGAATCGCTGCCTGCACAATCGTGTCTGGCCAATACCCGCCGACATCTTTCGACTTCCCTGGGTCAAATATGGACCTGTGGCAGAGGAAAACCGCGGCAAGGTGGCCGAGTGTCTTCCGAGTGCAAGGTGCTGCTCTCCACATGCACCACTGGATCCGTGTGCTGGAATGTCGTTCTGACACACACAGGGATTAAAGTGGAACTGCAACGCTATTGTTATACTTCGGGGTTAGAAATAAACTGTACTGATCAGTGCATTTCAAACCACAATAAAATTCAAATGGAGACATTAACTAGTAAAACCTCCAATTTACATCACAAAATAGACAGTTTCCACGTATGCGCACCGCCATGTTGTTGTCAGTGTCTGCAATTCAGAATGAGGCAACAAAACATCCCAAGGTGTGAAGCAGTCCTGTTACATTGTAAACACGCAGGCTTGTGAATACATCACTTTTAGTCCAATAGAAATATTGCATATTGCTTTCATCTTTGAGATGGTTTTGCTGACAAATACTACTTGGAACATCACGTTGGAACATTTCTGTAGTGAAATGCCTGCTCCACAACCTGTACTTATTCACTCGTGCATCGTAGTACATTAGTCATTAAAAGGACTAGAGAACAGGAAGGGCCGCATCATGTTGCAATTCTAGCAAACTCTTGCTCTCACCCGAGGCGGTACCAGTGATTTGTGACAACATGTCAACCACACAGTACTTTCACAAAGCTCATGTTTTCATTTGGTATTTTTAAAATTTTGCAAGACTGTCATTTAATGTATTCTGTTACCCAGATTTAATAAGCAGTCTGAGAAACTGGAACTGCAGCTCCCAGTGCAAGTGTCCTCAGAGGCCTTTGAAAGACACCAGAATAAACATCACGCATGGCCCTGTGGAATGGCTCAATGAGCTCAGATCCTAGAAAAATAAAGATGGTGTTGGTGCTGGGGGTTGTACATGGGCTTTTTTATACTGTGCATTTCCCACATCCTGGATCAGACACCAGGAAGGAGCGCAGAGCGACCCATGCGAGAGCCATACCAGAGCAAATCCGCAGGGTACTGCATCACACTGCACACTGCCTTTGCTGTGATTTCCCACACGAGATTTGATGTTAAAACTGGCACTGGATCCCAAGAAACATCAGGAAACACCATGCTCCATGTGTGTAGCGGCTAAGACACAGGACAGGCGACGCCAGGCAGGGAGAACAGACCTGGAGCAGAAGCAAGGGCTCCCCACTGAAGGCAAAAACCAAACAGTCCCCCCTTCACTCCACGCCCCAGCTATTAAGTATTATATTATGTTCTATAACGAATTATATAAAGAGAGGAGCCCATTCCAGCTTTAGATGTTTTCCACATGTGGCGGCTGTTGGTGCGTTTTAACAAGAGCGGAGTCGGGAGAGGGAGGGGGGGGAGAGGGAGGGAGCAGAGCAGTGGGCGATGGCGCACAGTCGTAAAGGGAATACCATGGCGCTCAGTTCCTCAGGCTTTGGCAGGTTGGAGGAGGCCTTGGCTCGCGCCAATCGTTTCCGAGCCCAGGGTGCCGCCATTTTAGGTTTAGTGAAAAGAGAGAAGGGGAGAGAGCAAGAGGGAGAGAGAGAGAGAGGGTGGCTGATGGAAGCCTGCCCTGGGTTTTGCTACAGTAGTGTGTTGGCGAATCCTACTCCACATTCCCCCCCCTCCCACCTCCCTCTCTCCCTTCACCAGCCTGTCGGTCTGGGCGCCATCGCCCGTCTTTTGTTTTGGTTGTTTATGCTTTCCCCCTTTCAAGAGGTCTCTCCAAGACGGGTACGGATATTCCAGGGCAAACTGTAAAAAGCACCGCCCAGTGATTAGTGACAAGTAGACACCAGCCATTAAAATGCAGAAACTGCAAAACTGTCTGGAAGGGCAATCAAGCCGTCACACACACTCAACTGTAAACACATCGGAAACAGTATTTCTTCAGGTAATTCTGGTATTTCTCCCCACTGACAAAGACGATGATTCAAAAATAACCTCAGTCATTATAAATAAGGTTGGCTATGAGACTGTAGGGATTCTTCTGTTTATTTTGAAGTGTATTTCTTCCATCACTGCCTAAACTAAAGGAGAACTGCAGGAAAGACTCCTGTTAAAGAAGACAAATGCACATACTCAGACATTCGGACTATTTGTATGAGTTTCTGTCTGACAGCTATGGACGAAAAGAATTTTAATGTTCACACAGAGCTATAGCCCTGAAAAAACAAAGCAATTTGTAAGGCAATGTCTTCTGGGAAGGTGGGAATTATGTCACGATCAAGAAAAAAACAGATCCACATACATTTTAGTGTTTAATAAGTGTTGTTATAACTTTGTAATAGCACTTGAATGGAGAAAAATGCTCCACGATTTAATTATTTAATACAAAATGTACAACAGTTGCCTTTAATAAAGGCAGAGGGCAGCAGATTTAATAACAAAATAAAATGTAAAGCATTTGCTTGCTGAAGATTCTCTAAAACTTCACTGAAAAGGAAACATTATATACAACCTAAACATGTATATGCAGGCAAAAAACACCTCAAGTAACTTTAACAAACTACTCTGTTAATAAGAATCCATCTCAAATTGATTTCACAGTCTGAGAAGTGAATGAATAGAGGCCTGTGTGCCTTATAAAAGAGTCACAGTACACCAGCTCTCTAAGCCAAAATGTATTAAATGTTGGACACCTGTACCATGCTGTCCCACAACACCTTCTCGAAAGGTACAAACCTAGTAACGATCTGGCACCTGCTCTGACCGGCTTGTTCAGAGTAACAGGCCTATAAATCTTCACAAAAGGAAAACAAAATAAAGTAGCAGTGAAATCATTACTATGTCTTGTCCCGGCCAGTGCGTTGCTAGATTAAAACACGAGACTGGGCCAGAGGCCATTGTGCACAGAACACTCGTAGACCGTCCACACTTTCGCCCTTGCTCGACTAAAGGAAAAGACAAATAAAACTCTTGCTGTGAAAAAATATAACAAAAACAAAGACGGGAACCACTTGTAGGAGGGAAAAAAATGTGATTTTAGTCCAATAAGCAGCCTGTCTACGCCAAAAGAGTGGTCTGGGATAAAACTCTCAGAGCTGGCTGACCGCATCTCACATATTCTTCCCCAGTTTAAAGCAGTGCTTTCCCGACCAGCTCCGCAGGTGGAGGCACTCGAGCGCAAGCTGAGCTCCGGGGTCACGGGTTCGAGTGTGGGTCCTGGAGCTAGCAATGGTGAATGGGAGACCCCAGGCGGGGGAGCACGATTGGCTGAGAGCCACGCAGCATCACTTGTCCAGGGGCTCAGTCAGAGTCTGGCACCACAGCGCCCCCTGTGGAACACCCACTTCCTCGTACGCCCCCTTGTGCGGTTTGGGGGGTTCATAGCTGCCAGCCAATGTGGGAAAATACAAAAACAACTGGCAATTCAATTTTTTTTTTAAGAAAAGGGAGTTCATCAGAAGGGGTGAAGAGGTGGGCTCTTGCAGAAGCATTGGAAAGGTAGGCATTGCTCAAACTGAGAGTAGGATGACTCTCTCGCCACAAGTACAAACCCATGTCTGACCTAGAAGGAACTCAAGTGTGAATAACTCTTCAAGGGCAAACAGTTCAAATGCCACTTTGCCTTCCAGTGAATATGCTGTGCTACCCCAGCGCTAAACCAAGAACCAAATCAACTGTAGGTCAGTTGGTCAGTTGTAATTTGGGCAGTTTGCTCTTAACATCTGCCTTTCAAGAAAGTCAAAAAGTGTACAATTAGTGAGCAGCCTGACTGTGACTGTCAAAAGTTAAATCCTACATGTAATAGTTACACATATGAACAGGTACTACTACTACGTTGTTCAGTAGCCCATAGTTACACATATGAACAGGTACTATGTTGTTCAGTAGCCCATTTCCTCCTTTGGTCAAACTGAATGAAGAACCTCAGATAACTCTGGGGTTAAGATGTTGCCCCTTACACCTGTTGGGACCTCCTGGTTCTCTGATCATTTTCATGCAGAAAACTGGCAAATGCACAAAACTGATAATGGAAAATGAGAGTCCAATTAAGGCCTAGCAGGCAAGAGCAGAAATCCGTCAAACCAGAGATTGAAAAGCCAAATAACCTTGCTTTAAATTTCAGATGCGCTCTTAATGGCTTAATTGGAACAGTTAATTGCTTAATTAGTGCAAGTTTCTGGTCATTAATCACTACGCGCTCCCTATAAAACTTGCAGGACTGCAGCTCTTCAGAATCATCAGAATCATGGTTTCAGACTCAAGCACAGTCTGATGCACGGGGAAAGGCGTGTGTGTAGTAGGACTCCAATCTCAGTGGAACGCTACAGTATTACATCCCCACAAACAAGAAACTATAGAGATAATGCAGGCCAGCCAGGGCCAGCCGCTGTCTGTGTGTCCCGTGTAAAACGGAGGCCCTGTCTCTGAGTCGGCCTGGGGCGGCAGTGTCAGCAGCCGCCGCACGCACGCGTGTCCGAGTGTGCGCCTGCTATCTGTGTCAGCACAGACTTTATCTTCAGGACAGATAAGACGAATAAACAACAGTCTAGACTCCCGCCTTTAACCACAGCCGCAATGTAGGTCAGCCAAGCCCTGGCTGGGTCTCTCTCCAGGAGGAGGTGCCCTTCCTCTCCCCAGAGCAGGAGGCTAAGAGGCAGCTGCTGTCCGGAATCAGGACCTCCTGAGCCACAGAGACAGAGCAGGCGAGGCCCCAGCTTCTCTTGCAAGGCCTCAGTCTCACAACTGAGGTCAGTGAAGTTTTGGCCACAGTACGTTTGGACTTCAGGACCCAGCCATACCACAGCAGTGAAAATGACCCGGCTCTCTGTCTCTAAGTGCTGGACAGTCACTCAACGCCTTCCACTAAAATCATTAATTGCAACCATGTTTGCACGTCAGACAGAGCTTCATTTGGGTCATCGTTGTGGGCTTATCAGTGTGATCCGTCTTTTAGCTGGTTTAGTATAAGCTGTTGATTAGGGATCCCACTTTATCTTCTCTAAACTGATTAATGTAATACCCCTCTTCCTTCCTGGAATTTTCCAGCCAAAAAAAAGAGCAGAAGTGTGCTGTCAGTAGGACCCACTGATACAGGATACCTCACTGTCTGAGATCCAGAATAAAATGCTCAACAGCTATTCACACCAAATTCACATATTTCTATTCATAAACGGAAATGTAATCATTGTACAGAACAAAAAATGCCTAGACAGATGATTTGAAGTCACTCCTAAATTGGGAAAGTCTTCCTAGGGGTTTTCAAGAGGCAGCACAGACTCCCTCTCCCTACTGGAATTTGGTTCTCTTGTTCACCTTATTTCCCCCTCCCCTTGGTCTGCTTCTGCTCCGTCTTCTTTTCCTCTCTCCTGCTCTCATCTCAAAGCTTGCTTCCCACCTAGTGGTCTCAGTCCCACTCTGTTCAAGTACAAGGGGGCAACCCATTCCTCTGGGGCTCCCTCGGTCTGAATTAGGGTGCAGTGAGCCTCATGATCCAGCCGGAGTGGGGAATCAAGAACCCACCCCCCTATCAGCAGGGGACAGCTTCTCACAGAGGGTCCTACAACACACCCAGACACCACCCCGCTACACCCCTGATTACAATCGAACCGCTGGCCGTCTCCCATTCTCCAGGAATGCTCCCTGTGGGCTCCTTCAGGGATGAGCAGGCTAGCTGCCACTGTCCCGGACAGGGAAATCACCACCACTTCCGTCAGCATCTGAAGCCGCATTTGCACAACAAGAATAAAGACAGCCTTCATTAAATCTAACAATCACCCATGGAGTTAAGAATTCAATCACGGCCTTTCAAAGCCTGTGGAAACCAACACTGGTTCTTGTGAAGCCAGCTGGTGCTGGTCCCTTCCCTCCTGAGAGCTCCGTGGCACTGCTGTGCAGTTTAACTCTTTATTTGCTATAGCCAGTGGAAGGGGATGCTGTAGCTGTAAAGCACTTTCTGCACATTTTATAGACGGCCCCGAAACTTGCAATTGGTTACATTTAGTCATTTTAGCCTAGAGTGCCCCTTAAGCTAATATGCTGCTTACTTAACTGATCAATAAACCAAAGCATCCCCAGTCTTTGGAAATAGGTGATTTACTCTGATCAATAAGGTTTACTGGACTGAGGCTCTCTGGGATCAGGTTCAGGACCAGTGGGTGACAGCATCTGATTTACTTTGACAGTCACCTCTGACTTAAATTCAGCACAGCACCCCTTTCCCCTACACAAAAACAAAGCAATGACAACTGTGATTACAATACTTCTATTGGCCTGAACTAGATATGGGTGCGTTAGTGCCTACTTGCCTACTCTGTTTCGTGCTTTGTGTTGTGACACAGTTGTGTGACAGTTTAAGACTAACAATGCATCAAGGATGCGGAGTGTGACTGCTGCCAGGTCACCCCACCTGTGGTCAGAATGTAAACCTGCTGGCAGTGAGACCCCTGCAACTCTGTAACCCAAGGAGGAGAGAAAGGGGACCCCAACTTTCTCCTCTAAGGTCCCAAATGAACATTCCTGATCTGGATTCTCAATCATTTTCTACAATTGCAGACAGTAAAGCCAGATCAGTGATAAATGAAGGTAACAGTTGATGGATATGTTCTGTAATGAGGTGGATGGATAGCAGGAGAGAATCCCTGCTGAGCTCCAGTTAGCTGTCAGCAGGGGCTCCTGTAATCCCACAATCAGTTGTCTTTGATGCCATGCCTCAATCTTTATTATATAAAGGCTCAGGCATTATGTGCTCAGAAGGATTGCTGTATGATCCCATAAAGCCTGTAAACGAATATTTGCAGATCCATGAATCTGCCCTGACCTCAACACTCAACTTGTTTTGCTCACAGCAATATGACCTATGTTTACCCACAATGCTCTTCTGTCCAGGGGTGGGGCACCAGTGTCAGAATGTACATGCAGACAAAGCAAAAGATGAGAATAGGCCTCATAGAATTGCTCTTTAGCTGGTATTAAAGGTCTTTTGGGGTATTCACCCTTGACAAAAGGAATAGCAACATTCATTCAAGTTTTCTCATTTTGATTCACAATATTTTGCACAGGAGATTTCTGTAAACTGCTACTTGCTCTCTCAAAATCTGACTCTTGATCTTTTGTAAGTAACCCCTATAAGAGATCAACAGACACCATCATCTTTAAAACGTTTCTTTATGACTTTCGCTAATATGACATAACATCAGCAACAAGTTAACCTTCTCTTAAACTTAAGAATTGTCTTTCTACTACAGTAGACAATCTAGATGTATAACCAAACTTGAAATGGCTGAGTGAGTGATTGTGCTCCATGATATGTTACTTCTGTCTGAAGGCACAGTGCCCAAGTCTAGCTAGATCAAGGGCAGAAGTCATAGTTTATAACTCCATCTTGGTGTGGCTACATTGTATGACATATGTACATAATGTATACACTCCAGACTTCCACAACTCAAACATGCCACCAAAACCTAGGATTGAACCAGGGACTTTCAGATCTTAACGCTCTCCAAGATGGGCTGTTTCAGCTATAACACATCAACCTCAGGAGGTGGCTGAGGACACAGTAGACAACTGGGGAGGCCCTTCGTTCATTAAAACGGACTCTGAGTGAGGTTGGGGGATACTCTAAAACAGTTACATATCTGATAAAAGTTAATCTTCATCCACAATCCAGGCTGAAAACGACAAAGCTGTCAGGAAAAAAAACACACATCTTCCACCGAAGTGGAGGCACTAGAGCAGAGTACGCTGACCTGTCCAACTGATGCAGAGAGCCCATGGAATTCTGGGCGCTGTCCAACAATCTCTCTCCCAGGCTACCTGCTGCAGCAGTCTGAGCTGGATAATCTCAACAGGACGCTGTCCAAAATAAATCTCCAAAGGGCTCCTGCCTTTGCGGGATTCACACCATCCAACCTGTGAACCCCCACCCGGATAGTTTCTTTAAACAGTGCAAAGGAAATAGCAGAGCATGTCAGCCTGGCACCAAACCCTTGTGACACACCTGATTCTCTTCATTTTGTCTTGACACAAAACTGTCTTATTAGAACCACAATTCACACCCTCTCCCCAATCAACATCATTAGCTTGCCAGTGCTTGGAGCCCACCGCGCGCCGAACAGCACTGGGGTTAAGGCAAGAAAACGCACAGATGACTTGAGAGAGAAAAACACTGACATGTTGATAAACGTCAGGAAAACAAATCCTTGCTTTCAAAGACACGCACGCATTTAGCTTCTCCAAAACAGTACAACAAATTGTGCAAAAAGGGGTAAAAAGGTAAAGATAAAATGGAAAAAAAAAGATTCTTCTGGGGAAAAGGACACTGAATGTTTTCTTTTAAAAAAAGCAGCAAGCATGAAGGATCTGCTGGTGGAACTCCAGAAAGCAGCATCTGTTTGGCAGGAGCTCAGAAAAGTCTAGTGTTACACGGAGAGCCTAGGGGATTGCTATTCCAGGCAGAAGTTTATGAAAAACAGCTTTATGTGGAAAAAGGGAATGAGAGAGAGAGGGAACGAGGGATATGGCGAGAGGCTCAGTCTTGCCGAAAAGGAGTAGTTCCATGGAACTCCGTTCATTAATGGTGTTCCTTCCCACACCTGTGTCCCCAAGAAAAGGGATGTCTCACCAAGTCGAGCAATGCAAGAGAAATGTAAAACACCCCCTCCTTCGCGCTTATTAACAAGGAAGTGTTGCACTACGCAACTACAGAGCAGAGGGTAAACAATGCAACCTTCAATTCAGAAGAACATAAAGGTTACAAGAGAAAGGACATCACTTGGTCCACATACCCAATCGATATGGTCGATATTAATTTATTGATCCCAGGATCTCTTCCAGCTGTTTCTTGAAGGAAGCCAAAGGATTGTCTTCAAACACATGACTGGGTAGCTTGTTCCACACTCCCACTACCCTTTATGTAAAGAAGTCCCCCCCCCCTCATTTTCACCTTTAAATAAGCTTCCATTTACTGTACCTAAAAATGTACATGGAAAAATGTGTAGCTAAAAATGTTCGTGATAAAAACGTGATTCTAAAAGGTTTCATGTTTTTTTCTCAGGATGTAGGGGTCTAAAGAAATTCTTCTCAGGCTGAGCACTGTGGTTAAGTTTCGTACAAGAGAAGGTTTTCCATTTAATCAGAACCAGAGTCTCTCGTTTGTCAATCTCTGGAAAACCCGTGACGAAAGGCAAAGTTTATACTAGAGAAGGGAGAGGGAGGGGGATGGGGGGGGACAGAGGGTAAACAGAAAGCTGGTTTGTCACAGTGTCCTGGTTTCTGCTCCGAGCGAGTGTGTGTGTCAGTGCGTCTAGTCTGACCCAGAGAGGCGGTGTTGAGATTAAAAATGGAAAGTCCGCATTTCGCATCCATGTTGAAATGTGTTGCTCATTTCATGACTCAATACCCTCACCACAGCTGCACAGTTACGAAATCAGGCAAAGCGCGAGACGAGGAGAAAAAACAAAACAAAAACACACGACAGCAGAGCCTCAGAGAGACAACTGCCTGTATCCTCCCTCTGTCTCCCTGCACCTTCCTAATCAACACCGCCGTCACAGGGAATCGCACTGCAAAAACAAACTACAGCACACACCAACAGGACTATTTTCTGCTGCCTTTTTTTTCCCCGTGTCAGTTTTAAATTTCCTGCTGAAGGTAAATTTACACTGGACACAATTCAAAACCAATATGAAACAGCAGTTAAGTTACAACTCCTCCTTTCTTTTACAAATTTAATTACAGCTTCACTAAGGAGCTTTCTGGGCCAGGATTTAAGAAAATATATAGCATATAAAAGTAATAATGCACTTGAGAGAAATGTTACGAAACTCTCTTGTATACAGTGTGGTCTCAGGTTTCCAGCTCTCAATGAGCACCTCTCTTTAAAATGATGGATACTCCACAGAGGGGAATTGGAGCCCTTGAATTTTTTTTTTCTTTGCTCTGGCATTTTCACATTTGCCTGAAGTATTTTGATTTATTCTTGCATGTGGAAAAGGACAGGAGCTACGGTCGCCTTGTCAGTCCGCAGAGTGCAGGGCAGCTGGGGCGCCCGTTGACTGGACATTATAGAAAGCAGGTACACCACAGGAAACAAGAGTTCTGGTCTGTGGATGCGAACAGGAAATGGGAGTTAAATTAAGACCCCGGCCAAGTGTAACTCCAAGGAGTTATGGCCTCGTCCGCAGGTAATGGCAATGCGAGATTCCCACTGCTGCCTTGCCCAGGCGGGACCCTGCGCTGAAACAATGTGAGAGTTCAATCCAGCCTGCGATATTCTGAACTCCTGGCTCAGCTGCATGGTGCTATACTCAGATCTGTAACCAAACACCTTCCACTGAACATCCGGCGGATTAACAGCCCGACCCCGCTTCTGAACTTTCCTGTTGAACGCTTT
Source organism: Atractosteus spatula (assembly GCF_055471065.1). Lineage (NCBI taxonomy): Eukaryota > Metazoa > Chordata > Actinopteri > Semionotiformes > Lepisosteidae > Atractosteus > Atractosteus spatula. Next base: position 17,768,825 of record NC_142719.1, read on the forward strand.
TCTTCATGTGCGCTCCTCGGTGCCAGGGCGCAGGTTTAAATGAGGCACCGATCTTTTCCGACCTCCCTAGCGCTCCGGCAAACCAAACCGGCGCGCCAGATTGACACCTGAATGACTGTGCACCGGGCCTGGCTCTGAGGAGCTACTCTCTCTCGCAAGTCTCATTGGTGGTGACAGCGAGGCTGAATGAAGACCACAAGAGCCCGTCTCTTCGTGACCAGGGAAGCCCGAGAGAATCACTGGCTCAGCGGGTTGTTTCACAAGTCTGCTTGTGTCGTGCCATTTGCAGTCACAACGCTCAGGGCTCAGACTCCTTAACAGGTTCCAAACACAACACCAGTGACGAACCAAAGAAAAAGGCATTTTTAGAGGCGTTTAATTCTTTTTTTTACGTGTCTGCACGCACTCTGAACTCAGAAAGTGGGAGAGTTAATTATCTTCAGTGGTAGAAAGAATTACGCTGTGCAATCACCCCTCCGCCCCATCAGACCTGCTGCGAAGCACCTCATTTGGTGCAGCCGTTCATTATTTCAGATTTACGGCCTGTTCTTCCTGGAAGCACCAATGGCCCAGCTCTCGTCCTCAGCGGCCCGAGCCAGATCCCAAGAAGCCAAGGTTCTGCCGGCCAAAATCTACGCCATCCAGAAGCACTGCCGGGAAGTGTGCTTGGGGTGGGGATAGGGCTATGTAGCCAGCCTTAAAAGATGTGAACTGCATACACATTCTTCAGCCCCGCGCACCTCGCCAACCTATTTGACTACACTAGGAGATGAAGGGGAGCTGGGGCTCAGCTTTGGCGATGGCAGACTGGACTCAAGCGCCCCTGCTCATCAAGGCAGAGTTTCCCAGCTCCAAATCACCTCTCATCTCAAGATCTTAGATTTGTGATCCAGTCGGCACCTAATCATTTATTTTAACAACCACCCTGCTTGTGCCTGAAGTTCTCACATGTCATAAAATTTCAACTTTAATGAAGACCTGAGTGTTCCATTTGCGCTTAGGAGCGCTGTGGATCCTTTGAAGGATTAGGTGTTGCTTGGATCACAACAACAGACCGTGGTCATGGCATGGTTTGCAGAGCAGCAATGCCAGGGCGGGCTGAAGAGATAAACAGGTCGATAACATAACATAAATGAGCATGTCGTGCACAACAGAAGGCAGGACTCATCTGTTTTTCTCCAACCTCGCTTCTGTGTCAGAACTGACCAAGGTGCACCCCTAGGACTGAAGGCAAAAGTACCATTTGCTTTATTTAAAGTAAGCTTGTGGCCTTCATTCAATTATGGTGCAACGAGTGCATTGGGTCAACGTGGCCTCCCATCCTTTAACAACAAATAAGAATGTGAGGCTTTCTTGTGAGAGTATGAGTATGGCCGTTTGGCTCGTTCATTAGCTAGTAGCTAATTGATCTGAGGATCTCATCCACCCAGTTAACTGAAACAAGCCAAGGTATCGGCTTTAACAACATGGCTCGGTAACCTGTTCCAGACATCCACAACTCTTTGTGTAAAGAAATGCCCCCCTCCTTCCTCCTGTTCTTGGTGCTATGGGCACTTTTCCGCAGTTTCCCCTTGAAAGCAGCTGAAGCAGATAAGGGGTTGTGGTGTGTGGGGCAGGACAGGGAGGCTGGAGGGAGAGGGGAGTTATACCCTAATCAGAGACATCGCGCACATCTACAGTAAGTATTGCAAACTGCTGGCTTGCCCCCGGCTCATCAGCTAAAACCCTGGAGCTAAATCCAAGGGTTATGCGAGGTAAAGCTTTAAATCTGCCTGGGCCTGATGTTATATATTAGTGTAATTGCAAATGAAAAAAAAAAACAAGCAAAGGGAAAGAAAGGGGGGCGCTGCTTTTTATGGAGTGTTCGCCGGCTGTGCCGCGGCTAGGCCCCGGCTTCAGCTTTTTCTCATTTTCCTCTCCGCATGTTTATAGCGATGACCTAGTTTTCGCCTAGAGACGGCCCCAACCCACAAAAAAAATTGATTTACTCCCCGACATGACGAGAGTAATTAACAACACACACTGCCACGGCTAAACCACTGACACTGCCCGGAGCACACAGACGCCGGATCTGCTCCGCAAAACCCCAACACCCCCAGCCGCGGCCCAGGAAGAACCCCAAACATTTGAGGATATTTACACAACGTGCAGAGAGAGATCTTTACTTTTCCAAGGGGCTGTTCAAATAAATAGTGCCTGTCTTGAGTCCTCCTTTATGAGAGAGGGCGCCAGCGGCTCTGACCACTTCAGCACCACCTGCGGCGGACCGAATGAGTCAGAACCGCCTGCCATGCTAAGCTTATGCATTCAGACGTGAACCTAAACTCCTCCTGCACTACTGCCGCTGACCTTTAGCCCTTTCGGTCCAGGTTGTAAGATCACAAAAGGTGTCAGTAGAGTGAGGAGCTTCCTGAACACCGCCGGCTAGCCAGGGTAACCTCGACTGGCCTGTGATATGCTGGGCAGGTTGTCACCTCCCCCCCCAACCCCCCCACCCCTGGCAATGACCAGTTCTCCTGCAAGGAAGGCGCTGTGTGGCTCATGGTTCGAAAGGTGGTGGATAGCTCCGACAAGCGCACATTGTGCATGAAAGCTTGCAAGGTCCACCACCATCCTTTAGTGTCCATCAACCACCACAGATTCCAGACTGGCGGCTGCATTTGTTTTTAATTTGGATTATGCATTTTATAAGGTTCTGTACAAACCTCCTCATTTCAAAAATGTGAAAAAATGCATTCTGAGCTCCCCTATATGCCACAGGTACTGGAGGGAAGATGCATCTGCGGGTTTCCGAGGTCTCTTAACTGCATCTGACGAGCTGGGAGAAGGCGAGACATTTGTCCAATTTAGACAAGAACAAGCTGTTTCAGGTCATAAAGTTCCAATTACTGAGTCAATTAAGGGCTGCGCTGTGCAAGTGAGAGCTCGGAGCAGGATTGGGAATCCCTGGTTTAGTGAACACAGAGCTCCCTGCCATTCCCCCACTGCTGTGCCACAGATCTCTGTGGCTGAGCATTAGGAAAGTGCAGATCAGCACAAGCTAATTAAGGATGAGCCGTCCAAAAATAAGGAGATAAATTAAAAAAGCCTTAAACCGTAGCGCGGAGTACAATTTCATGCCGGGACGGCCATTCACACACAGACGTACGAGGGACTATAAATATACATACATAAATAAAACACAAGTAAACACATACATAAATAAAACGTCAGCATACGCAGTAGCCAGCGCAGCTTTGAACTCAGATACTGAAGAGTTCAGCCAAACCGGCCTCATCCAAACAGCGACACTAGCTTGGAGTTGTTTTAGGAGGTTTTTTTTCTTTAGGCCGGAAGCACGACCGCGGCCAGGCTTAAATGTTAGCAGCTTTAATGGCGCTGGTCTGTGTTTAGCTACACTGCACGTCACTCTCCCTGGGATGTGGTCCCAAACTGTCCCGTCTTCCTCTGGGCCCTGGCGATAAAGTCCGGGGTGGCTCTGCGCCTGTGCAGCCTCGCCATCCTCAAGTTTTTGCTCCCTTTTGGTTTTTACGTCGCACAGTGTGAGGCGGCTGTTTCCAGAGAGACTGACCTCATCCTCCTCACTAGCCCACAGAGGCGCGGAGACGAGATCTGCTTTCCCTAGGTCAGGCCTGCCTAGCCCAGGTGCTTTGACCTTTGGAGGTGCCCCATAGCGGGACGCAGATAGGAACAGGGTGTGTGTGAGGGGGAATCTTTCAAAACTAGGTTTTGCTCCAGAGCAGAATTTGCTAAAAGGAATTACAGAGCGCCAGAAAAAGCGCCGGATCAAGCTGAAAACAGCAGGGCAAGTAACAGAAGTAACGTGCTTCGCACATTGAACGGAAGTTTATTATTTCAGGTGAACAGCGCCTAAAAAAGGGGATTAAATTTTGCACTGGGGGAAAGAGGTCGTGAAATTTAAAACAATAATCAAGGACTGAAATGCTTTCTCTCATCCGCAAAACCTGCTCAAGTCACCTCGTTTTTTTTCCTGTTTGCAAACTCAAAATGCAATTGCATTTGCTGCATTTGGTCATTTTCAAAATTTAGCCCTGGTTCCCACTCAAAACCAGACATATTACGGATTTCTCTGCTCCGTATCCATCATACAAGGCCTCGGCTGCGGGAGGATTCTCCTGGCACACTCCTTGTCTGCACGAGGCTCCGAGTGTTCCATCATGCACTTATACAGTATAAACACACTTGGCACACAAATGCCACCAATGGGCTGTCTTCCTGTTTTGTTTTCTCCTGCAGCCACGTTTCCGAATTCTGCCTCCTTCGCTTTATGGGCAATAAATCCTGCAGCTGTGAAACCTGACTCTTGTCACTACAAACATTCACCTAGTTCAGAAACTCAGCCTGTTCAGTTGTCTTTTCAGTCCTGACAGGGCGTTTACAGGAAGCTGCTACAGAATTCAGGTTCCACGTGCTACTTGAGCCCCAGAATGTCCTGCTGCTTTTTTCCATTAAAATGAACAAAATAGGGCTATAGAAAGGTAGAAAGGACTTTTTTTTGTGGGGGGGGAACTGAGGTTTTTTCAAATTCTAACAAATTTGTTTTACGGGGGGTTGACTTACTGGGCGAAGGGCAGTCTGGGAATGATGAAAAAGAGGAGGTGGCAGGTGGGTGATCAGTATCACTCTGCGAATTAATTGAATGATCGTCAGAAAGGGGTGGTTCTTGAACAATGCGGGCTCCAGCTGGGGCGGCCTGGCAGCAGGCGGGCCTGGGAATTCTGGCAGGATGGTGTCACACAAGATCACTGCAAAACGTGCTGCCGGACATACTGAGGCCAGCGCATGTCAGGACGCTGACGACACGAGACGAGGGCCAGCTACAAGGTGTCTGAAAACAAGGGCTTCCCAAAATCCAGTCCAGGAGGGAACAGGTCCTGCAGGTTTCACAGATCTTCCTAATCCACTCTCCTGTCATGGCAGGTGGGAATCTGTAGTCAACTAAATAATTAGGAACAAAAAACGTGTGTCGGCTTAACTTTTTAAGCAGTTAACAATAACACACCTCGCCAGCAGAGGGTGAGCCAGCGAAGCCACATACGCTGCAGCACAGCAAGGGAAAAACATTATGGCAGCTCCAGGAGTGTAAAATAACTGCTATGATACAGGTTTTCTTCATTCAACCTACACTGCATTTTACAAAATGTACGAGGCAAGAGAAATGTGCTCGTAGGCAAAAGGGAGCAAACTGCGCCGAAACCCCAGTGTCTTTTTTGTGGATTAAAAATATTTCCATACGTTTCTTATGAGTCTATGGTGTAAATATCAGGGAGGTATTTCCTGTAATGCACTATCGCATTACACAAACTCACCAAGGGACAAATGAAAAGATCATTTTGAAGCAGAAAGCCTCATTCAGAAACATCAGGCTTGACTTGAAAATGAAAACAGAAGTATAGACAGGTTTTTTGCTTCAGAGAACTTTTTGTCACTATTCCAAGAGAAGCAAGAGTCATATATACTCAGAAGAAATATGTATTAGAAAACTGAACGGTAGCTGGTTGTCATCTAAGTAGTCTGCTCCATTTACAGTTCGATTGTTTAAAAGGCTTTTAAGGGAATTTTGCCTTTATGTTTTATATTATTTATATTGTGTAACGATCTGAATCTTGGCTCGTTCTATTTTCACAGTAATTTTAAGGAACATGCGTACTACAGAAACGAGAAAATCGTGTGTCATCGTTGTATGCACTTGAAAACTTTTTAGCACAGCGGGAGCCGTCCAGTATGTTTGTGTAGGTGTAGCGCACATCCAACATCTGCAAAGTTTTACAAGTCTGAGTTTTTCTTTCATCGAGTGTGCAGCACCTATTGCCAGTGAGAGATAATTGCAGGAAGGGAAGATCATTACTCTGTCAGTGTCCCCCATTGATCGTCGAAAGGTTGAGGCGCAAGGCCCTCTTTAAGCGAAATCATATGGGGGAAAAAAGAGCTCTTTCTGGGAAAGAGCTGCAGAAAAACAGTAAGGATGTGGTCAGAAAAGGGAGGCAACACCCCAACAGATTCCCCAGGGCTGGAGACCTTTTCACTGGTGGAGGTCTAGTCTAATAAAACAATCCACATTGTGACTGCAGATAAAGTCTATCCCCTCCTGGGCAGGGCAGAGAAGGCGGCCCTGTCTTTTGAAACATGCAATTGCTGTGCCAGTTCAATACTCAACTAAGACTGTGAAGGAAACAGCCAGCCAGCTGTCAATCATATCACACTGCATGTACCTGCGGTAGCTACTGAACGTCAGGCTCACATGAGCAGGTAGAAAAAGCCATCCAATCAGCTTTGCAGCTGTTTTTGAGCTGGCCAACCATAGACAGCCTGGTGCGGGGCCTCAGCTCACATGAGACCTGCTGGCTTCATCAGTTGTTAATTGTCTTTTCCTCTCTTCATTCTTACTATAATTCTGTTAGAAGCAGGTGGGCAGGAGAGGTGCGTGCTGGATAGCCATCAAACAAACTGGTCATTTTAAAAGTGCTCAAACTCAGACCGTTCACACTAGTAGTGCAAACCATCAAGTCAAATTTCTAATGCAAATAAGAAAAAGTTATTGTAGATAACTTGGATCCTTAAGGGCCAGGAAACAAGTGTTTTTTGTTCTTAATTGCTTAATTGTGCTACTTGCTTAACTGGATGACTAATTCCCACTTTCCATAGCAGGGGATGGACCTATAAAATCTGTTGGATCTGACCCTTCCAGTACTGGATTTTGGGAAACTCCTGTATTGAAGCTCCTTGGTGTAGGTCCTGTTCCTGGGAAGTGAATTTAATTGTATGTCCTCTTATTAACACTAGTAATGGGAAAATGGTGTGTGATGGTGAGCAGCCAAGATCAGCAGATCTGTAATCTCAGCTGATTCCTTGAGCATTAAGGGTGGTACATGTTGAACAGGGAAAAGTGAGGACACAACCTCCCGGTGATTTGTCTGCGATGATATGGAGAGGGCTGAGCGTTCAGAAACTCAAAATCGTTATGGCACACGCCTGATGTGATCTGCTCTCTGTGTAGTTACTTAGAGAACTAGGTGGGTCTCTGGACCCTTCAAATCCATGTTGCTGTACTATTAACCTCTCTATAACGCCCTGTATCTCCTTGAGGACACTGTTTTTAAAAGCCCAGAATTGGGCACATAAGCCTCAGAAGGAGTTTGTTTGTTCGTCTGACTTCTCAACGGCTACAGTACATCTTTATTATAGAAATGAGTTCAAAAACGATTTAGGAATCACAGAACTGCACGAAACAAACTCCCACCATGTCTCACCACTGGACAGATGAGAAAAGGACATGCGTTCGGCGATGGATTAAAGGTTTTGTTAGGCTGATCGGGTTGTGCCTTCATAAAGCGGTTGATACACACATCGCGGATCAGATGAATATCCCTGTATTTTGATACAGTAAGAGCTTTAGCACTCTGAAGGTCAATGCAACAGTCATAGATGCCAGAGTACTTAACAAGCGTGTTAAGGATAATATTAGATTGCTGGTACAGCAAAAATAAATCAATAACAGCACCACAACAAATGACACAACGCTCCGAGTGGAGAGTCCTGCAGAACAGGCTCTTTCCCACAGTCCCTCCAGAAAGCGAAAGCAGCTTTTATTTTTGACCTTGCAAATTGCAGTGGGAAGTCCCTCCTTGCTCCACAGCGTCTTCCAAAAAATGAGTACGCACTGTTCTGCCAGAGCTCTCCACATTCATTTCATTAAATTAAAACTATATACAGTACATGATAATAAAGATATATATCTCCATCCATCCAAGGCTTTCATTCAGTGACTAATAGGAGGCTGGGTTTTCCCAGATCTATTCATTTCCTTACTACGGTCCAGTTGCTCACTTGAACGGTGTCTTGCTCAATGCAACTTAAAAAAGTCCAGACCACAACTAAAGGATCTACTTTTCTTTAACTAGTTATTTTTTTTTTACAAATGTAGATGCACAGACGAGTGCTTTGTGATTTTCCTTAACAAGCTAACCCATTGAAACTTGAAACTGAAGGAGGATGGGGCTCGGCTCTGGCAATGTCAGCGTGGCCCACGCCACACGCTGGCTCACTCATCCGTACCATGACCTCTGGAGAGCAGAGAGCTCCCTGTGGATCTTCCGTTACAATGTAGAAGTTCTCCAAGAAAGAGAATGCTACAGGGGATTTTCCCAGATCTGTGGCCTGTCTGAATCGATCCTGTATGGTCCAAACACAGAGAGGTGATAACGGAGGGAATTCAGTTCCAAAGACACTTCCAGAACACTGTTTTAACATTCTTGAAAAACTAGACAGCTGTTGAGGTTGAAAGAGGAGGACTGTGTGAGTAACAAAGGAGATCAGAGCAAATATGAGTTGCAAGGTTTGCACTCCGATAATGAAGATGAAGACTGGAAAAGCTTTGGTCTGGTCTTAAGGGAAAGAGTCCATCAATTGTATCCTTTAACAGAAGAAGGATGTTAAAAAGCAAGAAGCATAACAGCAGAGACAACACTCGACCAAAGAATTCTCCAAACACATCCCAAGATGGCAAAGGCTGAGTGCTGAACTGCCATGTGTTCACGTTGCTTTCGGTCTGTTGTGCTCAGTGTTTGGCATAGCAATCTTGTGTTCTCCCTAGCAAAATAAACATACACAACCCCAAAACTAGTTGCATTGTCTAGCTTTCCGCCAATACACTATAAGCCCCCCAATACAGTGTCTATATATCAGTTTTCAGCCTGACCATTCATGACTGCCAGAAGGTGTTTGTGCATGCTCCGCTCTGTGCCTGGTTGTGTTTTCCACTGACATTTCTGCAGGTGAAGGCTCCTCACTCACACGTGGCAGGGCCTGTAGGAGAGAGCACTCCAGATGGAGAAAAGTGAGAGAGGCTGGACAATCTAAACTTACAAGTAACACCCACTGAAGTTTAATGTACAGAGAACGAGTTCCTTCCAGCCTTTTCTGTTATTCCTTTTTCTACACCATTAGTGTGTGGCCAGAATAAATACATTTGTTCATAGCTATTACATTTCCTCCTTCAACAGCCCCCCCCCCACACGCACACCCACCCATCCCAGGGGCCGCTACAGCACAGACCAGGCCAAGCCAAGCAGCCTCAAACGTTCCAGCTCTGCAAAGGACGGGTAGTGTAATGCTTTCCACAGCTAGCTGGGGTGGGCGGCTCTTTTTTGTCAACTAAAAAAAAGCTTCAAACCAGTATTCGCCTCCCACCCCACCCTGACACCAGCAGTGGCCATGGTACCGCATTAGACCTCCAGCCTAGGACACCCCCCAACCCTGGAGCCCAGAACCACACACTCGCCGCGGTCCGAAAGTGCAGGTCGTCGTTCTGCAGCAGCCCCGGCCTGGTGAGACCCAGGGGCAACACTGACCCATGCAGAGCTGGACTAGAGCATGGTGTGCGTGTTCCAGCCTGAACAGCACCCCCTGAGCAAGAAAGCCACCTGCCCAGCATATCTACCGCTCCATCTGCTGGCCTCTGATCATCCACCCATCCCCATGAGCAATGATTTTTTGAAAGCAACAGACAATTTGGCATTATTGAACTTTTGTTTTTAAATAGACATTTTGTCCAGGACTGCTCCTGTGTAGGACATGGAAAACTGGCTAACTGCAACGAGGGGTTTTGTAATTGCTGAATTTGAGGAGGCATGTACTGTATATAACCAAGATGCTTTTGCAGAAAGGAATGCAGATTCCCGTGCCCGGCTGTAAACAGAGCTCAGATACCTGGAGGATGCACCCAACGCGGCTCCCGTCCCAGGCACAAGATCAGCACAGGGGAGGGATAGTCAGGCTGTGCAACAAGCCCTTGCACTCCCTGTAACTCCCTGCAGGAATGATTCTTTTTTTATTCATTTATTTTCAAACCAAGGCTTTTAATGCAACTCCTGATTGAGAGGTAGCAGTTGCAGGAGGGTTAGGCAGTCTCGTGGTGCGATTTCTCTGACCCCCACGGTGTACAATGGGGTCATGCTACAGCCCGGAATGGCAGCAGCAATACCCGAGCTGCAGATGAGTGCCTAGACCAGCTATCCAGCTAGGACTCAGAGGGTATTCCACAAGTATGCCAATGCTTCCAGGCACCTCAAAGTGTCCTAGATCGTTTCACTTCAATAGCACCATTGAACTCTGTAGGGAGGCAACAGCATCTAAGATGGGAGACAAGAGTGATGGCTTGTTCTAGACACAACAAGCACACCCACGGACAAGACCTCCGGGTTTTCATTATATAGCTTAGATTCCCATTATTTCCCATTCAGTCTTAATTCTCACTACAATGCGTTGTGACCGTAAATGGGGACGAGAAAAGAAGGCAGCGTCATTGAGAAAAACACACACTCTGGACCCGTCGTCTGGACTGTGCATTTGCAAATGAGCACTTTTTTAAAATGCAAAACCAGTTTGCAATGAGGTGCGCACGTAAAACGCAGGAATCCAGCTTTGTGAAAGGCACCTCATCTCTGAGCACAGGGACAATCTTAAGGGCTCAGATACTGAATAATTATAATAATAATTGCTTACACTTATATAGCGCTTTTCTGGACACTCCACTCAAAGCGCTTTACTGGTAATGGGGATCCCCTCCACCACCACCAGTGTGCAGCCCCACCAATTATCTTCTATTGTGGACTGAATACATTTATTTTCAGGTTTTTGTTGACTTGCCCTGTATTGTGACTCATCCAGAGACTCGGCTGATTTATGAGAGGTGATATAAAGTAAAACTCCCAGCTACCTGCCTCGCACCCCTAACTTCTGAACCCCAGCACTAGATTAAAAACACGTTGCCATCTCGCTCGCAACTCAGCGCTTGGGGTCAAGCACAAAGACCAGCAGGCTGCAGGGGCAAACACCAGAACTGACTGGCGGACGAGTGCAAACACAGCTGTCCAAAGGGGCTCGATCCAGGTGATCTTGGCAAGCTGTCCTTTTTTGTATTTTGTATTTCAGCTCGCTCTTATGGTCCTCCTCCAAGACTCTCTGCTGCTTAAGATGACCTGGCTCACGGTGAGTGTGGAATAATGTGCCATCAGTGTCAAAGCAGCACCTACGCCGCATACTGACAAACACTTACTGAACTGCCACCCTGCTTCACTGATAATAGAAGAAGAATCTTGCTACACACTTTGGGCTCCAGCAGATAACAGCTGTGGAGCCTGAGCCAAAAGAATTCAAGAGCAGCATCCAGAAGTATTCTCAAAGGTTTTTTAAGGAGGCTAAGCTGTGGTAATTAGAAGTGGGGTTATATACGTACAGTCCATATACAACAAAAATACTTTTTCATTATTTATTTCCCCAGCTTTCTCACGATTTACCTTTGTAAGTCGCCCACGCTCTGCGTTATCTCCAGCACATAAAGCTGGGGAGATAATTTCATAATTCTTCAAACTGAATGTTAAGCCAGCCTTAAATGTTCAGAACCTCACTGAATGAGAAAAGGTTTATTTTATTCGCCCAGCAAGGATGGCTTCCTGATAACACCGAGTGGATTTAGGACCGAAAAGAGCTGCCTGTTTTTTTGTAGGCGTTGGGAATCTGCCTGACAAAAAGATAATTCTGCTATATTAAATTAAGCACCACTCAAAAAAAATCAAACAGTTCAATTTTATTAAAGTACCTCAGTGTCCACTGCATCCATCTACATCAGTTCAGGCACAAGAACCATGCCAAGTTACTGATGTGTTTCTACTAGTAAATTTTGAGCTTGGGGTTCTGCTACTGTACATCTCTATGACTTGTAAAAAGCTGAAACAGGGTTAATTACTGCAGGAGCATGAAGGAGGAAATTAGCATAACAATTCGGAAGTGTTGTTTTTCTGAAGTACAAGCTGAGTCAGGGTTGCTGAACTTCCCAATCCTGGTCCTGGGAACTGGGATCTTAATTGCAGCTGACATCTTTATTTAAGCGAACCCTTAAATGAACAAACTTTTATTAGGTCTATGAAAGACTTCAGTGCTCAGGTGGAATAAAAATCGCAGGTGTCTGGGGCCTGGGGACCAACAGCCCTGTGATCAGGATCTACGAGGTCCTCACTGCGATCCCACCAGCTAGCTGTGGCTGTGTCTCTGTGTTGTCCGCTGGTGATGTCATGCTTTTGTGACGTCATAATGGCTGCCTCCTTTTGCAGCTCTATGTAGTTGTTGCTGTAAGCGAATACCAGAGCAGCGAAGGGGCAAGGTGTAGTGCATCCAGGAGTGCTTCCCCTGCATACGGTGCCCAGTGCAAAAGCAGTCTGAAAACCCAGAGTGCCAAGCTAGAGGGAAACAGGCAGTCTCCCCCACAGGGGAGCACCTTACAGCAGCCTGTGCCACAGATCTCTCTATCAGTACGCTACCAGGCAAGAACACGAGCTGCGCATTCAAGTCATCTTTCACATTAATACAAATCTTTCTTGAGCAGTGAACTACACTCACAATTACCCTTTTTTGAGGAAATGGTGCAGAAAACAAAAATTAAAAAAGAAGCCTACTCGGTATGGCAGGGAAGATCTTTATCTGGTGGTCATTTTACCATGAAAGTGTCGCTGGAGATCTCAACAGGGAATTTCTTCTGCCAGCTGGAACAAGAGCTGTATACAAATCATAAAATAATGCACTGCACTCTTTCTATACCCCAGTAATTCCCATTATTACAAACATAACTCTATGCAATTATTAATTACCTCTTACTTAATTTTACTCAAGATTTAAGTGTGGAGCGAGTCAGCAACCTTCAAAACCCAAAATGCTGTGTAACAGGTCACTGCAGGGAAACAGGGACACTGCTGCTCTGGAATCAGTTCCAACGAGGGCAAAAGGCTAATTCCTGGCCCTAGACGAACGTCTTGTACCGGCTAAAGGAACAGAACCTCGTTAGTCTTGAACAGAGGAGCCTTTGTCCTGAAAGAGTATTGACAAAGTCAACCTGGATAACCGGATTTCAGGACTAAAGTAAACCTAAGAGCCTGTGTTACAAACAGAAACTAAGAGAGTTAAGGATTGAAACAATAATTTGAGTGTCTGGAAATTAACTGCCCAGTCATGATGCTGAAGTTTATCATCTGTTTTACTTTCCCGTGACAGCCATCAGGAGTTCGACTTCTTTTTCACAGCGCAACAGTTACAGATTAAAACCACCAGGTGGCACCACGTGCTAAGGCACAACCCCATTAGAAAGGTGTACATGTGTGTACTCCAGCACTGCAGATCAGGAGCAGGTGGTGGTAGTGGGGGCATGGGGGTGGATATGGCGGACTGGAAGGGCCAGCTGAGTATTCGGCTCCCTCAAAAACAAATAAACTCAAGAGTGGGATCTGAGCTGTGTTTTATGGAAGCCTTCCTGCCACCGTTCGTTCCGTCTTTATGAAACCCGATTCGTTGTGACTGGTGCTTTCTCTTGCATAACACTTGGAAGCACGTGCTGAGCTGGTGACTCAGATGGAGGGGGTGGGGGGGGATGATGGAGGGAGTAATGGCCAAATCAGCAGCAGGAACAAAAATGTTCTGTCCTGGACAGGCTGGATCTTTCTATGGTAGTGGCTACTGCTGGTGGATCTGTTCTCGACCTGTTTTCCCCTGGACTAGTGCGAGATGCACAAGAGCCCCTCTTCAGTCACCTACAGCTGAGGGTCCCGGGTCACTCCATGCTCAGCCTGGCATACAGCTCCGCTCTCAGGAAAGGAGGCAGCTCCACCTGAGCGCTGCAGTTTGTAGAGGCCTGGCGAGTCCAGTGCGGGGCTCCAGAATGCTGCACTGGAGCAGGACTGCACCAGTTTAGTACATGCGCTGCCCTGCTGCAGCACGGTTCCTGCAGTTCCTGCCTGCCGCTCTGAAGCCCTGGACAGTTCTGCACTGTGTACAGCTCTGAGGAGAGCCCCCGATGGCTGGAACAGTCCTTCTTCAAGCCTGTGGTAGTACAGGCATTGTTTCCAACACGGAAGCAGGAACTGTGTCCTGCTGACCTCCCTTTATATCGGGGCAGAGAAGGCAGCCGAGCGGCGAGGTCTTCCTGCACAGAGTCAGATCCATTTCCTCGCAGCCGCAGAAGAAGCTGCAAACACCTTTCCATTCGGGAACAGAGTCCCTCCTTTTCAAACGCTCTCATCCAAAGTCAGCCATATGCCCATTCTGATTTCTAGCTTTCATTCTTAATGTTTTACATCTAACACATCCAATTTCTTTCCTTCTAGTCCTAGTCTATTCTCTCACTCATTCATTTCGGATTGGAGAAAAATAAACTTCAGCCGGAGACCTGATTAAATTTGAGCCCTAACAGCTCTCCACACGGGAAAAGCTGCCCTAAGTGCGTACCCACTTGCACTGTAGAGTGCTAGGCTTACTCCTTGAGTGTGTATGCCCAAGATGGCACCTGGACATGGCCCACTGAGCTGGAGAGGAGAGGGTCAGGCTGGAGACACATGAGGTATTTCTGCAGCCTGGGATGTAGGTAAATACAGCAATATTCCCAAGGATGGAAATGAAGACTCCCGTTGTACAGCAACCTATTCTAGGTTTAGCAAATTGCAGGTTGTGATATACAGGGAACTGACAGAAGAGCAATACCTAATGGATTTTAGGTATTCTCTTCCATCCTCACACCTTCTATGCAAATTTTGCTGGCATTTCTGATACAAGTAGAATATTGTCTACAAGTCTAATTGCTTATATACATGAGCACAGAGCTTTATTTATAGTTTTACATGAGGATTTTACTCTGCAAAAGCAAAGAAGATGCATATCTGCATCTCCTGCACTGCACGAGCCCTAGAACATCAAATCAACAACACCGTCACTTCAACATCTGCCTCAGTCACGCAAAGACATATCGGACTGCAAGTGTGACTACAGTTCCTAGTCAAGCCATGTACAGGCCTGGCCACTGGCTAAGGTGAAGAGGAAAGTGATATAAAGATACACAAACACACAACACTCTGATTCTATTTTGGAGTAGCAGCAGCTTAAGGCACATTAGTTTGCTTCCAGAAGCATCCTGGCATTGGGCAATCATTATATAAACCTTCACACAAAACACAGACATTAATACACACAGAGTGATGAGCCAATTATGCAAAAGACACATTATGCATCAGAAAATACAAAGAGTAGGAGAAATGCAAAGGATTTTTTAAATCAATGGTTGGGTTTGGAGCTAAGAATATATTGGTGATATAAGACTTCTTGTGCTTAATGCACGCACCGTGCAATAATATACTATACAATAATATTACTATTATTAAGGAAAAGGCTCCAACAATCCACTAGGCAATAAATAACAGGTTTTGTACAACTTGTTTTTCTAAACCTTCTACAACTATAATTACATTCAGCTCTCCCAGTCTTGCTTTAGGCTTTAGTTGTCTCCAGTGATCAGAATGCCCCAGTATTCTCACTGGTGGGCTACACTTTATAAAGAAGCACTGATAACAGATGGGTGCCCCCTGATTATCTGGTGAAGTCTGCTTTATTCAGAGGACTGCAAGCTGAGCTCTCAGTGTTGGAGCTAATTTTCCCCAACAGGGAATCTACAGGACACACCTGTCCAGGTGACAAACTTCACAGCCCTGTTTATTTTGATGCAGGTAAGTGTTGGGAGGAATGTGGAACTGTTTAGTGTCAGTGTTCTCACCTTTAAAGGGTTAATCAAACAGCACATGTGCTCTCCGAAAGATGCTAGCCTTTTTAGATCCATGCCCTTTGCAAAAAATGTAAAAGAAAAATCAGGAGCCCGGGCAGGCACAGTATAAAAGGAACTACAGGAAGGAAACAAAGTGGAGCACATCTTGCAAAGGATTCGAAACCTTTTCAAAGAAAATACGGCAAATCCATTTAGCTGGAATTTTTCATTCTCCGACCGGAGCTATCGGCTCTGGCGACTTGGATGCACTGGCAGCGCGGCGACCCTGACGGGAGGAAGTACCCCCCTCCATCGCTCTCTCACCCTGGGTGTCTAATGAGGTCTCCCTAGTGCGCCGAGCAGACTCCTGCCCCTAAAACACAGGGCCTCCTTAAGAGGAATGGGCAGAGCTGCTGGCCGACTGGAAACTGTCCAAGTCACACAGCCCCATCCACGCCGTGTGATAATGAGAGCGAGCATGCATTCCACTGCGGCCCTGCTTCCAGCGCGGCAAGAGAGACGCACACACAGGCCGCAGGGCGTCCGAGAGAGAAAGGCGGAGGCCGAGGGGCTGCGAGAGGCAGAGTGGGAAAGAGGCACGGAGGACCGCAGGAGGAGAGAGTGGGAGAAAGGATGTTTGCGGAGGGAGAGGGAGAAAGGGACAGAGGGTGGAGGGTAGCAGAGAGAAGGGGTAGAGGCGAAGGTGACAGGACAGGAAAAACCTGCACAGGAGGTGGTGGAGGAGGGTAGCAAAGGACAGAGCCAACGAGTCAAAGACATTGACTGGCTTTTGAAGTTTTGCTTGTTTTGAACCAAGGGGATTGCCAGGATCCCAATGAGACAAGACTGGAGCCAATCAATATCCTCAGCCAAGGCCATAAAATTCACATGGGATAAAGGCAAGCCATGCCAAAGATGAAAGCAAGCCCTCATGCCCGAAGAGAGCTCAATAGCCCAAACGGTTTCTTCTTTCGACTTTTCAGCGTGGAATTAACCTCAGCTTGCTCCTTTGCAGCCAACGCACACTGACACAGCTCCCCACTCGAACCTCGAACAGCAGCTGCTGCACAGTTATGTGACATGTGAACAGTGAATGTGTAGCTTCTTCTTGAGGGCCTTAACGAAGCAAGTGAAAGCAGAAGGACAGGGTAAGGCGAGCATACTCCTTCTACTGAGGGTTAACGAACACTTTCTCAATGACGTCACAAGGGGGAGATGGTGTTCTTTTCAGGGCCTGTGTGCCAGTCTGGGTTCACACTTTATCGCCCCATTTTCCAACCGAACAAAGCTGCCAGAGCTGTGCAATTTGATAATTAGGAACGTTCTTTTCCTTGCCTTCACGATGCCAAACTGCATCTTCATCCTGCAGCTAACAATTGTGGTAACAGCAGCATCACCTTCAGAACATCGTAGTGAGGGTACAGGACACTGGGAAGACTTCAGCTGTGCTCAATCACACGCAGTGCAAAGTATACAGAAACTCTCAAAAATGAACCACTTCCAATGGCCCTGCAACCAAAATTACAAGACAACGGCACCAATACGTGGTATCAACACCATTCCTTTAGGAACACCTTCCACTGGACTAGCATTGCGGATTTCTCGGATGCTGCAATATAATTGGCTGAAAACCCGCTGCAGCTGAAGACTCTGGATAGTAAACACGTAGAAAGAAGGGCAGTACCCAAAAGTCATGTGGCATATGAAAAAAGATGCTCGCAGGCACGACTTAATATCATTTTTAAGAAAAAGCTACGTTCCCCGACAGTCACTCCATTCGTGAAGTGGAAAGTTCAGCTAAGTGCCGTGGTGGGGAGCAGTGCCGATGTCACTTAAGCTAATGCTAAGGATGGAAAATGAATTAGCAAACCGCAGCTCGGAGGTCTTTCCTGCACGTTTTGCAGGCAGAGGCTTTTTTAGACCATTAGTGTCTAATGCCCTATTGTCTCAGCTTTAAAAATGCCAAAGTTGAATAAGATAAATCAAAATCCAGGCTTTGGTACAGGAGGCAATCCCAAGAGTCACTTTTTATTCGGACATCCTGCAGCCACGCGTGCCATGATTTCAGAATACCTCTTTGCAAAATCAGCATGGATTAATAAATGCAACTTGTTCTCTTTTGTAGGAGCCCTTTTTTACTCATACAAAGCAGAGACTCATGATAAGTGAGCACCCATATGACTCCATTCATCGAACCAATAAAAAGTTGCATGATTGTTGACAGCCGTGGACAGGGCTCAACTCAGACAGTCTCGGCCTCGGCTAAGAAAGCGTTTTCTCAAGAGGAGATCTGACAGCCAAGAGAGACACTGGCCAGCCAAAAACTGAATCAGTGATTGGCTGTGTGCCTGATTAAATAATTTGCTATGTGCCTGGTCAAATAATTTGTGCATCACCATGCCTTAAGATGGCAGAAAACAAAACACATTGCTTGCATCTTAGCAAACCAAGACCTTTTTCAAGATCACTCCTGAATAAAAGATAAGATCTTCCAGTGATCTGAAAGTTTGTTTCATCCCATCTACAACCCTTTGTGTAAAGAAACCAAATGTTTAGTTTGGGGCCACTTTCTAGTTACCCCAGGTGGGCTGGAAGCAAAGGATAGCAATAACTTCTGTTGTTCTGAAATCTGGACCATTTCAGGAAATGCAAGATGCAGACTCCCATATATAAGATGCAGGCAAAGCCACTTTTTTTTTTCTTTTCTGTATCATTAGTACAATTTGGGTCAAAGCCTGCAGCTGACAAATCCTGAAATGGATCGAACCGCCCTGCAATAAGATTCTGTTTTCATTCTGGTTCCCATCCTCATACTGTTTTCATTTTGAATAAAAAAAATAAAAAGTTGTAAAAATTTAAAGTTGCGGGATGTCAAGTTTTCCCAGGACAGGCTTCAGTTCTCATAAGGAACATCTCAGTAAATTACTGAATTAATGAAAAAAGCACCATCTGGATTTATCAGTAATGCTACTATAATATGGCAGAAGAAAAATCTTATTAGAGAAGATTATTGCAACATCTGTTTATTATTTTACATTTCTCAGAGATTTATTACGTACCCACTGGAAGGCTGGATTTTCCAACTGAAACATTTTTGTGAGTGAAAACATACAGGGAACTGGGCCTGATGCATGAAAGTTTGAATTATGGCTTAAATATTTATTTTTCTGCAAAATTAAGTGTTCTTGACTTGGCTGAAACAGTGGACAAACTTGTGCGTGGTCCCAAAAACATCAGGGAACTACATATTTGAATTGTAAATCCTATAGGCCCCTTCTCTTTGTTCATGAGCAAAGTTTGGAAAAAATACCTGCAGCCCACAGAATAGCAGCAACAGCATTGCTGTCTTTTTTTTTTTAAAAAGGAAATGAATTGGAGGCTAAAAAGACCTAAAAATAAAAGCTTCCCTCTCAAATTATCATCCAGAAAGATTTATCTACAGACCAGTATCTGTGCGTTATACCTGACCTTTCACCTGCTCAGAGGTCACCCAGGGGTCAAATTAACGCTCTTCGTGATTGTTCTTGTTGGATAATCAGCAGGCTAAGGAAAAAAAGATGTCAAAAGGCCTGGCTGATACTTGATTCTGACTGAGTTCGGCCAAGTAAGGTCAGACAGAATAATCAGACAGGAAGAAAGAAAAAAACGAGAAAGAAATTGACTGTTAGGGGGAAGAGACATCACAGTGCCTTGAGAGGAAAGAAAGGCAAGAGGGAATGAGTGCTGGAGAGAGACGGAGACCGGAGAGTTGGGGAGGAAGAAACATGTGAGGAATTTGGATTGCAGAGGAGAGGTTACAGTAACAAAGAGTTTATTGTTTACATTGCATCTCGGAGGGACGGGGCGGGGGTGGGGTGTTGTGGGAGATACAGTAAACACGGCCCTGACAGAAAGCAGCCCTCCTCTGCCCCGACACACACCGCAGGGCTGGACAGCAACCTGGACTACCGCACAAAAACACACACTCACTTTTATCTCAGCTCCTGGACTCTCAGCCAGCGCAGGCTACTGCACTTCGCAAATTAACACCAACTCCTCTGATAATTTCATTCAAGGCCCCGAAGATTTTCACACTGCATTACCCTACGACACACTCACACGCCACAATCTGCCAAATGTGTCTTCTATGTGATCTGATTACTGCAAAGCTCCAGCCTGTAATCACTGATTATACTCTCAGTATAGGAGCATTGCAGCTTTATTTAGTTTGTAGAAAAAAAATGAGTGTCTGGTCCAAAAACAACATTATCAGTAAAGATCAACAACATTCGCATCACCAGTCTCAATGCACAGCGCTGGCTCACTGTAGCAGCGTCCCAGATCTAAATTATGTTGCTTGTAATGCAGGTTGAGAAAACGCGCATTCCAAATACAGCCGTCTCTTGCACATGCTAGGTCGGTGATTCCACAAGGTCGCCCGCTCACCCAAGTCCCCGGAGATCCTACCGCTTTCCCGTTCTTCTTCTGGACCGAACGGGCTGCTTAAGGGGTGGGACGAGAGAACCCGCACTAAAACCGACTGGGCCCAGCAGCCAGATTTTTTGCCTCTGCCTTTCGATGGGACAGAAGTAAATAGCAGCAAACAAGCAATTATTTTTGGCAGGCAAACTTCACCATCTTTTCCAAGAAACGGAGAGCGGGGAGGGAATAGAGAAGGTATGAAACCACCCTAACAGATGTCATTTAGGTTAATATATATATATACAAAGAGACACAAAAGTCTTTATGAGTTTCTCAAGGGCTGTGGTTGGTTAATTACGTTTAATGCAGTTTTTTTCATTCTTAATGTTTTTTTAAACCTACCCCCAGTTCCTTTCAGCGATTTTTACCATTTCAAAAAAAATAGCTGTCATAACGTACGCATAATACAAAACATCTGGAGCTCTAGCACTGAATAAACATGCATAAATTGACATAGTTGCTTCAGAAATGGCTGCAGAGAGATGAGCTTGTTGAAGAGGTGCAGAGAGTGAGAGAAAAGGCAGGTGAGGTTTGCAGATGTTGATAGCTCCCAAACTGAACCCCTTCACCCCATCCCAGGCATCAGATCTCCCCAAGTGCTTCATACGGATGCATGCCCACGCTTAAAGACAAACTTGCACAGCTCTCATGCAGTGCTTCAGGTCTCTATACTGTATCACAAACGGGATGCTTGTTTTCCTTCAATGGAGTCAACCCTGACAATTTTAAAATCCTGATCCTGTGAGAGCCCTACGTGGTAAATTTGCAAGGGAATAGTTTTACTGTGCATATACTGTACCATGCAAGTGCTCCCTAAGACACCTACTGTACCTTAAGTCAGGAGTGACCAAGTCCAGCCCTGGAGATTCACAATCCTGCAGGTTTTCTAATTTCTTTAGCTATTCGATCATTACAGACAGCAAAAAATAAACACGACCAATCAATCGGTGAGGATTGGTGTGGTTCAGAGTTGCCTTTTCTGCGCTGTCAGGTTTCAAAGGCGCTGGTCAGAAGTGCAGGTTCCACTGCCCCACAACTCATATTTCTTCTCTGCCCCACGTCTGGCTCCAGCAGATCCAGACTTTCAAAGAGGTGAGCTCCTGTATGATTGTAACTCATTTCATTCTAAAAATAGCCCTGTGTTAAAGGCCCTTGGTAGCCTTTTTAAACAAAACGAATTGATGCACGTTAACTTTCCAGTTTATCTTCTGAGCTTCTGGAAATAGGTCATTTTCTGATGCACAAATAAGTGAAAGAAAATGATAACAGATGCTGATATTCTCATTCAGGTGTTCTGGCTTGCTTCTGACAAGAAAAGCAAAGATGCCCCTTTTCAGCTTACATTTGGAAATTACAGGACTGTTTTTGCTCAAGAAAACAGTGCTCCTATTAACAGCCGAGGACTGGGTGCCTGCTGGGTGTAGTGTTAACTTTATTATGAAGTGGCACCTCGGTTTTAAACTGTGCTGTTAAAAGGCAGTTGATTGATTCCACAGTTACGCGCGAGAGGAGGCCATTCGGTATTCAGTAACTAATTGATCCCAGGATTTCCTCCAGCTGCTTCTTGAATGGCGGCGAGGTATGTTTTGACGAATGGGTAGTTCGTTCCATGCTCCCACAACCCTTTGAGCAAAAACCGGCAAGCTCCCCAACCCTTACAGAACTAAAAAGAGTTTGAACGTTTTGCATCGATCGTGAAAAGCTGCCCCGCTCTCCCAGGGCCTTTCCTACTTGTAGCGCTTTTCATCCTAAATGACCTGAAAGGTCTTCAAAGACCTTGACATAGCGTCACCCACCTAGATGACACACAGCACACACACACTGTACAGCAGGTCAGGGGGAGAACAAACTGCTTCACAATTCAATTAAGGGGATTAACTTCAGGAAAGCTAGACTGTGTAAACCCCCCCAAAAAAACAAAGTGGACACCTGGGCTAACACACCTAATCTTTACAACAGTAGGTGTCATTGACAGCCCAGTGGTCA
The DNA here is from genome assembly GCF_055471065.1 of Atractosteus spatula. Lineage (NCBI taxonomy): Eukaryota > Metazoa > Chordata > Actinopteri > Semionotiformes > Lepisosteidae > Atractosteus > Atractosteus spatula. The sequence continues at coordinate 17,790,867 of NC_142719.1, forward strand.
GGACCTCGCCTGTCTAGGTTTAACATCTCATCTGAAGGAAGACATCAACTATAGCACAGTGTCCCTGGTCACCTTACTGGGATAAGGAAGGGCGCCACCTGCTGCTCCACTAAAACCACTTACAGCTGCAGCCTGGTCTTCCTTATTAGTCTCCCATTCAAATACTTGACCAGCGTAAGCCTTGCTGACTTTCTGAGGACATCAGGTGAGAAGGTGGTGACACTGTTGCTTATCCCAGCAGTGGCCAACCCCAGTCCCCAGGGAGCCACAGTCCAGCAGGATTAGGGCATCACATTTGAATATACTGCACCCTACAATGAAAGATCATTTGAAATAAAAAGAACCACCCTCTCCAGCCCCAGGAACTACAGGTAGCCATTCCTGCTCGTGCATTTCCAGACCCTCTACGAGTGGGGTATTTAAGAGACTGATAAAACCTGCCGGAGAGGTCTCTCTCTCTAGGATAAGGTCTGGCCATGTCTGGCTGATCCTTTCAGACCTGTGCCACTGGGAACACAGCTCCGGAGTTCCAAACGACAGCATCTTCAGGAAACGACCAGCTTAACTTCCACAGGAGGCCGAGACCCTCAGCGGAGAGTGGGACTTAAACACTCACTTTCATGAATGCTAAAATGTTAGCAGCTTAAAAAAAGTCCACTCGCTTCTTTCTGTTTATAAAACAATACCAGTTCGCGGGGCAGCAAGGTGGCATTTCCAAAGAGGGAACTTTTTCATCTCTTTAAATTGTGGCGTCACTCGCTTTTCAGCAACTAATATTTCTCCCAAGAGCAGCAGAACTTCTGCTTCGCTCCCCCACAGTAGTTTCTCTGTCTTGGCCCGCCGGATTCGTATGGGTCCGGGTGCTGTTGACACAGTTCACAGCACTGTAATTTAACAGCATGGCTTCCAACAGCACGTTCTTATTACTTTTTGGTATTTCTCAAATCTAAATTGGGACTGGTTAAAACTTAACCAGTGGGGCAGTTTTCCATGTGTTTTTTTTTTGTGAAAAGCATTAAAAAAACAAGCTAGAATAAAAAAGCCGGTCCCAGTTAAATAATTCAAGCTGCTGTGTAATGTATTTGGAGGAGAGAACCCAGAACTGCCAAACCGCAGGCCAGGAGGGGTGTGTCGGAGTGTGTGTGTGTGTGTGTGTGTGTGTGTCAAGGGTGGGGGGCGGTTCAAGGCCTTCTGTCACAGTCCCAGACTCTCCAGAGTCATTGAAATACTTTCCACAATAAGCTGTGTTCAATTACACAAGTACACATGCACACAGACAAGCAACTCTGTTCTTGTGTGAATTCTGAAATGCGGTACAAAGCTGAGAAATGCAACAGTAAACTGTTTCCAGAACAAATCTGCCCTCTGTGGCGACCGCGTACTCCTGGAGGCTTCACAGCGCCTCGCCGTTCGAGCTGCTGCCCGCTTCGTGTTCTGGTGGTGCAGGCGAGCGAGATCGAGTGGCGCCGACAGGCGGATGGAGCCGAAGGGAGGACTGATTGACTGAAACGTCAGAACTGCCTACTTGGCAGAGAGGGGTGGGGAGTGGAGAACTTTGCGCGTGCTGCACCTTTGCGTCCAGGTGCCACAGCTGGGTTCAGGGGATCCAGCCTGTCCCGTTTCGATCACGTTCCTCTTCCAGATTCACGAATGAAAGGAGAAGAATCCCTGGCACTGTGTTCCTTTTCAGAAGAGCTAGACGGTATCAAACTGTATTACACACCACATAGAAAGCAGGCAAATGATCAAGGGCCACCCCACCCTCCCCTGTGGCAAAAAAAGAAATGGCAGGGGCACACAGAAGTAGGACCAATCCCCACGTCCCATAACCCACTGGCCTGGACTGGCCTTCCTAAACAGGTTCTTGGTCTCGGAGACCATAAGCTGAACGTAAGCCGAGCCAAGATTTTTTAATGCACAACAAAACGTGGTTTAATTTCTTAACATTCATTTTATTACTAATGAGCGTAAACTGGCCTGATTGACGCACACTATCCCCGAAAAATAAAAAAAGTGCACAAGCTACAAAACATTGGTCTGTCAAGTCACGTCCTGGCTTATGGTGCCTAACACTGCGGCTAATAACTCTCTTTCCTTTGGTTTGAGCCCTGGAGAGCGGGAGGACCTCCTGTTTCTTACTGGATCAATTAGAAAACTACTAAACTGGCCTAATTAATTACCTGATTGAACAGGGTTTAACATCCTTTCCCAGATGTTTCGGTGCTTCGCTGCACCGCTACTGTTTCACCACCACAAAGGCATCACACACACACAGACCGCCCACAAGACCCAGGACGTGAAGGCTGAACACTTTCACTTTTGTGCTGCAACAATGTCGACACCATCTGCAACAAGTCTAAGATTTCCACAGACAGTAATCTAGAAGCCCAGACACGGAAGAGCATCACAGAACAAGCAGGGGGACCGTGCTAATTATCTGCATGCTGCAAAGTGGACTGAGGTCTGGTTGGCATGAGTGAATGAGTGAAACCATTTGGCACATGTGAAAAAGGCAAGCTTAGTTCTGTTATCGTCAGTCTGTATGGAATGACGGTTGCATGTGCAAGGCTCTAAAGAACAAGCCATTCTGTCCTGGGTGCTTTTCCATATTGTACTTTTGTCAACCACATCGAGTTGCTAAGATACTGCTGGATTGCGGTGTTATTCACAGCCAATGGCCACAATAGCAGCCTGTGACGTCAGCGTGATTTCATTGGTCGCTCACACCTCAGAATCCGACAGCAGAACAGATATGGCAGGAAGTTCCTTGAGCTGCTGCTGCCTGCAGGCTTTCTGTGCAGACAAGCAAGATGGAGAAGAGGCTCTCACCTGCTCAATGAGCTGGATATTTTGAAATGAAGCATTTCGGTTACTACACCAGAAATACCAAAAAATGTATATGCCAATTTCCTCAAAAAGAAGAAATATCTATGGATATTTCAGAGGTGAGAACAGCTGTCATAAATGTACCCGGATCAGAAGACTGTATGTTGCCCTAATAAACACAGCCTGTTTTGCCTACTCAGAGTGCACCTGACCATGGCATAGATTTACCTCTCGTGATGTGATTCAGAAAACCTGAAGCTGTAGACAGATCTGAAATTTACTTTGCGTTTACTAATTTATTGCCACCCTGGGAAGAAATGTACCTTGCACATTAACTAGAAAGCAACATGTGTGATAAATGCCAGCTTTCATATAGTGTTACATGTGGTCCTGTTCTATGCAGTTAATGCTATAATTATAAATGACTTACGATGCACGCCTAATGTGTTCTGTAAAGAAGAAATAAGGGAATTACCATTTTCCTTATTTTTCCACACCCATAAACAGGCGGAGATGCAAAAGTATAATTTTGGTTTTGTTTACCACTCTTTCTCAAATTTCTCCCAACAATAAATGACTGTTAAAAATCTGGAAGCGATTTGTGGTACTGGATGAAAAGGTATTCAGTTGCAAAGTTATTGTAACCATTGACCATTTGCACGCTTGAATGGCCACTGCAAACCAACTTCAGAACAACAAAAAGAAACTCCAGTCGGAAATCTGAACGAGAGAGAGAGGACGTTCAGTGAGAGGTCTTCCCAGGCCCACGGCAGAACACAAAGCAGTTAGCAGAGCCTGAATCGTCTCTGCGTCTCCACTGGGTTTGCAGGGAACTTTTTTGGGGTATGAACATTTCCTGGCATCATCTCAGTGGATTGGGAAGAGGTCTCAGGCGGTGGGTCCTCATCAGACAAGGGTCCCCCAGCCAGGCTTTTAACACCTGTAGCGCACCTCGACGACAGAGAGGGCACAAGCTTTCTCCTCCATTCGGTTCAGGAGTAAGAACGTTTCTGCATTTGTACCAGACCGCTGCTGTACTGCTGGCAAAGGGAAAATGTTCGGCCTTTCAGAAGGGACTGGGTAAATCTGGATGGAAGACATGGAAAAAAGAATGCAGACAAACCGTGCCCTGGCTGGCCACCAGGTCACACTTCCAGGAGCGCGCACCAGGCCAACAGTCACTACTGTTCGGCCCGACGGAGCCCTGGGCTCACTGGGAGAGAGGCGTCAGCTGAGACACACAAGCTGTCAGTCCGTTCCTAGAGAAGTAAGGGGTACCCAGTCGGGGGTCACTTGAGGATCAGAACGAGCTTTAAGAAGCATATATTCTTCCAAACTTCTCCCTCCATTCTCTCTAATTACAGCTCCTCCACCCTCTGCCCTCCGCTCATATTCCTTTTAACTGTGGGTGCTATTTGTGTGCAGCACTGCAGAAGTTAATGAGACACCGTCAATCGCAGCAGAGCCAGAGAGACACTCTAATCCTCTGTAATGCAGCCCCCCAAATGCCGGCACAGCCTTAGTGGGGCAATTTCACTGATTGTAAGCGGTCAACCATCATGCCCTGTCTGCGTGCCCGGTCAGCCGCCTGCAGATCTGAAACGCGATACCGCGCCAGTCAGACACTTTTCACGGCAGCGCAGCCTTCTCCTCTCTCCCCGTCACTGCGAGGGAGAGCGCAGCGAAGATACTGTAAAAGCTGATTGCAAATAATAACAAAAACACGTAAAAAAGTTCACTGCTGTGCTATTGCTGTCCAAGCTTGCCCCAAAATACAGGCCTCCCATATGGAAACGGGATACCAACCCTGTCACGTTCCATTTCTCACATGCTCAGATCTTTACTTTTTTCCGTTCAGTTCAGGTTTCTTGCAAAAAAAAAATGATTCTATAACCTAACACCTCCTAATTTTTTTTTACAAAGCACTAACATATAAAGCTGCAGGAAAAAGAGAGAAGTACAAATCCTTTGGAAAAAGAACTGAGAAACTGTGTCGCACACTCCGAGACCCACACCTACTTTTCCAGGGAACAGGACGTTTCAAAAAGCGCCGCGCAGCTCTCAGACAATGGGGCATTATTACTGAGGGCTCACTCTAGAGTTTCATCGCAGCTCAATTGTGAAAAGTGATTAGAAGGAAAGACAAAGAGTAGGGCTTTTCAGAAAAAAACTCCAAAGCTAACATGAAATTAATATCATTGGCCCCAAACAGCTCCGCATCTGAATGCCTATCTAACAAAACTCTGATATGAAAAACACATAATAGATTTAATTTTTTTTGTTGCACAGTGGCATTAAACCACAATAGAAGACTGAGATGTGTTGGTGCGAATCACGTGGTGAAATCTCTGCACTTTTTTGCTTGCAGAAGATATCTGGCTCGTGGTAGAAAGGTGGTCTTCAAAGAAACCAGGCTATTGCAAAGCAGCGAGCAAGTGAGGCCACCGACGAGCGACTCCCTCCCCTCTCCCCCTCCCTCCCACCTTCCTGACTGCCGTGTTTTCTCAGCCGTCACGCCTGTTGACACAGATCAGAGGCTGCGGGGGTCAAAGGTCAACAAGCTAATGATGGCGGGTCAGGACCCTGACAAGTGGTGTTTAGTAGGGGTCGCGTGGCTGCCTGCCTGCCGTCTCTCTGGGAGGTCAAAGCCGTGCTGTGGGAGAGCCAGAGAGGATTTATTGGGCTCCTGACACAACCGGAGCGAGGGCTGCGCCCCCTCCCCATCTTGGTGCACACAACCAAACACACAAAGCCAGGCTGGAAAAGACAACTGTGTGCTATAAGGCTAAAAAACATTTATGTCATTTATGCACCAGATCTCTACCATAATAAACTTAACAGAAGAAATTCAAACATCCATGATATAGTGTATGACAGACCTCCAGGCAAAGACAGGAGCGGGCCCCAACACCTCAGATGTTTTTTTAGAGCCGCGGATATACAATAAAAAGCATTTAAAAGAGAAGTGTCGCTATGAATGATCCAATGGCTTCTCAGAACAGGTGTTCTTAATTCTAGTGCAGTTATTCGTGGAGCAAACCACAATTTCCTCATAATTTACTCATTCCAATTATTCCCCTTATACAACGTGACTTAGTAATTAATGGGCACTTATTACAATGATGACAAACACATCCGGTACCGGTCAAACTGGCTCCTTCATGACTAATCTCCCAGGTTGTATCAAACACCACACAACAATAAAAGCCGTCAGGAAGCACAGAGAATAAAATATACCAATCAAATTGGGATATAAACACAATACAAAATCCAAAAACAGAGATTAGTAATAATACTCGATGCTCAGGTAAATAAGAGCCGTCTACGGTTTTTAAGAGGGGAAATTCTTTTTTTTTTTTAGCAAGCAATGAAACAAAATCAGTCTTTCCCCATATACTGTTCAACAGTGTCCACTGTGCGCGCGCCGGTGGCCGTGGGCTGGCCTGAGGCAGCTGTCCCCTCCCCGCGCGGCCCAGCAAGCGCAGAGAGCAGGGCTGCTCTGGAGGCAGGCAGACGTGAAGCAGCCCGCGGCGCCTCAGGCCCACAGGAACCCAGCTCCCCTCGCAGGCCCCAGGTTACATAAGGAGAGCATTAGCGAAAGGTGGGTATATTTATCCGGCCGCTAGGAAAGAGCAGAGAAGAGCAGCCACGGGCTCTTCCTGGGCACTCCCAGCGCAGAAACAAGCATTTCGGCAGGAACGGCGATGCCCCTTGTAAAGGCCTGCCACAGTAAGAACAGAGCGGAGAGCAGTAAGGCACAGTACACCTACGACGAAAGCAGGGGGAGGCAGGGGGCGGCATGACCCACAGGCAAGGAGGCAGCAGAACCGATCCACGAGGGGAAGCTCTGGGAAGAGGATGGACACTTGCCTACCAAGTACCAAAGTCATATTTTACCACCAGCATTCCACAGGCACAAGCCAAGCATTTCCTACAACAAGCTGAATTTCCTGGAGTCTGTCGGGAAAATCCAGTCCATTTCGAAAGCCCAGTAAAAAAAAAAAAAGGTTGTCATTATGACGACCCAGTTACAGTAAGCAGGCTGGAGAAAATGTTAAACATCGGTTCAGGCGTCCAATCAATCGCAGGCAGCCTCCAACACACAGCTGCCCCCCCCCCCCCCCCCCCGCCCACCCAGCACAATTCCCTGGAAGAACTGTCCCCCCCACACCCCGACACAGAACATTTCACATTTGCAATCCTTCTCACCTCCCCCTCCACACACGAAAAAACGAAACGGTGTTTCGACGTTTATTTTTGGGACCCCTAAATTGATAGCAAATGTGTCGACACGCACTTTTCTTCCGCTGACTTTACTGTTAAAGACGTGGAATATTTTTCTGGGCTATAATTACGGGAAAATGAAACAAGACGGTTTCTGGACAGTAGTTACGCTTTCTTTGATTCTGCTTCAGATCTTTTGGAACTCTGTGAAACACAACAAACTCATTTTTTGGCTCACTTTACAAAGTGCTTTTGCACACATTAGTGACAGCTTTCGGTCTTTTGAGCCCTGTTCTAGAACAGTAACACTAATACCATATGTGACAACATGGGATGAGATAGCAATGGAGCCTGAACTCTCTTTGACTTCAATATGACCTTGTCTTTCAAGACAGACAGCTCACACGTCCTCTCCGTTATTCCTGAGATCTGCCCAGCACCAGCCTGTCTGCAGTTCTTGCAGGCTATCCACTGTAAAAGTACACACCAGGGTGAAGTTTGCAGATCTCCAAGTTCTTCTCCAGCTTCTGCACTCTCTGCATATAGAGTGCTTAGCTTTGCATCAGCGAACCTCTTTGTCCACCTACACAGCTGCTCTTACGTTGTCACAATCTGCTACAATTTGCTCTGCTCCTACCAGTGCACGAGGCCTTGGCTGTGCTTTGCCAGTGCTTTTACAAGGTACACCACGCAGGGAAGATTTTCCAAGCCATCGCAAATCAAAGCTGCGCTGTACCCACCGAGCGGTCAGCACGGAAAACACGCACAGGCCCGGGAAGAACATGTCACAGTCTGGGGGCACGTCATCACCGTTCCCATCACTCTGCGGCTTTGACCACAGGAGTTTTGTGCAGAAGTCAGGATGTCGGCCAGGTACAATTAAAAACGCAGCTACAGTAGTTTGTCTTGCCCTTACTGTGCTTCCCCTCAGCTCAGCTGCCCGGCCGCTCCCCACCCCCCAAAAAGCCAAGCACCCATCAGTGAGGAGAGATGCAGTCGCCCCCTCCCAGCCCCACCCCGTCCCCGCTGATGGCGAGGGGGAACGAGGCACACTGAATAATTGGGGTGAAGGGTCCCTGCAGGCCCAGCACGAGGAGCAGGCTGTATAAAGCAGCCCTTTAAGCCAGCCCTCGCTGCAGCAGAAAGGTAGAGCTGTTTGTGTTGGCGCCGGGACAGCATACCACATGTCTCTGTAATATTCAGTAATGTGACCTCAGGAAACCCGCTCCGCTGAGGAATATCTAACCCAGGCCCTGCAGTCTTAAAGGCACCCTGCGCCCAGACGGGCCTTCTCCCCCCAGTCCTTTCAAGTCGCACCGGTGCTTCTGCAGGGCGTTCTACTGCCCGGAAAGCAATGGAAAGAAACTCCAGGGGAAGACGAAGAGAGAAGGGGGCAGCGAGGGCTGGGGAGACGCTCCCGCCGGCCTGGGCGCGGAGCCCTTCCGCGGAGGAGCGCCGCACCGTGTCCACCGGAGGCGCGGGGTGATGGACAGGGCCCCGGCTCTGCCAGCTCCGCCAGAAGAGCTTTCAAACTGCCCCACTTTGGCCGGGGGAAGGCTCGGGTGATTTATGAGGTTCGATTTGCTAAATTGATTCTCCAATGCCAAGGCTGGATGGGGTTTAGCGTCGCAATTTAAAAAAACAAAACCGTTCACATTCAGAAAATCTGGAAAGCATCAAGAAGCAAATTTCATTTTCAAATGAGAAGGCCAGAGATTACAGGACTATACATACACACAGCATTAGATTCCACCCCCACCCCACCCCACTTCGAGCTCATTTTCCTAAACTGGCAACACCAGCCCGGACAGCTCGGTTGCCGCGCAGCTATAGCAGCGTCGTGATCTTCTGTCCCTCCAAAACTTCGGAAAAGCTGCAGATAAGAATGTGCTGGAATGCACTGTAAAAACCAGTCATGAGCTTACCAAAATTGAGTTAGGGGCTAACAAAGTTAAGGGTGCTAATCACAGCCTCATGCTAATGGGATGAGACAGTCAAAGCGGACAGAACAGAAACGGAGCTCAAGGGGAAAGCATTCAGTTGAACCTTTTTTCTCCCCACAATGAATCCCAAATGCCCAAGAAGAAAGGAAAGACCATGAGGAAAAAGACCTTACAAAAAAAATTCACCAAGCGTGCTGGTAACTGCGGGGGGGCAGTTCTTAGGACTGCAGTCCAGCCTCAACTCTACATGTGTCAATTATTGTCCAGACATTCGCCAACCTGATGCACTGTTACTGCCTTCACCAGCTGGGTTAGCCCCAGAGCTAAAATTTGCTCCCCGATCTCCTTGAAACCTTGGTGAAAAGTTTAAAAGTGTAGAACTGCCAGGAGGTGGAAGAGGGAGATAAAGAAAATGTCCAACATGGTTTCGGAGAATAAGGCAGAGAGCTTATCTGAAGCTGGGGATAAAAGGAGCGCGTTCTGTGCGGGAGTATTAATCTCCAGCAGGCACCCTGCCTACCCCCCGTGACTGCTGCAGCGCACTGGTGAGTAATAAGGACTGAGGATCGAGGGGTGTCCACTAATCCCGGCCCTTGGCTTACCCCCCGCCCTCCGTAGGCCGAGAGGCACTCCCCAGTCGACGGGCCTGCTCAGGCCCACACCTGCCTCCCCTGGGCCACTCCTGACAGCTCCCACAGTGCTGTCATTGTGAGCCCAGAGCACAACCCACCTGCCCAGCCGCGCCAATTCTCCGCAAGCACACTTACCTGAAACGACCTCTCCCGCGCCCAGCCCTGCTGTAAAACATCACGCACATCAAACAGCACCGGCACACCCCAGCGGCCACTGTAACCTGCAAAGGCTGCCCTGCTTGGCAACAATACGGTATTGTAAGCTCACAAGTTACTGTGGGCTGTTCAGACGCATGTAATCTGCACTCGAGAGCTGAGGCACTAGGCATGGCAAGGAAACTTTACTGCCTTTCCCATGAAAGTCTCAGCTAAGCAAACTATGCCCTCTTGCAAGCGAAAAGCAGTAATAGCCCGCAAGTAAGAAATTATCTTGCAAGACATTTTTTTGCAGTGAGCACTGCCAACACACATGCACGGTAGTGCATCACTATGTTATGGCCTTCAGCTTCAAAAAGCTTAGACACTAAAATATCCAAAGGAAAAAATGGGAGTATGAGAAATTAATTTTGAATACAGGGTCTTGAGTTTCTAGGGCCAACTTAAAACCCCACTGTTCTCAAAGATGTTTTTTTAAACACGATTTGAACAAGAAAAGATAAATCCAAGTGCACTAATATTAGCACATAATAAAACTACTACTATTCCTACTTCTAGTACATACAAAAGCCACATGATAGAACAGAAGATATGTTTGCCTTCTACCCAATTCAAAATGACCCACAAGACATAGGAAGACAAAACATTAATAAATTGGTGCCAGTTCACATAAAACTGCACGGAAAAGAAGGCATATGAAACTAATGAAGTTGCATCATAAGATTCCTGAAGTGTTCTTGTTTTTGGAGGAACAGAGCCCTGCCAGAACATCCATCCATTTTGCAACCACTATATCCAATTCATAGGGCACAGGGGAGCTGGAGCCTATCCCAGCAAGCACCGGGCACAAGGCAGGATACACACAGTCCATCGCAGGGCAGACACAGATATGCACACACTCACACCAGGGCCAGTTTTGCCAGATGCCAATTAACCTCTGAACCACGGGAAAGCCTGTGCTTGGAAGCCAGAGCACCATGCAAACATGGGGAGAACAGACAATCTCCATGCAGATAGCACCTCAGGTCCTGGACAGAACCCAGGGCCCAGTCCCACTGCGCCACTTCGCCACCCTCTGCAAAACCAGTACTGAATAAAAAGGTGAGGCTCTAAAATAAATCTCCCAACCTGAAACGAGCCAGGGAGAGTCTGAGAAAAGGTCCACTTGCCAAATTCCTAACCCTGACAAGCAATTAAAGCACTCCATATCCTCATTGCAGGTTCAACGCTCAACTTCAAAAGTTAAGAGAACCGCCTTTAAAAAAGGGACTCTGGGTTTCCTGGCGATGCTTCTGGGCATTGGTGTTTGCCTTCTTCACTTCAGGCCCGGCCCACTCGGCGCTGCCAGTTGATTCATTACTCCTCGTCTCACCCCCGTGAGAGTGAGGAAGAGCAGACACGCTCCCCTGCTGGCACTATTGCTGCAGGCGCCACGGTGCATTATGGGCGAGTCCGTGCCAATGTCGAGGAGCTACCCATTTCTGCAGTGCTATGGCACTGGGGTCACTGATGGGAACTCTGACCAAATAACTTCAATGCCAGGGGACAATCTTGCATCATTACCATAACTGGCTAGACATCTCTAGATTGCGATGTCTGAAACAAATCTCAATGTCCACGTATACTAAATTTATTTGACTGATGCTTTTATCCAAAGTGACTTGATTATTTTATAGAGCCGTTTCACAGGAACAATTCGGATGAAGTACTTTGTTTAAGGGTACAACAGCAGCGTCTCAAGGGGAAATTTGAACCCATGGCCTTCCAGTTACAGGTACACATCCCTGACCACTGCACCACACTGCTGCCCCTATGGCTCAGACATCTCTCTGGGCTCAGTGACTGCTTTTCCTGGTTGAGCCATTGCACTCTGAGCCTCAGAGGCTGTATACTGTATATTAACAGGCAAACCAAAGTCTCATCAAAGTTCTGGAATTCCCATAATAAAATACACATGCTCCAAAACTACAAATACCAACACAAGGGCAATCTACAGAGGTGCACCAAGCTGAAGTAATCTAGTTAGCACCGCACATTGCAATTGCTTTGTTCTTCAATATTTCAGCAGTTATAGTGGTACGTATCTGATAAATTAGATTCTGTCTAACTCCTGTTGAGCAATGGTGTTGATAGGCTTAAAGGACAAAAGAAACCAAAGAAAAAGGAGTCAAAAAAGAGAAAAAAAATTAAACAACAAAAAAGAGGGCTAAGGCTGAAGAATTGGTAGGCATTATCAAGGGTTTGTTCTTTAAGGATGGAGCTCATTACAAAACGGCTGCCAGTGAATTGTGGAGCACTATCGGCTTACAGCTCTTTTAAAGAGAGAAATCAATAGGCTAAGCCCTAGTTCACCCCAGATTCCACATTTCATCTGAGAATAAAGACGCTTTCAAATATTTGTTACACATACTGTACTCAGAGAATCTGTGGCAACACAATCATCAGGATTAACAAAAAAAACAACTTCCCTTCTGGTTTAATATAACTTTGCAGTTTAATTATTCTTTCAATTCAAAATGCAAGGTAAGAATGAAATAAGACTCTTGTTGTCATGTTGTAACAGATGCCTTTACCCACAAGAAGAGAAGCACCACAAAGGTCGGTGGAAAGACAAATGTGTAGCACTGCTTCACTGCCCTGTCTGGAAAACACTCCCTGAACCTAACCTGTCCATTTCTACAATTCCAAAAACAGTATAAGGCCTTCATATGTCAAATGGCTGCCACCTCTCAATACTACCACTGCTGCCTAGGGGGCTACCTCAGTCTGTCTCAGAGAAAACAGGCGTGCAGAAAAGTGGCAGAACCTTCCCCATGAAACCTCATGATCCTCCACAAAATGCCAGCCCTCCGGTGGTATAAAGAGACCTGCTCTTTCTCAGAGATCCTGCTGAACAGGCTTCATGGGGAAGATAAAAGAACATGTTTAAGATGAAAACGGAGGAAGAGGGAGAGACCCATTCCTTTTACATGCTACTTTTGTGCTTTTTGGCGTGCTATATCTGCAAGAGTCACCTCGAATTTTGACATCTGTCTTTCGCAGTAACATTGGGTGACAACTGTTCTGTTCACAGAGTTAGTCTTCACCCAGATCGTTTCTTCTCCCCAACAACAATTTAAGGTGCTTATGGATGCATGCTATGTAGTATGTGGTAGTACCTTTGTTGAAGTTCAAACATTTTTCAAACCAGCCTGAAAAATTAAAACATTTTAAATTTAGTCTTAACTATCACTTTGTTTTACATGGAAGGGCCTCACCTTTTACATTTCCTTTTAAATGTTTATGTTGTCACTGGGTTTACTAATAAGAAAATCAGGAAAGCCTTGGCAATTACACTGCAAGCAGAGTAATTAAGGCTATTATACCTCGATCGAGATTGCTTGGTATGTTACTTGGTAATTGAGAAAAACAGACAGTATCGAAACTAAACTTCACACAAAGATAATTACATTCCAAAACAAACAGCCCATTGCGAGAGAAATACGTCTTTCACTGGATAACCACATATTCCATAATCATGTAACCTGAAACTCCAGTTATGGAAACTAAAAACACACTGCACTGCCATCCAGCTGCCTCTATGTTAAAACTCAGATAAAAAGCACATTTTCAAAGAACTGTGTGATTTTATAATACTTTTTATAAGAAAATTTAAGTGAATACGTAAAAGGATAACCTGGATTGATTAATTATTACACTTTAAGGTCTTCCTTATTCTAATAAATGAAATTTCTTTAATAGGCCTCTATCTGCAAAATGATTTAAGACAGAAAGGCTGTCTATGGCTTCTTTGAAGTTCACTTTTTGTCAGTGTTACAATAAAAAAAAATACATTTTAGTAGAGCAAACCACTTCCAGTAAGGCAATCCTTTTAAAGAATACAACAAAATGTCCTCCTGCTGGGCTTTTTGACAAATCTGCTACCGTTCTGCCTGTGCTTGCTGACGCGCTATGAGAAACCGGCTTGGGATCTTGGTGGGGAATCACGGAGCTGGAAAGAGGGCCCAGAGCAGAGAGCCTGAGAGGGAAAGAGACGGGCGAAGGAAGACGAACAGGAACAGGGAGGGCCAGGGTATAAAGAAATGGAGGCAGACAGGGAGTGAGGGAGAGCAGTGAAAGTTTCGGTAACGTGAGTAATAAGCAGCCGTGCTGTGCTATTGGCCACTGACCACATCAAGGCACTGGTAATGATAGTTCTACACTGTGGGGCTGCCCTCACTGCCGTATCACCGCTACAGGTGGCTCTCCTGCTCTGCCTCTGCCCCCTTCATTACACACACACACACACATCACTCAGTCTGTAATTAGTATAAAAGAAAAACCGTCAGGGCTTCCTGGGACTAATGATCCCACTCATCTTCCCGGGCCTCCTTGCCCAAGCCGCCAATTAAGGCCCATGCGGTTCAGAGTTGTTTACTCCCTGGTCATGAGCTGAGATCCCTGGTATGTCACTTGACTTGATTTTTATATTTAAAAAAATACATTTACTTTGAGGAGGAAATAGGAGGGCTGACGTCTAGTGTACAATCTGCCTTTGCCAACCTCATAACTCATCTAAACTGCAGATTATATCGCAGTTTATATTGCTATACCCTTCAATTACAGAATCGCTGGAACTGGCTGGTGCTTTTAAATGTTTGTCTCACCTGGAGTTTTTCAACAGCAGCAGGAAAGCCACAGACGGCACTGCCCGTCATGCTGCTTCTCTTATAAGAGCCAGGTCGGTTTTATTTTTTAAACTTCTGAACGCGGAGCATGAACCAAGGCTCTCTGTTAACGCAGCAGCAGCTACACGTCACCTGGAATAAGCAAAGTAAACAAAACAGAGTAACCGCACCGGGCTCTTATTGCTAAATCGGTATTCGCGTGCACGATATGTCACACGTTTGATTAGATGCAGGACTTCACGTCTGGCGTCATTTCTGAATGCTTTCACTGTTCAAAAGCAACTGGAAAATTTTAAAACATGGCATTCAAATTTGAGACTTACTGCTGCAAAGCTGAGTTTTTGGCTTCGGAACAGGGGGTCTTCATACATAAGATAAATAAGACACATAACCTATGACACAGAGTGAAGTATGTTGAGGACAGACAGTGTAGAGAACAGCACACAACACAGAGGCAGGTCACAGCAGCATACAGTCTAACTCAGCTCCACATTCATGTGCTCTAGGATACATCTTTCCCTGAGCCTGCGGGTCAGAGATGGGACTGGAGGAGGCAAGGAGGAGTTTGAGTACCTACCACCTCCTGAAAACCCACACGAGCCTCAACACCAGCTGTGTTTCACATCTGTATCAGTTCAGCATGGCTTGGGTTCGGAGGCATTATGGAGAAATTCATTCATGAAAAAACAAACGGCCTGCTTTTACTGCATTTATTCCCCGTGTGCAAAACCTTAACACAAAGGAAAAAAATAGCCAGGGGAAAACCTGAAATACAGCACCATGCACAAAAAGGAGGTGGCACAAACCCACGCCTCATGTCACATGGCATCCTGATGCAAATACCTGTGGTGCACTGATGACCACACCCTGTAGTTCAGAAAAGGTGTTGGGATAACAAAAGCATAGTTCTGCTTCTTTTAGGTGCTCAAAGCATCAAAGGTTCTGTATCAAGCCAAACGGAAGCGTGCTAACTTAGTCATATTCCAGTCTCCCTCTTGTAGCTGACGAGCAGATCAGGAGAAATTAAAGAACCCTGGAGAATGTTTAACTTTGGGTTACAGCGGGGCACACAGAAACTCACCAGGTTCATAACAGGAAGTTGGCACAGATCTCAAACTGCCTGTAAACTCATGGCACACAAGCACGCCAGAGGCACACTGGACTACGAGTTCAAGCAGGAACTAGGAAACGATGGTTAAACGTTTTCTCCAGCCCACCTTGAACATCCAGTTTTACCATTCATGCCTCTGAATTGCTTCCCCCCCAGTGCACCTTCCAATGGCAACACGAGCAGCCTTACTGGAAAACACTAAGTCACTTCCCAGACGTCCAGAAAAAAAAAAAATGTATTTTAAGTTTTTTTTTATTATTACAGGTATTACAGGTATTATATATACATACACACAAAAATAAATAAAACATTACGGAACGATGGTGGCTGAAACGCAGCCTCCAATCGTTTTTTTTCAGAAAACCGTGTTTTCATGGACACCTCTGAAAACATCACAAAAGCATCTCTGTGCTGTAATTCCGCTTCAGAGAGCGGGAGTGAGAAAACACAAGGATTTTATTTGAGTGCAGGATGATTCAGAAAATCTCATGTGTGTGATGTGCGTAATTTGGAACTTGTTTGCTTTAGAGTCAGTTGAAAATGTTACAGTTAAATCACAAATACTGTAAAACAAGCTGGCACCACCTGGTAAATTACCTTAACTGAGAGGGAGTCCGCACAGAGAATATTAACCTATACCCTGGGCTGCCTTTTCTACAATGTATCTGTATGGTAGTTACCAGTTGTACCACACATTCAGTTTCCTCAAACCACACATTCGATTTGCTTGGTACCAGTGCCCTGAACACCACTGCTCTTCAGCTTCAGGCTTCCTGCAATTTAATTCTTTCGCTGAACATTTTTCACCTTGCTGTGCGGCACCACAGGGATCTGAAGCTATAGTGAAGCAAGAAATAAAACCTCACAGGCATTCCTCTGCCACTTCCCTACACCTAGATGAAGATTATGATTAAAAATTAATCAATATGGATCAAAAAATATGGTGGCAAGGTGGCGCAGAGGTTAGCATTGCAGCGCTGAGGCCCTGGGTTCAATTCCAGGACCTGGGGTGCTGTCTGTGTGGAGTTTGTATGCTCTCCCTACATTTGTGTGAGTTTCGTCCAAGTGTTCCAGCTTCCTCCTAGAGTCCAAAGACATACTGATAGGTTAACTGGCTTCTGGGAAAATGTGCCCTGCTGCACGTCTGCTTGTGTCAGTGTGTGCCCTGCAATGGAGTGGAGGAAAGGTACCTAATGGATGGGTATCTAAACACTTAAGAGGAGCTCCTTTCAAAATCTTTCAGACATAAAAATGGACTGCCACGTATCTGTATTTTTTATGTAGCATGTTCGGTGACACAACTGATGGCAGCGATACGAAATAACCGAAAAAGGAGGAGCGTCACTCCTTATTACTGACAGCACCAGAGCAGTTAGCCCGGCCTCTTCCCTGAAGGAGGGCGTTTCCTCTCCAGCTCAAGCTTTTTGTTTTGTTCATTGCAAAAAGAGGAAAAGAGCACAGGCTCACAACTGGAAGCTCAAGTGCCCCAATCCCACTGTCGGAATGAGTGCTGTCTAGTTCTGATGTATTCCTCTCCCACCCTTGAGTCACTTTAGGCTGACACAGCCCTCACAAAGTGAAAGAATGTCCAAGGCTCACAGAGGGAGCTCACACCTATTCCCTGCTGCTTCAGCAACACTCCCTCACCTCACTGCCAATTAAATTGCAGGTAAAAGGCCAAGATTCAAAATGCTGTACAACTCCTGAAACCCCATGCTGACTGATACAGTCAGTTGCAAGGTTTTGTGGGAGTTCTTATTGGACTGTATGTCACTCCTGTGATGGACTGGCGACCCATCCAGGGTGTACCCTGCCTGGTGCCTGTTGCTTGCTGGGACAGGCTCTGGCTCCCCTGCGACCCTGAATTGGAAAGAGCGGTCAGATGATGGATGGATGTCTCTCCATCATTCATACAATCCGGAAAAGATGGAAATCTGATTGTTTCCATCTTTAGTCATAATTTACTCAGGTCCAGCCTAACCATAGAAGAAATGTAAAATACATTTAACTTACCAAAACGTCTGCTTTAATTTAAAACTATTTTCATGCTTTTAAAAACCCTCAGTGGAGTTCAGCCTTCAAGAGTTATAATATATCTGAATTGTTGGTCTTTGCTCTTATTATTTTATGATGACTTTTTTGGAGGGAGCTCTGCATAGGTAGTTAAATGCTGGAAGGAGGAAGGTATTAGGAGGATTAGAGTCGCACAGACTGATTGGATAAACACATGAGCGCGCTGGGAAACCAAGCCACAGAAAATAAATTTAAAAAATAAAGAGGGGATAGAAAAAAGAAAACAAGCACTGCATGTTTTTTTTGTAACTACTGGCTTCTCCGTCCAAAAACCACAGATAAAATCTACCGCAAATAAGGCACACATTTTTGTAATTCATTGTCATGTTGGTTTTAAAGCTGGAGCTCTGTGATAAAACCGTCATACGAATCCTCGACCCTCCCCCTCCTCCCACACCCAGGCCCTTGAATTCTCTTTACTGTACTGTGTGCCTTCATCTCCGATCGCTCCTCTCCCTCTCCTCCAGCTCATCTGCAGTACAAATAAATATGACTATGACTACACACCAAATCTACACAAGGAAAAGAAACCTGGTCGTGTCATGGAAATTGCCATTTCCCTTATCCCTCTCCCCAGTAACTATGGCTTAAAGAAAATAACGGTATCCTCTTACAAATGTATACTCTGTATGCAATAAAAAAACAGGACAAAATATTTTATTCACATGGCTTCTCTTTCCCTCCGTAGAACAAGAAATATACGCCATCCAACGATCAGAGACTACACATCAGCTTGGCAAAATTTAGATGATGAAGAAACCTACTAAGGATTTTTTATGATAAGGATTAGTTGTATTAGACTGCAGCTTCAATGTAATGAACTCACAACACACAACAGCAGCGGTATTTTCTGTTCTGTGCTTGTCCCAGCTCTATCATCACTACATCAGGGCTGGCTCTGTCAATAAAAGGATATGTTACAATCCTCATCACTGTTTCTACCAGTGGTGAAAGTACTGACTGTAGAAGTGAAACTGGAAGCAGAAGCAGTGACAGTATGCACAGTACGAGCAAAGGCTGTACTAGTGCTTCATCAGGAATGTCCCAGCAGCAGTAGTAACTAGAGGTGGTGCCAGTGAGGGCAGCAGTACTAGTAGAAAATGAAATGCCCCTGCAGCTGCTGGGAATCCTGTCTGTAAGCACGTTCTCCTGTGCTGTGGAGGCAGATTGCCGTTCTCCATCAGATGGCCCACACCAGCGGCCGAGACCATCCGGCTCCCCGGCGCACCACCCTGGCTGCGGCCCCCGGCGCGCCCCCGGAGCAGGGGGCCGGCTAGTGCACACAGCCTGCCGCCAGCCGGCCTGTCCCGCCCCGGCGGCCCAGTGCACTCGCGCCCAGACGGGGCACGCACGGATACCATGTGGCATCAGGGAGAGGGCTCCATGTGCGTGCATGCACACGTGTGTGTGTGTGGCGGGGGGGGGGGCATACGTGCCACATGGCGTTCGTTCTTTGTCACATGCAAACACACACAGACACTTCGAGAGCACTTCACAGCTCATAGCCACACAAAGGAACTTTCCGAATTCACAAACACAGACAGATTTCTTTGTGTTGTGTTTTAGCTGATCACTAATGCACTTACGTTAATCATAACAGGAAATGTTTTAAAATATTTTTTAAAAACAGGATGGTTAAGACCTCTATTGTTCATCAAAGCCATTTAAACCAAATTTTAATTTATCTTTTAGAAATGAATTTTAAAAGCACTGTGCACGTTACTCTCACTTTCTCGTCACACTTGCATGTCTGAGTACAGATACTATGGCACGTTGCGCCCACACGGTGGCCATTTGTCCTGTCCTTACATCCAAAGAATTTGTGTGCATACCCTTAGAAATGTTTGAGCTAAAATAAATAAAAGCTTAAAATAAATATTCACTGTGCCTTGGCTCCAATAGTCTTTGAGCTTGAAGGTGCTGTTGAGGCCCTAAACCTCCATCTCACACTCCACGCTCTTCACTAACACCACAACATTTTCTGCCACTGTGAAGAATATGATCCCTCATTCACCACTACAGAGTTCAGTTTCCCAAAAAAGAAAGGGCAGATTCCTTTTTTATATAAAAAAAGAAGCTGTGAGGAAAAGATTCATTTTAAATGACGCACCCCTTTGATTTTGCGAACCTCCTACACTTTCATAACTCTTCATTAACGGATTAACAGGTCAGGACAGGCTAACAGGAGAAACTGCTTGGTCGCTGTCAGCACTATATATTAATAAAGCACAGTCAATAAAGGCCTTGTCTGACTGTATACATCTAGAAAACCTCTACACTGTTCATGCACGTGGCAGTAATCCCAAAGACATCTGAGTTTATTTAAGCATTATTTAAGTAAACTTTTCCAATAAACTGCTGCAAGCAGGGCAATAGGCAGCATGTTGCCAGAAAAGCCTCCAAGATGTACAACACTTGGGTACAACTGGAAAAACTCTGAATCCCTCAATTTCTGTCTTTGGCAGTGGCACCTGCAATTCGGCGAATTTCCCCGAAGACGTGCCTGATTAATCGCCCTCCAGACACCTGCAGAGGGGACCACTCTACAGCAGGGCGATTCCTGCAAGATGCACGACTGCACAACTCCGCGCCTGGCCGGTTTCCTCCAGCTGCTGTGATGTGCCGACGTGCCGCGAGGCGTGACTGACGCGAGGGAAATTGGCTGGACAGGGGTCCAGAGGGCCACACCTCATTAGCCACTGAGTAATGTAAACTGAGAGTCGTGGCACAAGCTCCCGGCGCCATGGCTGACGATCTAGGACAAGATGAGAGATGGGGAGGGGGTGGCTTGGAGGAAAACTACTTTTGACGGTGTCTCTGAGGGGAAGTGGTTTCTTCCCCATTCACCTTCTGCCACTAAAACAGCCTCTGTGTTTTAGGGAGTCACGACGGCCTGCAGTTGAGGTCCCGAGCCTGCTGAGGTCAGAAGCTCAGCAAAATCCACCAATTAAGGCTGCCAGGGAAAAGAACGAGTATCTGGGTTGACAGCGATTTCCCAGGATGCGCGCTGTGCTCAATAGCTCAGTAACAGCTGCTGGTCAGGTTTACAGGCTGTGGAGAGGCCTGGTTATTGGGTGCAGGGGTGGCTGTTTGCCTATTGGCCAGACTTAGTCTGGAATACAGCAGGGAGCCAGGCGAGAAACTGACCAAACACCTGTCAGCTGAAAACCAGGGCAAAGGGAATAACTTCATATCTAGTAAAAGAAACTGCTGAGTAAACGTTTGTGCACTGCAAAACAAAAAAACATAATACTATGTTTGAGAGAGTGTTAACATATTGCATTTATGATGGAAAGGTGCTGGCCACAGTTTCAGATGGCTGAAACGTCTGCATTTGTGTATTGCTGTAGCTATCAGATACCGTCCTTCCCAAAGTAGACGGAGAACTTAGATGTTAACATCACAGACTGGCCCGTAACTCCCTGAATGAAAGCAGCTGCACTCTGTAGCCAGGGAGTCACAGTCACAACAACAAACAGGCACAGCTATGCCAACTGGGGCTGTCCTGGAAGCACCCTGGACAACACCCAGGCAAGGTATGCTGGGTGACTCTGTTACTATGGAAACAGCAGTAACAAGGACCAATGGACAAGCAAGGGGGGGCAACCCAGGATCTAGTGCAGTGGTACTGGTATCTTAAACCAGTCATTACCATAGCTCTAATCAGAGACATCAACTATAGTTAATAGGGAGTTTCGACTGAACTGCAGGAAAGAAAGGCACAGAAATCTTGACAAATGTAGCAGATGATGCAAAATGTGCAAGTAGGTAAGATGATAAAGAACAAGTAATGTTGCAATGCCTCTCTCATATAGTTATGCATTATTTGATCTGAACTACTTTCCCTTCCTTTAACACACATTGCTGTGCAAAAGGCTTTAGCCTTTTATCTTGTTCTGCTCTTTTCACTCAGTCCTGCCTTCTTCCGTCATCATGCAAAAACACAGCTTCAAACTGGTTGCTCATCCCAGTTGATCTGGAGTTGAAGATGGTGATCAATATGAATGTAAGATGGTTACATGACAAGCTTGGTTTCTTCTGACCCACTGCAACTTTTATTAATAAAAGGTGTAAGCACAGCAGAAAACGCTAATGGAGGCCTTAAATACATTAATGATGCTCATAATCATAATAATCATATATTGTTACTTGGCTGGGCTTAAGACTTGCTCAGTAGTGTATTTATACAGTATTTATATAGAAAATTAAAATGTTTACGCTCAATCAGTTTCAGTGTGATTTCTATTTATTTCTCAGGGGGGTCTGTGTCTGAAATGGGAGCAGAGGAATTTCAATGTTTCTGCCGCGTGTCGATATACACGGCCAAGCTTTATTTAAATGACAGCACGTATCCTCATTCGGAATCACGCAGGCACCTAGCAGAAGCTGACGAAGAAGAAAAGGCCTTTTCTGCTGTGAGCGCCCACATGTGGACTAACATCTGCATCAAGCGCAGCAGGGAGACAGGAGGGGTTAAAGTCGACTTGCACGCTGCCTTTTTTTTTTACCTTTGCGGGGAGTCCTGTTTATAAGCTCTTAGTAAAACCAATATTTTAATAGCCTATAAAGCATAACATATTTTCCACAGTAAATATCCCAAACG
This sequence comes from Atractosteus spatula, assembly GCF_055471065.1. NCBI lineage: Eukaryota > Metazoa > Chordata > Actinopteri > Semionotiformes > Lepisosteidae > Atractosteus > Atractosteus spatula. Next base: position 17,813,102 of record NC_142719.1, read on the forward strand.
CCCCCGATAGAAAGGGAGCCCTTGAGGAGACCCATTGTGCCAGCGCTGTGTTAACCCCACTCCCAGGCCCAGCTCGCTCCAGGTGTCCGGAAAATAATCCGGCTGCCACAGCTACCAGGCAGCGCGCTCCGGCCCACAGCGCACAACGGCCGGGGTTGGGGGTTAAAGAAAGGTGCCTGTATTCACTGGCAAAACCAGAACTGGAGGGCGACTGAAATGCCATGCTGTGTGCGCCGTGGCCACCTGGGCACCCGAAAATTGCCCTAATCTGGGCAATAATGAATCTGCACAACTGGAAACAAGCAAGTGCAAGAATTGAAAAGCACACCCAGGCACGCAAATGAGACGTCAGGTTTTTCTTTATGCTGTTACTCTGTTTCCTAGATGAACAATGCACCAGCCTAGCCGGATGTAAAGGGGAGTTTGCCTTTTACTTGAAATGCGCCGCCCCCAGCGTGCCCCCGACACCCCCGAGCCCCCCTCTGCTCTAGGGCGTACCTCGGCACGGCCTGAAGTGCCAAGTGAGCCCCAGAACCCCCTTACCTCTGGCTAAGCTCTGCCCACTGAGCTCAGGGCCGTGTCACTGCCAGCCAGGAGCCTGGAGCTCCTCCAGCGCCAGCAGACACAAATACAGCGCTGTCGCCATGCTGTCACTAAATGAAGCATATATGCATGCTATTGGAACGAAGAAAAAAAGAAATAAAGAACTATGCTTTCATAATGCTGAATTTTTTTTTTAGACCCAAAGTAAATTTTAGGAAAAAGAGAACATTTAGATCTTTTGGAGTCGGTGAAGTAAAACCAAGAATGGGAGATATTATAGGGAAAGAATCACCTAATTAAAACTATAATTCTTTTATGTCCAAGGCACTGCATTGTATTACTGGTATTCTTCATCTCCTCAATAATAATATGGAGAAAAGAACAAGAACCAGCTAAATTAACTAGACTGAAGACGTCCCACTGCCCTATTCTACAACAGCATCACAGTACAGTAAGTGACAACTGTGCATATTAAATCCTGCAAATTTCTGAGGGTGTCTACCCTCATCAAAGTGCTCTCTGACAGACATGGGAAAGGAATCTCTCTCCTGTAGGTCTCATAATCTAAAAAATAAAATCATGCAATTAAAACAACCCCTGGATAGTTGGGTAACATTTGACAGTTTAACAGTTTCCAGGGTTGTTGTAATGAAGTGTGCACTTTAAGCTGAAGCCTGATTGTTTCGACCCAGACCTGCCAGTTGTAGGTACTGAGGGCACAGAAACATTGTTAACGACTGCAAATTCTTTCCACATTTAAAACTACCCCACTGGTTTTATACTGAGCTCATTTTCTGCCGAGCAGTCCCAAATTGCTGTGCAATATTTAAAGGCAAGGAGGAAAACTAAGCTGAAAAAAAACTGTATAATAATCAGCCACTGTGCCTAGGCACTGTCCCCGATTAAGACCTATATGTTTTTTGCTTTATTAAATTGCAGAATAGTTCCGCATGATTGCAATCCAAATTATGCAAAGACCAAATAAACAGTGGAAGTGCTCGCTGGTAGTGCCGTACTAGATTTGCAACATTCTTGTTTTAACGAATCCTTTTGACACTTTTCATTCATTTTATGACTACGCTGCTCACAGGACAATAGATCCACTCTTGTGTTACAAGCAAAAGACTTTTTCTTGCCCCCTTCATAGACATCAAAGCTGGGAGAAGCGAGTGGTGTCTTTACAAAACTGTCAGAAACAGAGGATTAAAATAAATGACGGGTTTCCATGCTTATGCTGATTAAAGAAAAAAATCTATTTAGGCGCGTAATATGTACAAGCTTAATCACTTGCTTTTTAAAAAAAACACTGACGTCAGGGAGAAAGACCATTTTTAGAACAGTCTGAGCCTCAAAAAAAACATTTTAAATGTTACCCAGCTAGGTAAACATATTAAGTTCATTTAATCATGTACATGCAAGAGGAGCTAATATTACCTTGACTTTTATTTTCATTAAAATAAACAAATTTTAAATCTGCCTTTGGTTATTCGTGGACTGAATTGCAGAGTGGGATCTGTAAAGTAAGGTACCAGCGGTAATTTCAAGTATTAGCTTATACCATACATACTGATAAGAACAGTGCGTACAGTACGTTTAACAGGTGTACAACTTAACTGAGTAAGATCAGTTACAACTACGCAAATTGTGTTAAGTCTTATTGATAACCATTAACATCACCTTACCAATTGATGTCCCCTGTACTCTGAAGCCAAAGCAAGCTTCCAAAGAAAGCTTCCCATTGAAATATCCAATGCGATGTTTTTATAAATGCGCACAGCTATTTAAATGTTTTTTTTCTTACGGGATCAATTTCAGTACAACAGCATTGCCTGCCTTGACATAACTCTTTGACGGGTTTATTCTGGAACTGCAAAAAAACCCACACGATTCCGGATCTCAGAAACGACTGCATGGCATTGTGCTCGCTGCTTTGTCTGGATTTCTCCTACTCGTGCAGAAACACGGGCCACAATACCGGCTCATCTGCGAGTCAGGAGAGGAAACGCAATTCAAACAGCTGAGTCTGGCTTCTGAGGCAGCCAGCCTGGACAGAGCTTTAGCTCAGAATCAAAAGTTAAAATGCCGTTCGTCTTTAACCTAGTCTAATGAATTAGATTTACATTCTGAGACAGAGACGCCCTGATCACCTCGTTATTACTGGAACTCTTTGAAATCATTTGACGGGACTTATTACGCAATGGTCAAACGGCCATGATGCACGGTGCCTGATTTCGGTGTTTACTGTATGACCCAACGGCATGAACCCAGGCAAACTGTTTGCAACGCCAACACACCACAGTTAAGGATGACAAAAATCTCAGCACAGTCAGGGCTTAGAAGGAAGACAATCTGCCTCTGCAGGACACCTGGGTGGATGTCTTCTCGCCCAGACCGGCGCCTCTCCTCTAGAGCAAACCCGACCCCCTGTTCTTCTGCGCTTACGCCACTGGCACGCCTTCGGGGGCAGGGCGCCTTCTTGCTTGGCGTCTCCTAATTAAGAAGTTTGCACCAGCTAAGGCGCAAAAAGACACATTAGCACCTAGTTTTCCTGCGGGTCCCAGGGGCGGCGGCGGCAGCGTGCGGCGCACCACCGGACTCCGCCGGCGTGACGGCTCGCCAGGCCAGAGGGACGCCGATCGCTGCGGGCGCCCTCCACTCCTCTCCCTGTCTTCCCCGCTCCCGCAGCCGCCCCGCTTATCTTGATAAAGGGAAGAAAGACGCTCTTGAATCCTTTGCCAGACAAAACCGCAGGCTGTGAATAGGCCTTTTCATCGCCGAAGAGGGCTGCCCGTTCTACCTTATTTTCAAGTGATCTCAAATCGGAAAGAGCTGGGGGGATGCACCAGTTGCCCCATCTGGGCAAGCGCACTTGGCCCTGGCCTCCAATTTTGTAGGTGCCCATCATTAAGTGCTTAGTTAAAGATAGCTCGCTAATTGACAAAGAAAATTGATTTTTCCATTTTCGATGGCCACATTCATTCCCTAATCTGCACCGTTTCCTTCATGGACTTCCTACAAGTGCAAAGAAAGCAACGCCAGAGATGGAGACAAAGACTTTAACAGGTCGAAAAGAGCAGAAGAATGTCTTTGCGCAGAGATTTTGTTCCCTTGTAATTTTGTTTTTATCAATACTACCTGCCGATAAGGAAATGAAAGCGTGTCTGTGCCTCCGCTACACTTCTGGGACAAAAACTGCACTAGCACAGCTACAAAACTGTAAAAACAAACAAAAAAATTAGATTAGTTTGGATTTAATGTCTTTGCAACAGAAGAGTCTAATTTTGTCTCCTCTACAACATAGCCTAGACCACCACTATCCTTAAACAGCGTGAAAAATTATCCTGCAAGCCATTCAATTTGTGTGGGAAGAACATCCCTTTCAAAGGAAAAAAAAGGCGATGTTTTTTTAGAAGGCAAAATGATTTTTACGTGGGTCTCCGAGTATCGGAGGACGGCAGCAGGCGAACCAGACCCGGCCGAAACAGCCCGGCCCGAGCGGCCCCCTTGCGTTCAAGCGCTGCCTTAGCCGCGGCCTGCTGCCTTTTGGAGCACAAGCCGTTGAAACTGGGAAAACTCGTGGTTTTCCCTGCTGGAAAAGAGGAAAGAAAGGACGGGGAAGACGGAGGCAGGGCTGGCAGAGGAGGCCGGGCAGTCTGAAGCGCTGGCACCTTCCGAGCAGGGCGAGGGCTGCGGGTGCCAACAGCTGCCAGCTCACACACTGCGTCCATTTTCTCCTCCCTGCCTCGGCTTTCTTTTTTTTTCTCCCCCTTCGCACTGTTTTTCGTGGGCAAGGGATTTTTTCTTTTTGTAAGCTAAATTTCTGATGACGTGAACCTGTCGGACGTCGGGAGTAAAAAAACAAAACAACGCAAAGATGAGCGCGAGAAGAAACTCCTTGGCGAGACCGCCGCCTTACCGTCCTTTAAAAAAACACATTTTGTGCGGCCGCAGCAGCCGCGTGCCCTTCACGGTACAGGAGGGCTGTCGAGTGTGCCGTCTCCTTGCGGCGGGGTCCTCCCGGTGCCCCCAGTCTCTGTGCCCTGACAGAGCTACAGTGTCCCCCCCCACACACACACAGTTTGTGGCTCTGGTGATGGGGACTTGGCGGTCACACAAACGACCACAAGAAGCCCTGTACTGAGAAGACACTGTATGAAGAAAGACAATTCGCCTGCCCCCACCTTCCCCACCAGCCCAGCTCCAGTCCCGTTGCTTTTTATGGACTTTCATGAGGCAGTTTCCTAATTGCGAGCCTTGTTCAAGGAGAAACAGATTCACTGAAGCTCGCTTTAATGGCTTACTCACTTTCGCTGCTCTGTCCGCGATCGACATAAAAATCTCTCTCCGTACTCAGGGCCGGCTCCTGCGCGGGGCGAGGATGCACGGCAATCAAAGAACCTTCCTGTACGCCTTCATTTATATATTGATGAAGACTGGAAGTCAGAAAGATTTTTTTTTTACTTCACATGAACCTCAGAGGCCTACCTCTGTAATGTTTTTTTTCCCATATTTTATGGATTTAAAAAAAAAATGTCATTGCAGATTTGTGTGGGTCTAATTTTACAGCCAATTTACATGCTCATGTTCTCCCAGCTCTTATCTGCATTTTCAAAAATACAGCACCTGCACGATATGCAAATACAAAGAACAAGTAAGTCAGGAAGAGACTTTTATATACAGATTCCGATCAAGAGAGGCGAGCAATTTCCAAAATGAAAGAGGAATTTTGTCTAAAGGTTAATGACAGAATAAGTTTTAAAAACACATTAAAAACTTTTTTTTTCTGGCTATATTTAGCAAGTGTTTTCTTCCATCCCACACTTTCCACAAATCCTACCAAAACTCCGGACTGAGGTTTTGCACTTGCAGACAGATATAAAGATGGACAGACGGGAAGGCGGACACTCGGGGAAACTTGTGTAAAGCCCCGTCTTTAGATCTCGCCTCTTCATTAAGAAAGGAATCATCTGAATGGCCCCAGGCCCTGCCACTTCACTGGAATAATCTGTTTATCAGTCGCTCTATACAGTTCGTGTTGCAGCACAAAGGACGTCAGTGATGTGTCTGCAATTCGACAAAAGGGCGCTCTCTTCGTCCATGGAACCCGTGCCAAAAAAAGAGCCCATTACCGGCACCCCCAAATCTGAATCGGCAGGTGCCAATCTCGGAGAAACACAAAGCGCTTCCCCCAGGAGATTGATATACATTTTTCCCCCAAAAAAGCCTGCAAAACTACTTTTCCCGTGCAGAATGTTCCGAGCTCGGGATATTTCTGCACTGGAATGAAGGGCGTACCCCAACCCCCCACCCCACCTCGTAGGTACGAATGTCCAGCAGCCAGCAAAGACGCGGGTGCTCTCCGAAATCGAGATTTCGTCAGGTTACACCGAAACCCTTGCCACAGCCATGCCATTATCCGATACCATCTTGATGCAGTTCCTGCCCAGTCGACTAGAGCGCTCTCAAGATGACACCCTCCTTGGCTAAGCTGTCCTGTAGGTAACGAAGCCCACAACACAAAAGGATGAACCACCAGCCCATTGCCCCCACAGACACACACAACTGCTAGCACCCCATAATCATCTGTCCTTGCGGAACAGGTGAGGACAGAAACAATGCACCATGGACAACGATTTTTACTCCAAGCAGGCTGTGAATGCGAAATCCTTTGGCGCGAACGCAATCCTTCATCCTCGGCAGAGATAAAGCCAATAAGTTCTTTTTTATTTTTTTTAAATCAAAACCTTATATAAAATCACTTCCTTTGCTCAGTCTATGCACAGGAGCACTTGAGCCGTGATTTCATCAAGCCCAGAGACACACAAGAAATTATTCTCTCCAAATCATCTTTTTTTTTTAAATAAAATGTTTCCAGGACTTCGACCGTCTCATTTAGTTTAGGTTTATTTTGTTTATGAATGACTGGAATTAGCAGAGAGCCAGTGCCTCCAGAAAGAGAAATGTGTCTCTCCTGTTCCTTTCTCCTTCTACTGGTCCACAAAATGTTTACAAAAATACAAAAAAGTGCTTCTATTTGCTAAAATAACAAAAAGCCAGTTATTCAGATGTTTACCAGGATAAAGAACAGAAACATTCCAAAACTGGCATTGCAAGACTGCTTAATACCATATTTACATTTTCTCTAAAATCTGACATATTTAATACTTTGTTTGCAAAGAATATGTTGAGAGGATAGAAGAATATGCTCATCTAAACAGGACTGATCCATTACAGCTATGATTTAGCAGACTGTCAAAATACTGACTGGGAATAAAATATTTCTGCAAATACAGTCTGTGAATATTATTTAAGTAAATATTAATTTTCTAGCCTTGTAAACTGGTCACTGCTGAAAACTCCTGCATTGTTTATTTTTCTAAATAAACCCTGTTGTCTAATCTTTGGGGGTTTGCATCAGATTTGCGTTTAGATTGGAGATTTTAGCTCTCCAGTTGAATGCGTGTCAGCGCCCACTGCAAGGAACCGAGATGCATTCGTGCCGTTTTGTTTATGTGCTCAACGAGATTATCGTTCGCCAGAACTCGATACGCAGCACTTGGCAAGCTATCGGTGGGACAGCGAACACGGTTCCCTCACAGACCTCCAGCCATCGCAGCCCGAGAAAGAGCCTCCGGACACAACACCCGCCCGGAGCACAGACAGAGCAGAACTGGCTGCTCTCACGGGGGTCGGAAGAGACCAGCCCCGGACACACGCCGCTACCACAACCCATTGTCTTCACGGGACCACTGTGTGCCGTGCGGCGGTTTCTGTGTCTGTGTGTGTGTGCTTAGCCCTCGTTGCCTTTGCAAAAAGAGACCCTTTGCCAGGAACACTCTTGAAGACTTCTAGCGCACACCACGGCTCGCTCACTGGTGGCGACGGCCTTTCTGTTCCCCTGTTGGCACGCTATCTTTCCCTTTGCAGGAAATCGGGTTTTTCTGAGTTGTAGGATCTGTTTACCTACAAGGAATCGGGTCTTTCTCCCAGCCTAACGGGGGAGAAAGCAGAGGGAGTGTGGGAGGGCAAGCTTTTCTCAATCCACAGGGAAGAAAGCGTTCAGTTCACTGCCTTGGAAATACAGAGCAAATTGATGAGAAATGATCAGAACTAAAAAAAAACACAAGCATGAAAAGTGAGGGGCTCACTATATCAGCTCTGCGCCATATGAACACCTCGACTCTGCCACAGCCCGTGCGAGCCAGCAGAGGAAAACGACACCAGGGGCAACCAAACTAACCAGATGACCAGTACCTCACACCACTTCATGTACTGGACAGTGCTGGACTGACCACTGGTCTCTGAGTGGCCAGACAAACTGCTCTTCACAGAAATGAGCCCTGTTGACTAACGTTTAAAGCCCATCACTGGTCTTTAATGTGCCTGAAAACTGCCTTATACACCAGCACTGATAAAAAAGATACTGTATCATCAGAAGTAATAATACTTCCTACACCTGTCCTGAATTCAAATCTATAAACTCTAATTATATTTATTTCAGTGACATACAATGGCAGCTAAGATGTCAATTCAATTTTAACTCGTCACTCTGCTGTACCAGTCAGTTACTGTGACACAAAACAGTTAAATTATCATCATTATCTGAATTCCTGCTGATGAGTATAGTGAAAACAGTGCAATGTTATTCATGCAACAGTCAATACAAACAGAAAAGGTCAATCTAAATTTGAAGAAGGAGTTTTTATTCCAACCCAGAATCCGCTTGGAAACCTGACTCTATTGCTGGACTAATCTCAAAACAAAAAACAACGCTAATTACACTGGCAGTAAGAAGATTAAAAATAAACAAATTTCAAAGGTCTGAACTGTGGGTTAGAAAAAAAACTGAATGCAGAAAGTAGTCAAAAGCAACAATGCCTTATTTTGTGTTCTTAACATTTATTTTTTGTGTATACGGGAAATCCTCTATATTATAATGCAACACAAGTGCACCAGTTTAAAAACTGGAATTTGCCACAAAAATGTGCCACCCCCCCCATGCAAAATGCCGATTGTTTAAAAATATTTTTTCACGGGCAGATTAAACCTAATTAAAAACCCTGCCTGAGCACTCCGAGCCTGGCTGCGTGTACCAGGGAAGCACTTCCTTTCCCTCAATTACTCATGCGAGAGCCGCGACTCTCACTCCGGCACAAACCAGCACCGCGGAGCTCCACTTTGCGCAATCCGTTCACAGCCGCTCCAGAACAATAAACTGGAGCAGAAAAAAATAATAAAATAAGAGGCTGTTAACGCGTGGGCTGGAAATGGGATTTGTAAATAAATTCAGCGCTCCAGATCGTATCAGAACTTCGGAAGAAGGGGGAGATCCCGATCAACAGCATTAAACCACCTGGGGCAATGCTTCTCGGGCGTGCTCTGTTGCAAGCTGGTGTTCAAGTGGCACTGACTGGGAGTGGACCGGTCAGACCGGTGATTGATTGTGATTGTGATTGTGATTGTGTGTGTGTGTGTGTGTGTGAGCGCACTGACCTGGCGTGTGGACGAAGTAGGCTAGGTAGAGGTCCAGCTCCTTGACGCTGACTCCGATGTGGTGCGGCTGGACGCAGAGGCCAGGGTTGGAGCACTGCGGGGACTTGACCAGCCGCTCGCCGTCGGTGCTCTCCAGGGGGCTGCCCTTGAACAGGATGACCATCACCAGGTCCAGGCGCCACACCTTGTCGGCCTGGCGCAGGCAGTCGATGCGCCGGATCTTGCCCTTCTGGTCGGGGTTGGACAGCACGCAGCAGGGGGGCTTCTTGCCGGTGATGGTCAAGACAAAATCCTCGCGGAACTCGGGGCGGATGTCCTTGCGCAGCTTGGCCAGCAGCCTGGACGCCCACTTCTGCTTGATCTCGGGCTTCTCGCCCAGCAGCTCGTCCTTCACCGCGCGCTCCTCGTCTTTCGACATGCGCTTCTCGTGCTTCTTGAAGTACTTGCGCTTGCGGGCCTGCAGGTTGAACCAGGTGTAGGAGAAGGCACGCACATGGGGAAGCAAGGCTTCAATGAAGGGATGGAATTCATCCTGCGGGGGGAGAGAGGCACAAAAGCAGACAGACGGACGGAGAGGGAGAAAGAGGTGGGGGGGGGGGGGGGGGGAAGACAAAAAACGAAAACAGGGTTAAGGCCGGGAGACGGAAAACAAACCTTGCAAAATCAGCGCCGATTTTACGCGGGAGCCAGAAGAACATCACGATTTATTTATGTAGTTAATTATTTCTGCATCTATGCAGATGTAAGGACATGCAGATCCGTGCCTATGTTATATTACATGAACACAGAGATAAAAACAGAGAACCTCTTTATAAAACGGTATCAGAAAACAAATCCCATTACCCAAAAAGAACAAAATAGCATGTCCGTCCACCCTCAACACGCTGAATCCAAATTCTAAACATACAGAGTGCTGGGAAAGTTGACGGCAAGACATCATCGGATGTTTCAACCAATTTAAAACCACCTCTTTAGCGCGGAAACTGATTCACATTAAATGAAACAAATGGAGAAGGCAAAAAGAAAAAAGCTTTTCATTCTCCGTTAAAAATAAATGAGAGAATCGACCGTACCAAAACATTTCCGAGTCCATACAACACCAGACCCTCGCTTACCGCAGAACACAGCACCTGGCTACACTGCGATCTGTATACATGCCTACATCGCATAACACTGCCGCCGTGCCAAAATATTTTACCAGACGATTCCTTCGGCATCAACGAACCCGCAGCAAAAGAAGGGTTAATTTTTTATAAAAATCCTACTCTATTTTTCTCCTTGCTCTTTTTGTCAGTGACTTTAGCCTCTTAGATGCTCTCTGCTTCCTTCAATAGGCAGGCTTTTTAAAAAAAAATGAAAAAGGACAAAAAATACAGAAGGACGAGATATAGACAGACTGGTAGTTACCATTTTGCACTTTCATCATAAATTCGGCACGTCGGTAGTAAAAAAAAAAATCCCGCACCCGTTCTGTTTTCCACTAACAACTACCGCTGGTTTTATTGGGAAAACCAGGGAACAGAAAAATGGGAGAAAAAAAATGAGAGAGAGTGAAAGGGCAGGAAAAAAGCCCGACTCGTCCACGGCAAAAAAAAAAAGAGAGAGAAAGACTTGGGGTGAGGTGGGGGGGGCGAGTTTCGTAGCACCGGCAGCAGTACTGGTGGCGAACGCGGGAAAAAACAGAAATTACCCACAAAAAAAAAAAGGCGTGCGGCTCGTGCACGAAAATTTAAAAAAAAAAACAGAAAAAGAAAGAAAAGAAAGAAAAAAGCACTTCTTTTCGCTTCCAAAATAAAAATAGCAAAAGTCCTTGGCAGAACAGCAAGTGATATTTGCTCAGATCTCGCGGCCTGCCTAAGAAACAGAGGAGGGGGGTGCAGATCTCAGATTGTGCAAAAAGGAGAGAAGCGAATAAATGTTGGAAAAGCGTGCGAGACCGCTGGCAAACCCGACTGCCTCTTCTTTTTTCCCCCTTTTCTCTCCAACTCTCTCTATCTCTCGCTCTCTCTCCCTCTCTCTCCCTCTTTCCTTCCACGTTCTTTCCCTAACCATTGCCTGTGCCTTTGCCAACATGTGTAGGACCCACCTATTTGGCAAAGAGACGCCTCCTGCCCAGCCAATACGCTGGCTTCACGCACTGAAAAGGGAGGTGGGGGCGGTGGGGGGTGGAGAAAGAGAGAGAGAGCCCGAGAGAAAGAGAGAGAGATAGATACTCTGCTGTTCAGTCAGACCGCATGCAATTTGCCAAATCGACAAGTTCATATCTAATAAGTAAGCAAAGTCCAGAGGATATGAATTTTTCATACACATCACTCCCTCCCCACTGCTCCCTCCACCTCATCAAGCCAGCACACACACCCATTGCCCCCCCTCCTCTCACCCCCCCCCACACACACACACATTTCCACTCGCATTATGGTATGTTGGCAGAGAGTGCCACGAGAAAAACAACCCCAAAATCCCACTAGACCCTGAAACTAACAGCTGCTCCCCTATTTAGATCAAGAACAAAAGAGGCAAACTACTCAAAAAATACACGGTTGCCTATTTTAAATATACGTTCCTGCCCACCCCCACCCCCACCTTGACCGGACCCCAAACCAGTCCCACCCCCACTCTGGCTTCAGAAAACCCGGCCGGAACACGAATGGATGAGCGCGAGGACGAAAAACGGCAGCTACAGAGCCTAGTGCCGCGCTGGCAAAGACCCCCTCCCTGCCTGCGTGGCGAAGCGGAGCCCACCTTGTGAATTACCACTAGAGAGGCTCCCAGACAAAACAGACCTTTACGCTGCTTTGTGCCCTGCACTGATCGACCGATCGATCAATCGGTCAGTCCGCCCATCGATCGATCAACGCATCGCTCTGTGGCTTGGTGGCAACCCATCCGGTGTGAACCGGCTGCGTTCTTCCCACGCCGAGCGGGGATCTTGGCGAGGGTCTTCTTGCGCTCCCCGAGAATGCGGCTGTGCCTGACAGGGCCCCGAGTCAGCAGCCCCCTCCCGATGTCTAGCAAGGCGCCACTTTTTAGGACCACTGTCCCCCCCGCCACCACCACCCTGGGGGCCAACTCAATAAAAACAGCGACGGGCGCCCACCCTGCCCGCCCTGCCCGCGCTGCCCGCGCTGCCTTAGTGGTAATGGGGCTCCCGTGAGCCCCCCATGCCCGGCAGCTGCACGGACTGTCCAGGTCACCTGGCGCAACTCTGCCCCAACACCTCCAGCCGGCGCCAGTGTCAGAGGGCTGCTGACCGCAACCCCCCTCTCAAGGTGCTGAACACCCTCTTGCCTCACCACGCAGGCCATGCAGGTCACGAACACCTCGCGCACAAATCCACATCCTGCTGCTCAGAATGTGATCTCACGCGTGCGATTTCAGCTCAGGCCTCGCTTCTTTAGATTTCTGTTCAGGAAAAAAAAGACGCTAGAAAAAACTGAAAAGCCAAAGGTGATTTTGAATTTGCAGCCGCCAACATAGCGTGGCCATCACAGAACGGGAAAAGAACCTCACGGTTGATTTTTTTCATCTTTTATTTTAGGAAGGAGAACAAATGTTTTAGAATTTTATCATTTCACAGAAAAAAAACTGTATAAATCATTTGCCTAATCCCCACGGAAATGGAAAATTTCAACAGCAATTTGCAGACAACGGGGAAAAAAAATTAACGTGCAGATTAAAACATTTTTTTTTCGATTCCTAGATGTCTTCTTTCTGAAAATGCATGCGTTCAATATACTCAATTTTTTGTCTTTTAATTAAGGCCATCCTTTCTTCTCCAGATCAGGCACATGTCGGAAAAACAAATCCAAAATAAACACGACAATACAAAAAACAAAGAAAAGAAAAGAAACGGGCGAAAGGGGACGGCGCAGTTTGCACAGGCAGGGCCATGTGCTAACGCAGACAAGGGAGCGCGCTCTTCCCCGATAAAGAAATAGGGACAAGACGGATCCGTGACCAGGGATCTCGAATCCCCCGCTGGAAACCTGGTGTGGAGGCTTCGCGCTCGGATGGCATGAGATTATTGTGATCTGGGTCCCAAAAGCACTACCAGAGATTGCAAAAACCAAATCGGTCTTTTTATCGCAAATACCGTAGAATGTGCATTTTGCACAACTAGAATGAAGGGATGAAGCTGAAAATCTTTACCTGGAGAGGATTAAGATCAAAGAAAAAATCAAACCAATTTAGAAAATGTATTTTTGGATTTGATTTTTTGGAAAACAAAGCTGCAGTCTCAGAGAATGCCACTGTCTGTAAGGTTTAGAATAAATATATAGAACATAGCAGGATGGTTTAATTTTCATTATCAGCTATTTTACCAATCTGCCTTTGTATCCGAATCCTGAGCGTTCTGGTCTTGTGTGGAATATTATTCTGAGAGGAATGGTGAATTGTACAGGGCAGGTTGCTTACACTTTACTGTGCTGTGCTTCCCTGGCCACCAAGTCATTTACTCAGGGAAAGCCCGTTCTTACCACTAGCTGTGCAGACCTGTACCGGAATGGAATTAATCCTACATTCCGAAACATTCCTACAATAATACACGTTTGTTTGAACTGCACATCTTGCATCTTTTTCCATTTTCTGTGCACATTCCAACATTCTCAAATATATACAACAGACACTGGATATTTTCCATCATTTTCTGCCCCCCGAAAAATCAGCATTTTTTTTAAACAACTTCCTCACATAATGTGGCTAATATACATTACAGCATATGAGCAGGAACCTATTAAATACGCACATCAAAAAAAAAAATAATGAAAAAGAAAATAAAATTACACATCTGTTTCCATTTATTTTTTGCAACAAAGCAGAACTTATTATTTTAGCAGACCTTACAGAGGCCTTTCCACACCCTGCACTCAGGCTTATTAGACTGATTATACTTACGGCACAAAACTAAATGGTTTTATTTAATTTTTTCACATTTCAATTTCTTTTTTTTTTTTACTTGTGCTGGAAAGGAGAGCTCTGCCGTTCACACTCAACATGTTCTGCTGCTCTGTAAAAAACAAAAAACTCAGCAAGGACAAGACGCAGTGCGTGTAATTTTGCTGAAGATGTTCCAGGCCAGTTACAGTATTCCATTTGTTTTCATCTTATCTGTGCAGACCACTCTCCCTCGTCTAAACTGTGACCTTTGTGTAGGGCCAATATTCAGAGGGAGCTCAGCTTCCTTGCTTTCGCTTTTAAAAAACCGTCCCTCCAAAACTCTGACTCGCACAGCCGCCCGCTTACTGCTATTGTTTATGACACAACTGCCAAAAAAGAAGAAAACATTTCAACAGGCTGCCTGGTCTTGGGTTTACACTCAGGGCCACAAACTACACACTTAGCTGCGGCGTTTTGGTACACACACACACACAAATCGCTCTTCTTACTCCTCGGAGCCTCGCAGAGAAATGTGTTCTGCAATGCTTCGTTTACAGAACTGAAGCACTGCACCGAGCCTCTTCACTCCCCCCTTAATAAAAAAGGGTATCTCAACAATTACAAATGTAATTGCAATAAAGAGTGATTTATACTATCTTTTTGATGGTCACTATTTTATAATTTCTCAGTTTTGTGAGAGCAAAACAATATAGTGACTAAACAATAGGAGGCAGGAACAGATCCACAGAGAAGCCAAACAGTCCACATTTAGTTAAAACTCTAGGACATTTTTTCCCCAAAGTTCTTTGTAGACAAATCTAGGGCTTTATAAAGCCTTTAAACGCTTAAAATAACTTCCTGTCTCCAAGCTCAAAATTTGTTGTATCAATAAATCTAGTAGTCTTATTAATTCATGTCCTAGAGCTCTTGGAGAGCTTGGTAAGACACTTTTTAGGCAAGTGGCTAAATAAAAGTACACAGAACACAAACTGCTTTTGATAAAATCCTTGTCCTTAAGTGCAACAGATAAGCACAGGTACAATAATCTCAAAACGTGGAGATCAAGCATTTTCTAATAATCCGTTTTTTATTTTCCAATAACGGGACAATTATTTGTGCATGTATACACTGTTCAGAAAATAATCTTCTCACTCACATTTGAGCTTGTAAGCATCAGAAGGCTTAAAACACTGTGTTGAAATACCATTTATATAGAGTACAAAGCTCTACAGTAGCAGTAAACTTTTCAGCAATTGAGATTTATCACAGCAATTAAATTAAAAGAAGAAAAAATAACGATCAGTTCAAGGACTGCGAAAGTGCCAGTTCTACACGTCGAGGAGAAGCTGTCCTTTGCTTTCGGTGTTACTGTAGTTATGCAACGGCCGCTGTCCACAGGCTCATTGTTCTGCAGAGCTTGTTCTTGTCGAACAAAAACAGCCTAGTAACCCTAACCTCCCAGCCCCAATTCTGATCCAGACCGCAGCAGAAATACAGCCCAACTGTCTGCTAAAAAATTTGTTTCCTTTTCATCCATTAAAGTACGTCCAGATTCAAAATCCACAGGCTGACGGTCAACACAAAGCATGGCTCCAATTTTTCCATATTCCAAAGTCAATTTCAAACCCAAATAAATGTTCCAAAAACACTCCTTTTAAAAAATACTGAATTTCTAATATTATGGTAATAATTCTATTGCTTAAACCAAAATATACACTCTAAAATATGATTTACTTAGAACATTAAATTACAGAGCAGTGTCATTTTAATCAAGGCAGAGCTTAAGTGGAAATGTGCCATTTTTTACCATTACAAATCACTAGTCAATAATAATTTGCACAGTGCAAAACGGCTTTAGAATTAAAATGCTGTCACTTATTCTACTCTCAGCTGTATGGAGACAAATTTAAGGTTTTAAAAATAAACAAAACATGCACCATTTACTCATGTTTGTTTGGCTTTTGTGTTTTTACTGCTACTTTCAACTCAACTACAACCCCAAATCGCTCGTCAAAGTTAAAAGACAACAGTAGCTGGATTATCTTTTAGACCACAAAGTATGAAATCTTAAATTCTGCCAAGACAATTACAACCTGCCACTACTGAAGGTCTTAGGAGCACCACTCCATACATTTATCGAGACAAATGCTATTCCCAGGGAGTGCCCAGAGAGAGAACTCTACTGACTGCAGGGATTATTTAAAAAAAATAATTTAAAAAAATTATTTCCATTTATTCAAAATAACACACACACACACACACACACAACAGACCTGGCTGTATACACCTGCAGGAAAACTAACAGCTGCCAGGAGGTACAGTAATTTAAAAAATAAAAATAAAAACGGCATCTCCTATTTTCATTTGGGATCATCGTGAGCAATTTCAATAACCCATTCCATCAATAAATATGATGCTTTAAAAATAAAACAAAACAAATGGGTTTGGACGTTTTCAATTTTCATAGACTCCAAGACTTTAGAATAGAAGGCTATTTCTTTGTGCTTGCCCCCATTTTATTTTCCAGTTTATAAATACCAAAATACGCAGTAACAGGCTGCTACCGAGAGCCTATTAACGAGGGTGAAATGTTCCTTTTCCCGCCTCATTGCGTTACTGCTCTGGGTTCGAGCGAACACTCAGGAACTCCTTAACAAGGCTCAATTAAAGATAGCCTCCCACTCTGGACAATAACCTTTAATATTTCTAGACAATCTGATGGATTAAATTTTCAGCAAAAAATGACCATCGTTTCATTATAATTTTATACATTAGATATGAACGTATAATGTCGAATACACGTGGTCAAAAGTAGAAGTTTAATGGCTGTAGAATTTTCACTCCATTCATGACTAACTTGAATTTTTTTTTTACACAAACCGGGGAATTTGACTCCTTTTCAACTCCTCTGTGCTTTCTGTGTTTTATTAAAAAATGCATTATAGCATCGCTGTATTTTTCTACATTTAATTCTGCTTACACAGTTAATGTGTAATGCCTTTTTTTCCCCTCGTTCTCTTTCCAAGCTATCGAGTCTGAAACAGGTCGGATTACTTAAAAGACCCTTCACAAAAACCTTTTAAAACGGTTCTGCACCAAATCTAAATTCGTCTAAATATCACGGTTAGATTTTGTGAGTCTATTTTTATTTACTCTAACATTTAAGACACGAATTTAATTACTCCGGTTGTTTTATTTAACCCTAATTCGGATTTGGCACGGCTTTTCGCCTTAAAATGGTACAGGCCAGAGACGAAAAGGGAACGTTTTGGTGTCAGTCTAAAGTGCTTTACTGCGTTAAAAAAAAAGTTTTAAATATATGCTGCTTGATACTTCGCTGCTGTATTAGTGATTACACAAAAAGAGTCGTGTTTTTCCCGCGGAGTAATCTGGTTCTCTGCTCGGCTACAAACGGGCCCGTCTCACAGAACACTAACGCTCCCTGCACTGTCGGCAATCTGTTTGCTTTTAGAAAATAAACTTTATTGCTCCATTCCAAAGTTTATTAAGAAATATAAAGTGTTAAATCTCACCATTTCACACTGTGTTGCATTTTAGACTTACCTTCAGTTTAAAATCAAACAATACCAGAGAGCACTCTGTCTTTATTTTGAAAGAGAAAAAAAACAGCTCAAATCTGCCAAGAATCTCGACTCTTCCCCGCACTTGTTAAATGAAGCAGGCTTCTTAAAGATACAAACTAAAATTTTCTCCAGTACAATTTAAAAAAACCCCAAATATATTTCAATGGCGGTCTTTAACGTGTCAGAATTTTTTATCTTTCATTTTGTTGTATAAATAAAAACATCTATTTACGAGTCCTCCTTATTTCCCGATTCTAAACGCGTCCAAATTAAAAAGCATGAGGGAAACAAAGCCAACTCTTGCTTAACTCTTTAAGAAACTTAAAGCACCAAGTGCAGGAATCATGCAACCAACTTTGTGACCAAAATCAGGGGAAATACCCCGTTTTATTTCTCCTAGACAGAAAAAAAAATATTTTTTAATCAATTAAGCCACTGTCAGCACAGTAACTGCACGAGTCTGGGTCTTGTAAAGAAAATAATTTTAATATTCACTCGAGCATTTTTCATTCCCCATTCTTTTCCTAAGTATTAAAATCTATAAAACTCCATATGTATCGATTTTGGTAGATTCTACTTTTAGATTTAGCTGGTTTCTTTTTTATTTCAATTATATCTATTCCTAATGCCTAAATGATTATTTTTGTATTTCCACAGACTTGGGAGTTAACGTGCATGCACGCAAGAAAAAAGAGCGTTTTCCTTTTCAGGCAATGATTCAGTTTATTGATTATGACACAAAGACCCAGGCGGTCCGACTGACCGCAAACCAAGGAGCCGTCCAAGTGTGATCAGGCTACCTCCTCCAGACTCCGAGCAGCCCTTCCCAAACCTCAGACACAGCTCGAACAGTGAACGCTACCAAACGGACACCACAACAAATGACACTACTTTGAAACTTTTTCAAAACAAAAAAAAAAACCTCACGCAGCTTTTTGTCTTATAAAGTGTTATAAAGACATTTGTCTGCGTTTTCAGCGCAGGGTACGCTATTAATTAATTCAACTACATCTGGCAAAACCCGGGACATTGTTACTAGTATTTCTGTAAACTACAGAAGAATAGACTGCTGAAATCAACACATTTATCTTGATCTTGTAACCCTCTTAAAACACATGAAAAACTCCAGCTTAAGTAAAATACGTATTCGGCATTTCTAGGTTCCTTATCATATCGTTGTGTTTTGTTTTATGGGTAATTTGATGATTTAATGTCCGGTGTGAAGGTCTGTAGAAAGACTATAACGACTCCTTAAACCTTAAAATATCTTGACTTGGAACAGCTGACCCGCAAGAACGCCTGCGATCCCAGTAGAAGTTAATATTAGTACAATTTAACAACAAGCACCGCTTTGCTGCCTCTAAAGCGCGGTTTCCCCGCAACGTCAGCCCGCATACACCTGGTGACAGGTACAGTATAGGTACTTAAGAGACTACAGCTTACCGTTTAAAGCGCTATTAAAACCACATGCCAAATTGTTTTATGTTGCGACTGTACATGTTAGAGATCTACTGGGTGCAAACTGAAGATCGTTCTAAAGCAAAAGAAAAATTACGTTTGGTGCTGCGTGAAAATTAACAAGCCTCCAAATCATTATCTTTGTCCCCCTTTGTACTTAAACATAAAATTTCTAATTTAGGAGCGTTTTTTTTTTAAAAAGGGAATAGAGACGTTCTTCAGTCTTTAGTTTACCACAAGTGACTTTTTTTCTTCAAATAATTTACTGCCAGACATCGTAAAGCTCCCCGTGTTGTCCACGTACAAGGCAGTAAAAGGAAAATACTTCTATTCTGGTTTTAATTTGATTGCACGTCGTGTAAAATTTGCATTTAATTGGCATTTTTCTCTACACAAAAAATGCTACACCTTCTGAAATAACGGATGCTTTTTTAATACCCCTTAATCTTAACCTGTTTTGCAAACAACTCATATTTCAAATAACATTTTTTTTGTACACCAAGAAACGCACTCAAGGAGGAAAACGTTTAACGAGGAAGTACTGTGAACCAGTTTATTCAGTTAGGGCTAACGTCACATCAAATCAGATTGCGAAGAATCATACCGCCTATCGTTACAATGATGAGCAAATTAAATGTATATGCATGTAAATTAAATCTGCCGCAGAGGTCCAGTTAACCCAGATTGCTGAATGATGAAAAACAGGTTATATTCTGTGCAGAGACGACGGTAGCTGTTGGAAATTAGCATGCAGTAGTCTAGGATTTATAATCCGGTAGCCAGCTCGTAACAGGTTCATGTCTGTGTGCATTATTGGGGACTGTGCGCGCAGGACTCTGAAAATAAAACGGCTTATTTGCAACGAAGGGCTGTGACGTCATAACTCACCGGGTCTTTCGACCGCTGACCGGATCTCTTTGATTTAGCGCAACACGAAGACAGTTTTTGATTACTAAAAGACACCCGTTACTGTCGAATTTTTTATTACTTTATCCCCCCATTTTTAAGTTTTACAAAAAGCTATACTGCAAAGTAAATCTTCTAGAATTATTGATGATCCTATGATTAACTTTTTTTTGTTTTGTGGATTTCAGCAGAAATATTCAGGATGCACAGGAAACGTGCTCTGCAAAAGAAGCGGGATTTTATTTTGCTCGACGCGCGGTGACGTGTAAATCGGACATGGCGCACGACTTTTTGCCAGGCACATATGCAAACGGGGTGAAACTCTTAAAAGCAAAACGCGCAGACGGAGCGCAGTCCTTTCAAGAGAAAGTGGGTTCTGCCTCGTTGATAAAACGATGATTAAACATTTTATCATCAACTCACATGTCTAAGAATGTACAGTTTATCGACATCGGTTTCACTCCAGTCGGAGATCTGGCAAGCAGACTAGGTCGTTTTTAACAACAGGCTTCAAGAACAGTGTATACTAAACACAACCCCGGTTAAGAGACGGGTGGGTCGAGATGCTCCGTCAGTGCTTTGCTCAATGCAAAGGGCACACGGCCACGACAGTGACAGTGCTGACCACGTCGCAGCTTCTACTGGCCTGAGACCAGCTAATCCGGGCATCCTGGTTCGTCTGCCTGATCAGCTAGCAGTCGAGTAGCTGTTTTACCACCTCCACTGACCACACTCGCACCCTGCAGAACTAAATACAGTACATCAGTTTATAGTAAATAAAGGGCGAACGTGAACATGTCCCACTACTGATATTGTTTTTTTAATGAAGCTGATTTAAATTAATTTAGAGAAGGATAAATAAATGATCACCATGCATTTCTAAATGCGTGATTTAAAAGATTTTACCAATAAGAGGATGTATGGCTCAGTACTGGACCAGGCAATGGGTTTAAAAAAGAG
Source organism: Atractosteus spatula (assembly GCF_055471065.1). Classification (NCBI taxonomy): domain Eukaryota; kingdom Metazoa; phylum Chordata; class Actinopteri; order Semionotiformes; family Lepisosteidae; genus Atractosteus; species Atractosteus spatula. The sequence goes on from NC_142719.1 coordinate 17,833,924, forward strand.
AACATACATATACCACATTAACACAAAACAGGGCAACACACTCACGCAAATACCAACAGCTTTCTTATAGTTGCAGATTTTAAAAGATCATTTAGATTGTATCTGTGCAATTCACTAGGCACAAAAAGAATGTAAAAATAGCAATCCTCCACAGAAATAAATTGTTTAATGTCTACCATGTGCTAATAAGTGTTTTAATATGACCAGGAATTGTTTTTCAGCAGTTCCGTTGCACATTTCTTTCATGCACTTTTAATCTTTCATTGAGCAATACTACACAATTCCAAAGTGAAAGGCACTATACAGTGCAGAATGATAAATGCAGGCAGTTCCTCTTGGGTGCTAAAGGAGCCTGCCCCACTGCAGCATTTTCACAGTGCCACCTGCACTTGCAAGACAGCCTGTGCCTCTTGTGTGAACCCGGCCTGTGAGGTCATGGTTCTGCAGGCTAGAATGTGAGGATGGCCAAGGGGGAGACAGTGTTGCCATCCCGGCATCTTCGTAAACACGTTAGCAGGCAAGGAGGAATGAGCTCCCAGCGCTTGCGGACATGCGGACAGGCTCCCCAGGCTAACTTTTGTTAAAGTTTTCTTTGAAATCTGCTCTGCAGCTTGGCGCTTTACGAGGGAGTCCTTGCTGTCATCTATGTCAAGAGTACAAGAGCAACTAAAACCTGTGTGATCGGAATCACAAATTACCAGTGCGCTCCGTGAGAAGGGCACATTCCAGTCCGGCCTCTCCGGGAGTTAATTCTCAAGATTAAGCTGAAGATTCTGGCAAATTCGCGACTGCATCTGCCCTGCTTTTTACAAGACCATATGAGCAAAAAGTCATAAAGCTAAAAACGGAGAAGGCTGAGCAGCCGAGATGGGGTGTTCTTTTTTCTCTCCACTTTTCGGCGCGGAATTAACCTCAGCTTGTTCCTTTGCAGCCAACGCTGGCTGACACAGCTCCCCACTCGAACCTCTGAAGATAAAAATGTTGGCTATGGCTCTCTAAAAGAGCAGTGGTAGACCTTGCCAGCTACTGTAGATGGCCATCACCACACACTGAATCCACATCAGTGCCGAGGTATTTTGAATACCTATTGCAATGCTTCAGATAAGCATTCTGAATGCTGAAAATATAATCACATAATCCTCTTCTCCACCCAATATAAAAGAGTGTGCTAGTAAAAACTGACTATGGCTAGACCAGATATCCACAATGGAACTCCCCCCCTCCCCACCCTCCCAATTTCAGTTTGATTTGTTTTAAAATCGATTATACAAAAATCAGTAATATCCCTTTTCTTTTCACCAGCTCAAGCTTGTGTTGTTGCCACCGTGCAGCCATGAGGACATACGGACTGGTAAGTGACAAGTGTGTGCCACTCTCTTTGTTCAGCTACACCCAGTGGAAATCAGGAATGCTGGAACTCTAGCTGCTTTTATCTTTTTTTTCAATGTGCTTGTTTTGTAACTGGAGAGCGCCACACTGAAAGGTAATATCGTCCTGTTTTCAATTCCTTAGCGTACTGTGGTCTGTGAAGTCATGAAGGGTGCTGTAATGAACATAAGTCTAAAATTCTAAAAGTACCCAGTAACGGGGGGGAGGTGGAGCTCAGCTCTGGCGATCTCTTCCTGCCTTACTGTCTGCTGGTGCTATGGTATAGTCCTGTGGAAAGAACTTCAGACTGTTCTCCCTGGATATGTGTGTGTTGATGGAGCTGGGTGGGGTGGGGGGGGGCGGAATGGTTGTTTCAGCTGTGGCTCAAACCGTTGATCTCTGGAGCACAACCATTCAGCTCAGGCACTGAGGTGGCAGGTTGGTGGTGGCAGGCTCTGAATTTTTAAACAAACCGGGCTCTGGTGTCAGGGTTGTTATTGTTCTCTGTATCACTATATGAAGAGAGGAAAAGTCCAAGCAGTAGCCTTGATGAGTAAATTTAAATTAAGGTTCAGCTCCATTGCTGATTATACTTAACATATATTAGAACTATTTAAGGTCTTTTTTAAAATTTGAAACTACTTTGCTAAAAAAATAATACATGCTCCATGCAAAATGTCTCATCTAATCGCATTTACAAAACCTGAGAGAAATCCTCCTAGGCACACAAAAGCTGAAATGGAGCTGCATTAGCACTGACTGAAAAAAAAAGACTGGCCCATCAATATTTTACCTTACTCTTTCATTAATCAATGATTTGCAGTAACACGACCTGATTCTGATGTCTTCTTTTTCTTCACGAGAAACGTATGGATTTTTCTCTATTTTTTATCATTTGACTGTAATGTTGGATGTTCTGGACCTCTGCTGGGCAGCAGCTCAACACAGCTGGGTTACACTCCCTCCATAAAGCATGAGCAGAGAAAAGCCTAGCTCATTTGTATGTCACCAAAACTCTGTAATGAGCTATTCAATGCACAGCCGGCTTTGATTGTGCCGGCTGCTCTGACTGAGAAATGGAAATTTAGGCAAGAGGTCATGTCTGTAATCACATGTGCCCAAAACTTGGTACGGCGGGTACCAGTCTGGGCATGCACGCCTTAAAATTGTGAAGGACCTGTAATTCTTTTGTGCTTCTAAAAGCATTGAGACTTTGGTGCAGAGGGTTGTCAATAATCCCTATCTAATCAGCCCATTTGGTCAAAGTAAGTGAATTCTCTGACTGGACTGTATCGTGCCAACACTGGGACACACCTGCCGTGTCCCATATTTCTTTATATTTACACCCTCCTCCCTTACAGTCAGAAGAACCAGGCACAATCAAAGACCAGACACAATCAGTTCTTGATCATGACTGACAAACTTGGTACAAATAGTATGAGCTGGATAAAAAGGAGAATACAATTTAAAGGTGCCGTGTACTCCATTTTACTTCCTATCTTTTATGATCCCTAACTCCATTTTGCTGGGACTCAGAAAAGAGAGGACACCCATTTCTAACAATATAATTCTCCACCAGCCCCTCTTCTTTCTTTGGGAATACATAAGACATTGAATCCTGCAAGATCTCTGCTTTAAGTGGTAACCAGACGTCGATTAAACAGGCATTTACATTTTAGAACAACTTTCCAAGAAGGAAGCTGGATCAGATACAGGTACACTTTACAAGTCGGCTATCCTTGGAGAAACTTTTTTTCCCTTTGCAACTAAAGCCGAAAGATTTCTAAAGTGCAATCTTGCTTTGTTTGTAATAACCTCCGTTTACAAACGAACACATTACTACGTGTGAAAATCTGGAAGCAATTTGTGGAAGCAAATCAAAGTTTCATGTAAACAACTTCACTGCTCTTTCGGCTATTGAACTTGCAAGTGCAAAGATTTTAACTTCTGACTCACCTAGGAGTTACTGTTGCAAATCACATGATCTGTATGTCAAACTCCCCTTAAAAGATTATATTTGCCAACTTTCCAAATTGCCTCGGTTTTTCCAACGATTTGGATTGAGTCCACAAAAAGAATTAATTATCTGTAAATTATATTTTTGAGAGCTTTCTAGTTACAGCTGCACTTTTGTAATTGGAGATATCACACGGGGGCAATATGTTTTCTATTTGTTTAGAAATTAACCTTTGTTTAATAAAGATAAAAGTCTTCATCCCCCCATCAAACTGGCCAATTTTACATTTTAAATATTATTGTTATTAGTTAGAGATTAAAAAGTCAAGTATAAAACACACCATGACAGAAAAGATTGTTCACTTTTTTTGTTTTGACAAATGTAACAAAAATAAAGTTATTTTGATGATTGATTTTTACAACCCAATCCTGTTTCTAAAAACACTGAAAATACCAGTACAAAAATCATTTTCAGCATCTTACAATTTCCATATGATGTCTGTAATCAAGTGGAGACATTTTTCATGACTAATTAACCACTTTGGAATGTGAATGTTTTTTGCAAATGCACTCCATAAGCCTCAAATAAAGTATTGCGCAAGAAAGTTTAAAACCGAAGTAATCTAGCTGATTTTATCAAGCTGTGGGACTTTCTCTCCTTTCCAGCCTCACCTACTGTAGATGCAGAGACAGAGCACTAGGCACATAAACCTTTGTGCTGAAAGTGCTTAATTTGCAACTCTTTTTTTTTTTACAAGAAGAAAGGTTTTCTCATAAATGATTTACCATTTTCAAAAAGTTGCTGTTCATTCACATTTGCTTCTTTTTAATCTGTACAATTTGTAGCCTTTTAAAATTAGTACTGTTCTACAAAAAATCTCTGCTTCCAGCTCAAAGACTCCAGCTGTCCCACACAGCCTTGCTTTTCCCAGGAAATCCCACAGGCAGGCAGGAGAATCCAGGGAATGGGAATGGAGAATGGGGCTACTTATTAACAGGCCCCGTTCAACGGAATGGTCACTTAGGAACTATTAGTGACACTTTAGCAGCAACACTTTATTTAAAGGAAACGCATATTAAATCTTTATAACCTTGACTCAATGGCACAGCCTCACGGGCTTGGTAGCAGTAGTGTAGATGAACAAATGATTTATTAAGAGAATGCAGAATTTTCTTTTAGCACAAACGCTTTGTGAATGTATCAATCAGTGTTACCATCTTGCTTATCACGGATTTATGAAGTGCTGCTTGAAGCTTATTATGGAGAATGAGGGCATTAAATGCAACTCCAAATGTTTAACCCCGATACTGACATCCACCAAATATTGCCACACCAACAACAGCAAGTGAATATGCTTCTTCTTGCCGTAAAATGATCTTAAAATATTTTAGATATATAAAGAATTTGATCCAAGTATAACACGGGGCATGAAAAACATTACCGGAGACTGAAAAGGGGATGATGAAGTCTGATGCCCCCACACTCTACTAGGAAGAAGCTGGCTGTGCGTTGGGAAAGAATGCATTTCAATACACAAATACACATCTTCAAGCTCCACCCTGTTCGTACCAGTGCCCTCAGTGTCCAACATGCTATGACAAGCAGCATTCGCAACACACAACCCTCCTTATTAGAATCTAAAGAGCCTGAGTTGTGCTGCATTAGGCTAGTTGGACACCTAATATCTGAGAGGAACGCTGACATAAAAAGAAAGTGAAATATAAAGGGAACGGAGACTTTCTGAGAAAAGGATCAAGGTGTTCGCAAATAACCCAACTGCCGTTCGCAGGCTCGTAAAGCCAGCTTGCTTTCTGAGCAATTATACACGTTTTGCTGATGCGTGTGCGAGAGCAGTGCTCTTGCTAATGGAAATGTTAACAGCCCCTTTCTCGATCGCGCTTCCTGCAGCTGAGTCCTGCCTGTGGAAATGCCTCCATATCAATCCAAACGCAATGAAAAGGGGAGGGGGAGGCAAAGGAGAGACGCTGCCAAAAGTGCGCGGATGCGAGCTTCTGTCCCCCATATGACGGGTCTGCGGTGAAAATCTCCGGTCCGAATGTTCAGCTCTAGAAGACGGCATTAAAAATGTAATTATCCCCTCTAACAGCAATTAAAGCCCCGATAATGAGTTGCGCTCCCTGAATTATTTAGCGCCGTTTGCGACACCATATTGTATGTTTTGTATGCTGCTCCCATCGTCCACTCCGACAGACGCTGCTTTTTTCCCCTTCACCTGAGGGGCGATTGTGTCACTGCTGCCTGCTTGTACAGCCACAGCACGGCAACACAGCTGGACTGGGGGGAAAAAAACAGGCTGAAGATCCCCCTTCTTACTACGCCGCCATTTTCAGCAAGCAAGCTGCTCTTGTATGCAAACGGCCTTTAAAAACAAAATCTCTGCCAAGGTGAGGCCGTGTCAGCTGCTGCGCGTCAGCCCGGCTGGACAAGGGCAGCGCCTCGTGGCCCTCTTCCGTGCTCACGGCCCTGGGTCTCGCTCCGTGGCCCCCTGTGGCTCGTGCCACACCCTGCCTTGCTTTCACTGCTGTGCTATATCGGCTCCCGGCCGCTTTTCGGCGCAATACGACGCGCCCCACTTCGACAAGGTACGAACGTTACCGAAGAGGCTTCTCCGAGGGGCTGGGAAAGGAAGAGTTCTGCTTCCGGCTGTCAACGCTGGGCCCAGCCCATAAGGTAATTAATTACCGTGGCAAAGATCTGCACGTGTTTGGCACTGCCAGGATCAGCCTGCTGAAACATTCTTCCAATGATCATGGCTTTCCTGGAAAAACTGGAACAGGTTTCAGTACGATTGACGTGATAAAGGCTTCTGCATACTTCCAACCACAGAACAGGTTTATTTGGTCAGGAATGTGTCCAGCCGATCAGAGGTGTGAGCCTAACCCAGCCATTGAAAGGACTCACAGTGCCACGGCGGGTAAAGTCATGGGAGCGATTGAAATTGGGTAACGAAATCGGGTCCCTGCACTTCTCGGGTAGAGGGAGCCTTGATACCTGTACCTTCGGACAGAAGTGCAGCTCCAGCCCGTATGGATGGGGCGATGCTGAGCACAAACACTAACACGGCAGTAGACACAAGGCCTAACATGAACACACACCCAAAAGGTTCAGACTTCTACCACTGGCACAAAATTGTCAATGGAAACTGAGAGAATTCCACAGTGTTTACAGATATTCATTTCACTAGGTCAGGGCTCTGTATCCATATTTATATATATATCCCTATGTTTAATACAAATGCAACCGCACACACGAACAGCAACTACAGCTGCGAGCCTTAATCTTAATCTTTCTTTAAAAAAAATCAATCTACCAGATAATCAAAGCAGAGATTTCCTTAGCGTACTTGCCAACAGTCAAGGCCTGGTTTCTGTGAACAAGGGATGCACTATTGACTGAGTTTTTTTTCTTTCTCTTAAGTCTTCTCTGTGCCAGTCTGGAAGGCAAGATGCCAACCCCTTCCACAGCCGGGCACTCTGCCCTGCCCTTTATGTGAATGCTTTGCCATGCTCAACACACACACACACAACACAACACATTCCCTTTTTCCTCCTCTCTCTCTCTCTGTTTAAAAAAAAAAACACTGACAACATCTCACAAAATGCCATACAGGCTGTGCTGCTTGACACGCAGTTGCACGTATCGTCTGTTGCTTTTAAGCGGACGAGAGAGCGCGGCTATCTGCTGTCGCGCTCCAAGCGGGGGCGCACGCTGGATGAACTGAGAACCCTCCCTCTGCAATAAAAGCAGGGTCTCCTCTGGTGTAACCGGTGCTTTCTGGCTTTTAACACGCGGAGCAAGCGCTTCATTCATTGTCTGGCCACCATTTCTCACTGACTGCTATGTTCTGCAGGAGAAGCAGGGCCAATCTGTCATCGTGTCGGCGGTGCCGCGGGTGCACGCCCACTCGTACATGGTCTCCAGTCTCGCTTTCGATTGGCTTTGCAGGGATGAGGTGGAGGAGTTGTGCTGCAAACAGCACAGCTCGCTCTCTCTGTTCATGGCCAGCCCAGCCTGGATTCCTGCCAAGTACACAAACTACCCACATTAGCCTAGAATGGCTATTTAATTGGACAGTGGGGGGATTTGTATATGTAGATATTTCTTATGCGAAATTGTTTATCTTGCCATTTTCCATTCAAATAATACAGCTGCACCAGGCACAGTTCTGGGTCTTTCCAGTTTTATGTTATCTTGTTTTTTTTAAAAAAAGACATATTATGCAAACACTTCTATTTCATTCTGTATGTTATTAAAAATAATTGTCCTATCCTGTTAAACGGCAGGAGCTGCAATATTGTTACCAGAAAAAAGGCCCATCATAAGGCAAAACACTTCGGTATTCCAAAGTACTTAGCACTCCTTAAAACAATCTCATTGTTTTCTAGAAATATTTAAATCACTGCAGCCCTACTGTAACTTTTTCACACTAGAATGAACTTAGAATGAGGTTTACAGTTCAATACAATAATACTAATCATCATCAGCATTTTCACTAAATCCCAGTTACATAAAGAGGATTAAACAATAAGAATCTTATAATACATTATATGTTTTACAGAGCTTAAAATAATAAGCTCACCATGTGAAACCAACACAGAGGATGTTGATCCCTGAACTAGTTTTCCCAAATTGAAGCAGTACAAAGAAATGTGCCGGCTTTCACCTTGCTGTTACCCTGACTGTACTGGGTGCTAAACCTCAGTAAAGGGGATGGAGGGCAGCTCTGGGAGAAGGCGAAGGGCGAGGATCAGAGAAGACAGGGCTCACGTGTCGGCTGGGACTGCACTGCCCTCCGAACAGGAAGACAGACAAAAAAAACGTGTGTGTTTTGGGCGAGCGGGGAGTGGGTGGAAGGAGGGGGGGGGTGGAGAATTGGGGAGGGAATACACTGACTACAGAGAAAAAAAAAAGTTACAAAGTGGATCCCCCAGCGCAGCCCAACGCGGGAGGCAAAGTCTCCGCCGCACAAGAAAAGAGCCCCGCTCGCGGCTTTGTCTCCGAGACCCAGAGAGGCCATTGTGCTGCAGACCCTAACCCCCTGCCACTCAGGCTTAAAAAGTTACAGGACTTCAGAGGGCCAGGAACTGAGAAACAGAACCCATTGTTTACACACCTCCCCTGGCTTGTTGCACGAATAAAAAAAAAATAGATTAACGGGAAATTGCAGCACAAAGGGGCCTGGGGTATTAACACACACCAATTAAAAGCCTCCAAGACCCAACACAGAGAAGACAATAATAATAATATAACAGAGGAAAAGGGAGAAAAAACCCCACACACACACACAATGAAAATCCGACATGTCTTTGTCGAGGCCCTTGTGTCCTTCCTGAAAGGACTACATGAGCAGTTAGCACCGGCGAACAAAAGGATCGATCTGTGCACCAGTCGGAGCAGGCCAGCGTCACCGAGACCCAGCGGCAGAGCCGCACCGCGTCCGGCGGAAAGAGGCTTTTAACAAAAATTAGAAAAGAGATTCAACTTTCATTAGCATTTGACTGCCTCGTGTGACTAAATAAGTATTGAGGAAAAAGTTGGGAAAAGCGACTCCTTTTAAATCCTGATTTTCCACAGGGGAATGAGAAGCACCATCATGACACCACAAAGAATCCCACTGTATATCGATCTAGAACCAATAAGTTCTTAACCATAGTTAACACCCATCCCCAATGCGGCCCTGCGCTAACTGTATAAACTTTCAATGGCTTTGCTTTTTGACAGACTAGGTATCAAAGCAGGAAACTGGCAACACTGGTGCGCTCCTGATGAATGAAGCAAGTGATCTTTACAGTTCTGAGAACTCTGGAGCTTGAGAGAGCACATTTTGATTTTAGGCCAAAACGATTAACAAATTACCTGTTACACTGCGTACAATGGAATTGTTCCGTATCTTTAGAAATGAATGATTTATTGGTGACCTACAAAACCTACTGGACTGGGGCTCTCCAGGCCCAAGGCTGGAGGTCCCTGTGTTACATGGACTTCAATTGCTTTTAAAACCTTTCTTGCACCCACATCAAGACATCGCTGGTAGGCATAATAAAGAAAAGCCAGTGGCGTACTGCTGTAGTCTGTTCATTAATTGTGACTGAACACAACAGCTCACTGCCTCAGAGCCTCGAGATCAATCGCATGCACAAATGTTGGGGTTAACCCTGGATGGGTGTTGATTTAGAGCGAGTCCATCAGATAAAAACTAAAAGACTAAAGTGCTTGTGATTGCTCTGTCGGTGTTATTTTTCCAGTAGCCCAAACTTGTGTGACTAATAGTCTTCTAGCAAGGACAAAAACAAATACAGATGGCATATGTTGAAGTACTCTGAAAGGCGATATTTCTTTTCAGTTCCATCAAAGTTAATTCAATATTCAACATAAAAATTGTAAGAAAGATGTTAAGAAATATTTCGATTTCAAGACAAGCAAATTGTATATCATACATACACATTTACTGTATTTTCCTTAGTTTATCAAAAAGCACCATTAATTGGTAGTTTGTTATTTGTATATTTTCCAAGAAAACAGCCCTGTGTAGCCCTGAGTATAAGCACTACATTCTATACATGTACACTGTGTAAAATTATATATATGAATTTCTTTCGCCAGCTTCATTATAATTAATTTGCTTGTTTTATAATATTATCAGGAAACATAAAAACAATCTATAACACACTAGACTGCTGACATCGTTTTTTTATATTGTGTTATCTGTTTTATGTTACACGTATGAGGGATGTGTTTTTAATGTACACTGCAACACAAATGAAGTTCCCTGTGGAAAAATGAAGTTCTTGAGAGTCTAAATCTAAATAAACAGGTATACTGTACATATAAACAATTCTGACTAAAGTACAAAATACAAATCTGTCTCCCTGTGGTTTACGACCACAGCACACCCATGGCCTTCGTCCCGGAGCGGTTCTGAGCCAGTGCCCCGGCCCGATGCCTGGCCAGACCGATCGCAGCAGCGGGGGGCGGGATCAGGGTGGGTAAGCCGAGTCCCTGGGCGGATGGGGAGAGAGGATCACACAGGGTTAACCCCAGGCGCTGGGAACAGAAGGAAAAGGCTCCTTAAGAACGGCTCTCGGCTTCCTCAGTGGCCATCCTGTCCCAGAGCGGAAGGCCGCTGACTCAGACAATCGGGGTGAAAGGTCCGCAGGCAGCGGCGCGGGGCATCCCACACGCTCTGGGGGTGGTGGTGAGGGTGGAGGGGGGCTGCCGACCCTGCGTCCTCTCTGCCCAGGAGCCCCTCACAATCACAACGGAGCAAGACCTGCTCCCCGCTTCCGACAAACAGCCTTCAGGGCCAGGCATCCCGAAACAGCAAAGGGCCGGGCGTCACGTGCCCCTGTGTTCACACGTCCTAGAATCGCCTTTCTCCGCCAAACGAGTCTCGGGAACGAAAACAAGATGAAGATGGAAAAAGGGCCGAATTTATTTTTCCTCTGTTTAAAGAAAAAAAAGGCTTTGAAAATAATCCTGTGATTTATTCAGCCTCACGATTGTTGTTGTCCGCATTGGCTGTTTTTAGTTTTCTTATGTGCCCTGATTGGAGTGACTGCAATTGCGATTAGGACTGAATATTTTGACCGGTACTTATAAAACCGTTTTGCTGCTTTAATTAGACTCCTACTTGTTTTTTTTTAAACCTCAAGTACAAAATCTTAATGTTGCAAAACAAAAGTAAAAAATATCAAGGTCCCATTAATTCTTGGGATAGCGTCCCGAAAGACTTGTCACCTCCTGACTGTTTCTGTGTTGTCTTTCCATACAGCTCTTTATCTCTGCACTCAACAGGGAGCGACAGACCATCGCGAAGAAACACACAGCCCCTTTCAGTTTGGCTCTGAAACTTTCACAAGTGAGGGATAGTTTGTTTTGAAAAAGCTAACTAGTACATGTTACTTGTTTAATGTGGCAACAAATTGAGCACCATTTGCCACAATGCAACCCTTAATTACTGCAACACTGTTTACAGAAGCCGATAATTTTAGGCCTTCATAATGAGGGGGAATTTCTCTTCTTCCGTTCTTACTTTGGAGAGCAGAGAGCACAGCGCTTCCAAGCAGGCAGATACAGAACCATTCCCAATAAAGGTATTTCCCTTCATAAGACAATGGGCTAGCTTGGGGAATTACATCATTTTCTCTCTACTAATCTCAGAATGATTGCAGCAAATTAATTGCGATCTTAAAAGGCCACGGTGATTTATCGCTAGCTTTTTATTTCCTATAGATGTTGAAAAAGAGAAATCTTGTGGCTGATTTTCAATCACGTTCTGAGCCAAGCTGCAGGCCAGCATCTTCATAAAAGCTGCTCATAGATAAGCCATATACACAAACTCATTTCAGACCGAAGCAGGTCAAATAAACTGTCTTGCCAAATGACAATAATCATGATGGTTCACACCCCAGACAGCAAAATAGATTAAAGAATCCCACTTTGAGTTAATGATTCTAAGGAAAACTTCACCAGGTTACCAAATAAATTGTCCAAAACTCTCCTAAAGACATTAACACCCTTTCCTATCACTAAAATAAATACTCCCCGCAGCCCTCTTCCTCTGTTCCTATAAAAACTTCCTCTTTTGTTAATTAATAAAGATAATCTAACACACTGTAAAAAAACAACAGAGAGGGGAAAAAAACAGCTTGTAAGTGACTTTGGGAGGTTTGGCCACTAAGGGAAAAAAACACTACAAAAGATTGTGCTTATTAAGATTGTGTTACAACAATGTAAAACAAGAACACCCGTAGCAGGTACTGTATCCTGTATCGTGACTTTATAGGATCACGGCTAGGCTATAGCTCTGTCAGAGCACTTTTTTTAAAGCTTGCCAGGACAACTAAAAACAAAACTCTACCCCGTGAACAGAGCTCAGCCTGCCCAGGCCATTTCCATCCTGTCTTTAGGAATGTTCAGCCCCAGGAACTGAGATGATGCAAAGCACCTGATTAGAATAGCCTTTAACCCTAACCCCAAACTAAGACGCCAACATACCTACAACCTTACCTAACCCTAATACTAACAAACTCTTGTAAGTACTGTATATGCAAAACGATTGACATTATTCTCTCCTTCCCTGTTTTACAGGTTGTTATCATGCTAGAAAAATACGTCATGTGCACACAAATGCATCGAAATGTTTTCAGATATTAAAGGCTTTAATCTAGATCCCTATCTGCCGAACTCTGCACAAAGTTTAGCAGATGCCCGAGTCAAAAGGCACATGCTTAGGGGACGATCCTCAATTAGATTACCCTTCTGGAGCTTCGAAGCGTCCAGGTCACACAGGCAGCAATCTGCTCCCAGCGTCCCCAGCCGAGCTCGGCTCCGTCAGGGACTGCACAAACCAAGCACACACTCCTGTCCCAAGCCCTGATGCAAATGTGGAGCTCCCAGCAGTCCCCACTTCCAAAGAGCTCAGGTGGGGAGCTGCAGGTGTTTCACAAACTCCCAGAACTCTTCCCTACATCATGTCAGCCTAAAGCAAGGGTACCCATACACTCTGCTCCATCTGAGGAATAAAGTCATTTCTGCTCCAAATCAAATGTAAATCACTTGACGTTGCCTTTTCTCTTTTACAGCCGTCTGATAAATTTCAAAGTCTGTGCTTTAATATGAAAACAGACACTTGATGATCAGAAGGGATTTGCGAGACCTTCTGCTCACAGTGTAGCAGAAACCATTTTCTTTATTCCACCAGAGCTGGACGTTGTGAGAGAGAGTGTATTTTTATTACACACATGTCCAGGTCGATTTCTCAACACAGCGACAAAAACAAATCCTATTGCAAAAGTGAATACAAAATCAATAAAATGCAGCAGTTTTTTTAGCATATCAAAATAAATCCTTAACTAGTAGAAAGATAGCAATTAACAGAAGGTATTTCAGTGGACAAATGAATAGTGTTGCTCAAGAATAAAAAAAAAATCCTTTCAGCAGAAGCATGGGTTATACTAAAAAGTTAAAAACAGAACATTACGAAAAAAGAGTAATCTATTTACTCAGGGTGATATTAAGTTGTGTAAATCCACAGGGAAAAGGTTTCACTGATTTGAGCTGGCAAGATATAAAATTCTTTGTCAATACGCTGTGGTAATAATCTGTTCACATTTATGATATACCCATTGGAGTTTATGTTTAACCACAATTTTAATGGAATACTGATTACACTGGAACAACAGAACAACCATACCTGAATGAAAAGTGTACTGCAGCTCTAAAGTTAACACTATATATATACTATACTACAATTATACAAGACTTTCGCCTAAGCTTATTTCAATATTACTGAAAAAAATAAGAACTGATAAAGACTTATCGATACATGCTGTATACCCATAGACCTACCATATTAAAAATTTGCAGGCTTCAGATAAAAGGACACAAAACACCAAGCACAAACTGGAGAAGACTCAAACACCTCAGTGCATGGAACATGGAGGGAGTTGACATGCCAGCCAATCCACACAGGGAACCACAAATCCCTTTGACTGGAGCACACAGGGACAGTGTGACAATGGCCTACCTGAAAAAGACAGATCAACTCCTCTCTCTACCACTTCTCCTTCTCAAAACCCTTATTGTATTGGCAATTAGACACAGGCAGGAGCAATGCACATGTGGTGATGAGCAAAAACACACCCAATAACTCATCTCTGTCCCACTTAATGAAGTGGGATGGGGATTCACGTCAGCAGTGAACCAGTCCAGGCCTGAAGGGCACCCATATATCCAGGTTTTCATCCCAGCCGAGCTACCCCCCTAAACACCTGCCAGTTTAATAATTCCCAGTCCATAACTCTTAAAAGGTGTTGTCAGCACAGGTCTTCTGTTGCAGATTTAAAGAGGCTCTGTGGCTCTGTGACAGCAGCACAGTGAGGAGGTACAGCTATGACGCTGTCCAGCAGACACGCTCAGCTCTGAACCTGCTCTTCCCGCACCAGGGTGGCACTGCACATCCCACTGAACACTCACCAAACCCTGCGACTCACACCCTGTCTTGATGTGTAATTTTATACATATAGGCTTTGTAGGACAGGGGGAACACTCGGACCCCACCACTGCATTGGGGTACAAAACACTATGGTCCTGGGTACAGCTCAGCAGATATGTGAAAACACACCAAAGCACAAAAAGACCCCCCCACACACACACCCTACTCTGGCTGTCAGGTGTCCCATACTTGCATCATAACTAATCCAGGTGGCTGCAGCGTTATTACCACTGAGTTAACCGGAACTGGCCACTCGCACCAAAGGGAAATGAGGGAGCACATCCACTTGCAAAGCTCTGGAATCGGGGGTAAGTTAAGCTTCGCTTCGGACGGCAGGATTGTAAAAGGAGCTTTGCCTGGTAACAATCATTCGCAGCGGAAAATAAATATGTGGGAAAGAGGAAAGTCTCCTTTTCTTTTCTTTAAGTGCTTACATATTTTACGATTGAGTCGTTCTAGCCGATTTCTTTATTAGAACCCACTCGTACTAATTCTCTTCAAACTCAGGAACCACAAAAATGCTACAATCAGCATAATTACGGAGAGCTCCACAGAAGCCCCGTTTCCCAAGGCTGAACGGCTCGGAGTCTTATCCCCTGTCGCCGGCAGCAGCTGGGGTCCCTGACGCAGTCGGCGCGCTCTTTCGCTCGCTCGACCACAGCCCTCCGTCTCTGGAACCAGAGTGGAGACTCCTCCCCGGACGCTCAGAGGCTTCGGGAAGCCCAAACACGTGTGCGCCACTGTCTTCAGTCCCCAGAGGAGATGGAAGTCAGAAAACCTAGAAACTCCACAGGTGGCATTTTCTGGGAAGGTGGGGAGAAAGTGTTTCAGAGCTCATTTCATATGGGAGTCTAAGGGTTCACGCTTGCGATCTTCAAACAACTTCAGCATTATCTTGTTCTTCAAAAAACAGTAATAAGGATGAATGTGTTGATATAGTTACAGGGTTGCTATCTGTATGGAGCTTGTATGTTCTCCCTGTGTTCATAGGGATTTACCCCATTGGAAAGGAAATTACTTTCTAAACCTCTGGGAGGTTAACTGGCTGCTGGCAGAAACTGGCCCTGACGTGAGTTTGTGTATCTGCCCTGTGACAGGCTGGCATCTCGTCCAGGGAATATTCTGCCTTGTGCCCACTGTTTGCCGGGATAGGCCCCGGCTCCCCCCTGACCCTAAACTGGAAGAAGTTTATACAGTAAATTCCTTTATGTATTTAAAAGCACAAGAAGAAGAAGTTGACTGCACGGCTTATTTTTTAACAAGTAACCTTACACGGGCAGGAACAAATTAAAAATATAAATTGAAACGTTACTGGATTTCATCTCCTAAACCCCTTCGTAAGGACTCTTTACATAATTTAATAGTAATTTAAGTATTTACATAATCATAAACTGCCAGAATCCAGTACACACAACTCTTGTATATTTTGATTGTGAATTTTTCAGATATCAAATACTACTTCATTCCATTTTAAAAATAAAAAAAAACACTACATGTTGTTCCCAGCCTCTTGTATTTGAAGTCCATTTATTTAAACAGTGCCATAACCACATCTACTCCACCTTCCAACCATCGTGATTTTCTGACTGTGCTGGATCTCAGGACAACCTGCTGTCTAGCACAGTAAGTCTGTTTCTTTAAGAGACAAAAAGCCACCACATAAGAAAGCAGTTTAGGACAATAAAGCCTAAAGCTACAGCCTGGCCAAATTAAGACATTAGTTTACTGCAAGTGCACAGCACTTAAACAATCTAATCATTAGCCCTCTCATGCGGTTGGCCTGACTGAAGCAGCTTGACTCCATGTGAAGCAGCATGACTTAAGTTTAAAAGCCACCTGTAGAATACTGTATCTGACTCACCCTACAAGCAAGGGTGTGTTCAGAGTTAACTGCAAAACGGCATGGCGATTTTGATCCAGGCAGTAAGCAAGAGGCAGAGCCAAGTGGCCCAGTAATAACGGGCCATGGCTTGATCATGCTGCCTTGTGAGCCATCTTACCTGCGGAGTTTGTGTAAGACCATTGCGGGCTGTACTTGGGGGAGATGGGGGGTGGATGAACATTTGTCAATGCCTGCATTTGGATGTTGTTTTTACACCAAGAAATGAAAACAAAACCAGATGCTCTATTAAAAACAAAACAATAATGACACAAAAACATAAAAATGCAGTAGTCTGGTGCTGAAAGGGCAGAGTGTGTGAGGGATTCACAGTCTCGTGATATGTTCCACATGTCTGTCACTGCGCTCCAAAATTCAGCTCTTTGTGAAGACCATTATTCCTTTGTGTGTGTGTGTGCGTGCGTGCGTCTGTTTCTGAAGAGGTTTTGATCATTTGTATTTGCCATCAGACAAAACGTGATCCAAGCACTTCAGGTTAAGATCTGAAGGGCAAACTTACTGGTGTATTCTACAACCACTCCTGTAAATAAAGGACTGACAAGCTTAGAAATACAAAGGGGGCGAGTCAGTTAATGTATTCCCGTTACTATATAGTCTTAAGGCCTCACCAGCTCATTTTTTACTGATCGGGAAGTCAAAGATGTAAGACAGAGACGGCAACGGCAGCAGTTTGAAAGGCTGACGGTTTTTTTTTGTGTTTCAATCGCCTGAGGGTGCGCCTAATTTTACATGTAGGAAAATGCACACAAACGGGCGCTCTGCAGGGCTGTTGCCGCCAGTAAGACCAGCATACAAGAGATTTCTAGCTGGAGTTCAGTTTGTATGTTGTTAGCCGTTTGGAACTCTCTTTTGTATTGCCACAAAAAACCCAGGATTATTCGTTTAAATGTACTGCTTCACAAACTAACAGCTTTTAATAATATTGTAACGCATACAGCGGACATTGCAGGTAGTTCGAGCCGGCTAACCAGCGCGGTGACGTCACCGCCCTGCCCTGTGAATAGCAGGGACCGCGGCCGCAGGGCTGACGGGAGATTTCCCTTTAGCTCAACTGGCTGGGTCCCTGTTGAGTGACGCCAGAGCCCCGGGTTCGAGTCCCCATCGGTAGGGCGCATACCCACGTGAACCCGACAACGCTACGATATCGTATACTTAAAAAGTTTAATAATTTAGCACTACTTCACGGTAATTGCAGTCAAATACAACTGTTTCCCCTATGCACGGTATAAAGGACAATGCCGTTATTGCAGTTACTTTTTGCTAAAGAAACCTTTGCACAAATACCAGAAATAACTTTTGCGTGCTGAAAGAGTATATACAGTACGTGCCTATCTTAACGAAACACAAGGAAATGGACAGATAATTGCACTTTTCGAAATGTGGCGTTTATGCCACCCTTCAAGTTCCTTCATGACTTACAGCAGTCAACAAAATAATGAAGAAATGGCCAGACAGTCAAAAACAGCGTTCAAACGTGCAGAAGACATGTCCCAAGCCTACACACCTTGCTAGCAGCAGGTCTTCACGCTGCAGACGGCGGCGGGGTTTGTGTCGCACCTGGTACACAAATGGGCGGGGCTTCTCCAACAGCCCGCTCACGACACTCCAATGGGGCGGGGCTTCGCCTATAACGTGAAAATCGTGCGCGTCCGCAGCTCCGTCGAGAGCGGGGATTACGCGCCACTAATTAAGCCTTCCTTTTATTAAATTTAACTCCTGAAGCGAAGGCACTTCAATTTTCATATTCGCAAGTGCCCAGCCTGTAAATAATGGGTCTCCAGCCCTGGTTCTGGGGAACATCAATCCAGCAAGTTTTAGTAGGGTAATCGTTATATCACCGGATGTTTTAAACTAGAAACATCCGAAAAGAATGATCAATTCGGGAAGCCTTAGGGCGCAGCCTCTCAAAGACTCGAGTCCTCTTTGCTGATCACATTACTTCAGCTGATCAACAACTTGGCCTGTGCCCCCAGGTTTTATGCGAGGTGCCCTGCAAGAGTCTCCGGACAGGGGGTTGGGGTTGGGGTTGTTTTAAGTCACACACGTGTACAGAAAGAAATCTCCAGCGTATGTTCAGAAAATGAAACATACGGGAACACTTCTATGAATCCGCCAGTCATCCACACTGAACCAAAATGCATTTGCATACCAATCTTTTCTGGTACATCTTGTCACTTAATGTGAAAATAAAACTGCAACATAAGTATTTCCTTCCTAAACCCCAGCTGGCTTTTAAATCGCAATCCAGACAGTTCTGAATACCCTATTCATATTGATTTTGTATAAAATGTCAGTTCAACCGACTGTAGTAATAAAAAAATTAAAGGAGTGAATTGTCTACTGCCAACTGGTCCTGCAGACTTTAGGACAACAGAGCCGAGGTTTCACATCGGACAGTTCGAACCCGAGGTTCGGAGGGATTCGGCACAAGGATAAACCCAGATCGGAGCTTCGCCCTGCCACCGACCCTGGAGCCCGGACTTCCCAGCCCCACTGCATCCACGATTTCAGCAAGAACTGGGCGACTGCGCGAATGCGAGAACACGCCGGTCTGCCCTCCTGACAAACGGGTGAGAAGGTCTACGCCCGCCGCTCTCTCATTCGCTGCCGCTGTTAGACAAGAGGGGCACCGGAGTATTTTGATACTCTTCATTCCTGAATTGTCACGAGGTTAAAACGGCGAGCTGGGCCTTGGGCAAGTCAAGGAAAGAGGTGGCATGAGGCGGAGACTCAGAGCTGGAGACTGCCCCCCACAGACGAGAGGGCCAAGGAGAAAGGGTCGATTCCAAACATCCAACAGGCCCTAGCAAGCACATCTTCGGAGAGTGAGAAGATATTGGCACACCCAACCAGAACCCGTGCTGAAATGGGATGGAACACGCAAACTCCACACAGACAGGCACCAGAGGCCCGAATTGAACCCGGACCCTGTCACTGTGAGACGGCACCCTGAGCGTCTCTCCACCATGTTGTCTTAGCTCGCAGCTGAAGTATGCAAGGTATTCATTCAGCTTCCCACATCTTCCCAGAGCCTGCTGTTGACAGCTCAACCCGCAAATCTAACCTGCCTCAGAGAATAGCTTCAGGTCAGGGACTCAGGACAGGAACGCCACAGCAGGAAGGGGAGTTTACGAACGCCTGACACAAGCAACTGAGGACAAGACTGCCCTGCAGCCCTGCCAAGCGACCTGTTAGTGACTTGTGTACTTCCCCTCGAGTGTACACACTGCTGCAGGAGCACAGTCACCGACTCTCCCAGGAGTTCACACAAGGTAAAGATAGGGAAGATTACGCAACAGGTATTGATTTTCCACACGGGCAGGGAGCCAGAATGATCTCAGATTTAGCTCAGCGACAGAGTTAGCTAGCAGGCTTTGTCCCTTCATTTCTAATGACATTTCCTGAAGCTAAGGTAAAATACGGCAGCTAAATGCACCAAAACAGTTATTAAATTAGGTCGACAACCTGTTCACCTAGGGTCTCGTGCTTTCCTTTGACCTGCTTTTTAGAGACAAAGAGAAATCCCTCTTTAACTCTTAGTCTCCAGCTCTCCTCGATACAAGGCCTAACACAGCAAAGCATTTTCTCCGCCTGGAAAAAACAACACTGCTGACTGATTTGTATTTTGCGAAAGCATTAAGCAAAATAATCTAGTTTCACACTTTGCTTGATTTTTATTCTTGCTCCAGTAAAGGCAAAGTAAAGAGCAGACCTAGTGAAGCACAGGGAAACCAAGGGAAAGGATTTACAAAACACAGGAGTGGGAAAAGCAGTAAACAACTTATACAAAAAAAAGTAAAGACAAGTAAACGTGTGGTAAAAGCACATGACAATGACGGTAACATGCAAAATATGGTGGAAAAGTACTGTTGCAAACCAAGAGGAGTTTAAGGGTAAACTACTGTTAGAAACTGCACTTGGCTGGAAGGAACAACAACCAAAATTGAGCATTCAGTAAACGGTCTTCCAAACTGATTTGACTGAATGTTTATCCGTGATGTGTGCTGTCGCAAGCCAAGTGTATGCAAAATAAATTTATTTTCAAAATGACTATCTCTCCATTCCAAATGAAGTACTTTGCAGTTGTCTGCTAATTTACCTAATTGTCTCTACAGGTGCAAAACCATGTGTTAATGCATCGCGTTTGACAGGCACGGTGAAAGAGGCCATGTGGTTAATAGACCAAGTCAATTTGGGAGCTGGCATGCATTTCAGGCTGGCAACAGGGCACCCAAAGCCTATATCTAGTGGTTGTTGACGTGACTCCAGGTCAGATTTGCACTTAAGTCATGCCCACCTGGTGCCATGTGCTTATCTGTTTGTGGACAGGTGCCCATACCACAAGCCCTAAACCATCACCGCTAGTGCCTTTACTGCCAGTTTAGTTGGCCTTGTGCTCACAGGCATACCAGAGCCCCTCCAGTCCGATTCTGAAGTATTTTCCCCAGTGGGGCAATGGGCAAACAAACGCCCCTTTAGTGCACTGTACTGTATGATACACCCAAAAGAGAAGGACCAGAAGCCAGGACAGCAGTCCACTCCAAATGAAAATGTGCATGCAGAAACAATACAACTGAAAGAAACAACACCAGGCACAAAGCAGAGCAGGCACAGGAGGGAAACTGGAAATGCACTGTTTCTTTCCTGTCTTGTGTGTGTGTGTGTGTGTGTGTGTGTGTGTGGTTGTTTTCAATATACAAGGGATCAGTATGAATACTTATAACACAGATACCCATACACACTCTTTTCACCTGGGTCATGATTTGATGTAGCACAACTGCCCATCATTAACGGCTGTTCCTCTTCATTGCCTCTAACACAAAAATGATTCCTTCAAGCACATGTATTCTGACACAAATGAATTTCAACACGCTTTGTAGAAGTATGTACCATTACCCTTAAATCTACAAAGAGATCTCTCCTTTAAAAAAAAAGTGTGCGTGTGGAAAGTGGGGGGGGGACTCCCCCGAAAAGTTTCAGTGTACTGTTCTGGTATCAATTAGGCTTAAATTGCCTTTTAAATTTTTAATTGCCACCTCATGCTAGACATAAGGGCTACTGCCTTAATTAAAAAAATATATGTAAAAAAAACATTATAGTAAATCAAGCTTTTAATTTCACATCCAACTGCACTTTCTCCTGATCTCGCCCATTCAAAAACCGCAGTTAGCAGAAAAAGCTCATCTTCTTGGATAAAAGAAGTGACACTTTCCATGGGGGCTGTGTTCTGCCGTTTAAATAATTAAAGCTGCTGTCACTCCTTGCGGAATGACATTACTGCCCCTAACGCGCAGCATGGTTTAAGTTTTACTAGGGGCAGTTTACAATGAAATGAATCATATAGTTAAGAGATACGCAGTAAAAATAACACACACAAGGGATCTAGTGTCCTTCTCCCGCTCTGAGCGCAGGCAAATGACAATTACATTACATCTAATTACGCTAAATGCACACTGCTATTCGTCTGCACGCTTGTACTTTGATAGCCTCAGCTTATCGCATACTGATCTGCAGGGTAATGATCTTATGGGGCCATTCAGACCTTCTGAACTGTCACGGGCTGTAAAACAGCACTGCACTGCAGTCAGTCCAGGAAAAGCACGCTGAAGCGGCACCTGTAAATAATGGTGTGATGATGCACTCAGGGCGACAGAGCCGCGTTTTTTGAGAAGAGGTGAGAATCGCCAGGAGCCTTTCTGCATCAGGATCAGGTCTTGCTGATGTGGGGAAAGAAGCGCAGCTGACAGTGTGGCACACCCCCCCTACTCTTGCACCTGTACCTGTAGTGCCATCTGTTGTCAGGCATCCTTCGAATATTTTCACCCAAAGAGATGCAAAACAGGGGAGCAGGAGCTCGTGGTGGCGCATGCATACTTTATTCACTGCGTATGTAACCCAGTCTCAACGCATCCTGATAGCAGGCAGGACCTCCTTGTATACGATGTCCACCACAGCGCAGGAGTCGTCATGGAGAACCTGGGTACAGAGTCTGGCTGGGACAGCTGTAGGAACTACACCTCCCATAAACCCACTGGGCGACTTCCTGATGGCGTGTACGTCACGTCCGGAGTCTCTAAGCTGCCTGGTGTGTGAAAACTCATATGGGATCCCTTATTTAAAGGTTTATTTTAAACCTAATTCTAATAAAAATAAGAAATGGTTTGTAGAGGTTGGCACGGGACACGGAAACTAACTACCTGCCCACACGAGGACGCTTCTCCTGACTGCTGTACCACCAGCTCATCACCCGGTTACAGGAACATGGCTCTCTGAGGTGGGGTATCTTCCTTTGAGAGGTCACCCCCGCTGCTGGTGCCAGCTGGAGGCACCACAGGGCGCAGCCCCATCAGCGAGCCGCCAAGCATTGACCTTCTCCTTCCCTGCTTTCCGAACAAAGGTATTTTTTGAAGAAATCACAGGGTCGTCCCATGGATTGGAAAATAAGGCTCCTATTGTGCTGTACATCACGTCAGGGTTTCCTAAGCTGCAGGAGCGTGCTCGGCTTTGACTGCTGCAGCCTGTTTCGTTAATATCAGTTCCACATGTCCGTCTACGCAAACCTGCCCCATGGCAAGAAAACGAGGGGATGAACAAGTCCAGCACTCCACAGCCGTGCAACAGGAGTCGCCTTTCCATCCCTTCCCGGGGACACCAAGCCCCGCTAAGCGTTTGCTTGTCTGTGAGAGAGAGTTAATTGAACCGAGGAGGGAAAAAACAATACTTGTCATCCAGTCTCTCGCTGCCCTACCATACAGACCACATCGAACACAAACAGTGCAAGACAGATGAGAATTTTTGTTGTTTTTCCCTAAGGATGTCTTCTCCTTTTTTTTCGAATAAATACAGTGTGTAACAATTTTTCCTTTGGGGAGGATGGGGAGGGGGGCTGACTTCCCAAGCTTGCTGAGGTTCTCCAATACACATTTATTTGATTTTCGTCTCCCCTGCAGTGTGTGCCGTAACTACAGTAACGCCATAACACAGTGAGCGCGGTGAGGCCGCCACAGCTGATCTGCCAAGCATCTGCGCCCAGGGACTGGGAGGTCAGGATGGGAGAGAGATGCACACCCCACATTCCCCTGTCCCGTCCCCTCCTCCCACTCCCTCTGCACTCTTCCTCTCTCTCGCTCCAAGAAAACGAGGTCTGGAAGCAGAGCCGGAATGCGATCTAAGTCATGGGGATGTTATACGGCAAAGTCCTGCAGTCCCGACTCGGCACAAATGGGAAAATAAAAAATAAAGCAGGCATTTACAGTTCCAGCACAGTCCATCTCAATAATAAGAAATACATTTTTTGTTTTATGTTCTAAAAAAAAGAGCTGACCTGGTGCAAAAACAGGCATGTAAAAACCCTGTGCCAGGGCTGAAGACCCATAACAGTGTGTCTGGAGGAGGACAGCTGCAGGACCACCCAAGCACATTTCAATTGGGGCTCAGCTCAGGCAGTCTCAGCCTGGTCCTGTAGGTGAGCTGTTAAGTAGGAGAGTCTGCTGAAGGCAATCTGTGCCAGACCCAGTGTTATGTTATTTGGAATCTAGTATTTGCATACCACTAAGTGCCTCACCTGCTCACAACTGTTAGAAACAAAACAGAGAAGGTACGCCATGAGCTCTGCAGGCAAAATACAAAGAACAAGCGATTAGTCATAGAGAATAGAGTCCTCGGGCAGTTTTATAATACAAGAAAAAAATAGCACAAAGTAATTACAGGTCCCTTTACTATAAATATTTATAATATAAGAGGTAAATGAATTGAAAAGATATTTTTTTCAGGGGAAGTGCCAAAGAAAACGTTTGTCTCGTGGACAGCTGCAAAAAAGCAATACTCTAACCGGAAATGGAAGACAGTTCATGACAATGGCACTCTTCTCTCCAGCAATGCAGCAGACGCAGAATGGACACCAGGTTAATTGTGTTAACTGGCTACCGGAACCTGGATATGCAAAACACTTGTTCTCCCTGAGAAGGCACTATACAAACTATGAGTGAACTGCATGAACTGAGAAAATGCTCCACTTTTTTCTGTTTTAAGGAAACCCTGCAGATGTGGGTGTTTAGCTGGGCCTAGGTGCCTAGACATATGATTCTAAAGGAATGCCCAAATTTCAGTTTAGTAAAAACAAACTCCTGCACGTACTAATTTTAATGATTATCAAAACCTTGTTTCTTTCTTTCACTTTCGAACTATACTTTGCTTGTCAGCACCCATCAAAATTAAACCACTTTCTGTCAATCCATGTAGTGCCTAATTATATAACGTAAGCCATAGTCAGGCTTGGTCTTGGAATGCATTAATTTTGAAATGACTGTAATTGCCACTTATTGTTAGGGGATACTGTATTTTATTTATTAAATGGGCTGATTTTTTCAATTATTCTTTAGATTAGTTTCACCGAAGCAGCTCAGTTGACATCTTGAGGTTTCGGACTTTAAACCACCTGCCTTCAGTTGGTGAAATCCAGCCGTGAGTTTTGAACAGACTAGTGAACCCTAATTGGTGGAAGGACTCAGGACTCCGTGGTCTTCCCAGTCCTTTTCCAGTATGAGGAAATGAAATTTTAGGAGATCTCTATTTTTAAGGAACAAATCAATGACTGATGGCCCTGGCAGCTGACAGGGAGAGGCATGAATAAGTAAGAGAACAGTGTTCATGCTCTAGCATGACGAAAGGTACACCACCCTATCACTTTCACAACCTCAGCCCTGGGTCAGCATTACAAACCTGTGAAAACCAACACCAAAGACAGGAGAGCCATGAGGACAGGAGAGCTCCATTTTCACAGCCTCACCACTGAGAGTCTCCAGCTGTTAATTCAGATCCACTCAGAAGCTCCTAATGTCCATGAGCCTAGGAGGCCTGGACACGACTGGCTGGACACACTAGTGCAGGTGTTACTGGTGCAGGAGCTGGATGAGGCCGTGTGTGTGTGTGTGTGTGTGTGTGTGTGTGTGTGTGCGTGGTGTTACTGGTGTAGGAGCTGGAAGAGTCCGTGTGTGTGTGGTGTTACTGGTGTAGGAGCTGGACGAGGCCATGTGTGTGTGTGTGGTGTTACTGGTGTAGGAGCCGAATGTATGTGTGTGTGTGTTGTTACTGATGTAGGAGCTGGATAAGACATCATCTGCAGTTTCTGGGTGCTTTCATACCTAATTTATATGTGAGGAGCTATAAATAAATATATATATATACTGTAGATACTATAGCGAGTGCTGAGAAACTACCTGCTATCAAACCCTCCTCCCGGACAGCAACGCAGTTCAGGCACAGTCAAGAGCAGCGAAGCACTCGGTTATAGCCTTTAAACTGCATGGCAGTCCGCTAAAAACTTACTTTCATATTTTTATTTAACATTGTCCATGCCACCGTCTTTACAAAACACCACAGTCAAGGCTTTGCGGGCTGGGGTACGTGATGGACCGCAACCGCGTCAATTTCCAACTGAACTCCAGAGCAACGGGAAAGATCTTGGCTTCCCTTAGTGGAAACTGAACGGCGGCGACGTCTTCGTTCTCTTGTGCTCTTTTGTAAAAGGACCTCTGTGGGTCTGCACTCTCAGTCCCCCTTCCAGCACAGCGCGGTGAACTGTGTAAGCTGTACTTACATTTTACTCACCGAGAAGACAGAAGACGCGCCTAACCCCCCCCAAAAAAAAAGTATACACGCGCAGAGTGGTCCCCAGTTTCTGGGAAAGAGCAGACCTGGCGCAAAAGTAGGTACAGTATGTGGAAACTCTGTACGTATGGACGCTTTCATGAAAGCAATGCTGACGTCACCATATAAGTGGTTCCATATGTACGGCGTTCGCGCTCACATTAACTCTTTAGGACTGAACTGTTCTGCAGCCCGTCGGTATTCTTCCCTGAGTCTTCTACAGGGGCACGAATATTCATCCTCAATCCTCCCCATCAGCACACACACAGACAAACAAATGTCCGGGCTGCAAAGCTTACGGATCACATGGAGATTTATTGTGAGAGTATTTCCATGTTCCCCCTTTTGAAGGGCTAACGCGAAGCATTTGCGGGTATCTGGAATAATTGGTACCGCACGGTTGTATAGAAGGGTTTTATTTTTATTGTGGAGGACAGTTGTTTTGTAGAGGCGCAAAACTACACGTGATCTTCATATAGTGTATCCTATATCCTATAGCCCGGAGCTCTGCCTGCCGAACAATGGTCTTTTCAGCACTCGCTAAACAGCTCGGGAGGCTCAGCCGAGCGTCGCCCTCGGCTACACTTACAGCCCGTTTGGAGCGGGGATCCAGGAGGTGGAACTGTCCGTATTCTCTCCCTAATTAAACCCCTCTCTGTTCACTCAGACTGTAGGTCTACAAAAAGTTCATCCTTGTGACAACCATTCTCGCTTACTATTCCGGGGCTGAGAGTAAGAAAACCCGAAGACCACAATTATTTTGTTACATTCATTCAAAATAGTTGTTCCGTTTTTTTACAAGTGTGGGTGCCAAAATATTTATTTGGGACTTTGTATTTTATGTATCATTTGTATGCGAGATTAATAAATTGTCTAGCTCAGTGGCCCACATTATATTTTGTGTACATTATTTGTAATATTTGCGAGAGTGCTTTAAAGAGAAATTGCCCTGGTTTACAGACGTTTTTTTTCCCCCTGCGGTTCAAAATCAACCTAACAATTACTGAAATCTTAACGTTAAAGCTTTCTGTAGTTTTGTCCAACGGGCTTGACAAAGGGATTATCAGCGCAGATGTGACATGTCATCGGCAGATGTTGGGACAAGCAGTGACGCTTCTACAGCTCTTTTGATGGTCACCCGGAAAAGAGCCAAAAATAAAGACGCACGACTGACACAGCCTAGAGCTTGGGCTGCGACTCGACCGCTTTCCCACACGTACTTCAGGCGGACCGGCACAGGCCTAGCGCCGGTCTGGGCACCTCGGCTCCTGGGCTCATCCCGGAGTTCGCGGGTCGGGGGTCGGGGGTCGCGCGGTTAGGAGCGAGCCAGGTGTTGGGAAAAGGCGCGCTCGGTCGCTGCGCGAGCCCTGGAGGGAGTGCAGGTGCCGGGGCTGAGCGGCGGGAACTGCCCCGGCGCTTTTGTGATTTAAAGACGCGGCTTTCTTCGCGTTCATCCGAAAACAAGTGGCACTTTTACAACAAACCCTTTTTTTTTAATCTCACTGGAAGGGTAAATTGAAAACAAATCCTCATTTGCAGTGATGACCTGGGAAGACCCCGCTCACACAGCAGGGCATTATACCGGCGCGATGCGAGGGAAATACTTCGCTCAAGGGTACAGCAGAGTGCCACACAGAATTACAGGTCCAGGGCCCTGATCGCTACTTCAGGCTTTTTAAATATTAAAAACTACCAGCTTTTTAAGAAAAAAAGCCAGACCATTAATACTTTCAATTCTCCCAACAACCTGGCCAAGAGCAACACGTATATTATTAAAAATGTGAAAAATATGTATGGTGATTATCATGAACACGAAAACACTCCAATACTTAAGACTGTATACTGTTCCTCTTCGGTCGAGTTTGCTCAGATGTGCTAATAGTTGTGTTACTATTTCAGCAAAATAAAGCTGTGGAAAGTATTGTGTTCATATGACAACCGCTTCCCCGCTACGCGTCACGTGTATCGTTTCTTCTTTACAAAAATGCGAACTACTGAAGTAAATAAACCGGCATTAAACTGGACTTCAGCGCTTCTGGCAGTTCGAAAGTGTGGTGGGCAGATTTAACCTTAAATGTCAAAGACGGAAATAACAGAGAACATGGAGGAGCGCACTCAGGCTGAATGCAGAGTTAGGTTTCAGCCGGTGCAAGCGGATTAGCAGCTGTATGCGGATGCTGACCCCGGCCAACACGCCGCGGGTCCAGGCGCAGTGACGAGCCCGGATCCGGTCACTGTGTCTCAGCCGCCTGATGCCGGTCCTCTGTCTCCGGGCTGCCGCACGGCGATGACGTCATCGCCCAGGTATACAGCACCGGCCCGAATTCGCGCGCCCTGGGCGCACGTGCGCAAAATAAAAAGCAGCTAAAAAATACCTTCGAACAAAAGACAAAACGGGGGGAAATAATTGAAGCTTCGGGCTCGGATTACGCCTGGCTCGCAGTTTCTGGGGGCGAGGCAAATTTTAAACTTTAGTAAACATGAGCCGAAAGAGAAAAGAGACCATGAAGGGTGAAATGTGACTTCGGTCCCGAGCTGCACACTTCAGAAAACCCTCACTCGGGTGCACCCTTACACAGTCTACCCACGTGTTCACAGTAAGTCCTACAGTTCGCCAACAGACGGTACGCTTCACATCAGATTTTATCTTAACCGTCGAGACGAAAAGTCGACCCCAACTAAAATGTATCTTAAAAAATCTGCACTCGCATAATTCCTGCAAATCGAGGAGTTACACGATCTTTTTTTAAAACAACGCATTTCTCGAACTAGCCCTGCGCTACCCCCCGGGGCTCGAAGCCAGCTGGTCGGCGAATCTGCTCGCCGCTGTCGTGTCAAACGCCCTGACCGCTCGCTCTCAGACCGGCCACGTCTTAACGTGGCATCTCGGCTGCACCATCACGGGCGACTGGCGAAGCAACACGCTGCTTCCGGCGCCACCAGCCCTCGCAGCCCTTAAACTCCGTTTTGTTTAGTGTTCACAGCCTGGAAGGCTGATTTGGAGCTAAGGCAAAAGATCGCAGAGATCTTTCATTTTGCTAGAATCCTCCTCTACCACTTTTTAACCGCAGTAGCAGCGCCGCTAACAATGATGATCAACTCGAGCCGAAATGATGACGCTGGCACATGCAGACAGTGTTAGGTTTTTTAATGGGTACTGGGTGGGTTTGCCAATTAAAAAGCGACAATGTTATTTTTTAAGAAAAAGACTGCGCCAGACGTTCTTTATAAAATAGTACGGGGTAAAACTCTGTTTTTTTAACGTTAAGACTTACAGGTGGGTGGTCGCTTTAAACAGAACGCGTGGCAACTGTCGGGGAAACTAAGTGATCTCTCTGACGGCCTTTAATAATGAGGCTAAAGTGGCGCCGACCCTGTCAGCAGCGCGCGGCCCCACAGCCCGCGAGCCTGGAAAGGAACGTGCCTCTGCTGGCCTCCCCGCGCTGCCCCTTCCTTTCACGCGGCGGCTTCGAACCGCAGCGCTCGCGAGCTCAGCCGAGCCGCTGTACAAGATGACATTTTCATCGTCACGCGCGCCTCGTTAGTATCGCGTGGAAGCGTCTCTTTCACCCCCCCCCCCCAAAAAAAACTGGAAAAAGTCTCCACACACACACACCCCTCACAGGTTTGAGTTTCGCCCTTGCCCGCCTGCCCTGAGCAGCCGCCGTCGCGCTCTCCAGCAAAGCTTTTTACCGCTGTTAATAATTCATCGTCGATTGTTTACATCTGTACCAACTCCCGGTTTCTGTTTTTAATTATTAACCACAATTAAATGAAAGATAAATATGTATTAAAGAAGGGGGGGAGAGAATCTCCAGACTTCGGATTCCTATAGAAAAAAAACGAGGCGGGGGAGAGCTGGTGATGAAATTCTGTAGAGACACCAGAAGGTGGAAGCTAATTAAAACCGCGCTCCCCACATTTCCCCATCGCCACCGAGACAACCCTCGGCCACATGTACACCACAGCGGCGGGGTGTGCCTCACTCGACATGCATTCTATAGATTCAGACCAGAAAATAATGTATGCTGTACATACACACACGCGCCAGATACGGAATCATGAACAGGCTGTGCTGCTGTTACTGCAAGATGCAAAGTTTTCTCCTACGTTTGCTGCAGGGTAGAAACCAGCTACAGGCTGTTAAGACTGGGGAAAAAGGTGCATTCCATAGCTCTTGCACAATATGCGAGAACACATTTATGATATCATAACAAAATTGGACTGAATAGGATACAGTACACACACACACTTTATGTAAGTACACGTGTGCTCTGTATATTGAGTGGTTTCTTTTGCAAATTAATTTTAATTAATGGAAAACGAAAACGCCCGACGTCAGCTGCGTTATTCTTTCACGTTCTGATTTGTCTGGAACAATTATAAAACATAATTGTAACATACGTTGATTAATTCCGGGGGAAAAAAACCCGGTAAATGTTTGTATATGTTTTTTACCACCTGAAAGCGACGATAATAAAACTGAATAAAAACTCAAACGGTTTCAAATGGCTCTCCTGCAGTTTGCCCGAATTTGGTCTTTCGGGTACTGGCAGAATCTGGGTTTGACGTCCCGCGGGGACGTGTCGGGACGTGTGGGTCTCCAGTACTGCTCCCTTCTGCAGTTTGCTACTAAACAAACTGACAAACAAGTTAAATTAGTAACCGTTAATTTAGGAAAGGAGCTTAACACTTCCAAAATTATACCTTGTCTTTCTAAACCAAAGCACTTATAGGCCACAAAACGATCCTCGGAGATACTGCAGTGCCGCGGTCTTTTAGTTAGACACCCTATAATGTTCTCCGCTTAAAAACTGCCATTTACTTAACAGCATATGTTTAGTTTTAAAACCCATCTGCAAAATTACTTGTTACGCTTTGCATGCTCAAGGATCCCGTCTGCCTGGGTGCAAAATAAGGTTTTGATTAATATACTAAACAGCCAATAGTGAAAGATAAATTAATAATCATTTAATGCTAACTTGCAGTAGATCTGTGAAAACACAGGTGTTTTTTCTTAGAGGCCTAAACAGTCATCTAACACAGAGCAAATCCTACAGGAAGCAAAGCAAAATAAGAGCAAAGCGCTAGAGCACGGTTGTAAAATTAAAAAAATAAGTGTTACTCATCTTCCAAGGCTACTTTGCACAAGAAATTTAACGCGATGGAGATGTATTTGCGAAAACCTCATCTTCATGGTTTATTTCAATAGCACTATGCAGAACGGCGCTTGTTTGTTCAAACTTTTATCAACTGGTTTTGCAATGGGGCTAATAGATTTCCCTTTATATACAATCCGGGAACATTTGTTACCAGGCCAGAAACTACAAAAAAAAAAACAGATAAAAGAAAAGTATCGGATTAAGGACAAGCCTGAGGCCGATGAAAAGGTGGTTCGCAGGGTTAATCAATCCAAAACTGTGTTTTGAAGAAAGGAATATATATATAAACTATTATTGAGCCGCATGTGCAAATACAACCACAAATGTACACATCCATAAAACAAAGCAGATCAGAGAAGCTTCTCAACTCTTCTTGAAAAGGCCAAAGTTAACTCGCAGCTTCTTCGTTTAAAAAGGTGTCGGGGAAAGAGAAGAGT
The DNA here is from genome assembly GCF_055471065.1 of Atractosteus spatula. NCBI lineage: Eukaryota > Metazoa > Chordata > Actinopteri > Semionotiformes > Lepisosteidae > Atractosteus > Atractosteus spatula. The sequence goes on from NC_142719.1 coordinate 17,865,413, forward strand.
GAAAAGGCGAAATGTCCCGCACTATCTCTTCCCCAAAAATATTTATGTATGCAAATCTACAAAGGCTCCTTTTATATTTGCATTTACCTTAAGGCTCTGTTGGAAACCTTAATAACAATTCCATCGAATTATTAATACACTTGAAGTCAAAGCTCTGGCTCCTGCCAGTTTTAAAAGGACATTATGCACTTTAGCCTGAACTAATTATTCGGGCGTTAAAAAATGCACCTTCCATTGGCCCGCCAGCTGTTGTCATAACTCATTACCAATCATTACCTCCGCTCGGGACAAGCATTTCCGCTCGTTCTGACATTAAAGACATATCAATCACGAGACCTGACAGACAGCAACAATCCCGTGGTCTCGGCTTCGAGCTAAAAGCTCGACGTTTGCGGTCGTAACTCGAGGAAAAGGTGAAGACTGACCACCTCCTTAAACTACTGTGTGGAGTCTCCTGTTTAATATCGTGGTCCCCAGGAAACACCCTCCCCAGATTCAGATACAGAAATACAGAAAGAAAGAAACAGCCCATTTTCATTTTCGGGTCTGCACGCGTGTCATTAAGCTCATTCACTGCCATCGTCACATTTTTCTCGTTATTGTTCGTGGCCCCGAACGTGTAGCGCGATGATGAGGATGGACACAAGAAACCTCCGAGCCACCGAAGAGGAAGACGTCCAAAACACAACACATGGTTTCGAAAGGCAGAGTTTTAAATCCCAAGCCATCGGCCTGAGCTGCCCCACGGTGAACAGCAGCTATCGCGCTCAGTTCCTAGATGGAAGGCCGATATCGCCGCTTGAAACTGCGGGACTGACCGCGACATGTACAGTACCGCCTTCCAGATCCTTCTTACAAAAGCAGCTGAATAAAAGAAGTAGACCTTTGATAACATTCACGTTTAATTTAAAAAAATACAAATCATAATGAACAAGTCCTTGCTATTTATCAAGGAAAGTTGCTTTTTTTAAACAGATGAGGAATGTCTGTCTTTAACTTGCGTCGAAAAATATCAATAATACAAACCCCCCACCCCACCCCCCTCCCCGTGAAACTTTATTCGTTTTTTTATTTCAATTTCCACGTCTGCCACAGAGCAATGCAGTGAACCTAACAGCGCTAAAACTTCCAGAGTCTGCCCAGCTAACAGCCGGCCTCAGCGGCAGCACGCGCCGCAGTCCGAGCACGTCGGCGCTCCGGGGGAAACTGCAGGCGCCCCGAGGTGGACCGCCGGTGCACGAGCCCCGCACTGCACGCGCTCGGCAGCCCGGCTCCCGGATCTCGCCTCCACACACACAGCGCCCTTCATCCTCACTTTACCCCCCGGGTTTCTGCTCTTCATCCTGCAACCTCTCCGCTGCAGACTGTTCGGAAAATAAGACCCCCAAAGTCACACTAAATCCATTTTCCAGTCTGCTCCCCCCCCCCCCTCCTCCTCCTCTTTTTTATATTAAATAGATTTGGGAGAAGCGCCATTTTCTCTACAAAGCATGTGTAATGGAACGCATAAGAAAGCCTGTTGGAAAGATGCCATAAAAAAACTTAGTATCAGAAAGAGCTCAGGAGAAGAAGCTGAGAAGGGTTTTAAAATAGCGACAGGAGCAGAGCACGCTGCGCCGTTCGGAAGCGACGGTAAAGCGGTACAAAGAAACAATCGCAGTTATTACCTGTGTCAGGCAGTAAGGGGAATACATGTTTTTAGCAGTAAAAACTGGAGAGCTTATTGAACTTGGATGGAAGTTTGCTGTGGTGCTGCATCGCTGTCTCTCGCCGTCCCCTTTACTCCATGCTGAAAACGTAACTCCGCCTTGAAGGCAGAAAATGAAAGCTGCACAAAGTTTGGAAAAAACTTCTCTCTCTCTGCTCTCTCTCCCCCTCCCTCTTTTCCCAGCTCCACCGAGCCGAAGGCCAACCCTTCTGCAGATTTCTGCGGCGAGAGTTCCTTTTTTTAAAATTAAATTTGAAGATCAAGACCTGCCATTCCGGGGAAGAACAGTAAGGGCTGGATTGTGGCAGGCGGCTGGGGCGCTTGTCTCGGCGAAAGTACCGCGGGCCGAGCTCGTCCAGCCCCTGTCTTCAGGGCAGGTCCGTGTCGCTCCCACAGAACTTCTCAGCCGCTAACAAAGGACTGAAATACCTCTGTGCACAAAGACAATCTATAAATTCCTACTGCGGTTCAACAATAGTTCTGAAATATTCTTGGAATTTGTGGGGAATTATTTGCGCCAATATTAGTTCTTCACTTTCAGGCTCCATTTGAAGTTGCGGGTCTTTCCTTGCTCTCATCACTAGCTAGTTCAGTAGCTGGAACTATGCAGGCTGTGTGCGCATTATGGTGGGGATAAGATGATGACCCGAGTTAGGCAACAGACGCTGCTGCAAACAGCGCGAAATAAGGACCTTGAGCAAACTCGAGGAATCGAGACAACTTAAAATCCAGTGGCTAGGCGTCTCACATCCAGCGCGGTGCTGTCGGTGGCACAAACTGACAGCAGGCCTGGTTCGGTTCCGAGACTGGGGTTCCCGTCTCAGTCGGCCGCGGGCACGTCCAGGGCGGGGACGGTCCCGAGTCACAGGGGCTTCGGGCGTGCTGCACTCTCAGCACGTCGGCCGCCCCGGAGCGTTGATCTCCTCGGAGGAATCAATCAGAGACTCTGCTGCGGTCTCCGACCGCGCTCTGGTGAACCGGGGCTAGGCCTGTCTCGCCGCAAGTAGCGATATGTCCAATCGACACGTCGGCGCGGCCAGTTCAGGTTTCTTTAAATCAAATATTCAAGTTCGACAAAGGATTGTCCAAAATCTTTACGATGTAAGATAGGAAAGATAAGAATTGTTTTTGAGACAGCGGGACAATTCAGACCGAAATTAAATAGTCCGCGTTTAATCTTTCCCTGGTCCGTTTGTCTCGGTTGTTTTGGAGTTTTTTTTGCTCGTCGGAGTGAACACCCTGTCCGTTCGCGGAAATGCGCCCAGCAGTATAGATCGATTGACAAATAGATTTATACAATATCATACTACACGTCACGCAGACATCGGAATTGCGGTTAAAGTATATTTACATTATAAATGACACCGTGTCCATTGCTCGTTAAAATCACCTTCACAGTTTCCATTTCATTCAATGATCACACAAGTGCTTGTCCAACGACAACTGCTTCGAATGGCTGTATTTACTAAACACGGGACGTCGACAAAAAACATCAGCGATTTTTGGGGTAGCTTTTTATCTTGAACATTCCCGGAAGATCCTCCGTTTAACGCGTGTTATTTGACTCCAGAACTGTAACGAAAGTCTCCAGCATTGTGGGACTTATCTCCGTTTGCTTTAGCTCTGGGTCTGGTGTCGTGATCAACTCAACAATGGATCACAGAGCGGTTCTGCACGGAATGAGACGGGGAGAAATTAAGAACCGCTCTCTGCTGTCTGTGAGGAACCCAATGCCTTGTATCGGAAACAAGTCCTAATTTCACTTTTTTACTTGCTCTTATTAAATAAAAGGTACGAATAAAAACTGTACAAAATGTACTGAATGTCTGCATTAAAATTATTTCGTTTTTTTTTTATTGTGCTCGTATTCAGGATCAATCGCAAATAATGTTTACACTGCACCACGGCTAAGAAGATGTTTAATTCCTTGTGACACTGCGACAACACGCGTCACATGTAATAACCCAGGCTGGGGACTCTGATTTCAGATCTTCGAGTTCACATGTGAGATTCTGACACAGGTTTACACAATGTCAAGTTTGTTTTTTTCCATCTTGCCCTGCGATTCCTGTAAAATGGCGGAGGGCAGTGCACAGAGAAGGTGTCGTGTCTCCCTCCTCTCATTCACCTGTCAAGGGTGCTCTGCTTCTGCTGGGCGCGGCGAGTGAGGCGTGACCAGTTGTTGGATGGGTTCACATCTGGTACACAGCTGGACCTTTCTCCCCAAACCCTGCTTTTCTTTCTCAATTTTACCCTCTGTCTTTTCCGTGTCAGATTGTTTATGGCTCGCACTTCAGAGTGGCCATTTCAATTTCCCTATATCCTGCTAGTAGCTAGCCTTTACCAGTGATTAATCGTGTGTTTCTTAAAAACGCTCAGATCCTTCTGACAGATCAATGCTTTACTGTGCAAAGGACTGGTGTCCAGGACATAGTCCTCCCATGAGCCCTGTGTCTGCCATAGAATGAAAGGTGCCTGTAGAATGAATGGATTAATTCTTTATTAATACATGTCTGTGCATCAGGAGCTTGAGTCTAATGTGCATGTAGGTGACGTGTGCAATTACTAAACAAAATTATATTTTTATGCTAATTATCACAACCATAAAAACACCAGAATGTTAGCTCAGTTAATCTCCGATGGGCTTTGGCGAGACTGAGTGTCACCAAGCTATAGTGGGGACACAGTTCGGGCTGGTTCTGGCTATCAAATTCTGTATGAGGTCAACTGAATACTTGTTCAGCTTCTGTGAGTCTCCCGTTGTTTGCATTTCAAGTATTTGTTACTCTAAAAGTTCCATTTGCCTCACAGCAGTCTGTATCCTGCTTTTCTAACGCACATAATTTATCATTTCTTGCTTTGTTGTGCAGAAGGAAATACAATTACAGCATGAGCACGCAGAAAGCAAAAAGCAAAAAAAAACTCTGTGTACTTGATTTAGCCAATGGGTAATTCCTATCAACAGTCCGCAGGCAAGGAAACTAATCCTTTTGCATTTGTACAATATTAAAAATCGCCTGCATACGAGAATGCACAATCCGTGCAACAATTAGGTTAGCAAAACACACGCGTCTGTATGTTACCGCCTTAGAAAATTAATACAAAAAAGTCAATTGTCAGACATAAAATGACAGCTAGATCATTTATGAATGCCATAACAATGTGATGCAATTTCTTCATTATTTTAATGACATAATGGGGTTAATAATGAGGTGGTGAGCTAGCTGCCACAGTTACACAGATCTGCAAAAAGAAGAGAACAAGGACACCTGCTATTAACAGATATCTGCCACAGCCTGTGAAATTTCCCAAGCAATTACAATGGACACTGCAGTGAAGAGAAGTCACTGAGAGAGGTAGCTGGACAGGCTACAAGATTCCGGATCACAGCTTAAAAAGGAAGGTCATCCAAGCCAGAGCGCAGAAGCCCGGGAGCTCCTTAATTAGGATGAGCAAAACGAAACAAGCCACAAAACAACCCAACAATTCGGACCTTAATGGCACCAGCTAGTTGTCACAGTAACACAGATAACCCTGGAGGCTAATTAGCGCCAAACGTCACACCTTTGTTAATTGAATTAATTTGAATTCAGAAGCTCTCTCCCCTGCCACTGTGTGTCCCGAGGAGGGGTGGGGCACTGCCTCCCGCCCCCAGCGCACGTGAAGTCTCCTGAACCGAGAATGAAAGCTCTCGACCTGGGCGAGCTCCGCCTGGCCAGGGCAGGGGGATGAAGAAGACTGGGGGGGTGGGGGGCACTCGACAGGAAAGCCCATCTGGCCCACGCATGCAAATCAACACCCAGAATGTTTGATACACAGAGCAGATAGCTCGTTCACTCAGAGACTCAGGTCTTAAGCTCAGCACTGGCCATAAGCAGATCTGTTTCTTCAGTCGCTGTGGCTACCTACCATACAGTGTCTGTCTGTATGAAAGACCGACTAATTGAATTCATCTGGACAGGCTGCAATACACACTATACCTAAGCACACAGAGAAAGACAAAGTTCACCTTGGTGTACAGTGTAGTGAAAACACCGCCGCACACTCACATTCTCCAAGACTTTTCGAAGGCATTCTTGAAGCATGCCCAGGGGTGGTGAAGTCACTGCAGAATCACAGCCAACTTAGTGCTGGCACGGAGTCCTACAGATTTATGAGTTTTGGGCCCTGGACTGTACATTAGCATAAAGCATCTATATCAGATCCAGAGCTCCCCAATAGCTTGGGTACCAATGACAGCTCCCAGCCAAAAAGTGAAAGAGGGTCACAGTTATACTGCATTACCCCCCACCCACCTTCCACCCTATCCTATAGGTGAAACTGAAGCAAATCCAGAGTTGTAAAGGTAGCTCCTGCCACTTGTGACGTTTCAACTCTATACAGATATGCATGTGCCTAGTTCTGTTATTTGCATTTGTATTAATGAAATACACAAGCAGTTACCTGGACTCTTTACTGAGAAACTAGAATTCAAATAAAAAGGGAAGGAAGGAAATGATAGATTTACAGTATATAGAAATTTGCTGGCCTGCTCAGATGAAGCCATCTCACAGCCACACATACTCCAGGCATTTAGTCAGACAATTTCAGCAACGCATCCTTATCTGTCACTCAGCGTTCAGACAGATCCACCTTTCCAAAAACATTAAGGCTGGCTACAGTATTCGAACAGCAGGGCATTTACATGAACTAAAGAAAAATCAGTTAAACACTTCCCGCTGTTGAAAATGATTCAGTGAGTGCAGACATGAGCTTCTACATTGTATGGCTTTTCCCCAGCAGTGAAAGTCACCACCCCTTACCAGCATGTCTTCACCAGCTTTAGGCTACTGAGCCCCAGCTACCGACCTCTTTCACAAACACAACATGACAAGACTCAGCCCTCAATCATCTCAAGTCAGCCAAGAGGAGACTGTTCAGCCCTCCTCAATCGTCTAGTTGCTCAGTAAGTCATCAATCCTCCTCAGGCCCGCCATCCAAAGACCACAGATTGTCAGTTCAAGACACCCACAACTCTCTGTGTAAAGAAGTACCTTGAATTTCCAGTCAACAATAGCATGGCCCCATTTATTTTTCTCATAATAACAGATACATAAAACACTGACACACTGAAATCACTATCTCTCTTATTCAGTTCATCCCTTTGCTGCTGAAATGTTTCCCCAAGCTTAGGAAGACGAGATCTCATCTTCAATGGTCTGTTCTAATTGATCCTCTAGTTGTTTAATAGGGAAAACATATTTATTGAGATTGATCACCTCTCCCCAATTGAGGTCAGCAGGTTTTAAAAAAAGTAATTTTAGCCCTTTAACATGAGCCAACAAGAGCACATCAAGCTCGCTAAAGAGTAGACATGAAGACGGCAGTATGACCATCTACAAGCTCATCTCCGAGCAGGGCCTGGCACAGTCACTCAGTGGAAAAGGGCTGTGAAACCAAGGGGGAACAGAAATACTAGAGGAAAACAGGACAGACAGTTCCACTTTATCTGGGGCGTGCTCAATTTAATATGAAAGGGCAGCTCCATATTTTCATCCTGTAGCTCATGCATCTGTGCTTTGCCAAGTTTATTTTACTCCATTTATTTCATGCAAAAACTTCGATTCTGATTTATTTGTTCAGCCGATTTTCATACACAAGTGCACTCCTTTATCTTTCAGTCTTTAATGCTCCACACCTCGTTCAAAAAACAGAGCTTAGACCTTAAATACACCTTCCACTCCAATCCTCGGGGCTCTGTAAGTTTTTCTGGTTTGCATTCCAATTAATATTTTAATGGCCTAATTAAGCTCGTTATTTCATTAACTGGGCCTATTAAACCCCTCCCCCCAGGCTCAAGCGGGTGACATTAAGGAGAGCAATAGAAGCTGCTGTATCCAGCAATAAACAGGCTTGATTGGCTGCTGTTCGCTGACAGTATACTGGGACCACTGACAGGAACCAGCGCTCTGCTCTCATCTTCTCTGTAGGGAAGCCTACTGTTACAAAGATAATGGGCAAAACTCATTGACTCTCCTGCATAACTGTCCCTCTGTGTATGAAAGCTTTTCATCTGCTTGCACTTAATGTTGCTTAAATCGGATGAATAAAAAAAAAATCAAAACAGCAGATTTACTGCCTGTTCCCCAATGCGCAGTATCGCAGACAGAATTACCCCAGCTATGTGCAATTCCTATCCCCCAAGATGCCAAACACAGCGATGCTGATTTCCTACAAAAAATGGCATCTGCGAGCTTCGAAAAGCCCTGTTCGATACAAGAGCTCTGCCCCAATATCTAACATATTTTTGGTTTAAATATTCTTTGACATTTTTTAAAATCTAATTCTTGCAAATCAAAATGCCAAACCATTATGGTTTTTGAAGCGTTCAAGAATTTAACACTGTTTAGCCCTGGCAATGATGATGAGACCTTCAAGCTGTTGAATTCTGTAATGATGGTTTCACTGCTGACGGGCGGTTTTCTTGTAGCTCTTTCCAGTGGGGCAGAAACTGGGGAAGTTGCACAGGGGGTTAGCGGTGTGATAACGAGCATAATAACTTGCAGCTGAGAGGGCCGCGTGTAGGGGTGGAACAATTCTCAGAGAGCACAGACACTAACAACAATGAATAAAAAGAAGAAGATTGGTGCATACCCTGTATGAATCAGATATTACAAAGCATTCAGGCAGCCCCTGCCCTCTTGGAGTTTCTTCATTCACCAGAAAGGTTTCGGTTGCCTGCAATGCAATATAACAGTCACTGAGACATCTGCGCCTTACACTCCTTAGTTACACCGTGCACTACAACAGTCAAGCAACTATTTTTTTAACTTTAATTTTTTTTACTGTTTTTTTTAACATTTGTTTTTACTGTTTTACATCCAGTGTTTTCACATACATGTAGTTAAGATTTATATGAAACCAAAATTCAAACCGATTTTGGAATTTGCAATAAAAACTCTCAAACAATTTATCTTATAACAGTTAAGGTTCTTTTTACCTTCTTTATACTTTTGTAAACATATACATGTGCACATTATATTTTAAGGTTTCTTTTCACTGTAGGTACAATACACTTTTTAAAGTGCAATTGAGCTGTGCTTCAGTTATCAAAACAAAATTCTGTTTAAAGGCCATTTGATTTTAATCCCCTAAATTCCACAATAATGCATCAAATTGGGATTGATATCCTCACAAAGGCACTGAGAAAGTCAATCCACTGGGCTTCTTCAGAATGAAAGTTGACACATAAGTGGACAATACATGTAAGTTCATTTAAAAGTTAAAACAGGAGGCACTTCTTTACACAAAGGGTGGTGGGAGTAGGGAACAGGCTACCAAGCCCATGCTGGTAAAGTCCTTCCTGGCTGGATAAAACAACTGGATGAGATCCTTGAACCAGGATCAGATCAGGTTTTAAACAAGAGGAGGCCTTTATGGCCTGTTTTTGTGTGTTGATATTTCATTCTTCCCTGTTACCAAATCAATTACAGTTCCCTTGCCTTGTTCTTGTATTGTTGTTCTGAGGGCATGCTGGGCTGTAAGAGCTCACTCCGGTCACAGAGAGATTTGGTCACTGGTGTGATGACTGGCTTATTGCTTGATTGTCACAGAGGCAGACAGCACAGAGACAGGCAGGCAGACAGCATATCGACATGCCTCATGCTCTTCTGAGCAAGTACAGCAGTACCCACAGCTCCTCTAGTATTCACTTGTGTCTACATAATATCTACCTCCCTCACCACAAGTCAAAACGTATCCATAACCCTAACCCCGAGCTTAATTCCATCGCATTGACTCCGCTCCAAAATCCAACCTGTAACCCTAACCCCAAAATTCGGCAAGCTGTATCAAATGCCTTTCCTATGCTCGTGAACCCCTGGAGACACTTTCCGTGCTTTCAAGGGGGTAAGGGGGAGGACATCGGGGCGTGGCGTCCGTAGGACACTTGGAGACCAGTGCATGTGCCCCCGGGGGCCACTTCAAGAACGCCCTCCTGCCTTAAAGAGGGGGCCGTGAAGTGTCCGCCTCTACCTCCCAAAGCCCCGTACCTCCCAGGCTGCCACCCACAGTAACGAGTCCCAGATGCTCGCTAACCACCAAAGCCCCAGAGGGAACCGCCGCGAAGGAAGCAGGGGCTATTCATATCTTCGCAATGAGTTACATTGTTAAATAACACTCAGCAGTCAAATAAAGCCCAGAATTAGGCCTGGAAAGTGCAGACGGAAAATGAGAAGCTGCGGTTGTGTGTGGAAAACAGCTGCAGGCAGCCTGCGGGATGGGGCTTCAGCGCGGAGAGGAGCAGGAAGGGGAGGGGAGGGGCAGAGCCCTCTCTCTGCAGGTCTCAGGTTCCAGCGCCTGGGTGGGGAGAGGGCGCTGAGGGGGACGGGGGACGGGGGGGTTAATGCAAAGAATGCCCCCCCCCCTCCTTTTCCCTTTTCCTCTCCTCTTCACCCTCTCATTGGGTACTCATCAATGCTGATGCAAAGCCACCAGGAAACGTAATTATTTGTAACTGAACTCTTTGCTGCAGGATCCCTTTCGAATGCTGTTTTTTCTTCCCCTAACACTGAAGACAAAGCAGCATTATAAACTGTGGCAGTGCCACCAACCCCCCCACCCTACCCCGCCAAGCCCTGATTTTTGATTTGTGGCTCCCATGATACGCCATATCCCAGCTGCACATGGCTTGTGCAAAGGAGAGGAGCGGTGAGCGACGGTACTGCCTGTCGTGATTGTGCACACATCTAAGCTTGAGGTTGGTCCGGTGGTTTTGCCAAGTTGCAGTTCAAGATCCTGAAGTGCCCTTCTGTCACTGTCACTCCACGACAGCCTTCGGGGGAAACCCCAGTTCCCCAATCCCGGGGGGGAATCCCAATCCCAATCCCGGGGCTAATGACATTGCCTGGATGCAAAACAAGTCAGGTCCGGACTACAGGCCTTGCACATAAAGAGAGGTCATTTATTGATTAGGCCAACCAGGAATCCACAAAATAGGATTTAGGTTAAATGCATATTTAGAACTTGCACAACACAGTGATGTGTTATTTTCCAGGAAGCCAAAGTAATTACGCAACTCTTTTTGAAGTCTTGCAAAGGGACAAATGAGTACAGCGCTAATTTACAATCTGTGTGCGTTTCTGAAATTCTGGGCCAGAGTGAAGATCTGTGGCATGAATGGAGTCTCTTGCTTCTATGCACACAAACCAGAGGAGAAGAGTGGAAACTACGTGGAAGTGCATTTAAAGAGGAGAACAGGAGACATCTCTTTACTCAAGGGGTGGTAGGAGTGTGGAACAAGCTGCCCAGCCACAGTGTTGAAGCTGATACCCTGGCTTTTCTCAAGAAACGTCTGGGTGATACATTTGGATCAATGAGCTACTCAATACCACACAGGCTATATAGTGTAGGCTGAATGGCCTCCTCTGGTCTGTAACTGCTGTTATGTTCTAATTCACTCACCCAAGAAATATAAATCTGATTAGTTGAAACGACTAAAACAAATGAAGTGGTTTCATATATTACCATGACGTATTTGCTGAAGAATGACATGATTTGATGTAATCCTCCAAAGCACAACCACTATCTCTTCACATGCACATGCCCTTATGATACATAGTATTAATTAAATATGGAATCACTTTTTACAGATAAGTAACATATGTCCAGTCCATATGGACACCCCTGAGCAAAACCAGCCTAAAGGCCTAATCTAATTAACATTTCACAAATTAAAAAAACTCTGTGAAATATATTTTTGACCTAAATGGACAGAAACATAGCACAAGTACTTTACAAAAGAGGGAGGCGTGCATTGGATTACATTATCGATTCTTTAAAGCGTGTAGAGTATGTATGTCATGAAACATTTTCTTAAAGAATCTCTTGACAGTAAGGGTAGATAAATTGAAGTGTTAATACTTCTGAAATCACAATCTTTTCAGGCACAAATTACAGAAATGTATTTATGAAAGTCACAACCAATAATGGTGCACATTTATTTCTCTGCAATAAAGCAATGAAAGCAATTTCTGACAATATTTCACATTTGTTGAATACCAAAGGAATTAATTTTCAGTTGGCACAAATATCAGACAACAAAGCAAACGTTTTAATATGATTTTGCTTTTGATTTTCAGTTATATATATATAAAACTGTGCTCTATCTCCTTTTTATATATAACAGTGTAAGAATGAGGTTGATCTCCTTAGCCATTTAAAATTAGGATTGCGAGCCTAATTCAGTAAGAAGTGAACTAGAATGTTGCACGGATTCCACAAAAAATGTCTAACTAAAAATTATCACTGCATTGAAATGATTAGAGGAGCACACTGTGAGGGCTGATACAGTATACTGGGACTTATCAAAACCAAAACTACCTTGACACTGGTGACATAGAGGAACATGGTAGCTGCTGAAGAGCTGAATGGCCTGTTCTCAGAACTATCTTTCCTTATGAACAGATAAGCTCTGCACTTGTGAAGCTATCCCAGTATATAGGCCCAAATCTACCTCTCTTGTCTGACATTTGAGGGTTTAATTAGAATGAATTTTTTTCCTGTGTGTTTTTTTAAGGGGCATGCACATATATTAGGCAGGATAATGGGATACAAGAGGTGAATCAGCCAGGCCTTGGTGCCTAACTGAGTTCAGGCCTCGAGTGTTACATGCAATGAGTACACAACACACACACACACACACACACACACACACACACACACACTCAGCACCTGGTCCCCTCATGATTCTAGTTCAGGCCACACAGCAGCCCCCAGGAGCTCACAGCCATCAGCCATGTCTTGTTTATTACTGTCATTACTGTTGTTATTACGTCTCATAATTTTTGCTGGTAACGGACGGCTGATGACGAACTGCTAACGTGGTCTGTGGCAGCCACATCAAAGCACCGGGGAAAACTTGTTAAAACAATTAAAAGGAGGAACAAACGAACATCGTGCAACTCAGTGCCAAAGCCACCCCAGGGGGGACACACTGTAAATATGGTATTATATTCAACTCAATATTGGGGGAATGGGGGTGAGGGGTGGGCAGTAAGGGGATTTCAAACACTGCAACGACCAAATGTTATAAAGGGATCAAAATAAATGCAGAAACAAGGATAAAATGTAAAAGAACATAAGAAAGGTTACAAAAGTGAGGAGGTCCACCTCTTCCATTTGATAGTTATTAGTTAAGTGATCCAATTAACCAGCCACTTCTTGAGGGAAGCCAGATATCCACTTCAACAACATGGCTGGGTAGCTTGTTGCTGACTCCCACAACTCTTTGTGTAAAGTGCCTCTTGCTCTTGGATTTAAATGCACTTCCATGCAGTCACAATTCAGTCAAGGGTACAACAACAGTGTCCCACCTGGGAATTGAACCCTCAGTGTCCTACCCAAGAGTGACTAGCAGCTCAATGATGACAAAACCAGGACACACAAAAATGCTGCCCTTGGATAAATTGTCACTCTGTCCGTACCACTGTCCTTTTGTAGCTTCATTTCTCGCCAACTGAAAAGTTAAGACGTTTTTGAGCGGAAGGTGAATCAATGTTTTGCCTGAGGGGTACAGATGAGTAATTACTGGAGCAATAAATAACCATGAGATACATCATGGATGCTGCCTGCAGCACAGGTTCAGATTGGCCTTTCCCAGGGACTGCAGACGCAACGCGAACTGAGTCACATCCGCCCTTCGTCAACAGGTAAGGCAGCAGGTGAGACCAAGTCGAGGCCTCCAGAAACCAGCTCTGCAGTGTTCCCCGATTATTGCCATGTGGGGACAATTGTGAAATTGGACAGTTGCTGGTATCTGAGACTGTTCATCATCAGTTGTTCCTTAAATACCTGTGGTCTGGTTAATCCTAGTATTGAAATACAAATTGTCTGTGATAGTCAACAACATGTTGGGCCATGTGCTTTTCGACAAGAGGGAAGTCAGTCCGACTCTCTGTGTGAATCCTCGCTTCTGTCCTCCCGTCTCATCTGCAGTGTGGCGCTGCTCTTGAGGAGCTCTTTAAATTGGTTTTAACAATGGCAATTTGCAGCCTTAATTGCGCTCCCCACTTCATCAAAGCTGCTCCCTAAAGACATACTTGTTTTATCCCATTTGTTTCCTTCTTCTGTGAGCGCGTGTCTGTTACTTGTTTTTTCAGAGGGTGTGGGAGGGTGAAAATTAAAGTTGGACGCCTCGTTTCATTTTAATCACATGTCCCTACAGTCCCCCCCCCCAACCCATCACCACCACCACCAATGAACAGCAATCACAGCCGCGCACACTGCCCGATGTTTTCATCTCCTACGCGTTAGGTCCCATCAGGAAAAACAGAAAAGGAATCTTGGCAGTCAGAGGTCTGGGAGACAGGTGAGAGCATTATGACGTCAAAGGGAAATACTACACGATTCTGTTAATGCAAAGCACAGCTCACAGATGCGACACTACGTATAGCATATATTCACAGCCACATAGGTTTTGACTTTACCCTGATGAGAGCTCATCCAGGTATGAAAAGTGACGTATAGATGACACAGGATGCACCTAATGTGATATCACCGCTCTTGCAGGTAACAACCTGCACAGCAATAAACAGTGTGAGGATAATGATATGGAATGGGCTCTGATGCACACCTTCCTCCTGTCCTTGCTCGGATTTTTCCACCAGATTTTTCACCAGCTCTGATCACACACAATAGTTCAGGTAGTTCTTGGAGAGGAATATAAAACCCTCACTGCACGGCAGTTTGAGCTAGTTCCCTTCCATAGCTGCTGACACTTGCTCTGACGGGACCGACAGATCAGAAATCCAGTCCACGTAACTTTGTGTTAACTTCTCCTCGCCTGTGTGAGCAGCAAAAGGTTGTGGCAACAAGCAGGAGATGACCCTGCCCGTCAGCCTTCGCCCTGCACAAGAGTCCAGCAGAGACTTATCAGGTTTTTCCTTGCGGTTCTGTATGGGGGAAAAGCCATTCACTGAAAGAAACGAGGGTGCCATTCAATCCAGCTGAGACCTCACCAGATGACATCACCTCGACAGAAAGCCAAAAGAGGCTGGCCAGCCGAGACTTATAACCAGCATTTCAGATTCAGAAACTGGCTTGTCCTACTCTCTAATATGCACCAACATCGTCACTACAGGATATAATTATATTACAATTTACACAGCTCTGAAAACAAACTCCTGTTATTATTCCCCACACAGCCAAAGAAACCAGAGATATTGCTGGATAGATCTCAAGGGAAAAAAAAACATCATCTATGTTACTCTTGCAAAGTAGCAATTTTGTGCATGTAAAACAACAAATGCACAATTCCTGCTTGAACAAAATACAAAAAACTCCCACCTCCAAAACAACAGAAAATTATATTCTCCCAGTCAATAAACGCAGTGAAACACAACTTGACAAATGAAGCTTACAGCTTTATACTTTGAATAGTAATAATGCAGTATACTATATACTATACTAATTGTGCACGTCACTTAATAAATATTTAACGGATGTATTATGTATTATGATTAACTAATTCAGCTTGTGATTTTGTCCAGACCGACTTACATTTGTACCCATTTACAGAGCAAGGTATTTTACTGAAGCAATCTCAGCGAATAACCTTCCCTTTCACAGCACAACAGCAGAGCCCCAACTTAAGGTTTGAACCTGCACCCTTCCAGTTATAAGACCAGAGCCCCGCTGTAATTTAGCACTGCTGCTCTGTTAAGCAACTATTAGTAGAGTGGCTTCAATTAAATCACAGCAAACATCTACTGTGGATTAATTCCATGGCATTAACAAACCCTAATCCCGACCATAGCCTGAACCATACCGCTAACTGTAAAGCTTATATAATAATTTCTTAATGAGATTTTAAACCATTTCATGTGAAAAGGATGTTAACAGACGGTTAGAAGCGAGAGTTAACCTAAAGTGTGACCAAAATTAACTGTTTCAATGCAGTTTGTCGATTCTACCAGAAAGTAACAATTTTGTCCAGAGTTGCGCAGCAGAAGATTTTAAGTGATTTATTTTCGTATCTCTAAAGCTATACACACGAGTGAATCTGAAATCATGTAATCTGAAAGAGCTGTATTTAAATGTAAAAATCTGTATCCGCCAATGCGGAGCTAAATCCAAGAAATACACATCATAATGTTTACATTTCGCAATGCTGTATTGCTGTACATAGAAGCATTTCAGTGCAAAAAACGCTGTCCCGGTTTTCAACACAAATTCTGCCCCTTTCCAACTTTTCCTGTAGTTCTGTCGCTGTGATAGGTTGTAGGCTATTTTTTTAACATTTATCGTATAGATGTAAGTCCTCCATTTAGAAATGTAACTGACGGATATTCGTTTCCTTTCCAGCTCGACGCTGAAAAGCGAGGTTCGTGCTACAGCGCGTCCGAGTCCAGGCGCACGAATTCGATCCGGGCTGCCCGTCTCTCACACACACCGCAGGCCGCAGCGCGGCACTGGAAATCCGCGCTTTAACACAGTCGAGCCGGACTGGCTGAAGGCGAAATTAAAAAAAAAACACTTTAAAAGAATTTATTTTAAATCTACGACGATTCCGCATACTATCCCGTGTACGGCTATACATTTTGGATATTCCGGTACTTTCCTCTGTTCGAAACCTGCTGCAATTAAAAACTCGTATCCAGCCCCTCTCGGTAAAAAGGATCGTCTTAAACTCGCAGAAAACTTGAACTCGCACCTGGGAATCGATTCTCGAAGAGTCAGATTCTACACGCGGTGTTCTCTAAATTCCTCTCTATTCCTTAAGAGGGGAAACAAATCTTAAAGTGTTACACATTTTTCGCTGAAGTCCGTCGTGGCGGGTATGAAGTCTATTTTTTTTTCCTTCAGCCCAGCCACCCGCTCACTTCTGACAATTCTCCCACACACGAACGTTTTCCTTCGAATACACAACCCAATTCGAACACAAATAATGCGATAATTCTCCAAAGCGCCGGGGATGGGGGAGGCAGAAATGAAAGTCGCTCTAATCTCACCGAGCGAAAATGCAAAATAAAAGAAACCTTCGAAGTTTTTAACAGCACCTTGCGTTATTCGCTTAGGCGTCCTATTCAAAATCATACACATTAACCAATAAAACTGAATACGACCGGTACGCCAACTGGTATTTAAAAGTAACACCCTAGTATTTGTAAATCAGCTCGGATGAAATATATCTATGTGTGTTTCGGGGTAAAGGGGCTCTGTTTAAGAATCAGGTGCAGAGAGTGGTCTGGCAGCTCTGGCGGCCGGGAACTTCTCTGACCAGACGCGGAGAAGGCGCCCTTCTCAAGCGGTCCACGCCAGCCGGGCAGAGAGCGGGGGCAGTTGCTGGGTCCCTGCCTCTCCATGGCAAGGACGCGGAAACACGCCTTTTCATATTTGCAGTACTGCAAACCAAAGACAGCCCGACCTGCCGAAGCCAAGCTGTCCTTTTATTAAAAGGGGAGCCTTATTTTCGGGGACATGCACCTGCTTCCTCGCAGTTTAGGCACGAAGGATTACAGCGCTCATGGACGACACTGAGGAAAGAGTCGCAGCAAGACGCTGAAGCTACCCTGCACTTCGAAAATTTCCACGCGCAATAAATCACTCACGCAGCTCGCACCGGACACCCGACATTTTCAGTGTTTTTTTTTTTTGCCCATGCACGTTCGCAACGAACGTGGTTAACGGGGAAAATACCGAGCCCCACTGGTTCATGGTTTATCCTCAAGCGGACTGTCACCTCCCCAGCGTCGCC
This sequence comes from Atractosteus spatula, assembly GCF_055471065.1. Taxonomy (NCBI): domain Eukaryota; kingdom Metazoa; phylum Chordata; class Actinopteri; order Semionotiformes; family Lepisosteidae; genus Atractosteus; species Atractosteus spatula. The sequence goes on from NC_142719.1 coordinate 17,882,854, forward strand.
CTGCATCCGGTGAGCCGCCAGCGACGAGCACTGACAGCCGGGCACCTCGGCGTTTCGCAAGTCTGACAGGAACTTTTCACACGAAGTGTGTCTGACAGCAGATGACTCCCTGGGGGTTGACGACTTACAGAAGGACCACAGTTTATGAAAAGCACGTCTCTATACAGAGCTACCCACGCATGTGGTGCGCGTAACTCACACCACTGGAAAACGATTCTCGGCCGCAGGCTGAATTAAGTCTGAAAAGGTGTATATGCATGTACAGTATCTATATAAAAGGTCGGCCATGGGATTTTTCTCAAATTGTCAAAGGTGCAAGGGCCACACGGGTCCACCTCACACAAGCGCAGGACGCCGGTGACTCGCTCCGAGGTACTTGACATCGGTAATTACGGAGACGAGACAGAAGGGAGTTTTATCCCAGGCTTCACATGAGCGGAGCTGAAAAGAGTTTGCTCCTGGAAGGGTAGGAAAAGGGTTATGGGGTGGGGGTGTGGAGGATGCGATCATATTTGACGCCAATACTTACCGACTGAACTTGGAAAAAACACTTTTAGAGAAAGTTACTCATGACTGATCGCGACTTAAAGAGCCCCGAATCGCAGGGAACAGGCGCCTTCGCTTGGTAACACGTACACACACAAGCAGGAAAAAAAACTCTTAAAATAGAAACCCTACCCTACAGACTTCATTAATTACATTCAGATAGACGCACAACAGGCTTGTAAATACTACGTTAATGAGAAAGTTATGCCTCATGTGAATAAAAAGCTATAAGCGATATATTTCACAAAAAGCCGTGAAAGTTGGATGCAAACTAAAGACTCCTTGTTTCTTATTAGGTACTAAAAGGTGCTGCCAAAGCAACGTTTTCTTTTCTGGTTTAAAGAGAAAAAGACTTGTTTACAGCCTTTCAAACGTATTAAAAAGAGCAAATTATTGATTTACACGGCACGTACCATTATGGTGCAGGGAAGTTTGCCAAAAGTCTCAAAGACCCATTTTTTTTCTTTAAAGGAAAAAAAAAAGTGCAGCTTCCAAAAAGAGAGAGAGACTCGATTTCTTCGGTGATACCGGAAGCACACAAACCTCTCAGCGCAAGACGGCCTGTAGCCCAGCAAACATTTCTTTTAAAAAAAAACCAACAACTCTTCTTAGAAAAAAAAAGGTGAGCTTATCCCAGTCCTCCAGACCGTAGCTGCGTTCGGGGGTTTCTCTCTCTGTGGCTCGACCTCGCCGGAGCGACTCGTGGGTCCAGTCGCGGAGACGTCGCGTCCTGTGCTCCGCTCTCCAGACCGAAGCTCCGGGCGAACAGACAGGCGAAGCGGCGCGGCTCAACCCAGTTCTGTACGGCCGTGCAACCAACCCCCCAAAAAAAAGAGTTCTCGAATGAATTTAAGACTGACAGTAAGTTGTTGTCGTTGTTTTCCAGCAACAGTTATTTTGTTCGTTTTAAGATTCCTTCTAGCATCACCTCTCCCTCTCCCTCTCTCTCTCTCTGTCTCGCTCCCCCCTGCCCAAAAAAAAGCTGAACCCCTCCAACCGCCACCAACAACCCCCCCTCCCCACCACCCCCACCACCTCGGTTCTTCTCCAGCCTCTTCCTCCGCCGTGCAGAAGAGTGCAGCGCAGATCAGACAAAAAACCCCAACAAGATCACGGCCGTAATCTACTGGAGATTACCGTGCGGGAGCCCGGCTGGAAGAGAGAGGAGGAAGGTGTGCGCCTGTTGGGCGGGGGTGGGAAATAAAATAATATAGAGAAACAAATAGATTTGTGGCTACACACACACACAAACTAGCTAACGAAGGAGAGGACTGGCCCTGAGATCGGGAGCCGTGGGTCTCTGTAGGAGCAACGGAGAGCTAGTGAATTATTAATAAAGGACCGCGGCTAGCAGTCTGTCGCGTCTGCCCGTGGCCGGAGCCCCATCTCGGGGTTTAGCAGCATTAAACTGACGGGCTCGGAGGACATCGGCAGCGGCGGGGATTAGACCTCGCCGGCTGCAGAGCCGCCGTTACCCGGGAGGCAGGACTCCGGGAGGGAGAGAGAGAGAGAGGGAGAGTGAGGTGGGAGAAAGTGAAGGAAGTCGGAAAAAAAAACCCAGGGAATAGAAAACGAAGCAACAAAAAGGCAAAGATGCAACGCGAATGTGTGAAGCGCTGCCTATAAAAATGTGCTTTTTTAAAAAAAATTCACCAAAGGGCAGCCACGCACATGAGTGAAAACGGGCTCGAATAAGCCAGCGCAGCGGTTTGCAGCGTTAGAGCTTCCGCAGATCGCACGGCTGTCGCGCACGGCTCAAACTTTCACGGGTGTCGTGAAATATATAGCAGAGCGATGCCAACAGTGATAACTACAGAAAGCGAGAAGATGCTGCATACGGGATGTGTTGGGCAGTTGAGAAAGAAATTGTATCTAATCAGTGCCTTCGTCTGTATCCGTCTGCAATTAGGAATTATTCATGTTTGCTCTGTGTGCCTTGTCGCATATGGGATGTATACAGCAAACTTACTGGGAGAAGCGAACACAAGAGAAGTCCTGTAATACTTATTATTGTCTGTAATGTGAATTGTTTTGTAAAGGTGCGCTGCGAACTAAGCTTCGCGATGTTTTCCCCAGGGTGTTTTTGGCAAGCCTTGATGTTTTTTATTCTATATATCAGCAAACGCCGCAGGCAGGCTTTTAAAAGAAACCTACGTGTTAACGGCGTGTGGCTCAGCCAAGCCTAAGAGATTGTGCGCGTCTGTCTCTTCTCCATCATTTGAAATGTAATTGAATTGCATTTCAATTACTTATTATTAGATCATCGCACCATATACAAAAACACAAAGACCTTATTCACTGAAATATAAATGCAGTGTACATATATGCGACGAAAATGAGAAATCAAAGCGTGCTGGTAAATTGAATCATTTCAGGTTTCTTGCAATCCGATGACTCGTGTCGTCACATAAAGCGCCGCCAAGATCCCCTAAATATATTTCTTCGATCTTAAAATCTCCCCCGACTGAGAACTTCGCCGTAACGTTTCTGTTTTAATTAATGTAAAGGTCCGATCACCCATCCTTACAAAGATGAGAACATCTCGAATTATTCTTCCTTCTCGCGTTTTTCCACTACACTCCTCTCGATTCACGCACCTGGACTAGACTGGACGGTTTTTTGACATTTTTCTTAAACTGTGGAATGTATTCGAGTCATTTAAAACACACAGCAAGACAAGGAGCCTAAACAGACTAATACTAAAAAACCCTTTGGTCTCAACTGCCCAGATTGCATAAAGGTGTGGATTTTGTTTCCGCGAACAAAGAAAATATTTCAGAGTGGGTTGTGTTTTTTGTGAAGAGAAAGGAAAACGCTCACAGTACTGTTTATTTACAAATCAACACTGTATTAACCCAACACACGAGACATTTCTTAGTTGCCGTTCATCTCCACAGACGTCTGCAATCGCCAAACAACTCAATATTCCAAAGAGGAGACTGTTGTTTACAGGCTTATAAACTAAACGACAGGGATACAGACCCTATGGTGTTTAATACAGACGTGTTTCTTCTCACTGCTTTACTGAATTCCGCACGGTGTCACAATGGTAGGCCTATAAATAGGCCTAAGCCTACATCAATAATGTTAATATTTGACCAATTTAAACCACACATTAAATACGACACCCATAATGGTCTCTGATCTCCTCTATGCAGCCTTCAGGGATTCTGTTTCACCTTATTGCGCTGCATCATATATTTAATTCAGCACCGTTATCAGTCGTCGAACTAGACTGTTCTTTGTTCTTTGAATAGGGAATGCTTTTATCTTCAATCGATTAGGAATGAGCTGCTACAACGTTTCATGTCTGAATAATTTAACCATTTATTTATTTCTGGCACACGTCCCTAGCTTTTTTTGTTACACATTTTATTCTAATATTTTAATACACATTACATCCAAATGTATGTTCTAATGTATAGCTGTTAGGTTAAAATTTAAGATTAGGCTACTAAAGACAAAAGAATAGTGAAATTGTGATTCCCACCCACTCTATCCATGACAGTCAGTCCTCTGTCCAGATCTGTCATATCCTGACGTTGTTTTGTCTGACCATGCCTGCCACTGTCAAAGGGCTGCGCATGCGCAATGCACAGACGTGTCAAATTATGAATGTGACAAACGTTTCTTGAAAAAAAAATTCAACTGCCTGTGCAATAACCCTTTTTAATGTACATTACAATGCGAGGCACTGGTAAACTGCACTGGACAAAATAACTGCAAATAACATACACGTTTAATGTAGAAAATGTCGAGATATGACTCCTGTCGGATGCCAAGGAAAAGATTAACGCTTAATATAATCGTCCCCCTTTTCTCGCGCAGAAAGAGGCAGATAGAACGGTTTGTATGAAAAAAGTAAGCAAACAAGTGTCCGTGACGCTGTTTGTCATCATTAAGGTAAACCACACGTCAGGTTTATTTTAAAAACTTGGCAGGTACATGTGAAACATTTTTCCCGGATTTATAATAGATCTATTATTACTAATAATAATAGACCCCCCTAAAATGAACATTAAACATTCCGTAACCGTGTAAATGGAAAGAAAAGCGTGTTTTCTCCCCAGAAACCGAGTGACCTATTTACTCAGCGCCAGTGGAGAGGCTTAACAAAACGCAGCTGTTGACAAGTGGAAAGGAGTGGGGAGGACTGGAACAGGCAGAATCTGGATGGAAGGAAGGGCGTTTTGAAGCCGAAAACAGGAGGCGCTTCTTTACTCAAAGAGTGGTGGGGGCCTGGAACAAGCTAGCCAGCCCTCTCGTTGAAGCTGAACCGTGTTTCCTTCTATAAACGAAAGGACGAGATCCTCGGATCAATTAAGTACAATCTACCAAACGCGCAGGATGGCTTGTAACCTTTCACATGACTTGGGTATATTCGTTTGAAAGGACCTTTCTGAAATACTCGAACACAGAGCACGTCACAGATCTTCTATCTGTCTTGTTATTTTCATAATTAACCTTTCATTACCGTCACGGGAAATATTTCTGTGTGTCGCTGAACAGCGCAGGTCAAACTGGGAAGTGAAATAGTTTTCACAGCAGCACAAAGCCAGACACACATTACGTTTCTGCTGTCCATCTAATCCGTACTTAAATACCTGTGAATGAAACGTTAGAAAGGTCTAATAATTCATCAAAATACGTCGTCTTTAAGTGGCAAAATGTAATGGGCTTTTAATCCACTGTACATCCGAGCACCGAATCCGAGTCAACGGCCTACAAACCCTCTTCAGGCTTGGAGGCATTCACATTTGAACAAGTATTTTCGCAAATTTAGATGTGTTTGAGCGGCAAGGCAACGTGAAGTATTTTAAATCAAACACTCCATGTTTTTATTAACTGTCGTCGCACACTGATGTACTGTAATCAAAAACGTTTAGTTTGACACTGTCATCCCCAACCAAATGATTTCTGTAAAAATATTGCCTATATTTCTCGGATTAGGTCGATTTTTTTCGATAAAGGTCATGTACAATTAGGTCACATAAAGGAGAGCAAAAGTGACGAATTAGCTAAATAACTGACGAAATCTACAACAAAATATTACTCAAATGTATAAAAATGTCTCGGTGTTTTAGATAGAAAAGCCAAGCTAATGTGACATCGGCTCTAAAACAATGTTGTTGTTTTTTCGTTTGCACAACCACGCACTAACAATTACAAAAAATAAAAAAAATATATAAAAACACATCAGAATATCTTACATTGATTTTATACTGTAGCTATACGTCATTTAATCTAATTATTCAAAACAAAGCATTTCAGGTTTAGAATAGGTTATCTATTTGGGCATAAAATCCATTCATATTATGTTCTTATATCGAATTGAATTTTTTATTCAAGCTAAACATAAATAATGCTTGATGATTATTACGATTTTCAGTTAGAACTGATTTTATAAAAATAGCACCATAATTAAAAATCAATTTAGGGTCGTAAGTTCGATGAATGTAGCATATTTATATAAATAAAAATTCAAATTCACTTTGAAAAGTTTTTGAATATACGGGGGAATTTTAGATCAATTTTAATTTAATAGTATTTTTAAGATATATACTCTGAATACTAAAGAATTTACTAAAGACAATTTACTGTTTAAAGAGGCTAATTTACATGGTCATAGCTTAGTCCTGTTTAATAAGAGTGTGTTAAAAATAAATCAGGCTATTTAATTTGTTGGAATGTTATCAGATGCACAAGATTACACACTGAGTTACTGCACGGTGAATTATTTAATTTATGTCTGCTGGTTTTGTTCTTAGGAAAACAAAAATAGTAAAGTAACCCTAACAACATCGTCAGTAAATGCTGCTGTGGAAAAAAAAATGTTGAATATGAGCGAAAACAAAATAAAAAAAGTCAAAATCAGTCACATTTTCCACAAAACACTGTATGCAGATAGTTTTCTTTATTTTTGGCATAACCCGATCGTACACTCTTCTAAAGGGGACTAAGATCCGTGTGTTCTTTGGGCACCGCGGATATTTCCGTAGTGCTTTTGTTAGACGTCAATCAAAGGCGAACCGAAAGTGCACAGAAGCACATATTGTATATGAGTGGTTATCCAAGTTTACTTCTATCTCAAGCGTTACGTAAAGAGCGCTCTCCTGGATAAAGCCTACATTCCATTAAGTCACTGATAACAGACAAGTCAGAGGGGGACTTTTAAATGCGTTTCTCAGGTACAGCGAAGCGCACGCACCTGTCCGATGTTTTGCATGATATAAAAAAAGATCTTTAGGGAAAACGAGAATAAACCAACTTTTGTTTTTACAGTCAGAATGAGGTATTTTTCTACGTCCCACGGTTGTGTAGGTCTCTATTGCAAAATAGGAAACAGACTTATCAGAGGAAAACTCGCGTTTAACTCTTTAACTCTCGCCCGTGAAACAGTGGAGCAGGCGACACGAATCGTTCGCTTCGTCGAGACAAACGCCAAGAGGAAACAAAGTTTTGATGTGGATCTTGTGCAAAGTCACTCCAAATCGATTCCACACCTGAGCGCGCAATCTGCGGTTTGCCTTATGACCACGCTCACTCGAGTCACCCAAGGCGCAAGGTGTGTGCTTGCGGACTGAGAAGTACGGTTGTGCTGTCATTTGCTCTTGGAAGAATGATTATTACCTAAATCGGGAACGAGGAGAAAAAATTTGGATAGACTCCGAGTACCAGAATGATAAGGTGACGAAATAATAATAATAATAATATACACTGGATTCAAAAAACAAAACGTCGAATCGGGATAATTATGTCCTTTCTCATTGGAATGAGTTAATGAAAAGACTTGCTTATATTTCGTTTAGAAAATTAATAAAAGCCGCATCAAACACCTTTACTTTTTTTATAAGACGATTAGGAGAGTGGCGCTTATGACGATAAACTACTCACCACCCTCTAATAGGGAACTGCTAGTAGTCACCTGTGTCTCTGGTCTAAATGTTCAGCCGAAATCCGTTATTTTCTACACTAGGTAGGCTTATTCAGAGACTTGGGTGTCACATCACAGCTTCAGAAAGGTCCCAGCTCAGCTTAATTAAAAAGGGCTCTGAAAAAAGCGTTTTAAAAATTACAAATGCCTTTTTTTCTCACTTTAGGTACATCGTTTAGAATTCGAATTTTTACCCCTTGTTTTTCGTTGCTAAGAGACTTCAGTTCAGTCGGTTTCTCTTTGAGAGGGGTTATATCTGGAAATGGCACAGGTGGCGAATAAGTTGGTCAAAGCTGGAGGAAAGCTTTGCTGTTAAAGATTAAGAATTCTCTTGGTAGAACGTGGACTTTTTCAGCTTTTTTGACTTGTCTTTTAATTTGTTTAAAAACAATAAATACGCCCAGGAAATATTAAGTACTGATCAAACCAAGCTTTTTGAAATCATTAAATCAAATAGCTTCCAGATGAATCTCCGCTACTACACAACAAAAACTAAAACCACTAAAACGCGAATTTCTCGGCTGTTCTTTTTCTTAACACACATTATCTTCGACCAAAATGCTGAAATAACAACAATAATATTTTTTACAACACGTGTAACTCCATGCAAATCAAAACAGGTTTACATTTTTATCGAGTATCAGACTATGATAATACCATTTCTCTTTTCCCTGAAGATTAGAAATTCTTAACGATCTGTAAGATATTGGCTAACCTTTCACCTTTTCACCAAGGTTACAAAAACGTCACAAAAAAACTGCCGCTAAAATAGTCCTGAAATCTAGCTAGATTGGCGCTTCTGTTGACCGTATTAGGAGTTAAAGGGGTCTTAAATTACGCAGGACACCTGCATTTACTTCAAGCAACACAGATCACAGGATTTATATACCCCGGAACAATAATTAAAGCTGCAGAATTGATTAGTGTTTACTAATCATCTGCGATACCCTGTGATGCCCCCCTTACATACCAAGGGCTGTAAAACCAGGAACAACTAACTTATAAATCCTAATTGAAACAGCTCCACCTTAGCCGCTATACCCTAGTAAACAATCACAACGTATTTTCCCGCCTGGACGATATAACCACATATTGAGGCAATTTATTTCAGATTTAAACATACAGTTCACACTGGAATGTGTTATAATAGGTGAACAATAAACTAGCACACGTTAAGAGATATTTTAATGGTCATTCCAATTCCTCTAAAAAAGAGCCTCTAAAATAACACACACATGCTCTTAAACCAAGACATCCGGACACAGGTGAAACACTCGTGGAATTTGAAACAGATTTCAGGCAGTAGCCCGACAGACACATCTGAAGCCTGTAAAATACCGAATCGTTGAAGCTCTTCTTTCCTACAACTGTAGGAAATGAACGCTTTAAGTCCCTTCGGTCTTGGATTTTGATTGATTTTATTTAGTGGAGGGACACTTTGTCTTGGTGCTGTTAGGGCTAAATGAAACCTTTGCTCACCTCGTTGCAAATCTTTTGGTATCGAATTTTTACTCTTCCAAGATTGTTTATCTGAAACGTAGCTAGCTTCGTTTTTGCTGATCGTGTGAAAACTAAAACGGATAATTGTGACCTGATAAGTTAAAAAAACGTCTTGGTCGGTTGAATAAACAGTAGGCCTACATTCAGCTCAGGAGAGTGACTCAATTTATTACGCGGCGTCAAGCACAATTCCGTGATATGTAACCGGTAACTACCCCTCCGCTTGTAAAGTTTAAAAAAAAGCCTGGTAAGAGATTTATTGTAAGTAAGAAGAGACAACAGACTGCGATCAAAACCGCGCTCCTCGCATAGTTTAAGCACTGGCAGGAAACGAACCTTTTAAAGCCAAATTTCATTGGGAAGAGTGGACAACTGCCGTTAAACTGCGGCTGGTAACAATCCGTTGTACCTGTAAGCGCGTTCATATCGGTTTCCAAAAACATTACGGTAAATTAAGATTTATGATTTTGGCTTGTAAGGATTTCTAAACAGGTGCCGCTATTCTCTAATCAGTTGGGTTTCCAAGATGAGATTTAAAAAAAAAAATAAAAAAACATTAAAGTTTAAAGAGACAAGTCCGTTGATTGCGTCAGACTACAGGCGTGTGGCACCTGATTTAAGATGCTGAGTTTAACACAAGTTAGCTATTACCTGCTGCTTTTGGTAAATGAATGAAATACTAATTGAAGACAAAATGCATTATGCAGCAGCATATTTGATTAAGTTTACAGATGCTGTTTGGGATTTAAGTTTGGGGTTTTACCTAGCATAGATTAATTTGACGGTTTTTGTTTCCATTTTCAGTCTTCAGAAAAATAAATAATGCTAACAGAATTTGTGAGAAAAGCTTTGTGAGCCATCATTCCGAAGTTGTTTTGCCTAAAAAAACAACTCACTGATTTAGTAACTATCTGGTAACAAGACGTTTAATTTAAAAAGGAGGAGAATCAGGATGCTGATAATTGTAATAATTACAGCAGCATTAAAGACAATTTAGTTTAACGAATAATACTGTTGTTAAAGTAATACCCGGGGCCTAATTGTGGGGAAAATGCTATTTAATTTTAATTAGGCTATAAAAAGTATAGAATAATCTCAGCGTACTGTACAGGCTGTCATTACTGTTACCGAAAAGTAAAATGTCTGTTGATTTAATGAAATATCACAGAGTTAGAGTCAGTCATAGTAAGCAGCTATGAACCTCATTATTAACATAAAAATTGATTTTTAAACCTCGGGAAACCTCTTATGTTTTATTATTGATTGTAAAAAAGATGTTACAAAGAGAATACTTTACGTCTAAGTTTACATTTTCCCTCCATACATGGAAAATCAGCAGAGTTCAAATGTTTTGCAAAAAAGATCTGATATATTTGTCAAGTGTTTTATACTCCAATACAATAATTAGAAACATTTTTTTCATCTTTAAAATAATTATTCTTAGCTCTTCAGTTCCATTAATGTCGCATTTATAAACCGCCGAATAATGATGGTAAGATCCGGAAAACCAAAAACAGAAAAAGAAAGGAGAGTTTTCCATAAAGTTTACCCAACATAAGTATAAATCACTGTTGTAATAAAAGTAAGAAAAAAAGTTTTTTTTAAATATATTGAATATTGAATTCTTAAAATTCTGTAATTTGTATTTAAAACATTTTAATAGAAGCAAAGTATTCGAAATAGTCTGTAAACGCACAGGATAGCCCCCAGAAAATATTAAGCATTTATTAATGCATTTTCTCTATTTCCTGCATAAAATGAGATAACAATAAATATATTGCAAATATTTTATATATACTCTATACATTCACAGATCTGTACAGTGTACTATAGTGATCTGTATATTATACCACTAAAATGAATTACATGGAACCTATACATAATAGGCTAAAATATGGTTTGAGCTATTTAAAGACTAAAATAATTTAAAGAGTTAAAATTGCGTGGCGTTTTCTTAAACCCTTTGACGAAATGCTTTCAATGTTGAATCGCCTGTCAATCAAACACGCTCAACAGTGTAACTGTCTTGACATGCTAACAGGTCGGGTGGCGTTATCGGGGAACAAATACGTGATTTTGTGTATTTAGCGAATGCGAATATTGAAAAGCCACAGCGCAGGTCTTTCTCCGCCAGCCGGAGGAGGGTCACCACGTCTGAACAGAGGAGCAGAATGTTGCTCTTGAGACCGCAGCGCGTTCGTTACAAACCGCCGCACAGGACACAGTGGGTTATTGTTATGGGCGACGACTTGCGGGTATTAAGCCGGCGTGTTAAATATCAAAGTTCCCGATTAGTTTTTTTTTAAGCAACTGAGTTTCAAGGGGAACTGGGGGGGGCGGGAACGCTGACGTTTTCGTGCCGAACCTGAATTGATCAAATCAGGGGGACAGCGAGGGTCACTTCCAGCGCTTGAAAAGCGAAACCAGCGCGGCGGGGGGCGTACAGGCAAGGCGCTGGCGTTCAACAGCGTTTACACGGCCATAAAACTGAGGCGGGAAAAATGTCGACTCAGCATATAACACCCCTGTAAAAACAGCTCATAAAAGAAATGAAAAGCAAAGCGTGCGCCGGGGCATGTGCAGTAGACGATCTGGCCTTCACCAGAGGCTGCCGGGCGCTGGAGTCAAGAGTCGTTGGGGTGCAGGAATGGCCGAGCAGCAGAAATCCTTGCTGCATCAAAGATCAAGTCCCTGATCAAGTGCAGCTTCCCTCGAGGGCCACGGGGCCTGGGGGTCTTCGGGAACAAAACAACCCCCAAAAAGGCGCGCCTTGATTTTTGGAAAAGATCAGGCGAGAGGTTTCTCCGGCTGGCGCAGCCGCCGCAGGTACCGCCGCTCTTTGCGGGAGGCGAGCCAGCCAGCGCCTCCACAGAGGAAAGACGGGTTCGAGTCACGCTAGCGTCCGCGCACTGAGAGAGGGCACTTTCATTTCACACAACACCCTCCAGGCAACGAATGAGCGCAACTCTACCTTCTTTCAATCCTTCTTTCCAAAAGGGGTTTCTTGAAATTCTTTTCGCACACAACATTAAGATCACAACACAGCGGTCTATGTATCCTTACATTTTTTTTTATCATTCCCTGTTTTACAGAGGGTTTCTATTACTCGCAACCCAAGGGAAGATATGTGCATCCAGTATTTTTTATATTAGAGAGGAACTAGTTTCAGAGCAGGGTTGGGCAAAATTAATTATCGAGAAGTCTTCTGCTTTTCTCTTTAGCCCGGCACAGCATACGGGGGACTAGATCCAAACGGATTGGCGGAAAGTACAGAGATCTGCAGCCACCTTCACCGATGGCGTTCGTTATCATGAACACGGGCGCCACACTCCTTCCTCCGGCTCATTTTGGGGCGCGACGAATCGGACTGTGTCTTGAAAGGCGCCAGTGTAGCTCGGGAAGCTGCGCTCCGGCGCTGCCGCCCCGGGGGTCCGCGTGGCGAGCTCTTTATCTGCAGGCCTGCACCCCGGGGCAGCTCGCGCGGGAGGCGGGACACAGTCACCTGTTGTCGTATTTTGTTCTGATGTGTGGGCACCGCGTTCGTTTCTTTCTTTGCCGTCGTTTTTGGGGACGGCTGACTTGCACATACGAGGGTTTGGCACCTGGAAAATCCCGATATTTCATTCATGGAAAACATTTTAGAACAAGGAGTTTTGTTTAATACCGAGAGGATCATAACACCAGTGCAATAAAATATCATACATCAAACAACAAAAAACAGCTAAGATCTGTGTAGTGCCTCCTTCCGGTGAGCTACCGAAACAATTCTCAAAATACATAACATTATGAAATAGTCTTCCTGCTCATCAAAACATAGCTGTTCATCGCGGAGACGATATGGCGTCATATCACGTCCGCTGGCGTCAGTGGACTGAGCCCAGGATTCACATTTAAGGCCGATATGTGAGGGAAGTTTTGACCTTGGTGGCAAGTCAAACTTTTCTATACAAGTTTTCCCACAGCATGTGGAAAGAAGTCATATGAGATTAAGAACGAAGGAGCACGCCGCCATTGAGCACTGTGCAGGAAACTCGAGATACCATTTTAAAAAACCCTTTCTCCTTCTCTCCCTAACGTTGTTCCAAGACCGTGACGCGACACAGCAATGTCCTCTAAAGTCACCCCTTGCTCGACAGGACACCTTTCCTCCCCCTGAAAGGATCTCCAAGCGCTTCCCGCAACGGAAGAGACCCACTCCTGGTCCACTATATCATGTCCTTCTCGTACGACGTGCTTTTACAGGGCGTCCAGCGATTTTGTGCCGGTTTGTGAAACTGCCCGGAGCTCCCTGCCCTTTCACACTCGTTCATCGACAAGCACAGCCATATAAAATAAGAAACAGCAAAGGAAACCTGACAGACTCAGTAGGCCCACCGGGGCTGCTGGCTGGTTTCGCAACTTCCTAATCAATTTGTTTTTTGTTGGTGCCGGAATATTCTTTGATTTCCCTCCCTTTTCTTTTAGCTTAATTGATCTTGGAGTCAATGTTGTTACAGATACTTGTGTGTGTGAGCGTGCGCGCGCGCTCCCTTTGATGCGTTTTCAATACCTCCACGTGAGGTCCGCGTTCCCTTCACCAAAAAAAAGGCTGCTGACTTCAAAAAAATACTAAGCTTACTGGAAAGAACAATACAAACGCACTGATTCAGAACCACACGCGGGCAGCTGTTCAGAAATGTGATGATTGTTAAATTTATTGTTTTCTAAATGGGACAGAAGAAAGAGACCCCTTCAATGCGCTGGACTGCGCCGCGCCAGTCCTGCTGTGTTATAAGGTAAAGCCAACCCCGCACTGCACAAAGAACTGCTTCAATTAAGCTGATAGGCAAACTGGGATTTTCAACACAGAGGCTGGTCAGAGAGATTTCGTTAAGGACTTCCTTTTTATTTTGATTTTGCCGATGGTGATCCTGATTTGAGGTTGCCGACTACCAACTGGACATCAGTCAAAAAAAGAGTTCGCAATATTTAACTTTCACATTGAAAACCATATGTCCCCCCCAGCACTGCAGAGTTGATCCAAAGCCTCTGGCACAGCCATATGCAACAGCCACTCCCCCATCCTACACACATTCAGACAGAGGACTTGCTGGTTTCCCTCACCACACGTCAGTCACCATGGAAGACTGTTTCCATAATTGCCCTGCAAGATGCACCAGGCCAGTCAGTCATTTACATGCCCTTACAGGAGAATTAGCAATAATTGACCATTGTCTCAATTGTTTCCCAAAGAATATGACAGCAGTCACATAAAAAAAAAACTACCTACACCTACAAGGCAAAATTAACTCCTTGCCAGTTTTATTAGTGTGTGCAGGACCTGCTGTGATCTTGCACAGTGCATGCTAATAATAATATCGTAACAATGGTCATCCTGCTAGCACGTGGTCATTGGCATGTTATAGGTCAACACCTCCGGCCAGCATCGCTTGACTTTGCAATTTCAGAAACGTATGTGTAAGGCCCTGTAAGGGGGAGGTCTGTGTACCAGACTCTCAGTTTTTGTCTTGTAGACCTTTCCAATAATCATAAATCATTACACGTATATAGTGCTTTTCTGGACACTCCTCTCAAAGCACTTTACAGGTAATGGGGACTCCCCTCCACCACCACCAATGTGCAGCCCCACCTGGATGATGCAACAGCAGCCATAGTGCGCCAGTACGCTCACCACACACCAGCTATCAGTGGGGAGGAGAGCAGAGTGATGAAGCCAGTTCAGAGATGGGAGGCCATGATAGGTCAGGACCTTGGTTTTACATCTCATCCAAAGGATGGAGCCTGTTTAAAGTATAGTGTCCCTGTTACTATACTGGGGCATAAGGACCCACATGGACCGCAGGGTGAGCGCCCCCTGCTGGCCCCACTAACACCTCTTCCAGCAGCAGCCTTAGTTTTTCCCAACAGGTCTCCCATCCAGGTGCTGACCAGGCTCACACCTGCTGAGCTTCAGAGGGCTGCCAGCTGTGAGTTGCAGAGAGCCAAGCATGTTAGAATGGACAGGCAGGAAGGAGGTCCAGACCCTGGTGGGTGCCCAAGTCTCTCTCACTACCCTGGCTTTGATTCCTGGGAATGGCACAGTCTCCTACTGTTGCCACCCTTCTGCATGGGCGCGTCACTGTATGATGCTGTGCCACATTACAAAAGAGAAACGGGCAGTATGATTTTGAGATGTTTTAGACCACGCTATGACAAGAGCAACACCAGCGCAGGTGCACACATAAACAGGGCTTGTTACAGTCATTCAGAAAACGGACCTTTCTTCACGGCTGTGGCGACTGTGGCCTCTTTTTAATAAGAGCTCCTTGCAAACAGATGGGGACAGGAGTGCACCTTCATGCACTCTGCAAAAAAACCCAAACTGTGCTGTCTCACTGCTAACAAGCTGCTCCTGCTTAAATCATCCAGCCATTCCAGCCAGTTGCAACTGCATTCTAGAGCAGTGCACCTCGAAAAACAGCTGCAGAGGCGTGTTGTAAATCATAGTCTTATCTAGCGGCAACATGGATTTCATATTTTCTCAATAAGGCAGCTGCAGCTGGCAAGTCAACCAACCCTAGACTACACAACACAATGTTGTAAAATAATAGCACTAGAAATGACTATTTTATTCCCTTACAACACAATCTGTCTGGCTTGTGTTTGTTTTATGCAGCGCCTTACCATTCAGCGAGTCACTCAGCTGTTCTAGCCTGCAGTTGGAAAGCCCTGCCCAGGAGATCTGAGCCTGGATGCAGGTACAATAAGTATAACATAAGCAGCAAACTGGCAGAGCAACACCAGCGATACTGAAAGCAAATTAACCCCAGACAAGGAGCAGACGTGTATTTTTTTAACCTTTGACTTGGTGCAATAATAAATTGATTCATAGCGTGCGCTAGTTTTGCTGGCGTGTGTGCGGCGCTGTCAGCACACTCTCGAGCAGAAGAGCCGGGTGTGATGGGGGAGTGAGGGGAGGTGTGTGTGTGTTGGGGGGGCGATGGTGCAGGAAAGCAGCTCACACTCTGCTCTCCCTCAGGAGGAAAGGGAGGGGGGTAATAATCTGTTTTTTTGGCTCCCCATGAAAGGAAGGGAGCTGAGCAAGGGGCCTGAGGATGAGGCATGCTGGAGGCTCCTCTTTGTCACCCGCTGTCCTTTCTCTCCCTCTTCCTCTCCCGCTCGCCCTTTCCTTCTCTTCTATCTTCCTTCCTGCAGCTCCTCTTCTCCCCCCCCCCCACCTCCATTTCTCCACACCTCTGGTGTTCTCTCTCCCTCCCCCACTCACCTGTTTGTTTTCCTTCCCTTTAAAAGAAAAAAACCCAAGGCGCAAGGTAGCAGATGCCAAAACAGCAGCGTCCTGTGCAATAGCAGGGCCTGATGCAGACGGTCACGGGCAGAGAACTCCAGTGGGAAAACGACAATTCAACCGCTGGGTAGTCGAGGAGGCACTGGTCATTTCGTTTAAAATATTAACAAAGCTGCTCTAACCAGGTCCAGCAGAAAATAAATGCCTTTCAGATCACCCACGCTCGTGATTGTGAAGGTTCACAACCTATTTTGAGGACTGCATTACGACCAGCACTGGTCTTGGACCCCTTATCTAGAACTTGATATCCTAATAATCTTTTCACTTCTTGCGGGTACCCTGGAGACAAAGTACAGAGAGGAATAGCCCACAGACAACTCTCAAGAGCGAAGGGGAACTTCTTAGGTAACAACCTAAGGCATAACGGAAGAAATGCTGGTCAGAACAAGACAGAACTTCAGAGCCAAGGGAAAAACCCCTCCCCAATCATTAAAGAAGATCATTTTGAAGACTAAATTATTTTACTTCAAAGTTATGGCTAATACATTTTGCATGCAAAATAAAACGAGCCTTTTACTGCAGACTGGGAGTTGGGGGGAGGGTGTTGGAGGTGGTCAGCTCGTGATGTTACTGGCCTTTGGACAAGAAAAGGGTCCTGACTGCAGGGCTGAGCATGGCTGGGCTGCTGCAGAATGAGATCATCTCAGCGAAGTGGAGGCTGGTCAGTGCTGGCCTGGCACGCAGAGAGAGAGCTGCCGCATCCCACAGCCAGGCCCAGGTCTCCTCAGGGCTGAAGAGATAAGCATGGCTGAGCCCTGGGCCCAGGCAATCTGCTGTGTGAGGGGGCTCTTTTTTCCCCCTGTTGTTGTGTTTGAAAACAAGCATTACTAATTTGTTGCTGTGGTGCTTTTAACCCTCTCTCTTTCTGCCTCCTACATTTCTGATGTTTACGTTTGTTTTGCTTGCTTAAACAGTAGCTTGCCTCCTCCATTTACAAGGAGAAGAAATTCTAATTCAGAATTAACACACCTTCTGCAGCAGCTCGCACTTTGCACAAATGACAGAAGATCAATAAGTGTTCCAATGAGTTTTAGGACTATGGACACGTACAGTCCTGCCCTGAGCGTTTCTGGACCAGGATGGGTGAACAGGAGAAGCACATCCACCCCACCTCATTCTTCTTACGTGGGTAAAGGAGTCATGGGCATGAGAAAAGAAACCACTGGTGAACACAAACTGAGAGGATGCAATGAAAGATGAATTCTAAATATCAAGACTTCCGCCATACATGAGCAAAAATGCTCAATTTTTTCACTGATCTGGTACACAGAATAGATATTATCCATCTGAACCCAGAACAGTATGTAGGACCAGGGTTGCTGGTGATGCTGTTGTGTTGCACTCAGCTCTGTTTTAGGCTTAGCGTTGCTTAACAACAGACAACACCTCTCTGTCAGGGCTGGTCTGGTTGATACAGCAGCGAGATACGCCCCTGCCACCACAACCCATCCTGTTTTCATCTACAGAGATAAAAGGGCTCAGAAAAGGCTTCCCCATTTCTGTTAAGGACCTGCGTTCAGTCTCTTCTCCCGCAGGTCGATGGCCAAGAGTTCTCCTCTAACCGAGGAAGAACATGGAACACAAGAAGGCCATGTCGTCTATAGGGGCTGGGGACATGCCTAGAGTATTCTCTGCCAACTGCTCCCTCTCTCCGTTCTTTCAGTAAAAGGCCAGGTCCCATGTGTCCCAGGTGTTGCTTACAGCTCACCTGTGTTGCTAGCATCTCCCACCATCACTGACCTCTCAACTGAAACCACAGGGGCGAGAGACTCCACAAAACTCACAGCAGCGAAAGACAAATACGCCTGAAGTGGCAACCGACAAATTAACCTTCCGTCTCCCAAAACATGGTGTACTAATCACCAGTAATGCATGGGCACCACTGTGTAACGGCACACCAGGTAATTAATTAGGTTCCCTTGCTGAGAGGTCTCAAACCTAAACCAAATAAAGGATTACACTTCATCTTGGAAAACCAAAGAGCGTGAACCTGAAATCAGTCCAACACCATCACCAATATGTTTTAACTTGTTGTAAGGTTACCATAATAAATAAAGCAAAACCATGTGTAGTAAATCGTACTGCGTTCTTTTATTAATGCAAAAGGAAAGCTCTGTTCCTGATAAGCAAAAGTTTGATCCTCAAGTTCGCAGTAATATCAGTAGACAACATCTCAAAATGGAAAGAAAGAAATTCTGAAATGGATAAATGTTACATGAGTGTTCTGTATGTAAAGGGAAACGGCACAGCATTCTGTCTTTGAGACCACAAGGTAATAAATCTGGAGCAGGGCGAGAATTTACTTTCCGAGTTCAGAAAGGGTTCAAAAGTCCCTGGCGCACTCAGATGTTGGCAGCTCCCCTTCATGAATAACATATCTTAACAAGGGCTGCTGTGGGCGCTGGGCAGCTGCTAATTTTCATCCCAGTATCACACAGTATCCCAGAGCTCCTTGACCAAACTCACGGGAAATCAAACTGTGATAATGCTGTCCTTTAAACAGTAGGCAGGAAGAAGATGGAAAAAAAACAACCATTTCAGAAATCAATACAAAACACCTAGAATCAAGAGGTTCTCTCAAAATTCGGGATGCAATTTTCGTTATACCTTGTGTCATATCCTTCATCTCTCATTTAGTCACATGTCTGTCCCCACACTTTCTGGGGCTGTTCATCTCTCAACCCTTCCGCTTCCTTACCATTTCACTCCCCTCCCCGAGCACATTTATCCCTTCTCTTCCTCTCCATCGCCCCGTCTCAATGCCTCAGCCTCTGCCTCTTTGCTTCTGACATCCTGCCCATCCTGCCTCTCTCTCTCTCCGTCAGCTCCCCACTCTTTGTTCCTCGATGCACCCGTCTCTCTCTGCCTGCTTCATTCTCCCTCTCTCGCACTCTTTCTCCGTCCTTCCTCTCCAGGCAGGATGGCAGGAAGAGTGGCAGGCCTGTGGAAGTGGGCCACCGGGCTGCTGTTCCCAGTGCCTCTCTGCCCCCCCTGCCCGCCCGCCCGTACATGTGTTCAAAGGCTAAGGCTGGCCGTGGCAGTGCCAGGCTCCTACGTGACGGCGGCATCATGAATATTCATGCCCGCTCCCACTCGACAGCAACACTTGGTAGAGCACATGGCCCGCCAGCTGTTCAGGCAGAGACGGGCATCTGTGCGCAGGGCGAGGCAGGCAGGCGGGCAACCGCAACACCTGTGGATTAACTCCTCCCGAGCCAGCCTGCGCTGGGTGCGCTCACAGAAAACAACGCACCCGTGTCTGGCTGGGGAAGCACTGCGCTCTCCTGCACCAGAACACAAAGGCAGGGTTTAGTGCAGCAAGGCTGTCACTGCAGAGAGTTTGCCATCACTTACTGCAGCAAATCAGCAATCATTTTATAACACAGGCCAGTGTGACTGCAGGCCCCAGCTGAGCTCAGAGCTCAGTCCTACAGGTCTGAGTCTCACTCCAGTGTTGTCACAAGACCCTCTGTTCACACACACTGCCCTGCGTGGGGGGGGGGGGTCCAAAGGGGGGTGGAGCAGGCTTTGTATATTTGAATAGAGCGATTGTCTCTTCCCACGAGAGGGGCGGGCTAAGGGACTGTACAAAACTGCTGTATTTCAGAGCGTGCTGGGAGGATGCACGCTGACCTAGGGAAGGTCAGGCATCACAGGATTCAGCTCTTCATGCACCCCTACACTCATACACACACTCGAGTGTAAAACAGGGATGTGGGAATTTACAAAAAAAAGTGTTTCGGCTTCTATCTTCTGCATGATGGGGAGAGATCAAATTTTTTTCAAGCTTGCTGCAGGTTTTGTGGGTTGACGTTTTTGCCAGTTTGGATACCTCAGTACTGACAGGTCTCACGAACCCCAAATAGTGTTGGCAGACCTACCAGAGAAGGAGGAAAAATCCGCCAAGATTAGCTGTCCCCCCCACTGCCCCTGAGTTACTTTCACCCTAGCCACGTTAGGAGCGGACCTTCCAAGCTGAGCCCCCAATTCTTTTTATAATATATAGTACCAAAAAGTAAACAAAAATAATTAAAGGAAGAAAACTAATAATTTTGATAATGGGAAAATATCGCCCCCTCCCCAAACTGTAGTTCTGAGACAATGAAAACAAAGCAAATAACATGAAAGGCAAAAACAGGCTGCCAGTTTTTAATACAAAGCCAGCAGGCAACACCAGAAACCTGAATCCCATTTAATGCCCATTATCCATGCAAATTCCTCGGAAGAACCAATGCAACCCAGCGTAACCATTTGGCTTGGACAGGGCAGGGTCCAACGACCGCTGGGCTGGCTGACTTTCCTGACTGGAAAGCAAGGCATTCCCTGCCCAGCAAAGAGAACACAAACCTCTGAGTGCTTCGAGGATAGAAAATGAAATATTTCAGTGATGTCCTTTTGCTTGTTCTGTTAAAGTAGGCGCATTTGAGGTTAACTATACTGGAGGTGCTACCCTTAAGATAACATTATGGCAGCAAAGGATCTCTGAAGAGTTCTCAGCCAGCTTACAGGACACGGTTCACAGCCCCTCGCTGGCCGTAAACATTTTCAGAGACTTTCAAAGGGAACTGCTGCAACAGACGGAATACACAGAGAAAATCCAGCGGAGACTGGACCCGAGCAAGGTGCATTTCTGCTAGCTCATAACATCGAAATTCCCATTCTCTTACTTGCAGTTTCTCTGACAGGAAGGAGTAGAATGAATGTATCGAAAGGCAATGAGATCGGGAATTGCTCTTGGAACAAAGCAACGGATCACTCATAGGAATTGTACACAGCGCTTTGAGAAGCCACCTTTAAAGGTGCTATATAAAATAAAATGTATTATTATTATTCATCATTAATATTATTATTATTACACAGAAATGAATGAATCTCGGCCCTGGGAAATAAGAGGGCCAGTGATG
Source organism: Atractosteus spatula (assembly GCF_055471065.1). NCBI lineage: Eukaryota > Metazoa > Chordata > Actinopteri > Semionotiformes > Lepisosteidae > Atractosteus > Atractosteus spatula. Next base: position 17,904,083 of record NC_142719.1, read on the forward strand.
AGCATTGTTTCACAGACCTAGCCCTACCAACAAACAGGAAAACCTATATTACTCCTAGCATATCTTGACATAGAAAATGAAGGTATTACAGTCAGCGCGGTACATGACAATGCAATCACGGTGAAAAGGGGGAAGTACACACCAAAGCATTCTGTGAAAGCAAGGAAAGGGAATGAAAGATTATTTTTATTTAAAACAAGAAGAACAAGGTGGCATAACAAATCCAGGACAGCGCTGCACGTTGTGTGTTTGTGTGGTGTGTGTGCCAGGCACCCTCTGTATGCAGACCCAGCAAGCTGCCTATGAAAATCTGTAGCCCACACGGAGTCTGCCCAGGGTGGCATCCTGATGCCAACAGCCCCCTCCCCCCCAGCACACACACCACCCACTGCATGCCAACCCAGGGCTGAAGAACTCTCTCCACAACAGGCCGGCCCCAGACCTTCTGCTGCCCTAGATAGCTATTTCTGTGCAAACCCACTCTACAGTGGATGGGGGGGGGGTCTTCTTTAAATGTGTCGAGGCTCCAGCTGTTTGAGATGCAGAGATAAGCCCACCCCCCTTCCCAAAACCTGCCTTTGCTCCTTCAGACTGCCTTCATACACACAGTTTGTATATTGCTACTTCCATTCGACCTTCCATTGACTTTCATGTATTTTTATTTACTGTCATTTACTCTGCGAAATTAAACTCTACATGGGGTGAAAGCAGATCCCAAATAAATGGTTTTGACACTCTTTAAAAACAGCACCTTATTTTTGCTTAAAAGTCAGTTCACATCAATTTAGTAATAACAGACAGAGCGGGAAGGCAGGGGTTAGGACGAGAACTGACAGTGATTAAATGAACTATAATAATTGATCAACATCAACTATAATAATAGTTATCAGTATAACTATTGCAAAATTAGACATCAACTGTGATCAGTAGAGGTGCCGTAAGCGGGATGTTGAATAGCTGCTCTTGGTTGCATAAGAAACTGAAAAGTATTATCTTCCACATACTGTAACACGGTGCAGCAGTTATGTTATGCACGGTTACACAAAACCATTGTTTTTTAACTTTAGGGGGATAATAACCTTTCTTGTCTTCTTATGATCTGTACCACAATTAGAGATAAAGTATGACAAACACATGAGACCTTGACCATTTGCTCCCTTATTTTTTCTTAAATTGGTGAAAAATTAAAATGTCCGGTGGCACAGTGGTTAGCATCTCTGTGTCGCAGCACTGGAGCCCTGGTTTCAATTCCACACCAAGGGTGCTATCTGTGTGGAGTTTGCATGTTCTCTCCAGGTTTGTGTGGGCTTGCTCTGGGTGCTCTGATTTCCTCCCACAGTGCAAAGACTGCATGTAAGTGTCTGTCTGTAGCTGTGTGTGCCCTATGATGTCTAACCAGCCCTGCACCCATTGCTTTCTTCTCACATCTATTTTTACAATACAGTGAGGTAGTTTGCTTACTTAAAATCTGGCCTGTATGGTTTCCTCATTGATCTCATTTTACCATATGATTGGCTTTTAAACCCCTGAGAGACACTGGGAAAGAAATTTGGAATTTAAAATAAAGCCATCAAAATGTGAAGGAACAGTGCGGATGACACAACCGTGAGAGTTGTGATTTTCCAGAAAAAGGGCTATTCCAAAATTTTTGGAAATGCAAACAATTAAAAAAGGATTCAACCTTTTCACTACAGAAATTATTTTTTCTTCAACAAGTAATGTGCCTAGAACATCATGAAATGAATGCCTGGAGAAGTGTTTGATGAATACGGCCTCCTGATAGTTACCAGAACCTTTAGATCTGCTGACTGCTCTGAAAATCCACTTGATTTTATCCAGACAAGGTGCCTGATGCTACAGTGCATGGGCCCATGTGCACAGAGGCTTCGGTTTTGTGTCTCATGAGAATGGACATAAGGAGAGTCAAAGAGATTCAGTTAATGTGTCTAAGGTTTACCCACTGCGAGCCAGTGACTGACACATGGCTCGGTGAAATCAGACCCCCTTCCCCTTACTCCACCTCAAACAGGTATCATGAAAAAACAGTCCGCCAGCAAAACCACGCCTCGCCCAATAACATTTCTAATCAATTTCTAGCTGCCCAAAAGGATCCACTTCAGCCACTTCAACTCACCACGGCAGTGCTGCCCCCACCCGGGCGACACCTGGCAGCCCAGCAGCTGCCCCACCGTAGTAGATCGGGCAGGGAAGTGAAAAACTAGTGCGGCCAGGTGTGTAGGCAGAACCCTTTGATTAGCACCCCCACTCTTGTCGGACATCTTTAACATCCAAGGTCAGGAACTTGGTTAAAGTGTCATGTGAAGGACAGCACCTCGTACACCACAGTGTGCCCAACCACAATACCGGGGAATTGGTCGGGAAATTCTGGTCCAGAAAAAGGAGAGCCACCTACGTTACCTGCAGCAGGAACCTGGTTCTCCCTGGGGGTCTGGTCTGCCATGCCACCCCTGATCCAAGCCTGCAGAGCAATCCACAGTGAACCTTTTGGAAGCAAAAGCTGATGAGGGGTGTAAAAAACCAGTAGAAAAATAACTAAATGGCTGCAGCATAACATGAGGTTTTAGAACCCCGCTGCACTCTTACTGTGGTGCGGATCATAAGAGAACAAGAAAGGTTAATCATCCCCACCAGCTCAGTGCACTGACCACAGTTTGTTGAACCTATGACCTAATCTAGATGTTTCTTGAAAAATCCCCTCAAACTCCACTCAGATCTTTTTTTTCAGGATGGCTTGTTCCAGTCAACTACTATTCCTGGTGGAGAGTGAATCCCTTAATCGATTTGAAGGGGTGTGACAATTTCCTTTCTGATTTGCATTGAGGAGAGAGCTGTTTGGATACCGTTGTGACTAAAAGAGGATTTGGAAATCTGTAAATTATCTTTACACAGCTGCCTGGGAGGCACTCTTTCCCTGTGGCTTCCAGAGCCACCCGTATATTATTACTCAAGGAGCGCGAATGGTAAACCGCTGGCGGAAAAGACTATCACACAGTTAGCGTTCCCCAGCTCTGGCAGTGCCCGAATCTTACACCGCTCCAATGTAAACAAGCCTCTCGCGCTCAAGGAAATGAAAGATTCCCCCAGTATGACGATTACACAGCACCGAGAAAAAACGTCACTCAACGGGGATTACCGCTGTTGGGTTTTTTTTTAAGAGCGCCGCAAAGCCTGCTTTTGGGCACAGCGTGCAGTTAGGCGTCAGGAACAATTCAAATCGAGGGCCCTGAGTCCAGCAGAACTGAATCTGCCTTCCGCTGTCTGTCAGCTCACAAGCCTGCAGAGTCTGGGCTGCCGTCACACGTGGTGTAAATGATCGATAAAAACGTATGCACATCATACACACGTAATACATGTGTATACATGCGGCTGTGTGAATGTCACTGCAGTAGCCTGCTCTTCATTAGTGCTTTTCCTGCCTGCTTTATGACACAAATAATTTTTATGGAGACCTGTACTGAGGTAAATTTCAGTCATGTGTTTCAAGACAAAAGTTAATCTAGATAGATCTGCAGTACGAAACTGAGTCTTTCATCTTCACGGACGTGTAGTGAAAAAGACCTGACAAGACAATGAGCAAATTAGGTTTGACTGGCAAGTGTGGGAGATTTTTCTTCTTACCTCCTGTATCAATAACTATTAAAATACAATACTTCATTATATCGTTTTAAGGTTAAATATATGGTACCTCCTGATTGTGGCTTCTACACAGCAGCATGGCTAAATAAGAAAGTGACCTTCACCTTTTGATCCCTTATTTTTTCTTAAATTGGTGAAAAATTAAAATGCCCGGTGGCACAGTGGTTAGCATCTCATATTGATCTCATTTTATGTATGATTGGCTTTTGAGCCCCTGAGAGACACTGGGAAAGAAATTTGGAATTTAAAATAAAGCCATCAAAATGTGAAGGAACAGTCGGGATGACACAACCGTGAGAGCTGTGATTTTCCAGAAAAAGGGCTATTCCAGAATTCTTGGAAATGCAAACAATTAAAAAAGGATTCAACCTTTTCACTACAGAAATGATTTTTTCTTCAACAAGTAATGTGCCTAGAACATCATGAAATGAATGCCTGGAGAAGTGTTTGATGAATACGGCCTCCTGATAGTTACCAGAACCTTTAGATCTGCTGACTGCTCTGAAAATCCACTTGATTTTATCCAGACAAGGTGCCTGATGCTACAGTGCATGGGCCCATGTGCACAGAGGCTTCGGTTTTGTGTCTCATGAGAATGGACATAAGGAGAGTCAAAGAGATTCAATTAATGCATCTAAGGTTTATGCACTGCGAGCCAGTGACAGACACATGGCTTGGACCACAAACCTCCAAAGCCTCCTCAGGACCCCCCTATTCTCAGAATATACCTGAAGACCCTTTTGCAATTCATCCCTGCATTTCCTGTACATTCTGCAGATCAAATCGCATGCTTCAAAAACACCTTCATTGAGATGAACTCTCTATTTTCTTATCCCATCACTCTACATGTGGAGCTTCTCAACCATCAGGTTTTACAAGTCATCAATGGTTTGGGTTTAGGTCAGATGGAACAAAACATCATCTTTAAAAATGATTCCCTTGATCATAATGGCAAAACCTCTTCCTGGACCACTGGCTCGCCTGCTCTTCATGAAGACTGCTTGACGTGGGTCCATGTTTCTTTGCAGCAATCAGAGAAAACAGCCATTTAATTACCCCGCTTCTTTGATTGGTGCACAACACCAGTCAGGAATTCAACAGCAAGCTGTGCACCCCAGGGGTTCTGCAGGAGTGCGTCTGATAAAGAGGAAGGCAAAGAGGAACGTTGGGAACAGCTCCTCAACGCTGGACACCGGCAATGCCTGCGTGCCTTTCAATCAACTCAAGGCAATGCTTCGCACATCCAGGTGAGATGAAAACAATTGCAACTAAATACAACTCACCTCAATCAAGATAACTCAAGCGTTGCTTAAATTGATTAAAAAATGCAGTTATCAGCTGCTTAATTAAAATTGGAGGGATGAATTCGCCAAATTGCATCCAAGGGAAGACAGACCGAATTAAATCATCAGCTGCGAATCATTGCGCTCCTCTGTAAAAAAACAAAACTGAACGTGCACTGAAGATGCCAATCTGTCACGCTGCACACGGACCTGCCAGAACTCCTTTCTGTTAATAGAGCCACAAATCACAAAGAACAGCTATTAAACCCCGGCGGCGCGGGTTTCCGCTGGGCTTTAACCCTCTCTGGGACCAGGCGGGATGAGCAGAACGCAGGCTAGGAAAAAGAAGAACGCCCTTCCACGCTGAAGTGCCCCACTTAACCTCTACCCTTCCCGAAGCAATCCTTTCGAGAGAGCATCTGGTGAAAGTGCGGTGGACATGATGACCTTGGAGTGGGAAAGAAATGACTGCACGTGTGGCAGATGCCAGCCCCCGACATGCAAGCCCCTACTGCAGTGACAGCAGCAAGAGGAACGTGGATATCATTACTGTCACCAGCGTTTAACAGAAATTTAATAACCAGATACAACACTCCAGAAAGGCCGTCTGAACTAGAAACTGGTATTACAGATCCATCAGTGACTCCAATGAATGGTCACTCATGAAGTTCTGTTGTAACAGTTAAGGTATTTTTGCTGTCGATGTGCTTTACGTCAAACTCTAGCATGTTTTACAAACATCCTATTCCAATCATCTTCCTGTACTTTACAAACTGAAACTTAATGCTTTAGGAACAGACTATTACAGACATTAACACCCAATTCTGCAAAAGGAGGTGTTCCCAGTATATCCATAAGCTTTTATAACATTTTGAAAAGATTCTACCATTTGTTTGTATTTTTGAAAAGTTACGGATGGCCAAACTATAAAATATGTAAAGACTTGTTACCATGCCCCCTGAATTTCCAATTACAGAAAAAGTGTGAAAAGCCCCAATTAAATCACTGCAGCAACGAAGCAGTTAATTAATTGCCTACCATCCACCAAGATCTGGCATAGAAGTCATAGCACAGCTGCCACCTGATCTGGGAGTCAGAGGTTTTCCGCTCCATTCCGGGAGCCAGACGCTTAATCCCAGCTTTCAGATCCCAGGGAAAAAAAAACACGGAACTGCGAGGCAACAGGAGTCACCAATCAGGAAAGGCAGAGCGGCACGGAGTGATTGTAATTTGTGTGTGAGAGAGAGAGAAAGGGGAGACTACCAACACAAAACACCTAACGGTCTCAGCAGCTGTGGCCGCGCGGAGCCAAGTCCCTGCCATATGTAATCGCAAACGCACCTTCGGAAACAGCCAACCAGCGCAGGACTCCGCTGTGCGCGGCGCCCCGGCGAGGGCTGCGGCGGGGCTGGTGGCGCTCGCTCTCCTGGGCGGGCGGGCGGTCTCTCTGAAAAGACAGGAAGCAGCAGGGGGGCTGTCAAAAGGGATCACTCCCTCACCCCCCCGCTGGGCACTCTCTGCTCCTATTCTTGCCTCCAAACCCTGCTTTTCTTCCAAGCTGGTTTTTGTTTCTTCCATTCTGCTTTAAAGTGGTGTTTTCTACAAACAGCGCAGCTGAATTTATTTAGCAAAAGAATGGCAAAACAGGGGGCTCTTAGTGGAGAAACGGGCTGTATTCTTACATATCGACTCCAAATTTCTATTTAAATAAGACGTCTGATTTGCTTCACAGCAACACCATACAGTACCCTTTTTAATATTTGTGGAACGAATGACACATTTTACTCATCTTCACCTAAAAGCCAATTTCCATGTGCAGTCCCTTAACCCAACCTGCGCCTTTTGCAGGGGGGCGTGGGAGGAAACCCACACAAGCATGGAGAGAACACGGACATTCTGCACAGTAAGGTGCCCATGGCCCAAAATCAAACCTCCCAGCAGTGAGGCAGCAATGCTCAGCACCTTCTGATAGCAGTGCGTTTTCTCATCTGATCTAGTCCAAGCTAGGCAAGGCTAGGCCTGCGACGGAAGATGTCCAAAGAAAACCAAGCTGTGGCTATAAATGGTGCTGCTGGACCAGTAAGTGGTGCTCAACCCTCTGAAGCACAAATTCCAAACCAAAGCTCCCATATGGCGACAAGAGAGAGTGTGGTGAAAGAGGTACGGTCCTTCAGAAGACACTGAAGTGATGCTCTGACCACTTGGCCACTGAGGATCACATGGCGCCCTATGTAAGATTAGGAATGTTAACCCTTGCCACACCTTGGCCAAACTCCACTCTGGACTGAATTAGGAATGATACAATCAAAGAGAAAGAGACAGCTCTGGCCAGAGAAGAGGTGAAACTCATCCTGGCCTTGGTTTACGCAAGCAAGAATATCGGAGCAGCAAAAATAATCTCCATAAGACAATGCTTCCAGGCCGTTCAATTAACCGTTCTAAATTATGGCTTGACTTGGATGCCGTGGAAGCTCTTGGGTCCGAAGGCCAATAATCACAGGGTGAAGTGGCATGGGGCGGGTGAGGGGTAAGCCGAGGGCAGGGATATCCAGATCCGATGTGACCAGATGGCGCTGAGCAGCGAAGTGATCAGCTGGACTGGCAGGCTGCTTGCTTTGCTCAGCCAGTGCATGGCCTGACCTGCAAAGACTGCACAGCTGATCTCCAACCAGAGCACAGAACGCGCACACACAGGCAGGCCTATGAATTCAGGCACGTGCTCCTCGGCACACCAGCTGCCTTCCTGAAGCTCCTGCAAGCCCTCTGAGGGAATTTCAGATTTGTTTTGCCCAACACTTGTAGACACGATATTGAGGTCACTAAAATCGTCCCTCTGAAAGACAAATCCCGATTTCAACATCCTTACCAGATAAAGAGACGTGTGCACATACTCATCAATTCACCCCTTTTCCCCCCTCAGACCATAATCTTTAACTGCAGATTCATGGCCTCTGCCATAGCTGAGACACATCTAGAATGGGAACGGTCCTGTGCAAATAAAATTAATGCAATGTCAAACACAGAAAATCTTTTCAGGAACAATAAGCTTTTATGTAAAAGCATTTATTCCAACACCTTTGCTGAATCTGCAGAGTTGGGTGAGCTACATGTATATAAAGACCTACGTCTACTGCAACACTGCTTCAAAGGAGATGAGCTTTATATGCTCATATCGCTATCAAGTGTTCACAGCTTGCCTTTGACTGCTGTGCAAGCAGGTGTACTTACGTACAGCTCAGAAGGACACTTTCATGTGCATAAGGGCACACAGTCTAAAACAAGCAATTTACAGTCTTTCTAAACTCTGAATTGACCTGGATCCAATCCATCTGTGACAAAGGAATAATGCAAATGCTAACAGTTTGATCCAAGATGTGCAGCTGTGTGTGGATGAAAGTCTCTGTCCAACCTGACATCCATGCCTTAGTTCACAGTACAGCAGTTAACCCTAGTCTGGCATAGAAAGAGGAACAGTGCCGATATAAAACAAAGTGGAATTGGTTCAATTCCAGACCTGGGGTGCTATTTGCATGGGGTTTGTTCTTTGTGTTTTCGCATGGGTTTTCTCTGGGTGCTCCAGTTTCCTTCCACAGTCCAAAGACAGGGTGTACTCCTCCCTGCGCCCCCAGCTTGCCAGGAGAAGATCCAGCTCCCCCCACCCCCGAGTTGGAGGAAGCAGTTAGAAAATAGATTGATGGGGAAAAAAGGGTTAAAGAATACAGTTGTACCTCCATAACGGAGACCCAGAAAAAGTGAGGATGGCTTAAGAAAGCTAGAGTTCAGGACCTCTGGGAATTAAATTTCTCATTAATTACCAACTTGGAGTCTTAATTATAAATAGTCAGAAATGGGTTTACTCCTGAGTACGAGAAGCACATACACTGACCTCATTAAAGATACATTGTAAATTTAGGTCACTCTGTGCAATACTCATTCCATATCATTTACAGAAAGGCACAGCGAAGCTCTGATCGCAAACACACAGGTAATGGAGGGCCAGTGTGTCAGCCCGCTGAAACAGGATGCCTTCTGGAAAGTTTGCAATGGTGGCCATTTTATTAAGAGTCCCTAAACAAACACTAATACTTTTAGAACCACAGATTCATTTCATAAAATTGTATGCAACACTTCTCTGAACAAAATTGCAAGTTCAAAACCAAAACAGCACAGCAATATTCCCCAGAACTTCTGCAATGTCTCAAACACAGACATGCTGTAGATGCACTCCCGAAAAGTGACTGAAAAGATCAAATGCACCTGAAAACCTAAATTGTTTGTAAAAAGAAAATGGCAAATAGGTCTAAACAGGAATATCTGTGCAAAAGCGCACACACACAAAAAATACCCGTGCACCTACTGCTCATCCTGCTGAATAACTTTACTGCTCATGGACTGGACAAGATGGACAACAGTTGGGAGCTGGAACAGACCTGGCAGGATTATAGGGAGACGGGCAGAGCCTCGAGGGGAAGAGACTGGGAAAGTGTTCAAGGGAAGCAGCAGCTCTGTGGAGGGGAGTGCAGCGAAGCTCATCGGACAGAGCGGAAAGACAATCCCCCGGGCCTGCGGTCTCTGAACGAAAAGAAAAATAAATTCAAAATTAACCGGAGAGAGGAAGAGGTGTTATCGCAAAGAAAAGACAAACCTTTTTTTGTGGATTGTGAGTTCTTTTTACATGCAACTTTTTCTTTTTACGCTCCGGTTTCTTGTACACAAATGGGGGTTGAGACCAAGTTCAGAATCGAACCCAGGGCCCTGTAGCTGGGAGGAGGCAGCACAGCCCAAAAGGCCCTCCTCCGCACCAAACAAGCATTCATTACTTTATATAGAGCCTTTCAAGGAAAACAGCCTTCAAAAAGTGTTGTTCAAAGACAAGAATCTGTAAAAAAAAAAGGATTCCAAGCAAAATCTAGATGAATGGTTGAAAAACATACAACCTTTTACACAGGCCTGTGCATCAACAGTTTCCATATGTAAGTGTATGTAAAGCTAACTGCAAATCCCCCGCCCCAAAAAAACAACCCCAGTCCATTAGCCAGTCATTAAATCTTTAACATTTAATCATTACAGCTCAAATTTAGGGGAAAGCCAATGGGAAAACAAAGTGCATTTTTAATTAGACCTGAATGAAGGACGCGTAGGAGCACTGAACCGGGGGGAGGGGGGTTTGGTGGTAGTGGCATGGCAGTTCACACTGCCACCACACAGCATCAAGGTGCAAACTCTAAGCAAGGAGTATTTTATTTACTGCCCACTGGAGGGTTTGATCTCTCTCTGGTCCCCATGAGGAAACGGGGCTGGGCGCCCATGTCTCATGGCTTTGGCCAGCCAGGAGTACCACCACCAGCTCTGGTCAGCTCTGGAGCATCACTGCCCTGTGCCGGGGATCGGGTACAGGAGTCAAGAGAGGCTCTGGAGCATCACTGCCCTGTGCTGGGGATCAGATACAGTCAAGAGAGGCTCTGGAGCATCACCGCCCTGTGCCAGGGATCAAGTACAAGAGTCGAGAGACCACACAATAAGAGGCCTTCCTGTACATCCAAAGAAAGGCGTTAGCAAAGCAATCACAGGGAGGCCTTCCTCCAGCAGTGGATCAATAAAGGTTTGAAGACAACATAGAAACTGTGCATTATTTTACTGCTTCCAAACGCAGTCCTGTGTCCAAACATACTGTATATCAGACCAGCTGAAAGTGTCAGTACGACAGGGTCAGCTATGCTGCAGCAAGGGGAGTCGGAAGGTTTGTTAAAATTAACAACACGCAGGCCCCTAATTATAAAACAACAACTATAATAACAAATAGTACATTTTTAAAAACAGGGAGCTTGACAGAAACAAAACACGAGTTACATAAACACATTTATGACAATGTACAGCAAGTTTTTAAGATCTTTTTGAAATACGGACAGCTTTTTTTCTTTGTATATGCAGATATGAGAATGGGGGATTGGTGAAGGAGGGTGAAGATTTTGAAATCCTCCCCCCCGTCAGATATCTCCCATCACCTCAGTGTATGTGTAATTGAATTCAATTTTTGTGTCCGTATACTGTATCTCTGCAAATCAGTTCACAAATTGAGAGAAATTTTCATTTCTGTCCCGTGCTGCACCCTGCTGCGTGCGGGGCGGGAGTGTGCTGGGAGCCGGAGAGAGGACAGCCGAGTGCTGCTGGGGCTGAGCCCATAGCGCAGGCAGAGCTCGACTCCTAATAGTTTCGTCAGGGGCAGACACCACAAGAATGGAGCTGTCAGCAATCAAACGGTTTGAATAACCTAATAAAAAACAGAAACATAATACTAACAACAAAAATGACAAATAAGCACCCTGCATATGAAACTGCGGACTAGAAAAGTGGGTCTGGAGGGGTGGGGGTAGTGAGAATGGGATAGTTATGGCATGATTGCTGTGCTAAAGCTCTGCTGGCACTAATTCCTAATTTAAGGGAATTAAAAAGCACTAGACGGGACCCTTTTGTGCAGCTCCCATTTAAAACAGGCCTTAATCTTGCAATGCCTCGCTGGGCTCCATGCTGGAACAGTGGCTCGCTGCCTATACTAGATGACCCAGGATAATATGGAAATCACCAGAGAAACTCCTACCACAACCCCCCTCCCCAAACACACACACAAATACACGCTCACAGGCACGCACACACACAGCTCGCCCGCAATTCCCAGCAAACATGAGCCCATCTTATGGTCTCTCTACTGCTCCCTTTTGGGAAAACCAGAACAGTCCTTGCACATGGCATGCGAGCTGCATTCCAGCCCACACAAACGCTACAACGCACTACACTATCAGAGAAGTGTGAATACTTTTCCCCTCTGCACTGTGCTACACTGCACTAAATTATTCTATACTACACAATACTAGTGTGCCTATTATATGCTCTTCCCCCCAACTCATCGTTGTTATACAGCCCTGTGAGTTTGATTAGACTGGAATAAAATAGCTAGAGATTTATGCACAGCTAGCTAATGCACTATAGATATACATCCAAAACAGTTATATGCAATTGAGTATTGCATCGTTGCTGTCCCCTCCACACACGCACTCCAATTCATCTGGAAAACATGTTTTTTCTTGACCTCTCCTGTCTCCCATCCCCGACACCAGCTTTTTTAATTAATTACGCTGGAAAGCCCCACTGAGATAAAACATGTGCTCTACAATGGTACCCAATGAATATCTCAGCAGGGGGCCCACAATAAAGCCTGATATAGTAAATCATAGTCTGCGGTCAAATCGCAGTGAGGTGCGACGCACATCAAGGAGAGCGTAGCTTAGCATAGTGGATCATGGTAAAAAACCGATGACGAACTTCAGTCAGGGAAATACACGGAAGAAGCCTTCTGAGAAACAGTGAAACGTGACGTCATGTGACCATATAAACATTTTTTTACTTTTGGGATTTTTCATTTCACATCCACCCAATTCTGAAGTAGCTGGCAGTTTCTGAAGTAGGAGTGGAGAGGAGAGCAAGCAAGGTGGACGAAGGCCCGTGCTCTGAGCCTTTCCTCTTTTGACAGGCTGCAAGCCGCACAGTGCCTGACAGGAGTGCCAGCGCATCTCGTGCCGCCGTCGCCATCGCCGCTAGCAAACTGTGGGATCTTGCTCCGTCCCGGCAAGCAGACACGCAGCAGCCCTCACTAGTACAGGCCTCCCCGTTGCAACTGGCGTTTGTGATTGCAATGTGATGACCAGGCTGAGCACAGGTAAAGGGAAAATAAAGCAAATATGGCTAATTAAACAACCCGCAGTGTAGAACTGAAATCAGAGAATGTGCAGCTACATATGGGCCTGGGAGGCTCACAAAGGTCATGAGCCACCGACACAAAGAGAGTCCTTTATTGTAGATGCCACCTTTGAAATCTGCAACTGCCAAAATGATGTGCTTGGGACTCTACTTTCAACAGTTGTCGAGTTTTATATTGGCGGAGCAGAAACCCACCAAATAAAAGGCATGTGTGCGCGTGCACGCGTGCTTCCCTTGGCCTGAGCTTTGTCAGCATGACAGATCCTCCAGGTTCTGCACAAACGCTGCTCTTACAGAGGGCAACCAAGGTGTTATCAGGCCTGTTACACCATGAACTCGCATACTCTGCAGCTTCTCCAGAAAGGCTGGCTTTACACACTCTTGGCGTTTCACTGCTGTGACCCAGAATGAGCGGTCAGGGCCTTGCCTGCGATACCAAGCCCCACACTTTGGATCACGAAGTGATGAAAAATGAAAAATAAAAGAAACAGGGAAAGCAAAAAAAACCCACCCAAGACAGTATAATTAATATTTTAAATATTTAAAGTTTATCAAACAGGCTTCTACAGAGCTACAGAAACCAGCACTCAGGCACACAGCATTATCTACTGCCGTTCACTGTTGATTCATCCAAGAAGAAACATCAAGCACAGCTTAGCAAGAGTTTTAGTATTTAATTAGTAACCCTGTTGGAGCAGTGGGGTGCCGATCCATATGTCTGCGTCAGGATTGTTGTGGCCTAGGGTACCAGCAAAAGAAACAAGAAACGTTAAAAACAGGGGACGAGGGGCGAAAGAGTTCCCAGCCCGCTGCTTGTAACGGCGACACCTGTCTGTCTGGGACCAGCCGTGCTAATACCTCTCCAAGAGTTAAACCCCAACACCCCAGACAGCCCACCCCCCACTCACTTTCTCTTAAAATTCTTGACAAAAAAAACTACTTTTCCGTTGCAGCAAAACGGCTTAGGGTAAAGTTGTTGTTTTTTTTCAAGTGCTCGAAACAAAGACTAATTTTAGCCTGAGAAACAGGATACACTGAACTTTCATTTTTCCCCCCCTCTCTCCCTCCTTCTCCTCCTCTCTACCCACTGGTTTCACTTATTAAGTTTCAAAGGTTTCTGGGCAACATGGTAAAAAGTAACCATGGCATTTTGTTGGCACACTGCTGCTCCCCTCGAAGGGACTTGGGGTTGCCATGGCATCACAGGGCACCTTATGAAGCGAGGCATTGTTGCCTGGTCCTTTTTTTTTTGCAAGACACTCTGTGCCAGCCTTCTAAATACCCAGACCAGGGCAGCAGAGCCCAGCTCCCACAGCTATGCCAGGCTGAATAGATTATGCCAGCTCAGTTCTTAAAGGGTACCAGCCTCCTCAGTGCCATTAATGTGCAAGAGTGTGTGAGAATTGTGTGGGGTATCTAACACAGGGCTGTTTTCACCCAGTGCCAAGCTCGTTCGCTCCTTGCCCCCTCTCTCTCCCTCTTTCTGGAGGCTCTACTGCCAAAAGTGCCCCCCCGTCTAGTGGTCTTACAGGGGCCTACTTCAGCTCAACCCCACCCCCACAGAAAACACCAAATCTGACCTCTGCCCTGGGGAAGCAAATTCCACTAGCATCCCGTCCCTGTCAGCAAATCACCTCATCGCACTTGCTGATAACAGCCCTAGGCTGTTAAGGGGGTATTTAAAGGTAATTGTTTAAGCTGTGCATTAAATGCTCACCAGCTATTAAGCACTTTTCACAAAGAATGCAAGCAGAGAGGGGGAGGGGGTGTATGGCGAGGGCTGAGAGGGTACAAGCTGCCAATGAGAAACTAGAGCTTTCGGGGCACAACCTACTAGACAAAGCCTAACCTGACTGGGCAGAAGTCCCAGAACCATCTTTATATATTCAGAACAAGCGAGCCCCTGAATCGACAGTAACAGCCACCTTCCTTTATTTAAGCGATGACCTAGCTTTAGCTTTGACAAGTTCTCTTCTTTAATTGTTTTTTTTTCTAAATCTTACCCAACTCGCTACTCCTTCAGTTCTGAACAGCCAAGACTATTATGAGTTTTTTATTATTTGAATAATCAGAATAATCTTACAGGCTGCCAGGGCCTGACCAGGAGCCAGACGCAGCCAGGTCCCTAAAGCCACATGTCATAACTGCAGACACGGCCTCGGCACACTCGGGTTCGAGTCCAGGTCACTCCCACAGCCAGTCTGACCTGGCGTGTGTGCATGGGTGTGCAGAGTGTCACCTCTCCCACCTCCGTCCACCACTGGAACATGAGCTCTTCCCGCAGAGCAAAAGGACGCCCACATTTGGATAAAAGAAAACCAGAATTTTTTAATCGAATCTCTTCCAGAAATTCCATGGCATAGGTGTGTCCGAAACTTAGTGGGAGCACTTTGGTCTTTTCTGTATAAAACCTGCGTCTCATTTTTCACATCGTAGCTGCCCACAAAGCACAAAAAAGTAATCCTGTCCGAGACATGGTTCCAGTATTACTGGGCTGGCCTAAGAGACCCAGTTACATCCCATCGTGCGCTGTCCCCCAGTTTCTCTTGCAAAGGAAGCAAAAACAGATCATACTTGGTGCTACACAAATAAAGATGTAATTAGTTTGCTAACCAATGTACAGTCAGCAGAATGTTAATAAAGCATCCATATTCAGACATTCAGCAGTGATATTAGGTTAGCATAAGAATTAGTAGCATTCAGACTAACTTCATCCTGTACATTTAAGCTTAATTAACATTCCTTATTGCCTCAATGGATAGTAAATTAACAAAATACCTAACAAATGTTATCAATAATGATTAATATCCATCACTACCCATAACCGGCCTTTAATTTAACAACACAGTTAACTTGGATTACTGTAGGTTACAGGATAATGAACAAAAACACAATAAGATTGTTACACTACAACTTATAATTTACTTTCTCTACAAGCAGAGCTCCAGAGTAGTGGTTTGTAACCTGGGGTGTGTGAGATGCCCCTTCTGGGGGAGCAAGACACACCCGGTTTGTTTGGAAGATGCCAAAAAGAACCAAAGGGGTGGAGGCAACAGTAAAGGTTAAGATCTATGGCTCTAGTGTGTGCCTCTTGTGGCAATGTCAACTGTAAAGCCATAGAAGAACCGAAGAAACAAGCACATGAGCACAATAGCATCACTACACACTGCAAAATGAAGGCAAAGGCATCCCAGCTGTTCTCCCACTCCTGTGAAAAATCCTGCCTTGTCACATGCTGCAGAACGAGCCCTGGGCTCGACAGAAACAGTAATGTGGATCGTTCCAGTGCCATTTGGAGTTTCTCTCCTTTTCTCAGTAAGTCGCCGAACTCAAATGACCTCGGAATCATGCATTCGATTTGTGCGGCAACCCGACACTCAGTGGACTGAATGCACAACGTGCTATTGGATCAGTCTGTGCGTATTTTCTGTCCCCCCCGCCCCACACACTCCCAAGACAGAATTTTTTTAGAAATGGATAAAACGCTTATTTGTTAAGGCGAAGAGAATCAATGACTTGAGTGTCTTATTGTCCTCAGCCGCAGCACACAAAAAAAACCCCGACAGCTGACTGGATTACTGAGCGGTGACTCATCCGAACCCGGGCGATAGGGTCGTGCACATTTACGTTTCCACACACGCGGTCGTGGCCCCCGTTTGCCCTGGCCTTCCCAGTGGGCAGCGCTCGTCTTCAGACTGCTCTCGTTTCTGAAGCGGATCCCCAGGCCCGTGGCAGGCGTTTCTGCGATTGGACCCAGCCTCCTGAAACTGCCTTCGGAAAACAAAGCGGCCACAGCTCACACATGCGACACTGGAGCAGCTGGACTGTGGGCATTTTGCGACTTCAGGTGTCCACAGTCCCCACCCCTCCTATACCCATAACACAGAACGACTAAAACAGCTGCAATGTAAACTCCTTACATCTGATTTTGTTCCATTTCCGGTTTATCTTTCTTTCAGAGTACACCAGCCTTTTCTGCTCTTTTTTTGGAATTAAAAGCACGGGTGGCTAGACCCAAAACTGGAGAGCTGCCAGGTATCCTAATAAATTAGTTGGAAAGGTAACTATGGTAAAATTATCCCAAATAAGAACATAAGGCTACAAACAAGAGGATGCCCTTCGCCCTGTCGAGCCCGTTCGGTAGTTAATACCGCCAACGCGTAGCTCAGTAGTTAGAACCAAAGATCTCAGCCAGCAGTTACTTGAAGGAAGCCGGGGTATCGAGTTCAACAACCTGGCGGGGTACCTTGCTCCAGGCTCTTGCAACCCCAGAAGAGCATCCGCTATAGGAGTCTAACTGCGGATGATCGGGAGAGCCCTGTAGGAGCCACATGCAGGTCTGTGGCTCTGCAGGAATAGGGCTCAACGGTCCACTCCTTGCATTTCCTTCCACTCATATCAGATGAGTGTCTTGGAGTGCTTCAAGTGGGAATATCAAAGAAGAAGCAAGCTGTGGAGAGTGTTCTTGGGCAAGCTTTTGCATACAGGACCAGCTATAGGCTCTGGTCCACACAACTTTCTCTTTGCTCTCTGGGAGATATCTTAGGGCTTAGCGATCCTCCTCGCACCCCACCGCACCTCGCCACCAGCCTTGCCCTCAGACACTGCTCAGGAGCCAGAGGTCAGAGGTCACTTGGGGCCGACTGGCACTCGGGTGTATTTTGTCATGTAAATTATATCAAGTTTTTTAACAATACACAAATACAACGCAAAGTGCGATGTTAGGTGCTGGATGTTGAAATCCACTTGATTTTTATAGTTTAACAATTTTGATTGGGCTTACAATATTGGTGAATAAGACCTAGTGAGCCAAAGCTGTATGAAAAGTGGTATATACATATACTGTATATCAGGGGCAGGCAGCTGATATCCTGGTTTCAACTCCACCTCTGGTCTTAATTATTTAACTGTAATTAGTAAAGCTAATTATTCAGATAAAAAGATTGCAAGAAACTGCCCCTTGAGGACTGGACATCCTCGATACGACTGATCTATCAGAGCTTGCAACTCACGAACATGAGGAAGGAGTGCTTCAGGAAGAAGCGCTAAAAATTACTGTTAATTGCAAATAAAGGACATCGCCTTCATTAAAATACAGGACCAGCTCTGAGACATTGGGGTTCCCTGGGTCTCTTAATTCTGAGCCTGTAGAGGAACATTCTCTCCGAGCACGGCATGCGAAAAGGACTGCAGTTACGGTGCATTGGGAGAAAACACCAAATCAGGAAATACAGCTCATTTTAATTCTCTGAAAGACTGCAAATAAAATCGGTTGTGAAACAAAGCCTCATAATACTTTTAATTGGAGAACTTTGGCCCAGGAGTGACCATTTAGACAGAATACTACAGGTCTTAGTTATTTGGGCCTTTCCCTTAGGCCCTAATTTTAAAGAATGATAAATCCTCATTACGGACACATTACTCATTCCAGGAAGGCAACAGTCCGACAGTTGGAATACAAGTCCCATTTCTCCTATGGGTTGTATTGCTGCTGTCAGGATGAATATTCCTATATATTTTTCAGTGCTTTCAGTCTTCCCAAAGCCTTGTGGCATTCTAAGTTATATAGTGCTCTGTCAAAATTCATTGAAAAGTAAAACAACTCATATCGCAGAGTCTACTCTTTAGAAACCTATACCATGGGGGTTTCCGTCTCTAATTTTCTTCTCTATTGTATTTTACATAGACTGAAATATTTACTTAATTGGCTAAATCAAGAACAGGCACAACCTATCTGGTTAGGAGCTGAACAATCGGTCTGTACTCCTTTGTGTTTAAAACATCTCCCTTTTATTAGTAGGGCATCTATTAAAAACCGAGTTGCCTCAGTAACCCGTTCATGTCCAACACTGGAGGCCTGGCGTAAACTGCACACGATGTTTAAGTATGAAATATCTCCTTCCTTTTGGCATAACAGATTTTACAATTGGCAATCAATTTAATTTTGCGGTATAGAAGTCAAATGGCATTGTTAAGTTTGTGCAGCTAATTTCTGATGAAGCATTCATTCCCTTTCATCAATTGGCTCAGAAATATTTTCTTCCAAACACTATAAGATATTTTAGTACAACCAATATCTTCATAAACTCAAATGTAAAATTAACACTTTGCTTGAATAACCCCAATTAAATCTCTTTAATAGTGATGGGTAATAGTAAAATTATCTCTAAATTGTATACTATATTTCTATTAATAGTTATTGCATCTTCCATGAGACAAATGGAGTACTGACCTTATATTAAGTAAATCTGATGATAATTAGCATAAAATCCATTTGAATAGCTTCATGTTCTCTAAAAATTCAGTTAATCCATGATCAAATTTTGCATGATTTGCAAGGAGGCTAATTTTAATAGGCTATACTGAATCTGAAATATGTCCACAATATACTCAACAAACAACTGACATTTGTTTTGTAGTTTTGGAACTATATACACCTGATAAGGAATTTTGGAATAAAATGACAAATCTTATCTCTAGTGTAATGGGCCAGAGTAACCTGCCTCACTGGGGACCTTTCTTGGCTCAATATCTCCAAAAAGGGTTTCTCTTCATTATCTCTGTCCTTGGCAATAGCTAAAAAGGTAATCCCCCTCAACTGGAAGACTAAGAAAAAATTATCTTCCCATTCTTATTTGTACTTTCTCTTAAGGTAGACTATTTTAAATTCAAAGAGCAAGGCAAAGGGAAAGTTTTTTTTTCAAATCTTGAGACCCTCTGTAAATTATTTCAACCTAGAGGACTTTTGCCATTCCATTCAGTTTTATATTTTATATTATGTTTAGAATCTAGAGCTTATATGCTAAGTTAGTGCAGTGGGTGGCAACAGGATTAGAGAGGGTAAGAAAAGTTCTTTAGATCTCTGTGTTTATTTTGGCTGATAATTATTACGAATGTTATTTTTTAAATAACAATTGTGATCATTGAACCCACCTTTGTTTCAGAAACACCCCACACTAATTAAAACTAGAAAGCAACTCTAGGGTTAAGGTCTTCAACTTTCAGCAAATAGAAATAATGGACTTGGCTTAAACCAAAAATAAAACATTACCAAAGGTTACATACTGTTACCAAAACAGTCACCATGCTTATCTGTTTTTAATTTGGCTTTAATCATAACGAGGCTGAAAATATTCTGTTTAAGCTACTTAATAAAAAAAATTCTGATCTAAAAAATTAGCTGAAAATTAGGTGATCAAAAACCATGCAAGCGTTTTTTTTAATTCCTCCATACTTGTTACAGACTGAGGTAGGATGTGAGCTTCCCGCAACTGTAACAGAAGAATGCAGTTTAAATAAAACAGAGCTATAGAGGACTTGTTACTTGGAATCCAACTCTGAAAAGTTGTGTGTGGAGTAGAAACAGGCTGCACATGACTCTCGAGCCACAGGGTTCTTCCATAATGTGGGCAGTGGCGCAGTAAAACTACAGGATTCTGAGCAAACGTTATTTTCCGTTTAGTTTGAGCCCGTGAATCGTAAAAGAAAAATAAATGAAAAAGCCCTGGGAAAAAACAGTTTTCTTCTGCTGCCCATTAGTTTAAAGAAACACATATGATTTTGCTTCACATAAGATGGTTTCAGTTCCAAATTGCCTCCAAACACTAAGTTACTGTGTGTGAAAAACTGGAAGTGGCTTTTTGGTACTGACTCAAAAACAACCGGTTTCAAACTGCAGACGTGTCTCACTGTCATAATTATAGTAACCTTTGACAGGTGGGTCTCTGCTGGTCCAAATCTTACAAATCTGAATGTACGTAAATTAATGTTTTGAGCTTTATTTCTCTCTTTTTTTTAAATTAAAATCCCCAACACCCCCCTGCCCCCAGTAATGAGAATTTTCCCCAACAGCTTAAGGGTCACGAAACGAAGACTCTGGCGCCCTCTGGTGAGTCATGCAGGTCATGACATACTTAAAATAAAGCTCAAACGACGTTAGTGGAGAAAACAAATCTAGGTATCAAAAGGTGTTGTTCTTTTATTGTTTTTTCCCCTGCAGCATAATTTTTACAATCTATTTTTTGTTGCTGTTGCTTTGTGTTGGAGCTGCTGGCTGGCAGCCACGCTGCGCAGCTCCAAAACTGCCAACAGAGTGGGATGGAGTCAATGTGGGCCAGCCTGTGAACACCAGCCTTTTCTGCATTTGTGTTTTGGCGTTTGGAGGGGAGTGAAGGGGAGGGGAGCGGGGGAATCAGGGATCAAAATCAAAAGAGAGCCCCTTTGTGGTCATAATCCAACTGGACAGTCAGCTCATGGGGCTACAGCAAAAACAACAACAACAACAACAAAAAACTGAAAAGGACACCAAGTTCAGTTCCCCATCCAGAAAAGTCACCATCTGCTCCGCCTGCCTGCTGCATCCCACAGTGCCCAGCGCCAGCTTACCAGGAGGCGCTGCTGCTCGCTGGCGCCCGCTGACCGCAGCTGAAACGGAGCTGAGCCCCTGCAGCTGGACAGACAGACCCCAAGCCAGGGGGAACAGGGGGAGGGGTGGGGGCAGACGAGAGGAGGCTGTTTGGGTCGTGGCTAGTTCCGCTGGGCTTTCACTGCTCCCTTTATTGAGCGAAGGACCCAACCCCCCCCCCCGTCCAGCCGCTTCCCGTAAAAGAAAAAGAAAGCGGAAGCAAGAGGGTGAGGAAAAAAAGAAAAAAGAACAGCACCAGTCGAACTGACCGCTGCTCTCCCCGTGGAGACGGCTAACCTGAAACCGACCTGAGGGATGGGAAGAGAAGAGGCCGTTTAGCTTTATGTCTGTCGACGTGTGCGGGCCCCTTTCTACTTGATACTAGAGCCTCCCCTGCCAGGCCTGTGCTCCAATGTGCACCTCCGGGCTCAGCGTCAAGCCAGGCGCTCTGGAAGCTTAAGGATAGCCTTACCGTCTGCACAGCACCCGACATTGATGCGTTACTACCGTACGTGTGGCGTTAAGAGCACGATAATCAACAGAAACACAATCAGCAACACCGAGCTTATAGTGGTGGCACCTGCAAAGCTCCATTAATATTTGGTCTTTCCTCCCCCTCGATGGAGGATTCAGTCAAACGCCAGATCCAGGCTCTTACAGAACAATCCACACATCAAACACCTCAGAAAGCCATTCAGAGCCAGAACGCCGCTGCCCTCACATGGGCCATACTAACGGTGTGCGACAAATCCAGTCATACGAACGAAGTACCAGAGCAACATTCACTGTTCAGTCAAGAAGACCGAGGTAACCGCTGCCTTGGCAGTTTGGGAATTCTGTGTTGTCACATGCGTGGGGTTAATCTCCTCCTGAACATCGGACAACTTGTAAAACAAGAGGCTGCACGTGTGCGTCTCTCAGCAGCGCCTGAGAACCTGAAGGTGGCTGGTATTTGGGACAGGCCCTCTGTAACTCCCGGCAGCAGTGGGAGTCAGAGAGTCCGAGCTCATGAAAACTTCTGGCTGGTGCCGTTAGCCCCAGGCCTGGGCTCCCCAGAGACGTGCCTCTCTAGGCCCTTCCAAGCCAAAGCAACAAATGAACGGAGAACCAACGGATCTTTAAGTCTACCGAGGCAGCTGATGCGTTAATAGTGAAGCAAATGTTTCTTGGCCTTTGCGTTTCCGGGTCACGCTCTCTCAGCATGGATAATAATGTTCTGTTGCCATTCTGTTGCGCGATGGCCTGAAACACCTGATGCACTTTGGAGGGTACCGAGGGGGCTGGGTAATCCGTCATAGTTATGCAGCACTACTAATCGAGAAGGGGGGGTGGGTCTATCACTCACTGCTGGTTGCGGAAATAATGTGGAAGCGCACGCATGCGGTGCGCTCTGCAAATCACGCATTATGAAGGAATCAGCTCATGTTTCAGGGAGGTAAAATCATGTTAAATGACGTCAAGACAGACACACAATGCAGGCGTCGTAGAAAATCAAAATCTTCAAAAAATCCTCCGCACCACTAGGATGTTTGTTTTTAAGTATATTAAAAAAAGATCAGTTTCTAAAAAAAAGCTTTCCTCTACAGATGAACGGTTTCAGGTTTTTAATGCGAGCTTTGATTTTGTGGAGTTATATTTAATAAGTCACACCAATTCTTTGGCATTGGTTCCTTTGCTTTGCCTTGAAAATTTGTTAACCTCAATTGCAACAGCAGGGACAAGAGGAATGCACAGTTCAGAGCTCCTCTGACTACAGTATTTTCTTTCATGCACAGAGAGACTCGTGCTGCTTTCCAAGATCGGCATTTATTTGTGGTGCATTAAAAACCACGAAGATTATCTTTACTGCGCTGTAAAATAGCTTACAAAAACGGGACCAGATTTAGTCCACACATGGTGTAAGTGCAAGGCATGCTTCCTTTGTGAAAAAGACAGGCCTCAACAACAGCAAGCCAGCAGACGAGGCACAGTGATCTTGACCCAATAAGAGACCCATTGTGTGAATGTGCAAGTCCCACCAGAGGCTCCTGTTAGCGCAATTAGTTCCAGGGGATTCTGCCCTCAAAAAGGTCTAGCAGGTGTCACTGGAAGGAGAGCACAGAGCAGCCTACAGGAAACAATGTGTTTATTTGTGTCCCTCACCAGTTCTTCACGTCTGCTTAAGCGGGGCTCTCGGCAGTCACCCCCCACGATTCTGCATTCAGTGGTTAAGTTTTCCTGCATGGGAAGGCCGAGACAAAAGTGTCCCAACCCCACCTCTTTTCTCTAAAAGTAAAGATTCCAGAAATGTAGAATGGAAATGTGAACATGATGTAAGATAGTGCTATACAGTATGTTTCTTTTCTTGCTTTCGGTAGAGAAGAGAGCTACTCGACTCGTTGGGCTGTAACAAGGCAAGAGCAGGCCCAGTCCATATCAGATGTCAGATGAGCTTGGGCGCTCTCTGATCTGCCCCCAGAGCCAATTTCAATGCAAGGCAAGTAAAGTGGATGACAAAGCCTTGTGTCCCATCATTTCTGCTCCTTTTTCCCCATATAGTGCAGAAAGGGATTAGATCACAGCATATAGCCCAGCACGGAAAATTCTCGGTGCCTCCCTCCCCATACCATGTCCTTGTAATCCAATCTACAAAGTGATAATTCTTTGTACAAAAGCGTTTTCCGGCACTAACTCAAAATTTTCTTCTGTGAACTTAAATTTGGGGTCAACTTGATTTTCCCCCATCCTTTTAAAATTTTGAAGGCTGCACTTGAATTTCCTTGGAGGCATCTCGTACCGAAATGGAAAAGATTAAGTTCCTCCACTCTGTCCTCGCAGCTCAACCCCCACAGCAGTTAAATGAGACTTTTTTTTCTTCTCCGAGCTTTGTCTCAGATTTCTTTACCCCTTTTGTAATGTGGAGACCAGAACCGCAGTATTCCAGATGTCGATCTAAGCAGGACGTTGTGCCGTTTCAGCATGATCTCTATTGAGTTATATTTTGCTCTTTGCTATGAATCCAAGTATCCATTTGCCTTTTTATTGCATTGCCTGTTTCAGCTGATTTAACCACAGAGCGAGTCTGAGCAGAAAAGGACTGAGGCTTGCGGGGGGGGGGTTAAGAGAAATTTCCAAAGCACAGCACAGGCTTACAAACTTTTCTGATCTCCATCATAACAAAAGGAAGAAGCTTTTTCTCAGTTGCATTCAGTATCATGGTTGAAGGTATGGATGGCTTCAGAGACTATTCACCTGCTGCCCATATGTATAAATACAGACTTTAATGATTAAAACCTAAAACCATTTTAAAAAAAATAACTAAAGGCACTATAGAGGCTGATTGCACAGAACTCGGGGAAAAACTGGAAATGCTACAGCAGTATAGTCATGTTTGCCCTCCACCTCTTCGTAGTACCATCCCCAGCAAGAACACCTAAATCAGGCCCTGTAAGAAAAGGAAGGGCCAAGCTATCAGATTCTGCAGGTGTTCGAGTCTGATCCGTTTTGTGCTTGGTGTTGTCTTGCATCTGGCTGGAACAGCAGGATAAGATCCTCAGATTAATCAGCTAGGGCAGAAAGGCTCCCTCCCACTTTTAACCTTATTATCTTCCCCTCTTCTGCGCACCCTAGCTCTGTACGTGCCAGGATGCACCGAGGAGACGAGGGTTTAAAGGCATTTTTTTCTCAGTGCTGCGGAGAAGCCCCAGGGTAATCATTCTCGACGGGACAGACCCTTGTGCCGAGGCAGAAAGAGGTATGGGGGCAGGGATGGGGATGGGGGGTGGGGGGGATGCACCTGAAAGGGTTAAATCTGGGCTCTTGGCAAGGAGAAGCCGGCTTTTTTATCCGCGCAGAAAACATCTCAGAACAGATTTCTGAGCAGGACAGAAGCCAACACAACCATCTGCTTTGAGTCGCCCCCTCCCTCCTCCACCCCCGGGCACACTGATCGCTAGGCTGTCGTCTCTCCTCCGGAGGTGAGGCTCCGTGTACTCCTGGAGGCTGGCACGGACTTCTGAGGTACCTGGCCGAAAACGAAAATTAAAAGAACACCCCCCGCCGGGAGGAGGGCACAATCACGAGACAAAACCATCTCGCGTTCACACTGTGCTGTGGACGTTGCTCTTTTTCCCCTCCGTTCGAGCAGTGCAGAAGGCATTATTCCTGGAAGATGGGTACTCTCTCTGTTTCTCGCGCCAGCCTGGCCACCCTGGCACCGGTATGGGCCCAGCGGGAGGAGGAATCCCATGAGGAGCAGGGCCGACACCAGCTGTGTGCCTCTCTCTCTCTCTCTCTCTGCTCGCACTCATCCACCCTCCCTGCCAATGGCAGCCCGTCAGCAGCCAACGCAACGGCGTGTCCCCCCCCCCGCAGCCCCCACTTTCTCATCAAGCATTCGAACAAAAAAAAAAGCAGTGTGGTGTGAATCCACAACTCCACTGGGAGCCATCCAAAAGCGAGGAGCACGGGTGCAGAAAAAATTAATTTTATTTAGACGGCAAAATCCAAGTGTGTGCTCATTCAGGGCATGCATCCTGGTTTGAAAATTAAAGTTTTGCAGGGGATTTGTTGTTTTTTTTTGCATATCCTGCCACTTTGGAACCGCCGCTCGTTAATCAACTACACCCCTCCCGCAAGGAGCGGAGCACCCAATGAAGACCTCGCACGCTCTCCGAGCTGACTAAGGGCCAGGCTAGAGGATAAGGGCTCCTGAGCGCTTCAAGTTGTGGTCCAGAGAGCAGGGTGAACCAGACAGCACAGGGATCCCCGGTTAAGAACCGGGCCGGATCATTAGATGCTTGTGTACTGTCTAAGGATGGGGGCTCTTTACTCCTTGTCCCTCCCATGTCCTCTCTCTTTTGTTGGAGGAGTGGGGCGCACAGTCGGGAAACAGGGAGAAGGTCCCAATAAAGCCATGAGTTTGCTCTTCAGCTGTACTGCAATGAGGATGGCACAGGCACACCAAGAGTTTATTTCACGTTTATGTTGCAAGCAGAAGACGGGAGGCACCAGAGCCTCTCCTGACGGGATTAAGTAATGAGGTGAGGCAGGTGGTTACCAGTTACCTTCCTTACTGGGAATCCTGGTGTGTCTGAGATGGAAGGGTGGGGGGGCTGTTTAATAGTAGCCAATCATACATATCTGGCGAATCTTTGGAAGGTGGGATGAAACATGAACACGGAGCAGAGCATGCAAACTCCGAGCTGGTCAAAACTGACCCCAGGATTTGTGAAGCAGCAGCACTAACCAATATTGCCATGCTGCTGGTCAGAAGATTAAAACCTGCAAATGCCAAATGAGTTGCACATTAGAAGGCAACATAACTGCCATTTTTCTTCCCTAAGCTTTTGAGTACAAAAATTGGAGACAAAAATAAGCTCACCGCGGTGAATGTTCAAAAGCGTATAAAAAGCTAAATGGAAGGGGAGAAAAAGTTGTTCAATGCAGTTAAACAGAGGTTAACACGACGGCTACAGCGCAAGTGACCACGCAGCACAGGACCTGGACAATGGTTCACCTCCATTCCAAGATTTTGTGGGAAAGCAGACAGCTGTCTGCACGAAGACAGAAAGAGCTGGAGAAAACAGAGGAAGAGCCTGCCAAAACGTTTGCGCTGTTATTTCTGTTTTTTTCTTCTCTCAGTCCCCGACACTTAACACGTTAAGTTCTTGTATGTCCACGTCCCGAGACGACCTTGGGAGCACTCGAGAAGGATTGGCCCGGAGCCACCTATAAATCACTGGATCCTGCGAGCGAGCTGGAGCAAGGAGCTGTTCACAGCCCTGAGACCACAATAAAGAACAAAGGAAGCCAGAGGCTGGAAATCTCTATTCCATCCTCACAGCGACCTGCACCAACCACACACGACAGACTTCTAAAGCACCTTTCCTGGAAACCACCCCAAAGACTTTCAACAATTTACAATCTACTTTTCCAGAAGCTTTCGGACATAAAAAATAACTGCCTTTAGATATCACCGAAAAGGTTTAGGTGTCCAATGATCCGAAATCTTTAAATAAAGACTCCCACTAGGCAAAAGATGTACACAGCATCCAACTAAGCAGCCTTTAACCCAGCTTTAAGCAGAATTTGGAGACCTAGGCCATTTGATTCAAAACCAAACATTTCAGTCAGTAATTACCAATAGAAAACAAATCAGCTTCTGATATAAGCCATATTTTGATAATATTAAATAGACTCACATGATAAACAATTTCCCACGTTCTATAAGGTCTATAAAGAGCAGGCCACTCAGGCCACCCAACCGGTTTGCTTTCTAGTAGTTAATGGATCTAAGGGTCTAATGTGGCTGTTTACTGAACAAGTTCAGGGTACTGGCTTCAACTGTACAGCTCACCCTACAGTCCCACAACCCTTTGTCTAAAGAAAACATTATGTAGCTCTCCCAGTTTTAGATGCATTCCCTGCTTTGTCAAAAGCACAGGCCTTGAGAAGGTAATGAGAAAACAGATTATGTCAACAGGGATCTGGGACCCAAAGAAGCCAAACATGGAGAGTCATAACATTTGCAGTTTGGTTCAGTATGCATTAGTAAACCAACAGCAGAGCCCATCAACTACAACTTCAGCAATGCCTATAAAGGTAATCCACCCAGATAAACACTGCACTCAACACAGCAAAGAAAAAATGCATGAACTGGGGGCAGGATTAAACCAAAATTCTGATAGTCAATCTGCAAACCCCTTATTTGATGGGATATTTCCAGCGCGTGGAACAGGTTCTGGCATATGACAAACGACAAAGAAATTGATTTGATCTAGACTCTAAACTGCAGTCAAAGTCTAGTCCACTATACTTATCATTTCTGCGACACTTCCGTGATGATACGATGATATCCACCCATCCATTACTGGTAAACCGCGTATACAGGCGAGGATTTCAGTAAGGCGTAGCCTATTCTGGAAGCATAAGGCGCAAGGCAGACCAAGCCTGACACAGTTCTCCCCCTGGTGGAGAGGGCTGTACATCACAGGCCCACGTGTCAGAGGGGACAATTTAGAGCAACCACTCAAACCTACCCAGCCCTTGGCAAAAACCACATGAACGTGGGGAAAACAGGCAAACTCCACAACAAATGACAGGCCCTTAGGTCAGACTCGCACCCAGGATCCTGGAACCCAAGCATTTAAGACGCTATTTCACCAGTGGCGCCATCAGCATTGCTTTTTAAATGTAAAACTAATGCTAAGCGCTAGGTTCTTCTGGAGACAAAAAGCAGGAGATGTAAATCCATGTAGGATCGCCAGAGGACAGAATTAGGGGGGGAGGAAGAAGCTGAAGCAGCTTTCTTCCCTTACAGCAAGGCCAGAGGTGCCTCCCTGAGACGACTGAAGACCACAGTTCCCCAGTGAGCCTTGAAAATCCACCCTGAACTGACCGTCACCGACGGACTCCACTCACGTGCTGAGCAGAGAAACGCGTCGAACACATATCAGCTCCGCAAAGAATGAAACGCCTACATTTTCGACTGTAGCGTGAATATTACTGATTGATTGGAACCACTGTTAAGAAAACCAACACTGGAATGAGCAAGTCTTACAGTGATTCCAATTAGCGCACATACAAAGGATACAGAGGCTTTATCTGTGTTTGAGTGAAAACATTAAGCAATAACTTTAGTTTAAACATATGAGAATACACATCTCATGAGTACATGTTCATAAGAAACATATAATATAGTCCAAAAGGATGAGATTAAAATTGATCATTAACCATCCATTCTTATCATAAAATAAAAGCCAAACTAATTTTTATAAAAACCAAAATGTGAACTCCTTCAAATCACCTCCCTTTTTCTTTTCACCTTAAAACATCAGAAGCATCCAAACCTGATTTTTCCCTCCCCCATCCCCCCCACCACCCCTCCCCATTTCCTCCTAATCTGCAGTGCTCAGCTTGCGAGGGCTGGCTATTGATTACAGAAACATTCTGCTTGTGAGAGCCCCTTCAGTTACAAATAAAGAGCTTGGGACAAACGCAAGCTTTGAGTTAGCACTGAACAAAAAAAAAAGAAGGAATAACAAGGCGATACATCTACTCTGAACCCCCTTTTTTCTTGGGGACTACTAACAGGATTTAAAAAGTATGCGAAGGAGAATCTGTCACTTAGCAGGTGTTTCTTTTTAAACTCATCTCAAAGCCAGCAGTTTTTGGCTGATTGCAACTGGGCCTTTGGGTAGTTTTTGTAGCTCTCTCTCTCTCTCCCTTTGCCCATCTTT
The DNA here is from genome assembly GCF_055471065.1 of Atractosteus spatula. Taxonomy (NCBI): domain Eukaryota; kingdom Metazoa; phylum Chordata; class Actinopteri; order Semionotiformes; family Lepisosteidae; genus Atractosteus; species Atractosteus spatula. Next base: position 17,933,401 of record NC_142719.1, read on the forward strand.
CTTTTCTTTCAAAGCCGCGGTGTGAAAAAAGACCTTCGTGCTAGCCAAAGTGGGGGGTAAAGACACCTCGGGGAGAAGGGCCCGCGTGAATGGGGAATGAGGAGCGCGGTACCCATGGATCAGGCCCAGGGGCTGAGGAACAGAGGAAGACCAACGACCCTGACCGATCTGGAAGGCATCACACGGGGCTCTGCTGACACGCGCCGCTCACACTCGGACAGGGAAAAGGGAAGGAGCCCCCTGTTTGAATTCCGTATCCCTGACCCCAGCTGAATGAGGTCATCAAGGGGGTTAGGATTCCCCAAGAGAGCAGGAGGGTGAGGATTTGGGCCTGGGGTGTCATGTGGGTCAAGGTGCCAGATTGTCTCAGTTTCACCACCACAGTTGGCCATTCCTGGCATAAACAATTAACGTGCGAAATTGATTAAAATGCACATGTTCCAAGGCCGAACTAATTGATTTCAGGATGACCCGTTGGAGAGGATGGCTCTCCGCAGAAAGGTTGCTGTGGAGATTACGACTTGGCCTAAGCTTTTTCCTGCAGGAAACCCTCTATTTCACAATCAATAAGTTAAGGAAGAGAGTTTACAGACCATTTTGGATTCGGCCAGGGTTGACTATTTCTTCTATGAAGAAGAAAAAGTATTTTCTACCATACCCATTTGGAATCACCCAAATCAGGTGCAATTCCTGCACCCTAGTGGGAGAGAATGAGACACAGACGTGCTCCTCCAACGTGCCCAATCTGCGATTGCCATTTTGTCTTTCGACATGCTGCACAGCACTCGACGGAAGAATTCAGGCCACGGGGAGCAGATCTCTCAGCCACATCACCGAGGGATCTCAGCAGGTGCCTGACGAGTCGCTGTTGAGCCAGGAGGACGCCGGCAGACTCATCCCGCTCGTACCCCGGCAGCGCTAGGCCGCAGTGCGAGCCGCTGCTTCGGGAACGCAGTCAATCCACTTCAATGGAATGCCTGCGACTCCCATTTTAATTCGAACCTGGGCCACACTTGCTGAGTCAAATCTGTCCTCAGTCTAGAATAGCTGCTTGCAAGTTGTGCGGTGCGAGGATCACCCAGTTAAGCTGCCCCCTCCAGTAGCTTGAAACTGGCCTAACATGTCGCTCCATGATTGAGGAGAAGAGTGCCACAGTCATACAGCTGGTACTCAAGTCCTGCTTCTCTACTGCTCCTCCTGAACGCAACAGTTTTTAATTACATAGAGAAGTCTAGCGAGACAAAACTTCCTAGCGATGCTAAAAACACAATCAGACTTAGGCAATGCTGTACTGACTGTGCGTCTGCATTCCTGGAGGAACAGAAAGTTCACAGATACAAAGAAAGAAAAGAGAAAAAGTGCAAATTAAGCACAATTTCAACACCAAAAAAACCTAAATCTGACCATACAGCTAATACAAGTGAATTTTTAGGGAAAGCATAAAAAAAACTTCAAGACTCCTTGCTCTTCTGACAACATTCCTGAGTGCTAATACAAACAGTGGACTCCTCAAGGTGAAAAACGCACACTGCAACTTGTCTTTTATCAGTCTCAGGGGTGCAGCAGCTTGATCTGTGTGTGCCCCTGCTGGATGGTCAGAGCGCAGCGTGTGCTCCAGATGCTACCTCCGATTCCCAGTCAAACTGGACCGAGGGCTTCCAGCGAGCCCAGCAGATGGTTTCACAGACAAGTGTGTGCACGTGTGTGTGATCGTAAAAAGCAGTCGAGCAGCTGCCTGAAGAGCAAACGGATTGCAAACACAGGTGTGGATTCCACTGTTGGATTCCATAATTCACCATGCCTAGAAATCACAGATTTGTTTTCTAAAATGCTTCTGCTCCTGATGCTCTTATTTTGCTCTTTTGGAGGGGGGGAAAAAAGGAGAACAGAGATAATAAGAAAAATCTGTTTCAGAGACTCTGATCATCATGTCGACAGGAATCACTTACATAAATTAAAATTAGGATGTCCAAGATCAGTGCCAATCAAGGTTTGTTCAACTGTGTTACAATAAGGAGTATTTTGTTTTTAGTATACAAGACACTCCCAAACTGTAAGAGACACAGCTCTGACTGAGCACAGGGCGATCCTAGCAGAGTCAGTGCTAACCGGAGGAGAGACGCAACTCAAACAGAGCTCAGAGAGATCACAGAGTGAGCACGGGCTGGAGGAGAGTCGCAGGTCTGACTGACCGACAGTGGCCTCTGGAAATTGTCGATACCTTTTGGCTTATGTGGCAAGTGAAGAACCATCCACACAGCCCATGAGGGAATCCCAATTGCAGGCCTCTCATAGAAAGAGACCCCATACTGGCTGCCTGGACTGGAGAGCTGAGCCTCTACTCTGAACAAGTACCTTTACTAAATAATAAAGCTTGCACAAAAAATAAACACTTTGCATTTAAAATACTCAAGCCCCTTTTCTAAAGTTTACTAGCAATAAATGTACTAAAAGTATTAATAAAAAGAAATCTATAATAGCATTGATACTACTATATACTGCAAACAATTTAATAAATAAACAGTGTCTTGCAAAAGTATTCCCATTAATTTTTCACATTTTGTTGTTTTAAAGCAGCAATTAATTCCACAACACCTAATCATTCCTATTCCACTGTCAAAGCAAAAATAGCGAAAAAATAATATTAACGAAAATGAATCTGATGGAACTTCAGACAGTGTGAGCAAATCTGCCAAGACTAAAAGGCAAAAAGAGCACCAGGCCAGTGTGCAAAGCTGGAAGAGACTCAAAAGATTTGCAGCTAACTGCTGCCAAAGGTGCTTCCACCAAATATGGAGGTCATGGGTCTGAATATATATGCAATCAACAATTTCACTTCTCAGATTTTTGCCAACATGCACTCTTTAGAGGTCTTCAGATCGAGCATTCAGGTTAAACATAAAATATTACGTTTGCAAAAAAATGTGCTGTATTGTAATTCCAAAAAAAGGTCTGAATGCTTTTAATGATGCTGTATATATTTTGTCTTGCAAGAGTGGTACATGATACAGAATGCAAGATACACTGCTAGCAAAACATTCAGAAAGTAATTTTACTGCTTTCAGCAAGCAGCTGACAGCACTTCTGCTCGTGTCCTTTCTCTTTTTACTGACGTGTTCCTGTGGGAATAGCTATGGTACACCACAGCCAACATTTCTATAAGGCATTCCCGTCAGGGGCAGGCGGGGTAGAGTGCAGTTGTTTGTCTAGTTTGATAATTATAAACTGGAGATTATTTAAGGCCAGCTATTATTATATGTGGTGTATTTTAATCTCATTGCAGTAATCCAGCTCAGAGCTTCAATCATCTGTGCACATGCTTCAACCTCCAGGACACAGCCACAGTAGTGTGGCAGGCCCTGGGCCCACATGCTGTTATGTGAACTGCCTCTGCCCTCTGGTGGCCATGTTGCCATACTGCAGGTCGTTTACTTTCTGCTGCACTATACCAAAATATTGCATTGGCACAGCTTAGCACTGATCTGCCCTCTCGCTCATTAGTTTTGCAAAGGTTACCAGACATCGCCAAAACACCACCAATGAGCTCACTATATAACATATGGAGACCAGGGTAGTGTAGAAAAGAAACAGGTTTGCAAATAACATGCAGTATCTGTCAATGTACTCATTTTCTTCTGCATTAGTTTTCTTAATCAGAAGGACCTAAAACCATGTTTATCCCATTTCAGAATGATTACATGCTAGCCTGCAGTCAACCAATACAACCCAGTAGACACGACTGTGCTTGAAGAGGTAATTTCCTGTTTCGCGCCAGCTAAAGCCATCCCATCTCTTTTCCCCACAGGGAGCTCATTAATCAACAAGTTTTGGCAACAGATCTTCAGTTTTAAGCATCAATCATCTCAGTCAGGGTCATTCAAGCCCGACAAAGTCACCTGAATAATCAAATAACTTATTGCAGCTCTAGTCACACGTTCAAAACAGCCATTCCTCAGCTCCGCTACCAATATCGGGGAGGAAAACACGCTGCATCTCTCAGACTTCTCGTAGAAAAAACATCTATCTGTTTACTGCTCTCTCCGGTTAGAGAGACTGTGATCTCTTACCCACAACCACATTAGACAGTGCTGAAAAACATCCCAAACTGGGGCTCAGAAGGCTCAAGGTGGGACCACACCCTGGATGGCGCACCAGTCCATTGCAGAGCATTCATTAAGATGCAGGCACAGCATGCAAGCTCCATATGGAAGGCATCCCCAATCCCAAATCAAACCCAGCACCCGAGAGCTGCGAGAGAGCACCGTTACCATCGCATCTTCAGCTCAACTCATCCTTTACCGCTTCAATTGGGCACTAAGTTACCACTCTACCAAGGAAATTGGGCCCCACCAGGTAGATAAGACCTGACACTCGGCACAAGCGAGTCTGAGGATGAGTGTTCAGAGGAACCGGCAGAGCAAAACCCGCAAAAACTGTATTGAGCACTCCCAGCCTGTCTGCAACACCGCCCGGTGAAATCGCTTCCCAGGAGTCACCACCAGTGGAGATGATGGGCAATCCCACATATCCCAAAATCACAAAGGGACTGCCCATATCTTCTACAGGACATGTCAGCGAAGTGGTGCCTAAGAAATGCTGAGGAGAAAACTGCAAAGCAGTAAGCTCTACTAACAGACTGGCAGCACATATACTGTATAGCACTATTATATATACAGCGGGAACAAGTATATATAGTTTATATAAAGGGAACCAGTGTACTTGCATATGCATGTACAATATTTAGTAGATGCAGTGCTGAATACATAGGAGCATTCCTCTTGAAGTAGTCTTCACTGAATAAAATATATTATCGAAAATATCTGAAGATTAAATTAAAGGCAAAAAAACTTCATTTTATGAGCATTTATGTTTTTAAAATACTTCTAAAAATCTAGACATCAGTTTCTTCAATACTACATAGAATTACAAGACTTCAAAAACACATTTTGCTTCTTGTGTAAGATTGTGTTTTTACTTCTGTGACAGAGAAAATCCCAATCTCGGAAATTGTACCTACAGAATAGATGCATATTTATTCATAAGTGCATAGGACAGCATAAGATACACATGGACAGAGGGCTTCAACCTGTTATGCTTATTTGGTTGGTACCAGCTTACTGACCCGAGGATCTTGTGCAGCTACAGTATATCTTGAAGGATCAAGGAAGTCCATCAAGAGCGTGACTGGGCAGGCTTTTCCAGCCACCTCCCCCCTGTGTGTAAAGAAGTGCCTGCTGAATGCACTAGGTACTTGTCTCACTAGTGGTCATGCCTTTTGCTACTACAATAATAACATAACAGCAGCCTAAAGCTATGAATTGAGGCAGCATTCATTCAGAACATCAGTATGGTCACAAATAAGAGGAAGCCGAGTGGCTCCTCATGCCCGTTTCCTCCACCTTAGTCACGGAAGCAGTACTGGTCAAACTGGGAGCAAGCTACTTGCCTCCAGGGGGCAATGTCGAATAGCCAATCAAACCTCACCTGCCTGTCTTTGGGAGGTAGAAGGAAAAAACAGAGGAGAACATGCAGGCTCCACACAGACAGTTGCCGTGGGCAGAGCAGAATCGAACCCAGGAGCTTGGGGCTACGAGGCAGCCACATTAACGGTCGCACCAGATGTGTCGCCCCTCTGCAGGTTTTGGTCTCGACTACAAAAAAAAAAGCCACAATCCGGTTGGCACAGGCAGCCAATTAACCACTTGCCAAAGAAGGCGGTACGTCCAGAACAAAATTGGAGAATACTGGCAGGAAACCCTGTGGTCAGACAGCCTGGTACAGCCATTCGCACACTCTGGTCTATGAATAGTTTTTTAGGAATCAAAACAAAAACCTCCGACGAGTCCATCCTCGGGCTGTCTCTCAAAACAATAAAATCCAAAACTAAAACAAAACACAGCTCAGGAGCACAACTACAGCAAAACAAAACCCATCGAACAGGATGCGCTGCAGGTGCTGGGAGTCGCCCTGCATCTCTGCACACGGGCGCACGGAAATGTGAAAAGACAGCGAAAAAAACACTTCTGTTCTCAAGACGCAGCATGGCTTTCCACAAAAAACAGGAAGACAGGTGCACGGCTCGAGAGTTTAGTCGCACACCTGCTTGGCTCAAAAGAATAATAATTTGGAGAAAAAAAAATCGGGTGAGAGACTGAAAAAATAAATAAAAAGCAGCAGAGATGCCATCTGTTTGGAAAAGCCATGAAGGGAAAAAAAATCTGGAAGAGAAGACAGCTTTAAAAAACACACACGCGCGCACACACACAGATAGGACAGCCTTCAACAAGGCAGAGGAAAGGGAGGGGAACAGGGAGTGAGCGAGCAGCATTTGGCACAGAGAGATCGGCGCGGCGTTAAGAATAAATTGCACGGGGTTTATCGGCAGTCCAGCTGAGGCGTCCTTCTCAAAGTGGCACTATTATTTTGACGTAGTTTGCGAGGGGTTTTTTCCCTTTTTGGATTGTGGCTGGTGTTGTTTTAATGGAGATGCCAAACTCGTAACTTTAACATTGGGTGACAAGGGCACCTTGGGCTGCAGATGTTCGTGCTGATGACAGATGGTGCTGGCAAGCCCGGGACAGGGGACGAGCCCGTGCCAGCTTTGTGCCACCTGCATCCTCCCCCGCCCCCACCACACACACACACAAAACGCACACCCCCTCCCCCCGCTTCCTCACTCCGCGTGGAGACACGTAGCCCACTGCGATGTGTTGGGATGTATCCTGGGGAATGCAAAGCTGTTTACTGGGAGGTCTCGAGTAAAGCAGTTCAGCTCATGTGCGAGTAATGGGGGGTTAGCTCACAACCAGATCAGAGTGGCAGCAATGGTGCGGCTCAGCTTGAATCTCTCGTGAAGCTAATGATGGTCCTCAAGTCAAAGATGAAATGACAGAAAAAAAGCTACATTACGTCAACTGATAGACAATGGAAAAATTAGTCAGATACAGTAGTTAGTGATGTTGATCATTAGTAACTACTGATGACTTTACATTGGAAGATTCTAAGAACAAGGTGGATAACTCTCAGAGGGTTAAACTTTAATTATGCATTTAGAGCAGCTCTTATCTGAATGATTTGGAAGAGACGGTCTTTCTGAATTTCTGGCCTAAATTTTGACCTGACAAATTTAGGCCAGAATAATTCCTGAAGCTGCAACATCAGGAGATAATAAATCATGAAAAAGATACATGCACAAGCCAGATATAATTAAGAACAAGATGCACGTTTTTCCCAAATTAAGCTTTTTTTATCCAAAACACCTGAAAAGCTGTATTAATTTACACAGCTGATAATTTTACTGAAACACACAAAGGAAAGTACCTTATTCAAGAGCACAACAACATAGTCACACTCAGACTTTGTACCCATGACATTACAGTAGAGTCCAGAGCCCTAATTACTGCTGCCTCTTACAGTACACAGTACCATAGAAAAAACTGCATGCAAGTATATAAAGCCTGACAGCTCCTGTAATAACATCACATGGCCTGATGAACCCAATAAGGCTTTAATTTGTCACAGGCTTTGTTCAGGGTGCTGAATGACCTGTCCAATCTGCAGCATTTGAGGACGTTCACCGCCAACTTCCTATGCTCTTGTAGTTCAAATTCTATTAATGTCTCAACAAGAGTCAAAGTCAATCTGGACATTAAACGAGGGGTCCCTTACAAAAGGCTGAGCATATCCTCTGTACCTACACAGAAAGATTAAATATTCAGTCACGGGCAACAAAGATTATCAAAATCCTTGAATAAAAACATTCAATATCCATGAGGTTATTGGGGTGGAATAAAAACAACCCAGTCGACCTCTTCATGATCAACAGTGAAGCACGATGGTAAATTTATTTCTTTACACAAAGAGTTGTGGTGGATGTGTACAACAAGCTGCCCAGCCATGGGATGGAGGCAGATTCCCTGGGACCCTTTAAGAAATGGCTGAACAAAGTTTTGGGATCAATGAAATGAGAAAGAAAAGTTGAGGGCATCCTTTGATTGAATGCTTCTTGAAGCTCTTATGCATGAACATGCTAGCAGCTCTGCTATGATGCATCTGCAACTCTTACACATTTCAGGAAACAGCGAAGTACCGAAAAGATGGCTTAGTTATCAGACATGCCCGACCTGTGCACAAATTAAAGTCTGGAGCGATATATGGCCTGAACTTTGAGAACTGCATTACCTTTTTTAGTGCGAAATGTGTGTAGGAGGTGGATTTTGAAGCAGCCCTGCACATCTCACATGTTACATTTCAGACCAAGAGGAAAAGTTCTCTCGAGAAGCATCTCATTTAGGAAAGCACGTATTCATGTGTATTTTTTCAAGTGTGTTTTTGCCTGCCTTCCACATTGATTAATTCTAAAGACAGTTTTCTTCCACAACTCCAGCCTCCCTCCTCCTTCCCTTCTACAGCAGTCTCAGGGAGGCATTACAATGCAAAGGCTGCTTTTGCGACACGGAAAGATTCAGGAACTCAATGCATTTATTATAAACCATTTAAAAGCACCGTTTCCCAGCTCTCCTGTGGCCCCACCACCACCCAACCCCCACACTCCCACCAACCAAGACCTGGCAGCCTCTCCTTCCTGTTCTCCTCCAAACAAAAATGCCTTTAAGAGGGTTTCAAGTGGGCCATTTGGCAAGACTGAGATTCATGTATTTTTTACCATCGATTCGAGACCGTAATTATAACAACAAGCTCATTCTGCACCTACTGACTTCTACAACCAGGAATGAAAAAAAAAATCAGGGAACAAGAGGCTGAAAGCTTACAGCTGGATAACTCTAAAAGGAAAATGGAAGTCAAGCGGCATAAGGGTCTCTAGAGTGCGTTTTGTCCATTATGAAAAACTAGTGATCATTCCTGCATTAACTGTGCCTCACAGGATGACAAGAGAACTGCAGTTGTGTCCGGACTTAAAACTTGAAACTCTAAAATTAGTTCTCTCTAGCACTCATGCTGGGGTGCCTTTAAAGCCTGTAACAAAGAGTACATGTTCTACCCTTAGCACTACTACAGTATTTTTGCCAAGGTTTCACCTTTATTAATATTTACTTGACTGCCTTTTCATTCAAAGTGATTTACATCTGTACCCATTACCACAGCAGGGCACTGACCAGAGTAAAAGAAGAAACTCACTTGAGTATTCGTCTCTTGCATCTGCTTGAGGGTGCACAAGCTGTGTTCCCACAACCTTTCAGACTGGCGTACAGGACCACTAACCACTCCTCTGCACTGCTGACTATGGCCCCTGACTCCCCAAAACAGAGATCTGTGAATGTGGGAAAAGAATGGCACAGTAAAAACGGACACAGTTAGGAAAGAAAAATCAAGTCTGCTGGCAGGTTTGTAGCCATATTAACAGCTTTGGCAGCAAAGTGGAGATAAAGTGCAAGTTTGGAAACGCAGATAGATATGTGTTTCAACGGGCTGTGGAACCACTCGGTCACGTGCCGCTTCTGAGCGAATCTGCCATTGTGCAGGTGAGCGACCTTCTTCATTATTAAAAATGCATCAGGGTCCATGATTAGGTTTAGTCACTATCCAGGATGGCACAGCCAGGTCAGAACAAAAAGTGTTTTTTTTTTGCATTAAATTTTACGGGTTTGCTCTCGGATTAATTTTCTCCAGCTGATCATAACCGAATCATGCAAATGAGAGACAAATTAGAAAGTTGTTGATCAAGAACACCCACAACTCCTGTCAAATCCCAGCAGATCTGTTGTCTGAGAACCAGGAGGGCATAAAGCAGGCATTATTTTTCTCTTTCTGGGCAACCAAATGTAGTTGGCATCTAGAAATTGAATCAGAGGCACTGTAATTAATAAAGCTAAATCAACATTATGATCTACTTCGTAACACACATTAATGCCAACTCATTTCCTAAAGATTTCCACAAGTTTTACAAGCAAGGACTTCATATCATGAGACAAACGCACTGTGGGGCGATTATTTTTAGACTCAGCGGATGCAGTGGTGCTTTTGTCTCTAAAATAAAACTCTTTTTGTTGTTTTTTTTTGGTCTTGAAAATGAACAAATGTGTTAAATTGCGCTGCCTGCATGCCAGATTCATTCGTCAATATCCTTTTTTTTACACTGTTTTGTTTGTCATTCTGGGAGTAATTCTATGTCCCTAAGCTGGCACCTTCCTATGCCAGGTTCTGAATGCTGAATGATAATAATGTTAAAAACGCAGAGAGTTTGGAAGCCAAGCCACGAACAGCAGCTGTGAGACAGCCAGTTTGAGCAGTTTCAAGACTCGCGCTGGGGCCCCAGGGTTACAGCATGCGGACCTAAACCCACAGAACTACAGTACCTTACGGAGTTATGGCGACTCACATTTTATTTATTGAAGAACGGGGGATCAAGGGAGGTGGGACTTTTGGGAGAATCGATTTACCTTACCTCTTTAGAGGACTAGGGCTGCATTCCACAGGCTTAATATATATGTAAGCCTCAGCAACACAACATAAAACCCAAGATCGGGTCATCAAATAGCAACATGACAACCGCCATAAGCCACTTCTGTACTGATATGGGAGCAGATGTTAACGAGTACTAAAGGAGAATAGGAACTCCCTCCCCGAACAGAGGCCTTTTCAGAAACTCTCCAGCATTTTCTGCCTCAATAAGATCTCATATTTAGACCTTTACCAAAAACCAGTATCAACTTATCGCGCTGAAAAACAGGAACTCGGCACCTTTGATAACAGTCACACGCTGAGCACAGACAGAGCCACCTCGGGCACGTGGGTCTTCGATGGACATGGACCAGCCATGAACCAGCCTCCATGGCGAGAGACAGCTGAAGCCTCCTGTCCTTTAAAGGATGAGGGAGGAAGTAAGCAATTGCCTTCTCAGTTGATCACTTTCAGGTTCTTAAGGAATGCTTCCTCAAAAACGCTGATGCAATCAAAACCAGCCTGCTAGCGGTGAAAGTGTAGCAGGTGTCTTGTGCAGCCCGTCATGTGCTCTACAGAGCCCTGAGCTTGACTCATGTCAGATCCCAACATACTGACATGTGATTGACTATTAATTCAGAGAGCACGTGAAAAGACTGCCGCCTGCAGTTTAACTCTAATTAGAAGTACAAAATAAGGGATTTCATTATACTGTTTCACTTAACTCAGCCTTTGCAAATATGGAAGTCTGCAGGATACCACATTCCAGCAAAGAAACTTCACTGCTAGGAAACCAACGAAAGCTTACAGCAGGCCTGCAGCGTCTCTTCCTTCGCGACAAGGAGACTGTCAACAGCCCTTCTCAAGCACCACTTCTTCACCTCGACTCTTTAAAAGGTCAGGGCTGCATTCCACAGGCTTCAATATACCTGGATGCCCAAGCAGCAGAACATAAAAGCCAAGATCAGGTATTGCAAAAGCACCATTACAGCTATTGTAAGCCAGTGCTATATACGGGAGCAGATGTTGACGAGTACTAAAGAAGAATAGGATCTCACTTCATTCACGGGAAAATCCTTACCACACAGTTATTTCAAGACACTAAGAGTCTCAGGTTCAAAGTCTGTAGCAAAGACAGCAGCATACTTTCTCTGCCCTTACCACTGCAAACTCACTTTGCCACAATTCTGATTCCACTGCGTGAAAACTCACCCGATTTTAAACGCCTCTCTTCCTCCCCAGGTTTTGCAAAGCTCAGAATGGGATTCTATCCCCTGGGAGGCACAATCTGTCTGCCGGAAACAGGCATTCTGCTTGAAGCCATCAGGAAGACCTGGAACCAACAAGCCCAAAACACCTCAGAACACACAGGTAAGAATAAATCATTCAGAACAACATAACTCCCCATGCACCCAAAATGAAACTTTTCTTAAACCAGCAAAATCCTGTGGAGGAAAGTATATACTATTCATCTGTTACTGCAAGAAAAAACCCACCTCTGAAGTACAGAATATTAGAATAAAACATTCCCAAAATAGGGTGCCTTTCCCCACTTTATAGCGGTACAAGATGGCACTTGCACCCCAATCACAGACAAGGTGTTCCTGGAGTAACAGGTTTCCCTTTTAAAAGTCCCTGCAAAGACACTTGAAAACTTCCAAATGGGGGCATTAAGAGCTGTTTTGGCAACATGGCGAAGAAGCAGCGTCATGGGGCTGCCACTTCCCCACTCCGCACTCACTTAATAAAGTGCAAGGCAACAGCGCAACTGAAATGCAAAAGAACACGTCTCGTGTTAAATGTAAGCGGTTTAAATGTTTAATTGGTGGCCATATGGACACACTCAGGAGCTGCACTTCCATTGCTAAAACATTCTCAGTTTTCTTTCTAAATGCTCTCCAGAGCCTCTGTTCAACCCAGGAGAAGGGACAGCAGTTTTCTAGGCCAGGAGTAACTCCATTAGCTGTGACCCTGGGGACTGGCCATTACAGAACAGTTAAAACCCTCAGAGCTTGCGGGACACATTTACAGTGAGCTAACTGGTGCAAACCAAATCCCAGCCACTGAGCAATTGGATACACCAAGCTGCAAAGTGTTTACCAGACAGATGCCACAGTGTTTCTGGCCTGAGCCACAACCACTTGTAAAATATAGGAAATTCTTAAGAAGTTCAGTTCTCTAACTGACCCTGTAAAGTCTTGTGAACGGAGCCCAAGGACTCATCACTGAGCCCTGAGCTACTCTTGTTTTTGTTCTCCAATTGTCTGAATTGGTGCGCAGACTACAGTAATGCTGCAAACAAAGGAGAAAGTGCATCCTACTTTTTTTTTTTAATATGATCACGTTTATAACTGCCAGAAAAAGAGATGGAAAGAAATGGGATCTCCTTTTCAAGAAAAATCTTGGTTCTTTGAAGCTACAGATCTTCAATACACTGTTTTTAAAAAAGGACAGTGATATCAAGAAACAGATCATCGCAAGGAATGCTGGAGGGAAAGTGTCAGCCAAGCAGACGAGTGCCCAGGCGCGCACACAGGCTCAGCACTGGGACTGCAGTGGGCAGGGAGGCGTGCCAGGATGCTGCACAGACCTCTCCACTAGGAAGGCCAGAGCGGACTAGCCTGAGGACAGACAGAGAGGTTCTTCCCCAGGGGCTCCCCCTCGCCCACGGATGCCAGGCGGCTGTGCGTTTCTAGCGCAGGTGGTTATCCGGAGATTAGCGGCGCTGACCTCAGCATGGCATTTCGGAGGCGTGGGGCTGTACTCCTGGGCTCCTCCGCAGAAGGTCAGAGTCGAGCTGCCCGTGACGTCACTGCCGGGCCAGGGGCACAGCGTGGCTCAGGTGCACCGAGTCCCACTGGTCACGAAGTGGGGGCCCCCCATTCCGAACCTGCCAGCAGGACAACGAGGGCTGCTAGCATCCAGGCTGTGTCTGGAATGGTTTTATCTAGAGAAATTAATTAATTTGAAGTAAAATAAATTTACTTCAAATTAATTAGGAAAACAACTCAAACACATATCCATAGATTTCACAAACACTGCCTTTTCTCCTATAGATTCAAGTGCTTTGGGATGAATATAAAAACGAAAGAGGCCAAAAGATGCCTTTTTTGTCTCCACAAATCCTATCACAATTCAAATTATTACTTATATAACTATAACTTATTTGAATTATTCTCTAATCGAAATACGTTACTTAGAACTTGAGCAATTCCACAGATTCCGCTCTGTACGGTCCACTACGTCCAACTAATTCTTTTTTTAAATTTTCTCTTTTTAGGACGCGAGACTGTATATTGCTCCGTTGTAAGCCTTTTGCACAGATATAGTCACAAACGCTCTCTAGCTTGTGCTAAATCTGTACTTAGCCACACGGAGCCTCTGTGCACTACCATCCCCACTGGGACGAGTGCACCTTTAATGAGCCTGGAGTACTTCACTCAGGAGAGAGCACAAAGCCGCAGTGTCTGTCCCAGTAAGGACTGCACTCAGGTCTTCCCCATTTGTTGGGCATCTCGAACAGAAACGAAAGCTCGAAAAACTAAGCAGAACCACAAAAGCCCTTGAGCTGCCCCCTCCTCCTCAAAGTGGCCTTCCGAGCCCAACTGTGCTTATTCCCCAGCGCTGTGCAGCCCGCCAAGAAGGAACCTGCCCTGCCCTTTCGCTCCAGAGCCACCCGCTCACCCTCATGCTCCGCTAGGCCCTGCCGAACGGCCGCTCAGGACTGTGGTGGGCCCCAAGCCCGAGCCGGCTTTCCAGCTGACGAGCACAGCGAGGCAATTCCCACCTTCAGTGCCTGGGTCCTCCCTGTCAAGCGACGGCAACGGCTGTCTCAAGTGTCCACGGCCATCGGAGGGGATGACTGCAGTCAATACCTGGGAGAATAATCACACTGCATGCAATCAGGACATGCACAACTGAAATAACTACTGTCCACCATGATTAACCCATTATAAGGAAGACTGTCAAAAAATAGGTTTCTTTAACATTCTTTTACCAAACTTACAACTAAAATTATTTTAAACATCTAATATGCTTCAATCGTTTGAGAACAGAAGTCCCCTTTATCGATTAACATCACTAATTTAATCAATCTGTTGCAAGGAGTCCCAGCAGAAACAGGAGATGCTTAGTGGAAAGGCTCTCTAATGGAGAGCTGCCTAAAAGTGTGTTTTTTGCATGGAAAGATAACCAACAAAAATGTAGAGGCAGAAATTTAAAGCACCTGAACAATTAGATTTGCACAGGTTTTATTAGCAGTCAGCTTCAGGAACTAATCGTGAAACCTGTATTTTAGGTATCTATACATTCAGAGGCCTGTTAAAAAAACAGCCTTGTAATGGAGCTTTAATGGTGAGACAACACCTTACAAACCCAAATGTGCACACAATTATCTGCTACCTTACCTTTCAACATCATACAGAGTCCAAGATACAGTGAACGCCTGTTCTAGTGTCTGTGTACACAACAGGCTTTAAGTGATGAAAAGAATACACTTCACAAACAGAAAGAGGTCTCGGGGTCTAGATAGAGAAATCTCTGTCACACACACATTTGCAGTAACTCCTCCCCTCAGTCCTTCTGATGAAACATTTCTGTTCAAGGATTTTCCAGTCCTGGTCCTGGAGAGCCAGTGTGTCTACAGCTCATCTCTTAACAAGCTACGCCAGCTGCTTCTAGGTTTAACTGAACTCACATCTAACAGTGTCTCCCAGTTCCTCAGGTGCCGTTGGTTCATGGAGACCTAGAAAATGGAAATAATTAATAAATGATAATTCACCATTGGGCTGCTGGGCTTCATTTCCGTGACAGGGTGTGGAGCTCAGCCCTCCAGGAGGACCTTGGAGTAGAGTCTCTGCTCCTCTGGATCGAGAGCACCCAGTGGAGGTGGTTCGGGCATCTGTTGACCCCCAAGCATCTCCTGCTGGAGGTGTATGGGGTATGTCCCACTGGGAAGAGACCCCAGAGCAGACCCAGAACATGCTGGGGGGATTATATCTACACTCACTCTGCAGGCCTGGACCAACCTGGTCTATACAGGTGAACCCCACACCTGAAATCGCTGTCCATCAGTTTTTAATTCACATTGTGCTCACCGTGCAGGTATTAATCTTTCTCCAACAAAATAGTTAACCTTCAGATAGCTAAATACATTTCTGAAGGCTCAATGAAAAAACAAAGAGGCTCTGTAATTTTCACTCCCGTTTTCGAACTTAATAAATTTATTACATCAAAACGATACTCATTTTTGGAGGAAATACACTTCATAAAGGACCTAAATTACTGCATTAATACTGGTATTTATTTTTAAAACTGCAAGATTTTGCCTTGTTTTATTAGAACGCAATATAATACCTTTGCATTTAAGAGGAAACACTACCCATAGTAAGACACAAAATGTCTAATGAATTGTCCTGATAATACGTCAGTTCGAGAGAATGTAAAAATAAATGCAGAACATGAAATACTCGTTATTTACAAGTGAAACGGTGAAATCATGGCGGCAATTTTAATTTACCCTTGGTATAGCATGATAATGCAATGTTTGTCTTAACGGAAGCTTAGAAAAGGCGGGAACCTACCGAAGTGACGTTACCGAGATGACAAGGCTGGTGTCAAAATAATTTGCCCATTGAAATTTTGGTTCGTGGCGAGACAAATATTTTTCATAAAATTCTGAAATTCAAAAGGACTGGTATGATACTTTGAGGTCAGGAAACGGTCTTTTTTGTTTTTGAAATATTCCAGTTGAACTCCTGATAATATGGCGTCCTCGCAAGGCATTGTGGACCATTTTTCCTACTCACAACACCACCAAAAGGAGAAGCTTTTGTTGTGTCGACTCAATATTTCACTAAAATATCTATTTTTTAAAAAAACTCCAGATACTGAGACAATTATAATATTTAGGTTTTGAGGGTACTTTTCGATTACCGTCTGATTAAGACTTGAAAAAACAGCGGATTTGATGTTTTGGTCACATAATTAATGTAGTTCTAACAAAAGTTCGAGAGATTAAGGCAGCCGAACTAATTAAGCTCTACAACCACAACTCACAACTAATCCCGACATAATTACCTCAGTGCACCCTCTCCTCTTCCTCGCTCGTTTTGTATCCTCCCTCCAGCTGAAGAGTTAGCCCTCAGCCAAGCGAGTTAAGACAAAGATTTCACTAAACCCAATGAACGCTTCTACTCTCCCACAATCTTAAACAATTGACCACAATTGTACAGGTCACCATTAGGATTTGGAAGATGATCTATTGAATAGATTATCTGTGGAATTAAATAATTATTAAGTCTTTTACATCCACACCCAAGTACCCTTCGGCTTAAATAAATGCCGGTCACTCGGAGGTGAGTGCGGTCTTTAAACGTGCGGTCTTTTAAAGTGAGCGATGAAGCCCTGTTACTGGTGATGGCTTTTTCCTGAACGTTGGCAATAATAATCAGTGATTGTAACAAGAATATCACAACAAGGTCAACAACGTTAATAACTTCATATATTAAAATACCAATGGTATGCCAACAGTGCAGTGTTGAGCGCTGTTGGCGTCTTATCTCTCACCGAACTGGATCAGTCTTCACGGGCGCCGAGCGCGGGGTCAGGTGTGGTGGAAGCAATGCGCACAGCGTGCTAATGACTCGTTCCGAAAATTAATAACGCCGTTATCACTCCTGGAGAATTCCTCGTGATACCTCATGTGACCCGAAAGTCAAGCATCCTTCGTTGTTTTGAACAAATGGTGAGAACGTGATGCAATTGATTATGATGATGAACCCAGTTCAGCTCTGAGGCTGGTTGATCGCATTATGAATTACATTACTCGTACAGCTTTGCTTTAAACCATTCTACAAATTGTTTGTAACTCTGGATAAAGAAACCATATAAGAAATTGCTTTTATATTTGACTCTAATTCTCTCTATTGGAACACCACACCAATTCGTTTTTAAATGAATGTGCTTTATTTAACAAGACCTTATATTCATATAAGACCTATATTTCGTAGTCCTTTGACACACGTCTTAAGAACAAAGTCATCTTGAAGAACATTAAAATGTGCTTTGCGTTGGCATCGACACAACATGACAAACAATGCATTGCATTTTCTTAACATTTCAAGTACATTGCCAAAACATACAGACGGAACTCAAATTCGGTACATTTTATATGCAACGCTAAGAGCCTACACAGGGGGGCTCTACAGTTACGCTTTCATAGAACCACACACAGGAAAAACGCACAGTATTACACCTTAAGCTATTAAGGCACTCCATTAAAGTTCACAGCTTATCTCCATCAAGCTGCAAGTCATGAGATCATTAAAACATACTGGATAAAATATCCATTGTCAGTACAACTTTAGACAGCACCTAACATAAAACACATTTAAGACAACAATTCCGAGAACCTACTCGAGCAGGATCAAACGCACGGACGGTCAAAGCGTTAAGGTACAGAATGAAACACAGTCAAAAGTGGACACCTGTTAGCCGTGTCGCTGGACTTCAGTTTGAAATGAATTTGCTCGGAGCAGTTCGGGGCTGTTGACTGTTGATAACAGGAGCCTTTCCTCCCTGCGGCACAAGCGCGCGTCGCCGAAGCCGTCTAGTGCAGGAGGTGAGGGGTCCCGAGTGACGTCACGCCGTCGTCCGCGCTGCGGGTCTCGCACCTGCACTCCTCCACCTGGAGCACGCGCCGCTCCCGCTGGGCGACCGCCCCCAGGCACCGCAGCGGCACGAGCACCAGCCGGCTCTTCGCGGGGCCGCAGCGCGAGCAGGCCGCCGAGAGGGGGCCCGTCCCCGCCGCCTCCCCCCCTGGCGGGACGTACAGCGAGGTGCACTGGCCGAAGCACAGCTGGTTGCGCACGGTGACGGTCTCGCATCCGGCAGCTGTCACCCGCTGGCAAGAGTAACGGTTCAGACATACAGTACCATCACTTACAATCCTAAACACAGATCGTTTTTACCCGTTTGCTTTCATCTTTAAGGTATGGATTGTGAAATTTCAAGCCCCCACTTCTGTTTAGAGCGCTTCATATCCATCCATAACTGTATTTCTGCGGTATGACCATTGCTGTAACCCATTCGCCAAAATAGTCTAAGGTTTTGCAGCACAAAACGTTTTTAATCTAATTTTGGGGGGTCTTTTTGAATTTAATTTTAAACTGAACACTTATCCGAATTTAGCCCACTCGTGCATTTCTATAGGAACTATATTTCACTTTTTACAGCACAGCGTGACTGAGCTTGACCTATAACATTCGTCTCAATAATAAATATTGAGAAATAAAAATTACATTTTAGCCTTTCACCTCTTCAGCCATTTACTAATCTAACGACAAGGACCCCCCATACCTCATGAATTACTGTTTGCAGAAGCACGATTACAAAATAATTTAGTCACTGTTTTCCTTTTAATCAGTCAATCTATTCCTAATAGGGGACTATCAACAAGCACTGTGCCTTATGAAATTCAATTCGAAAACAAAGACGTTCCCATGATAGGTCCGTGTAAACACCGCTATTTCCACATTGGGAGCAGGCTTGGTGTTCAAGACCAGCGGTTACCTGAGTGAAGGGCACGGCGGCGCAGCTCTGCTTGGTGGGCTCCTTCAGGTTCACAGGCAGCGCCAAAGTCTCCTTCGCGCTGTCGCCCTTCTCGATGGCCGCTCTCCACATGAGGAGCCCCTGCTTCTTCCTGTCGTCCGCTTCCGCGCTGACGCCGGTGCGGGGCCGGGGACCCGGAAGAGCGCCCGGGCCGGGGGGGACAGCGGGCCCCGGCCGGCCCAGCGCCAGGAACGGAGGCAAGGCGCCCCTGGCGTGGGACCCCCTGCGGAAGAACTCCGACTGCCGGAGGAGCTGGGGACTGACCTTCACCACTCTAACGGTCCCGCGAACGGCCCCGTCTAAGCCCGGGCCGTTTCCCGACGACTCCGGTTCTCCCTCCCGGGCCAGGAGGCTTTCCAGCGCGTTCGGGGGGAACCCGCCGGCCGCAGCGATCAGGGAGGCGCAGAGCAGAAAGTCAGCGAAACCAACCATGTCTGTCTTATTATATTTCCCGCGTATTCTCGGGTTCACCCTGTCTTTACACAAATAGATTCTCTTTTAAAGCGTAGGAAACGCTAAACCGTTTTTTTTTTAAATATTAAATAAAAAGCTTTTTGTAATATATGCTCTAAGATGTACGGGTTCAAGGTTACGTCAGGAGGTAACCCTGCTGTCGGCTCTGGCAGAGACGCGGCCCAAGGCGTTTATATACAGTCCCGCTCAGGAACTTCACCTGACTTGTCATCCGGGGTGTCGATTTTCCCATCCTTACAGCTCAGGCGGTAGCAGGGACTTCACAGGCGACACCTGCTTAACAGGTAGACATGAAGCCGATCAAAAGATTTTATATTTTAAAGCCCATTCTTTATGATTGTTGGTTTTTTTTATGGGAGACAGATTTAAGCGCCTGGTCTCTGACAGCTAGATCACAGTAAATATTGTACCGAAAACGTTGACCAAACGATACGGGCATTTTGCGTGGCAGCTGTACATTTTTTACATTTTTTGCCCTGTATTAGGCTTGGCAGTTGTCTCCGATTTCACTGTGCCTACTAACGGTTGAAACCCGGTTTCAGCGCGTCAAAACACGACTTTCATATCGATGCGATAGATCATAACTGAAATAATCTGTGCTGACTTGTAAATTAGATTTCCCTCTGTGCCATTTCAGGCCTTCGCTATGATGAGTGATTCTTGCTGAACAAGAATTGTAAATGAACGTCGAAATCGCAAGGAAGCGACATCTTATTTTGAGGAATATATGAAACACGCTGAAATACCTGGAAAAATTGTAATCATGATCAGTTTAGTTTACAGAGAAGCGAAACGGGCAATAACGGAACGCGTTGTTGTCATTAGTCACAAAAAGAATTAATTTTTATGCTAAAAGTTAAAAAAAAAATAAGCCAGGAAATTGTAAAAAAAGACCAGTTGCGAAATTTAAAACAACCTGGAGAGAGTGTAAATGAAGTCAGTCCTAAATACTGACGGTGACGCTTGTTCCAATACGACATGACAGAGCAACGGCAATTATTTGCTCGCTTAACTGCCTCAGAAATACGAATGTCACATTTTCTTTCATGAGGCGATTTTCAATCTGCTTTTCCTGTTTTCTGAGGCCGCAGGACAAGTTTAAAGACCCAAATCGAAGGCGAGGGAGATGGGAGAGAGAGAGAAAAATGTCATTTTTCCTCCGACTGAAATAGACCCGAGTTGATTTGTAGACGGAATAACGTGCAGCGCAAAGGAGGAAGGGAGAGGCGTGAGAGAGCGAAGAGGACAATGAAAATTTAAAATCTTAATTTGAACATGTCCCGTATTCTTAAATTACTCAAACAAGACTTAGGCCTCCTTGTTTCGAAACAGAAAGCTACAGAAACGAGAGAGAATGTATGAAACATGAGAGAATTCAGGATCCCCACATACACAAGTAGCTACAGCAGGTGTCTCAAACTCCCTTCCTGGAGAGCCCAGTTATCTTCTAGGTTTTCAGCTTGATGGCTCAATAAAACAGTCCTCCAAATTCCTTAGTCAGGACTTTCCTTAAGGTTTAGAGTTGATGAATAAAACGACATTCACGTGTCTTCATTACGATTAAAACACCTCGGAGCCCAGTGAGAAGAATTGGAGTTCTGTAGTTAGTTAATTAGATTGGCTGGGAAACAGCTCTCAGTCGGAATAAATCTCATAAGACGGTGGGCCTGAGAGAAAATGAGTTTGATATCTCTGCCCTAGAGTTGTTTTTGTTTATTTTCTAATCGCAGAGCTTAGATTTCCTTTGTTTAGAAACATGACAGTAATGTTAGGGTGATTGTTTTTTATCCGAAATGTGCATTAGATAGAAGAACTGACGGGGTGGGAAGCTCATCACTTCTCAAACTTGCCCTCAACTAGCTGTGTGCAGTGCAAGGATTTAACACAGAAATTACATTTTTCACTTCAGCACAATTACAATTTGGGGGGGGGGTTAAAATGGCTTATTTTGAGTAAGAAACAACAGGACAGCTTTTGTCCCAGAGCAACGCGGCTTTGAAACGGGTCCTGCTAGCCCTGCACTTTCTGTTTGATTCTGTGCTTCTGCAGGGGTACAGAGGTACACAGCCCTTCAGCATCAGAAACAACCCAGTGGCGAGAAGGTGGGAGCACTGCCCTCCCTGCTGGAGTTTCCCAAGCTCAGGGTGCTGGTCCCGCAGGTGTCTGGACACCTGTCAGTCCCACGAGGGTGTTAGATTTAGAGATTCTCTCTACTGTACGTCTGTTCCCAGGCTCTTCTGAGCTCCGGGTCCGCGTGGTGCCGACGGGACTCCGGACCCCTGTATTCCGCACTCCGAGGCGACTCCCCGGAGGAGTGCCAGTCTCCCGAGGGCACCCCCGCCCCAGAACCAGAGCGCCCTGGGACAGTTTCACCAGCCGGGCAGTGACTGGCGCAGCTCGGACCCCGGGCAGGTGTGGGCATTGAGCAAAGAGCAGCGCGAACCAGGAATAAACTGGTGGCAGTCAACAAATAAAGGGAGCACAAGCCCCCTGCCTGTAACTTGTTTTCTTTTTAACCCCCCATCCTCACAAACTGAGGGAAGGGGGTCATTTGCAACCCTCTGACTGTACCAAAAGCAACGCTAAATTTTGGGGTGCCGTTTCAGATGAGAACCTTCGTGATTTTGCGCTCGCAAGACCCAGCTGCCAGAGCGAGAGCACCAAGGCGACCCAGGCTGTGCCCAGAAGAGGCCCAGAATGCAACAGCGATGATGCATCTCGTGGCCGTATTGGTGAGACAGAAGGGAGGAGCGACCAATGAACGGTCCCTCACCCAGCAAACCGACCCTCACAATCAGGGTTGTGCAGAGGCCTGGTCTTGGAAATGAAAGCTGTGATCCAGCCGGAATGGAGAATATTGGGAAACAGGACGGTCAATTTGTCTGGCACAGCTAATTATGAAAAGGAACAAGAAGGGCCTACCATAGCAGGGCGGAGCGGTGGCTCTGTGGCTAAGGATCTGTGCCTGTGGCTGGAGGGTTGCCTGTTTAAATCCCGCAGCCAGTAGAGGAATCCTACTCCATTGGGCCCCTGAGCAAGGCCCTTAACCTCAGCTGCTCCAGGGGCACCGTATAAATGGCTGACCCTGCGCTCTGACCCCAAGCTTCTCTCCCTGTCTGTGTATCTCATGGAGAGCAAGCTGGGGTATGTGAAAAGACAAATTCCTAATACAAGAAATTGTATATGGCCAACAGCTCCCTGAGGGACTCACTCACTCACAGCTGAGGTCAGGCTGAAAATTCACAGCCTTGCAGGAGCCACGTCTGATCAGAACTGCGAGCTGATATTGGAATAAACATTATTCAGATCATTAAAGCTCGAACTGGAATGTGTGGTATTTGAACTGGTGACAGATGCTCATTTTATTATTCCTTTGTCTTACCAGAAAAAGTCATGGAAATTTGAAATTCTAATGAGGACCTGTAGACCCATTTGTACAACAATGTGTTCACAAGAGTGGACTGAGAAAAGTACCTGCCTCAAGGATACCACGGCAGTGACCCATCTGGGATTCGAACCCGAGACTATCCTAATCAGACCCTAACTGCTGCTCCCCTGATCAGTTACCCATGTCTGATGTAGGAATAATATATTTCACATGTCTGTCTGAGCAGTTTGTTTTATCTTATTCCTGTGAGAAAAAAAGGGACAATTTGCACTTCTCAAACTGTCACTGCACATTGTAAAACTTAGACATTGTGACTAATTATGCTTATATAAGTAAAAAAAATGTTTCCTACTACTTATAACACAGTTTCTGTACAATTTTTGTGTCACCTTACGGAGGTTAGACAAAAATCATATAGGAAATCATAATATACTATCAAATACCCTGAAGTAGCAATATTATTTCGGGTGAAACAGTTGACTATTAGTCTGCAAACAAATAATGCACTTTATCACTCTCAGCAAAGCATGGGACTTTTTATAACTATCCCTGACAGGATTAGGTTTCGTATGGCTTTCAGGACAAGCGGGGGTGTGTGACAAAGACACTTCAGAGGAAAACAGTTTTATGGTGCAAACCATTACGAGCCCTGATGAGTCTTTAGAACTCACACACCCAGAGAGTGAGAGCGTCGTTAGAAAAGAGCGAGACACCTGGTCCAGAGGAGCGTAGGTGTTTTACAATCTGATTGAAATGGTAATGATTCAGAATTGTCTTAAACTACACATTGTTTCCACGGAATTTACCACACTTCCTATTTTACACTTCAGCCCATGAAATCAAGGCATTCCACTTGCTTTAAGGTGGATTACCATGTACATGGGAATACTACTGCAGTTCAGGGGCAGCATAGCGTATCTAGTGGGTTGTGGGTTTGAGTCCTCACTGCAGGCACTGCTGAGGTATCTCTGTACTTCCACCCCAGTTGCTCCAGTTCACCCAGCTGTATCAGTGGCAATCTGTATTGCTGGGGGTTTCTTCCATGTGACAGACAAGCGTCCTGTGCAGAGGGTGAGAGGGGGGGATAGTCACATGCTCTCTTGAGAATCAGGATGAGCTCTGGCCCAGTGAGCCGGTGAGGCTCAGATATGGATCACATCACCTCCACCTTGTCCCCCTTTCCCCATGGGCCTTGATGGCCTGAAAAGGGACCTACCTACCTATCAGTGCAGCCCTATTAGTATTACTAGAGTTATAGTGGTTAAGTGCCAATAATATGACGTTCACCTCTGTGTGTTTTATGTATACCTTATACCACAGTTTGTATTTCAAGACTTCAAACAATGTAATAATAATTAATACAAAATAAAAATACTTTTCAATTCTGTATTTCAATAATGAAACGCAGGCATCTGACTAGTAACCTATCGTTGATATCGTAGGACCTAGGCCTGTCGTGTCACATGACCTTGTAAAGATGGCGGCCTCCGTGCTGGGCAGGAGGACAGCTTCGTTATGGGGTGTGTTTCGAAGCATTTCGTCCCAAAATACCCTAACACCTGAGCTCTCTAGATGTGGGTCCTTCTTGCAGGTCGCCGCCTATAACCCCAAGCCCCTAAAACTCAACTTGAAGGACCCATACATTCCGGATCGAGACAGCGACAAGACTCCGGAGTGGCAGAAATCCGAGAAGTATGACCGCAAGCTGTTCGCCCGCTACGGGTCGGCTTCGGGGGTCGACGCGGCGAAGTTGTGGCCGAGCCCCGAAAAGCTGAAGGAGATAATAGCCGAGGAGCAGGAGTGGAACCCGTCGCTGCAGGAGATGCTGAACAACATCGCCAGCAGAGAGAAGGAGAGAGCTAAGATACTCCAGGCGAGGTGAGCGGGGAATCGAGTCGCTAGTATTAGTAACTGGGAGGTCTCAATTTTCTAGCGTGTCGCGTACGAAAAAGATCAATACACTACAACAAAGTTGTACGCAAGAGCATACATAAAGTAGCTTCTTTAATCGATCACTTCATGTTAAAAAGATAATAAATTGTCTTCTTTCTATGTTTAGAGTAAGGCTTGCGTAGATCGTTTTTACAACAGGTTTCCGGACAGAACTGTAGGTATGAGAGATCATATTCTTTTTTTTTTATTAAACGTATAAATAATTTACAAATACACCTACAACCAGAGGATCAGAAACAGGTACAAGAGAAAAAAACACAAACAGAAAAAAACATTTAACCGCCAGAGGTAATGAAGTAAATTCTGTGATCAAATTGTATTTTTTACATATATCATATGTTTTCCTTGCTTTATTATTTCTCAGTTTTTTATAGAATTTAAACAGTGTTTCAGGTCCACCTCAAAAGTACTAAAAAGGGGAGTATTATTAGACCATTTTGATTTATGAATGTGAAATTTACCCAGAATGACTAATAAATTTACTAAATAAATGCTCTTTTCCCAGATTTTCTATTAAACAGTACAATAAAATATCAAAATCCTGAAATCTAAAAAACACCTTTAACTGCCTGAAAACAAAACTCTGCAAGTCCGTCCAAAACAACTTCACAAACCTACACCTAACAGATAAATGCCTCAAAGATTCCCTTTCAGCCTGACAAAAAACACACAGATCATCCTGCTCATGCTTAAATTTAGAGAGCACTAATTTAACTGGATAAAACTTATGAACAATTTTAAACTATCTCTTTAACTTTATTTGTAATACAAAATCTATCGGGAGTTATCCAAACTAACTTCCAGTTTATATTTTCAAACATTGCATTCCAAAAAGATAAACAAGGAGGGATAAGATGGGGTTTACAAAGATTCCTTATATGAGTATTGTTACATTTCTTATCCTTTATTTCCACGCCATCCAAGAATAAGTCAGTTGTAAGACCAGAAAGGAAGTCAGTCCTTATAGCGCTTTGATTTGCTTTTAACAAGTTCACTACACCTTCCGGATTGGCATCAAAAACTTGCATATTCCTTAGAGGTGAAAGGGAGCTGAAATCTCTCTAGGAATTCAGGATAAGTAAACAATCTACCATCTTGATTCAACAGTTGAGCCACTAAATAAATTTTGTTGTTATACCAAGTCTGTAAAAAAAAAACTTTTATTTTTAAACTTAATGTTTTTATTATTCCAAATATAATATGTATGTGGTGAAAAATTGTGTTTGTATAATAAAGTCCAGTATCATAATACTTGCTTATGAAAATTAGATAACTTAATTGGGATTTTTTTATATCAAAGTTACATTTTAACAAAAAGTCAAGATCCCCAACATTCAAATTATGTTTGGAATAAAATTCCAAATATTCTATTTATTATGAATATATTTCTTATCCAATTAATTTTAAATGTTATATTTGACATATAAAAGTCTATAACGTTCCTGCTACCTTGATTTTTTGGTTTACTCAGAAGGTGTTTTCTAATATAGTGAGGTTTATTCTTCCAAATAAAGTTATATAATAGTTTGTCAAACTCATCAATAAGATGCGAAGGACCATTCAGTGAAAGCGAAGCGTACACAAAGCTTTCGACAGTAGAACCCGACCTGCCAACGATAGGTCTCTCATTAACCAAGACTGGAATCTTTTTTTAGTTTTATCTAAAATAGGTGTAAAGTTCAATTTACATCTTTCATCTTGGTCTTTACAGACTATAATACCCAGATAACAAACCACTTTCTTCACAGGTATATTCACCATCGCATCTAAATTAGAATCCTTAAGTGAAAACAGTTCACACTTGTCAACATACACTAAGACAATCCTGAGACTGATGAGAACACATTTAAAACCTCAGTTGCTTTAGAGACCTCTTTACTATTCTCAAGAAAAACAGTAGTATCGTCCGCTAGTTGACAAATCTTAATTTCTCTTCCCAAGATACTAATGCCTTCCATAATGCTATTATTAATATGAAGAGCCAAAGACTGAGTTACTAATAAAAAAGAAAAGGAGATATGGACATCCCTGCCTAATACCTCTGCCAATTTCAAATCTCGGAGATGTCCTGTTATGCAATGTGACTGAGCTATTACACCCATTATAAAGAGTCTTAACAACATTCTGAAAATATTTGCCTAAACCAAAAAATTCTAAACACTTAAAACTAACTCTACTGTATCAAAAGCTTTATTGAAGTCCAAAATAAAATATAACTATCATCTTCTATAAGATCACTATAATCTATCACTTTACCTCCCACCTCATATTCGATTGCTCATTCCAAGTGACACCTGGAGGTGCTGTGCAAGAGGTCAATTCGAATGCGCTTCTTGTTTATTGGGTACGAAGAACCGCAATGCAAAACGGAACGGCATTTCAGACCTAAATAGTAAAAACACCTTCATTCAAGGTTCATTTTTAACCGTCATGAAGTATTTCATTTTTACTAGCCATTAAGTATTTGGTGAACTTGTTGCTAAATACGGTTTTGAAAACGTGATTTCCCCCCTTAATTTCATGGCCACTTATTTTACATTCAAAAACATTACTTTTCTTGGAATACTTGTGGCAAATTAAAATAAGGATCCTTTAGCTGTTTCATTGTGTTTTGTGATTGGAAAACGTAAGAGGTGTGACAATCGTAAAATTAGCACATTCGACAGCCTTTAGTAAGATAATTAAATACAAACTCCGTAAAAGAAGAAGTTGCCAGCTTGGTGTAGAAAATTGAAGGTTGGTTTAGCAATACTTACACCATCTTTTAAATGAACATCATTTAATAATTATAATAATAATTGCTGACACTTACATAGCGCTTTTCTGGACACTCCACTCAAAGCTCTTTACAGGTAATGGGGACTCCCTTCCACCACCACCAGTGTGCAGCCCCACCTGGATGATGTGACAGCAGCCATAGTGCGCCAGTACGCTCACCACACACCAGCTATCAGTGGGGAGGAAAGCAGAGTGATGAAGCCAGTTCATAGATGGGGGGTTATTAGGAGGCCATGATTGGTAAAGGCCAGGGGCAATTTTGGCCAGAACGCCGGGTGTTACACCCCTACTCTTTTCGAGAAACACCCTGGGATTTTTAATGACCACAGAGAGTCAGGACCTCGGTTTTCCGTCTCATCTAAAGGACGGCGCCTGTTTACAGTACAGTGTCCCCGTCACTATACTGGGGCATTAGGACCCACATGGGCCGCAGGGTGAGCGACACCTGCTGGCCCCACTAACACCTCTTCCAGTAGCAACCTTAGTTTTTCCCAGGTGGTCTCCCATCCAGGTACTGACCAGGCTCACACTGCTGAGCTCCAGTGGGCTGCCACCTGTGCATTGTGGGGTGATATGGCTGCTGGCTTATTTACAGAGTTGTACCTTTTTACTTCGCTTTGTTAGAGAGAAGCTCATCGCCGCCAACATGGCCAAGATGCCGCAGATGGTGGCGGACTGGCGGCGGGACGTGCGGACGCTGAAACAGAAGCAGCGGGAAGACAAGGCCCGGCGGGACCGGCTGCTGGCGGAGGCGAGGGAGCGGTTCGGCTACGCGCTCGACCCCCGCAGCCCCAAGTTTCAGGAGATGGTGAAAGAGATTGAGAAGGAGGAGAAGAAGAAGAAAAAACTGCTGAAAAGGAGGAAAAAAGAGGAAGACGCGCGAGCGACGGAGGCTTCAGGAGCTGCCGAGCCCGCCTGAATTTTGGCCTGATGCTCAAAGCGGACTTGAGGGTTTTTTTTAATGAGCTAAAGCTTTGAGAACACAACTTAATCAAATGAGGCGCAAACAAGGACATTTTCTGAGAAGTTCAGTTTCACTTACCAGTTTTCACCCCATCACTCTTGTATAGAACATTTTGCTGCGACACATTAAGGCTGCTGTATACAAACAGCACTAACATAAGGTAGAAAAAAAACAAATAAAATAATATTGAATACTTTCTTTAGACTCTGTATTTTATTTTATTTACCCGGTTGCGTCTTTGCTAGCTTATGCGTTTTTATAAAACCCATATGTACCCCCCAGCTGTGAAAAACCTGACCTCTTGAAAATTTGGATAATGTCCAAAGACTAACCAAAGATTTATATACAAACAAGTAGTTAAAAACTCTCTCTTGTGTGGCTGAGTCTTTAACAAATGATGGTGAGATTCTGTGGTATAAATAACTCCTCTGTATGTGTAGGAAAGAACTTTAGGAAAATAATGCATGAGAAGGAAGTATACTTTCAGAGAAATGTTCGCATTCCAAAATGTAATAATGTCAATGCAGCAGGATCTCTGTCACATAAACCAGCTGAAGGCTTCAGATAAGGCTTCACCCTTTATTTAAGTGCCATAAAAAAGCCACAATGCCACAAATTTAAATTTAATTGACTTTAAGAGTATAGCAATGTTTTTTGGTGTAAAAAAAGAAAGATCTTTTAAAACACAAAATATGTACAGGATATTTTACGGTTTAAATATTAGCATTTTAATTAAAGCAATTTATCTTCACTTTGTTGTAAATCACTTCCATTGATACAGAGTTCTTAAAAAAAAAACCAGTGTAAACGCTTGAGTCTGATCACAGCCCCGGGTCTGGTTACACGAAGCACTGATTTGGAGGGGTCTTACTGCCACTCCAAGTCCCAAGCTCTCACTGCTGCACAGCACTGGGAGCCAAGCGGTACACGCAGGATCTTGTTCGGGTGGGAACGTCCGACTCGCACAGTGAAAGATCTCGGGCGAGCGCTCGGGCTCGTCAGATGTGTCGGCTGCGACACCACAGTTAATGGCGTTGAACAAGTTTACCTTTCCTGCCCCAGGATCCCACACCCACTCTTTCACTCACAGTAATTTAGCACTGAGGTGGTGTTTTTGCTTAACACTTCAAACTCTCTCTCGTATTTCCTTGGCTTCTTGGCTTTGATAACACCCCCCATCCGCCAAAACAAGGATGGGCACAAGGGCTTTGGTTTTTATTCCATCTGTCCTTGGCCATGCATTCCAAACTGTAATCCAGAGCTGGCACAGCAAAACGTTTAATCTAAACCGAATACAAGCCAGAATGATCATGATGCTCTTTGAGTTACTAAACAGCACCTGACATGCAGACTACCTGACATGCAGAAAAACTGTTTATGCGAGCCAGACTTGTAAAACGTTGGGTTTACAAGCAAACGCTGTTCACTTCATCACTAAAACAGAAAGCATTCACCTACCACATGCCCCAGATACAGGTGACACCCACAGAATATAATGTAGTGTGACATGAGCTGCAGAAGACCCAGAGCTCTGAGCCACCCCAAAAACATGAAACATGTAAACACTGCAAAAACTTTAAAAAAGTCAGGCTCTTAGCACGTTCTGCAGGGGGAGCTGACATTTTTTCCTCCACTAGCCTGTAGGAAAAGGAGGCTCTGCAGACTTGGGAGTTCAGGTGAATCAATCTCCTGTTACAGCTGCTGGGAACAGAATCCATATTGGCATATCTAAAGTCTGGAACTGAAGACTGGAAGGAATACTGACCCAACTCGGCTAAGCAAACAAGAGCTCTGTTCTTAAAACCAGAACCTGTGCAACCTGAAGAAATGGTGCCATCAAGCGATGTAGAAATGAGACAGGAGACCTGCAAGAAGGTGCTCAATGAATGAAGACTATCCACACTAAAGGAACAAGTAATAGGTTTATTCCATGCCGAAACATTGTGTTTTCTTTCTGCTCTTTTCAGCATGGAACAAACCTATTACTTGTTCCTTTGCAGCCTACACATCCTGACGCAGCTACCCACCTGAACTACCTATCCACCCTAAATTCTACCATCCTTGCCACCTCTGTACTCCATTCTAAGGATATCATACAGGTTTTCCACACTGTACAATACCAGTGATACAAACTGTAAACATGAGATGCATAAATGTGCAACAGACAATAAGGAAGATCTGTCAGAGTAAATCACTAAGGAAGAGGAAAGAGAGCCTGTAAAACACAGGGCTGAGGTGTGAGGTGAGGTGTGGTGTGGAGAGCTGTCACTCGCAGGCAGGCCTTTCATTTGCTGACCAATCAAAAGACTTCAGAAGGCAGCTCCCACCCACTAAAAGAGGTTAACCAGGCTCTCCTTGGATATCTGGTCTGCTGTATCTCTGGTCAGGGAGCCACTTCTGTCCATCAGAGCTCAGTGACCTCATCCACATCGTTGGCTTTTAGTTTGGAGAGAGCAGCGTGAATCCTGAACTGCGTCCGGGATTCCATGGAATACTCCTTGTAGTTGTTTCTGCACAAGAGCCACAGAACAAAATGATCAAAAAATAAGGATGGGCATTGGGGATTTGCAAAGTGGCCTCACAAAGTTAGATAAAGAAATAGCTCATCTGGGACGGTACTATTAGTTTCAAAAGAAAAACAGGATAAAAAAATCCACTTAAAATGGTATTATTAATGAATAGGTGAACAGGAGCATTGTAGGCAGCAAGTTGTAATTCCAAATGTGTCCAGCAGGGGGAGACGCACTGAGACTCACTTGGCACGCTGCAGAAGTTTGATAGCTCCCTCCTTGCGGCCTACGTCAATATACAGCAAGCTGAGCTCCAGCATGGCGTTGGGAACCAAGTAGTGGTCATATTTGATCTTCTTCTCACTGCAGGAACATGGAAGACAGATGTTCTATGAGACAAAATTCTCTTTGTCTCTGTATTCCTTCTCGTTTTGGAGATGTAATTCTTTAATGTTGTATAAACACACATACTAGCAGGCATATTATAAAAGATTACAAATCGTACTGCAAAATCAAATTTAAATGTAAAGAAATGGAGACCAAAGTTATGATACTGTTTTTAGAAAAATACTAGCAGGTAATAAACAATTTTTCAGATTAGGTACTAGATCTAGTAAAAGACCTTAGTCAGGGGGGTAGATCAACAGTTTAGATTAAGAATGAATCTACAACTTGATTTCACCCAGCCAGTTTTACTTATCTAATTCCCCCTGTTGCTTCATAGACAATAATAAGATTGTTACAGCGATTGAGCAGCGTGGAGACATGGCATTTAGTGCTGATGCATCACAGCTCTTGGAGACATTCGATTCTGGACTGGAGAGCCTAACCTTCTGTGTGGAGTTTGCATTTTATCTCAGTACTTGTGTGGGCTCCACTGTCTTTCCATGTTCCAGAGACATGCCAGCAAGGCTAATTAGTGGGCTGTGTGTGATACATGTGTGTGCGCTACGAGTGGTATGTACTGCGTGCTGTGTGCTGTGAGTAGTGTGTGCGTGTGTGTGCTGTGATGGACAACCAGGTCTTCTAGGATGCAGATCCAGTTGCACATCATGCTTTCACGAGAGGTGCTGGTTTGTCATGACCCATGCCAGTAAGTGTCCTTCCCAGGATGGATAGATGGCTGGAGGCAGCAGTTAAGGTACCGGTTGTGTTAAAGGTACCGCAGGGCAGCAGATTACAAGGCTGGCCAGGTTGCACACCCTTGTTTGCAGTGATACGGTGGGTGCCGGAAGGGTGGCAGTCACCCAGAGCCCAGGAGGAGCAGGATTACCTCTTGCAGACCTGAGAGAAGCATTCCTCCGCTGCCTCCGTATGGCCCTGGTTCTTCAGACACAGTCCCTTCAACAACAGGATCACAGACCTGTCGTCCACCGTGTACTCGTTCACTGGACACAGAGAGAAGCAGAGGGCCTTGGTCATGAACTATTTCCTGCTTGGCACAGTATGTTAATGAAGGCTTGTGTTGACATTTTTTGCTTCCCCCCCAAAAAAATATTTGGACCTGTCGGAGCCTTTTATATCAGCATTCAGTCAAATCTCAGTCATGCTTTTGAACTACATTGGAGGTGTACAGAGTTGCTGTCCTCCCAGAATAATTATAAAATGTAGCCAGGCATGGTCATAAAATAGTTTAATGAATAACACCTGGACGGAGAAAGAAAGACAGGGTAATATCACAAGGATTCTTTTAGATTCAAGTACAAAATGCAACATGTAACATGAAAATTATGCTGATGACTCCACAGCAAGGAAAGTCAAATGTTCTCAAATAAAACAATGTGCCATTTTATTTCAACTTTATTTTCTAATACTGGCCTGCTGGCATTCAGTACACTCACTGAGATTTGTGGATACTGAGGCCTAAGCAAGCTGACATTTTTGCATGCTGAGGCCTGAGCATGCTGGCATTGGTGTATCCTGGGGCCTGGTGTATGCTAAGGCCTGAACATGCTGGGATTGGTGCATGCTGAAGATGAGCATGCTGGGATTGGTGTATGATGAGGCTTGGAAAGTGCCTGTACCTGGTGCCTCCTGAAGAGTGCGCTCTGCTTCCAGGAGAGTCTCCATCATCCCTGCCGTCAGCTCCGGACGTTTCCTGATCATGGTGAAGCCGTTCCACATGTACATCATCTCCTGTAGACAAAAAGCACAGTACAGTATCTCCTGTACAGCAGACACCGTACACCCTACTCCACTTCTGCACATTTGTCTGGTTCTTGATACTTTCAGTTATATAATGATTACTAAACTTTGTCTTACAGCCAAAATCCAGCAGGTTTTGAACTCTGTGCAATTTCTGCCCCTTTGTGAAGTATTAAGCCTTATTTGACATCCCCCCTCAAGCCTTAAGATATTGATAAATTAAAAAATAACTAGAAATCCTGCTGGATTTTGGCCTTAAATTTGAATGTTCCCATTTCAAAGAGCTGCTGGTGACATCTACAAATACTTCCCCTGAAATGTTTGCATATATTTAAATGTTTTCTGAACATGGGCATTGATGCATCTGTTGGCTATACTGTATTCATATCTCAGCTACCGTTAAACAATGGGCTTAATTATGCAGCAATTTCACATAAACATGAACACTCGAAGACACCACCCAAAGCTGTCAAAAGTAATGGACTTGACTCTGTTTCAGTGATGATGCTTTCTAAGGATCACATAACTAATTATCTGCAATATCAGGGCTGTTGTGTTCATTGTTTTGGCTCTTTTCACCCTCAAGGTATCTCAGTCTTACCAACACAGGAACGGGCAGCCGTACGGGGTTGCTGGCCTTGTAGCGTCTTGCCTTGCGGATGGCGAACTTCTCTGTGGGGGGGGATTTGCCTGCAATCTTCTGCTTGAATGAGGGCACCTGTCTGAGATATAGTCAGGGACAAACAGAGACCAAGACGTGTCAAGTTCTGGTTCCTTGGAACAACTGGACAGACACACATATTTCTAGGTTACTTAAAGCAGAGGTGAAAATACTGAAGGAGAAGCATCATGGATTCCCCAAAAAACTAGACACAAAAAACACCAAAACAAAACCAATTTAATTTGCTATACTAAAATAGTCCAATATATCTCAATGTGTCAGTGTGTTGGTGTAGAGTTCAGTATATCTCAAGAGTGACACAGTGTGCAGGAGTCGTGTTCAGTATATCTCAACGTGGCAGCGTGTAGGTGTAGTATTCAGTATATCTTAATGTGGCACAGTGTGCAGGAGTCGTGTTCAGTATATCTCAATGTGGCAGCGTGGAGGTGTAGTGTTCAGTATATCTTAATGTGGCACAGTGTGCAGCGGTAGTATCTCAATGTGGCACAGTCTATACAGTTAATTCAGTGCTGTAAGTGGATGGGAAAGTCTGCAGTCTTCCTACCTGAAGAGCTCCACTTCATTGTCCCCAAAGGGCCTGGCTTCATCCCGGGGCAGCATGCTGAGGTAGGCAGCTTTCATGTACACATACATGGCCTGCAAAGACACAGTGGAGTCAGTTCCAACCTGCCAGCACACACTGGGAGGCTGAGCCCTGCTCAGAGAGATGCTGGGTCCCTTTTAGTAAAGCAGATTGCGTTTTCTTGAAGTGTGCTGAACCTGCAGACTTCAAATTGAAGTGTGCAGAATGAATGAATGAATGAATTCGAAGCATCAGGAAACATCAGAAAGGCTACAACCCAGAGGAGGCAATTTGGCCCATCTAGTCTTTTTTTAGTAGATAATGTATCCAAGAATCTCATCCAGCTGTTTCTTGAAAGAAACGTCCCTCAAACGCAACATCCGGTCAGATCCTCAACAGCATCCTCTTTTTTCACTTTATGGGCGGAATAAGTAATCGGGGACAAACTGCAAAGTAAGTTCAGCACACACAGTATTTCAGTCCTGTGCCTTTACTCCTCAAGTCACCCAGGAGCATTGTGGTTCTTGTGCTGACATTAACTCTACAAGCCACGGTAAGTAAGCTCACCTTTGACCAGCGGCTCTCCTTGCTCAGCAGGTCGGCAAAGAAGTAGGCCATCTTCCACACCCTCTTGTAGGCGTGGCACCACATCAGCTCCCAGTAGCACATGTGGTGGAACTGCTTCCAAGCCTGCTGGGCCTTGCAGCCCTCCTCAAACAGCTCCACTGCCTGGCGACACAGACACAGACCCCTCGGGTCAGGATGAATGAGAAAACACTTCACTGCCAGACACAGTTCTGAATCAGAAATCAGTAATCGGCATTCAAAATTACAGCAATTGTTACCTTTTTTTTATTTTGACTTAGATATCCCCATCTCCCATACATAAAAAAGACCCACCCACACCTGAACGTCAGAATAGAGTGTGCGTTCAGAAAACCCGTCCCTCAGGGCACCAAGACTCACCTCATCTATGTTCCCCTTGATCTCCTCAGTCCGGCCTGCAAAGAACAGGAAGATGGCACCCTAAGACATGTAGAAAGAGACACAAGATGGGAGATAGTGCTTTAAAAAGAACCCTTATGATCACAGCTCCCTAAGAAAAAATCGGTAGTGGTGTGAACAGAACATCATGAGAGAAAGGGCTAATGTAGTCCTTATTGGAGCCATAAGAATACTAGAAAAATTAGCCTTTTCTGCACTCTCTACTTAGCTTGTGAGGGAAGAACTCATGTGAATTTGTGTATTACAGACTTGTTCTTCTGACTTACCCGTGGGTACCGAAGCAGGAAAGGTTTCAGCAGCTTCTCAGCATCAGCTACCTCACCCTCCCCTGTACCTACATTAAGGTCAGAAAGAAAACACAGATTTCACACATAATGTCGAAACAGCCCTATCACGTACACACCATCCTTGCGCGTTCACCTAAAGTTACACAAAGACTAATGTGCTGTTGCAGCGTCTTCCCTCCAGGAAAAGAAGCACAAACCAAACAACACTCTCACCCGCTCCCCAGCAAACAAAATTCCCCACCCCAAAAGGGTTTATTTAAGTAGGAATCACCGGTAGCCTGTTTTGTTTGCTAATTTTCACGCCCAGCCACTTCAATCAGGAATCGGCCACTGTTTAGGACTTGACTTTAGAGCTGTTCCACGTGTGAGGAATGACGCCTGCAGACACGCCCACTTGTCAAACCCATTTGCCACGTGCATGCGTTTCAAGCCTGCAGTCTCCCAGGGT
This sequence comes from Atractosteus spatula, assembly GCF_055471065.1. NCBI lineage: Eukaryota > Metazoa > Chordata > Actinopteri > Semionotiformes > Lepisosteidae > Atractosteus > Atractosteus spatula. The sequence continues at coordinate 17,969,608 of NC_142719.1, forward strand.
TCACCACTGCACTGCCAGGGGCCCATGGCATACTAACGAAACGCTGACCGGCGGCACCCAACCAGCTGTGCCCGCCCACCTGGGGTATCTAGCTATCACACTCAGGTACGACACGGCCTGGGCTGTAACCAGGCATGCCTGGACTGCGGGTCCCAACTGGCCTTCGATGGCTGAGCAGCAGAGGAAGCACTTCCGAGAGGCGACAGGTTACCGAGTATGAAGGTGAGGAAGGTGTAGTAGCAGAGCAGCAGCAAGGCGCACAGCATGGAGCGCAGGTTCAGAGAGGTGGCTCCCTCCTGCAGCTGGGTGAGGCCGTATTCCTGCAGAGAGACACCGCGAGTCAGACCCACACTCCGTTTCTGTCCCCGGACCGTCTTGCCCAAGGACTGCGTTCCTGCCCCAGTCTGTCCCCTGTAGGACCTCTCTCCCTTTCCCAGTCAGCGGCTTTCAGGCTTGGATGGGGCAACATCTGATCTTCTTTTACAGATTGAAATATTTTTTTTAAATCTGCAACATTTTTCTACAATAGACTCTGGGGGGCACTGTGCATGGCTCTTCTGTGGTTAGCTCACATTCTGACAGCTTGGGGCCCTGCTTCACCAGACAAACATCCTGTTCACTGGTGGTAACTTCACTTACTAGCAGAGTTAAAACAATCCACAGGGTCCCTGCCAATAAAAAGTCCCTATCCAACACCAAACATTTATTTAAGTAAATATACTTATTTCTATCAGTCATCAGGGCAAGACATTCCTTTAGACCCATAAGCACACTTGAGCTGATTGTAAGGAACATCTTGCCTTGGCTGCTGCGATGATTAAGATGATATTTTACTTGGTTTTGAGATGTGACTCAGGTTTCGAAGCTGACAATCCTCTGTTTGAATACACCTCCAAATTTTAAAAATGCGGCATCTGTACTGTGCTTCAGCAGTAAAGACATTCCAGTTGTGCCAGCCAGCCCAAAGTCACTACCTTGTCCCCAGAGAACCCAGCGAATTCCAGGAGCTTCAGAATCCGAGCAGGAAAGAGAGAGAGCGTCTGTGGGAGGCAGAAATAACATGGTAAAGGACAAGGATAACAAAACAGTCAGATATGAACAAACACAGTATTTTCCACAGCATGTGATGCAGCGTTCAAACCATCACCCCTGGAGCCTGGATCTTCTTTTACCAGCCTGCAAACTGCTTGCAAACAGCCAGAAGCACTAGAGGCAGCCCTGTGGCAATGGGTTCAAATCCCAAGTACAGTTGTTGTTATTAAGTGGTGCTCCATTCAGAATTACTTCAGCAGTTACCTGCTGTCTAAATAGGTAAATCAAGGTTGTTGTTGTAAATGAGAATTTGTCATTCACTGATGTATCTGGTTAATCACAGGCTTATTATTTTTACCGAACAGGCTAGATAGGTAACAAATGGGAGAAGGCCACTGGGCCTTTCTGAGGTTCTTTCCTTTTCTGTCATTGCACTACAATGTCACCCTAACTCTTCTGGATTCTGGACCACAAAGACTGCAGCATTTTCAGGTACTTTCAGACTTCAGCAGCCCTGACCAATACAGGACCTCCCCTGAACAGAGGTGAATTCCACACCGCAGAACAATTTGTCTCTGTCCAGCTTCCGAAGGGATTACTTAATCTTGTAACAGGAACACATCTGCATCTTGAAAACCAAGTCACATGATTAGAATCAGGTGACTTGTCAGACATACCAGATTGAAGGCACCGATCCCCAGTGACACTCCTCCTTCCAAATGGATGTGGCTGGGTCCCTTGGGGAAATTGTTTGCCTGGATGAAGCTATGGAGCTCCCTGGGGGAGAAGGAAATACGATTATTACACAATAAGAAGAGCGTATGATCACTTTTATCCAGTTTAAACTGGATATGAACAATTTTGCGTGTTTTCATCACCTTTGTTTCCTGCAAATCTAATAGCTGGTCTTGTTGCTGGGTCAGAGCAGTCTTTTTGTCAGTTTAGTAAAAATTATTATCTTAAGAAAATAAATTTTCTTTAAAAATTAATCTTCGCTTATCAAATTAAGAAAGAAAGTCTGAATAAATTTAGTATCTGATTGATTCTGACTGCCTCTTCCTTCAAAAGTAGTGAGCAATGTCATTATGCAAATATTTTGAATATCAAAGGCTGCTATGATGTATTAATTTGTTGTAGTGGTTCAAAGCCACTGGGCACTCATTGGACAACTTAAAACAATTTAACTCTCGAGTTAAAGGAGCTGGGAGGTAACAGACAACTCCAGCAACTCATTTTCCTCGTTTTCTAGTTTTAAAAGCATCACCTGCTTTGAACAGAAATATGGTAAGAACAAAAAGGGTTTCAGGGCCACTACAGAAAACTATCTGTATTGTCACAGTCTGTCTAATATCACACTGGTTCAAATAACTACCCTTATGAGCCACCCTGCAGCTCAAGATCACAACAGCAGTTCAAACACAGTAGACAATCAAGCAAGAAACATTTGGAGAGATGTAATCTTCAGACTTACTGCACTTACAGTACAGTGACGATGCACAGTCACTTGTATGGATTTACAGGGCGCTCTATCAATAAGGCGTCACGGTGGCGCAGTGGTTAGTACTGCTGCCTCGCAGGACCGAGGCCCTGGGTTCAATTCCAGACCTGGGGTGTTATCTGCATGGGGTTTGTATGTTCTCTCCATGTTCATGTGAGTTTGCTCTGGGTGCTCCAGTTTCCTCTCATAGTCATAGTCATACTGGTAGGTAAACTGGCTTCTAGATAGACTGGCCCAGGGGTGAGTGTGTGTGTGTATACTGTGTGTGTCTGTCTGCCCTCTAGTGGACAAGTGGCTCATCCTGGGTCTATCCTGCCTTGCACTTTTTGCTTGCTGGGACAGGCTCTGGCTTCCCTCAACCCTGTACTGGAAAAAGCCATTAGAAAATAGATGAAGGTTAATGACTAATGGGTACAACAAGAAGCCAATGTCACTGCACACTTACCTGTAAATCATGTAGCTGTTGCGCACCTTCATTCCTCCTTTGATAAAACTCACCATGTTCTCATCCTTTGAAGAAACAAAATACAAACTGATTTCTTCTTTCCTGTGTCAGCCTGCTTCAGTACAGCACCCATTTTAGTGATGCTTCACTTCAAAGGTTTATGTTGTAGTCAGCACAAAGCAAGTGCAAACCCCTCTCTGAAGTGAGGTAAAGATACATTGCCATCACAGATACCAACAGATACTCTCTGTTAATTAACCTTTTTAAACAATACATAAGTGCTAATTGTTATTCCTTTTATTCCCACATCTAATCAGGAGTCACCAGTTTATAATAAACCTCATTTCTCTACTGTGAGCCTTGCTTGCAGCAACATGGGAATAAGGTTGGAGAGCAGCTGAGGACTATGCACACAATCCCCCAGAATGTGTACTTGTCTGAGCCATCCACAGTTCTGCTCACTGGGAGCCCCATAGTTTGTATAGCTTTCATACTTTCCAGGTTTTCCGAAACATCAGTACCTGGATGGGAGACCTCCTGGGAAAAACAAAGGTTGCTGCTGGAAGAAGTGTTAGTGGGGCCAGCAGGGGGCGCTCACCCTGCGGTCCATGTGGGTCCTAATGCCCCATATAGTGAAGGGGACACTATACTGTAAACAGGCGCCGTCCTTCGGATGAGACGTAAAACCGAGGTCCTGACTCTCTGTGGTCACTAAAAATCCCAGGGCGTTTCTCGAAAAGAGTAGGGGTGTAACCCCGGTGTCCTGAGCAAATTTCCCATTGGCCTTTACCAATCATGGCCTCCTAATAATCCCCATCTATGAATTGGCTTCATCACTCTGCTCTCCTCCCCACTGATAGCTGGTGGGTGGTGAGCGTTCTGGTGCACTATGGCTGCTGTCACATCATCCAGGTGGGGCTGCACACTGGTGGTGTTGGAGGGGATCCCCATTACCTGTAAAGCACTTTGAGTGGAGTATCCAGAAAAGCGCTATATAAGTGTAAGCAATTATTATTATTATTATCAGTGTCTAATAACGACTTATGAAGAAGCACAGCAAGTTAAAATTGTGTTTCATGTGTATATGCAAAGCTACTCAAAACCTCCGTTTTAGGCTTAACAACCAGTCTGATGTTCATAAAACCTGAAGTGGAGTCAAATCCCAGTATTGCATAATTGAAGTGATTGGCCTTACCTGTAAGAAGGTTAGCGCAGCTCTCTGAAGCAAACACTCTGCGTAACAAGCCTCAGCATGGATCTCCTCTGGAAACACATACACACAAGGCACAGCTTTTAAAAGCTTCATGTCCATGCTGTTCTTTTTACAGGCTCAAATACATTACAACTGGGACAGAACACCAGGCACGAAAGGGACCGGGCACATACACACTTGTGGTGGTGGCTTAGACGTCTGCATCTCACTGATGCTTCCTGTCCTGCTACCCCAAACACACTCACCTTCCGTAAAGGCATCACCAGACGACTTGTTGACCAGACCTGTAATGGAGCCAACTACAGTGGACTTCTTCCGAAACCTGGGGAGGGGATGGAAAAGATTACTCTGCATTTCTGTTGTCTTTTGCATTGTTGAGTCTGCAATGCCTGTAGCATTGATTTCCACATGCAAAGGGCTTTTCCCATTTCTGAAACTTACAGCTCCAGCACTTCCTATCGCCCACTCAACAAGCCTACGATTAGCATGAATTGTTGCAAACTGTATCTGCATTAGGAGCTTTGTCAACGCTGCACTCCTCAAAGGGCCCACTGTAACAGGTGCGCTGCTAGAATCACACGCTGCTGAGCTGGGATGCAAATACATTCAAATCCCTCCAGTTGAACTGAGAGAACGAGTTTGCATGTAAATGTACTTATCTGCCTGAGATAATAGGGGTCAGAGAATTTAGAAGGGCTCAGCTGGAAATTCAATAAAACCCCAAGAAAAAAACCTTTTAACCATTCATTAAAATCCTGAAGGTTGTTCCACTGTTATTTTAAAATTCATTGCATCTTAATTTGCTTTCTGAGGCTTTTCCATCATCATTTTATAAGCAAACTAACTCTCCGCCACCCGTTACTACTGTAGTCTGATGACATTGCAAAAGATAAGGAAGTGATTCTCAGCAATGTATTGGCTAACTGCCTGATTGGCCACGTGAGCCCCAGACACAGGCTGCAGTTGGCCGTGTGGGTCCCAGACACAGGCCCTGATTGGCCGTGTGGATCCCAGACACAGGCCCCGATTGGCTGCGTGGGCCCCAGACACAGGCCCTTATTGGCTGACTGACTGCACTGTTTGCTGCCATGCACTCTGGGGCAATGTTCGTTTTATTTTTTATTTTTGACCAAAGTAAACGACTTTCTCCTGAAAAAAGTAAAAAAAGAAAACACCAAATCTTACACAGAAAAAATAGGAAATTTAAATGAGACTTTTTTTAATTATTTTGCAGGTGTGAGGCTACCAAGAAAACAAATAAGACTCCCCCTGTATGAAATAGCTGAGAGTCACTTTGGGGTTCACAAGTAGTAGGTCCTATCCAGCACTCAAGCCCTTCATGCTTGTTGCCTTATTTTGGGTACATTTGCATGTGTGCATGCAAAGGTGTTGCTGCACTAGTTCACACTGCATTTTGAATGAGAGCCAGCAGCTCTCAAAAACCTGAAATGTATCAGACTGTGCAATGGGAAGTCGTATCCGTTCCCTCATGGTTAGCATGGTAAGACCAGGGCCATTTGTTGATTGCCCATACCTCTGGCACACCTCCTGCGCGCTCTTCATGGTGCTGCCAGCGTTGACGATGTCCTCGTGCTCGAAGGTCATCATGGCCTGCATTTCCAGAATGGTGGCGTAGATTAGGGCATGGTACATGCTCTCTTTAAACCTGTAGACGACAGGCCACATGGGTCACACTGCAGGGGTGGAAACAGTGTGGGGAAGTTATATATATATGCAGTAGTACTTGGGGCTCTGGACTCATAACGGGATCGTTGTGGGTTCCCCAGTTGGGCAGCCACTGTGATAGCCTCGTGTAAGGTACTTCATTCAGATTGCTCCAGGAAAATTCCCAAATGCCATGTGCCCAGAAATTGGTATGTTGTGTCAGATAAAAACATCAGTCAAGCAAATAAGAAAGGTTACAAATGAGAAGTCACTCAGGCCATCAAGCCTGTTAGGTATCTGGTAGCCAGTTAATTAAAAGATCCCATCTAGCTGTTTCTTGAAAGGAACCACAGTATGGGCTTCATCACCAAGCCTGGGTAGCTTGTTCCACACTCCCACATCCCTTTGGGTAAAGAAATGCCTCCTGTTTGTGGCTTTAGATGCACTGGCACATGGTTTTCATTTGTGTGGTTTGTGTTAATGTATAATAGCTATTATTAATAACAGCCAATGGGTGTGGAAAAAATGGGCCAAATGGCTTTTTCTCATTATTTACTTTTCTTAGGTTGTGGCATGCTGCTCTGTGAGTTGTGTTTGTTGGAAAGAGCTGCAACAACCTAACTGCTGGCTTCCTTGCACTGCCCAACTGCCTGGCACCCAGGCAACTAGTCCATTATGCCATGGGCAGCTTCCAGGCCCAACACAACCAAAAAGGTTGTTGGGTCAGCCTGTCAGTTCAGTTCAAGAACAGGAAATTGTTTCATGCGTGTGTGTTGGAACTGTATTGCAAAATGTTTTGAATTTCTGGAACTTTTCCCCATTTGGTCGTGCCTTTTCATTTTAATTTGTAATAACTAATGAAAACCACCGCGTCACAGGTCAATATGTCCAGCCATCTGTCACCTTCTTACACAGATAGCCAGGTCCAGGTCTGTCACATAGCTTCAGAGACGACTGCGCTTGCTTGCTCATGTAATGTTAGAAGTAGCACACACCCATCTAAGAAAACAAAAAGGCGAAACTGCCCCATTCCACCCCCTCCCCAGCTCCACATTCACAACCCACAGTATAAATACCACCTGTTTGCGTGCACATCTGTGTCAGGCCCTGCGTGATTAACAAGGACAAACAACCGGATCTTCCGCGTCCATACAGCCTATATTCTGCGCTTAGCCTGTTTTTGCAAAGGCTATCCTACATTTCTGTACCAAGACATAAATACCAGTTTCCTCCAGGAGCATCTGCATCTGGCCCTGGTGATGAACAAGGACAAGTTAGCAGGTATGGACAGGAAAAACTATATATCCTTTTCTTTTTATCACGGAATAATACCATGTTTCAAAGGTATGATTAGCACACATATGAAATGAGCCACAGTACTTCTTGACATGCTGCCAACAAAAACCTGCTGGGCTGTGATGTCACTTAGAGCACACCTAAACCTGAACTGACTTACTGCTGTGAAAACAGGGTGGTGTTCGGTGTCTCTAATGTGGATACAACGCTTGTCATAGTGTCCATGTGTCCAAAAGCACCTACACGTTTTATAATCACTTTCTGGGGTGTTGGGCTGCCTCAGGTGACGTCCATGTTCTTGCCATCCAGTGTGATATGAATCATGATGATATGATGGCCACACCTCCAGTTCTAACTGAACTAATGATTTGCTTAAACTGACAAACTGAAGCCTTGTTCTTTAGAACCCACTCATTCTTGGCAAGAGTTACACCAGCCTGACGCCTATCCTGAATGCATAGGACAGAAGGTAGGACCATATCAAATTAAAGTTTATTTATCTGCATTTGATAAATAACTTTGATTTGATTTGATTTTGATCCGAGTCGGGACATAAGGCACAGCAGATCTAGGACTAATTGAGAGCCACTAATTAACTTAGGCAGCATGTTTTTGGAAAGTTGGAGAAGGCAAAAGCATCTGCAAAAAACCCATTGAGACAGGGGAGAACATGGGAACTCCACACAGAAAGAGGACCAGTGCAGAATCAAACCCAGGACCCATCAGCTGTGAAGGAGCGACACACACGGCCACTCCCATTGTTTGCCTCCGACAATGCAATTCAGGCTGAATCTATTAGGTTTACATGTAGAAACCACAATCACAAACATTCAGACACATAATCTACAATATAATCATATTGAATTCTGTGGACACAAACTGGTTAATGATCTGTCCTTTAATTAGTGAGAACTGTGACAACATTTTTCCCTACTCAAAACTGAAAAAACAATTACTGGAAGGATTGTGTAACCAAGAATAAATAGGAAGAAAACTAGAACAGGCTAATCTTGTGACATTATTAATAGTTATCTTTTCCTTTGTGAAGAAACTACAGAGTTTCATTAAATATCAAATCATATATATTCACACTGTAGTGTCCCCTGCTCTGCTATTTTATCATTAACCTTATTCACAGAGAACTTGAAATATTGGATGAAACTGACTATAAAAATCCATTACAAAGGGATTTTGGGAGTGAGAGGTACAGTAGTTGGTTTTTAATTGCTAACAAACCAGATCTGCTCACGTTTGAACCTTTGGCTTACGATTTAACCAGGTACAGTACTCACTTGTCAGGCAGAACAGCGGCTCGGTCGTTAGCACTGCTGACCTGTAGAGCTTTGGGCCGCTATCTGCGTAGAGTTTGCATGTTATCTCCCTGGCTACATGGGTTCCCCCCCACAGTCCAAACACATACTGGTTTATTGGTTCTGGGCAAACTGTGCATGCCTGTGTCCGCACGGACCCTGCGATGGACTGGCGGCCCATACAGGGGGTACCCGCCTTACACCCGTTGCTTGCTGGGATAGGCTCCAGCTCCCCCGGGACCCTGAATTGGATTAAATGGCTAGGAAATTATTGAATGGAAATCGCTTTTCCCGGGTCGGGAATGAGTGCCACCCCATGCGAGGTAGGGGAGCTGCCTGGTTCAGGGAGGCGATGATGTAAACAGGACACGCATGGGGCTTCCAGCCTGCCTGGGCAAAGGGCTGCCGAGCTCACGAAGCAGGGCACTGTCGCTAATCCACCCATGTTTGCCTCCTGCTCCGCGCAGAGTAAGCAGAGAGCTAATCTGTGCCGCTGGCCGGCACCCTGAGCAAACACTCCGCATCCTGGTGCCGGAGACACCTTCCCTCGAGACCTGCCACCCCACCTGACTCCCTGACACCAACAATTAAGCAGGCAAACACCTGGGCGACTGTGCAGCAGGACAGCGGAAAGGCAGCATGCACCCGGGATGTGGATTCAACCTTTCATCAGCTCTGCTCAAAACAAATGCTTCCAGCGTTGCAAACAGGCAAAAGATCCTGTGAGATCAAATTTACCACACAGGTGCCTTGCACAGAGATATTCATTTTCCAAGGAACAAGAAATTGTAATGCTAATGCATTTTGTAAGTTTTTCCCATTTTCCATGCACTATATTAGACTGCAATGATATTTTGTACAAATCTGAACGGTTTGTCTCACAAGTGATTGGGAGACTGCCTGTGTTTTGACTTTCTGCTGTTGTTCAGTAGCCATACAAATCAAGTGAATGTTTAAAATATTAAGAGGTTTGAAAACTACTAAGACCATAAATCAGAAAACCAGCATGAGCCTCCATCCACTCCAAAACCAGGTCAAACACCTCCTCTCTCCTTCTCCTTATGAAGTCCCGATTTATTGGTGCAGATCCCTGCTGCGTCACTCCAGCTCCTCTCCAGCTAATTGATCCTGAATAATTATATAATAATTTCATGTGGCTCTGCTTATCTGGTAAGCTATTGGAACACCCTAAGGGCTCAGATCCAACTAGTCAAAGCAGCAAAACCAGTCCTAATCCTGCAACCTAATCTGCGCAAGCCGGCCTGTAAATCTACACTGGACGACACAGTCATGGCTGTAGTGTGTTTCATTTAGGACATCAATACAATATTAAAATACGCATAACAAACCAGTTCATACTTAGCTTGTGACATATAATTGTTTCACAAGTAAAAATAAAAGTGCTACTGAAGTTTTCTAGAGCAGCCCAACATCACGTGCATAATGATCCCCGAAGGTGTGTATTACAGATGTGGGACAAAGGTAATTTCTAGTAAATACTTTATTACAACAAAAATAACCAATATCTTCATTCTAGAGTTTATCCACTTTTATAATAACATGTAAAGTAAAAAAATCCCACTTATTTGTATTCATTTATTTATCTGATGCTTTCATGCAAAGTGACACTTACAGTTGCACCCATTTAAATAGATGAGCTTCTCAATGGAGAGCTTTGAATGAAACACTTTGCTCCAGGATACAACAGTGAAGCTCCACCTGGGATCTGAACTCACAACCTTGCAGAAATAATTAGTTCAGAATTACTCTTCAAAAGTACTCAAAGACAGAGGAAGCAATGCAATATTCATCACTCATGGCCGTCAGTATTGTTGGCGAGCTTGAGGATGAGTCTTAAAGAGAGTATCAGCCATCAATACAGGCAACAACACAGAGCAATATTTCAACTTTGCGACCTTATTTTCAACATGGCCGGACACAAGAACCTTAAGACAATTACATGTAACACCTTTCTATTTTGCACAGAAGAGCCCAAACCTTTTAAAACCTGAAGTGTATCACAGTGCCAAGCAGCTGGATTCGCTTGTGTCCCTGAAAGCTGAAGATGATTGGGAAAGGAAATAATTTATCATCACCAGCTTATAGGCTGATTATAATCACTGAGCAGAATACTAAACTGACAGATAGTCAATTCCAGCAACAGCAAATATAATGACCCCATGCTTTCTCAGATACAGAGAAACATAATAGTACAGTACACAATGTAGACAGTTACACAATGTCGTTACCAAGGATGCACTCACCATCAGAGCACCAACTATGTCAGCACTAGGCCTAAATTGTCACTATGGTTGTGGTCCAACCTGGAAAACAGAGACTAAACTACAACTCTCATATGGACATGCATGGCCAGGCCTGGGAAAGACTGAACTGAACTGGCCGGGATACCTTTGACTTGCCAAGCAAGAGCACCTCCCGTGACCTTGGAGCTTCATGACCTTAGATCAAGCACCATTTCAGATCATAAATCAGTTGTCAGCAACCAACTTGCACTGTCCTGGGTCAAGTGAGACAGTGAAAGATTCAGGATCACACATAATAAAGTTCATATTTCATGTGTGATAGATCTACAACTGTTTTATGCTTTCTTTCTTTCTTTCTTACACAGCACAGTAGTTTTTACAAAGTTATTTGTGGAGAGGGGGGGCAGTTTTGGGTGTAAGTAATAATGCATCTATGCTTGAAAAGGTCTTCAGTTAAATATTCAGAACTGTTAAGCTTATACTGTAAATGTGTAATGACAGTGACACAAAAAAAGCATTTTGTATACTCATTGTATGATGTTACAGTAGTTCTATGTCCACAGTGCAGATAGGAAAGGCTAATTATTATAATAATTTATTATTAATTATTAGAATAATTTATAAGAAAATTCCCGGAACAAAGCAAACCATCAGACTCAAAATTGTTCTCTTTCTCTGGTTAAACTGCAACTGCAGTGCAAACACCTGAGCTCTGCCTACCCGTGTCGTGACCTCCAGGAATCGAACCTGCTCCCATGAGTGGGGAGAGAAGAGGACCCCACATGTACACTCAAGGAAGAGCAGGTCCAGATTGCCAGGCGGGGGAACAGGAGGGCAGGGGAGGAGAGAGGGGGTGTGGCCAGAGTAGGAAAGGTTGACCCCGCCTCTTGGTGGGAGGCGGGGCTATTCGTCAGGCTTTGCTCTGGTGCTCACCGTGGCCGCAACTTGTCCAGGCTTTCCGTGAACTTGTTGTTCAGGAACAGATTCAGGGCCTCCATGCACTCCTCCAGAGCTGTCTGCAGGCTGATCGGAGGAGAGCTGTGGGGAGAAAAGAGCACAAGCCAGCATGAGCAGGATACACACACTGGGAACAGCTGCAACAGGGGCACAGCAGCCGAGCAGCCGTTTTAAGCAGGCTGTTTTTGGAGGGAGAACATGTGGAGCACAAGGAGCTCAGATCTTCAACAGCTGAACCTTGTATCACCTGAAAACATCAGGATTTTGAAACCCCTAAAGGAATGCACGGAAGTCAAGAGGAGAGGCCAGAGCAAGACTGTTAGTGGCCTGTGGAGACACCAGAACTTACAAGTCAGCTCCTGCAAGGCCATGCAGAGTACCAGGAAAAAGAAAGTTCTGTGCACTTTGCTCACTTTCACCAACACAGAGCAGGAAAAGCTCACTGAAAAAGTCCTCTGTGGCAAACTCAGCTCTGCACACTCTTTCACAGTATAGCTGAGCCACAGCGAAACGTCCCCATCTCTCCTCCATCCCAAGCGCCTCTAACCACTCTCCAAAACACAGTACAGCTGTTCAAACTGTCGAGATTTCTCTTCATTCCGACACTCTCCAACACAGTCAGCAGCCTTCTCTCCTTTCATGTTTCTGTTTCATGGTTTATTGAGTTACCTGTCTCCCCCTCCAAAGGCATGAACAGCTCCTGCCTGGGGAGGTCTGCATCGAGCTGGAGGCTCTAGAATGTGGAAAGCCTACCAGCAGGTCTACCCTTCTGCCTTCATCATGATCAGGTCAAACATTTGTCTGTGCATACGCACACACCTACAGTATATTCCCTACTCAAGAACCGTGCTTGTTCATTCTGAATTCCTATCTGATTCCTGCGAGTGTCTCACGAGGGGGAGTCTACACATGAGAATTATAATGATCCTGTGGCTTGCACCCTTAGAAAGAGCTCTCTGTTCAGCCAGCTGTTATCTGCAGTGCTGCTCTGGTAAGAGAACTACCACTGCTGGGCCTACTGCAGAGAAGAGCAGAAGCCCATTTGACTATGAACACACACAGAACGGCACTTCAGAACGAGCTCGGCAGGAAGGGGTCAGCAGATCGCAACCGAGCCCTTTACTGCCCACACCAAGAAAAAGAAGAGAGATCAGGCACAACACCAACGGCTCCGGGAGACGGAATCCCTCAAGGTGTAGCTGGTAGCTAGTGAGGCTGCTCCCTGCTGAGAAACTGCAGACAGAAGCTGGAATTCCCCAGCGCCGAGACACACGCTGCATAGCGAGTGATCAGCTGTTAAAGTCACAGTGTCCAGACACAGCACAAGTGGCACCACAATGGGAGACCTGATCCTAAAACAGTACAGGGACATCAATGCATGTGGCCACTCACTTCCTCTCCCTCTCGCTCTTCCCATGATAAAAAGCAGCATTTCAAACAAGACACATTTATTTTCTTTGGAGAGAGAAAAAGCTGCAACCACAGAGCCACAGTTCGGTTATAGCTAGCAGCAGGGCTGCGTCCTCAACCCATCAAGCCTGCCACCAAGCCCAAAGGTATTTTACATTTAAAGGAATGACACAAAGTTATTCTTGTTTTTCATGGTGAGGGGGGTGAGAGATGGAGCGTAGGAACTTTTCTTTCGCCAGTGAATTCAACTTCCTTTTGTTCACATGGCTGAAAATGGAGGAAGGGTTTGTGACACTGGCTCCCGATCCGGGTCCTGGTGACCAGCCCACCTGTGGGCTTTTGTTCCAGCTGATCTCTCCCTAACACAATCAAACCCTTCATTGACTTCATAATACGATTAATGCGAACTCTCTGTTCCCGGATCTTAAATGCGTTGGAGCTTTAACTGCTGTGTTTTGTAAGTGAAATAAAATCCTAAACTTGTGACAGGAAACCAAATGCAGATTTTCCAATGAAGCAACTTCTTACATCGAGCGGGGCTTCAGTTATCTAAGATGGGATGGAATGAAAACCAGCAGGTGTATGGGTCACCAGGCCCAGGACTGGTTAATTATTAATTCTTTAAGTATTTTCATGCCTTTAACATGCTGGAAGTTTGCCTTCTTTTAACTAATGGATTTCACAAAGCCCCTAAAAATCTCCAACTTTTAAAGAGACAAAGACAAAACGCTCAATTAAGTAGAGAGGTCAGCAGATGAGCGGGCCTCCAGGACCACAGCTGGCTGAAACCCTTCAGGAAACTTCAGGAAGCAGCTGAAATGGTTCTGGCTTATGATATCGTTAATCCCTCCTAGTAACTTTTCTTCATCGTAGTATGTGGCTACAGGAGAACACGCAGGCTAGTCTTCATCTTGTTTTGATTCCAGTTCCAATTAGGTTAAATTCCAGAGCATCCTCTTACAGCACCTGTGAAGGGTTGCATGAGAAACAGTGCATTGAGCAAAGGATTTACCAACTGGCTCGTCAGAGCTGGAGAGCAGAACAGTGTCGTACTGTTGCTGAAAGACAAGAGTTGCCTGGTTTCTTGAATGCCACCTAGACTACCAGGTTTCTGCAGAAAGGAGCTCACACACATACATCCTGCGGTGTGAGTCCCTGCACTGATCTGCTCTCTCCGCTCTTTGGTTTGCCTTTTTAATGCAGAAACAGTTTCTGGGGCGAGAAAATTACTGACGATCACACATCAAGGACCAAAGTGAAGTATTAAATTACGATTTCAGTCAAGTGTTTACATAGGAAGGGAACAGACACAATGCCTCTTGCAGATTGAAAGATAAAGCTCCCTATTAAATATAAATATTTTAATAACAGACAGAAGTGTTACACAGTCTAGAACTAGGATACAAAGATCTCTGGGGCTTTAAGGTATTTTACCAATTATCAGCTGGACAAGCAGGTAGCAAAAAGACAAACATATAAAAATATAAATATATAAAATGTGAAACCGTTAAAGTGAGAGGCAACTTGTGAAAACGACTTGGGTGTCTATGTCAACACATCATGTACATCTTGTAGACACTGTGGGTTAGCACTTAAAAAGGCAAACAAAATGTAAGAATACAGGCTGCTCTGGAATCAGTCTGCAGGAGAGCAATCAGGTGTATTCTGGGGCTCGAAGGAATGTCCTACGCTGAAGGGATAAAACTATTCAAGCTTGTCTTGAACAGACAAAGACAACAATGGGTCCTGTTTCAAATATTCAAAATCCAGAAAGGCATTGATAAAGGTAACCCAGAGGACTTCGTCAGAGTGCAACTTGGACTAGAGGACATGAGTGGAAAGGACATGGAAGTGCATTTAAAACAAGAGGCACCTCTGTACACAAAGGGTTGTGGGGGTGTGCAACAAGCTGCTCAAGCCTGGCTTCTTTCCCAAAATGACATGAGATCCTGGGATCCAACAATTAACTGAAAAAAAACGAGAGTGGACTAAATGGGCGAATAGCCTTCTCTCGATTAGAACACATCTTATGTTGTCGGCAACACAGAATATTTCACACTGATACTAAGACCAATGTCTTACTATTCGTCGGCCTATTCAAAACTATTTCCAGCTTCTACATTACAGGCTCGCAATCACAAATGTCTGTTTCGACATTTACCAACAATGTTATTTGGAAAAGGCGCTTTTGACATTAGACGCAGACAAACATACATTTATTTCAGCCCCAAACTGAACTGTTAACTGTTGTCTCAGCCGCTCTGACTATAGAAAACACAGGGCTGTTTATAACTCCTGACCGTGACAGATGTCGTACTTACTCGTTGACAGGTGGTTCTTTCCCGTCGAGGGACATTTTCACTGGGCTGGTCACGGTCGTCCCGGGATGATGAATTTTGTTTCTGGAAACGAACACGCTTCAACAAAAGTCGGACGACAGGAATGGGGCAGCTGGCAACACCGAGGAAACTGTTAAAACCTCCGTCAGGCTATTAACCCTTCAGGACCGTCCATCAAACATCTCAGAGGAGAAAACGGAAAACTAAACTTGTGGAATCCGAACAAACCGCAGCACAGCCAGGCAAATCCAACTTCCTGCAGCGCGTAGGGACACAGAGCAGCGGAGCGTAATGGCTCCACCTTAGCAACCGCTCACGAGCGTGTACACACACACCCCCGTGAGCTTCCTCACCTGTATGGAAAAAGTCCATCGCGCTTCCCATGTCGTTACAGCCAATTGTACAGCCCATTAAGGACGAGAACTCGTCGAACCCGGCTAATTTCGCAAAAACTGCTCTCGTAGAACTCAAAAATATAAATAAATTCCGTTTGTCATCACAACTCCAGACGACAGAATTGATGTAATGCGTAACTTTCCGGTGTCCTTCTACGGCCTGAACCAGACCAAGATGTAAAATCTGCTCCCCTCCCGCTAACTTATTAATAAGGCATTCCCCCATATTTTTGGTCATTAGTTATAGCCTTTCTGGGCAGTGTGAACGTCATGCCGAAATCACTCATGTATTGGGGAGACTGAATGTTATTCTCACTCATCCTTTAAGATTGGAGGCTTTACAAAGTGTTTATCTTTTCAACAAAACACATATAGCACACATATAGCAGCCTGTATTCTTACATTTTGTTTGCCTTTTTAAGTGCTAACCCACAGTGTCTACAAGATGTACATGATGTGTTGACATAGACACCCAAGTCGTTTTCACAAGTTGCCAGAGGACACAGACCTTTACAAAAACAGGATAATAAAATTCAATATTTTCTACCCTTTAATAAGAAGGAGGTAAAGACTGAAATAGATTCATGGAGTTGGATCTTAAGGTACACTGCAGATAAATAAAGCATGAATATTGGGACAGTGAAGTGAAATTTGTCATTTTGTTGTGTACTAATGAAATTTGTATTTCATATCAAAAGATGAACATGAGACGAAAGTATAGAATTTCAGCTTTTGTTCTGGGTATTATTTTGCATACATTTTTAGTCATTGGCGATTAGGAATAAACACAAAAATTGATTTTTTTTCTGTGCATTTTTGTTAAAGACGTTGAGCGTGCTCAAATCCCTGTTGCAAATACCAGTGTGATTGGGCTCACCTTGCACCTACTGTACATCATCGGCTGATCAGTTGTGCTTGGGTTAGCCTGCTAATCACACAAGGCACTTACACACTCTCAACCAGAACACGAACATAGCTTTCTGGAGATACAGCCCAGGAATTCCACTCTGGTTACAATAATAATAATAATTGCTTACACTTATATAGCGCTTTTCTGGACACTCCACTCAAAGCACTTTACAGATAATGGGGTCTCCCCTCCACCACCACCAATGTGGAGCATCCACCTGGATGATGCGACAGCAGCCATAGTGCGCCAGAACGCTCACCACACATCAGCTCTTAGTGGGGAGGAGAGCAGAGAGTAATGAAGCCAGTTCATTTTTTTTACATCTCATCCAAAGGATGGCACCTGTTTACAGTATAGTGTCCCTGTCACTATACTGGGGCATTAGAACCCACGTGGACCACAGGGTGAGCGCCCCCTGCTGGCCCCACTAACACCTCTTCCAGCAGCAACCTTAGTTTTTCCCAGGAGGTCTCCCATCCAGGTACTGACCAGGCTCACACCTGCTTAGCTTCAGTGGCTTGTCAGTTGTGAGTTGCAGGGTGATGGCTGCTATGGTGATATGGTGATAACAATGCAACGGACACACTGTTTACATCTCTTTTCAAGAGATCACCCCATAAAAGAAGACATGCCAGAGGACTCCAGCATAAAGGTAGTTTTGCACACATGAATAGACACCTCATTTACAGGAGGAAAAGCCCACAAGTCAAACAGCAGTAAATTGTTGTTAGCTAGTGTCACAATTGCTTTGCTCCCTGCCCTGCACCCTTATGAAAAGCCTCTCCTTTTGCATGGGCAATCACATGCATTGTTTTTCTTAGAAGCAAGTTCCATTGCTGGGTGGCTTCCCGCAGTCCATCTAGCAGAACAATCAGAAAGATTCGACTGTTTTTCCTTTTATTTTGGTTGTATGCACAGAGCAGCTCTGCAAAGCTTTGGTTGGGACTCTGGACTCCAGTTGGTATTTGGTTCAATTCTCAGATGGGACACTTTACCCTTGAGCAAAGTGTTCATGCCTTTGGGATGAAATGCTCTTTGTAAATAAAAGGGATTACTGTTGGAATGAGTATATGATTCATTGTGTGTCCACACCCCTACTCTGAATGAACTACCTCCTCTCATTGGGTCTTTGAGTTTGTGGTGATGTCCCCCTCCTCTTCTCCAGTAAGGATCTCGCTTAGGCACCAGCACTACAGCTTGTGTTTGACTGCCACAGCCCTGACCTTCACATCCACAGCCTGGCCAAAAGAAAGCAAGCCTGCTCCTGGCATTGTTTTTTTTCAGGGCTGGGATAGTGAAAGCATCACAGTTAATATATAACCCAGAGACAGGATACACCCAGAACAGCTTGAGGAACCCCACATGAATAAGGGGAGAACATACAGACTCCACGCAGATAGCACCCCAGGAATTGAACCCAGGACCACAGTGGTGTGAGGCAGCAACGCTAACTGTGCCGCCCACCTATAAAGTCATCACTGACTTATTGAGGTGGGCATTATAACTAAAGCAATATCGAAAACAAAAAGCTTTAGAAGAGAATATTGGCTATTCGAAGTGGCTCAACAAAGAAAAGTATTTATTGTACAAGCAAAGTCTATAGTCTAGACGGTCCTGTGCGTTCTAGGCTATGCCATTAACCAGCTGAGACTGGGATAACTGGACAACTGTAATACATATGTACAAAGCAAAAAAAAATGGTAATTTAAACATTTTTTAAAAGTTAACCATTTTTGTTAACACAATAATGTGCACTCTTTTTGCAACATTATTCCAACTAAGCAGTGTGATTTATCAGTACTTTATATTTACATTCTCACTGCTTGCTCCTTCATATACCAGAACACCAGAAGGCTATTTTATGTTTTTAGCAATCTCTGATCAATACTTAGTTATAACCTCCCCCCCCCCCTTAAATATTTTAATCCATTCTTATAAGAGGCAGGAAGTTTACTGAGTGAAAAGTTAATGTGCTTTCAGGTGCCAGGTGTGTGATTACTGCTCTAACAATTAAATGTGAGAAGTGAGCAATTCTTGAGACTGGATCGACTGTGTGAAATACCACAGCACAAAGACCTGGTCTCAAGGACCTGTGACACACCCACTCCCTTTGCATTTGCTGTTACAGTTTAAAAATGTAAATGATTAAACCCAGCTACAGAATCTAAGTGCCATTTTATTGTTAAACATACTTGTGACTTCACAAATGTGTAATCATTTGTGCTGTTTCAGTGAGTCTCCTTTAGTGTTAGGAGCAGCTAGCAAAAGCTTATCGTGATACCTGGCATTTCAAAACCAGTCACTGTTCCTTGCTTCAATAATGCACTAATTATGCTCTTTTTAACCAAGAAACTGTTTTACTTTAATTTATCAGTCCAGACATTCATTGTGCGTTGCTTTGAACAGTTTGAATAGTTCAAAATCTCAGTTTGTTTGAATTGCTATCCCAAAAGGACTTGATCAAGCATTACAGTATAATGTCTACAACCAGTCTGCAGTCTTGTAAAATAATTCCCAGTGTTGTAAATAAAAATGAAGTAACTACAAATATTATTTTGGAAATGCATTTTTTAAATTAGCATTTAATCTACATATTGTAATTTTGTTAATAAGGTAATCACAGTTTCTCCTAGCTAGGGAACACAGAAACCACATAAGAACACAGTCTGAAATCTAGCTCATTTTTACAGTTACACCTGAAAAATCATTAAAAGCTAACTTTACTGTTTAGAGTCCAGCTCTTTTAAAGTTGTGATGTAAAAATTGTGGATGCCAGATTTAACATAATATAGAAACAAGTATATTTTGTAATATACATATAGTATCTATCCACCTACATTTTTAACAGTAATACTAAAATCGTTACAAGTGAGGTGGTTCAATAGTGTATACCTTATTATTTTAATAAGAGACTGCAAAAATATTGAAGTGCTCAAGCGAATTTTTAGTGACGAAAACTAAAAACTGCATATTAGAGAAGAAATGGGTGACGAACGCAATTACAAAAAAGTAACACTAGAGGGCAGTAGTGTCATATGTTTTGAGTAAGTTGTCATCCATTATTTTTGTAATGATTTCACACTGTAACACTTAAAAAGCAAATGAAAATTATGGAGGGCGTTGTAGAAATATAAGACCTCTAAAGTTAACTGCTATTATTTTGAATTATTACTGCAATGAATTTGAAAAAAATCATTGCAGAAGACTGGCATTATTTAGGACATGACTCATATTACCTGAGCTCAAGACTATTATTCTTCTGATTGTATCAGAATTTCTAGAATTTTGAATGGATTACTGAAAACCAAATACTGCTTTTTAAGATAACTGGTTATTAACAAAATAAACATAAGATTATCTAAACCAGACTAATAAAGATATGAAAAGATAATATCCACTAAACCTAAAAGGATGACGATGTGCTGTATATTATTTAGACAGATTATTTTTAATATTGTTTCAGAATTTCATTTAAATATAACAGTTAAAGAAAACCAGTAAATATATACTTTATACATATGATTTTCATATAAAAAAAACCTAGATCTCAAACTTTAATAGTCGTGAGACAAATACTAATTATTGTAAACAGATTTCAGGGCTGAGAAATCTGTAGACCCGAAATATATGTTATTAATGATGTAAGTAACCTCCATCTCCAGATTACAATATATTAAGGCTGTTTCTAAATGCACTGACTGTGCATCCAACCTGGCAGAGACATTTATAGATATATAAATCTAGGTGTTAATCAAATATAAAATGATAAAGTGAAATTTTAGAGACGTAAATCATTGTAGAACATCACCCATCAATTTTTCAAAGTTGTTTGGCAAAAGAATGTACTATTTATTGGAGGGGATACTTTTTATTTACATTTCAAATGTATTTAGAGATGCCTTCAGTGTTACAAGCACAACAGTGTTTTTTATTAATCACAAAAATGTAAAAAAGAAATGTTTTGTAGTGATACACTGAATATTGATACCCACAATTTTGCTTTGCATTCAAGGAATCGCAGTGTTGGTCTTCTAACCATTATTTTGAATTCCAAGCTTAACAAACAACACAACAGAAACAATCATGGCCACAAGCTGAAAGGAAAATGAAGAAAAGAACAAAAGTAATATATTAGCATCAATTCAAAAAACATATTGTGATTGTTTCCTAAATCACAAGGTTGCAAGAACGTTTTAAACCATTTGGCCACGCAGAGAATGCCTGAAATGCAAATTTCTCGCTTTTGTCCAATTTCAGGAGTTGTGAATTTCCATATTTTGAAAGTTGCTGGCAAATCATGTATATATAAACAGAGCAGTGTATTACATTTAACATATACTGAACTCCAGAAGGACTCTATCACTATATTTGCACTAAACTCAGAAAGTTATTATCAGGGAAATGTTTTATGTGCCAAATGCAATAACATTTCATTGAACAGACATGACACGAAAGCCATTGTTATACTAGCAGCATGAGGATGTGAGTTGTCGTGCTGGAATGGTCTCTCGGATCATGGCATATCATTGACAGACAGACGGCAACGTCTTGCCAGGTTAGAAATTCTTGGATTACCCCAGCACTGTGCTGACTTAGTCCAGCCTTCAATATTCCTGTGACATGAAGGTATTATTCTTGATAAGTGGGATATGTTGGTTTTCTTCTGTGTTATTCTTGATTTCTTGATTTTCACCAGTCTTGACATTTCATTTAAAGTCACTGTAATGTGATGATATAGCGCTTATGCAACAACTGAGGTATATCATGATCAGCCATTGACTCAACGTCTAAAATCTCTATACATTTTCTAATAATAATAAGTTTCTTTTGATACTCAGTATTTAGAATTTTATACCTAAATGAAAATAAGCATTTAAAAAATATTATTATTATATATTATTAATTATTATAACTTGTTTTGTAGTCCCAATTGACAACTTGCTGTGTTTAATTTTGTTGTGCAGTAATAAACTAAAGAATATATTAAAACAATCTTGACAAAAAGTAGAATGTGGGTATGTAAATGTTAATAGAGATCTTTATGCACTTCAGAACAATGTACAGTATTTAGTGCCAGTTTGTACCAGTTTATTGATGAAGTGTTTAGCTGAGAAACCATTTGTCTTTGCATGTCACAGGTCCTGGTTTCCCAAGCAAAACAGGAAAACAGACCAAAACCCAGAATTAGCCATGTTAATGCAGAACAACACAATAAGGTCCCTGCCTGAATCATCATTCTGCTAGACCTTTCACAACCCCTTATCTGTGAGTAAACCTCTATGCTTGTGTCCATATATGTTTTAGAGAGGTTCTCTTTTGTAGATGTCTTCAGTACTATGGAAACCTCTCTCACAGTTGTGGAAACAAGCTCTTGCAAATCATCTAGGATGTGAACACCTTCTGGTGAATGAGAGTGGAACCCATTGCAGGCCGGTTCTGTCTGAGTGAAACACTCCTAATCTAGGACCCACCTCTAATACACAAATGCCAGCAGCTGTTGATCCAATAATGACACTCTTTTCCTGAACCAGTGAGATCAACACTCGGAAACACCCCTAAAAAAGAGGACAGTGTAAACAGGGAAACCTGGCAAGAACAAGAACAGCCTGCTGAAGGAGATCCCTAGTGGATCCGAGTTCTGTCAGAGCTGAGCGAGTCGGACTCTGCTAGGGATTAATAGCCCTTAGCCCTTGCCTGGCCCTTGTGATGTAGTGCTGTCAGTGAGAGGTGCATCCCATATCTAATCCAGTGTTTTTCAACCTGTGTGCCTTGGAATTTTGGAAAAGCCATGTATAACAAATTTAAAACCAAATATGTTAAGCAGCTCATATATACTGATGGAAAAAAGAAACGCAACATCTCCTCCTCCACACTCTGGCCCTCCCGTCTGAGTGGAACAGGCTGAAGGGCGACTCATCCGTGAAGAGGACCTGATGGCACTGCTGACGAGTCCATCGCAGCCTCTGTCTGGCCCAAGCCAGTCGGGCGTGAGCAGAGGGCCTCTGACAGGTCACCTTGCTCTAAGACCAGCAGTATAGAGTCTCACTGTCCTGTCACTGATGCGGGCATTGTGTCTGCCGGCAGTTTCAGCAGCAGTACAGGTGGCAGATCTGAAACGATCTCTCAGATGGACCAGTCTGATGTGTTGGTCCTGCTCTGGTGTGGTCACTCGAGGGTGACCGGATCTTGGATGGTCATCTGTCCTGCCAATCTGCAGAAACCTTCTCTGCAGTCGGGACACAGTGGAGCAGCTTACTCCACACTGTCGGGCAACGCTGGCACATGACATGCCTGCCTGCAGCATGCCAATGGCCCTCTCCCTTGCTTCTGGTGACATTCGAGGAATAATGGAATTTACATAAAACTGACTAAGTGAGGCCTTTTTCTTGCAGTGCCATAAGCTTTGAATTAAGGCCTTTTTAAAGATGACCTGATCAGGCATTGTTCAACCTGGACCTTGTTGGGTAAAAGTGCACCAAACAAGCTTTTGTGTGATTGGCAAGTTGCGATGCCTCACTGTACAAGCTGTATTGCTGGTCAGAGGGCTTAAAACAAACAATTTTTTGTGAAAGTACATAAGCTATAAATATAGTATTCTCTTTCCAGAAAATGTTGGGTTTCTTTTTTCTATCTGTATATAAATATTTGTTTTGCCGAGAAAGCAAAATGTTGTGTTGTGCATTCAATGTATACAAGTGAAAAATGACTTAATATTTTTCTCGATTAACACTATAGATTGTGAAAGGAAATAATTATTCAACTGACCTAGAAATTCAGCCAGTCAACAATATTCACTAAGTTGTTTTTTGAAATAATAACATTTTAAATTAGACACATTTCTTCTATAAAACAATATCTAAAAAAATCACAAGTTTGCTAAATGTCCAAATGCATAGCCAGGGAGAGAGAAAGAATATTCCAGCAGGAGAGATAAATCACATCATGAATTGGACCATGTCAAGTATACTCTAATCAACAGAAGGAAAGCTCTACAGTAAAGCAGTAAAGTAAGATCTTTTAACGGCATGATCAGTCTCTGTTTATGAATCTAAATTCAACTTCTTAATTTGAAACGGACACTTCTACAAATTCAATTCCTGAAATAAGGCTGTATGGCCTTTGACAAAGACATTGGTATGAGGTGTCAGAACTCATCAACTTCTATTCCAGACAGTGTCTATTTACTTAATTCATTCTTTGTAAATAGGTGATTATTGAGCATTACATTCAATTGTATCATTAGCCTTCAAGGCCCATCCTTCCTATCACCTCCACCCCTCCAGGTAACAATTTGAACCCTGCAAGGCTAACTTAGCATTAGTGTGGACTGGTGTTTAGGACTTTGGATTCTAGGGGGTTATGACTTCAAATCCTAAATAGAGACACTGCTGCCGTAGCCTTGAGAAAGGTACCCAGATTGTATTAACTGTATATTTTTCATCTGCTTTTATCATATTTCATGAGCAGGTTTTAATTGTGATGGTTCTCCAATTGTCCATTTGTATGTCAAAAAGTGTAACCTCTGTTTTAGATAAATATGTCCGGACAGGAGCGCTTTTTTGGATAGGGCCAACAAATGTTGAGTTTTATTGATAGTTTGAAGTAGCTATAAATATCTCTTCCTAGCCAAGTCATTGGTTGTTAGTTAACAGACTAGAGTGCTAGTTACACATCTGGTGGAATGATGACATACGCAGTATGTTAAGTGGTGTGAAGTTTCATGGGCTGTGTTTTGTCATTTGAGTCTCAAGCAAATAAAAAAATAAGGTCCCTGCCTGAACCATCATTCTGCTAGATCTTTCACAACCCCTTATCTGTGAGTAAACCTCTATGTGTCCATGCATGTTTTAGAGAAGTTCTCTTTTGTAAATGTCTTCAGTACTATGGAAACTTTTCACACATCTGTAAAAACAAGCTCTTGCAAATCATCTAGTAGGTGAGTACCTTCTGGTGAATGAGAGTCTTGTTCATGTCCAACCCATTGCAGGCCGGTTCTGTCAGGACAGCACAGCAGCTCTTTGGATAAGACAGCCCTGTGTTCACACTGAACACGGAGCCAGAGAAGTCTGTGTAGTTGTCGAACCCACAACACTTAAACTGCAAAGCACAAGGAAAAAAAAAATCACTACTCATACAGGAGCACACCTGACTGAAAGGCTGCCCAAGCACCCAGCACTGCAAGATGAATTGAAAAAGTACACATCAGCTGAAGTTTCAGCAATAACTTTAATTAACATTTTACAAACTACTAATGCTTTGAGACCAGACACTTTTCTGAGATAAATCTTTGTCATCCTAGTTTATTTTCATTATCAAACTTCTCCTAATCCCCTTTATTTGGTATTGTATGTAATTTTTTCAATCATGTACAAGCTATGTGGCTGGATGTTTATTTCCTGGAGTGAGAGGTTGAACATGTCCTCTTCAATGGCATGACTGTTGGCTGATAACTTACCCCAATCATAATGGTGTTCCAAGCCTGGGACACTGTGTCTGAGGCTGCAGGACCCATATAGCCCTGCATCAGAGATTTCTTGCTAGTGTCACGTACAAGAGCCTCTACCTAAAACAACAAAATTATTTTTAAATGCTGTACTATGCATAACCAACCCAAACCTCCTTGTGAGTAAATTGCCCATCTGATTCTCTTACAGAACTCTAAAAGGGCTGTTTTACACAGGACTAAGGATTCATCTATTATTTCTTTATAATGTACTGTAACAAAAGAACTATCCATTTTTTGCACAGTACTTCTCTTAAAATAAAAAAAGTCCTTTTTCAGAAAAAAATTTAATGGTGGTTAAAATGTTTAGTACTAGACCAGTTTTAAACCAAACATGTTACAAAGATAAATAAAGCTGATATAGAATAAACATGACACTAAAGAAACAGTACATCGGTTTAGACTTCCTTAATGGGCTAACTGATGCCAAATGAAGATAATTTTTAAATTTTATTATAATTTTGATTTCTTTTTAGTTTTACTAAAATTATAGTATATAGTAGGATCCATCTATAATCTAAACCCTTTCATCAGAAGAGGAGATCTATTTCGGAATGCTAGGAAAATGAACAGCCACAAAAATATGCATAATGATGTGTATACACGCATGGTAAAAAGATCAGGCTTTAAAGCACCTAATAGGAATTTCTTTTAAAACTGGGTGGGGAGAAGTTTAGAAGCATGAAGAGAGCAGTCTCCTTACCACCGCCCTGTAAACAAGGACAAGAATGGCTCCAACAACCTCGGCCACGAAGATCAGTGTCACAATTGCAAAGAACTGTCAAGGAAAAACAATTCAGAGATTTAAATAAGAGATCTGTACACCGATCCACACACATCTTATGCACGAAAATAATGTAATTCACAGTATTCACTCGACATCAACAAATTTTAAAGAGTAATGGAGGTTTAAGGATAAGTTTACTTAAAACATGTCACAGATCTAACAGCATATTCCTAATTTTCAGAAGCACATCTATGTCATTGCAATGACATGTCCAGGGAAGACTCAGGTACAGCAACCGATTTCTCACATTAGCGAAGTTATTTAATTAAAAGCAATTGTTGGACATAATGCCTTGCAAAAACAGGTTCAAATCTCTAATTTCAGATATGGTTTGATGTAAAATACATTCTCAGAGCATCAAACTAACTGATAAATTATTAAAAGATGGGAACATAAGAATGCAAAACCCTTCTGTAGGTATGATGCGTTTGTTCTGTCAATGCTGTAATCTAAAAGCATTTAAAGTATTCAGTTAAACAGCTGTATATGCTTCATGCATTTCTGGGTGTGAAACAGAGCTGGACAAAAAGTAGCACCAAACAGCTCCACAATCCTCTTACCAACAAGAGAAGACATCTGTTCTCTTTCCAAGCTCCACAACATCCAAGGAAGCCAATCAGGGCCAGCACAGCTCCAGCGCCAATACAGATATAGCCAATATTGATGAGCTGGGCTGAGAACGGGCCCATGACCTGAACAAAGGATGCTGCCCCAAACTTGATCCACAGTCCCAATCCTAGAAGCACAAAGCCCCCGGTCTGAAAAAAAGATGGCCAAATGAAGTCATCCAGATCTTTTTATAATAATAATAATTGCTTACACTTATATAGCACTTTTCTGGACACTCCACTCAAAGCACTTTACAGGTAATGGGGACTCCCCTCCACCACTACCAATGTGTAGCATCCACCTGGGTAGCATCCCTTTTGCACTAATTTTGTGCTACATCAAGTAATTCAGTAACCTCCACCAAAAGGCTATTCATTCCGTATGCAGCATGGAGAAAGAAAACCAGGCTTGCATATTTCATTGTGTATTTGGAACAAGTTACCGAACCATATTGTTGAAGCCGGTACCTTGGCTTGTTTCAAGAAACAGCAGGATGTGGTTCTCAGGTCACTTCATTACTACAAACCAATTGAGCTACATATTGATTAGAAGTTCATACACTGTAACTTTCGTACTTAATTCTAAGTAATTTAAAAAATAAGAAGATTAGATTAGAAATTAATATAGAACACAACACTGTCAGAAATACCTTGAGAAACACAGCTAGAGATCATTGAAATGTGGGGAATCTAGCCCTTCCGAACACAAAAATAAAAATACATATACGAATTCGAAGTACTGGCATTCATGATTTAAAATTTGATATTATAACAACCTAATGCTGGAAGAGTGTTCAGTGAATTTAAAAGAGGCTGCAAAAAGGTAGGCATTTTCTAATTCAATCTAAAATTAATGAATATCCAACATTCATATCTTGTTGAAGGCTGCAGCTGAATATATGATGTAGCCTTACAATAAAAGAACTGTTCCTTATGTTGCGCGATTTTTGTAGTTTAATTATAGCGTTTTATATTTTTTCACTGCATAAATTTCCAGGCAGAGATGCATCCTGATCTATGGTGGTAATGTATCTTAATCACCACCCTGCATTCACTGGATTTTACAGCACCACCTATTTCAGCATGAGGTTTAAAGGTTTATTGTCCTGTGAAACTATACTTACGCAGATGATCCCATTAACGAAGAGCATCAGATACCGCAAGCAAGCATAAATCTTTTGAAGTCTGGCCATTCTGACTGTCCTCGATAAATCAAAAAACATTAACCTGTAGCTAGTACTGGACTGGTAGATATACAGGTTCGCTTATAAAAGTAGTGTTAACATTCAGATCTACCAAACAACCGATACAAAAGAGCATTAGAAAAATGTCATCTGTTTATGCACAATAGGCTATAGGCCTCCAGTTGTAGGACTTGTTTTCCATCAAAGCGACATTACGTTTTAGTAGCAATCGGCTACTTTCCAAATTCAAGGTTGTAAACCGCATATCTGTTGTTTCTTTGTGGTTTTTTTCTCGGGTTTTGTAAGGGCGGAAACATCTCAACATCTTTATATAGCGCCTTTAAAATCATCTTCTCAAAGCGATTTATGGGAAAAGTAAAGAAACGAAAACAGTACCATAGGAGATAAATTCAGCACAAAGAAACAGAAGGGATTAGAAATATAGTGGAAGATGCAAGACACTGACATCAATTACATAAAACTAGCCTTTCTGAAGAAGAAGGTTCACAGCTACGATGACAAAGACCATTTTATCTCCCGGTATATTTTTAAGTAAAAGGCACCCATTATAACAAAAGTATAATTTTAATAAAACTGTTCCTCTGTAATAAAAAAAATCACAATGCTAATTACATTTTCCTGATTTAATCAATTATCGTACGAGTCACTAGACCCATAGCTCCATTTTATTCATACTTACATTTAAGTTAAAACAATAAACCAAGCAGATTTAACTGACGTTATCAGTAAAGGGCTCAACCTTTATCCCTGACTAAACGGTTTTTGTTCTGTACCGCTCACCTTCATGTACCGTACATTTACTTAAGTTAATAAATGTTTATTTTAAGACACATGTCCGTATTTTCAAACGGGTCCGGCTCGAGCCCAAACGGCCGCTAACCGACTAGCACCCCGCACCCCCGCGGCCTCGAGCTTGGCCCGTTTCCCGGAGCAACACAACCAGTAGTCAAGGCCGACGAGTGGTAGTAATTAAATATACCATAATTAACAGAACAGTCTCGTTAAATATCAGAATATTACTACTATTTTAATAATATTCAGAGGTTTGAACCCACCCCCCAGAAATCTTAACACATTTCCATTATAAAACTGGATGGCTTAAAAACCATTAGCAAACGTGGACAATAGGCTTTGATAACATTTCTCAATTTGGTTAATTTCCAACCTATGTGGTATCCTGAGGCACTTCTAAAGGTAAAAGAGAGAGAATGGCAAATCACATATTGTACACATTGCCGACATCTTGTTACAATGATACAACTTTCAGTAGAACAGCTTTAAATACAAATAGTAGAAGCGGGTGGTGAGCTACACTTACAGAAAGTGTAACGCACCATTCTTTTTTGCATATCCGAGGGTTGGAAAAACCTGCAGTGTCGCCTCGCATCCAAACATAAATACCCTCACAGGCACAGTCAAGTCACACAGTGGTTCCCACCAAGAAAGGTCAACAACCATTTAACCACGTCTCTTTATTTTGGTAAAATAAATAGTAATTCAAAATTTATATAACAACTTTATAATCCCAAAAGAATTTTATGAAAATGGTATTGGACCCGATTTAAAAATCTTAAAACGCATTCGTTTTATAGAAGCTTGATGTCAAGTACATTCTGGAAGCGTTACTAAATGTTTTAAAGTGTTTTTAATTGTACAGCAAAGCCTTGGTGTATGACTTCAACACCACAATTTCCTTCATTTTCTACATAAACTCCGTAATAAAAAGCAATATTAGTATTTGACAAATTATAAAAAAAACAATTCTAATAACTAGTAGGAAAATTGAAACATCACGTTGTAATTCGAACATCACTCATAAGGTGGATCATTTAAAAGCAATAAACGTGGAAAACACAATTTATATAAAATTCTCCATTGCTTACTCTGTAATGATGTCTTTTATCGTCTAGTCACAACAAATACTTTTTTTAAAAAAATACACATCCCTGTGAGCCCGTCATGTATTCCTTGTGAATTCACCCAAATGGAATTGAACAGAATCTTCACAAAATCAAAAAAGTTTAAAACAAATTATAAAACTTTAGAATCGTAGTGCAATTTTTTTTTTAAAGTGAGAACAGTGCGATAACAATGATTCTCACTGTTGCGAATAGTTTATCTTCAGAATCCAGACGGACGTCCGGTAAGAAAAAAAGTTAAAACATGTAGAGGCGTTGTCTAAAGAAACGTTGACCCTTTTACAAAAGAAACACGACTGGCATCGGACTTCCAGCTCCGAGTTAGCAGGGTAAGATGACACAAAAGCAAATTTTACACATCCGAAAATCTATCTAAAGCAGGAAAAATGCCAAAGTACGACCAAACCTAAAGAGATGGGCCTGCCTTCCCAAGAGAGTACAGAGCTGCCAGCCAAAATAAAGCAACAAGAACACATTTCTCAGGAGATGCAGCATTTAATTGTAGGTACTTCTCATAAACGGTTAAATTGAGGGTGCCGGTCAAACTTAATTCGCTTTTTGGATTCCTGTGATGACTGTTACCCACCCCTCTCCATTTTTTGTTCTGTCGGGGATTTGGTTATTAGAGAGAAGAAGTCTTTGACTCGTTTTTTTCCCCCTGGCAATTGGTAATAGAATTGAAATGAAGTGCGAAGCGGTCATTCAGCAGTGCGGAGTGGGAGAGGAGAGGCGTAGCTTCATCCGAGCCTTTTTCCTGAAAAGGGTCTGTTCAGCCTAGCCCGCGCTGAGGAGGTGAAGAGTCAGTTCTGTGGTTCATTCTTGGGTGTGACAAGGGAATTTGGAGGCAGAGTCATGCCCGTGGACTCCCCCTCCTTCTCAACATCCCTACCGCCTTGTTACTTCGAGGATATTTTGCAGTACATGGTCATGGACGCCACCATAGCCGCAATCTGCAACAACAAAAGCCACGGGTTTGACTGGCTGTCTGTCTCTCGCTGTATCGCTGTTAAATCAAACCATCCCCTTAGAAGTACAATGTAACAGGAAACACCAAACACCAGTGCTGCTGCAGGTACTGGTAATCCCAAACAGAGTAATAAAATCATCACAGATGATCAAACAGCCAGGAAACATCATTCACCCTTCCCACCTCGCTTTGAGTTTTGTGAATAGTATAACATCAATAATGATCACTGAGCATTTCCTAAAACTATTTAAACACCTAACACGTATTGGCCCAGCGGACCAGCTTTTAAAACTGAGAGCTAGAGGGAGCAATTGAAGGCTGTTTTGTTTACACAAAGGGTTGTAGGGGTCGGGAACATAATGCCCAGACATATTCTTGAAACCAATTCTTTAAGATCCTTCCAGAAATGTCTGGACAAGATCTCTGGATTAATAAGATACTAGCAACTGAATGAGCAAGATGGGTCTGAATGAACTAACCACTTCTTATGTTTTTATAACAGAGGCTAAAAGATAAAATGTGGTTGATGCTGGAGAATATTTTAAATATATGCACAAATATCATGTGTTTTCTAGCCAAAAAAAGAAATTAGGTTTTATTTGCCCCCTCCACTGCATTATACCTGCAGAATAAAATGCCAAGATGGCACAGCAATTTCTACAAGATTTCAATTTGGTGTTCGCTTATACTCGGCGGGGACAACGCTGTTGTGTTTTCTGCCGTTTCTTTGCTTTGCCAGATTCGGAAACTTTCCATCCTCTCTTGAATAAGCCCTGGCTTATCAGTGGGCAGAAAACAAGCCGGCTCCCCAATTTCACCCGATTTCCTACAAAGCGAGAGTCTGAGCTCCGGAAGTGGGGAAGGCCGGCGCGCGTCTCCGTGGCAACGAGGCTCCTACCTCCAGAGCAGCGATGCCCAGGGCGACCGCCCCCAGGACGACAGCGTTCTTCTTCACAAACTCCACCAAAGCAGTGAAACACCCCTTCACGGCCTGGGGGCGCAGGGAGAGGTGGTCAGAGAGGTGGCCAAGTGGAGTGTGGGAGCGAGAGAGAGATGGAAAGAGACCAAGAGAGAGGGAGAGAGGGAGTGGTCTAAGTGTTGACAATGTCCCATGTGTATGACATTCCCTTGCAGTGTAAATATCCGTAGGTGTTGTGTCGATTGTATGCTCTTTGGCAACACTGTAATTCATCAGTCATGCCAATAAAGCTGGTTGAAATGAACTGAATCGAGAGAGAGAGTAACAGACCGAGTGAGGAGTGGGAAATCTGTACTCTGAACTCCGCTAGTCTCATTTATCTCCTCAACTTAAAATTAAACCAACTATGAGGCTTCGGAGCTTTGCAAAAAAAAAACTTGCACTGCTCTTCAGCACAATTTCTGCTTTTTTTCTGGTTTGCTCAACTAGATAACAGATTAAGTAGACAAATACTTAAGTTAATTAAAAATGAGTCTGTCGTGAAACTGCTTTCCGTTGCAGACTAGAATTTACTTGAGTGAATCTGGTCAAAGACAAAAGAGCGCGGTGGCAGAGAGGGCCGTGGGGGGGGCGTGTGTGAAGGAAGGAAAAACTGAGAATGAATTACCGAGCTGGACACGGTACTGCTGTCGCACGGCTGAGTTTCGCAGCACTGCTCCGGATACATTTTGTAGGCATTCACAAAGGAAGAGTTCGTGAAATCGGTGTAGTTATTGAATCCGCAGCACTTAAACTGAAGAAAGAAAAAAAGAACACTTAAGACTTTTTACTGCCTCTTTGGTAAAAAAAAAACCTTTAAAAAAATTGTTTCTTTCTAAGACTGCAGCCAAGCATCTAATCAATAGATCTATTCCAGAAAAAAAATATTTAGTCGGTAGTACTAATGTCTCTATATAAATACATGTTCAGTTTCTGGAGAAATTAGAGCCATATATTTTAAAAAAGGTGTTTTTACAATCTTTAACATGTCACTAAATTTTATTCGTCTATCCATCCTCTAACCGACTTATCCAATACAGCCTCAAAAGGGAACCAGAACCTGTCCCAGCAAGCAACGGGGCGCACCCTCAATGGGATGCCAGTACATTGCAGGGCACACACAGACACAGACACACCAGGGCCAGTTTTCAAGGAAGCCAGTTAACCTACCAGCGTGTCTTTGGACTGTGGGAGGAAACTGGAACAACTGGAGCAAACCCACGTAAACATGGGGGGAACATGCAAACTCCACACAAATCCAAGATCTCGAATTGACCCCAAGGTCCCAGCAATGAGGCAGCATCGCTAACCACTGTGCCACACTGCCCCCTCAAATTACCTTTCATTTATAGTCTTACTTGCATTTATAGGCACTAAATTCATTTTTATACTTGACTTAGCTGGAGAAGGTACTTAATAAGCAAGACTAATGAAGTTGCCATGGTCATTTATGAAGATATTAAAACTTAAATAGTTCCTTGGCCCTATCAGTACCTCTTTCATGGTGTTGTTCCAGATGGTGGTGATGTCCGACTGAAATCCATAGGTCTTCTTGAGATCCTTCACCACCTCTTCACCTCCCTTCCTTATCAGCTCCTCCGCCTGCCATCACAAAACACCACAAACAAGCCATTTTACTGTCATGGTAACAATCTCAATTTAAATTAAGAATGAATAACGAACCATTTCAATTAGTTCGAACTAGCGCTTTTCTTGAAAGGCTACAGGCACCCTTTGTGAACTCACTATGTTGTTTAAGTTTTAAGTTACTAAAGAATAAAGAGATTGACCGAACAATGGGACGGTCCAAAATGACTTCTTATCGAGACAATGAGGCTCCTACCTTCTTCCAGATATTTTGTTCTTCACCCTTTTTCTCAGATATTCCTCTCCCCCACAGCGAACAGTTCACTATAAACCCCAGACTGAAATCAGTAACTACTCGTAGTTGACTCACAGGCCAGCAGATTGGCCCGCAGGGCTGCCAGAGCTCTTTATTGGTGGGATGCAATTACAAATCTTGGGGGCACGCACATATTTGGGGCCCCCTTTGAGATCAGCAGTTCTCAGCTATGGCCCAGGGCAAGAGTCAAGTGTCCTGTGATTGAAATTCCAAATGACCTCTTACATAACTGGGCAGATTAAAACTCTTAACTAAACCTCTATTTCAAACTGAAGTGTTTTTTTCCCTGTTACATTACTTTGTGATCCTGATTACATTTTAAGTTCTGGTTGTGTTTGTCTTGTTAGTAATAAGGCACATCTCTCCTTTAGTCTCAATTTATGTGATAATTGAACCTTTTTACATCCGTGAGATACGCTCTACCTGCAATATTGGGCTGCAAAAAATGGAAAAATCTCAGTATGTTAGCATTAAAACCTTTATTAATTCTTTGTAGATAGTGAAATAAATCTTAGTGGAGTTGTAATACAAGTGGAAGGCTAAGTCTGTCCCTAAATCTGGGCATATTAAATGTTTCCAGGATATGAATAAAAAGTTTAAATATAACTATATAAGTGAGTTCTAGCTTTGATCATTTTTTTATTAAAATCCTTTCTCCTCTAGTTTCGGTTTATATTAAAATTGAGACTTTTTTAGTATGTTGAAATATTTCTATTAAAGGGCATGACATACGCTGTGTCTGCAATATTAGGCTGCAAAAAGATTAGACCAAAACAGAATTGAAACCCATCATTTAATTCCTTGCAAACAATGCATCTCGTTTGGGTTTAATCTAACCTTTTTACATCACTTAGTGAAAGTGCTAATGATGGGCATGATATACACTGTATCTGCAATACTGAGCTCCAAACAAAATGGAAAATACAGAGCCTGTTGGAGTTGTGTTTATTGCAGGAGTTTCAGATTTAGGGCTGTTTCCTAGTGTGTCTGGACTTAGTTACTGTTACCCTGCCAATTTACAGCCCTTATGAGGTGACCAAATAAAGTTAACCAGCTGATGAGTGACTGATCTGGGGTTTTTTTTCTAAAATTTCTGATTTAATAAAAAAACAACTTAAAGCACATTCCCAGAGGTCATGTGAAGAATCCTTCGATCTTCACCGGCTACGTTTGTCTGTCCACAGTCTAAGACTCCCTGTAGGCCTCCGATCTGGTATACAAGCCTGCGACAGGACCCATGAAGGACAGAGCAGGACCAGACGGCCGATCAGAAGACCACTCACCAGGGGGGAGAAGACGAGGACCACCACAGCGCCAGCCACCTCAGCAATGAAGATTATGAGGACAATGATGAAGAACTGGGGAGAGACGGGAGGGAACAGAGTGAGAACCGTTCCTGATATGTACTTATTTTTGTTACATTAAGTGTGCATAAATAAATGAGTGCAATTTTGGATGTTACACAGTGTCTTATAATATAAAGCACAACTTTAAAACCTGTGGGAAAACTGCATAGCCACATCTCAAGGCATATTTTTAAATGCTTATATATGGCCTGGCCACCACTTGAGCAATGCGCAGTACCTCTTAGTAAGGGGCGGTGCCAGAAGATGAGGGGTGGAGCCATGTGGGGGTAGGGGGCTGTGCCAGGAGACAGGAATAGGAGGGATGATGAAAGGGGCGGGGCTATGAGTTAACCGGCAGCAATAGGGAGTTAAGGGGTGAATTCAGGGGGCGGGGTCAGGTTTAAGGGGTGGGGCCAGTAGGTAAGGGCTTCCCCATACTCACCAGGAGTAGCATACACTTGCTCTCACGCACAGCTCCGCAGCACCCCAGGAAGCCCATGATTAGCAAGATGGCCCCCACCACGATCAGCAGGTAGCCCACATTGAGCAACTGGCTCAGGGGGGAGGAGCCGTTTCCTATGCGCTCCAGGATGCCACCCAGGGAGCTGCTGTCCACCTTCACCCATATCCCCACGCCCAGGATCACCGCGCCCGCCAGCTGAGGGATGACACCAGACAGAACAACACCATTTAACCCATCTCGTGGCAGCAGAGACACCTGCACCGGACCTGGCCCAGAGAGCCACTGCGGGTCTACAGATCATTCGGTGACTGGTACAGCGTGCTCTGGGGAGAATGTACTG
Organism: Atractosteus spatula; assembly: GCF_055471065.1. Lineage (NCBI taxonomy): Eukaryota > Metazoa > Chordata > Actinopteri > Semionotiformes > Lepisosteidae > Atractosteus > Atractosteus spatula. The sequence goes on from NC_142719.1 coordinate 18,005,341, forward strand.
ATTAGGGGATGAGAGGCCTGACATTAATTAGGAATTCACTAATTAGGGATCAGGATCTGACATTAAAACAAAGGAAAGGTAGGAAGAGTTTGAGTGAGTCAAAATCCATGGAGTGGAAAGACTGAAAGCAGAAAGAGGAGATTCTGAACATCTAGAGCTGAAAAATGTCACAGAGGTTGGCATCGGGTCAGGAGGTAATCATCGTGGTTTTATAAACCCAGGACAAGGAAGAAGGAAGGAGGAAATGTGGAAAAAAGAACAGTGACCTTAAAACCATGGCAGCTGTGGGTTTTTTTGTTTTCTCCCCTTCTCACGGTTCACTGGCCGGTTCACTGACTCAGCTAGAGTCAACGCGTCACTGTGGACAACACAGGCACATACACACTCGCCCAGAACCGAGCCACGTTTCTGTTTGTGCTTTTCAGTTCTCAGAGAAGACCCCCCCCCGGTCCAATGTTCCCTCTAATTTCTAATGGCCTGAGTGCGCAAAAAAATTCACGTTGTGCAAATTTTTTCCCCAGTGACAAACACTTGTGTGCACTGAATTGAGTGGATGTAAAATTGTAAACCTGAAATTATTTTTTGTTAATATAGTCATCCTCATATAAGCATAGGGATCCAAAACACTGAGATAGAGATTCAACGAGCCCGGTCATTGAGACTGGGTGTCGAGTGACCATGAGGAGTGAGGTACGAGAAGACGAGAGCATAGATATCGATGATCGAGTAGAAGTAATAATGCCCACAGCCAAGTTGGGCCTCTCACAGCCAGTCTCATGTGGTCAATTGAGCATTTTTCAATTGACGACCGTGTTTGTTTTATTATCATTTATTTTTCATTTTTTGTGCGCAGTACAATTTCCTATGTGCGCTGATTTCATAACCTGTGTGCGCGCATTGGCTCTGTCCCCCACCTCAAGGGGAGAATGGGGATGTCCAGACAAGCTGGGGTTCGTCAACACAGGAGAGCTGGTGCCAATATGAGTGCATGAGAGGGGCTACAAACAAAAAGAAGCGATCTGCCTCATCCAACCTGTCTGGAAGTTCAATAGCTAATTGACCTGAGGATCTCATTCATCCTTTCTTGAAAATAAAAGGAAACCGGGTATCATCTTTAACAATATGATTCTGAAAAGTCCATTTGGTTGACTCCGTCAATGCTCTAAGGATCAGGTGCCCTCGTAGTCTCCTCTCTTCAAGACTAAAGAGACACAGCTCCTTAGTGCTGGACATTCCCATAAGTTCCAGTATGCAACTGGCTCCTCTTCATCTGGACTCCCTCCAGAGCAGAATGTGGTGCCCAAAACGGTAAAAGTATTCAAAACGAAGGAGTGGCCTGGCTCTCACTGACATCACTGCCAGTCTGGGGGTGTTCAGGAAGCTGCAGGGGTGACTAAGAGCTGCATTGTTGATCGTAAATGATCCTAGCGACTTCCTGTTTTTTTTTTCCCACACCAGCTAAGCCCCAAATCCGCTATCAGGATTGCTCATTTGGTTGATTTGCACACATTTACAGAAGAGAACACCTGACCGGCCTTATCTCTCCATCTTTCCAGGAACAGGAGAGAAAACCCAAGTTGCTTCCTGGAGACAGCCCTTTGTGGAGCAGTTAAACAGCTCAGGAGCACATTAACCTTGACTGGTGGTGATAACAGCGGGCACAAACACATGTTCCACAGCTTCTCCAGCCCAACCCTTTCCTTCCAGTCCCAGCTGATGTCATCTGCACGATTCCTGCTGTTAGAAAGTTTCTTTTCTTGTCCCTTATCTTTTATGAGAGTGGTTAAAAATAGCCCGGTATATCTGGAGAAGGAGGTCACAAGCAATGTCTACATTCATAGTGCATTTTAAGTGACCTTAAACGATAGCCAGGCCTCAAAATATTACTGCACTCCATCTAGTTCAAGTCACATTTATCTATATTTACAGAATATCACAAAATGTCTTTGGTAGTTTGTAGAATTGTATTTATTTCCTAGTAATCTCAGCAATTTGGCAACATACCATCACTGAGTCTTGGGTTTTTAAAGAGCCCTGGATCAGATCAATATATTTTAAGAACACATGTTGAAACTGATCTCTAGCATCTAAGCAATAGATAATAGATATTATCTGGGCAAGGAGAGAGGTTTTGCTCTGAAAGATGCAATTAGCGCTAAAACCTTGTACTACAGAAATGGGCTCCAAACTATGACAGCTCCTCGAAAAAACATTTCAAGGACCCTGACCAACTGCAATCTTTAAGTCCTTTTGGACATGGAAATCAAATAAGTCCAGTTTGTTTCCTTGCTTTAAAAAAACTAAGCATCTTTACTTAAAGGGGGAGCTGTGATTCATCTGACTTCTTGGAAGAATTGTTACTCTACAGAATCAATACAATGCCTCATAGGAGCTTCTGTATCGAGGAGCTTTGCAGTTTCAGAGAGAGGGTCTTATAAAGACCCGGGTCCAAGCTGTTCCACCAGAAATAAACACAGTGGGGCAGCTGACCACATCACTACAAAAACAAGAATCACAAAAAAAGTCTGAGTGCATTTGCATTGTCTTTGCATGAGAGAAATAAACAAGAGTACCTTTGTTATACTCGTTAAAACAAGTTTACACATATACTTCTGCTCTGGAAAGAAGTCAGAGAAAATGAAACAGAGTTTTTCTCCTCCACCTAATAGAAACGTCTGACTGTCAGGTTAAAAAACATCTCTCCAGGCTTGAGGACAGGAAAGTATAAAAGGAAATTGACTGAAATATTGTAAATCGTATATGGTTGGCCCCAAGCTCAGCAATGGGCAGTGCCAGCAGGATCACAGGCAGTATTAAAGAGAAGGGGTATTTAGGACTGAAAAGTGGAGGCACTTCATTACACAACAAGTGGCAGATGTCTGGATCGAGCCGTCTAGATAAACTGTAGATGCCACTGAGTCCGTGGACAATGTTATTCAAGAAGGTAAATGGATGAGACTGGAGGCTTGATTGGGATCGTTAAACTACTAGCAACCAAACTAGTGAAAGCTAAGAATTCCTTTCTCTGGGTCACTACCCTTCTAGTGTTGCGAGTTCTGGATGAATCAACTTAAAAGTAATCAGTTGATGTTTTTCCCATCTGAGGCTTGACAGAAATCCTCCATCTGTTTGCAGTGGCCTGTTTTACTATCAGAAGTGTTACAAATAATTGGAACTTAAAGATGAAAACATGGAGCTAGGCTTAAACAAGTGGAAGCACCCAGAATTAGAGAAGGAAGATCTGATCAGTGTAATAAAGGGACTGCCATATTGCTTACGCTATAATGCAAAACCAAGAACACTGCCCAGAAAAACCTTAACATTTTCACCACTTTCCTGTTCATTTAACCAACCTGGAACCTTATGTGAAATGTGGCCTGAGAGCTAACACTCCAGACATGGAAGATTCATGAGAGATTTAACTCCAGCTCCTTCTAGAAGTGACAATTTAACACAGCCAATCAATCTATAACCGTGGCTTTTGTAAGGTGTGAGACAGCGCAAATACCCAGAGGATACCCACATAAATATGTGAGAAACATGCAAACTCCACACAGAAGAAGCCTAAAATTACACCCAGGGCACAAGTAATAACACAGATGAACTCAGAGAAAATATTTCACATTAGCCCCCCTCACAAAAACAAACAAACAGACGTTTTGGGTTTCAAGGACTGGAAGATCCGATTGTCTGGCAAGGCTTAAAAATGTAAAACAATTCCAGGCTTACAAAAATGATGCCATTGAAGATGAACATCATGACCTTCAGGAACCCAAAGCAGCCCATCTTTCAGTCTCTTTCTCGTCCTTCCTAAAAAGGGAATAAAAAAACAAACAGGAGCTTAGTTTACCTCTTCCTAAAGACAGACACTAACGGAAAAAGTTCTGACCAACTCTCCAGGGAAGAAAACAGAGGCTCTATACATCCTTCAACCTTAGGAGTGGAACAGGGGGGAACCATTTGAGCGCTGGGCAGGCCTCTGTGCACAACATGCTGCAGAAGGGATGCAGACAAGTGTGCAACAGCAATTTGAGCCCCCCTCCACCTCACCCGCTGACCGACAGCTTCTCAAAAATGACTTTGAACGATCAGCATTTCGTTGTACTGTGAAAAAGAACTGATGCCCATTTAAGAACCCAGAGGGAATACAAAACTGGATCCCCACCTGATACAGTCGACATCCTGAAATATTTTAAACTGCGAGGTGGGGTTAATAAAGATGCTAGTATATACGAGAAGCACGTGACCAAGCTTTAAGGCACGTGTTCAGGTGGTATCGTCATTGCAAAGCTTCTGCTGTTGCTCCAAATGTCAGACCTGAATTTACATTGCATTCAACTCCATCAGCTTGTAAAAGAAGCAGACAGCAGCTGCCCTGTGGACACCCCTCCGACATACAAACTTAAAGCTTTTGGTCAAGGTCCATGAAGGTGGCATAGTGAGAGAAAGAATATGTGAATCATTAGCTCTGCCTTCCTAAGACTGATGCTCTTCCTACTTGGCCCACAACATCATCTCCCTGTGATCTATATACTGAAGCCTTGAAGTCACCCAGACATGACGCAGACCAGGGGTTCGCTATTAACCCAACACTGAGCAGCACAGCTGCTGTCAGCATTAATGTCTAACTGCCTTTCCAGCCGATAGATTTCTGAGGCTTATTTTTAGAGCATGCATGAGGAAACTGTCACTTTCACATTCTCTCATGAGTGTGTACACTTATTTTTTGCCTCGCTCATTTTTTTTTAAATTGTAGAGTATAAATGAAGGTCAAGCATTGATCTAATTGGCTGATCAGCGGGCAGCTTTTCCAAACTGGTCCACGGCAGACTTTGATACCCCCAAACTTTGATCCCTGTACTGATCCTGTTAAATATAAGTAATCAAAGATCTGGCTGCAGCAAACTTCTGCGGCAGACCGCATTGCTGAATCATAAATCTCTCTGCTTTATTAGAGATGTTTTGGGACTTGATGGTTGCCTTGCAATTCTAAAAAAACCATAAAGAAAATATTAGAAGCTGGGGCTACACAAAGCATAGGCAGTCAGTGAGTCACAAAGACCCCACACACATTATCACAATCACACACAGTGATTGGCAGGACCTTAAAAGACAATGTTTCATCACAAGCACACAAGGTATTTTCTCATTAATTAGTGATCGGTTAATGAGTGTTCTCCAACACTGCTTCCTGGCTGCATGCTACAGACTGTTGCCTGGCAACACCAAGCACAATGTTGCCAGGGGTGAATATGTCTGAAAACAACTGATGTTTAAGGCTCAGAGAAACGCACAGTACAACAACAGGGACTGAAGACCAGGGGAATGTAGGGCTGTCATTTATAGTATCAAGGTTGATGAACTGGGCTTTGTGTCCAATAAACTGAGTGTTAATAAAGCTTGTACCTTCAGGTATTACATACAAGTAGTAAAGGAACAAACTGTAATTTGCTTCACTATTAAAACTAAAGATGAGAATGAAATATAAATGTTTTCAGCAGCTTGATAAGTAGTTCATACTTGATTATGTATGAGAGAGAGGGAGGAAATGTTACAATAGTGAGCTGACAACACCAGGCACAAAAGGGAGGAGGCAGAAATACACAAGCTCCTTGCCTTAAGGCCTTGAAGGATCGTGCAGGGTCCATAAAAAGAGAGAGGTGGAGGGCTATTGTTTGTAGAACTGGTGTAAAAGTGCTGCCTGTAAACCACCGAAACCAAGAAACACTATGTACTGATACTAACAAAAGTGCAGCAACACAGACGTGAGCACTGAGCAAGATGACAACTTGGAAAGAACTGGGGATCATAAAACACAAAGCATGCAAATAAAAATGCAAAGCAATTCCAAAGTATAACAGGGAAATCACATTGACCCATGTATCACACAAACACCAACTACACATGCAACCTATATGTGCCCTGTAAAATTTCAGAGTGATAGCCCAGTCAAGGACACTCTGTCCTGACAACTTCATAGAGGGCCGGGGCACATTTATAGTCTTGCTACCTGCCACTGCGCAGTTTGTGTGTCAGTGTGCAGCTTGCAGTCTTGACAAAGAGAACCAGACACTAAAAAACTGTATCAGATGTCCAATTCCCCATGTCTCAGAACAGTGCGCTGTATCTGACCTGTCAGAATGTGAAATGGTGAATCTACAGGCTGTAGTTCCGGCCCTGATCCAAGAGAGCCCCAGTCCAGTAAGCCTTAGGTCACCTGTTTAAGCACGTTTGATCAATAACGGTAGAAGTCTGTCTATGAAAGTGAGTGTTAATAATCATGTTTAAGTATTGTACTTTGGCATGCAAGTAGTAAACTGACTTGAAAACTAAAGATGAGCAGTAAAGACTAAGCTGCTAAGCCTTGCCCCAGTGTATATCGTCCTTCTCCAAGCCGAACTAACGTCTCCTTGTTCCCATGGTTCAGTCACATTTTTATTCCAAATGGATTCTACACCTAGTTAGCAGAAACACGTGTTACAAATGCAAGGTGGGAGGTGATGAACTTGAAGGAGTGGAAGTACCCAGAACAAGATACTAACCACGCTGTCAAAGCACATTCCCTACCTCCCCGAGAAAAAAACATGGAAATCGATATTCTGTTAGTGTCCAGCTGTGTAAGACGGGCCACATGGGCTCCCAACATTTTTCATGTGCCAGGAAACTGCCTGCAGACACTTGACTTGGAATGAGAGCTGGGATCATGTTTTAAGGGGGGGGGGGGGGTTAGTCCTGTGATGCTCTGATGTTCTGTCCTGTCCAAGAGGCGTGTGTGTGGTTGGGGGGGTGGGGTTGACATACTCTGTCCACTTCATTTCAGCCGCAACCCAATTAGCTGCTGGTTCATCCGATGGGCTTACCCTCCTCTCCCTTATAAAGTCATTCTTTGTGGAGGCAGTGTGAGAGCACAGGGTTGTGCTGAAAGTTAAACAAACCAACCGAATTAGCTAACTGTTCAGACAAACCTGTGATTAATTGCCTTCTCCCCCACGCTCTTACATTCAGAGAGAGGGAGGTGGGGGTGGGGGGAGTGCAGCAGCTAAATAAGATAAGGAAAGGGCTTGTTTACATAAAGTCCCAGATAAAAAGTATTAGATTTTTTCATGATTGAGCTGTGCCTGGTCACCTGCTAGCATGGCTTGCCTCTAACACTGCCCAGTACAGATAAACCTCAACAAATAGCCTGTATTCAGACTTATTTACTGGCAACTGAGCTATTGTCTAATTTTGATCTTGATCTTAATCCTGTCAGCTGGGTTACTGATCTTCTCACAAGCTGTATTCTTCCACTGGTTCTCCCCAGGGATGTGCACTGTCTCCCTTAATCTTTGTTCTGTACACAAATGATTGTTATCACCACCCTAGACACAATTAAACTTGCAGACAACTCCCTTATTGTTAGTTTGGTGCAAGCAGATGAGTGGAGCCACAGGCCAGTTGTAGAGGAGTTTGTCACCTGGCCTGAACTATTTGAAGTTGAAACCAGAGACTCTCAAACCCACATTCAACCCTGCATCAGTGCTGAATCAGTGGAAATGGTAGATAAATGTAAGTATTTGAGACAGTTCTAGACTGCAAGTTACTTTTTAGGCAAATTTGGATTCTATTTTCAAAAAAGTGGTACAGTGTCCATTTTTCCTCAAGAAAGATTAAACATTTTAAGGTCAATAATTTGTTGCCGATCATCATCAGTCTTTTATTGAACCAACCTGAACTTCTACCCTGATTTGCTGGTTTGGGAGTCTGAATCTGAGGAGTAAGAACAAACTGGGGACAGCTGTCGAACTGTCAGAAAGTCACTGGTGCCGATCTTTCGGCTTGTCGTACATCTATCAGTTATGAGTCTTGTATAAAACACATTTCACTCAAGAGGAGCCTTCTCACCCCTTGTTTACTGAACAAGTGAAGTCAGTGAAAAAGTGCCATTTTTTAAACACTGGCCAATGTGCCCCAGAACCTGAGAGGGATCCATATTCCTCCTGTGTGTTAAACATGGGTGGTGCAACACTGATCAGCTGCCCTCCTCCTCACAAGTCATGTCTCCAGGGCATCCTTTTCACAAAGTGTCCCGAGCAATGGGGAATCATTTCACCTTCGCAACCGTTTTCAGTGGAATGGGCAGAAAAGCGTTATGTAACTGTAAGGAATAATAATAATACCTCTTTCTCCCAACTGGCTATCCTGTCGAATCCTGCACTGCGGCCGGTCACAAAACCTCTCCAGCAACAGCTTTATTAATCATTAACCAGCTTTCACACGGCCCTGCTCTCCAATCCCAGAGGTCTAGCACACAAGGAACATAGTACTAAGTCCCTCCTGTTATTTTATAAATACAGCTCCTTTCCCCTGACCATGACATTCATCTGTGTTTTAAATGTAGTTGCCTTTTGATGTACCAAAGGTAGAGCTTAAAAACTGTCCTGTACTTTTCCCTGGACTTCAGTAAGAAACACTGATACCTTATCTTTATCTAAGCAGATGACTTCAATTTTAAATACAATTGGTGTTTTAATTCCTTAACTGGTAGGGACTCAAGATAAAACAGCAGCACCTTTTCCCTTAACTTCACGCCAGTGTGTTAAACTGTCCTGTCACACCGGCTCACAATGGAAGATCGACCCACGATGCATTGCAAGTGCTACACAGATCTGAGCTTTGTGAAGACTCAGTTGTGTTAAAAGTGGGAGTGGAGGTGGGGTGGGGAGGATGCAAAAAATGCCCAAGTGCCTGGATCCCAAAACAGTTTATTCTGCCCCTTTTCAGGTTTTCTGTACTTTCCAAGAAACAAACAAGCTTTTAATGCTCACGCTGTCGGTAGGGTCTGCTAAATGGTCTTTACGATTTACGTGCAAATTAAGCAGTTGAACATTTGAATAAGAATAAAAAAAAGCAATGACTTTCACCTGCTGATGTAAACAGAAGCAACCTGTCTGAAATGCTCCTGCCTGAGCTCTTTTCAGCCCGTGGGCTAACTCAGGCAACCCCCAAGAACGTGGGCACAGCTGGTGAAGGGCTGTCCTTGGGGGTTGTGCCCCAGAGCAGATGTTGCCAGAAAAGCTCACCCTCCAATGGTGCCAAAGCGACAGTACAGCCCCACTACAAATAGCTCCCCCCAGACCCGACAAAATAAAGGGAGATCAATAATCACTTCATAATTGGTTATTCAGCAAATTATCAACAGGGGTATTAACACCTGCTGGTGCTGCAGGGGCACTGACAACAGCACCACAGGTCAGAGAAGGAATCAGTTGAGTTACACAGGCATTCCTAGGGGAACCAATTGGGAATCCCCTTATAACAGGGCCCGGAGGATGCTCAGATGCTAAAAAACACAGGGTTGAACCCATCAAATCAGAAGACCTGGACTAAGCGCACGTGGATACAACTAGCTGATGTGCTGAATGTCATTTTATGTAATGGCACAAATTAAAAAACTGAACAAATTTTTCAAAGAGTTCCCAAACACTGTGCTGCCAGAAACAATTTGGCTGATCTCGGCTGCCAAACAAACACTTTAAAAAAAAAACGGGCAAGATCTGAGAGATAACAAACTGGTTCACAAATTCATCAACACATGTCACTGAAGGCCTAATTCTGAAAGCGCACAGAGGAGGTACAAGCAATGGGCATCTGTCCCTCAACACTGAAGTAGAAGAAATCATCACCTCTTCAAGCCAGTTAGAAACCTTTTAACACACACACACACTCTGGATGCTGGGGAAATAAAGTAGCAAAGCAACATAACATTAGGAGCCATACATCCATGAGATTAAGTAACCCAGCAACTCCATCTCAAATAAAAAAAGTAAAATCAGTTTCCTAATCACTAGATTTCTACAAGATAAATGATTTCTCCCCTCCACCAACACCCAGACCCTACTCAACCTATTCCACCAAATCTGGTTCTCAAACACCAAAATCTCAAAGCTACCCTAAACTTCAACTGTCTTACCTCAGTTCAGATCAGGTGCAGGTGTAGCGCAGCTCTGTTTGTGCCCTTTCGGACAGGATCTCCTGATCTTGTATGCTCAGCTACCCACCCCCCCTCTCCCAGGAAAGGAGTGTCTGACTCCCACTTTGTCCCTCCCTGGCAGAGGCGGAGACGAGGGAGCAGGTAGCAGTGAGGTCATCTCCGAGACTCCATCACTGTGGAAATCACTCCCCCCTCTCCCAGCCCACCCCCCCCAGAGAACTGTGCAAACACACTCATTACCTGCGCTAGAGGAGCACTTAACCCATTCAGCCCCTTAAAGGCTCAAGATGAAGTGAATTTGTTGAACCTCAATTAATCCTAGCTTGCTTTCCAATCAGCCTTAGCTAATGGGTTTCCCTTGTACAGGATGCTGCAAATAAAAAAAAAAACAGTTTATTTAACATGAATAGCAAACTCTAATCAATACACAATCCCCCAAAAAATAAAAAGTGTTAATGACTATAATTCCTCACAGTTATATAGCTCTTTTCTGGACACTCCACTCAAAGGGCATTACAGGTAATGGGAACTCCCCTCCACCACCAATGTGTAGCCTTATCTGGTGTGACAGCAGCCATAGTGCGCCAGTACACTCACCACACACCAGCTATCAGTGGGGAGGAGAGCAGAGTAATGAAGCCAGTTCATAGATGGGGATTATTAGGAGGCAATGACTGGTAAAGGCCAGAGGGACATTTGACCAGGACGCCAGGATGACACCCCTACTCTTTTCGAGAAACACCCTGGGATTTTTAATGACCACAGTGAGTCAGGACATTGGTTTTACATCTTCTCCAAAGGACAGTGCCTTTTTACAGTACAGTGCCCCCCGCATTAGGACCCACACAGACCACAAGGTGAGCGCCCCCTACTGGCCCCACTAACACCACTTCCAGCAAGAACCTTAGTTTTTCCCAGGAGTCTCCCATCCAGGTACTGACCAGACTCACACCTGCTGAGCTTCAGTGGCTGTCAGTTGTGAGTTGCAGGGTGATATGGCTGCTGGCTGACTACATTAATTTCCTTACAGTTGTACACAGTAGCTTCTTTCATCTAGGAGGATCCCAAAACACATTCCATGGAGGAGGGGACCCACTGTATCTCCCACTAAAGTGTAGCCACCAACCTGGGTGACACACAGCAGCAGCAGTGCACGGCAGACCAGGTGGAGGAGTGAAAAACTGCAGTGATTGCACTGAAGAACTTTAGAAAGGCCAGATTGTAGAATCCCAGGGTGGAATTTAGCCAGGACTCCAGGGAAACACCCCTTATCTTGGGAAAAACAAATGGCATCCCCAAAACGAAAGGAAAAACGCAAGCGTCAGCATGACAATGAACAGATTCCATTGCTTCATCTCCATGTCCACAGACCCCCGGAGAGAGATCTTCAGGGATTTGAAAGTCAGTGTGTTTCTCTAATTATATGCAGTGTGGCCTGTGAGCTCTCCGGGAGTCAGGGAAGGCCAAGAGCCTGGGACCGCGTGGGCAAAGCCGTAACTAAAACAAGGGACTTCTCTGGCCAGACGAGCACAGCAAGAAACAAGGGGATGAGCCCCCCAGCTCATAATTTAAAACTTGACACAAAACCAAAAATCTACGTAACAAGTGGTTACAGCACACAAAACTGTGCACAAAGGCTTCTCTCACACTACATGGAAAATGTTAAAAAGTTCCTGAGAACCTCAACCTGAATCGTCAGTTAGACCAGTGGAAACAGGAGTGAAACTTTAAGACTCACCTTAAACTCAAGGAGAACAAATTAAAGGTTTGAAAGAGAAGGAAACAACGTTTTGGCTGTGGCGCCTTCTTCGAGTGTTAAACTCCAAGATACATCTTCCAGTCCCTGGTGACCCCAGTTCCTGCCAACCTGATTCAACCAAGCTCTAAACAGAATTATTTATTTGATTGATTAGGACTACTTTATACCCTTAAACAGCAATGAGTATAGATTAACTTGGAACTGCAACTCTTCAGCTGAAAATAAAAGTACAATTACACAATTAGTCCAGTTAAGAGTTTCGTTCACCTGCAGATACTGGAGCCTAGACTATCCCACTCCGAGGACAAAACGGCAAGTTTCAACACATCTGTGGCTGGAAACACTGCCACCTGGTGGCCATTGACACAACAACAAGAAACAGCACAGCAAAAACTGGCTTTATTCCATCTTGGGTGTATTCTGTACAGTTTTTTTTTTCTTTTCAATGTAATATTAATATATGTTACATATTTAGTATTAATATGATACAGTAAACAAAATCTGTAACTTTACAGCGCTTAGTTAGTGCATATGCCCCTTATGGACAAGCTTCCAAAGAGAAGATTGAAAGGAATAAAACAAAGGAGATGGTTTGGTCAAGCAGCAGCTCAAATCCACGCTTCCTGAGACAAGCACCCCAATTCAATTCGCTCCCGTCTGAAGTGTCCACATTCCGCTTAAACCACTGTTTAACTCCTCTCTCGTCACCCGCAAGGCCGCCTCAAACACTCGCTGTGCGAGAAGCGGCCCTTCGGAAACGGATCGCTCGCATCCGCGGTGCTCCGAAAAGACCAGATTTTTTTCACCTTTTTAAAAAGGACGGGAAAAAGTTCAGTCAGTTCGGCTCTGGTTTGCCCAGAAAAGTCCAGACATGGCAAAAAAAGCCAAGTCTTCAAAACGTCCTTCATAAAGTGCACATTTTCTACCAGCATAAAAAAAAGTATCTGACTGAGCCAGAATGTTAGGCCCTTTCAATCCCTTTCTCACTTCTTATCATGCGTTTGTGTCCTTGAACCCCCGAACCCCGGTTAACTCGGGATGTCCGCGCTGGCCCTGCACTAAAGCAGAAGACTCTGCAACAGGAGAGGACGTTGATGATGCCCTTGAACTGGAAGAAACACAAACTTGTCATTTAGGTGCTTCACTGCGATGCGATCGCGCTGAGCGCTGTTCCTGCCGAGCCCGAGCGAGCCGCTCATCGGTGCTGATCTGCGGGATGTCTGCACGTGGGGGTGACCATTTCTTTAATCGCAACCAAAAACCAGGCAGTATAGGTGCTCCCTCAGACTGGAGGTTGGCACCAAAATGTCACCTGCCTGCTACAATCAGGACTCTCCTGGTGGTGGTGGCGGCACAGCACAACTGGGAGCCCGAGTCAGCCAGGGTCCCCTCAGCTCCCAGTACCTGCAGGCTTTCCCAGAGACATGCACGCCTCCCCCGTGGACCGCCTGGAGAAATAACAGGCTCTGACAGGCCGCCTCTACAGATCCTCACCCCCCCTCAACTCTGTGCAGGAACCCGTGCCAGAAAGTTGAGCCCTAAAACAAATAGTCAGTATGCGTGTGGGGAACAGGGGGTATAAAGAGGGTAGGCAAAACTTAAAAACTCCAGTTAAGCTCAGATCTTAAAATATTAGATACATTTTTGCAGCTCCTTGAAAGAGGCCTTCTACTGATAAACTAACTTGGCCAAACTATAACGTTCGCCTCCCAGACCAGTTCACCTTTCCGTGATTAAAATCCAGATCACTCTCGAGTGCCCAAGGCGGGGATCCCAAAGTACAGGCTTCAGGAGCAGCACAGCAGTCAGTTTGGAAGGTGTTCTTTAAATCAGGGGTCTCCCATTCTGTTCAACCCAGCTCTTAATCACCTAAAATCAGCTCATTATTGGCTTCACTGGTCCTATGGAATAACTTCAGCCAGTTCTTCTGGTACTGGTGCTTTAAAAGAAGCAGGACACCTTGCAGGTACACAAGGCCTGGACTGAAGCCGCTGATTTAGTGAGGATTTGTACGAAACCTGCTGGATCAGCTATGCCTTTGAGAAGCAGACATGGGACGTCCTGGTCCAAGACATGTTGAGGAGAGCAATGCAGGTAAATGGGAAGTCTTCTCATCTCTGGCCCATTCCAATAAGGATTTGGGACTCTGGCAGGAGACCAGTTAGCATATGCTGAGTCCTGCTGTGTTAAAATGAGTCTTCTCGAATCATCAGTGAAATTGGTTGTCCTGGAGCACTTCTGCAAACATGATGTGCCTTCTGGAGCATCGATCTGCCTCGCTCCCTGATTGTCTGCTTTTACAGAAAGCAGAGCTACCACATGCCCCTCGGAAACTAACTAGAATTCCACGCCTGCGAACAATTTAAGATGGGCCAGTAATATTACAGCCTAGTTAGGCATCTGTGCATTAGTGCATCGGAAATTTCCATACGTTCTGTCTCAGGAATGAGATGCCTTTACCCCCACAAACAATCACTTCACCTCAAACCAAAAAAGGTCTCAAAACACATAAGAAGGACCCAGAACATGCTACCCTCTCCTGGGCGTAAAACCCAACATGTCACTGTGCCCTACACCACCATCCCCGGCCTGCTTCACTAGATGTTGTGTAAAAAAAAGCGTCCACAGATTTAAGCACTATGGGCTCTGGAGAGGACTTTCCAAAAGCACCGCCAGGAGAGGAAACGCACTGCGCAGGAAGATCGCCAGTGCCAGAGAGCAATCAGGCCCAGTCACCACAGAGCACCTCATTTTCAGGGCGCTGGCCGAGAACCTACAGGACACGGCTTCCTTGCTGGGGCGGGACAGGAAGTTCACCCCCTCCACGTTCATGCCGCCTGCTTCTCCGGGTGGCTCTTGAGCTTGTGGAACTTGACGCTCTCCAGCTTCTCGAACCTCTTGCCGCAGTGCTCGCAGGTGAAGTTGTACTGCACCTCGGGGGTGTGCTTCTTCATGTGCCAGTTGAGGGAGGCCCGCTGCCGGCACTGGTACCCGCAGATTTCACACCTGGGCGAGGGGGAGGGGGACAGAGCGAGCCGTCAGGGGTCATGGTCGCTACAAGGCGGAATGTGCTTTGTAATAACAGCTATATACGCTCAGATTTGAAACAAAAAACAAAAGTAAATAGATCATAATTATGTATAATTAATATACATACATTGATATGAAAAAATTGAAAAGTCCCAACTGCATAAGTATTCAAAACCTTTCCAGCTGACAGATCTGAAAGTTTTGAGAGCTTTGGGGGTACAGAGTTACCTTAATGAGCTACACTATAGGTGAAGTGACAACAGTCTGTGTGCAATAAGAGCAGCTCACATGGTTACAGACTAAATACAGCTCTCCCTGTAAGGTCAGGTAATGAGTTTCTCGTTAAGATTCCACCATGAAAACCAAACCTCCTGCGGGATATACTGGGACTCTCAGAACGGCTTCATCACTGTCAACAGAAGACCTGACTGGCATTCACAGTTTAAATATTTTTAGTGTACCACCTGAATGACCATATCCAAACTTCCATCACCTTATCATTTTTAACTGGAAGGAAGTTGCCTCACTCACATTTGTTCAATGGATCAGGAATATGATGCTGCTTCTTAAGTTGGAGAAAATCAGATTTTTAAAAGCTTTGCAAACATTACTGAAATATTTTGAGACTTTGAGCTTACCTTCTACACCCTAGATCTTAATCTGTCACTAACTGGCCACACAGATGATATCCGTTAGGACTGGCCTTCCACTTTTTTCACTTCCTAGAGAGTTAGTGTAATTAACTTGATTATGCTCTTTTTTCTTTTTTGGGTCTTCTGTCTCTTTCTCTTTTAGCTCAACTAAATGTGGAGGAATGTGGGAAGACGATGAGAATTCTGTATTTTTCTTTCTCATTAATTCTTCCTGGATAATACACTGTACCAACAATCTACATGACCTCTGACATTAGTTTAATATGCAACATGCAGCATGTATTTTCGCTGGTGTGAAAAACAATAATACGTGTACAAATTACTGGGATGACGATTTTTCCTGCTTTAAGATTTTTTTCATTGCAATTATTTTGCAGGCATACACAGAATAGAAGGTACACGGCCTTTTACAGAGAAGGTTTATGTCTGTTTCAGCTCAACTGGATAAAGTGGCTAACTGCAACAACTTTTACATTTAAAGACTGACAGGATATCAGCTGAAGCAGTCTTTCCGGGTTTTAAACTATGGAGTGTACATGCTGCCGGGTTTTCGGGAATTGAGGGATACTCACTGCAGCGGCGTCTCTCCAGTGTGTGTGCGGCGGTGAACCTCCAGGTGGTTTTTTCGCTTGAAGGACTTGCCACAGGTCTCACAGATGAAATCCCGCACACCTGGGGGTGGAGGAGGAGGACTGTTACCAGGTGCCACATGACCATAATCTGATTGTACTCTGGTCCTGGAGAGCCACAGTGTCTTCTGGCTTTTGTGCCAGCTCAGCTCTGATGTCAGTGACGTCATTGGATCGATGAGTTGCATTAATAAGAAGGAATTAACATGCTATACAGATCCTGCACTTGATGGGGAATTGCAGTCCCAATTTCTCAGACCAGTTAATAAATCTCAGTAACAAAATAAATTAATTGATAGTATAGAAAAAACCTAAGCATTTTGAATTATGCACGAAACCATGAACTTTGTGAAAGTACTGTATGACTGCCATTGCTGTCACAAACCCCTGGTCTCACCACGGGCAAAAGTGAGGGTGTGCGACAACTGTGACTTAAACCGGCCCTTCCTGCTCACTAGTCACTATAATGACTAATGTAATGGGATGAACAAGCAAATTAAGTACAGGTTGTGTACCAGTCATTTCACTGCAGAAAGTTTCCAACGTGATCTGTATGCAAGCTTGTTAGCTTGTTAACAAGTAGTATTTGCTGGCAAAACCATCCCAAAATCAAGAGTAATATTTGTATTGGCTTCAAAGAGATGGATTAACAAGCCTGCTTGTTTACAATGTAATAGAGCTGCATCATCTCACCGAATGTTTCATTGTCTCATTTCTGAATTTGCAGACAATTACAGCAATATGATGCTGTGCATACCTGGAAATTTGGTCTATTTTGCGATGGAAATTGGAGGTTTTACATGTTACTGTGTACATTTTACTTTTATTGAAGTTTGAAATGCACTCATCACTTCTGATTCTTTCTAACCCACAACGATTAAAATAGTGTTGCAGTTGCCCTTTTAGTTTACCCATAAAACCTGCAGGACTGTGTCTTTACAGTAACTCATAGTTCCTTGTGTAGTGCAGGTATACAAGACTTGATTTTAACATGGAATAGATCTTTGCATCTCATTCTTCTTTTCTTGTTTGTCCCCATTGATTGGCAACACCAAGAAGCTTGCCTAAGATCCGAACCACAAAAACAAAGGTTCAAAATAGGCTTGCGAGATTTGACATTTGAAAGATAACAATTTAGCCATCCAAGAATCTCATTAAGACTTCTTCAAAGTTCCACAGAAGTTAAACATCAAATCAATGAAGAAAAAGGATGGTTGTTCCTGGTCTTAAGGAAATGGCTGGAACTCTAGGCTGCACTGCTTGACTGGGAGAAACACCCACGTCGAGGGCACTGCAATGAATGCCTCTGTGCGCGTGCTCTTGGGGTTACCTGAGTGAATGATCATGTGGCGGTGCAGGTGATTGGAGAGGTAGAACTTCTTCCCACAGCCAGGGTGCGGGCAGACCTTCGTCCGGCCCTTCCTGTGGACCAGATTGACGTGGTTCTGAAAGGGAGGAGGGTACAGGAAGTGGGTCAGACGTCCAGTATGGTCACAAGAGGCTCTGGACACAAGAAAAAATACAAGGTCAACATATGGACACAAGAAGCTGCTTCTGGAGGGTCGGTCACTTATGAATGGGTGCCTGGGTGAAAGTTCTAGTTTTATATACAGTTCCTGTTGTTGGCAACGCAGTTCAGTGTAGTTTTTAAAACAGGTTTATTACTCAAAGCTCTCTAAAGAAATGAGCACGGAGGCACTAACATACCCTCAGCTCAATAGTGGATGTATTTGCTTTTATATGTTTGACACAGACTTTCAACATTCTTTTTTCTAAGGAAACTAAGCCATTTCAAGGTAGATAGAACCACCTCAACACTTTTCTACAAGTCTTTTATTGCAAGTGTTATTAACATACCGTCTCACATGCTGGTTTGGTAATATCAGTACCATTGATTGCAACAGGCTTAAAAAATGAGTCAAATTAAGTAACAAATTAATTGGGGGCAAATCAAATCGCCTTACAAACAGGAGATGGCAAAGAAAGCAATGTGTATTATGGAACAAGTAATAGGTTTATTCCATGCTGAAAAGAGAAGAAAGAAAACACAATGTTTCGGCTGTGGATCCTTCTTCGGGTCACACCCTCACACATTAGCCTATGCATGCTGACGCAGCTCCCCACCTGAACTACTTCAATGTGTATTATGGATTGTTTCTCACCCCCTTCACTGCGGGTTCACACTACTCCCATTTGGGAGACACCTCTGTGTCCCCAGGTGAAATACTAATAGACACAGGAAATCTTTCATCCCCAGTGCAATATCTCTTTCATACAATGGATCGTAACTGTCTTCTGCCTGATCCCAGTCCTATCCCAGAAGTGCTCAAACTCTCAAGCTGCTGCTTGTGGCATCCCGGTCAGGAATCTACCCGTGACATGAAGCTGGAACTAACGACAATGAGATTACAGGGCTCACCCTGCTCTCCCCCGCACCCTGCTCTCCTTCCTGCTGGAAGAGGTATTAGTGGGGCCAGCAGGGGGCGCTCACCCTACAGTCTGTGTGGGACCTAGTATAGTGGGAACCCCAGTATAGTGACGGGGACACAATAGTGTAAAAAAAAAAGCACCGTCCTTTGGATGAGACATAAAATTGAGGTCCTGACTCTCAGTGGTCATTTAAAATCGTATAGTGCTTCTTGAAAAGAGTAGGGTATTACACTGGTGTCCTGGCCAAATTTCCCCCTGGCCTTTACCAATCATGACCTCCTAATAATAACCATTACTCTGTTCTCCTCCCCAGTAATAGCGGGTGTGTGGCGAGAGGACTGGAGCACTATGGCTGCCCTCGCATCACCCAGGTGGGGGCTACACACTGGTGGTGGTAGAGTGGAGTACCTGTAAAGCACTTTTTTGTGGAGTGTCCAGAAAAGCCCTATATAAGTGTAAGGAATTATTATTAATTATAACCCCCATGAAACAATAAATTATAAACTGTTGTTTTGCATCACAGACATGTGCGTAAAATAAGGTTCCCCCTTACCCAGGGGGAGTGACAGGCAGCCCGATGGAAGTACATGCGCCTTCACTTTCCTCACCTGGAAGCTACTGATGGCCACGTACACCTGGCTGCAGCCCTCGTACGGACAGTGGAACATCTTCAGCATCCCGTCTGCCTCGATCACAGGCCCCCGCCGGCTCCTCTTGGACCTGCAGCAAACCACAAAGGGGACGAGGTCGTGCCACTTCCACAGGCCAAGACACACGCGCCACCAGAATCCCCTGTCTCCTGCCTGGCAATCCCAGCACCCTTGAACATTTCCATCAAGATGGCAGATAAAAAAAAATGCCCTGCCTTTGAAAAAGCTAAATAAGTCATATATTTATGTCAGACAAAAATCAAAGAGTAAGCAGAAGCCAGACTCCTTCTCTCTGGACTCAGATGGAGAAGTATAACAGCCCATTTAAAAAGCATGTCTTCTTCACTCCTGATCCCTGGCACAAGATTGCCCCGGCACTGTCTCTTAATTGATTTCCTGCACCCAGTCGATATCCCAGAGAGACATGCAGCCCTGAGCTGGGGTCACCCAGAGGCAAAGCCCCTGCCTTGTCGCTCATCTCTAAACTAGAAATATGGTTTGTTGGGGTGCCATTGGCGAAGCGATCTGAGGGTCTTTAACAACCAGCCACTTCTTGAAAGAAACCGGGGCATCGGTTTCATCCACATCAGAGAGACAGCCTGTTCCGGACATCGGCCCCCGTCAGCGTTACCCACCTCTGAAGCCCGCTCTGGATCTCCTTCTCCTCAGACGGCACGCCCAGGCCCTCCAGCTCCAGGTTACTGTGCACCGTCTGCCTGCTGCCGACAGCTGCAAGCGCCAAGGCCACATTTTTACTCCCCCCTCCGTCATAACCACACAAGTCGAGCAGCGTCTCCACAAAGATTTTGGAGTTTTGAGAAAAGGCCACAGACGGACAACTGTTTTCAGAAATTCATTAACTTGGGTTTGCTAAAAAATCAGATGTGAGGTAATGTAGTTAAAGGATGGGCACAGTTATGCAACCAAGGCATTGAAAGCTTTTTTTTGTTTTTAATTATTTGTTTGTCGCTTGAATATTGTGGGTTACGAGAACTAATTAAAGGTGAAAAAAGGTCTGAAATGATTTTGTCTTGATTTCAGCCTTTACATCAACAAAAGCTGAAATCTCAATAAGGGTGGGTAGACTGTTTTTATATCCTCTCTTTTAACCAGATTTTCCTCCAGGTTTGATAAAGAGAATCCACTAGCCAGATCTGTGCAGCAGGGATTATATAGTCTACAGACTACTCTAAGACCAGCTGTTGATAAAAAATTGCAGAATTTAGATCTGAACCCACCCATCACTAGGATAAATTAACAGCTCATATGATTTCTCCCAATACATTCATTGTTTGTTCACCTTTTCTGTATCCCATCATAGTTTTACTAATTCTATGTTCTTTCTGCCTAGGCTACTCACGTTAGCAGGTTGAACACCTTATTTAAAGAGAGAATTGCTCTTTGCACACTGGCCTTCAATACACAGACACTGTGAACTGAAACACCTGCAGCCAGATGCACAGGCAGCCAAGATAAAGATCTCATCTACATAAACACACAAAGGAGCTGCAAGGTGATGACCAGCAAAGACTGACCTCTAGCAGTGTCCAAGCTCTGGACGACCCCCCTGTGCCCGAGCCCAGAATCGCAGACCTGGTTGTACGCCACCCCCTCGATGACCGTGCAGGTCATCTCTTCCCCCACGCTCTCGCCCACGTTCAGCTGCAGGCCCTCTGTGGTCAGGGCCTCGTAGCTGGGGCCTGTGATGATGATCACCTGCCAGGAGAAACAAGGAAACTGACTGCAGGGTCACCACTCCCGCTCCCCGTAGAAACAGAATATTTAAACCCACTTGGAGGTGGGAGGGACAGATCAGCAGTCTAAGACTGGTACAAACAGTTACAAAACCCAGAAAAATACTGAGCTTAAACAGAAGGATATTTTAGGACCAACAGTGAATCAAGGAGACCACTGATTAAATTAAAGAACATAGGCTTATAGGCTTAAACAGGGATTATTATAGGAATCTGGGCAATATAAGATACCCAGTAGTGTTATTACAGCACATTGCTAGGGACCCTAGAAGAAAAGCCTGGATGAGATCCTCATATCAATCAGCAAACCAGAAATAGGTGGGCTAAAGCTCTCCTGTTTGCATCCTTCCTTACATTCCACAGCAGGCATGCAATCAGAAGAGGGAGCGAGCCAGTAAAGAAGATGTGTCGACTACGAGCTCCAGAACAAGAGGAGACCAAGATGTTTCGAGTTCCCTCGTTTCAGTGGATCCAGCTCTGATTGACGGAAATGGGAAGGCCCTGTGTGGGGGTCCTACCTGGGATCCCTCAATGGCACCCTGGGCGTCTGGGATCTGACAGCTGGCCACCACGGTCTGCAGAGTCTGCTGGTCGTACAGCTCCCCGCCGCCGGTGATGTGCATGGTGGCGGGGGGAGGAGGGGGCACAGGGTGGGACGGACCCCGCTCGGAGTCCTCCGCCACCTCAGCCCGCCCGTCTTTGACCGCCCTGTCTGTGAGGGCGGCCGTGACCACCATGCACTCGTAGTCCGTCTCAGCGGCCAGCGCGCCCCCTCCCTTCTCCTCCTCTGGCCCCGCCGCAGGCCGGCCCAGGGCTCCGGGATCCGATTCCAAAGATGCCCCCGCGTTTTCTGGCTGCCCAGGGGGCTCACCGGCCTTGTTGCCCTCCAGCACGGCCTCCCCCTCCTCCAAGACCACCTCCATGTTCCACAGAGACCGGGACGCCGGGGAGTCTGCATCGGCCTCGCCGGGATGGCCCGGCGGAGGCCCCTGACTGTCCTGCGCGATGGGCTCTGTTCTGGCCAGCTCGCCATCGCCGCCATGCAGGTCCTCCGACACCTCCTCGGCCGTCTCTGTGGCGTCTGCAGCAGGAGAGCAGGGAAAGAAACCGTCACGTTCACCCACGAAGGATGTACACGCAGAAATGTTGATTATTGTTGGCTTTTAGCATCGGCTATAACCAGTTCGGCCATTCACCCAGGTGGCACGCAGAGACCGTTTTCCTCCTGGTGCATGGTGCCACACTGTCGCATGGCGGCCTGTCAGGCTCGGGCTCGTTCTCCGACTCGCTGGCATCCTTGCTGGGAGAGACCAGGTGCTGCATGTAGCCGTGGCCGGCCTGGCACTGCCACACCGCCGTGGTGGAGAAGCCCAGCACAGGCTCAAGGGCGTGCAGCTGGGGCTCGTGGGGGCAGGACTTTTGGTGCTCCAGGTACCAGCTGACCAGACTGCTCAGACAGTTCACATTGCTCTTCTTCCCTGTGGGGACACAGGCACAGACAGTAAAGCACACGGCATCACTGTCAGTACCAGGTCTCTCTACTTCTTACCCACAAACACCTTTCATTAGCATGGTTCAATTCCTGGAGTGCTATCTGTGGGGAGTTGGTATGTTCTCTTTGTGTTTCCTCCAGGGACTCCGGTTTCCTCCCGCAATCCAAAGACACGCTGATTGGTTAATTGGCTTCCGGCAAAGTTGACCCTGGTTCAAGTGTGTGCTACTGTGTGCGCCCTGCGACGGACTGGTGTCTCGTCCAGGGTGTGCCCTGCCTTGCAACCAGAGCTTGCTGGGATAGGCTCCTGCTACTCTGTGATCCTGTATTGTATAAAGTGGTTAGAAAATGGATGGATAGATTAATGCTTCAAGAGTCACAAGATTAGATGCAGGGTGTTTTGAGGGCTTAAATCTTAAACAGCTTAAATATAGGTCTTTGTAGCTTATTTTAGATATTATTTTAAATAAGAGTGTCCTGATAATACTAAGAACAATGTGCAAATCATACAGGGCTTCTATTATTGTCTCACTTCAGCCAGTCTCATCATCTAAAAAGCTTCAAGACCATGTTACAAAAAAAGATGAACTATTTTAGCACTGAAATGTGCTCATTGAAAGCAGTTTGCTTTTACTTGGAAAAACAAGAGAAAAAATTTACTGAAAAGTACGGGATACATACAGACATCAAATTAAAACAGCAACAGGCTTTAGGACGCTTCTACAGTTCAACTACCTCGTTACCAACTGTTTTTACTAACCCCTTTTTGGTTTGACACAAAACTCCGCACTCAGCTTCTTTCTGAAAGACAAGAAGAGGGTTATGATACAGGCTGTGGTTTAGACAGCAGTAAGTAATTGAAATCATTCAAAGAGGTCATTGCATTTTCCTATCTCCTTGCTGTAAGGTCAGTAGGACATTTTTTTGACATCTGATGCATCAAAACAGCTAATCCGACTCCCACTACAGAGCAATTTAATCCAACCCATGTTTTATAAGATGCAAACACCTATACTAGTACCAGCTGTTGAATTCAAGCCTGTTACCTCATTCTTTGGAAATCTGAACAGACTAATGTGTTAAAATACCACAAGAAAACCCACACTGATCAGCAAGGCAAGATGAATAAGATTAAACTCAGTAAAATTAGAAATGGCTCAACGTGCAATGCAGTTTGGACATTAGTTAGCTCGCTCTAGCAATGTTTTACGGAACATTTATAGCTGTACTGCAGGAGTTACATATGCAGATATCAGTGAGCAATTTTTCCTGGGTGAGTCAAAATTCGGCAATCGTGAATAAGCGATTTAGGCGAAATATTTCAGTGCATTTGTAGGGAAATCTGGAAATCACTAGATTACGCTTCAGATCTAATCCATGCGTTTTGCAACATAACATCTGAGCCAAAACATCTACATAAATAAGACATCTACAGTAATAGCACAGATGGACAAAATACCACTGTCACAACAACTAAGGATAGATTAGAATTGACTGATTGCGAAGACTTCTCTATGCAGAAAAAAAGACTATACTGAGAAAATACTTATTGAAAAAATAAATTATCATATTGCTGGCAGCCAAAGTACCTGATCGAGAGAGCACCGGGTTATTAAACCGAATATTAGCTTTGCACTAGTTGTGGTCGTGTACCATTTAGTAAGCTAACCCTTAAATGAAGCATGTTCTGCTCACAGGAATAAAAATATATATTTTTTTGTCAAGGGCTTACCCGCCGTATTTCTGCTGGTACCTCTCGCCATAAATCGAGTCGAGCAGGATTAAATACTCGGCTAGTCCGGCGTCGCTTAAACTGGTCCGCTTCCGAAGTTCGCTCCACAGTTTGTGCGACTCCCCGAGGTACACTCGCCGCACGTCGTACTTTTTCCGGGACTCCAATCGCCTCTTAGCTCGGTCCGTGTCAGTGAGGCGAGGACGTCCTCGACAGCGGCGCAGAATCGCCGAAATTTGGTCTCCAGGCTCCTGGTCCAGAGACGTCTCTTCCTCGGCACTCATGTGCGCCATCTTGGTCAACAGCTGTGTGTATGTTTCTGACCTTACCGGAAATAGTCAAGGCATGCGACTTGACCTCACCGGAAACACTGCTTGCAGAAAAATGATTGGATAGCAACAATATCTTTATTCTCTTTACTTTATTTCACTACACATATTCAGTGTAATCACAAAATTGAAAGAACAGCATGGGACAAAACCAATACCTCTGGCGCTGTTTTTAAAAGTGGCAAAGGCCGAGAGCGCTACAATACTGTTGTAGGCCAGAGACTGTTTTTTCTTTTGATTAATCGAATCATTTCGCTCTAGAATTGCTGTAACAACGGTATTTCTCCTTGTAGCAGGTTAGGCTGTAACATTAGTTTCTTCTTCGACGTTTATCTTTATCGCAAGCACACATTAAGCGTAACAAAAAGTTCGAAACCGACTTTACTTATTATTAGACTTTTAAAGCAGTCTGTCTGGATAACTTTAAGTATTTAATGTCTTTCAACCCTAAGCAAGGAGCTACATTTAATCAAACCATAGAGATTCAACAGATCAACGAGATAACTGCATTTTTTTAATGTCAAAAATAGCTTGCACTTTAAAATCTCCGTTATCAAGGTGTCGTGGATACCTCTTCAAGCAAAAGGTGGTACGGTTTAACCCTACGTTTCTTTTATCCAATGGGAACTCAGGACACCTGACATACGCACATCTCGCCCTATAACAGCTCGGGGGCGGGGCCTGACACAGCGCGGGAAGAGTTCACGTGTGGGTTTGTTTTCGGACCGAGCGGAGACAGGAAGTTGCCCCCTTGGCGGCTTTGTTTCCATGGTAATGGCAATATGGCAGAACTCTTGACTCGGGTCTTCGACCGCTACAGTCCTCGGAGACGCGAGTCGTCTCCTTCTCTTTCTCCTCCCGAGGGAGAAACCCGCTCACTGTCTTGTATCCTGCTGGGGGACCGGGGTTGTGGCAAGACGTGCCTTCTGTTTCTAACAGCGGTGATGGCGGCTTCCGAACTGGGGCGGAAGGTCATCTTTCTGAGCCCCACTCCGATCCAGACCCTCCCTGCTCCGCTGCAGGAAGCGCGGGCAGGCTTGGATCCCGCTAGCCTGAAAGTAGGTACCGTGAACATGTCTGCGGGGGCATAAAACTTCACTTTGGCGCTGTGTAGTCAAGGATATTGAAATGATTAACACCGGCTCTTACCCACGTCTGTAACAGAACTCTCAAATTTATTTTGATTTTTACAGAATGTAGAACGGGTACTAAATACTGATAGACTGTGTCTATTAAATATTTTTTGTCTTCAGTCTGTTTTCAGTCTTCAGTGTATTAAGTATCTTGAAATCACTCGATATAGGTTTTTCTGTCTTCAGTCTATTAAATATTTTAATAGAAAAGCCGGTGGCATCAGTTTCCAGCCTCCTTGGAGCCACCCTGGAACTAAACAGATGAGAGCAGTCTCTGTCCTCTGGCGCCATAGCTCAGTCTCACCAAACGTACACGTCTGTGTCATCCATCCAGCCATTTTCTAACTGCTTACTCTAATTCAAGGTCGTGGGGGAGCCGGAGCCTCTCCAGGCAAGCAATAGGCACAAGGCAGGGTACACCCAGGACGGGACGCCAGTCTGTCTCAGGGCACACACAGACATAAACACAGATACACACTCACACCAGGGCCAGTTTTGCCAGAAGTCACTTAAACTATCAGTATGGTTTACGGGTCATTGTGCAAATCTGGACCCGCCATCCACTTGCAATGAATGATAATGGACACCTGACTGAGAAAGTTTTCATTTCATGTTAGTTTGTTAATTTGTTGGGATCTATACTTATTGTGAGATGTTTTCTTTGAAATAAAGTTTTGATAGAAAAAAAAATCAGTATGGTTTTGGACTGTGGGAGGAAACTGGAGCACCTGGAAGAAATCCACAGGAACACAGGGAGAACATGCAAGCTCCATACAGACAGCACCCCAGGTCCAGAATTGAAGCCAGGGCTTTATTGGCAGCAGTGTTCACCACTCTTCTACCGTGCTGACCTACATTTCCTAACCACAACAATAATAATTATTATTCTTATTATTACCATTATTATTTCTTACACTTATATAGCGCTTTCATCTCATGATGTCCCCTCATGTGTTTGCAGAAAATCAAGTTCGTGTACCCCCGGACAGTGGAGGAGCTTCTGCGGGACGTCGCGTGCCTGCACGAGGCAGCCGGAGCGCCGCCCTCCCTCCTCATCGTCGATGGCCTGGAGCGCTACCTGCGCTGGGGAGGGGAGGGCGAGCAGGCGCACCAGACAGCCGCGCGCCTCTCCGCCCTGCTGTGCGACACCGCCGCCTTCCTGAGCCGGGCCCGCGCCGGGGCCCCCGGAGACCCCCCCGCCGAGTGCCAGCTCATCGTGTCCTCGGATACCCACCCGGAACGCGGAGCCGAGGCGTCAGGTAGCGATTCGGTCCTCTCCATCTTCGAACGCTACTTCCCCGTCAGGTGCACGCTGGGAAGAGACGCCAGCTGTGCGGGGACAAGAGCATGCCGGATTTATTTCTCTGGTTTCCAGCAGATGGAAGGACGGGACTCTGGACTGAGACGCCAGTGGGAGCTGGTCTATACACCAAGCGGAGCTATGGAGTTTACCCCAATCTCAGAAAAGAGCCAGGAATGAGATTCCTCTCTCCCTTGTGGCTGGAAATGCACAAAACATTTATTCACTTACTTGTCTTAGAAGCTGAGCGGGTGGATTTTGGAGGAGGTTATGGGTTTTGTGTCCTGTTGGGTGTGGGCAGACTATTCAAACTGGGCAGTCGAGCACGAAAACAACAGACAAGGCTCAGAAGTCGGTTTATATGAAAAATCACTTTCCTCTCATCTTGTTCTCAGCCAGCACCTGATTGATCATTCCAAACTTTCCTGGCTGTTCTCTTCCATCACCTAAAAATAGAAGCCTATAATGGTTCACCTGCGCAGATTCCCAGGCTAGGAATTCTGGACCATAATCCTGGAAAAGCCACAGTATGAAATAACTGAGTCGTACATTCAGGCTGGGGAAGTTTCAGATCCATACGGGCCTAAAAGAACTCTTACAGTGTACTTGAGTCATCTGTTATTCACACAGAGGGGGTCAGGCTTCATTTCTTTACTTCTAACAGAACGATCGGTATAGATAGATACTTTATTGATCCCGTGAGGGAAATTGCAGTGCAACAGCTGCTTTACAGACAACACAGCCACAGTGTAACGAATGATACAATAATAATAATAGTACAATACATACAATACAATCAGTACAGTGAGGGGTGCACTAAAAGAGTTACTCACAGTCCAGAAACATAAAGAACAAACTAGAACAGAACAGTACGCAGAAAAATCGTATCACACATATGAATATAGATATAGATATAAATATAAATGTATTGCTTATACATAAATGTATGCACTCAGTGGGCGATGCCTCACCTGAAAGTTCTCTGTATTTCCTCAGCAATGTCCTCCCGAGTTTGTTGAATATGTTGGTCTGAAGAGCTACTACATCCTTGAACTTAAAGACAAAGGAAAATACAGTGTTAGTCAAAATGCGGTCAACAACTTTGATATTTACGCTTTCGTTTGAAACCTTTTTTGTCACAGTAACCCATGTAATTAATTTGTAATAAACGGTCAGAGTTTCTAACAGTTACCTTACAATCCTTCACCATCTGTGGAGGAGAAAACAAAACTTTAGTAAAACAATTGACATTTATACTCGTCTACAACATTTTGACTAACCCTGTATATATTATAGAACTTCACATACATCAGCGCGGTCTGACATCAGTCAGTCTCTGGAATCACGGCTTAACTCCATGACACCTGCATAAGCTCTGGCCCAGAGATTCATTGTGGTTCAAATAGAGAAATGAGCTAACAACTCAACATCCAGCGCATTCTTAAAACTCCCCTGCCATCGATTACTCGGCTCATTACAAGCTTCTCTTCTCTCTGAGTACTCTTCTGTACAGACCTCTCTGCCACCATCAGTGTGACTCTCTCTTTGATGATTAAGATACTGGATTATCCTGCTAGGGGTATTGAACAGATAATGTCATCATTTTTGAGACAGAGTTGCATATATTTAGTATTTACTCTCTACCAAGTCTTAAATATAATGCCACTACAGCAAGGCAATGTAATTGTTCCTTGCTAGATTAAGAGAGTGTCTTTGAAGAGAAGAAGCATAAGTTACAAAGTGTTGTTTAATGCATTTTTTTGGAGACAACACATCGGTGAATAACCTGGCAGCGGGCACAGAATTGCAGCCTTTCTGTCTGCAACTTTACTGTGCATTCGATGTTGAAATGGACCTGGGTCTCGACTGTGAGACGCCATTCTGCTTTTGTACTGAAATAACCAAGTGATGTGCAAAAATTGCAGAGCAATAAAAACAATGCATATTGCCTTAGAAGAAAGGGTTAGAAGGATGTCAAGATCCTTGCTTGGTCAAACCAGAAAGGACTCATTCATGCAGATGTGTCTGTGAGGTGTGTCCATCTTGTCCAGCAAGGCCTTATAAAGGCTTTGTCCACATAGATGGGAAAGCATTGAATAAAGACTGCTCGATTCGTCTTAGGTGCAGCAGTGGTTCTTTGGGAGGGTGGTTTCTGTCCCCATACGCTCGACTTGTGAGTGTTGTGCCACAGCACGCCGGCAGAGGGCGCCACAGTAGAGAAATTTGCTTTCTGAAGCTGTGTAGTCCTGACCTTGTTTTTCATTAAGGCACACTCCCTGGACTTACAGTATGCTCCCTCCCTCTCTTGCAGATAAGCCGGACATGGTCTCCTGCTTGCGCAACAGATACAGTTTTATCTTTCCAGAGAACACAACCGCACGCTCTTGTGCCAAGAGACTCTGTTAACTGAAACATCCTTATAACCTCCAGTTTAACAAGCATTAGAGCTCAGGTCTACAGTGTAGACATCTGGCACCAATAGCACACAAGGAGAGTATGAGCTTTTGAAAAGCTAATTGTTTCCATTCCATATAGAAGTTTCTATCTGTACAGTTTTAACAAATAGTCCCTCTAGGCAGTTATTTCACAGAAACTTTATTTCAAGTACAACCATTTTTTTATTTTTAGATATAAAAAAATAAAACATCTTGAATAGCCTGAGCCATGCAGTTTTGAACAGACATACAGGTACACTCCTGCTTTTGTTTGCAGAACGATTCATTTATTTACCCAAGTAACACCTGTTTGTGTTCAATGCAGTAGAGAATACAGAGACCTTACGAGTTTGAGGTCAGCAGTTTGTGAAAATTGAAAGGCTTGGCAGTGATCGTTTAGGGACAAACCCAGCAGAGCAGGAGATGAGAACGTATTGCTTTGGGAAGCTTAGAGATCTGGGAGATTTATCTGGGTTTCGGGTTGCGTTTTCATTGATCGGATTTGCCGTTTAGCCACAAGTAAAATTATAACACGTAGCCACAAGTTAAATTGTCTGTCTTGAGGCTAAGTATTAGCGGAGGCTATAAGGAATCCTCTGACAGTTTTACTAAGAATCTTTTTTTTTACTTTTTTTTAATCTGGCAAGTCCCTCTTTTTTTTCTGAACCCTTGGTGAGACCTACCAGATTAAAACGAACACAGCCCTCAGAGAAATCAGAAAGAGAGCCCTTTTCTCCCACATGACCTCCTTGTCATAAACAACCGCCATCTGCACCAGGTGCTGCATGTCTGGCACCACCAAGCTACAGCTGCAGGGGTTTGTGCCAGCTCTGTTTTGTGCTTGGTGTTGTTCTGTCCCCTTTGAATAATGTGTGAGTGCGATCATATCATGAGGAAAGGCACTGCTTTGCGAGGCGCCAAACAACATTGAAGGACTACACGTGATGATACAAAACAACCCTGCTGTGAATGTAAAAATAAAATGACAAAAAAAATAACATGATTTGTTATAAAAAAATAAAAACTCTCTATAACAGAAGGGATGAAGCTCACCTTCATCGATTTCCTTACAGTTCGTGTTTATCGTGTTTATCTTGTCAGAGTGGGTTTTGTAGCAGACAAACTGCCACTTGCAAATTCCTCAATCCCTAAATGAACTGCCCTCTTTTTGAAAGAGACTCGTGTCTTTGCTCCCACTGGAGCGAAGGCGTGGGTGCCCATCTCTCACGTCCGTCCATCTTCCATCTTGGTCTGTCCATCTGAGCTCAAAGCTCGAGACCAGCGGAGCAGTCTGGCTCCCTGTCCTATCCTTGTGCCCAAGCTGTCACGGACAGATTCTGGGCAGGGGAGCACTCTCGTGGATCACCCTGCATCGTCTTTGCACTGATCCGAGTGTCCTGTCCGCAGGTCAGCACCCGGCATGGACGGCGCTGTAGAGGCGGGGCAGCTGGTCTGTGGGCTGGCGGATGTCGTTGCGGTACAAGTTCGTGTACAGCCCCTCGGTGCTAGCCGAGCCCATGGGGACGTAGTCTATAAAGATGCCCGAGTCGGCCACCGTCAGGTAAGCATAGCTGGGGTTCTTGGGGGTCCAGGATTGGGGGAACAACAGGGCACTGCTGGGGTCGTACAGAGCGTAGTCGAAACTGGAGCCGGAAGACAGCCGGTCTCCGGATCGGGATTGGGAGCCGGAGCCGGAGCTGTGCCCAAGGGAGCCCCGGTCAGAGGAGGAAGTGGGGGCGCCGGTCTCAGAGGTGGCGAACAGGACCTGGAAGGGGGACTCCTCCTCTGAAACATCCCGCTGGGCGCTGTCCTGCGGGGGGTCCCCCTGAAGGAAGCTCGGGTTCAGGATCACGTAGGTGTCCTTTGACTCGGCGGGCCCCAGCTGATCCGTACGGGGTGCCGGGGACTCTGGGGAGCCCAAAAGCCAGAGGTCACACAGAGGAGCCCTCAAATGCTCTCCCGGCCCTGGCCGAGCCTCCCCTCGCCCCTGCCCCTCAGCACCCCCCTCCCACTTGTCCTCCTCCTGCGGGAGCAGGTGCCCAGCTCTAGGGGGCGCAGTGACGCCGCCGCTGGGGTGAGCGATGGGCTTGACCTCGGAGAGGACCTCCAGCGGGGAAGCCAGGTCCTCGATGTAGAAGAAGGCGGGGCTCCACCACAGGTTGGCGTTGCTCTGGCCGAGCCACTCCTGGAGAGCAGAATGGCGCAAGCCGAGACGCACAGGCGATGCTTTAGCAGGGGGCCACAAGGGGACCGCCACCGCAACGATAGAGCAGATCTGCTCCAGCAGTGGGGCCTCTGTGCCATCATTTAATCAACACACTACACTGCAAGCACAAGAAAAGCTTTAGTTTTTAAATGAATGTCAATTACCCAAGTGGAAAGCACAATCTGAGCTGTGCCTAAAAAAGACCCCCCCCCCCCGGCATCAGAAACTATAGCAGGGTGTCTGATCATGGGGGGCCGGGTGCATCCGCAGTGTGTCAAGGCCTGTGTAAAAGCAGCAGCACCTGCAGAGCTGGGACACCCAGGTATTTTGCCCAAGTTAAATCAGTCTAAACTCAGAGCTAAACTCTAAAATCAGAGCTAAACTGGAATAAAAACCTGCAGATACACTGGACTTCCAGGACCAGCATTGGACACTCCTGATTTAGAGTGAGCAAACCAAAAAAGGGTCAAATAAACAGAGCTTGATGTAATAAATAGCACAGGATACAATAGTAAAACCGTATTATAACCATGTTAAACTGTATACTATATTATAAATTCATTTTTTTTGGTACAGCTGGCTTATTCTCGACAGTAAAAACCTGCAGTCTGGTTTGTGTACACGTCTCCTGGTGATCTGTACCTGGAAATTTCCTTTGTAGACTGTGAACAGGCCAGGGAATCTGGTTTCTGGACTGGGAATGAGAGGCCACATTTTCTTCAGCAAGAACCTGGAGAAGAGAAGGATACAATCAGTGAGGAGGCAAAGTGGTTCTTCATTCCAGCCGTCACGTTGAAGATGGATGATGACCTTCCCTAATCGCGTCCCTGGATCTTGAAGTTAAATTGCACTGGGATAACTGCACATTCCAAATGTGTTCAGCCTTTTTACTCTATTTGGGGTGGCGGGGAAGATGGTCGGACTTGAAATGTACAATTTCATCTGACACAAAAGAGCAAGCCCTCTATTTCACTCTTAAAAGATGCACTCTAGCAAACTTCCACATTTACAGTTACAGCAGGGCCCTGCCTTCACCGAGCAGTACTGACTGAGACCTGGTCAAGCTCAGTGAAGAGCTTTTGAAATAAAGTCCTGCGCTCAGAAATTAAAGTCTGAGTGACCTGCCAATGAGACAAACACAAAGATTGCGAATCTTCAGCTTAAGAAAAAAAAGCTTTTCAGTACCAGATGTTTAACTTTCATTATTGCTATATGCATCCTTCTAAATTAAAAGAATTGGGCTCCCTCTAAGAACCAAGAACTGGTCAGGATTGATCTAGTTCTTAATCATTATCAGTTACCTCTGGGACCCTGAGATACAAGTGCTAACTGAGACCAGGGGCCACACCTTGGATGAGATCTTGAGATTCAGCATCTAATAGGAACCAACTGATATAGAAATGGCTGAAAGAGAGAGGAGCTCATTCAGCTCATCTAGAATAAGTTAGATGTAGTTCACTGAACCGAGGATCTCATCCAGAAACCAGGGTATCAGCTTCAGCAAAACAGCTGCTTGTTCCATGCTCCCACCGCCCTTTGCGAAAAGAAGCGACGCCTGCTCTTGGTTTAAAATGCACTTCCATGCTGTTTACACACAGATGGTACTCACAGCCTCTTCTCATTGAAAGCTCCTCTCTTCATGTGCTTAACTTTCCAGATTCTCAGTCTTATCACCCTTGTTTCCCATGACTAGAATCTGTAAGCACTGTAAGCACGTGTTAAACCGTCACCCCTAGGTGAGTGCTGGTAGCTGTAACCACACGATTCAGGCCCGGGGTGGGAGTTAAGATCACTTTATTAGCCGTATACAATTTCTTGCATTAGGAATTTGGAGAGGGACACTGACCTGCGGCTGGAGAGGAGGATGGGGAGAGACAGCAGGACGAGGATCAGAAAGATGATCAGGCAGAGGGAAAGGATGAGGGGGTCCACCTCTGGAGAGACAAGAGCACATATCGATTAAACAGTCACATCTGCCCCTCCCCTGGGTTTCGCCTGACCACAAATACCATACTTCATGCTGAGGCAGCAGTCCCCAAACTGTTTAACTGTGGCCCTAATCCACGTCCTACATCCGTCTGGACCTTAGGTACTGAGAAAGTGACACGACCCCGAAGAAAAAATGGCATTCCTTAGCGCGTTGGAATTGAGCTCGTGTTGCAGGAAGACAAAAGGCCCGTGCGGGTTTGGACCGGCTCACACCCGCCAGGCCTAACCTACCGGCGGGGGATGTTTCCGTGGCGACGGCATCAGACCAGGCGCTCCAGTAACCACTGTAGGTCTCGCCATCGGGCTTCACGCGGACGCGGACTTCGTACACTGTCCGCGGCCTCAGGCCCTTCAGCAGGTAGCTGGTCTGGACCTTCACGAGCTCCGTCTGCAAAGGAACACACAAGGGGTGAGCCTGGCACCGCGGCCTGGACATCGGGACTCTTGCACACAGAGCCGTTGGACAACGGCAGGGCGGACTCTCAAAATCCAGGCCTGCAGCCCTTCAGCTGAAGGATTCGCTGCTCCCTGCTAACCGACGGGACTTCAAATGCTTTTCTGTGCTTCTAAAACCCAGCGTCTTTTCTTCTTCGACATTTCTCAATAGGGAATTCGCCCTCTTATTAGGCCTTTTGAGTGGACACAGCATGTTGGGGCATCAAGGTGAAACACAGAACCAGCCATGCAGCCATGCAGCCGAGCGAATGCCTGATGGTCCTTTCATGCCTATAGACAATGGCACGTTTCTGCAGAGAAAAACCGGGCCCATTCGGGGGGGGGGGTTAGTCAAGGCAGGCCGTCACGAAGGAGAAGCTGCTGACCTTGCGCAGCCCGGAGCCGACTGCCGAGAAGCTGACCTCGTACATCAGGCTGTTCTCCATGTACTTGAGCTCCGGAGGGACCCAGCGCACGAGCAGCTGGCTGGGATTCTCCAGCCGGGAGAGGCTCAGGTTGGCTGGGGGATCCAGGAGAACTGGGGCAGAGGGAAAACGGGAAAAAAAAAACGGTCACTTCCGACACTGAAGAGAGACCTTTTACTTAGAGCGCCCACAACTGGCAGCTCCAGGCTCTTCAAATCATTCCGAATAGGGCTAATTGTGGGGCGAAGAAAATCCACATCACCTGCTTCTGTTTCTGAGGCCATAACTACCAGCCGCTGGTGGGAAAAGACAAGTAGGAACGCTGCCAGCCAGCTTGGCCTGGATCTGCCACTTGTTGAAATGAAAAGAAAGAGTGAAGCAGGGTCTCATGTACCCTTAGGAAGCAGCCGGAGACAGCCTTGCTCCTGGGGGGCCTTGCATTCCAGCTCAGCTCTTAACGAGCTCAATCAGCTCATTAGTGGCTTAATGGGACCAGTTTACTAGCCTCTCCTGGCTTGTCACATACCAACACTTGAGTCACGCTGGCCCCCACCCAGGACCAGGACTGCCCACCCTGAGGACCATAGTGGGGGGACCCCAGGAACCCTAAAACAAAATCACATGACCCTCCAAAACAACTGCACTGAGGTCACATTTACATAGCTTACAAAATACACCTGAACACCACCGAATGTAACACTGCTGGGTACAGTACCTTCCACAATCACACCCATCTCTTCTACTGGGGTCTCCAATCCTGCAGTCCAGCAGGTTTCACAGGAGCCCCTTAAATCATGGATATCTAAAAGCCTGGGGCAATACAGCTATGATCAATTAAACAAGCAGTGTTCAATGAAGTCATTTAGAGATTATTTTACGGGGAAAAAAAAATCAGTATACCCTTCAGGCGTCCGAGACCACTTTGCTTCATTAACACCTTACTTGCCAAACCGACTGATTGCTCCAACAGGCGCCCTGATCTTGAAAGAAGTGGGCGTGGCCCTGCAGGCCCAGGTACTCACAGACTTGGTCAATGAACAGGCTCCTGTTGTACAGCAGCAGCCCGCCGACGTGGACCCAGATGTCCAGGGTGGCGAAGTGATAGATGTCCGGAAGCTCACACATGTAGCGGGTCCTGTTGCCCTGTCTGTGTGAGGTCAGGCTGCAGCTCCTGCTCTTCCCGCTCCTGGGGGTGTTCGGTTAATGAAGCTTAGACACAGTACACACCCACACAGGCGCTGATTGTGGCAGTAAAGCAGGCGTCAGGACACTAATTCAATATGGCTTTCTGAATCGGGGGGAACCTCTCGTGGATTCCGCTGCCGAGATTCTGGGGCTCCTGGAGCTCTCCCAGATCTTTTTACCTGGCTCTGACAAAGAATACAATTTTCCACTATGGCCATTCCTCTATCGCCATTTTTAAAGTCACGAATCCATATAAAAAACTCCATGGTCTACACCGCAAACGTGGCTCTTCCTCCGAGTAGCCTTTGTTTGCGTCTGTTCTCACTATTTCAGGAAATCCCCTTGCCAAGACCTGGTGACACAGTCTTGACTTTAAATCCCCTTTTTGGGGGAGACCCTCTTTCTGGGTGATATGCAGGTGTCCCTTTGTACGGGCTGTTCGCATAGAGACAAACAAGGAACGTCGAGGTTAGCTCACGCTGCAAGGAAGTCTCTAGAGCCAAGCCAGCGAGAGAAACACAGAGGAACCCCAGAACACTCCCCAGACGCCCCGGAGCCACTCACTCGTATTGGTAGGTGAAGCCGTAAAGACCGGCTCCTCCACCGCCACTGTCTACATCCCAAAAGCAGGTGAGATCCTGCTTCGTCTCGGCGAAACACTTCGGATTTTCCGGTTCCGCCGTCAGCAACAGCGCCGCTGCAGGCCAGGGATTCAAACGACAGAAGTTTAAGGCGCTGGTAGCTGTTTACGGCATTAACCAGACAGATACGAGGACTTTTTTTTCTGGGGGGGGGGTCAGGTTGTATGA
Organism: Atractosteus spatula; assembly: GCF_055471065.1. Classification (NCBI taxonomy): domain Eukaryota; kingdom Metazoa; phylum Chordata; class Actinopteri; order Semionotiformes; family Lepisosteidae; genus Atractosteus; species Atractosteus spatula. Next base: position 18,041,689 of record NC_142719.1, read on the forward strand.
ATCGGGTTTGTCCACCAACCCAGACGTATGAAAACACTTTTCGGAATTTGAAAGGGCTGACACCTTGTCTCGGTTAGGGGCTCAGAAAACGAATCGACCACTCCCCAGAAGCCTTGATGTATTTTTTTTTTGCTATAAATAGGCATCTGATCGTCCAGTGCATTTAAACTTTTTTTTCTGATTCGAGACCTAAAAGATACATCACATTTCATCCATACGTCAGTGAAGTTTTCTTTCAAATGGTAATGTTGCATTGCAATAAACACTAAGATTGTGGGGTTTATAACTCTGAACTGACACGGATTCTCCATCCTAAATCGGCTACTCTCGACAGTACGTATTCAGCAGTAGTGGTAAGTGGTAAGGCTAGCCTCCTAACTGTCGGGTTGTGAGGTACTGTATTCTAGTCGCTCCATTATGACGGACCGGAGTTACGCGTCTCTAGTCGGTTTAACGCTAAAGGAATCCAGGATGTACCGCTACGGCCCTGGTATATATTATTTAAAAACACAAAATAATCCAGACCTGAAACCTTACACACAACGGGCCAGACCATCATTACAGGTGTCTTTACTTCCCTCTGTGCATAGAAAACACATTAGAGGGAAAAAAAAGGAAAAAAAAGTATTTTAAAACAAAAAGAAAGAATTATTTGGTTTAAAAAACTCCGTTCCCAGATCCAGATTCCCCTCGTGTTAGTATGATGGACTGTGTTAGAGCGGTGGCCATGAACAGAGAGCAGAAGGCGCGACTCCAAAAACCCGGGAGGACAGAGAAGGGAGAGAGAGAGGGAGACTAGTGCTTTCCTACCTTTGGTATCGATATTCCGAGCGCTCACATCATGGGAAGCCGTTTTACCAAGAAGGAATAAAAGAAATACCACGTTTCTGAGGGTTTCAACTTGTTTCATTGCGCCAGTGAAGTGGGGCCACTTGTCAGTTCGCCTACCATAATCCGCGTCCAACCTGCTAGCCGGCCAGCTTCACTGCGAGATAGGCACGGGGGCGTGAGCCGCAGCAGATAAGACCGCCGACTTCGCACGCTGTGCAAAATAACGTTTTTTTTTCTTCCCCCTCTTACTACGAAGGAGTGGCTTTAAAAGCCCTACTGGGAGGGGTTAGTTTACTACTTGCGTGTTTTTTTTTTGTTTGTTTCACAAAATATAAGCCGGGGTTTTTATGGAAAAGTCTGAGCAACAACAGTGACAGAAATGTCTACAATCCTGTTTCACTCGCGGGGTCCAGCACGGTAGAAATACACGAGGCATCCTGTTTAACCACCTTTTCTGGTGGATAAGTGCGCTGGGTAAGGAAAGTTAGGATACTGGTGTACTTTGACCAATGTTCGTTATGAAATACTACATGAAACCGTACGGTGTATTCGTTTTTCCATCTCATTTTGCACTTGTTTTAGTTCAGAGAAAGATAGAGGGGCACTTCGGGCAGAATACTAGCTGTAGAGAAATTCAGTCTTGCTCATCTGCAGAACATACTGTAAACTAAAGAAACTTTTCTGCAGCTTCAGCTTAATAGAGCCGCCCGTGTTTGTGCCCCAAGAGAATTTGACATTCAAATTGAAACAGAGAGAGCAAGATTGCAAGCTGGCAGAGATAACATGAATAGCTGTAGGAGCCACAGATACACCAAGAGAGTCTAGGGGAAGAATTAAGATATTGATTCAGTTTATTATCCTTCCCCAGCCCACCTCCAGACCATCAGAGGACTCTCCTTGTTGAGATCAGCAGGAGCCCTGCACACACGCTCAAAGGTACAGGCTGTTCCAATACATGCCCATCTGTGTGTGTGGTGCGTTTGCCTGCGGCTGGGAGGTGATTTGACCCAAGGGGCTGGCCTTATCAGTGCTGCAGGGCCTGTTTTCAGCAACCCAGGCCCTTATCAGCCCTCGGTCCCCTCTGTGTTGCACGTTCTTCGATAAGCCAGGCTGAGAAAATGTTTTCTTTTTTTTTCCCGCCTTGTGAGCGCTAAATCCTGCTCATGCGTCTTTTTAAATTTAAAGCCTTGTATGTGTGTATGTGGGGTAGTTTTAATGGGACGAGAAGAGAAGGAGATCAGAGAAGATCAGGGAATGGCAAAGACAGTCTAGAAGACCACCAAACGCACAGCTTACTTCGTGATGAAGAAAACAGGCTCTGTTTAAATATTTTATGCTGGCACATTTCATGGGTCACCCAGAAATGACTAGTTTCTAAACCATAAGGTCAGATCACTTTATTGGCCATATACAATTTCTTGTATTTTCACATACCCCAACTTGCTCTCCATGAGACACACAGACAGGGAGAGAAGCTTGGGGTCAGAGCACAGGGTTAGCCATTTATATGGCACCCCTGGAGCAGTTGGGGTTAATCCTACGGAGTAGGATTCCTCTGCCGGCCGCGGGATACTAACCGGCAACCTTCCAGGCACAGATCCTTAGCCACAGAGCCACCGCACCATATTGTGATGTTTACAAAAACAAATGAGTTAATCACTTAGGTAGATGAGAGTGAATTTCAGATGAGAACACCCACAGCCTATAGCTCTGAAGGACCACAGCTGGTCTTCCCATCTTAACTGAATCAGAGGACTACATGGATCGACACTCGCATGACTTAACTTGTCTTATGTAATAGCAGCCCTCCATGGTTAGGTGTGGCCAACCCAATACTGCCTCTAACACTTCAAAAGCAACACCCCCCCCAAAAAAAAAACAAAAGCCAAGAAGCTGCACTACACAAGCCTACAGTAAAACACAACCCTCAGGGCGCTGTGTCCCATCAAACACCAGGCAACCAGGCTGATGATGTTGCTAGGTTACAAAACAGAACACCAGGAACTGCAGGGCCCTTAGTTATTGTTTACCAAGAAACAAATGGCTCTTGTGGTTATCTGGTTATCTGAAAATACCCCCTCAAACCCATACAAAAAAAGCAGGGGACCGGAGGTGTGAAACTATAAATCTTTCTATGGTACGACTAGGTGGAGCAAATCTCTTAAATACACAGATCAGGGTTTTACAAAAGAGAGAAGCTACTTCCTGACCTGCTCTAATCACCCTCCAGCAGGACCCTAGGTCTGAGGAAGAAGGGATCTGGATTGTAGTTGTAGCTGAAGCAGGTGGCACAGTGGTGAAGTGGAAAGCTTGCAAAGCTGGGGACTCTGGGTTCAATTCCTATCTGTGTGGAGCTTGTATGTTTGGAGAGGTTTCTTCTGGGTGCTCCAGTTTCCTCCCACAGTCACACAAATATTCTGATAGGTTATGTGAATTCTGATGAAACTTCGCCCCTGGCGTGTGTCTATGTGTGTGTGCCCTGTGAAGGACTGGCATCCCATCCAGAGTGTACCCTGCCATGCACCCGTTGCTTGCTGGGATAGGCTCCGGCTCCTGTGTAACCCCCGAATAGGAAGAGGCTGTAAGAAAATGGGCAGATGGATGTAGTTGAAGCACAACTTACTGGTCGATTAAACAACATTTCATCAGCTCTTACCACAGGAGATGTGATGCCCATGTTTACTGAACTGCAACATTGTATCATGCACAGTAAGCAGCCGCACAAAATTCTACAGAATAAAAGTCTATGTAATAACAAGAAAAGATGAAGAATATGAAGGAGACTCGCCCATGTCCTCTCCTGCAGGAGGCCAGACTGTGACTGCTGAGCCCAGGGGAGGTGAAGTCATACTCGGCCCAATGGGGGACGATCAGGCCTAGGGGTCCCCCACATAATTTGAGGTGTCCTGTCACCACGCTTTAACCAGGAAGACTTGAAGGAGGTCAGAATCTAAACCCATTCAGCTGCACTGCATTTGAAGCAGAATTGCACCTCTTTAATCTGTACTGAACATGTAGCACCTTAAAAAGCGAGGCTCCACGCATTTTTTTTTTCCCAACCCAACGTTAATAATAGAATAGAAATAAACACACAGGCCTTTCATGAATGCAATCTTTTATTTTTTAAACAAATCTTTCAATATATCTTTATGTATATGAATAGACACTTTTTTTCCCATCTCTTAAATGAACAGACATTCGTGACCTAAAACAGACAAATGACAAGACACAAGGAACCCAGTGTTGTAGTGTTCTTTTTTTTGGCATTCTCAAAAAAACAACAGAAACAAAATACGAAGGACACGAGCACATCAGACTGAACCCGACTTGTAAACTGTTCTGAACCTGAGGCCTCCAGGATCACAAGCTCTCCTCCTCCCCTCTTTCGCGGTGAGGAGCTCAAGAGACCAGTTAACTCCCCCTGTGGTGGCGAGGGAGGAGGTGGGGGGATTCAAAAATAATAGTCAATCTCGTTTTGTATGATTTTCAGATGGCGCAAACAAACCCTGAAACCTAAGTGTCTCCGATCTGTAAAAGCACTGGACGGTTTTTTTTTTCCTTTTTAAGAGTCTGGTAACTACATTTTACACTGTTAGCTTTCTTTCACTCCGTCGCTCCTTCGATTGTGTTACGCGTTACAACATCTGATTGCGATCGTGCTGCACTTCACTGGAAGAAATTATGTGGTCTTACTAAATCCTTGATGAACATGATGCATATCAGGAAATAGTCTGGTGTAGGAAAGTATGGAGGGGAATAAAAAAACAGCTGAAAGGCCTGATCTGCGATTGTTACTTTAGCCTTCAGTACGGTACAAGACATACAGTGTACATCAGGGCCAAACAGCCTGCCCCCCCCAGAGAAAGTGGGCAAAGCCCCCGCCAAGTGTTATTTATAGTGAAGCCAGTGCTCAAGAATACATTAGTCCCACCCAGTCATCTTAATATGGCCACTTCACAGACACCACTTAACAAGCATGGCCTTTCTCCCTTTACCATGCCACTGATGGATTACCAAGGCTGGAAAGGCAATACACACCCCATCGCATTGGGTTGACTTGCATCGGCTTCAAGCAACTTACAGACTCCGAAGCTAACCGGCCCTGCCTCGGGCATATAGTGTGGCTTGCAACAGAACGTTCTGCCTTGAACCCCCGAGTCTCCTGTATAACAGATTATTCTCAGGGGACAGAGCGTACAGCTCTGGCCGGCCAGGACAAGGACAGGGCCTATAGCTTATGCCGAGGCCGCCTCTATCAGAAATCCTCTTGTCGTAATAAACCGTCTATTGGGCACCCGCAGCGCACAGCTTGCGAGAACTCAGGGACGTCCGGAAGGCACGATCTACACCCAGGCTAGAGGAGGTGGGCTCTGACTAAACACCGTGGCCTCCTATGGCCGAGCACACCCACGATGAGACCACCGTGAAGCTGGAGGCTCCTGCAGGCGGGAAGGGCTGCGGCTGCAGTCCACACTCCGGCCAGCAGGGGGAGCCTCTAGCAGCCTGAGCACCGCCGGATTCCGCCAGCTGCCTGCCAGTGCAACAGCTGGAGGTCAGGAGCCTAAGAAAACACGAGGCTGAAGGGCACCAAGAAGACGCAGGCTTCCATCATTCTCCACCGAGGCAGCCAGGAGAGGACAGTTCTCCTGTTTACCGCCACTAAACCTCCATCCACAACGTTCATCCAACACGTTAAAGCTACTTCGCTCTCTTACAAGTACACAGCCATCATGGCAGAAGGTAGCACAAAACACTGAAATATACCCACTGTTAGGGACATAAATACTAGCACCCTGTTACCTTTAAACAAACGTATACACTAGATCATCTAATCTCCCTTTTGCGTGAGTGAAAACATACTGAGTATTTCTGATGAATACTTGGTTTAATAACCAATATCTTACATACTTCACAAATTAGTGAACTCACTGCTTACAGTACAGGATATCAACAGTAATGACTATTGATACTAACATCTGGATAACAGGATGGCCAAAGCCTCCGTTTCTTCATTGTATATTTCTGTTTATTAAAGAGAATTGGGGGGAACACACCTGGGGATAGTGACGTTTAAAAAACTCGTGGAGACTAAGTACTTGCACAAAAAATATTTAAATATTAAATCCTAAGTAGTACCAACTACTACTACAAACTGTTACAAAGAACCTCCAGGCACCCTGGACTAGGAAAGTACTGACCGACTCCAGGGCTGTAGTACTGCGTAACGGCCGCTGGGTGGCAATATCGCGCTGAGACAACTTCCGGATTAACAAACGCGACCTCCCGGCCTTTTGCAAAATTCAGGTTTACTTTAAAACATACAAACTACGCACGGACTTAAAAATATCGATGCACTTCTATAGACATTCGGACATGACCCGTGACATCTACAGTATCAATTAGGACTATATAGAAATTTACCCCCGTGCCGTTTTTTTAACACGGCTTGTTGGTCAAATTCATTAAAAATCTGGGCTTCTGGCCTGGCAGGCCTGCGGTCAAGTAACGAGACTGACTGCGGGATCGAGGCGCACGCTGGACAGAGGTGATCTCTCAATTCTGTGCCACTGAAAAGAAAACCATCACGGTCTCATTCAGGGTGTACTGTTTTTTTTTCCTTTTGAGTCACTGGAGCTAGATCATTATTCTATCTCTCCTCATCTTTGGAATACATATATAACTTAATTTTATGTATCTAATAAATTAATGCATGCACAGTTTGTATAACACAATCATTTGACGTCCTAATCACACTAGAATATTCTCCATGAGTACAGCGAGACCTGTCTAGACTCACAAGTCTGCTTGTAAATGCTGTACAGCAAGAAAAACAATAGCATTTCTCTCTCCAAGGAAACCTTCCTAAACAAAATAATGTGTATTTGTTTACAGAATATCACAGATTTAGGCCTTAAAGGGAGAAATGACTGGGGGGAGGGTTCAATGCTAAAGAATGAGATGCATATGAACCTGAAACAAGAAAGTTGAGAGGCGACTTCAACCCCTCCTGCGACCCCAGCTGTAACCCTGTGCTGGAAATGTCGAATCCCATCAGACACAGGCCAGACCCACACTTGCAGGCGTGACAGCACAGCCCTGCCAGACTCCGCAGCACAGATCTACAGTGCTCACACTCTGGTGTGAATTAAAACACGCCGCCCCCAAAGAACACAGGCGACAGGAGCAGCTGTGCCCCAGAGGGATCAGCCAGCCCTGGGGCACGGACCCCAGCCAGGCCCCCGGCATCCCTGCTGGCACAGCTCCCGTCAGCAGGACAGCAAAGAGCCGTCCTGGGCCGCCGGACCTTCGGAGTTGAGCCCTGCTTTCTTCCCATAACCGGGATGTAAAAAAAAAACCTGGGGCAGACAAGTCCTTCCAGAGATTCTTTTCCAAGGTCTTCATTCGCTGCCCTGATCCCAAATCGCACATCTCTGTTCTGAACTCAAACAAATGCAGCATTTTTACTAATACTGAGGTTCACAACTGCGCACCTAATCAGGTCCAACTGTGTATAATAAGGCCCCTGCCAGCCATGTGGCGCTGGAGAGAAAAGGCTTTGAGTGGGCAAACAGGAGAGGGGTGTTGCCGCTGCTCTCAGGGGAAATCTTTTACACATAACTGACCTTCAACCCCCCCAGTCCCACCACCTCAATCACATGTGAGAACTTCCACATGAAGCACAGAACACTGATATCAGCCATGGCACTGCCTGAGCACAGGAGTCCTGACCATCACCCCTAGACACACCACCTCTGTGCTCCTCCTGATCACTTCTCTGTCTGCATGGCTGTGAAGAGAAGCACCCCCACTCCGAAGCCCACAAACACTACGGTTTCCAAGCTGCAAAGTGTGAAGCAGCCTAAAACCAGGCACTAAGATGTTACAGTTAAGTGAAATTAAACAGCTACCCCCCCCCTCCCGCCCCCACCACCTCTAAAAAATGATAACATTTTCTAGTCAGAACTTCAGCTCCCTACAGAACTAAAAGCAGGTGTGGTTTGTACCTGCTCCGTTTTGTGCTTGGTGCTGTGTCACACTGTCTGCCTTGAGGCTCCTTATGAAAATACAGCAGGGCGTTGAGCAAGCACACTGCAAGCATGCAGCAGTAATCCCTCTGACTAACACAGCCATGCGGGGCGTTACTCAGTGAAAACAGAATAATACCTCTTAGAAGTAACACAAGGCACAACAGGCTATGATTTTCTTTTAGAATGGGGTTTCCTGCTTTACAGACAGAACTCTCGTTAAATGAGCCAATCAGCAGCCTGCGATGGTGAGATGTTGGTCAGCCACAGGCGAGTTTTAGTCACTGGCAACAGTTTAAGGCTAAAGCAAGCTTCGGAGTTCTCTCTTAGGTACAATAATTGCCAGCAACTGGGCAGTTTAACATGGAAGTGTGTGCATTGCTGTGAAGACTGTAAAGAGTAAAGACTCCCAGCACGTAGCAGCTTCAGGAGATACGTTCATGAACAAGCCGGAAAACAAGTTCTTTCAGCACTGAGGCCAGGTGTTTGCATATGCAGGTTCAACCACTATAAGGTCACACTTATTACGCGTCTTGCACCTGGTGCGGGCATTTCCATAAAGCCTGAAGCTTGTGGGAAATCTGTCTTGCTACACAACGGGGGGGGGGGGGGGGGGGTCTTTAATTTCAGTACTGACGTAGATGCAGAATGGATCGAAAACCTTTTTTCTTTTTTTTTTTAAAAGAAGGCAATTTGCCAGTGGGTTCTGGGGGTCAGTGATGGGGCACTTCAGAGTTATGGAACCTAAAATGCCAAAAATACATCTATTCTAATATTTGCAGCTATCAAAACACTTTAAACTTAGTAAACCACTCCTCATGCCAATTGCTTTAAGGTGCCCAGTGGCCCCAGGGCACATCAGCTATGCTTAAACCTGGATTGAGCGAAACAGTTCTAATTAACACGTATGTAAATGAGGGTATCCTGAACAGTAAAAGAGGATGAGGAAGGGATGTGGAGGGGGGGTTATAGAAGGCTAGGGCTGATGGGGAAATGTGTGGTGGGGGGTGAGACAAGGTGACTCAAAGGAAAGGTTTGCGTAGAGCACAGTAATACGAAGCAGGGAAGGGAGATGGTGAAGTATTGGCAACGTTTCCTTAAAACAGTAATACAGATGTGCACTGAGCTGAATACAGTGTTTTGGACTGGGGCAGAGGCACAGCAGAAGCTGCAGGAGGCGAAAGGGACTGCAGCACCTTGGCAGTACAAATGGCTCCACCGTTGTGCTGCAGTAACTGGCGCTGTTCAGTTCTCTTATGCAGGAGCCAAAAATAAAGCGCATAGTTCTTTTTTTTGTTTGCTGGAGCAGTATACTACAGGGGAGGAGGGCTGGCATGGAGGGGCAAATTAAGGCTCTTCTAATAGCATGATCATCTAAGGAGTGCTGTTTGAATAACTCTTCGTCTATGCACTCTGTTCTTAAAGGCCTTGCGCCAAAACTGTCCTGCGCGGTTCCGTTCCCCTGCTCTCTTTTCATACCCACCTCCCTCGGGAAGCCCTGCACTACGAAGTGTGATTTCCGCGCGGCTTCTATGAAAACGCACAAGGCACCAGCGCAGGGGCTCCATTCCGGAGCAGTGTGAGCACTGACAGACGCCGGCCCGACTTGTCACGCGACGTCTCGGGTGCCGTTCTACTTTGGGTGCCCCACAGTCGGGCCGACCGGGCAGGAGGAGAGACGGGAGCACCGAGGGGGGTGTTCCCTGCCGGCACTCTGGGCGAAGTGTCTGCTGCTCTGCTCTGCCTTGACATCGGCCACAACCCCGTCGGGGAACGTCAGGCTGGGGAACACTGTGGGGAAGGGGTCACGTCACACTTGAAGAGCAGAGCAGGGGCGGTAGGCGTGTCCACATTTACAGAGGGAGAAGGACAAGGAGCCTGTAAGGGCAGGCATTAGCTCCAGACCGTCTCGTAAGCAAGCACTGGCTGATCAACCCAATAAAGCCAATCTGGTACTGTTCGTAACGCAGCATGATTAATGCCTCTCGGGGCAGCTGTGGGCAAGGAAAGCTTCTCCAGATCACCACGAGGGGGACTGGGGAAAGGGGGTATGTGGTCTTGGAGCTTGGGGGACTTTTCGGTGGCTGAACCTGCAAACCTGATTGAGGACCAGCCAGTTGTCGCTCAGGAACAAGCGCGGGGACTGGGGGGGGTTCTGGTGAAGAGGGAGAAGGCGTGGGAGCGTGGATGTGATCGGGCGGCGAGGGGTCAAAGGGCACGCGGGGCCTAGCAGGCGCAGCCCCCCTGGCTGGACGGCGGGCTCTCCTGCAGCGTGGTGGCCTTGTGGTTGCCCAGCATGTTGGGGTCGCTGTCCATGCTCTCGTTCATCTTCTCGCAGATGATGTCCACCAGCCGCTCGAAGACCTGCTTGACGTTGATGTTGTCCTTGGCGCTGGCCTCAAAGAACTGGAAGCCTGTGGCGACATGATCAAACCTTTTATTGAGCTCCAGAGCGAGCTCATCTACCACCCCACCTGACCTTAAGAGATCCCCTCCCTCTCTCATTAATAGGACTCATTCATCAGTTGTTGCTTAAAATGGAGAAGTTCCCCAGCCTCTGCTCAGACTGAGAAAGGAATTGCCAGGCGATAAAATCAGCTGAAACTGAGCAATTATCTTTACTGCACAAAACTACTTTGTACAAATTAGAATCATGCAGAAGAAAACCAAGTTTACCTACAATGTACTGAAAAATTCACTTAACCTAAAACTCTTATTCAAACCAAACAGGCTAGATGGTCTCAGGATAAGAATGTTTGTTTGTTGTTTTCTTTACTTTCATTTCTTTGAAACTCAAAGTGCGGTTTTTACTCTGATGCCACAGAGTTAATTTGTGCTGACTGCAGTTCCTGTCTGATTGTGAGGGGTGGGGGGGGGTCTCCAGGCTTTCATTACACCTCTTGATGAGTAAATGGAATGCATGGACTTAAATGGAAGAAACACTACTGCTCCCAGGTCTGTAAAACCCCGTGAGGAACCGATCCACAGAAACTTAACGCTAAAAAGGATGAAACATGCCTAAACCTTCAGAAAAAAAATAACATAACCAAGTTGAATTTTCACCATATTTTTGAAAGGCATTGTTAGTTTTAGTGTGGTATTATTATGCTTACACAGCATATTTACCATTATTACCTTAATGCGTTTTGTAGTAAACTTTGGTAAATAGAGGGGTATGATACAGCCAACAATTCACTGTGCTTTCGTTATGGTTTAACTCCTTTCGATACTAATATATTCTAGTGTAAGATTACTAAAGACTAGGAAGATGGCCTTAACCTGCCACCTTGTAAACAAATCGGTCTGTTCCTGTATGTCAGGATTCGGGACAGGGAGTAGCTTGCTCTTTACATAAAGGGGCTGGTGGGAGTCTGGGGAAAAACTGATTCCAGAGGATCCTTCCGGAAGCTGTAGGGCAAGATCTGTGGGTCAGTGAGCTGGCAGTGACCCATTGAGAAACAGAAGCGGAATGGTTCCGACCGAGAGGAGACGTTTCTGACGTCCTTGGGCCTGGAGGCCTGGTGCCACCCGCTCACCTAGCTCGTCCGCCAGCCTGCGCCCCTCCTCCGTCGGGATGATCCGGTCGTCCTCCAGGTCGCACTTGTTGCCCACCAGGATGACCTGCGCGTTATCCCAGGAGTACGTCTTGATCTGCGTTGCCCTGTGGAGAGATTGGGGAGAGGGTGGAGGGTATCAGTGGGATGTGTCCCCAGGAGCAAGCGTCTCCCCAACTGGGGGGCAGATCTGCACACTGCCCCCTCTGGGCCCACGGCTGCTGACATACCACCTCTTTCCTGCTCTTGCGAAAGGTTTGCTGCTCCTACTTACTAATTACAGAACACGCCCCTGCTGCTGTTTATTTAGTGGCCTTTCCTACTCCATCTAGGTCTCCCTAAAAACATACACTAGGAAGTATCTCTATTTACCCAAGCCTGTTTTTGTAGAAAAGACGTGCAGCCGATGGATTTAGATTCCATGCTTTAATGATATTTTGATCACTCCACTTCACTCGAGCGAAGAACTAAATCGCTTCACCGGGCGTGAGAGCTGACTGGACACGGGCGATGAGTTGATTTTATCTGTTGAATGTCAAGCCGGGTGGAAATCAAGATAAGGAAAACGCTGCCAGCCTTCACGACACGAGTGCTTCAAAGGCTAAACGGAGTCGGCACACTGTCCTCCTCTAGGGAGTGCGCCGCCATCGATCTCCAAGCTGTCAGTGATGAGCCACAAGTCCAGGATCAATAGGGAGGTTTTAGAGTAACGGTCTGGCCAGGAGTGTCTAGCTGCTACAAAACTCCACTTACAGTGATTGGTGACAACCTGCCTGCAGAGTGCTATACCGATCAAGTTCTGGGTTCTCATCTGATGGCCCTTCTATGGGCTCAATACTGGGCGACAAAACTCCAGCAGGACAACACGCCTCTTCACAATGGCCATGAAACAACAGTTTTCTTCCTAGATGAGAATGTGACACTTTGTCATGGTTCCCTTATAAGCCTCATTGAACATTTATGGACTCAACTAGGAGGATGAGTCATCTAGGGCTCAGAGACCAGTGAACAGGCAGACACGCTTGCCCAGGCAGGGAACAGATTCCCAAGAGACAGCACCTGCAGCCTGTTGCAATGCCAGATGTGCAGCTTGTGATCTTCCAGCAAATGTGTCAGAGATCAATGTTAATCAGCCTAAGGAATTTACATCACCTGCTCAACAAAACGTCATCACGTGGTTTCAAGAGAGATTTTTCCCCAACATTGCACAAATTTCTAGTCATGGGATCCATTTTTGACGCTCAGTATATACATGTTCCAACCTCCCTCTGTTACTAATCACTCTTCTCCTCTTCTGCTGACCTCTCCGCTGCTCTGTGGCTGTTCTGACAGTCTCCCTCCCTCCCCCTGTCACTCACCAGTCCTGCACGGCATTGAAGGAGTCCTGGTTGGTGATGTCGTACATGAGCAGGAAGCCCATGGCTCCCCGGTAGTAGGCTGTGGTGATGGTCCGGTACCTCTCTTGGCCAGCCGTGTCCTGGAAAGGCACAGACGCACCCACATGAACACGCCCACACGGACACACTCCCCCAGAACTTATCAGGTCCAGCTCGTAAAATTCTTTTACGAAGGATGGCAAAACTTACGACTTAAATTAAGCACGGAATTGGAATATGTCCAGCCAGCCCCAGTGTGATCTTAAATGATGTCCAGTTGTGCAGGACCTTAAGAAAAACACTTTATGTGTTTTTAAATGAGGTTAATTGCCTAATTGTCAACTGAGACTGGAACAAAAGCAGACTCCTGTGCTCGGGAAGGGCGTTTATTCTGACTGATGCAAGAGGATCAGCAGTAGCCTGTGGAAAGAGAGTGTTATCTGGGATACAAGGCACGGCTCTAGAGCTAGAGGAGTTAAATTGAATTTGTTTTTGTCACTTGTGTTTGGTTTTCATTAGTCATCCCTAGACTGCCACGACACAAAAGGACAGAGAGGGAACGCGTACGTGCGCATCTGTCTCCCTCTGCTCGCATCCATTATTTTAATTAAGGGCAATGACGTCCGAGTGCTTTCTTTATCAACGCTCCCTGGCGCTCATAAAAAAAAAACGCATTAAAAAGATCAAACAGCCAAAAGTGGCGATGGAAGCCCGTCGGCATGGTGATCCGCCCTGTCTCCTGGTAACCGGGTCCGAGGCTCTGTGTTTAAAAATATAGGGGCATGACATCATAAAAGGTTGCCCGGGTAACAGAGGTGTGTGTGTGGGGTCACTGAAGTTTTCCAGGGGAGGATGCGCGCGTGTGACGCGAGACCTGACAATACCCGTCAGTTTTTCAAAACACACAAAAAAAAGTCACGGACCAAAATATATTCATGGCAATGGAACACTGAAGCTTTCATCCTTCTTCTGTGTTGGAGGCAGCACAAGTTTCAAACAACACTATTGCATGAATTGTGGGTAGGTTTGCACTAGATCAGGCCACCGAGTGCACAAGACCCCCCCCCCCCTCCCAGCAATGGCAACTGGATCCGTACAGGAGTTCAGTCAGGAGGTAACAGCACAGTCAGCGAGGGGATTGCAAACCTGCAAACACACTTGTTAGACACCAGGGAGAAGGCAGTCTCCACTTCTTTTCAAGATGAGATCCTTGCAAGTATGTAGCTTTGAACAGAAAACTGCTAGCTACCTCGCAGTTCCGCTTTTAAAGCCTTCGGCAGCTGTCGTCACCACGTCTCAGTGGCTCAGGCCCTGGTACTCCCAGCGCCCCTCAGAGCAATGCCCACCGGCTACAGACGTGGCATTCTGAGGCCACCTGACACACACACTCCAGCTCTCGGGCAGAGAGGTAGCCTTATTCCCCATGCAACACCCCCGCATCAACAACCCATCCCAGCAGAGGACATCAGAGTGGGCGGAGCTGAAGAGCAGCACTGTAACTGCATCTGCTTCTCGCACAAACCTGAGCCCCCCCAAAAAAATCACAAGCCCCATTTGCAAATCCTTCACCGTTAAAGCATTGCCTACGCTGTCATCTGCAGAAACTCAACACTATACATCCTTCACACCATCACACAAACTTCCACATAGCTTCCACTTGTGTCCTCTGGTTCATCATTCGCTGTTGCTTCTGGGACACGGGACAAGTTGACTTTGTCAAGGCCTTTGAGGACTTGGAATAAATCAAAATAGTTCATCAAAGCTGAACTGGGCCAGCGGTGAGTACAGTGCCGTTCAAAGGCTTGCAGAGAGAAGAGAAAAGTCAGAAGGGAGAGCGCTGATGTGCTCTTCTGTGCTCCAGTCACTTCAATCACCCATCTACTGGTAACAGAGCAGCAGCCCCTCCTGCAGATGTGGACGAGGACACGTGTTGCAAGAGAAAAGGACAGCCTATCTGCTCGTTGCTCCCCAGCTTGTCACATCGCTGGGAATTTGTGCAGGTTAATAATAATAATAATAATAATAATAATTTCTTACACTTATCTAGCGCTTTTCTGGGCACTCCACTCAAAGCGCTTTACAGGTAATGGGGACTCCCCTCCACCACCACCACTGCGCAGCCCCACCTGGATGATGTGACAGCAGCCATAGTGCACCAGTACACTCCCACACACCAGCTATCAGTGGGGAGGAGAGCAGAGTAATGTACCCAGTTCATAGATGGGGATTATTAGGAGGCCATGATTGGTTTTACGTCTCATCCAAAGGATGGCGCCTGTTTTACAGTATAGTGTCCCCATCACTATACTGGGGCATTAGGACCCACATGGACCGCAGGGTGAGCACCCCCTACTGGTCCCACTAACAGCTCTTCCAGCAGCAACCTTAGTTTTTCCCAGGAGTCTCCCATCCAGGTACTGACCAGGCTCACACCTGCTGAGCTTCAGTGGGTCGCCAGTTGTGAGCTGCAGAGTGATATGGCTGCTGGCTAAAGGTTAAAGCGTCTCTAGCCTCCACACGGGGTCCTGCCTTCTGTACGGACAGCGTAATTCCTGGGGAAAAAAGCGGCGCTGGCAAACAGGAGGAAGTAGTGGAGGGAGAAAGGGGCGGGGCTCTCTCACGGGACTCCGCCCCATCCTGCCCCACCCCCCTTCGCTCACGACTCCACCGAGCGACCGAGGCCTGCCCCCGCTCTTGCCCCCAGAGATTCAACAGCAGAGGGCGGGTAGCAACCAGCTGGACTGCCCTGCCCTGCCGGTTGATCATTAACTCCTGTGTCAACTGGGTCACTTTGCTAAGGGAGTCCCCCCAGCTAGAGGGCAGGATCTTTTCCCACACCAGCTTATTACACCTGGCGCAGAGCTCGAAAGGCAAGCACAATCAATCACATTCCTGCTGGGACAAAACCAAATCACCTAGATCCTGTGCAGCGAGTTCAGTTCAGCCACATAGAATTTAATAATATTAAACACTATTCATTCAATAATCACACCCATATAATAACATGTTCACTTTAGTTTTATTTCATCTTTAGAGCTTCTGTGTGCGTAATAATACTGAGGTGTTATGCTGTACCCTCTCATTTTCACCAGGAAATACAATAATTCTACTAAAAAACTAAACTGATCTTTCAGTAGATGAAACATGGCGAGATTAAACATCAGGGCTTTCAAATCCCAGCTGTAGTCAAGTTAGTATCTGAAGGCTCTCAAATCTACTATTATGTCACTGAGTCTTTAATGAACTGTTATTATTGTTATTAAATAACTGTTTTACTATTATATAAAACTACTACTAGTGGTTTCAGATCCTAAAGTACTACGGTTCAGGTTAAATGTTTTATTTAGTCCAAAATCTGCAACTTTATATTAAACGGAAATGACAAATATCTAAAACAGTTTTGAATGGGTATAATTAAGTAGAGAAGAGCTTAGAAGGACAAAAACAAGGAATCCTGATGAAGCTCAAGTGCTTGTACAAGCTTTCTCTAGCAGCCCAATGAACAGACATTTCCTGCACACCACAACACCCTCCCTGATGTGACATGCAGGTTGTCCAAAAGCACTGTAAAAGCCTAGATGCTCATTGTCTGTGGTTGTGCCACACACTGCTACATTTCCAAATGGCAAATGACTAACAAGTCTCTCTTTTCCAAAACTCAAACTGGCAGTGCTTTTAAGAATCTGTTCTCCACAATCACGTCCTCCACACATACTCTGCTGAAACGCCCACATGCAGAGTTGCTTCAGCGTCAGATAAGCTCCATGGTGCCCAACAGGTGAGGTAGTGACAACTGGAGGAATGGTGAGTCCCTCACTGACATCACCGCACACCTGCAGGGCCTGGCTCGGCACAGGAGACACTGTCTACTAGCAAGCCAAGCGAGTGCCCTGTTGTTCTACAAACTCCCCCCACCATCCTTTTTAAAGCTCCTCCAGCAGGACTGAAGCAGCTTTAATTGAAGAATCCGCCGTTTCCACCTTAAACAAAGAAGTGCCCACTCAACCTCTGGTCAGGCCGTAAGCTCAACTACCAGGCGCCCAAGTTACTGTATTTTTTATGTCAGGAGCACAAACAATATACTGAACACGAGAACGGTCCCAGCTGCCAGCCCCCTCCCACCCCAGGGACCCCACGCTCACCCAGATCTGCAGCTTGACCCTCTTGTCGTTGCGGTAGACGGTCTTGACCTTGAAGTCGATGCCCACGGTGCTGACGAAGGCGGAGGTGAAGGAGTCGTCGGCGTAGCGGAAGAGGAAGGAGGTCTTGCCCACGCTGCTGTTCCCGATGATGAGCAGCTTGAACATGTAGTCGAAGTTCTGGTCGGCCGCATCCTTCTGGGACTGCCGGGAGTCGTTCGCCGACGCCATCTGGTGGTGGGAGGACAGATCAAAGAGAGAGAAAGGAGAGGGGGGCAGAGGACAGAAGGAGGAGAAGAAAACAGAAGGATACAAGAGTCAGGGGAGAGAAAGTCATCCAACCGGTCGTAGTAGCACAGTCAGCCAAGAAACCCATCAAAGCCATTAAATGTTTCCCCACACAAACATGCGGTTTGCTGCGGGCACCTGCCACTCTTTGTGTAATCGGGATCCTCCAGCTCTGCCCTAACCCCAGCTCCAGCCTTGGCCTTAAGTGTCGAATTTATTAAAAAGGTCTGGTTCATGTCCAGCCAGCCCTTGCAGAATGGTTACACCTCTGGTTCTTAAAGCCTTTGCGCAACTCTGCGAGACAGGGTAGGAGCTGGCTCAGACGTCTCTTGAAGTTGGACCCCAATGGAGCTTTTAACCCAAAGAACAGACAACATGGATCCATCTTTAAAAAGGAGAGATTTTGAGTGTCTGTTATTGGAAGGTTCTTGTTAGAAAGGGATGCGGTAGGTTTTTGATTGCCATTATTGGCATTTTAAAACAGTATCCTGATCCGGGGGGAGTGGGGGTGGCTACCTTTAACTTCTCTTTTGTTGTATCAACACTCCCCCCCCCCTTCCCCTCCAGGCTCTGGGGCCATGCAGACGCATCAAAACGGCTCCTCGCTCTCTCAGACGAGCCGCCGAAGCCCGTCGTCGTGGAAACCAGCCCAGCAGCTTCTCCCTGTCCATTAGCGAGAAAGCCGACTGAAACTGCTGAGTGTGTGTTCTGCTGGGCTGACTTTATTCGTTTTTTTTTTTTTAAAAAGACTGCTGCAGTCATCTTCCCAAATTGATTTCCCACCCTCCCTTAACACCACAGCCAAAGTACAGAGCTATTTTTCCTGCAGGGGAGCTGGGGGGGGGGGGATTGCTTTGAAAGGTTCTCTGCCCTCATATAGATGGGAACATCAGTGCCTGCAGTAGTTACTGCTGTCCATGTTGAGAGCACTCAGTCACAGCATCCTCGACTCCTTCATTCTTTATTCCAGCTTTGTGTTTTAGAGACAGATGCAACAGATCGCCAACAATGGGCCATCATTGACAACATAAAAAACTTTGCAAATTCATTTTCAAACGCCCTACTAAGGATCCCAAAAAGCACAGCACTAACCCGCCACCCCGCCATTTTTCGTGTTAAGTCAATTTGAACTCAGCGGCTCACAGCCGAAACACGCCAAGATCGAAAGAATGAAGGTTAGGCGCTGATCCGATTAAATAAACTGACTCACTGGCGCATCGCTGAATCAGAAGAACACAAAGGCAACTCTGTGATGAAACGTGGGCCATTCTGCCTATCTGGGTTTGCCCTTCTCCCAGGTAAACAGCAGAGCTGGGGGGCAGCTCCAATCTCGAAGGAACGGACAAGAAGAAACACGCTGCCTGCTCAGATCTTTTTCACTTCTGTGCGGCGATCAGGAAGGGAAGAGGTGATCAGACCCATGGGGCCAGGCTGATGTGTCCATCTGTGGGTCTCTGGATCACATCAGCGGTCAGGCAGAGGCAAGAGGCCCTAAGAAATGCCACATCGGAGGTGACCCCAACCCCACGCTGGACAAGGGTGCCAGTTCACCCACTTTTAATAATAATAATAATAATAATAATAATAATTCCTTACACTTATATAGCACTTTTCTGGACACTCCACTCAAAGCGCTTAACAGGTAATGGGGATCCCCTCCACCAACACCAGTGTGCAACCCCACTGGATGATGCGACGGCATCCACAGTGCGCCAGAACGCTCACCACACACCAGCTATCGGTGGGGAGGAGAACAGAGTGATGAAGCCAGTTCTTAGATGGGGATTATTAGGAGGCTTTTAGCCAGGAACGCGCTCCCCAGCCTAGCCATGCCGAAACTGGGGGAGGGAGGCATAAATACATCAGAAACAATGAAACTGGAAAAAAATACAAGCTACCGGCTTCACTTGATTACAATTGATTTTAGGCAAAGGGCAAGCGGCCCACTCCTGCAGAAAGAGGAGTAATGAAACTGCAGCTGTGGAAGACTCCAGTCTGATCTGCTCTCTCTCACCGTGCTAAGGGTCCATCCATCACTTCTGTTGTTGTGTTTTTCAGCTTCTCTGGCCCAGTGCCTTGTAAATTGGAACGAGACAGTCGTGAGGATGGATTGTGCGGCGGGTGACAGCGCACGACTGTCTGTTTGGGTTTCCTCGGACCCAGCCCAGGCGGAAACGGGTCCTGGCGGAACCGGGACGGCCCAGAGCTGACCTTTTTAAATGGGCCTCCCCACATGCTAGCCAACGGCCCGGGATTTGGGCTGGCCCTGTATTGCTTTAATTTCTCCCAACACTTCTTTCATCGATGAATTTAACTCTTGCATTGCGCCAAAGAGGGGCGCCCCAAGAAACGGACTTGGAAAAAGTCAGGAAGAGGTTTTAGACTCCCGGTGCGTGGCAGCCAGATCTATTTTGTGTTTTATAAGCTGCAGAGATCTCGCAAAAAAAGCCCAGTCATGTTGCACTGCCTTGTTTTGACATGGAAACCATTTCAGCTCCACATGTATTTGTGTCTGCACACTTACTCAAAGTAGGAAGCAGGAAAGCCACAGCAGCTAGTGAGGGCTTGTGACCCAGAACCTGCTCTGGGCAAAACCCGGCGTGGCTTAGGACTCAGGGCTCAGGTCTGCATTCCTTCCTCCCCAGCAGTTACTCAGCAGAACATTGCAGAAGCACAGGGAACCACAACCGGCCCGACTGTAAACGAGCATCATTTCACAATTAACAAGGAGACACTTAACTCCCATCTGCGAGGAACCTAACAAATAACAGTGTGTGTGTGTGTGACAAAACACCAAAAACAAAACATCTGTATCTGCTAAGTCAGTCTAGGTGTGCAGCCTAATGCTGCTTTTATTTAATCAGAAACAGCCCTGTGTATGTGTCAGACCAAATCTTATAAGACTATGTGAAGAAGCTTTCCTCTCTCTCCAGGTCAGTCTTTTCGACTGGGGAACAATCAGCTGTCCCTGCAGGGGGGGCAGATCCCCTCCCTCACTGTCCCCCAATTTTCTCACATAGCTATCAAATGCAAAAGGACAATAAATATTAGGCTTTATCCCCAGTAAAAGTGTAGGACTCAAATCCAAATCAAAGAGCATTATGTTAATTGATAAACCCAAACGGGTCATTTCAGTCGGTGTTGCAAAGATTTGCTGCAGTGGAATTAATTAAAAAATGGTTAATTTTGTTAAGAAAAAAAAATCAGCTGATGCTTTCAAGAGAGGGGCGGTGGTGCAGGAGTTAGTTACCGCCTGACAGCACTGGGGCCCTGGTCCAATTCTTGACCTGGCTTGCTGTCTGCGTGGAGTTTGCATGTTCTCCCCATGCTTGTGTGGGTTTCCTCTGGGTGCTCCAGTTTCCTCCCACAGTCCAAAGACATGGAAAAACTGGCCCCGGTGTGAGTGAGTCTGTGTGTCTGTCTGCCCTATAATGGACTGGCATCCTATCATGGGCATATCCTGCCTTGTGCCCATGATGCTTGCCAGGATAGGCTCTGGCCCCCACGCAGCCCTGGGCTGAATAAAGAGCTTAGAAAATGGGTGGATGGATGATGCATTTGAGCTGGAAGAGTTTCAAGTACACCCCTCCCCCTTCTTCTCCAGTTCTCCTCCTGCTAAACAGAGGCTGTCATCGGTATTTAATTGTTCATAAAACATGGGGAGAGATCGTTCCATGCAGAGCCACAAATGCATTTTTAAAACCATAGATCTGATGTTGCTGCAAGACAATGCATTCCACTCTGCAAAGCGTCTTCCCCACTGACAAGTTTAAAAGGCTGCCGGACAGCAGCGTTTTGCTTTTTAGAACCAGCATGAATCAGGATCTCTCTCTTGGAGTAGCTCATCTTATTACAAGCATAATCAGTGAGGGAGCTGTCCGATTACATACATTACTGCCTCAAGACCTCCTGCGAAAAAAATAAGGCTGCTGCAGGAAGAGGTGTTAGTGGGGTCAGCAGGGGGCACTCACCCTGTGGTCTGTGTGGGTCCTAATGCCCCAGTATAGTGACGGGGACAACCGTCCTTTGTTTGAGACATAAAATTGAGGTCCTGACTCTCTGTGGTCATTAAAAATCCCCAAGTGCTTCTTGAAACGAGTAGGGGTGTAACCCCGGCGTTCTGGCCAAAATTACCCCTGGCCTTTACCAATCATGGCCTCCTACTAACCCCCATCTATGAATTGGCTTCATCACTCTGCTCTCCTCCCCACTGATAGCTGGTTTGTGGTGAGTGTACTGGCGCACTATGGCTGCTGTCACATCATCCAGGTGGGGCTGCACACTGGTGGTGGTGGAGGGGATTCCCCATTACCTGTAAAGCGCTTTGAGTGGAGTGCCCAGAAAAGCGCTATATAAGTGTAACGAGTATTATTATTATCAAGACAACTTTAGCATTACACCCTGATAACCCCCCCCATTATAAATGAAAGTAGTTCACCCTGACTGGAACACCATGACTTAATATCAATATACACGTTTTAACTCACAAGGGGACCCACTTCATCTTCCACCAAGCTGGGGCCCCTACCTGGGTGACGCACAGCAGATCGGGCAGCAGAAGTGAGCAACCGCTCCGCCGACTGAAGCAAGGGGGATGTTTTGGGAGGCTAAGCTGTGCAAGCCCCAAGTGGAAATTTAACCAGGACACTTGGGAGAACTGTTGAGTTCCAAGGGCCCGCAGACAGTTTGTGATGACAGAAGCCATAACTGTTTATTCTCTAATCTTGTTCAACCTACCAGGCCCACAAAAACAGCGCCGGTCTAAGAAGCACCAGCATGGCCGGCCTAAAGGAAAGATTTGTCCTGCTACGCCACAACCTGACTGTCGATCAACCTCTGTAGGACGTCATTACCAATAGGGGTGACAAGACGCTATATGCTGTTAATTGACCCAGGTCGATGAGACAACACGCAATACCAAGACTCCTCGCTGTTACCTTAGACAGTGCAGAAGACTAACAGGCCTGTTTCATTTCATGGTGTACAGAAACCTCAGCTGACCAGGCACCATGCTGAGTTTCAATGTTTGATTTAAAGGTGGTGCTCTTGTACTGGGAGGAGAATCTGTTTACCCAATGAGTGAGAAAGGCATTTTTTCCGACGTTCCAAGACAGGCTTGGGATCCGTATTACAAACAGCCACGAGAAAACCACAAAACCATCCAGCTTTCCAACAGGACTGCTGCGCTGTAGCATAAACTGCACGTTTCTCCACCAGGGAGCTCACAGAGTACACCCAGGACATGCTCTCACGTGGGACGTGTTAGGGTGTGCTCCATTTTGTGCCAGGTGTTGGACCACAGTTGTAGATTCTCCAAAACCTACAAGGGATCCAGGCCTTAAGAGGATACGGAAGTGCAGGATTACAGACTGGCAGATCGCAAGCTCCTTTTGCTGGAGATCGAGCCGAAAAGGTCAAAAATGAAACAAGCTACCAGACTCATTTGCCAATTGTCAGCATACAATCACTTGCTCACTTTATCAAGATTAAACATAAAACAGATGCCATCCTACTGACAGGCCATGTGACAGCTGGCAATAAAACAATGTCAACAGGAGCTACACTTTGGCTTTACCTAGAAGCTTCCCCCATTATCTGCTTTTCATTAAACTTGTTAGCACTTTGAGGGACCCTTTCCACAGTATTTCATCACCATAGAAGCCACTGTGGCAAAAACCCAGAATTCCTCACAAACATCATCAGATAAACAGCCTAAGCATATAACGGAAACAACCAAGTGCTGCTGCATGGCTTAACCACGAAAAGTTTCATAAAAGAGCCAAAGAATCTCTGTGTACCACACAGAGATCTCCCATCTGTGTACAATAATTATATGTGGGTATTTTTTATAAAAGCACAGACCAATTTCCCACACCATAAGATCTTTCTTCTGACAGCAGAAACCAACAGTTTTAAAACCATATCACAGGCTACAGAGTCTACAGAGTTGAAGGTAAGGTTTGCTATGCAGGTTAATTTTACAAGTTGCTTTCCAAGGGCTACTTAACACAGACTGTAAAGGGCAGTACAAACTGACTTCCAAAGGGTTTAATGCCAACTTGACTATAGTCAGAATAGTCATGGGAGACGCACTAAAATGCAAATCAGCCGCATTTAGATTAAAACATAATGAGCAACTAGCATCGACTGAGGCAATTTAAAACAAAAATAACAGTGTCATCTACTCCTGAACGTCAAAGGTGTCGAAGAACTTCAGCTCTGTTTGGTGCCGCAGGGAATTCGTGGACGTCAAAGATAAATTGCTGGGCTTCAAAAAAAAATCCAAAAGCTGTTTAACATTTTGGGTTTTAACACGACATCACCACA
Organism: Atractosteus spatula; assembly: GCF_055471065.1. Taxonomy (NCBI): domain Eukaryota; kingdom Metazoa; phylum Chordata; class Actinopteri; order Semionotiformes; family Lepisosteidae; genus Atractosteus; species Atractosteus spatula. The sequence continues at coordinate 18,065,229 of NC_142719.1, forward strand.
ATATATCGCTGAAAACCGTTTTCAGGTCTCTTGAGTTTAAATATTCTTATTGGACAATATTATATCCGGTTCTTCCGAACGGGGTTAAAAAAGAGTCGAGTTGCTGTTAGGAGGGAAAAAAACTACCAAGAGTATCAGTATAATTAATCTCTCCCACACGGTAACGGATTTCTGTAAGAGTTTGTGGCGCTAATCACCTCAAAACAAAAGAGTTTCAGGGTGGGAAAAAACAGCAGAGATTTGTGAAAAATGACTGCTCTGGCGAAGAAAAAAAAGCCGGCTCTGGACTGCCGTTTCATCATACTACGGGAAGTTTGGGCAACACAAAAGGACGGTGCAATCATTCATCCTGTATGTACAGTACTGACGATGCAGGAGTCGTGTCTTTTCCCCTCGCCCACAGCTAAAATTAAATTACACACCTGTTATTTTTTTTAAATAACCGCCCACAGGCACAACAGGCTGGGTGTGTTTGTCTCTTTGTAGAGAGTTGACTGAATTTGTTTTAATGCAGGGCGATGGATCATCAGAGCAGACTTACCGCCAGCTCCCCGAAGAAGACAGCTGTACCTACGCCCAACCAGGCCAGAAATTACCCGGTCTACCGTCCGTTTCACCTTAACTTTGCACTGACAGAACCAACTCTTTTCTTATTATATTTTCGAACTACACTCATACGTCGCTATATTCACAACTACGCCCTTATCATCTTATATTTCTTTTTCAACAAAACAATCTTAAACGATAGTAATGTAGTTGGGGCGTCGTCATCTAAATGGATTTACAGCTATAATCCTATGACCCAAGGGCAGAGGTACGATACGAGGATGAAGAGGGGTATATTCGTTCCGTTTCCTCGAACTGAAATTCGGCCAAGCTGTAGTTTAAGGAAAGAAGGGGGGGGGGAGACTGTACTTAGTCAACACTGCAACAACATTTTATAGGACCGACACCCGATTGCATCCAGGTAGGACGCGTTCTCATTAGATCTAGCGAGGCACGTCTGCCTTGCTACACAGCAGCCCAGCTCGTCAAAAAACAAATTCATTTTCTCCTGCGCCAGCTTCTGGGCTGCACAATACCACCAGTGTCCCATCCAGTAACATCTCGCATATCTCAGAGCGTTCATAATACTGGTAAGAAATTAACAAATGTCATCATCACACGCACACTGCAGTGCTTGGCGTCTCCACGGTTACCATATGAGCTCCACCACTGACTCCCTGGAAATACAAACAATTGACGACACACCGCTTTGAAAAAAAAAGTTTTTCCCCCCTACTAATCCGTTTTCCATTCTTTGACGATATTCAAGTTACTGGACAAATGTTTACAACATACATCATCCGGCATAAACGCTATTGTATGTATATATATTTGAAAGCTGTCAAATAATTACTTTTAGGGTTTTTCGAACACGTTTCCTTGTATCCACTGGGTAGAAAACGTGATATGAAAAACATTGCTAGTTTCCTGTACCACCTAATTTCAAGACACATGGCGATTAGATTTAACCCTCGACAGTCTATTTCAACCTCTTATTGTAAAACTTTATTTAAAAATATTTTATTATTGCGAGAACTCCGTAATATATTCATATCTACAGTATGTGCACGGTGGCGACATCAACCGTTTGCATTGAAATAACTACTAAGAACTAATCCAAAACGCAAAGGCGAGACATATAACTGAAAGGAAGTTTGCACATATATGCCTATTATGAACGTCTCGAGCCAATATAACATACTTGCTAAGAACCGCAAGAAGTTGTTTTTAGACAGAGCATTTCCTAACACGTCACTTTTAGATTAGCAATCAGGAAAATAATGGCAATTTTTCAGATTCCCGGGTTGTAATGACCTTTTAATCCGTTTGCGCGGATAAAACTGTTAATGCCGGGTGCGATTTTAATAGCGGATCGACGACCTGGGCGCAAAGTTGTGATTTTTCCACCTTAACCCACTCAAAATACGTGGATCTTGCCTAGCAGCCTAGAGCGTCCAGATGTTACAGAGTAGCACTCCGGACAGGATGGGAATAAAGCAGGAAATATAAACGGAGTGCAAATCGCAGGAAAAGGGTTTTTTACACGACAGGAAAGCCCCCAAACTTCACAGTGAATCCCAGTCGCACCCTTTCCATATGCAATCATCGCTATAATCCAGAGGAAACCCAAACGCAGTACGACTTCTACGCCCAGCTGGAAAGAAGATAACATCGGAAGCTCCTACCTTGTTTTCGCCTGTTAACGCTCTCAAGACCTCCTGCTTCGCTGCACTGTGTGTTGTCTTTTTCTTACGGCTTTTTAACCGACTTGAGTTACTTTCGGGGAGAGAGCTCTTTCTCTCCCTCCCAACCGGCCAGCACGGTGTTTTCGGTCTCCTGCTCCGCCGCCCTCTCGCCACCCGGATCCAGGAGCTCCCTTTGCAGCCGCGACGGTTCAAGGAAACCAGCGGAAAAGCCGTGCAGCGCCTGGAGGTCCGGATTGTGAAAGACACACCTTCTGCGGCTGCTTTTCTTTTTTGACTTGGCCTGCTTCCCTTTCACAGACCTTAACAATCAACAGCCCGCCTCATTCGCCGAGGATGGCTGGTGCGCACCCCTGCCAAACACACACGGTTACCGAAAGCGGGTGTGTGCGCGGCGGGGAGTAACTCACCTCAGGACGTTATTTTACTCGCCGGTTTTAAAGGGCGTTAACTGTGAACAATATTTCATGTCCAACACCCCCCCCCTCCTTTTAATTTTTTTTTTCACTGCCCAACCACTTTCGGAGCTTTCCCCGTGAGGTCACTTATAACAGGACGAGCCGGGAAACGCAGCTGTTTTGCAAGTCAATGGTTAACCCCGCTGGCATCGGGAGCAGGAGAGAATGTTTTTTATATAAAAAATTAAATTGTGAGGTAAATGGCATCAAAATCAACAGACACACACAATATGACATACACCAACCCAGACTGTGTCTAAGCGGGTTTCAGCACTAACAGGACCGGGGTGAAGTGAGCTTTTCTCAGATCAAGGGAAAGAATTATATATAAACCCTTGTCAGAGGAACTCGCCTTTAAAACAAACCTGCACTGCAGGCCTTCTGCCTTAATTTGCACAGAACAACACCCCAGTATCTGATGAAACAACAAGTGGTGGTTACTATAATAGTAAAAATATTAAATAATACCCAGTTGTGCCCCCCTCCATGTGTATTGACTCCATTAAATATCCATAATTCTACTTTTTGCCTGAAAAAACAGTAGGCTAGGGTTACCTAATCAGTTATGCTTAGCCTTTGAGCTGGACCATTGTATGGGAATATCTGCAAACCAGCTTTAACTATCTACTAGACTTACTGCACCTGTTTGCCCCCCCCACTCCAGAGTGATCCTGCGATTTGTAAATGTATCAAATAAAAAACATCAAGCTGGCCAGTGATCCTGCAGGCTACAGTAAGCAAACTGCTTCTAATGGGCTCCTCTAGGTTTTTGGACGCAGAATTTCATCTGCCCCGACCAAACCCATCAATACCACAGTGCAGGGGGCTCCATCTTGTATCAGCAGGCTCGGCAGCGCCTATGTATATTTCAGACTCTCTTGTCCTGAAGGAAACAAAGATGTGTATTTGCACAGAGGCCTTGTCACTTTAAAATCATTATTAATCATCTTTGCTCACACAGACACCCCCCCCCCCACAAAGCATAAAGAGACAGCTGGACTGTATCTGGTAGCACAGTCTGCTGCCGCACATCCAGGCCCTAATCCAGAACAATACAGTATTTATACATAGCTGTGGAATATGATAGTTAACGGATTCCCTGTCTGTAATGGATTCACACCCTGTTCAAATGGCTTTCAGACAGAATCAAGACTGATTCATTCAGCTCAAGCACCCCAGAGCCTGATCTTCTCAGCCTTCAAAGACGCCAGCCCTGAAGCGTCTGGTAAAATCCAGGTGAAACTGTGCTGTGCGCATAGCAGCTGGCTCAGATGTGACTGGAGGGTTTCACTTCGGTGAATGGCTGAATATTGCCATCATTAGACACTTTGGACAGTGTTGGCACGTGCATTGGAATAATATGGAGAATATAGAATAATGTAGAAACAGAACTAAGAAAAAACACTGCACATATTTGTCCTCTGCTTGTTCTTCCTCAGCCTGAGGAGTCCCAAATACAACAACCAATCTGCTCATGGGTTGACTGCTTTTTTAACTGCTGTACCTCACGATAGGTGCATCGCAATGTCTTAGCTTGCCCGTCTCTCTGAAAGGAAAAGGACAGAACCTGTTACTGCACACTCTCATACCTCCCTTCCCGTCTCATTCTCTCCCTCGCAAAGACCTGCGGTGATCATCAAGTTGATGCGTCACCGTTAATGCGAAAGGCTGGCTATGCCACCTGTTCTTATTTTACGAGACTTTTCCTCTTGTTTAATATCCTGTTCGACACACCTGCAGCTCCCACAAGTTGCACCAGACGCTTTCCTCTTCCACTGGGGGCCGGAGTGTTTGCTCTTTCTTAATGGTGCCTTTGCCAACTATTAAGTCTCCCACTGCAAGAAAGCGGTCTTAAGCAAATAATGTAATCCAAGTGGAAAGGATGACCTATAATGCACAAAAGAGGCAGCACAGCATTAAAAAAAAAAGTCATGATGCAGTTTTAGGCAGTTTCTGGAAGGGAGTTTACTTTTCTGCTGTGACACTACACAGTCATAAGCTGAAGACACATTGATCCAGAACAAGAGGTCCCCACTGGGCTGTAAATTTCTTCACTGGCCAATCTGAGCAAGAGTAATGTAGTAATAGAACAGTGATTTAAAGGGGAACAGCAGTCCCTCTTTCTCAAACCGCTTATTAAATCTTAGCAACAAAATAAATTGACAGGATTGTGAAATGTTACAAATTCTGAATTTGAAGCAGGAAATCCCAATCTTTGTGAAAGTCTAGTCGGCGTGTTGTCACGGCCTGCTGGTCCCATCATGGGGGAGAGCTGGTGTTCTGGAGAACTGGAACGTAAACCGGCCCCGTTCTGCTCACTAGTCACTGTAAAGACCAAATTACAGCCATGTACGAGAGTATGTACAGATTGTGCAGCAGACATTTCACCTCAAAAATATTTCAATATGATCTGCATGCAGTTAGCAAGTAATATGACACTGCTCATACCTGGAAATTTAGTCTATTTTGTGATATAAATTGAAGGTTTTACAAGTTGCTGTCTACATCTTTCTTTCACTGTGGTCTGAAATGCACTCATTAATGCCAATTCTTTCTATCCCCAGAATATAAAAATAGTGCAGGAGTTCCCCTTTAACACCCCTATTCAGCCCAAATTAGCGAGACTCGGCAGCACCACAGCAAAGAGATCTGTGGTTGGATCACGTCTTTTCTTCAGTGTGGGATAAAGTGGGTCCTCTTCTCCTAAATAAAGTGCTTTGAGATGGAAAACGTTATACAAACACAGTATAATGATATTAACTCAGAAACATGGGATTAGTTAAACATCAGTGTGTAAAGACCATTCCTCATTTTTCCCCCCAAGTCAGAAATGGGAAGTTTCAGAATTGGGATACCCTGCCTGTCACTTTGTTTTGTCCACCCCCACCACAGACCATGCACACCGAGTGGGTTAGATTCTTCCCCCAGGTCAGCTGAAAGAAAATACTTCCAGTGCTGCCATCTGCTAAGTACAAAGGCTGGAAATCTGACATCTGGGGAACAGTGCTTATTGTTCATTTCCTCCACAAATCCTGTTTTTACCTGAAAGATCACTGCCCAGGGCGAGAACACATGGGGTTATCTGCCAAGATGAGGGAGATGCAAGATCACAGATATTTTGTCAGGACTCCCTGGCTGGAGGAAAGTACTTTTCAAACTGCACTGAAACCACTTTTACTGCAATGGGGAAAATACAAACTCATACAGAAGAGCCAGGCGAGGTGAAGTCTGTGCTGAAAAAACAGACGTGGAGCCTTCTTCAGCTCCAGAGAGGCCACCCGACCCATATAGATTGTTGGGGAGTTCGTTGTTTACCTACCCACGGATCTCACCCTGCTGTTCCTTGAAAGGGTATCGACTTCATCAGCATGGCTGGGTGGCTTGTTCCACACTCCCACACCCCTTTGTGTAAAGGAGTGCCAACTGTTCTTAGTTATAAAAGTAGTGGCATAGTTTCCATTTGAGTTTTCATTTGTTTGTGTTTCACTGCTCATTTTCAAGACGTCCTCTAGGTTTACTTACGTTAGTAAACTAAGGTTTATTTTGAAAACTCGAATGCTTGTTTGTGGTCCCTATTCAATTGTCTAGGATGTTATATACATCCTGTACAGATGTTTTGGATACTTCTCTTTTAATGGATTTAATCTGAATTTTTTCCTAGATTGATACAAAACAAATAAATCAGGATATATTTGCAATGCTGTTCTCCATCATATTGAGGTGCTGACTGATTAGGAACGCATCTAAATGCCTGAAACACCCTATGAATGAGGAGGCCAGTGGGCTAGACGAGCAGTAAAAGGTTGAATCAGCTATAAATGGTCACTGCAGCACCTTGACATAACTTGAATGGGATGGGGGACATTTGAGAGCCAGGAGGAAAAAACAGAGGGATGTGTTGAATGAGGCTCATGGAAAGTTTTGAAGTCATGGGGCACAAAATTCCTGGAGAACCACGAACACCAACACAGAAACACCAAGGTGCAGGACGGAAATCCATTTTAACTTTGAAACAAACCACTTAAGTTCCGCTACTGGCGGTGAAAACGAGCATTTTACACCAAGAAAGAACACCGCGAGAGGTTACAAATGAGAGGAGGCAATTCGGCCGGTCTGACTCATGTGGTTGCTCCATTTAATAACCATTAAGAAATAAGAAAATGTAATCTCAGCTCTGGTCAGTCCACGTGCGCGAGTCCCGGCGCAGGGCCGAAGGAGAGCCGGGCAGGATCGTTGGCGTCCCACAGCTCCTCGAACTCCCGCAGGAAGGGCCGGACGAAGGCGGCGTCCTCGGTGACCAGGACGTTCTCCTTGTTGCCCTGCACCGCCGTGGCCGTCCAGTTCAGGGAGCCGGTGATCAGCAGCCGCCGGTCCGCCACGGCGAACTTGTGGTGCATGTGAAAGCCCCCCGTCTCGTGCCTCACGGCGATCCCTGAGACACGAAGACATGCCAGAGGGTCAGAGCAGTAAGCCATATCACCCCACAACGCACAGCTGGCAGCCCACTGAAGCTCAGCAGGTGTGAGCCTGGTCAGTACCTGGACGGGAGACTCCTGGGAAAAACTAAGGTTGCTGCTGGAAGAGGTGTTAGTGGGACCAGTAGAAAGCACTCATCCTGCGGTGTGTGTGCATCCTAATGCCTCACTGTAGTGACAGGGACACTGTACTGTAAAAAGGTGCTGTTTGGATCAGATGTAAAACCAAGGTCCTGACTCTTCGTGGTCATTAAAAATCCCAAGGCGTTTCTTGAAAAGATTAGGAGAGTTACCCCGGCATCCTGGCCAAATTTCCCCCTGGCCTTTACCCATCATGGCCTCCTAATAATCCCCATCTCTGAATTGGCGTCATCACTCTGTTCTCCTCCCCACTGACAGCGGGGAGTGTACTGGTGCACTATGGCTGCTGTTGCATCATCCAGATGGGGCTGCAGATTGGTGGTGGTGGTGGAGTGTTCAGAAAAGCACTATATAAGTGTAAGGATTATTATAAAGAGCTGCGAGCTTTACTCCCCGAGATCAGAATGCTCTGGCGCGGGGCAACTGCAGCCAATCCCGTTACAGAAGCCACGTCGCCCTTGCTGAAACACTGTAGGACTCTCTTGTGCACCCCAGTCATGGGGTGTTGGGTGTTGCTCCGAGCCTGACCGAATCCTGGCTGGGCACGGCAGAGCACAGCTACGGCCTGTTACAATGGCACTCGACAAAAAAAAAAAAAACACACCGTGATGCTGATGGTTTACACATCCACCACACCGCAGGGATTAAGGGTCTACAGTTTGTCTTAGTTCAAACAGGGAGTTGTGTCAGTATGTGTAGGCCACAAACGAACAAGAAAGGCTTATTCCATGCTGAAAAGAGAAGAAACACAAATTCTTCGTGTGTCACACACACCTAAAGAAGGCTCCACAGACGAAACGTTTCTTTTCTTCTCTTTTCAGCACAGAATAAACCTCTGCTTGTTCCTTTACTGTTTGGCATTACTGGTAGTGGGCATGCAAAAAGATCCAAGACCTTCACTTATCCAAAACGGCTTGGCTGAGGGGGCCAAAGTCTGCCCACGTGGATAAAGTGGAGGGACACACACATGCACAGATTGAAGAGGCCTAAGGGTAGAAGCTTTTGCTTACAGCTGGGATATCCCAAGTCTGGTTTGAGGGCTGCTTGTCTTTCCTAAACTACAGTTTCTAAATTCCATGTACTAAAGCAGAGACGTGCAATTCCACTCCAGGAGGGCCAGAAGGTTGCTCGCTTTCTATCCATCCGAGCCCTTGATCACCTAATCAAACTCATGATTTGCTTCACTGGACAAGCTGAAGCCTTTCCTTGTTCTCTAAAAGCCGGACATTTACAATGACCAAGAAAACCTGCTTTAACGCTGGCCCTCCTGGACCAGGACTGGACATGCCTTGCGCCCGGGGCCAGAGCTGGCTCATCTCTTCTGTTTGCACTCAGCTGGGAGTGGAATTTTCCAGCCCTAGGAAAGGGAGGTAGGCTGTTCTCTATGGGCCTGGTCATCCCCTCGATTGATGACTCTGGCGTCAAAAGGCCGGTGGGTATCCAATCACTGAAGTTTCAATAACGTCACAAGGCAGGACTCTCAAGGTTGCAGAACTCACAAGCATCAGCCAAAGCTCTGTCTCTCTCCCGCCGAGATTGAATTACTGCCTTGTGTTCTGTCCAGCTGTCCATTAGTGCTGATTTTATATCCTTAATTAAACAGAGAGCAGGACAGAACAGCATCCAGCATCTTCATTTCCTATTCTCAGAGCTTGTCAGCATGTATTTAGCATCAAGACATTTTTGTAATACACTCATGCAGCTAGTCCATTAACCCTAAGACTTCCTAGAACTTGTGTCTGATTAAGCCCACTGGAAAATAAATGGCTTTACTGCAGTGACATCTATCACTTGTGTTTGAATCAATTTCACTATAGCTAATGCCCTTAGCCTTGGAAGAAGGACAATATGCTGAAGAACAGGACCCCACAGTATCTATCTCAGGATTCACTATACTAAAATGGACCTATTGATTTCCCCTTTTATAACAATACCCTGGTCCTATTGTACCCCCTCTCTGCCGTCTCTCCTGGTTATACTTAAACTGAGCTCTTAACCAGTAAAGCTGACTGGCTGCTTTAATTATCTCCTTTTTAATGTATCTGCACTCCATTATTGGGTTCATGATCATCCTGCTGCAGGTGTACTGTTGTACACAGAACACTTTTCAGTCTCTTCTCAGCTTGCTTTCCTAATGACTTCTGCCTTATCACTGTCTGAACAGCTCTCAACAATGTGCAGGCACAGGCCAGAGTAACAGCGACACTCCGACATTAAGCATTCATTGATGGGCATGTTTCCAGTTCGCATTCCAGACACCTGAACGAAAGAAGTTCTGAAACCCACAAACCAGTACAGGCTTGACACATAATTATGTTTTCTTTTTTTTAGAGCTGAAAACATTCTGGGGGAAAAAAAACATCTTGGCAAGTTCAGTAGAGATCACATCATGCAAAACAGAAGAGACTTATGAAAAGCACAGTGATGGCCAACTGTGACCTTGGGTACCGCAGCCAATGGAATCCAATTTGCTGAGTATATTCAGTGGGTGCAGGTCAACTAGAGCTCCCCCAGTTTACAGTGCAGCAGTGACCCCTGAGGCCTGCCAGACACTTGTGAGGCTGCACCTGTCCTCCAGCTGATGCCTGACCTCTGCCAGTGATATTCTGGGACTTCCAGAGGAAAAACCTAAGGAGTTGCCCTGCCTGCACACATTGTACAAGTTGCCTTGATCCGTTTTGTGCCAGGAGGTGGGGCAAGCCGAGAAAATGAAGGATTGCCTGCTACAATTTACACACCTCAGAGCCAGCGCCAGCGCCAGCTATTACGCCAAACAGCCAGACCGAGGGGTTACCTGCTTTGCGGAGGGAGCCGATCTGGGAGCCATCGATAGCCATGTAGTCCTTGTCTGTCAGCACGCGGACCACTACCCCTTGCCGGTGCAGCAGCAGCACGGCGCGGCACAGCTCCTGGCTGGAGAAGGCGAAGATGCAGAGGTCCAAGGTGAAGCGGGTAGACAGCAGGTGGCGCAGCAGGCGGGTGAAGGGTGTCTCCAGGCCATGGGGCAGTCGGCAGAGGCAAGGGGAGACCCTGGGATGGGGCTGAAAGAGGTGCTCAATGCAGGCGACTGTGGTGGGGAAAAACAGGACTTCTTTCAGGGGACGCCCAGAGCAACGTTGGCGCAGGCGGAAGTAGAGCCAGTTCAAGCCTTCCAGGCTCAGGATGGCAACCAATATCCCAATTCCCAACAGCTTCACAGAGTGAATCACAGACATCCTTACACTCCTTCTTACAGCAGTGCCTGGCAAGACTGTGAGGAACCTGGGGAACACAGTAGGACACCAGTGAGGTTAACTGTGAGGAACTTGGGGAACAGTGCAGTAGGACACCAGTGAGGCTGACCATGAGGAACCTGGGAACGGTGCAGTAGGACACCACTGAGGCTGACCATGAGGAACCTGGGAACGGTGCAGTAGGACACCACTGAGGCTGACCATGAGGAACCTGGGAACGGTGCAGTAGGACACCACTGAGGCTGACCATGAGGAACCTGGGAACAGCGCAGTAGGACACCAGTGAAGTTAACAATGAGGAACATGGGAACGGTGCAGTAGGACACCAGTGAGGATGATTGTGAGATCTCACACATACTGGAAAGTAACGATGAAACAGGCAAGAGCTATAAAGGAAGAGAAAACAAAACGTTTTAATCCAAACTCATAAAATCTTTTGTATACAGAAAACACCCCCAACTCTTTGATCCTGCTTTCATGTCCAGCCTGGGAACCTTTCTGTGTGGAGTGTGCATATTCCCTGCAACTGCATTTTCTCTCACAATGCACCATTTTCAGTTGGTAAAGTAGCACAGTGGTCAGCATCGCTGCCTCGCAGGACTGGGGCCCTGGGCTCAATTCTGTACCTGGGGTGCTGTCTGTGTGGAGTTTGTATGTTCTCCCTGTGTTCAATGTTCGCTCGGTTTCCAAGTGCTCTGCGTCGTCCCTCCCACAGTCCAAAGACGTACTGGTAGGTGAACATGGCCCTGGTGTGAGTGTGTGCATGCCTGTGTCTGTGACGGACTGGTGTCCCGGCTGGTATATGTGTGCTTGTTGCTTGCTAGAACAGGCTCCCCTGCAACCCTGTATTGGATAAAGGTTAGAAATTGGAGGGATGGATTCACTGTTTGAAGGAAGGTTCCACAAGCTGTCAAGGTTGACTGGCATTTTAGGACTGATGCTGTATGCCAGTGTGCCTGCTGTGTACCCTGTGATGGACAGGCGGCTCGTTCAGGGTGTGCTCATACCTTGTGTCCTGAGCTGACCCCGACCAGGAATGAGCAGCCTCTCTGATGATGATAATACTGTTTAGTTTAGTGGAGCATGAAGAAGTCACAGTAAAAGTTAAAATACCTGTAACAGAACAGGCTGTCTGTCAGCAGGACCACCTAACCAACGTACAAAGCTCGTACAGAAGTGCTCGACACTTGGGTCCCAAAATTATCATCTTAAATTTGGAGTTATTAAAAAATTTAAAAGCGCAACGAAGGTACGATTAACAGTTGGAATTCATTTGCACAACACAGTGCTCCCCCCAAAAAAATATTTTATGGCGTAACTTTTACAAGGGCAGTCGAGCATTGTACATCCGAGATATCCTGAAATCGCCTCCTCCAAACTGCGCGCGAATCAGATTTTCACGTCAACAGGGGGACCCAAAACGAACGAACAGGACGAAAACTATCAAAACATGTTGGAAAGGCAGATTACGGGTGAATATCGTCCTTTTCCTGGTCAAAATAATTTAGACTACAACGCGAAATAAGAAGCTTTGACAAACCTCGATCGTATCCAACACGCGTTTCACGCAACACTGAGCGAACGGTTCATCCTCTCGCGAGAGAACGAGGAAAATCTCGTCTAGCGAAGACGCACCTTTTGTTCTCAAATAATAGAGGGTTTATGAAAGACGTAAAAATGCTTGAGAACACGTGCTGTAGATGCCAAAATCAAACCCCTTCGTGCAAATTAATAAGACATAACGCCATTAATTTCGTTTGAAGTCGATTTTTTCACAGCAGTACATGTGTATTGTTTATGAGGTTTCTTTATATTGTCTGCTAAGGCAAAACGGTAACACATTTTCTCAATTGAAACAGGTTTTCCAAGCCCCAAAACTAACACTTTATTCAACAAAATGTGAGTGGCGAGATTACAATTTAAATACCTTTCATAACACCTACATGCCTAAATACTAAACGTAATCAAGTAATGACATTCTTCATATCTATTTATATTGACATTTTTCCTCAAAACTATTCTGAATACTCACCAAATCTTTCTTTGACGAAGTTACCGAAATACACAATGTGGATAAGAATCGTCGTTTTTAAATGTTAATGTATACTTTTAAATTACGTGATACCCCTTTAAATGCACCATACACCGATTCTGTTTCCCAAATAAAAACTACAGAAAATGCAAAATACGAGCTGTGTTTCACTTCGCTAATGTTACGACCGTCGGAGCGTTTTTGCCTCACTTGTTCGTCATTCGGAGCCCACAGGTGATGCCGATTGCTAAAACCCCAGCGCCCGTTTTTAACTCGCATTTCAGGCCCTCTGCTGCATACTTCAGCCCGGATTGTCATTTTATCTAGATTGCTGGTTTATTCGGCCCCAGCAGTTAAGATGAGACGTCGGGTCCAGGAGGTATTTCAACAAAATGGAGAAGTAATGTAGCATACAGCAATCACCAGTGTACTGCTCCAAATCAGTACAGTTCACAACGATAAAAGACCATTCTGAACTCAGAAGGCAATGAATCCTTTTCACTAAAGGTTCGGCTACTACTTGGCAAGTGTTAGTGGAACTTTTCTTGGCTGCTACTTGGTAACCATCATCAGAAAGCCCTAGTCCTGGTCATGTAAGGGTGTCCAATCCTGGTTCAGAGTTAATCCAGTTCCATTACAACTCTTAACGAGCCAAATCAGCTGGTCACTAGTTTAACCAGACCAATTTAACAGCTTCTCCCAGCTCTGCAGGAGCTTAAAGAGACCTTGAATGGCTGCAGACACACCGGCCCTCCAGGACCAAGGCTGTAGATCACATAACTTGTGATCAAAACATAACTTGTGATAAAACATAATAACCAGCAGCCATATCTCCCTGCAACTCACAACTGGCAACCCACTGAAGCTAAGCAGGTGTGACCCTGGTCAGTACCTGAATGGGAGACCTTCTGGGAAAAACTGAGGTTGCTGCTGGAAGAGGTGTTAGTGAGGCCAGCAGGGGGCGCTCACCCTGCGGTCCATGTGGGTCCTAATGCCCCAGTATAGTGACGGGGACACTATACTGTAAAAACTGAGGTCCTGACTCTCTGTGGTCATTAAAAATCCCAGGGTGCTTCTTGAAAAGAGTAGGGGTGTAACCCCAGTGTCCTGGCTTCCCATTGGCTGTTACCAATCATGGTCTCCTAATAATCCCCCTCTATGAATTGGCTACATTACTCTGCTCTCCTCCCCACTGATAGCTGATGTGTGGTGAGCGTTCTGGCGCACTATGGCTGCCGTCGCATCATCCAGGTGGGGCTGCACATTGGTGGTGGTGGAGGGGATCCCCACTACCTGTGAAGAGCTTTGAGTGGAGTATCCAGAAAAGCGCTATATAAGTGTAAGCAATTATTAATTATAATTATTATAACTTAACTATCACCAGAAGCTGGGTAGCCCCACTGCCTGATGGCTTTCTCTCCAGTTGAATTCTTACTTAATTTTACCATATTTGAACTAGAAAGAATTTCAGTTACTAAAAAAACAGTGGCAGAATTTAAGATGCTTATAAAACATCAGATTGAACTTGATATCCTTAATGGTTTAAAAGCTGAAACCCATGTATGTTTGGTTAAGCAAGTAAGTTTGATTTAGTAACAGAGCTGCGCTAGAATGAAGACAGATTCTGGGGTGAGCACTCCTGGTCCTGGAGAGCCTGAACCAGCTTGATGGCACCAAGTTCACAGCTTCTCCCACTGCTGAGGCTTTGGAGAGACCTAGGAAACCTGCTGATACCTGTGGCACAACTGGGGACTCCTGCTTTAGATAAGCCACCTTAATGAAACACCACACGAGAAGTAGAAACAGCTTAGCGTGTTTATTGGAGAAAACAAAAATCTCCTCTTTCAAAAACACATGGCTCCTGTGTGGCAAACACAATAAAACACAAACACTTTGCCACAGAAATTAAAACCCTGCTTTTAACGAGGGGGCTAGGATTAAAAGCAATTCAAATGTAAAACCCAGACTGTGCCTATAAGAAACTAATCAGTGCATCCCATAAAATGCTCATTCCAAACCTTTAGATCAGAAACATGTAAAATGTTAAATCCATTGTAGAACAGACCATTTCATACTACATCAAAGAAAAAAAAGACTTACTGAATATGTATATATACACATAGTACACATGCAACATCCAAGTCAATGGACCAATGCAGCAACATTGTAACTCTATATTTCTCTTTTAAACTAGACATCTAGCTGTTTTCTACTCCACTTATTCAGTAGAGGGTCACGGGGGTTAGCCAGAGCCTATTCCAGTAAACAACGAGGTGTAAGGCAGGACACACCCTGGATGGGACACCAGTTCATTGCAAGGCACACAATTTCCCACAAGCCGATTCACTGTCAGAAGTGGGACTCGAACCCACGCTTCCAGGGCAGACTGAGACCTAAACGCAGCGCCTTAGACTGCTCTGCCATTCTGATTCGGTTTTGACAAGGCAGAGCAAGAAACAAGGGACTTAACTGGGGAAGTGGGGGGTGTTTTAGCTAGAGAGCAAGGGAGCTAAAACCGCTTCCTGCTGGGGCGGGTACTGACTGGATTGGACCTGCTGTCCCTCAGAAACCAAGGACTGTGGAGCGTGAGGAACACTCTCATCCAGCCCAACACAGAGTGGGAGCAAGGGATCTTTACAAACCTCAGAGGCAGAAGGAAGGGAGGCATAGCCAGGTGGGGTTCCTCCATGGCAAAGGATTGTGGGCCATGGACACCCGTCCCTTTGCGCTCCTGCCGAAAACTGGACTAACAGTTTCAGAGCCGGGACAGGTATTTGGAGACATGGAATGGGCTGCAACAAGTGGGAACACTCAGGAGGTTTGGAGGGACTTTGTACCGCGAATCCAGTCTTAACGACCACTTGCCCAACAAAATGTTTGATGAAGAACATCCCTTTTTAAATGTTATTAGAATTGTGTTCTTTGTAAGACTTGTATACTTTGCTGTAATAAATTATATTTTCATAAAATACACAGTATGTCTTTGGACTGTGGGAAGAAACTGGTGCAGCCGGAGGAAACCCCAGCAACACTAGGAGAACATACATACTCCACACCGATAGCACTCCAGGAATTGAACATGGGGCCCCATCCTAGGCAACAATGCCACCCCTCTGTTAAACTACAATCAGAGACGTACCTAAAAGCACAACAGCAGGACAGAGAGTATCTTTAATTTTGATGGAAATCTGCATCATCGCCCTCACCTGCCCTCCTTTGAGCCCCAGTCCAGCTCCCCTCGTCCCAGGATCGACTGCTCATAACATAAAATGGACCACGCCGATATGCAAACAAGGTTCTATTCATTTCCTTTAAAAGGCACTTCTGCAGGACTATGGTCCTTCATAATCAAGGTGACCTTTGCTTTTCTAGCTCAAGTCCTTACAAAATGTTGCAGTATCTTAATAATGCAATAGATCATTGATTGCTTAATTGAACCTTCAATGGAAGATCCTACCCCAGGGTCTATAAAAGGGGGGAGGGGTTGACCCTGATTCTCAAGTGCCACATTTGTTTGCTGGTTTTCTTTCCATCTGGAATGTTAATGACATTATTGCACCCAATCAGATAGTGTTTTACAGGTCTTAACGAGCTGCTTCATTGGAAGGTGCCTCTGAACTCAGGCTGGAGGAGCAGGGCTGGCCCCCTCCCGGGTCTCCGGGGTCTCAGATGGTGCGGAGGTTGAGGGCCGTGTAGCAGAGGTTGATCCCGGTGCACAGCAGGCCCAGCAGGTTGCAGAGGGAGGAGAGCCCGTGGTAGCGGAAGAAGGAGGTCCTGAGGTTCTTGTACTTGGGGTCCTGCTCGCGCAGCTTGCTGTAGGCCTCCCTGTTGGAGCGCACGCCCACCTCGGCCCCCAGCCCGTGCTCCCGCTCCACCTCCTGCATCTGCAGCATCAGCTCGGCCACAGCCGGGCTGAACCACTGAGCATTGAGGCCCGCCAGCACCACGGCACCGAAGAACAGGCCCATCTGGAGAGACAACCAACAGGACACAGTGCGCATTGGCAAATCGCCCAGCTCAGGGGTAGCATAGAACAAGCTAACATGGCTGGACTGTATCCTCCAGTCAGGACAGAAGTCACTTCTTACACCAAGGGTTGTGGGAGTATGGAACACACTGCCCAGCTATGAAGCCAGCAGCATCAACATCACTTACAAAACAGGCTCCTCTTGTTTCTAATTGTTCTTATGTGGCCCAGCCTGCATCTAAAAATCCATGCAGGGCTTAACCGGTCAGAATAATTCTTTGTATCAGATAAATGTATAAGATGCATTGATCACAGGATCTAGTAACAGCAACATAGCCTCTAATTTGATAATGAATTATTATTCACTTAAGCAAATTACTGGGAATTGCATTGAAAGTCAGCAATTTGTTTACAGATATTTGCCTGAAAACATAATGTGGCTCATTCGGTTGTTAGTAGCTATTTGATCAAATACCAGTCACCCCATGTTGCGGTGACAGGATTTGATAAAGTTAAAAAGTTGGATGGCGAAATTGATGTAGAGAGAGTTGACCTATACAAACTGCTGTTTAGGTTTTCAAAGCAGCTCAACTGGTAGGTTTAGATCACTCTGATCAGAGACTTTCTGAACTGCAGTTCATACCTAATGTGGCAAGATCCAACTCCCACTACTTGAGATGAGGTTTTATCTATACCATATCACGTGACTATTAGAAGAGTAGCAGTCAAGAGCTGTTGTTAAGGACATCCGGCTCTGCACGGTTAGAAATACAGGAGCTCTACATACAGAATGCATCCAGATGAAGTACCAAAAAAAAAAAATCTTGGAAGTCTCAACCTATGTAGCCTCAAGGCTGGAAAAAAAAGGACCTGCAGGTAAATTATTAACTTAAATAGCCACCATGCGATATCTTTGGGAACAGCATGACTGACCTTGGACAGTCACAGCTTGTTTTGTGGATTTAAAACACTTCAGATGTTTTTTTTAAAGAGTGTGTACACCTGTACAAAAGCACGCCAGTACTTGAAAGAAAACAGGCATGTTCAGATGAGATCAACTACATATTTCTACAATGTGTTTAAAAAGACACACTCCGTGAAACTCATCAATAACCTGTTCCTGGCTGCTTTTGTCAAAGCCCAGCAGTCCAACCCCAGTGGGAGAAGGGCCGTTAGAAAGTTAAGGACTGGTAACCGAGATGGAAGACAGAATTTTCCCAGCTGATAAAAAAAAAAATCAGATGAGATCTTAAAAACAAAAGAATGTAAATGCCCAGCCTTTTTCATATGTTTCAGTAATGTTGTAGTTGATCTTTTGGCACATCAGGGCTATACAGTTTCCTTTTAAAAGGCTCTAAAAGGGAACACACAGCTGCCCTGCCTTTAATTAGCTAAGTAGCTGAAGAACCGTCTCTCCAGGGAGGTCTGCCTGACTGTGGCCAGGAGGAACTTTCTCACTGCACAGGGCAATCCGTCAGTTACACAAAGCCAATGAGACATGGCACTCTGGGTAATCACAGTAGCTAAATAAGGGCAGGACAGCTATCCCATGCCCCCTTTCTCACCTGCACAGCCTCGTGGGTATCCAGCAGTTCCCGGGGGTGGTAGACAGCATACACAGCAAGGTTGAGGAAGGAAGATCCAAGCAGGCCGTAGAAGTAGAAGGGGAAGAGTTTGCTCTGAACTAGGCCGAAGGTGTGCCGGGACACTCCTGCTGCCAGGACAAACCCTGCACAGAGACCGATCGAGATCAAGCATTTCAGCCGCCACCTTGGTTTCTCGCATTCAGTTTTTTTCTGCAGGAGGGCTACTCTGCTTTCACCCGAAAGCTCAGGCAGGGAACCAGGGAGACGCAGGAACGGAAACGCTGGAAAGAAACCAGTGACGCTGGGTGCCAGCCTGAAGAGGACATCTTGAAGGTGTCATGTATAAGATCAGAGGAAAACGAGGCCACGTTTGATGAAAGAAGTGAAAAGGCAACCAAAGAAAATAAAGCACTGATCCTCTGTAACCAGTGACCTGAAACTGGTCTGTTTAACGGTCAGTCGAACCATACATGCTGTACCCCCAACCCTGGTCCTGGAGAGCCCCAGTTCAGCTAGAACAAAGTTAGCTGAAAGTTAATTCACCGACTGAGGGCACTGGAATGCCCCACAGAATGCTGCCCCACTTTTTTTACTTTGAAACTGCGGATTTTCATAATGCAGTCAGATTTTTTGTCGGCACCACAAAATGTCACCAAAAATTCAAAGCAGACTTTTAAAAACTCTCCTCAGATCACCCTGGCCAAGGGCGTAATGCTGTTTGCACATTACACTTGATAATGAAGCTATTATTCCAAACACGTGCTTAATAACATTTACTTTAAGATAATGACTGGATATTTGCTTGTGTGTCAAATGTATGAATTTGTGCGAGACTGATAAATTAAAAAATGTATCAAAATACAATGATTATAGGCTGGCAGCCATATCACCCTGCAGCTCTCAACTGGCTACCCACTGAAGCTAAGCAGGGTTGAGCCTGGTCAGTATGAGACCTCCTGGGAAGCTATGGTTGCTGCTGGAAGTGGTGTTAGTGGGACCAACAGGGGGCACCCACCCTGTGGTCTGTGCGAGTCCTAATGCCCCAGTATAGTGGTGGGGACACTATACTGTAGTGGACGCCGTCTTTCAAATGAAAACCGAGGTCCTGACTCTCAGTGGTCATTAAAGATCCCTGGGAATTTCTCGATAAGGGTAGGGAGTTATCCCAGTGTCCTGGCCAAAGTTCTCCCTTCGGCCTTTACCGTGGCATCCAAATTGTCCCCATGTATGATTGGCTTGCACTTGCCCTGTGATGGACTGGCGTCCCGTCCAGGGTGTACCCTGCCTTGCGCTCATTGCTTGCCAGGTAGGCTCCGGCTTCCCGCGACACCATATGGTATAATGCGGTTTAGCAAATGACATGTCAATGATTATAATACAGTATTTATTGTATCTTAACCCTGTTATTATACCTCAGCAGATTGATTCATACATTCCATGATAAGGCAAAACAAGAGTAAATACGTTTTATTTTGCATTAATAAAATTGTGTATTTTATTCTTGTAATCTGCAGTCAGCTTGTCCACATATTGCCATTTGTTCCAACTGGCAGATTCTGATCTCTCAATTACTTACTTGAACACTTTCTGGGAGTCCTGTGTCAGTAACATCCCAAAGACACTTATTTTGTGGCATTAGGGAATAATCAGCTGAAAACAAGGACTTAGATCCCGGAGGGCTCTCCCCATCCCAAGGAAAGAGTGTGTATAGTGCGGAAGCCTTTTCATTTATAAGCAGGAAAAGACCGATGTAAAGTTCAGCGAGTTCACATTTTCTATGACAAACCTTGCAGATACTGCGCCTCTCATCAAAGTACAACAACACAATGTCAAAAAAAGAGAAACAATATATTCAATTTTCAGACAATAACAGCACACTGAACTGTACTCCAAGTGGGAATGTTAAATAGCTTGGGCTTTTCCACCATGTTAGAAAGTGGCTGCTTGACTTAACTTAGCAGAAATAGTCCTTTTATCTGGTTCTGCTTTCTAGAACTGTGAAACAGCCAGAGATATACAACATTCATGTAGCCCATAACACATACTGTAGCAGCTTCTACTTACTCCTAAACTACTATTTACAGAGTAGTTCTCACAATTGGGATAACTATTCCAATATGGGCTCATCCCAGCGCATCACTATTTGTCCCCAGCTCTGTGCTGCAACACAAAAGTAAAAGACGCAGCAGCATGGAGTCCAGCGCAGCTCTCCCACACCCAGCCCCTCGCCCTACCGGACTCACCTGCGACGAAGGTGACCCAGATCTGCATGCCCCAGGACACAGACAAGACCAGCAGGTGGAAGACTTTCACCAGCTCCGTGGGCTCCCCCTCAGTCGCCATGGCCGTCGTCCCTGCGGACCGGGACGAGAGCACACCTGGTCCATCACAGCGGCGGGTGTCCCGCGGAGCGCCATTCCCAGCCCTGCTGCCGGAGGCTCCCCCGCCTGCAGCCCCTCACGGCCTAACTGAAGCCTCAGTGGAACTTCATCGGAAGATTCGACTTTTTGTCTACTCCAAGACTTTACTTAAGACACGCAGTTGCTGCAAGGCAACCTCCAAGATGTTCAAGAGAAAATATTAATCCTGTCATTAAGGCCATCAAAGGGGAACTGCAGTCCCAATTTCTCAGACCAGTTATTAAATCTTGGTAACAAAATAAATCCATTAATGTTACAGAAAAATGACACAAATTTCAGATTAAGCACAAAATTGTGAGTTTTGTGAAAGGTCTGCAAGTTGTCATGTTGTCACAAACTTGCTTTGAGTTCCTATGGATTGCGACGTGATGCAGCCCTTCCCGCTCACTAGTCACTGTATGATGTAATGTGATGTACTGTGTGCAGCAGACATTTCACGGAAGAAATGTTCCAATGTGATCTGCATCCAGAGGTAACAAGTAGTATTTTTTAGCAAAACCGTCTCGAAGTCAAGAGCAATATTTCGACTGGATTAAAAGAGATTTATTCACAAGCCTGCTTGTTTACAGTGTGATAGGACTGCTTCACTTCACCGGAGGTTTTGATGCCTCATTCTGAATCACAGAACATGGCACTGTGCATACCTGGACACTTCATCTATTTCGTGATGTAAATTGGAGGTTTAACATGTTACTGTGTACATTTTACTTTTATTGTCATTTGAAATGCACTCATCAATGCCGATTCTTAATAAAAAGAATTAATTAATTAAAGAATTATATTTTTTAATTATAAAAATAGCCCCGCAGTTCCCCTTTAAGCATTCAGTTGTGGAACTGAGAGCTGGGCTGGAGCAAAGACCAGCACGTGTGGGCATCCAACATTAGAATTAAACAGGGGCGCTGTAAAGCAGGAGATTTTTAATGGCCACATCCGAAGGTATGAGCCCCAGCTAGCTTGCATGGCAGACGATGCCCAAGGGCCTGCCTTTCCCAGGAGAATCTCAGGCAATCTGCTCCAACAAACAGCACTTCGGAGGAATGTTACAAACAAGGAGAGCCCCGTCTGGTAGTTAGCAGCTAATTGTTCAGAGGAGCACATCCAGCTGTTTCTTGTAAGAAGCCAGAGCTTTGTCTTCAACAACAGCCTGTTCCATAATCCCACCACACTCTGTGTGCGGCTCCTGTTCTCAGATTGAATGCACTGCTACCCAGCTCTCTCTTATGACTGTCTAGTGTGTCCTCCCTGCCAATACTGAACAAGTCTGCTGGGCTGATGTTGTCAGCATCTTTGAGGATCTTTCATACTTGGATCAGGTCCACCCACTTGTTCCGTTTTCTGTTCCCAGACTAAAACCGTTCGGGTCTTTCCCCAACCCGAGTAAGAGGTTCCCTTGAGCCTGGGAAAGTGGCTGGGCAGTGTGTTCCAAACCTCACCTCCCACCTCTTCCCATTACCTTGCCATGATTCGCCATAGAAATAAAAGGGCGGTGTGGTGGCTCTGTGGCTAAGGTTCTGTGCCTGTGGCTGGAAGGTTGCTGGTTCAAATCCCATGACCGGCAGAGGAATCCTACTACCTTGGGCCCCTGAGCAAGGTCCTTAACCCCAGCTGCTCCAGGGGCACCGTATAAATGGCTGACCCTGCGCTCTGACCCCCAGCTTCTCTCCCTGTCTGTGTATCTCATGGAGAGCAAGCTGGGGTATGTGAAAAGACAAATTCCTAAGGCAAGAAATTGTATATGGCCAATAAAGTGATCTTATCACCCTCACTTTCCGGTTCAAGTCGCAGAATTTGAGGCACCTCACATTCTCAGTCTCTCCCTGCTGGTGTGTTTGTGTGCCTCTCCGGCTGACACACGCCACACACACATGCCAGCCCTATCTGAAGGGGACACACGGGGCAGCAGTGCTGCAAGGCTCAAGCACACCTGACAGCTCCTGATTACAGCCATTTCTGCAGGGAGAGAGCCATGAAGGAGAGCCTGACCTCCCGGAGATAAGAAACTCAGTTTCTCCCGTGATCACGGCCAGCACAGCGCCTGGGGTTGCGGACCACAGAAACAGCCGTGCCGGGTGTGCGATGTGAACAGGTACCATTCTCTTAAGGCGCAGCCTTGACTAAGGTGGCCTTAATAACATGGGACAAAACCAGCTGTCTTCTGTATTCAGCACTGGCTGAATGGAAGAACCGAGCAGAGAAGACTACATGGAATTCAGAGTACAAGAATTCAGAATCCTCTAAGCACAGTCAGTGCAGGACTTCTTCTGAATGAACAGCCAAGCACACGAGTGAAAGCTACAGGGAAGAGCATTAAAAGCTGAGAGCAAGCAGCAACAATTTACACAAAGGGTGGTAGGAGAGTGGAACAAGCTACCCAGCCATTTTGCTGGAGCCGGTGTGCTCATTTCCTCATTTATTTCAAGAAACAGCTGGATGAGATCCTGCATGAATTAGCTATGAACCACCACACAGGCTAGATGCACTGACTGGCCTCCTCTCGCTTGTAATCGATCCGAATAACTGTTTCAACTCTTTGTTGAAAGGTGCACGTGTATTTTCGCTGTCGAACCTTTACCATCTTCTAAAGGAAAACGACAGTTTGAATGGGTGTCTATTCGCCTTTCAAAAGGAAAACTCCGTCAGCCCAGACCCAAACAGAGCGCAATGTTTATTAAAACGATGTTTATTAGTAAAGGCAATGAATGCAACGTCTACGTGAAACCGACCGTCGCAAAGATGAGTCAGCACGGCACCGTTGTAGAGACTGCAATTTTTTTAATGTGGTTTCTCTTCAATAACAGAAACGGATTAAGTTATGCTTAGTGATTTAACAACAGCAACAAAAATCATTCTCCTGCCCATTGTCTCGTGTCAAAATCCTAACAACAACACTACAGAGAGGTCGCAGTTATCCGTCGCTTTAAAAAACTCCGTTCAACAGGCTCAGGTATACAGTTTTTGTGCTGTGGCCAATATTACTGGTTGGACGCCTGCCTTACGTTTGGTTTGGAAGAACTAAGGGTCAGTATGGACTTTGAGTTCCGTGAACTAGATCACAAATTGTTTGGTGTCATTCGAATCTCATGTTTACAGCGTCAGCTGGTCATTTCTTAAGTACTGGCTACAAAGTTTCGCGTACACTCTACAGTACGTCAAATTATTGGCAAGGCATACGTGATCTGTCGTTATATAATACGGCGCCTATCCCGACAGCTAATGACAACCAAGTCCCTCGGATAGGAGTAAAATTAAAATCAGAAACGAAACTTTGCAATACACCCGCGTCTAATTCCTCTTGGACACACTGCCCCAAACTACAATATTTTTATTAAAAAAAAACATTTTTAAAAACGTGACACAATTTAAGCCAACCGTAAAATAAAGGAGCAACTGAGTTTAACAGAATACTTACTAGTCCTTTGTAAACTTAGAAAAATGTATTTCTTTCGTCGGCAGAAGTCCTGTGAAGATATCAATTGGACATTAAACTGCAGGAGTCGTGCCCGCGCACCCTCACCTACTTCACCAATGAGACCCTTGCCCCCCCTTCTAACATTAACCAATCAAATCTCTTTATATTGAATATTAAACAGAACCGTTCTTCACAGGAGCCAATCATACACGTAAACAAACGTATTAATATACATAAACATGCCCCTTCAGGTATGCCATACGGTGGCTCGTAGGACTCAAACTTCCTCTTTTTCAAAACGTTTTTTTCTTTGGCTTTGTTTCCAGAACTATGCCAATTCACTATTCTTGCTTCTCCACACTTTGTTTAATTTAAGTGTCGTCTAGCTCCGGTCCTGGAGAATCTGTCTATGTACGTTAATACAGCAACCCCTGGAGAGCGGGAAGAAGTTGCTAAACTGGTTAAATTAAACTGGTAACGAGGTGGGATGACCAGTACGTGACTGAGCCGCACTGACCCGAGACTAAGAAAACATTTCAGTCAGCTGAGCCCTTACTCGCGGAGTGATGCAGCACTACCTGCATCACAAAATGTATTTGGATCAAACTGCCCCATCCACGATGGCGAAGCAGATTCAAGGGGATCGTCTCTGCGGACGAGAGCCTTGGATTCATAAATTAGCGCAACCCAGTGAACGAGATGGATCTGAATGGTCTCCTCTCTCTGCAACGTTTGTCTACCAACTTCTGTTCTTACCATCGTTTAATAGCGATGGATTTGTTAGGGCGCTCCTTACAATCCTGCTGATAAATTAGAACGGTTTGTTTGTTGACTCTGTGCTCCAATATACAGGACATACTAACGCTTGAATAATTATTTTTAAAAATGCTACAGCCTCATATGCTGTGCTACAAAACAAATAAGAAACCCTTTACTGGAATGATTATTAATACTGTTCCGCGGCACAAGTGACAAACTCTATTGTACAGCAAAGCGACATTTTTAAGCTGGAGCAATGCCCTGGAGGCAATAGTTTTACTTTCAACAAGTCTAAAAAAGCGTATTCTTGTTGTGCACGCCGTGTTTCCCAGGCATAATATGCATCGTGGATGAAGCAAACATCTGGATAATGTGCAGCCCATAAGCGAGACCACCTGAGTGCTTCTTTTATACATCCCAGACACACTGAGCAAGCTCACCGTTAACAAGCCACGGCTATCACCCACATGAACACTTGAGGTCGCAGTCGGCTCTCAAAACCAGCCGCGCGAAGGTTTTCATTGGAAAACAAAAAGGGAAGAGGAATCCAAAATAATCGGCAGGTCGAAGCGCCAATCAGAACACAGATGGTCTTACCAAGGTGACCAATCAGATTAAAGGTTTGGCGAAGACTTCCGGAATCAGATGTAGTTTCCTTTTTGTGGGGGCTGCGTGTGTTCGGCAAGATTAGGTAGACGTGATAAGGTAATCACTTTTTTTAATTACGTTAATTGTTTTTAAAAAATGGCTGTCGTCGACCACGGCATTTAATTAAAGAGCGAAAAAGTGCAAATAGCTAAACTAGGGAAGGAGGGTGAGTAATACGTGATCCCCAAAGAATCGCAGCTGGGGACTTCACGACGAGATAAAAAACACCATGTGAGCGGTTTTAGATGGTGAGCTTTAGCAATTAATTGTTGAGTGAAATTATCAATTCAATTGTTTCCTTATTCATCGGTAAGTAATGCGATGGCTCAAATTATTCGACATGTTCGTTAGGTCGCACAGCTCCTGTGGAAAGTGCTGAAATGTTTAAAGAATGAGTTACTGCAGTTTAATCTTTGAAATGAGCGCAATTTACAAGGCTTTTCTTCCGTTGTGGTTGCCTAGCAGACACTTAAAGGCGAAAGTCGGGCGATTACATAAAGCGTAGAAACATTAAGACACAATAAATACGTCGTTACATTCTTTGTCATATCCGGACAACTGTTTTTTTTCCTGTTGGGTTCAGTCGGATTTCGTTTTTCGCTTTTGGGGTTCGTGGAGTATCGGTTGCAACAGCACGAACCGTATCTTACTGTGTTGAGGCAGAACGAGTTTCGCCCTGTTTTGTAGGTAGTAGAGGACACGCTTTTCAAGTTGTGCTCCACAGTTCTGGATACAGGGTGTACCCACGCGTCACAGATCTCCTAGATGATCTCCTCTCTTTCAAAACATCGTGGGGGAAAATACTCAAACTAGGATGTAATGGATAAAGAGGTATTGAAGAGTGCAATAGTTTTATAATGGGCCCAGAGAAAACTGGAGTTCATCTATGCCTTGACGTATAGGCGAATCATTTGATAAATTTCTCTGTTCTCAGAAAAAAAAAACGTGGGAGACCACTTATCTCGCCTACCATTAATGTATTGTGTTGTGTTAATGGGGTTGACAAATGGGGAGTTTAGGAACCCCGATATTGTCGTTGGTAAGGAACGTTTCAAGCTGGTGGGGTTCCTGCCTTTGCTGTATAAAAATTGCCCAACTGATATTCGGCTCTTCTCAAGCCTAAATCGTGGCTCCCAGCTTATTTCCAGTTACTAAATTCGCCCCCTATTAATTCTTTACCTGCAGTGCTTCTGACTGGGCTCTGATCTGTTTTGCGGGAACTGTTTCTTTACTGAAGTCTTTTAAGCATCCAGCTGTTAAAAAGACGTATTTTTTTCAATAAAGAAAACAAGCCTTAAGTAAAATAAGCTTAGACTAAATTGTAGACAAAGTCAAAGTAAGAAACCAGGTTAAACGCCTGATGGACTTGGGACAAAAGCCCGAAGGTGCTGAGATTCTGTGGACTGGCCTTGCCTCGCTCCCCGCTGTCCCCGAGTGGGACTTCCTGTGCTCAGCCTCGCACGGTGATTGTCTTTTCCGCCCCCCCAGTTAGAAAATGGGCCGCCGCAAGTCGAAGAGAAAGCCCCCCCCCAAGAAGAAGATGACTGGAAACCTGGACACTCAGTTCACCTGCCCCTTCTGCAACCACGAGAAGTCCTGCGATGTGAAAATGTAAGGATCCGCGTTACTGCCGGGGGCCGAACCCTAGAGTGTCTTAGACAGGGTCCCTGAGCGAATGACTTGTCAGCAAGAGGAATCATTAACACGAGGGCACTTTTTAGAGCAGGTATTTATTATGCTTCATTCACAAACCATCCCTTTTTCGGGTGCAGCCTGGAGGGAAGGCAGGAAAGTTGTACTTGCGTGCAGCTTTGGAAAAGTTATGTGGACATATAACAGGGGAGCAACTTGGCAAGACGTTTTGAAAGTCTTCTCGCTCACAAGTCAGGATACTACAATCCAAGGGGGTGCCCTTGACTGAGAGACAGTCAGTAATTTACGTTGATGGATCTCAGATGCCAAAGAGTGTAATAGTGTACTAGCGCGTCCTCGTAGAGAAGAACAGTGTCTTAATTGGAGATGTACAGACATGTCTTCTCAGAGGGCCTGTCTATGTTCATGCTTCTGGATATCTGTATTTTTTTTCTCTCTGTCGCAGGGAACGAAGTAGAAACACCGGGATCATATCCTGTACAGTTTGTTTAGAAGAGTTCCAGACCCCTATAACCTGTATCCTTTACAAACACCTGCATCTGTCTGTTCTGTGCTCTACAGGAGCTGGATAGTCTCTTTTGCCGGTCTGCACGGGATATATCAGGGCAGAGAAACTCCGCCACCTTTCAGATCCAGCTTGAGTTAGAGTAGATGGGGGTTCTCCTATCCTGAACAGCAGGATGACGGAGGTTGTAGCATCATGACTGAATCAGAGATCGAAGCTAGGAGACTAGGTGGCACCTTGAGTAAGGAGAAGTACAAGCTGCAGCTCTAACACAAACCTTGCTGTGTGTCAAACTGCCAAGCCTCCTTGTACTCTTCCTTCACATGAGAAACAGATCAGGTTAGAAGGGACTTTAAAAGAGTAGGTGCTGATGTACAGTTTGTCCCTTAATTTCATTCATGCTCCGTGTGCAGTCTATGTTCTCTGAGGTTTGGGCCTGCGTCATGTCACTAACTGTGACTGGGTCTCCAGTCCTCTCGACGCTAAAGGTAGGATCAGTAGGACAGGGACTCCTGCCTCCTTTCCTTTTAAACAAAATGTTAAAAATACAAAAACCACAACTATACCATGATGGTGTTCAACAAGAAATAGTAGGCTACCTGACTGGCATCCATCCAGTATCAGATATTCCTTAAGAGGGTTGCATTAGACCTTAATTAACTCAACGAGCTTATCTTCTGGGGCGAGAGAAGGCTGTGAGCCATCAGTCAGTTCCTGTTTTCTTACCAGATTTCTACATCTGGAATGGGAGGGGGAATAAAAGCAGTCCATTTCTTTAACGATGTCATCAGATCTCTCGGAACCTGTGGATGTGTACAGCGATTGGATAGACGCCTGCGAAGCAGCCAATCAGTAGCAGGCCCTGGACGAGGGTGTGTGGCCTGAAAAGAGGAACTGTTGCAGAGCTCTGAATTTCAGTCTGGGAGAGAGATTCACAGATGATTATAAAACTGAACTTGTCAACTGGGGTTAATAACTTGCCCCTGACCTTCAGTTGTTACTGTAAATTCCGCTCTTGCCTGTGGCTCTGCAGGACTGGATTCAGCCAGTAGCAAACTAAAAAGAGTTTTGAGGAAACCATGGCTTAACAGCCACTTACTGTAGGCAAGCCTTGCAATTTAGAATGTTTTTACAAAGTTCAAATTCTATATTTTCTGTAAATGAGGTGTTTTTGATTTTTGGTAATTCCGTAAAAATCAGCCAAATTGTGTAATCATTAGTTTCTCTTCAATCTTAAACAAAATGCATTACTTATACATTTCTTTTGTATCTCTGAATTACCTGTGAGTGAATGGTCCATTTTCATTTTTTTAAAGATGCCTTTTGTCTAGAGAGGCTCATGCAGACTCAGTGGTGGCATTTTCCATTACCATCAACTTAAGTGCAGAAAGTGAAATATGATTTTTCTTTGTGTGATAAACAAATGTTGAATAAATTATCTTCGCAATACGAAACAACCGATTGTCAGATCATGATGTTGAATAGTCTTGTACCTACTGCTTTTGCATACATGAATGATCAGCGCTGCTGGACTGTGATGTTAAACTATGGAAACAAATCTAGGACTATTCCAAATTTAAAAATCCACAGCTGACTTTGTCCAGAAGTTATGTGATTAAAGGGGATTGGAGTTTTTAGCTTATGACTCGGTTGTGACAGATATGAAATTTTACCAGCCTCTGCCTATGACGACAATTAGCAGATCTAAAAGCTGCTAGAGCTCATACCATGAACAGGTAGTGTGTATGCCACCTACTTCTCAATTATTAAACCCCAGAGTTTGTAATCAGTGAATTAACAAGCTCAGGAACACAGGACACACCATTGGTTGAACTGGGCCAGGGCTATCCAGTACACAGTACCAGCATGGACTAATAACTCTGCTGTTTACAATTTTAATCAAGTCAGGTGTCAGAATCCACCTGAGTTTAATCTGTAACACTGAACACCATCCCGTTTTAATAAGGTATGGTGAGTTCGTGCTCAGCACACTACAATTTCCAGAACACAGCCTGGCCAGTTAATAATGTAACAGATGTGCAAAGTTTCAGACCACGAATTATACACTCAAATAATCTGGATTGTTACATTTTTGAATGAATTCCACATTAATGCAAACGATCAGTCTTATGGATATATTTAATCCTGTAATTTAATGTTGTGAATTGAGAAATTTCTTCAACAGGCTTTCCCATCAAATTAATCTGATGAAATTTTTTTAACCTTTCCCCAGAGTACGGAGATCAGTTTCTCCAACAGTCCCCTCTTAACAGCCCATCATCAAAATAGGACTTGGATACAGATACTTAACATTTTACTAATAAACAGGCCTGTTTCCAGCAAATATTTAGCCAACACTTTTTTCCCCACCGCAAAGTTCATCAGGGCCGCTGCTCCACACCGGTGCTTTGCGTTGAGAATTGTGTAGGGAAATGAAGTCGACCTGCACCTGCGGGCTCGAACGCCACTCACCAGGATCGCCACGGCAACAGTGCCGCTAGGCTGACGCTGGTGACCGATAGACCAGTCCAGGTTGTGGACCTGAGGACGCGTTTGTCTGTATCGAGAGGCTCTACAGGGTGGATCAACCGGCACTGCCAGTAGGGCTCCCTTTCTTAGCTTTTAGTAGGTCATCACATTCCCTCATGCCCCTTGTTTATAATTTGCCACTGTCCTTGAGCTCCTTTTCACTGGATGACTAAGTGTCAGGTCAGTGCCAAATATTTATCGCTAAGCACCATTAGCTCTCGAGGCCTCGTTCCTCTGTCCTGTTTGGCGATGAGTAACAACCAAGTGAGCACTCAGCACCCCAATTGTTGAGCACCCACCTTTATAGACTGGGACACAGGTAAAATTGCCTAGTGAGGCAGATTAAAATCCATGAATAATTTAATCCTCTCTAGGGCCTTCTAGCTACAGGCTGTTTCTCCTGAGCTTTGTACAACAAATGCCAAATATTCCCGACTTTACTTCCTAAAAATCACTTCACGGACCACAAAGTTGGATCAAAGAGCTAACACACAAAAGATGACCAGTTATCACTTTAAAGAGCAATGGTCACCCCTTGTCCGAGATGAGAGCACTGGGCGCGTGACGAATGGACAAGAACAAAATGTTGGGCTCTGAAGACAGGAGGAAGAATTATTCCAACAAAGAAAATCGAGAAAAAAAAGCCAAAACAAATGCAGGAATTTAAAAAGTGTTTATTAACATTTAACATTCTCATTCCTGGTGAAATACAAGGACCACCTATTCTGAAAACTGACCAAATGTCATCGCAGCAACAGCTGTCAACTTCTATATTAAGACTTTCAAGGTTGGTTGAATCATCATTGTGGAATTTCGGTTTTAAACTGCTACACATATTATTAGTGCTCTGCTTATGTGGTGCTACTGGGTTTTGTCAGCTCAAGAAATCCTGTGCTGTGATCAGTCACAAAGCTGTATGGATAAAAAGAATTTTGACTAGAGAAAGTTGAAAGGAAATGGTCACCATTACAAAGCTACTAATAAAGATGGCAAACATTAGAGCTGGAAATCCTGTCCTTCTATACTGCCTGTTTCCCAGGCAACCAATTCAGATAACATGTGTGCTCCCCCACTCATCAGTACAACAGCTTTGATTTAGAAATGTCTGTAATGTTAACAAGATGCACATGAAATAACCAATGCAATAGGATACTGTGATAACAACTTGTCAAGGCAAGTTCACACCTTTTTGAAGGTGCTTCTTTACAGTGCTTGCTGATGGCGCGGGGGGGGGGGTGTAGCTTAGAGTTTGGAGGTCATCTTCAGAATTAGCAGTCATGGAGTGGGGATTCAGCAATGGTAAAAATCAAATGACTTTGGATAGCACAGCTGATCAGAAGCCACCATATCTCCAATTCACAACACTTCCCTTCAGCCCAGTGCATTGGCACTGTAGGGAATGGAGCGCCCTCTAAAGACCAAACAAGGCATCTCCTGCTGGGCAAAATCACACTGTCCACTTGGACAGAACTGTGTTGAAGAAGAGTGTGAGCCTAGGAGCAACTTTTTGAAGGGGCAGACTTTTGGGGGGCAGAAAGTATTAGTACTTGATTTTTTTGTCTGCTCTTTACCAGTGCAGCCAAATCAAATAGTTTTGCAGAATGTTGCAAGGGGCGGGATTACAGAATGATTTTGAGTCAGCATGCAACAGAACAGAATTAAGAGATGCAGGCTTCTATTGCATTGGTCTCCAAATAGTACAGTGTCACAGTACACTACTGCAGCAGCCTCTTGGATAAGAACATGCAAAGCCATAACACGAGTTTCAATGACACTGCAAAACAGTGATTCATTAACACATGAAATGAATACATGAATCTCATTCTTGTGGATGGCTTGATGGGTTACAACAGCTGAAAATAGTAGGATAGACACAGAAAGCCTAGCTTTTTGCTGTAAAAGCTGTCTAGCCCACAAAATAAATAACCACACCGTCTGAATTACAAGTTCTACAAGGGACATAGACTTTTCAGCCAGTCTAGTCTGACCAGATGTGCCTGGCCATATTGAAGCAGGAGTTCAGATAGTACATTTTCACAACTTTCCCACCCACTCCAGGTGATAGCTTTGTGTACTTTGCAAATTTGGATGGATAGACCTCTATAGACATTCAGAACTACTCAATGCACGTTAGGAATTCCCCCTTTTCCAGCACCAAACCAGCAAAACGGTTTCAGACACTAGGTGGCAGCCTTGGGCTGCTTTAGGGAAATGAACAGTTGTTTTAACACAGCAGAAATGTACACACAGATTTCCCCCCGTGTAAAAAAATAAAAAATCACATTTTAGAATGCAGATTTCAGAGGATCTCAAGGAGCTCTGTGAAAGAAAGGAACTCTGACTTCACCATCACCGTTTGCACCAATGCACCACGTTTACATGGGAACCATCTACATTTTAACCTGACCTGAGCTACAAAGTTGATTTCAACAAACTAATGGCACACTGGTCTGTTGTATTTAGTTTAAAAGAACACGTGGCTAAATTCTACAATTATTATTAAAGCAGATTACTGTAACTGGGATTAGTTAAAGCACATTCTGTCACCCTCTTTTAAGTCACCAGAATATTCATGAAAATGTGACTTTATGCTTCAAATCCAGACCTTCGCACTTAACAGTCTGCACAGATGCATGGGAAGACACACAAAACCTGGCATCTATCTGCGAGTGATGTCAGATTGTCATCACTGTGACAGGATAACTGCTGCATACAGGGACCTCTCTCTAAATTTGTCACTGTACGAACACCCGAAGACAGCAGATCTGCCCTGTCAGTGTCAGTGATGTGCAAGTTAAAGCTAATCAATAGCTGTAATTGTGTCCGGTTCCTGCCTACAATTCTAGGTATAGGGTGTTATTGCCTAAAAATGGGCACTGTTTTGCACAGGACGCAGTACCATCTCCAGATACTGGGTCAGTTCAGGCCAGAAAATGCAGTTGGATTCTCTGTGCTCCTTCCAGGCAGATTTATAGAATTCCACCCACTCAGTACAAACATCATGCTCATCACTAAGACCCCTAGGAGCTGAGGTCAAAGGTCAATGTATTTGTGGGAGAAAACATGGTTTGGGGGAATGTCTGGAACACAGAAGTCCAACTCACTTCCAGGAAGGTCTTTGGTTTTTGATTCGTGTTCCAACCCAATGTAAATTAAAATAATTTGTATAATTATTTTCTTACTGAGATGCACATAGGGGGTTTTCTTAAGATCTTTTACAGCTGATCACTCAAAACATTCACTTCAGTGAAAGTTACCCAATAGAAAATTTTGGAAATACTACATCTTTGCAATTAAACGATCAGAGGCACTGTGTACGTCCGAGATCTTGGGTGGGAAAAAAAAAAGCAAGTAGTGTCTGAACTAATACAGGCTGTTACAGAAACCCTGTAGAATGCAAGGCACATGAGCCATTTTGGTATGGTGACCTCAGCTTGAGTGAAATTGACTTCTTTTGGAGGTAAAGGATGGGGCAGATCTTATATTATCCGGCCCCTGTTTTGGATTAAAGAGATCAAGATCCCTATTGCTGAAGTTCTTACGGGTGGATTGCATGTTCTACAAAAGATGAGGTCTGCTAACAGCACAGCAATGCCTTAAATTGCTAGATCTCCGCACCTAAGAAAAGCCAGGTTGGTATTTTAGAAATCCGAGGACAAAGCATTTGTTGGGGGTAACGCAGAAGCAATTCCATTAGGATGTTCCCACACCACTGAGCCCTCCACCAACACAATCAACAAGGCTGGGGATGAATCTACTGTACTCCAGACAGGGCTCCAATAATCACAGTAAAATCTGGGTTTTAAAAATTACAATACTTGGCAAGTATGGATTATTTTTTGGTCACTTTTAAAAATCTTTCAATACTTTAAAACAAAGTTAAAATCACCTACTGACAAGAGCCAGAACTAGAAATGCAGGGAGGAGCTGGGAAGGAGAGAGGAAGGGATACTCGCCCTAGTGCCCACGCCAGTATGAAAGGCGGGGCAGGGCAGGTCGGATCGGGCTGGGTCCGACGCCCACGCACCGCTCTAGTCAGAGTAGTTCTGGTAGCTGGAGTCGTGGTCGTAGGCGTTCTCGCCGTCATCAAGGTAATCCGGGGAGACGCAGTACTTTCTGTCGAAGACCTGACGCGGGAGCCCGTAGACGGTCATGCCCTGCTGCGATGCCATCTTGTTGGTGCCCATCTGCAGCGAGACAGTGCTGGTGTCGCACTTCTCCATGCCCAGCTTCTGGTCAAAGATCTGCCGCTTCGTGCCCGGGGCGGTCATGCCAGACTGCAGGGGGCAGAGACAGGAAAGCATCACTTTTGACCCGAGGGGCCACTTCCTGTCTGCACTCTATCCCTCCTCCACCCTTGCCCCTAGCCCTGCCTCTCGCACTCCTAGTCTGCTCTCCTTCTGTTGCTGCCCGAGCTTGTGGGAACTCAAATCTTCCTGTTCAGAATTTCCCATGTTTCGCCCTGAAGCACCCACCCAATAGGTTTTCGCATGGAGGGCAGCATCCAAGCTTGTGAAGCACCGCGCTCGCCCGCCTGCCCCTCATAGCCCTTCATCTGACAACATCACAAGCTCAGTGGAGCATCTCATTGACATCACCTCCAGCCTGTGGAACCCTGGGAGTTTCAGGAATTGCTGGTGTTCAACCGGCTGGTGTAGACTCGCTAAATCAAACCCATTCCCTACAGCAGCATGAGGCCAAGCCGATAACAGAATACAAGGCTCACAGTGGCCACAGATGGGTAAAGACTCGAGGCAAGTGGGTTACTGTTGTGTTTGTGCTCACCTGGTTTGCTCCCTTGTTGGTGCCCATCTGCAGGCTGATGGTGCACTGGTCCATGGGCTTCTCCACACCAGTCTTGGGGTCATAAAGGTGACGCCGAGTTCCGTACGAGGTCATGCCTTTTTGGCTGGCAAACTTATTGGTGCCCATCTAGAAAGAAGGTTGGGGTCGGGGGGGGGAGGGGGGGGCAAAGGAAAACTGTCATTCTCCATGCATAAGCAGAATGCTGGAAGCTGGGTGAAGGTCTCGTGAAATTAAGGAAGAGAGTCACAGTTAACAGGAGGTTCCTTGCTCAAGTCCTGGCTCTGTCACCGACTCACCCCGTGCCACCCTGAATGATCTGCCAGACCTCCTCATGCCCCCGTGCTTTGGGCAGGTTGAAACCAAAAGCGTTCCCGCTAAGGCAACACTCTGGCTATGGGCATTGATGGAGGGTTGATCCACAAGTCTTTACAAGTCCCCTCTGGACAACAGAACAGGCTGAAAGATTAGAACCACCTTCTCTAGAGGTTTGATTCCCACCCTTCCCTATCATTCCCTTACACAACTTCACAAATGCATCACACACATCTATCAGACAGTCCTTCTTTTCCCCAGTCCAGACAGGGCTCTGACCTGCAGGCCGATGACATTGCGCCCCTCCTTCAGCTTCTCAGAGTTGAAGCGGCGCTGCTGTTTCTCCGCGTATTTCACCCCCATGTCGTGCTTCGTGTGGAAGCCCTTGGTCTTGGCCTGATGGAGTGGAAGAGCACAAGTCACGCCAGCAGCTTCAGTCTGCCCTCTGGTGCCCACAAAGGTTATTGCATGCAAGTCTGGAGACAGGCTGTGCCTACAAAACTTCCACGACAAATGGTCAGGAGCTGACTAGCTACAGGTTAAATCTAATGAATTGTGTTGGTACAGGGGTGAAATCAAGACGATTCATGGCACCTTTGCAGTAATTATTACCCACTGATTGGATACATTCTTTGTATCTCCCTGAACACAGCTGTTGAGCTGTCCAAGGAAAAAGAACATGAAGATTGCAGTTTATTAGAGAGAGATCCACCTATCTCTCCTTTTCCAGGAAGTGGTTATCCACAAAGGGGCATGCTGTGTCAGAGTAAAGGGTCACAAGGCAGGGCACACTTGCATTCACGGGGCAATTTTGAAATGGAACAAGTAATCCAGACAGCATGAAACCTGAGCACCCAGCAAAAAAAAAAATGCATGTGAAGGCAGGGAAACCGTGCAAACTCCACACAGAAAGCACTCAAGAACTGAACCCAGGACCCCAGAGCTGTGGGGCTACTACACTCACTACTAACTCACTGCACCACCCCTCATCGAGGCATTTAAAAAATCTGTACTATTTTAACAATAAGCCTAATCCCTCAGTTTGTGGTCTTCTGATAT
Organism: Atractosteus spatula; assembly: GCF_055471065.1. Lineage (NCBI taxonomy): Eukaryota > Metazoa > Chordata > Actinopteri > Semionotiformes > Lepisosteidae > Atractosteus > Atractosteus spatula. The sequence goes on from NC_142719.1 coordinate 18,101,473, forward strand.
CCCAATCTGTTCACTGTCCTATGCGTGCAGATTAAAAGAGCCAAGTGTTTTTGAACAGAGGAGATCACAGCAGGATTGGATACAGTATTCAAAATGTTGGAAAGAAGGGGCAGACAAAGAAAGAAGTCAATTTTGTTACCCCAACTGAGAAACTTTGGACAAAAAAGGAAAAAAAAATTGATGTTTGAAATTTGAAAATTGACATCCCTCAACTACGCCTTGGAAATCTTTGAGGCCATTTCTTTCAGTCAAAGGTTAATAGCGCATGAAATCAAAGCCACCAAACGGCCAGCCAGAGAAACAGTATTTTGTCCGTCTTACCACTCCAGCCAGGGCGATGAGCGTGCTCTGGACCTGCGTGTAGTTGAAGTTCTCGAACAGGTCGTTGGCTTCGAAGATGTCGTGCTGCTTCACACCGTAGTCCGTGATGGCTTTGATGAAGTTCCCGATGTTCTCGAGCTGTGCAGGAAAAGAGAAACACACTCATCATATATCATCTTTGGACAAATAAATTAAAAAGCCAACAAAAGGAGGCTCTCCATCCTTGGTTCTTTTAAAGCCACAGGGTATTTGGCTCACATTCCAGCAAATACAAAACACAACAAATTGGAGCTGAGCGTAAAAGTAAAAGTAAAAGTAAAAGCATGATCGTCACACAAAACGCCCTAATACATGCACACACAGATTAAAAGGCACAACAAAGACATGCCCAGGTTTGTAATTTGCTCAGTTTAAGACTTCAAAATCCTTGCAGATAGCGATAAATAAATTGCTTCACCACCAGTAATGTCGAACAGGGAACAGAGGACAAACAGTACAGTTAGTGATGACTGAGGAAGACTTTCATTTCATTAATGAGGCACATCTCTACACAAAGGGTGGAAAGGGTATGGAACAAGCTATCCAGCCATGTTGCCACATGGGAGTTCTTCAAGAAATGGCTCATCCAATAATCCCATCCAATTAGCTGCTGGCAGTCTAATGAGCTTGGATCTGATAGCCCTCCACCAAATACAATACTCTTCTACATCACCTCCTCCTGTTTGTATCCTTTCTCATGTTTGAAAGATAAGATCTCTGACCAGGACGCTACAGATCCAGGACTGCAGGGCTCTGCTGTGGGAGAAGCAGGAAGGAGCTCATGGAGAAACACACCTGATGCCAGTTCTGGGGAGAGTTGTTGATCTTTTTAACCGATCCTGGCTGAAGCTTGTTGATCAACCTGTGAAAAACAGAGTCTTGATCAAGTACTGGTCAGTCAATACAGGAGCCATTACAACCAATTCCAGCCAAGGAGCTGGGGACAGCAAACCAATCTAGCCAAGCCAACTAAGACAAGCCAACTAAATAGTTGATGGATTATTAATGTATTTAGCTATGCAATGGAACAGCAGACTGTACCAAAGGCCTGCTCTGGACTGGGTAAGACCATCCTGCATGTAGATTCCTCTGGATTTAATATTATTGAAGTAGTGTCTGGGTCCCTGACACACTGTATTGTCCAAACAAATGTGCAAAGCAGGGTGATGAATGACATAAGAAGCAAATCAGTCATTTTTTGTTTTTACATGAGCATGGCCTTTATCTGCTCAGCTAGTATTCTAAATACTAAATTAGAAATTCTAAATGTCTTTCTTCTTTTTTTCCAGCATGGAATAAACCTATTACTTGTTCCTTAGTATTCTAAATATCCAACAAAACAAACCTAAGCCTGATTAAGTTTCAAGTCTAACCATTTATCGACCATTAACTGAATATGAATAAAAAACATAAACCAATGGCAGGCACCTTAAGTTTCTGAAGTCCTCCAGCATTTTATAGTTTTTCTCACTACATAATAGGTTGTCAGTTATGTAGTGGGGTCTCATTGACACCCAACTGTGATGCCTCTCCCATGACTGTGTGGTGTTTTATAGGTCACTGTACCTTTAGAACAGTGAGTATTTTGAGTAGTCAGGATTTTTCCATGAGGGTTTTTTTACATCAGACTACAAAAACAATTTGATTCAATGGACTGCTTGGGTTACAGAACACCCTAGGTTCAACAGGAACCGAGTTTGAGATTGCTGTGCTACACAAGGTATACTAGCATCATGCTAAAGTTAGTCTGAATTTCCAGCGTTCTTAGATACCAATTCATGAGTGATTAACCTGCTTCAGGAATTAGACCACTTTTTAAAGTTACTTTTTCCTAATCAAGAACTGTTGGAGATTTTACAATCATTCATAAATAGTTGTAATTTTTTTTTGAAGCAGACACCAAATAAAGGTTTTGTCGGTCAAGCTATTTGTTCAGCCCCTGAGAATCCAGCTGACACAGGAGCAGGGCTAGGAAGAGCTGCAGTGAGCTGCTGTCCTGTTGTGCTTTTGCCAATTCACAACTCTGCTCCCGAACCTCTGGCTGGAGGTGCGCAGGCGAGGCTTTCTCTGGGAGCAATGGGAGACACCGACTTTAAGCTCATGGCATTTTTTGCTTTTGATTTGGCAAGACATAATGCAGAGAGGAGGGGAAAAAAACGGGTTCAGCTGCAGCAGTATAGGAGAATCACAATGCGTGGCCAGCTAGCTTACTACAAATACCTGCCAATAAAAGGACTTCTCCATTTGAACAAAAAAAACAGCTCAACTGGAACTAGAGAAAGATCAGACAAACCAGACAGAACCACAAATGGCTCTGTTTGGTGATCAGGAAATCCAGTTGGCTTCTTGCAGGTGAAAACCCCCTGCTTTCACTTTTTTTTGCGTTAAGTACAGCTGTTGCAACCCAAATAGCACTCACAATGCTGATTCCCCAGGTGGGTGTACGATTGTGCAATCGGAAAAAAATATCTAGGCCGCCTCAAAGCCTATTACTTAACTTCCAGGATTTCAATGTCACCTTGCAACAATTACGAGCCTCTGTTTGGAATTTTTCTAAGGTCTGACACCATTGGTAACCAGCAGCAGAAAGCTCCCCTCAGCTACACCTGAACTTAGACATTCCCTACCATTTTCTGAAGTCAGATTTCACTGCTGCTACTCGTCCTACGAACTTACTGCAATCCCCTCCTTTTCTCCATTTAATTAACACAACCTCCCATTCTGCTGGAATGTTCTCTATTTATTACTCTTTAGGAGCAAATTTTGCATTCCCCCACACCGTCTTGGAAAGTAACACTCCAGGGGTATTTGGTATAAAATGGCCCTTAACAAACAAACTAACCATTTGTTTGTGCGGTTTTGAGGTACACCAGTCTCCCCTACTCACTCGCACAAGATGACTCCCTCCTTCAGGCTTTCCATGAAGTTGTCCCCGATCCTCCGACCCGTCACCTCCTCGATCCACAGGCGCAGCTCCTCCTCCTTCTGGGGGTCATACTTCTGGGCCAGCTGGGGTGACAAAGGTCAAGGGTCAAAGGGAATTCAGGAATAAAATCCACAGAGTGCCCTGTGCAGTTTATCAAAACAAAATTCAACTTGGTGCCAGAACCTTTTTCTTTTGCAAGATGCTGGTGACCAAACAAGATGTCAAAATTCATAACTATAATCCTCTTTTCCCAGGTAGGTTTAAATCTAAAACACATCATTCTTGCTCCTCCTTCTGAGTTAACAACCTTGCCTGGGAGGCTGAGCTACTGTGAATGACCAGGGATGTAATCCTGTATCATCACTGGGCTTTAGATCAGTGCTTCCCAGCTCTGCTCCTGGAGGAACAGTCTGCTGGGTTTCATTCCACCCAGGAACTACATCTGCAAAATTATTTAAATAGTTATTTCAGGCTAAGCAGCTCTTACTGGTTGATCAATTGATTGAGAAATGGGTTGGAATGACACCCATAATGAGAAGTTTTTATGTCTGCTGTTGTGCAATTGGTTACATTTCAGGTAACACCCCTGATTGAGGGCAGTGCTGAAACTCAGAAATCAGCACAAGGTTTATACCAATTACAAGCCCCATCTGACCTCTGGAGAGCTGAAAACCAACATGCAAATCTGCCCCAAACACACAGATGAAATAAATTAGCCCGTGATGAACTCAGCTGGAGCAAAAACTAGAATAGTGTTCCTTCGGGATCCAGGCTTTGGATAACAGAACCTGGAATCAGCTCTGGCCCTGAGAGACCCTAAACCTTATTGAGGACTTCTTCTTCATCTCCTTGTGCTTCACAGATCACCTAACAAACTCTTGAAAAGCGAGTGCCCAGCGAGTGGAGCACAGGCTCGGAGCACTGTGGTCCAGACTGTCCGGATCCAGGCTGGGCGAGGTCATTAACCAGCTGGTATCAGGAACCCCCGGCTGCCTAGTGCTGCTGGGATAGGCTGGGCTGCTTGATGAGGGGGAACCTCAGTTCGCCCTGCCACAGTGACCCTGAAGCCCTCCACAGTGGACAGTGGGGTAACGCCCTGCTGGTGCCACCTCACCCGAAAGGCACTGAGGAGCTGACCTCCCATCCGATCGCAGGTGGGCAAACAGTGGGCACAGGGTGGCAAACAGTCTTCATCCTGCTGGTGCCGATTCAGAGCGAGTGCACCTATCCCAAACTGGTAAGTTCAGGATATCCCCCCCAAAAAATGGCAGTTCTTATTGATACAAATAAAAATCTGAAAACGCAACAAAGAGAACGAAACACCCTGTGACATTCGCTCAGCATTAAGCGTGGTCTGGTCTTCCTCGTTGGTGCACGAGACCCCCATTATTATTTTGAAGTCGGCAGTCACCCCCCAGCCCCTCCTCCCTCCAGTGATGCTTTTAAAATTCCTCCCTTTTTTTTTCTTCTGACGGGGGAAGAGCACAGCCAACACAAACAGGTAGTCCAAAATCCCAACTGCACAATCCAACACACCAAACTTGGGAGAAACAGCTCCCGGCTGCAGCCTGGCTCGTCGAAAACCTGGCCTTTTACAGCTAAACAAGAACCCCGAGCTCCCCACCGCTGCCAAGCGCGTCTGCTGTTGTAATCTGCACTCACAACCGACAGAGTTTTTCCAGTTACAACCAAGGAGGGGGGGGGGGGGCTTTCACGGTCAGAGAAATTCAATCAGATTCCTTTGATCCAGCGTCTTTGAAGCAGATGGGCTCGGAAAACACCCCTCCCCTTCCTATTCCAGCCATCTTTTAAAAGAGCAGATGTATTTTTTTTTTTTACTTGATAAAAAAACCCCAAACACAATCCTGTAACGACTGCCATTGGTTATACGGCCCAGAGCACCACCCCGTCCTTAATACATTTGGCTGTGAGTGGGCCCAAGACTTAATTGCCATTCACTCATTTCTTGTGTTGTTTAACCACGAAGGAAACAAGTATTTGACCTCAAGTGGTTTGTTACCTTACGACAGAGCAGGTCTGCAGGACTGTTTCGTACAACATGGTCCGGGACGTCCTAACTCGTGCTGGTCTGTGCTCCAGTCCAGCTCTCGGCTGCACAATTAAACCCTTAATTGACTTAATAGGTTTCATGACCGTTTCCAGCTCTTACAACATGTTGGTGTTGTATTTATTTTTTCTGCATTTCCTAAGCAAATAAAAATGTAAACCCTGCAAATAATCCAATCAATTAACTCATTGCTTCAATTAAGTAATTAGGTTCGGCTGGAATGGAAATCCGCAAAGCAGGTGTTCTTCTGGGACCAGAACTGGGAGTCTCCAATGTTGTGTGCGCGCTCTGGGAAGGAAATGAAAAGGTCCGATGGTGACAATGTATGGCCAAGCAAATGATACAAGAGCTATATTTGAACATTAGACTGAAGAATACCCAGTTCACATTAGATCTGCAGATAGGAAGTGATGGGTGGGGGCACATTTCCAGCTCCCTCATCTCTGCTGAGCCAGGTAAAGGGGTCTGATCTATGATCGACGCCCACAATCCACAGTCCTTCTGCAACACCGAGTGTTCAATCTCAATCAAGGGGGAATTCCAGGCTCCAGCATGTTCTAAACTGTTTACACCAGGTCACAGCTTAAAAGCCTCAGCCGAGCGCGCCGATTCCTTATAAGGCGCCCGATGGGGCCGAGCACCTGCTGGCCTGGGACCCATCAGAGAGACAGCGGGATGCAGCCAGCTGGCTTCCTAGGGGGAGAGAGACTCGGCACGGATGCGGGGGTGTCCGTGGAGCCCGTCGCTGGACGGGACCTGGGTTCTTTAGTCGCCGATGTTGCTTTACCAGCAAGGACAAAGATGACAAAAAAAAAAAGGTGCCATGCCAAAGACTACAGACTCTTCGTTTTGATGTTTCCCTTACTCCTTCCTACCAAAGGTAATGGGTGGGAGGGATCATTAAAGGACAAATGCTGCTGGAAAAGGCAGAGGTCAGAGGCCGAGAACTGGAATTCCTAGTATGAATAGAATATAAAACTATGAATGATAACTCTGATGCTGCTAAGGCACAAGGATCTGGGTCTAGCAGGGCTGGATCCTGCAGGGATTAATATAGGGGGGCTCAGACTGTCAGGACCTGGATAGCCTGGAATCCTCGGATATCTCATATCCGATTTACTTCATCACCATAGCTGTGATGTGTCTATCCTGGCTTGGAGGGTTTTTAATGAAATGAAAAATTGATTATGCCCTGTAAATAATACATTTATATAGCGCCATTAAAAAATGGCTTCGCAAAGTTCTTTACAGAAAAAAAGATACATAATGAGAGGAGACGGTAGAATTACAGTTACAATTAGGGTTTGGGATACAGTGGGAAAGTAACAGGGCAGACAGAACCAGTTACATAAAAGCCCTTCTAAAGAAGTTGGTTTTGAGTATTGATAAACTTTCAGAGCTTTAGGGCATAGCAGGAGAAGGCCCTGGCACCCACAGAGTGTAGACAGACTTGGGGGACATATAGGAGTCCAGAATTAGAAGAATGAAGGTTGTGAAGTGGGGAATAGGATGATACTAACAAACAGGTACTAGACAAGAGCCTTATAGGTAGACATGAGGATTTTGAAGCTGATCTGTAATCTGACGGGAAGCCAGTGCAAACACTCTAGGATAGGAGTAACATGATCACTTGCACCAGACCTGGTCAGGATTCTGGCTGCTGAATTCCGGACATACTATAGCTTGTTCACTGTGGATTTAAAAACCTTGGCGAGTAGGGAGCTACAGTAACCATTTCCAGAGAAGATGAAAGCGTTGACCAGCCTTTCAGCAACAGTTAGCAACAATAAAGGATGAAGTCCGGCGATATCCCACCTTAGAATAGCTATAAATTACCTTAAGAAAAATCCTATACATATCAAACTAAGAAAACTAAAACTAAAAAAAAGAAATGCACTAGGACCTCTAGGAATTAAATCTGAGATGTCCGTTTTATAGATTTTTAACCCATCATTTACATGTGACAAGTGTTTCAAATAAATACAAATTCAGTGTGCAAAACAGGCCATGGGCCCTTGAGAAGGAGATGCTTGGAGGTCTTGATCCAATGGTATGGATGATGGCAAACATCTTTTACATATTGAATTAGTCCTGGGCAGCATGCTGCAGTGCAGCCTCACAGCTTTCAGGTCCTGGCTGCGATTCCAGGGGGCCTTCTGTTTGAGGTCTGCATAATCTACTCTCACTTTCCAAAGGTTTTCACCAGAGGGTTCTTAATTGTCACCTTCATTGTGGTCTTCTGATGGACTGATACCCCCCTGATGTCAGTGTACAAGAGTTCATTCTCTCAGTTCTGCCTTGTCCCCTGTGCTTCAGGGATCAGTGTATCTGCCTTTATCCAGCATCACCTGTAGAGACCAGTCAGTACAGAACAGCTCACAAAAATGGATTTTAAGTCTTATCTGAAGGATGCAGCTCAAGAAGGCTTGAGAACTTGCCAAGGGTCAATGGACAGAACCCAAGTCTAGGCTCTTTCAGCTCTCAGTGACCCCCACCTCCTCCCAGGTGCCTGCAGGAATGCAGTGCTTTCAGAGATGGACTCTCTTCCAATGAGCAGTGGTCCTCCGTCACCGGGCGGGGCCGCCTGTGACATGCTCATTGGCGAGTGGCTCCAAGGTGGGCAGATACAAGAGTCTGCCTACACTTCCTACCCTGCGAGGTCATGGGGACCATAATTATGAGTCAAGATGTGAAACACACCCCATTTGGCTCTTCCAGGTGTGCATAAAGAAAATTTAAAAGATGAATCCCATGATCAGAAATGGTTATCTAGAAAGCATCTGCCCAACAGGCACCTTCCAGTTAAAAGCAACAGCACAGAGCATTTGCAAGGGCCCTGTGCAACTCTGGTAGAATAACTCATCTTTCATGTTATAGCAAGGGCTATTTTAAAAGCTCTAGCTGAGCAGACCAGATTCTTAAAGTAAAGAGATTCTTAAAGTACTTAACAGATGGCTACATACCACAACACACCAACCAGGAGAGACAGGTTAGAGTCAACGGGTGATGATGTAAGAGATGAAGGGCTTCAGGAAGTCAGCTTCTGTGATGGTGTTCACAGAATCTGTAGCTATGCAGATAGGACAAGATGGCCAGTGTGTTCGAGGACTGTAGCTTACTCTATCAATGGATTCTTACTTGTTAATATTTGTGATAAACAACCTTATGCAATTAAGATGCTGCTATGTTGTAATACCCCCTATCCCATCCATGTTTTGAATTTGTTTGAGAAGCTCCCTGCAATTAAATTGATAATTACTGCAGCAAGACACAAGCATCACCCATATCTCTGAGGTAGTGGTGCATGTATAGAGGGGACCCCAACATCCTCAATCTCCTGGAGGATCTGTGCTAGGGCACACCCTAAAATGCATTAATTTGTCTTTATTCCAACTTTCCTGCTTCTTAATTCTTAATTTGTCTGAAATTTGCAAAAAAAAAACCCAACATCATTGTTCCAAAAAAAATGAACATTTCTAAATGCTACTCCAATAATACTGTGGGTAAAGATGATAAAAAAGTTAGTTTGAAAGAGAAATTGTTTACCTTCCATTCACCTGTAATGAAAGTGTAATATGCCCCCGCCCCCCAAGGTGGCAAAAAACAAAACAAAAAAAATCAAGAAAAGGTCAGGCCACCCGATGAACATCCCATCCCAGATATTGCCGACTGTTTCCAGTATCAATCCGAGCACGTTCTTGCCATTCATTCCTTCACCACTGCACGCCTGGTCCTGGACCAGTGGCACTGGTAGATACTGCCTGGGGACTGGACCCTACACCCCAGAGCTACAGTCACTCGACCCCAGACCTCAAGACTCGTGTTCCAACAGTGCCTGTGCTCTCTCATCCTTCAGCTACTCTTACACTGTACTGCACAGACGGTTTCAAATCTCAACCTGGCGATGCAACGTTAATTGTGCTTCTTCACCATGAGCATAAAGTACGTACTTGACAATGTGGATACCATGTAGTAATGGGAACACCCTGCTTCATGTTTTTATTTTACTTTTTGTACCACTATACCCTTGTTCTTACACATAATAGACATGTTCTGCACTGCATGTTCACCAGAGTAAAAGCATGTACTAGGTAATTAAATGATTAAATAGGATTGTGCTGGCCAGTATTGCATTTCTGATTTAAAATTGGACTATTGAGTTGAGCGTCTGTTGAGACAAGTCCAATAATGTAGTGTTTTACCATCTAATGTAAATGGGCCTTGATAAAGGCAATTTCTCAGCACACAAAAAATCTCTCTTGGCTGTTCTTTGTCCTGGGGAATCCATTCCCCCCTCCAAAACTTATTTTCGGTTACACAACCTCACAACTAATTGGTAGAAGAACATGGCCTTTAAGTAGAAAGCAAATCAAAGGTAGTAGATTTATAAAATGTTCAGAATATAGAAAGGTCAAGTTCCTACTGCTGGATCAAACATGCAGGTCAGGGGTGCCCAACCACTAACCCAGAGGCCCAGAGCAGACGCCGGATTCCACTGCCGTTGGGTTCTTAATGACCCGAATCAGCTCGTTAGCATCTTAATTGGGCCAATTGAACAGCTTCTCCCAGCTCTTCAGGCACTGCCAATTTAACCAGCCCTAGAAGACCAGCTGACATGCTGGCCACCATTTCCCCAGAGGGCCTTCATAATAACTGTGGAATTGGGAGAACTGCTAAAAATCAGTTGAAACTTTCCAGACACCTTTATAAGGAAGATGGGGAAATTCAGAACCATCTGACCGTCCAGCACGTGTCACGCTTGTATTTCTAGTTCTAGGAGTATTTCCAGCCAATTTTGAATCCAATCATTTATTCCCAACAGCTGCTGGGCCCGAGACAGGGCTGCGTGGACAATGTCTGATTATACCGACTCTTCCACCTTCTGAGGAAATTAAATTCCTCCTGTTGATGTCAACAGATCCACAGCAATTAAAATGGGGGCACTTCTCGATTTTAAGGAAGTAATTTACCCTGTATCTTCCTTTCGTTACCATCTTCGTCGGGACATTCTCAAGTCTGTGCACCGATACTTGACCGTACAGAAGCAGTTAGCGTTAGTCCTGTGCATGAGTCTCAGTGAGAGATCGGTCGGGATTCTACTTTGGTCTATTCTAGCCATCCCAGTGGATACCTCTCATCTGGGGCTCACTTTACACAGAAAAGGAGAGAGCTGTGAGCCGTTAAACTGTGAAAACTTCAAGATAAAGTGAACGTCCAATGCCTTCCTCATTGGTTAATTAAGACCCGAGACTCTTTAGGCCCAGCGTACTGCGGAGAAAGCAAAGCTTGTCCAAGTATCAAAGAGAGTTTCTATCAGACGTCTAAAAAAAAAATCGGTTCCCCTCGTTGTTATCTCAAACAGAGGGCGAAGCTATTTTTCTATCCCACTTGGAAATGTAATCTCAGCTGTCGGTCTTGAAATAACTGTTAAATACTTTATAAAGTACGTCTCCCAGCACCGAATTATCGCACTGTGAGCGTGTGGCGAAAGAGCGATCACCGACTGTACATCAAAGAACCGTCACTCGACATCAGCATCACCTGAGTCGCTTACTAATCGAGCTATAAACAAAAACATCGCTTGAAAACAACAGGGTTTCTTTAAACAAGCAGTTCGAATCCTTGTTTCCCTGTATTCTGACCATGTGGTATACGGGTCGTTGTAGGTGCATTAAGTTAATGAGGGGAGCTCTACAATCGCCAGTATGCGCGCTTCTTTAAACGGCGGTATACACCAGCCCATGTTAACAGGTGTCTTTAGATCACGTTGGGGTTATTTTAACCCGTCAAAATCCAAGGTTTTTTGGTGGGGTCTTTCCCCCTCCCAGCTAAGTTGTGCATGAGCAATAAAAATAGATTTAGAACCGATGTTACTGGTTTATTTATTTATGCGCTCTGTGCCGTGTGCATGACAAGCTACCGCTAATCTAAATTTTGACAGAATCGCAGTGGACTGGGGTTGTCTCCCTTATTCTATTAAACGTTTCTAGAGAACAGGCTGTTTGTGATGTGAAATATCCACTCAGAGCAACATGTATATAAATCCTACCTTGTTTTTCACTTCGGCCGAAAGTCCATACGCAGGTCCTCTGACGAAATGTCCTGACATGTTTCGTTCACAGTCGAATTAAAAAAAAAAGGAGAAATGGAACAGATTTTGAACAGCAAAATTACAAAACCGTCCGCTCTGCCGCAGTGAAGCTTCACGGGGGTGCGTGGAAGACTTCCTCGTCTCGGTCGCTGTCGTTTTCCCCACTTTAGTTCCCTTTGGAAAAGTTTTGGACCACTTTCCAAAACCTTTCTTTCTGTTTTAAACTCTTCCCATCTGTGTGTCTGCGGGCCTCGCTCCGATTGGCCCAGGACTTGTCCAATCGCAGCGGCCTGCTGCTTCTCAGTGATGTCAGCGGGATGGCATTAGGACGGAATCGTGTCACGTTTTCCACCTATGGGGGACTTTGAAGATGCTATCGTTCTGTAGTACATTCATTGTAATACCCCTCTACGGTTTAGCAAAACTATTTTTGGAACGATCGTCAACACAAATAAGGCAATCGGTGGCAAATCACAAAACAATACAATCATTTGTGACCTTTAAGATAGGATCATCAGAGCGCATTCACTAAACATTCAGCATCAGGCTAAGTTAATCTTCCTCTCGAATGAGAAATAAGCAGTTGCCATACACCTTTTAAAGAAGAGGATCTTTTAATTCAGTAGCTCCCGACTGGCAAGTAACAGATTGCGATAAATGGAAAACAGGTTGGGGAAGAGTTTTCCCCTTCTCCCCAGAATCATTATTTTCAGAATGTGTGGTCAAACCGAGAGAATAAGGTGCTTTTTCAATATGCCCAAGGTACAAGTGCACAAACAGGTCCTCAAATTCTTTCCAATATTGTTATTCCTTACCATAGAGCGCTAACAAGGGCTCTCCGTCATGAAAGAATGCTAAACCACTTTATCACTTTACCACTGTATTCATCACTGAAGTGCAACTTCCTCCTGGGTGATGTGTCCTACTGTCCAGAACAGTGTTGTGGGGTCTTTAAAGCCCAAGGGCCTCAACTGCACGGCACGTCCTATAACACTCCTATATAGTGTCCTGCCGCCATACTGGGGCGTTGTATGGGATTTCTGATCCGGGGGAAGACTGCCCCTGCTGGCCCACCAGCACTTACAGTGGAACCCGAGTTTCCATTACAGGGCTCTGCCCCTTGTACTTGCTGAGCTTTCAAGGTCCGACAGCCTCCTGGTTAGAAGGCGTTGATGCTACCGTCACGAGATTCTCACTATGGTAATACCTCACTCACTCAAGGACAAACCACACAGGTTCTTAGATGGCGTCAGCATTGGGGGGCATTTTAAACAGATCACAGAGCATTTCTTACATGCTAGGGCTCAGATTAACAAGGGTACCAGGAGTAAAAGATAACCATTGGGTTAATTAAACCAACACCACTGTTTCATTGCAATGGCTCATCTAATTAAAATCAATCCATTGACCTTGCCAGGCCATTTCCCCAATAAACTATTCCTTTGCTTTTCTTTCGGCATTCCCTTCTGCTATGGAACGAAGAGCATTCATAAAGCTTAAAAAAATCCCAGACAAATAAAGATTTTTTTAATTTCACCTCATGTAGGCAATGATCTGAATTAGCAACGTACGTTTTGTTCAAATATTTTAACTCCTGCACTTAAAACTCAACTCTCCAATAATAGGGCACTACAAGGACTTGTGAAGCCAGAGAGATCACATCATGTCCTGCTCACCGGTCTAGTTGAACAAATTTAGATCTGAAGTCTGGCCTTGAGAAGGACTGTTTGAACTTGTACAGGTGGGTCCCAGCAGTCAGACACTGGAGTCCTGCATTGGGACCGGACAGCCCTGCAGTCTGGCACGATAGGTCTCTTTTCTTCGCGTCACACAACTACAAATGTATAAATCTTTGGCTCAACATGAAAACTAAATGTGTTCAAGAGACCAAAATTAAATGCCTATACATTGCTACTACTGTATTACTAAACGTAATACAGTACTTTAGTATAGTTCAATCATATCCAACAGTGACCCCTGGAACTCAGTGCTGTCTCTCCTTTCATAACCACCAAGTATTTTTCATCAGTCTGATTTTTTTGATAAACCTAGATTTGAAGACATTGCACCAATCAGAACATCACTGCAAAGATGTCCACAGATGTCTTAAAACCCACCAGAAAGGAAACACTGGCATGATAAGACGGTTACGAAGGAGCTGTATAACTATCGCCAAGTAGAAACTGAAACTGAGGATGGCTTTACACAAAGAGTTGCAGCTGGATGGAACCAATAACAGTCCTGTTGTCAAAGCCAGCTTGCTTCTTTGACAGGATGCTGGGAACAATTAGCTAATTGCATCCAAGACTGAGAAACAGGGGGAGGGAGTGGAGATTCTTCTTAAAAGGAGCCTTGTAAAACTAAGCGATTTCTACTTGGCAGGCACAGCACCTCCAGAACCCCAGGCTGGTCCACCTTCTAGATGGGGGGGTTCAGTGCTGTGGCTCCAGTGCAGAACTAGCACTGGTTTGTAAACCGCTCACTGGGGACAAAGCACAGCTTCCAGCCCAGGCTTAGCTGCCAGATCCAGCAATTCCACATGATGTCACGGGGTTGGGAACAATGAACTCGTTTTCCTATTTTACACACGTGTGTCGTTCTGGAAGCCCGGGAAATGGAATGTTAAGTGATGGGCCCTGCGAGAAGCTCACAGAGGCATGAATCACTGTCAGATTTTTTATGCGGGAATCATCTGGATACAATGTACTCTGCAGACAGGCCATGTTTTCTGGAATCAGGAACAAACAAAAAGCACTTTTATTTTTAAATGGACTGTTAATTGGAAGATTGAATGAATTTCAAGTTTTAGAACAGCCATATTTATAAATGAGAATGCAGAGGTATAATTAAGGGCAACTCACCATAAGAAATAGTTTGCGAGCACAGAGAAGGTGGGTAGGCGAAGAGGTGGGAGAAAGAAGTACAGTGCCTTCCATTTTTACAAAGATGCACCATCAGGATCAGAAGAACCAGGAACCTGACAATAGGATCCATTTCAGGGGTTTGTAGAGTCTCTCCACACCATCACCACCAGGGGGCAGCCTTCATGGGTCACAATTCACCATCATCACTGATGTATGAAGACCCAGAGCTACTGTTGGATTTTGATGTATCCAGTATTGGGTTAAGAAATCTATCAGGGCATGTCCAGTCTCAGGATGCTACAAGGCATCAGTTATAAAGGCTTGCTTGCCAAATGCCCCCTTAATATCTTTGCTTAACCCATTACCTGCTCAGGAACTCAATGGCTCCACATCCCTATGGAGCTGACGGATTTGGGGGTGGTCCTGCGACAGCTGCTAAAATGGGGATCCAGGCAGGGCACCCCAATCTTACACTGCTAAGCCCAGGGGTCAACATTATACAACTCTGCTCAGTCACCAGGAGGAAAGTTAAAAAAAAAGCCCAACATCACCAGGAAAGATCCCCATAGCTCCTGAAAGTACAGGAGAATGCCGCACTGGAAGAGTGAAATGAATGGAACCATAGTGTAATGTGTGTTCAGTATTATGATGTATTAAGAGCTCCATGTTATTAGAACTCACAGGAAGGACAGAGGGGAACAGTGGTGACATCACAGCACTGGGATCAATTCTGGACCTGCAGTGCCATCTGTGTGGAGTTTGTATGTTCTGTGTTCACATGGGTTTCCTCCAGGTGCTTCAGTTTCCTCCCACAGTCCAAAACCATACTAGTAGGTTAATTGGCTTCTGGGGAAAGTGGCCCTGGTGTGAGTGTGCATTTGTGTCGGTGTGCGCCATGCGTGGGACTAGTGTCTTGTCCAGGGTCCTGCCTTTTGCCTGTTGCTTGCTGGGATAGGCTCTAGTTCCCCCACACAGTGTAGCGGATAAATCACCACAAAGAGATTGAAGGATTCCCTCAGTGTGACCACGAGTTAGGGGCAGATCTGTGACTACAGGACAAAGGACTGTCTGAACTTCAGTGGCAGACACCAGCTCAGTGCACAAAGCCAGCCCATCCTAGGCAAACACGACCGCTAACTGCAATGCAATTGAGGGCTTTTGAAGTCAATTGGCGAGAGCTGTGTTTACTGTACTTGGCTTATGAGTTTACAGAGATGGGAAGTGGGTGGGTTTTTTTTTTTTTTTAAGAGGCTTCTCCGTTTTAAATTAAAACTAACAATGGTGGGATTTTTTTATTAGCTTCTGCGGGAACAGGCTGGGTTTATTGGTTACACAGATCACTACCCTGCCAATATTGTCTGGCTGTGTAAAAGAGCAATTCTAATTCCAGTCCTGAAAGCATCAGGTCAGAATTTCCACTTGCCTGCGTTTCCCTGTTGAGCTTGGATGCAGCTCCTCGCGTGGGTCTTTTTTTACCTTTTCAAACTCTGGAACTGAACCTCATAGGCAGGTTCTTCTTTTCAAGACTAAAGAGATTTTGCCGCTTTATTCTGTGTGTATGTGTGGGGGCAGTCAGAGCCCCCCCGCGTGTGTAAGATCTCCATTTGGACTGGACTGAGTCAGTCCAGCTGATCTAAAATCAAAGGTGTGTGAACTCCAACACAATGTGCCAAACTGCTGTAAGTGCTTTAGTCATCACCCGTTTTTCAGACCGAAAAAATGCGATACGTCATGCAAGTAGTGCGTCAATTAAGCAATTAAGTGCTCAGCTGGCATCAGCGGACCCCGCCGCCCTCAGATACCGAGAGCAGGGCATCCTGGTTCTCAAGCGGCGACACCACATGATCGGTAAAGACTTTGCGGAATTCTCGGAAGTTCGAGGGCACAAATAAAAGGTTTTGGTTTTCCAGTCTGTGTCATTTTAAGTTTACCAGTTGTCCTCCTTTCCCAAAATTGCACATGAGCAAAAAAAAAAAGTTACCAAGTCGGGTTTTATAAATCATCGGAGAACTATAGCTACATCACACTTGGCCCTGCTGAAAGTAACTGTCTATTTATAGGAAGAGTCAGACTAAGCTGCTATATGAACTGGGTTATCTCATAGCGGGTGAAGGTGGAACTCGGAATGTAATATTTGCGTGTTGAAATGGATCCTGTCGTGCGCTCTCCGTGCTGTAGCTTTAATAAAAACATGGTTTAAGCTCTCAGTGAGTGGCGTTACTGGGTCGGCTTTACTTTCGCATTCTTTTGGGGCAGAAAAAGCGGCACAGACGCGGTCGTAGCTTTGCCTTATAAGTCCGCCTGGGATAACTTCAGCGCGCACTGACAACAAAGTGATTCCCTACTTTATATAATAAAACCCGGCAAAAGGGGAGCGATTTCATCTCCGGGGTGGATATTGTGCCGTTTTACTCAAGAGAGAGACAGGGGGAGGGAGGGAGCGCGAGAAAGAGCAAGCGGAGGTCTTGTAAACATTTTGGAAAATGCCAAACAAGAGGAATGCGGAGGCTTTATTTGGGCATGTGGGGTACTTGCAGCCAAATAACGCTGCCTGCAAGAGCGCTTGGATCGCAATGTCGTCTCGGCTGCCAATAAGAAATATTCCAGACAGAGGGAAGATTCGCGCACCTTCTACGAGCAGAAAGGTGCGACATCTCTGTGCTTTAACGCTCTCGGGCACTTCTACTACTGACCGTTTTATGTTTCATGCAATTTTAACTGTTCATTCAGACTTCCAAATTAGGTCTATACTATACGTAGTATAAAAACACACTCTAGAACATACAATAGATACTGTATGACGTGTTGTCACACTTTATTTACCGTTCAGAAACCGCTTTGATGTGTCATTTACAGGCATCAGCTAATTCAAACTAGATATACAGCGATATTGCTGTTAATCTGCAAGAACTGTACAGGTCTGAGAAGATACTGTGAAAATTCGTGTTTTATACTGCGACAAGTCAGTTAAAATTTCTTCCCTGCCCGCAAACGAGCCACGAGAAGGATTTCAATATGACGAAGACCTGTTATACACTATACAGTAGATACTCTGTATTCAGGAGGTACGTATCGGTATTTTGGAAACAGTAGGAAAACGGTATTCAAGTCACATCAGACTACGAGCCAAACGAAAAGAAAGATGAAGCACATGACCAGCTGCAGTTGGATAGGTATAGGCTGTGCTCATATGCCTTGCACCACCACCGGTTTTGTAGAGCGCTGAACAGGTCAAAGGGTTTCGTACGGCCAGCGCACAAGTCACGCGGACCGCCGAATCCGCAGCAGTGCTAATTAATGACAGAGCTAATTAGGCAGTGATGCGAGGACCTGCTTTGACGAGTCAGCAATAATTTATCCAAGAATGACTACAACAATTCCCCAGGGCCGCTGTCAGATCGGAGTACCCCAAATCAGAGAGTTTTAAAACTGTTTCAGGCTGACGGGATGCCGTTTTGTGACGAACTGTGTATTAAAGCGCCCGAGTCATTTTTACAACAGGATAAAAGCGGTTATTGTTATCAGGGCGGTAGGCGGGGCAGCCCTATTTTTAACCGCCGTGTTTAGACCCACACGAGTCCTAGACATTCTGCACAGAGCAGTGTTTAAAGCGTTTCAAAGGTGCGTTATTAAATAACTATATCACACCGTCTGTAATTAACACGCAGAGTGGACGAAAACGTGGTATGGGCTCGGAGATGCATGTCATGTCTCGCTCTTGACACCCACACCCGTGTGCAAAGACGTGCCACACCATCTGTACCGAGAAGGGTCGTAGTTCCTCTCCCACCTCCATACTTCCCGTCATGCCTCACCGTTGACCCGGAAGAAGTCCACTGGACTTGTCCGCAAGGATGTAGAAAACCTGTTTCATGCACACTTATACTGAATTAGGTACATAAAAGTTAATTAAGAATTACTTAACGATACAATACCAAGGTTAATTACTATTAATAAAACTTTATATAGTGCCTTTAAATAGCACTATCAATATTCAGTTCCTTTGACATTTGAGCTGGTCCTTCCTTTAAGCCACTGGTTCTGAGTCCTGGTGACCCCCACCCATGCTGCTTTGTGCTCCAGCTGTGCCCTCAGTTACACAATCAACCCCTTCATTGACTATTAAGGTTAATGTGAACGGTTTTAAAGCTCCACCATATTTGTTCCCAGCTCTCACCCACCGTATTTTCAAAGTGAAATAAAATCCAAAGGAACAAAAAGCACATTTTAATTAAAGCAACTTCTTCACTCAAGCAAGGCTTCGGGTATCTAACAAAGGTGGGATGGTATGAACACCAGCAGGTGTGGGGGGGTCACCAGGAACAGGCCTGGGCACCACTGCTTTAAGCACAAGAATGTACTCCTGCTCTTCAGTAGACTGATTCCAGTGCAGCTGTCTTCCTTCTGCAATGCAGTTACCAGTGACTCCAAATGAGGCCTTACTAGGGCACTGTAACATTTTAACAGAACATCCCTTCATTTAAGTGAGTGGTTCCCAATCCTGGTCCTACAGTCTCACACACCTGCTGGTTTCGTTCCATCTAAGCTCTCCATTCAACAATGAAACCCCTAATGGGGCTTAATAATCGGATTAATTTAAAGTGTTTGACCGCTTTCAGCTTTTAAACACATTGGAGGTTGCCTCTCATTTCATATGTAAAATAAGATCCCAAACTTCTTGGAACACAAAAAATCCTTGCACATATTCCAGTCAAGCAACATATTAGTTCAATTAAGGCTGGAATGAAAAAACACCTGTGTGGGTCTCAAGGATAAGGATTGGGAAGTCCTGATTTAAAATAAGGCTAATCTTTTCTTTTGCCTTCCCTATTGCTTTCTCACATTTGCTAGAAGAGAAAATGTAACAAAAAAAAACACATTTTGTATATAGCTCAGTGCCTAATATTGGTCATAGTTTACTCTATCGACCCTATTCTTCTTGTCTTCATCTAAATGAAATATCTGCCCTTTTGTTGTCCAATCCTGAATATTTCAGATCAACTTCAACAAAATCACATTTAAGCAACATTTGCAAATCTGGCAAATTTATTAGAAATGTAATCTTCTCTATTCTAAAAACAGCTTAGATACATTACACATACAGTATATATATATACACACACACTTCCAACAGAGCAGATGGGGTCCAGGATGCACAGCAATTCACCAGCAATGCTTTATTCAATAAAATAGGTGAACAAATCTTATTTCTATTTGCAATTTTCTTCATCAAAAGGAATGCTGAAACATTATCCCATCTTTATTCTTTCTGCCTTAGAAAGCCCAAAATGGTACAATTTGCAAGCAAAATGTGATCATCTATACTGAAAATTTCCCTCATCCCTGGACAAAAAAGAAAAACAACTGCCTTTTGTTACCATTGTGTGCTACACAACTAAGGCTGGTATCTGGTGTCCTCTTTGCAACTTGCGCTCAGTAAAACCCAGTAAATGTTTCTCTACCAGCCAAGATTAAAGCACGCAGATGTGGTGTAAACAGCTTCTTTGACCACATTGTGTAAAACAATGGCTTTGTAGGGGCATCATAATAGCACAGTGCTGGGGCCTTGGGTTCAATTCCAGACCCTGGGTGCTAGCTGTGGGGAGTTTGCATGTTCTCCCCCAGGATCGCATGGGTTTCCTCCCACAGTCCAAAGACATACTGCTAGGTCAACTGGCTTCTGAGGAAACTGGCCTGGGAGTGGGTGTGAGTGTGAGTGTGTGCGCCCAGCGATGGACTGGCATCCCACCCGCCTTGTGCCCGTTGCTTGCTCCAACTCCCCTATGACCCTGAATTGGAAGAAGTGGTTAGAAAATAGACGCACAAATATACTTTGCAGTAGGTCACCTTTGAGTTCCTTCAACTGGACAACACAGACAGTGATGTGTGCCAACTAAGGGAGAAATAAATACATAAATACGTTGGAACAAGTGAGCTCACACCTGAAGAAGACTCCACAGCCAAAAAGCTGCGTTTTCTTTCTTCTCTTTTCAGCATGGAATAAACCTATTACTTGTTCCTTTGCAGCCTACGCACGCTGACGCAGCTCCCCACCTGAACTACATAAATACATTGGTCTGATAATGTCCAATTTCTCTGTTGAAAGATAATTTTACCATAATTTGGTTTCATCCTGTACAACAGGGAGAAAAAATAATATTGGAGGTGGTCTTGATTGTCCACTGTGAAAACCAGCTTCAACAGCCTAAGTCCTAGGACTCAAAATCAGACTGCAACCAATCGGTGAAACGCTTTGACAAGAACCAGGCGGTGCAGAATCATCCTCACACACACACTGGCAAGATATTAGCCTAATTCTACAATAAACAAATACCATGCTCGTAAGATCACACAGCAGTGCAGGAGTGACCGAATCACTTAAGATTCAACATTCAACTGCTCAGAGAAAGTTGCGAGGGGGAGGGAAACAGCATTATGAAGTGTCATAACTCCCTGATTGCCATTTTTAGAAGTTCCTTTGTGTGGTCTCTCCCCTTTCTGCGATCTGATCCGAGACAGTGACTAAAGCGCTGAAGGATTCGCGTTTCTAAACAATTCTCGGCTGCCGGCAGCTCGTTCTGCCTTGGCGCTGTAGTGGTCCCCCCAGTGTCACCGCGGCCACAGAATTCCGAATAATCCAACCCCGCAGGTCTTAGGAAGAGAGGGGCAAGACGCACAGATCCGAAATCAAGCATCCTAGACCAGGCCAAGCTGGCTAGGTCATTCCTGCTGTCAGAGTGGTAGCAACTACCTATGGCACAAATTATATGGAACGTTAAGTTGTAGGCATTGTACAAGCACAGGGAACAGGAGCAAGTAGGAGTTTCTTTTCCAGGGAATACAAAGAAGCCGATATTTTCTCCCACTTTTAAAGGAACTGGCCATTTGGCTATCGCCTCGTCACGAAAGTGATACTTTCCCCACCACTCCATTAAAAACTAAAGCACCCAAATATTCCAGGCTGAGATCGCCTGGGTTGAGCCCCCGTCATTTCAGCTGCAGAGCTCTGAATGATTAAAGAGAAAAGGCCCGAGAGTCACAGGCTAAACGGGCCATGCATTCGAGATAAAAAATAAAAGTGGGCCACGACTAGCAAACAGGGAGAAAAGAAAGAGGGAAAACTCACAAATAAATGCACATTTAAAAAGTAGTTAAGATTTCCAAATCACACGAGGAAAGGAGAAGTGTGTGGGCACACAGATCACACAGTCTCCTTTATGACACTTTGAAAACTGTGGGGAGAACACATGGAAATCGTTTATGGATTTTACAGAAATATACCCCCTAGAACTTTAAAAAGTGGCAAAAATGCACAAAAATATTTGAGGACCAAAAAAGAAAAAATAGGCAGCCTTTTTACTGCTTATCTTCTAGAAACTGTTTAATTTGTACTTATGCTAAGGGAACCCACTACATACACGTACATAAGTCCAGCCAGTGCTGGATGATATTTGACTTGAGCTAAGACTGCGTTTTGCTTTATTCTACTGGAAGAGTTCAGCACAGAGGTCTGACATTCACTTTCTAGACAGCAGCGCTGTCCTTCGGCTCTTGAATCTCTGACATTGCTCCAGCTGGTTTTAGATTACCAAGAGGTCGGGTCTGAGCACGCCGTGTTGGTCATCGAACGCAAAATAAATTAAAAAAAAATTCAGCAAATTGGAAAAACAAATGAGATCAAACAGATTCATGGACATGGCCCGAGTCCAACTCTTCCCCCCTTCTGTTCTGGAGAGCGAGAGCGCGTTTCTATGTGGGCACTGGGCGGTTCAGCCCCTGCCCGCACAATACCGGCCTGCTTGGCTATTTATGGAAGAAGGTTTCCTATCCGCAGAGGCAGGGAAGAATGTGGGAGCTTTTGGCTGGAAAGCCCTAGCGATGTGCGTGGAAATAAAGGGAGGGGGAGGAGGAAGGAGTTGACTGGTAGCAATTTTTAAGCATCTTCTTAGAAAATAGTTCGGTAGCCGTTTCGAAGTGCTCGATTTCTAAAAGTAATCCGTTTCAAAATCGCACGCTATTAAAAATTAATAGCTTCTGATCAATGCCTTTCTGATCCCTTTGTTAACATTGCATTATCCACGGAGTACATGGGCACAGAGATTCTGTAATAATTCAATAGACTACAGAATCCTTTCCTTTTGTGTGCTGCAGGAGTTTATTGTGAAAAAACGTGAACGAGTCACCTTAACAGTTTAACAAACTGTTAAGAAGAGAAGATCATTAGAACATAAAGGGTTCAGAGGAATGGGATAATTGCAAGCGATTTAATGAGCCCAGAGTCCCATTAAACTTCTTCCCAAAAAAAGCCTTCGTTACAGACACCATCAACTCTCTGTGTAAGAATGCCTCGTGTCTCTTTGCTCTGAATGCTCGGAGAACTCCTTTCCACGCGTGTTCCCTACAGTACGTGCGTGTGTTTGTCGATTTCAAAGATGTCCCGAAAAACCTAGTTGACAACCGTCTCTGTGCCTGGCTCCTTCAACCCGACCGAGACGCTCCCGGCGTTTTCTTAAAGTTCCCGCATGCAAACGCACCCCAGCAGTACAGAACTACAATTAACAAACTGGGCTTTAGATCACCGAAACCCAGGAACTCCAGCCTCTAAGAGCTAAGACGTTTAAGGACCTTCAAACGCGTTTTCATTCACTGTTTAATCATATTAAGTTGTTTCGGGCTTTTCCACGACAAGGGTAAAGAGTTGTAAGATGCAATACCTTTAAAAAAAAATAATTAACTTTGTAAGTTTAAAAAATAGCCCGACTGAAACTGATTGACAGTTTGTGTTGTGCAGAGGAAAGAGATTCCACCTACAAAGATAAATAGAAGCATCGCAAGAATGATGGGTGCAGGAGACGTATTTTAGGAAGCATGCAGACAGCGATTCACATAGATTAAACAGTTCTTCAACACAGAGAGGCAGCAGTCGCTGTAACACGCGGAGTACGCCGCTTTTACAAAGGCGAGCCGGAGCTATTCTTCACAGGCTACATTACTCTGTCAGGCGATGAAAATATCACGGGCTTCTTCCGCTGGCCGCGTTCCCGAACAGTAAGGTTGTGAGCAGTCTTTTTTTTTTTAAATCAGTGTCCTTGTGTTTGTGAGGGAGGGATGAATGCCTGCACCTCGGCGAGCCTGCTTGACCATTTTTGGTAAAAAGCGAGGAAAGCGCTCACTCACCCGAGCTCCCGGCGGCGGCGGCGGACTGGAATCAATCAAGGGAAGTGGCCCCCGCAGGTTCCGTGCCTTTTCAGAGCTGGCAGCCCGCCGATAGCTCAAACCCGCCACCCGGCTGCGCCTCTGACGAGGCACGCCGGCCAGTCACCCGCGGACAGCGAGAAGCCACCATTGTCGACCAGCCAAAAGGCAGCTGGTCGGAAACCGCGAGTTAAAGCGACACTACAGGAGCCACAAGATGGGAGGCGCGGTGCACAGGTGCGCTGCTCTTCCACGCCGTAACAGGCAGTGGCGAGATGAATTAGCAATTTGACGTATCCGATGAAGTCGTGGCGTTTCTTAGTTTCAAAGAGGGAACAACCGATTAAAAACCGACACCTGGCAACACTTATCCGTCTGTGCGCAAGAGAACACATCTAAATGTCATTCGTTGCCAAACGATAAAAATCCATAAGGAAGGCCGAGGCGTTTGGAGAACAAAATACAGTAAAAGAACAGCTGGTCCAATTAAGCCTTAATTGAGCTAATTGAACCTTCATTCTGAGGCCTTTTTGCCTTAATGCGGCGGTGCCCAGTTCTCCTGGTGGCCCACACACTTGCCGGTTTTCATCTCGTCCCTCCTTCATTAGAGTGAAGCCGCACTTGAGCGGGGAAGTTGCTTCATTTAGATATTTGCATTTTGTTTCTTGTCACAAGTTCGGGATTTTATCGCACGTGCAGAATACAAACAGTTAGAGCTGGGAACAAACCGTTCACCTTAATCGCCTTATGATTTAGTCAATGGAGGGTTTGATCGTGTAACTGAGGGCTCGGCTGGGGGGGGCACCAGGGCTGGGAATCGCTGCTTTAAGGCCTACAAACGTCTGCTGGTTCACTGCCCCCCCCACCCCCAAAAAAAAGAGCAGACACGGGACTCAGGTGGAAGAAACCTCATCTTGTCAGTTTAGGGAAGAGACAGTTAATGAGATAATCGGTTGGGGGGTCTCAGACGTTAGAAGGGAAACGGACAAAGCCAGTCCTATTTGTACAAATCAATAATCTAAAAGACAGGGAGAGTGGGCCCCCATGGCGGTGACACCATCACTAAGTGTCGGTGGAGGGGAAAAGGCCGGCTCTGACAGGCGAAATGGCTAAATGGCCTGATCCCCCCACTGACTTTTCCTGGTCCTGATTTTGGAGGGTTTTTTGATACCCCAGAACAAACGGAGGGCATCACTACTTTCGCTTTTAAAGGGTTTAATCTTAAGCTCCGCTCGGGTCTACCCATTGTGCAGCCGAGCGTGCTCGTCGAACCATGAAACGCGAGCAATACCCTGCAGAAACAGCGCCCCCTGCTGGGACTGATCTGTCCACAACGTCGCAGCTAAATCCAGGGCCCTTAACCTCTCTTCCTCAGCCAGGGTTCTCGCACGGTGTTCAAATTCCTCATAGGAACACGGGTACGAAACCGATTCAGAAAGAAAAATGGCGGAGCCCATACCCCGGATTTTTTTCCAGGAGCAGCTGGAGGAGATCCTCAGATCAATTAGCTACTAGAAACCACATGAGCTGCTTCTCCTTGGCAGACTGCCTTATGACACAATTGTTTGGCGTCCTTCCCAGTTTTCAGATTTATTTAGTTCCAATCAAGGAACCTCCTCTCTCACACCTCTTAAATTGGACTAATAGGATATAAGTGGTCGAAAGGTAGTTCTGGACCCCGGCACCGTGATAAATAAATAAAAAAAGATCTGTGGTTATTTGTACAATGAAATAAAAGACGACCGTCGCTGACGAGAATAAACAGCACTGCGTTCAAGAACAGAGAGAAACAAAAACGAACACAACGTCACCAGGGGAATCCAATCGATCTTCTTGATAACGAAATATCTTACACTGGAGGGGGGAAAAAAAAGAGAGCGATTGCTTTTCTGTAAAGCGGTCGTGAAGTCGCCACCGCTAACGCCCCGCACCGGTCGGGCCAGGCCGCGCACCTGCGAAATCGCATCCCGGGAATTTCACGCCGTGAGCGGAAAATTAATTTCACGGTCCGAGTCGGTGGCGCATGTCCGCCCCTGCTCTCCGTTCGTCTCGCTTGGTGGAAATCCCGGTGAAAGTTCGCCACAGGCCCTCATGGGTGTGAAATCCAATCGTTTCCCCACGTTCATTCCCACACGTCTCTCTGCTTTACTGTCATTTTACCGTGTCGTCTCCGCGCTGTACTACGCGCTATTCTGCTTCTAGGAGGGTCCGCTACAGTCAGTGCTGTAACACAATCACAAGTGTCGGCGGAGGGGAAAAAAACCCGTCCAGGACAAATATTAAAATCCCCTCAGTGAGAAATCGCGGGCCTCGGGGACAGCAGGAACACGGGGGTACGGGATGTGGACCCACATTCCGCCAAGGTTGTGGAAATCAACACTTAAAACTGATTCCGTGGCAGAGAGGCATGGTAGCTACGTGGTAAGCATGGCCACCCCTGGGTTGCCTGCTGGACCTGGGGTGCTGTTTGTGTGGAATCCGTATGTACCCCCCCCCACCACCATGTTCATGTGGGATCCTCCGGGTGCTCCGGTTTCCTTCCAGGGTCCAAAGACATACTGGTAGCTTTATTGCACTCTGGAAAAGACTGGCCCCGGTGCGAGAGTGTGCATGTCTGTGTATATACCTGTGCGCATTTTGCATATATTCTATTGTTTTACAGTGACCATTAGCATAATTTTCACACACCTAACTCTTACTTTATTTTGTATGGCTGTTCTTATTTTAATTTTTCGTCTGTTCTGATGTCTGTTTTTGCTTGTCTTGGGCTGGGCTCGACTTCCCTTCGGGATCAATAAAGTCTGATCCATCTATGTCTGTGTCAGTGTGTGCCCTGTGAGAGACTGCTGGCCCTGCCTTGTGCCGCTGCTTGCTGGGATAGGCTCCGGCTCCCCCCTGACCCTGCCCTGGGTACAGCAGTTAGAAGACGGATGGATGGATGACTCCATCTGCCCCGTGTCTTTCGTGGAGGACAGCCTCGTGTGGAGGGTGCGACGAGGGGAATCGAATTCCACCTGCTTTCCACGAGGTTGTGAGACCCAGGTGGGCCTGGCCAGGGCAGGCGAGGGAAACCTGCCTCCCATGAAACTCAGGTGTCGGACCGGCCCCGAGAGGGCCTACCCACTGGCCTGCTGGCTGATGGGAAGACTCTTCTCTTTTGACCAGTGAGTGGGCAAGAGGACATCTCCACAGATTCATACGTTCCCAGTATTATCAAATCAGGACAAAGATGCACAACTGAGAAGAGAGGCTGTTTGGGGTTTCTCGCTATTTCGATCCGATTTTAATAAGCAACAGTTCATTTTCACCCGCTGCACCCCGATTTCCAACTGCCAACTGTTAGTTTTAAGCTTTCCTGTGCCCGTCCCCACAGGAGTGACTCTGACATGACCCTTTTGCTTGAGCCTGCAGTAGCCCACGATGGCATTCGTTTGTGATGTGTCACTTTGCATCTCTGATCTCAGCCCGTGACGACTTCATCAGCCTGCTTCGCCTGCTGTAGCGCGAGTCACCAGTGAGCGCACCCACAGCAAGGAGGCAGCTTTAAAGCCAGTCACCGGCCTCACTGATCAGGCTCTGGCCCTTCACAGCTTGGTACCAACAACACGGTTCCTTTGTTCAAGCAAGAGCCGTCCACATCCTTGGACTGCTTTTGTTCGAAAACGCAAAACTCCAAGGCATCCAGCTGCCTGGTTTCATCTGGCTTAAAATGGGAATAAGTAAGATTGGGGGAAAAGTAAAAGCAAACTTCACTGGAAACTAGGAGCCTGTTCATTCCAGCGTCCTTTATTTCCGCATCAAAACTCCCACCTGGCTTGCGGTACACACGGATACCTCATGAGACCAGAAATTCGGAAATTGCTTCATCCACGGGAGAAATGTAATAAATGCCATCGGATAATATACTCCCATTCTCTCAACATGCCAACAAACACCAAAATCACACTCAACCTGATGTACTTTTCACTCACAACCAGAGGTTGCATTGATGTGCAGGGGTTTGTAATTTAGGACTGGCAGGTATGCTGGGAGTTTGATGTGTTCGGGATTCTAAGTCACATCAAGCCAACTGCATGGGGTCTGGAGAATCCAGAAAGAAAATCAAGCCCTGGCAGAAAACTCCAGCTGCTTCGTACCTAGAATATCGGAAATGACGACAGGCTGACGTCAGTGTTTTGCATTTATGAAGATACTGAGTCACCTTTCTCGGGGTGCCTGTGCCTTTTCCCCAGGTGCTTTCACCTGAAAAATCAACAGAGGGTGCTGTCTAAAGGCTCAAAACAAAAAAAATCTTGTACCAATGTTTTCCAACACTGACACACAACTGGAAGCCACTGACCACTCCATACTTGGGAAAGAAAGGAGTGGTGGAAGAGGGCTTATCATTGAGAAATCCTGCTAACCAATAAAACAACACCAGGGTGGGAGGAGAGGGATGATTTCTGTACAAGGGCGCTGAGTCCAAGGAATTCACATTCCCTCTGGAACCTACAAGGAACAGGCGACTAGATTTGGCAGTGTTTGAGCCTGCTCCGTTTCGTGCCCGGTGTTGTTTCGGCATTTCCATCTCTACGTTCAGTGATGAGAGTGAGGTATTCCTGATCTTCCTGAAAACACGAGGGGAGAACGGGGAGGGGCACCTGCCTGTCCAGAACAGTGGCAGTGAGGTGACAGGAACCCTGGGACAGGTAGGCAGGCAGCTCAGTGTCTAAACAGGGGGTTGGACGCCTGTGTGCGAGATCCACTTAGCAGCTGTTGTGCCCAGCTCTCGAGGCAGGTTTGAGGAGTGCTGAAACGAGGTGTGGGGGGTGAGGGTGGACCAGTGGGATGAGGGGTGCCCCAAAATAAAAAGACTCTCGCTGCATGGTGTGTTTAACCCATGTCAGGTTTTCTACAGCAGCAGTTTTCTGGCACGACACCAGGCACAGATGCCAACAGGTAAAAAGGGGTATATTTCACATTTTAACCCCCCCACTCTAACCTTCCTATTCAGACTTCCTCTTGGTATAGTACAAAATCCTGAGAAATGTTCAGAAAGATGCTGCAGGGTCACGGGCGAGACTCCTGATGCGGATCAAACGGCCAGGGTGGCAGGGATCTGAGGTGTCCTGAGGTGGAGGGGTAAGAGGGGCGGGCTGTCCTTAGTCTCTGTGGTTGTTAGAGACATCGGCCGGCAGTTTGGCTTTCCTGCGGCTGCCCGTCAGTACGCGGTAGCACCCCCGCAAGATCCGGTACATCCAGATGGCGTTAAGGATGTCCAGGCTGACGCTGGACAGGATCCAGGCCACCTGCGCCCCCAGGCCCAGGCGCTCGAAGGCCGGCGTGCCCACGGTGGAGAGGACCCGGCTGTAGTACGAGGGGATGACGGCGATCCTCACCAGGAAGAACACAACGGACATGGCCACCCCATTCAGCACCACACGCCGGTCGGAGCGCGGGTACGAGAGGGCCTCGAAAAACCACCTAGGGGGGGAGACAGAGAGCAGAAACATCAACTTTAAGACCCGAGGCGTCCCTTCTGGTCTGGCATTTTCCCCCAATTTTCACCGGGAACTGTGACAGATAAAATAGGAAACTGCCCAGCAGCGGTACCGAGACTGCCGGTGTTCTGTGATCGCACAAACACAATACGACATGACACTGGCACAAACACAATCACAGACAACAACGCAAGATAGAACACAGCTTGTCACGGACAACAAAACAGACACAAACAATACCCCACAACAAGAGGAAAAGCTCTACTCACCTCTGGTTGACAAAGGGGGTGGACAGCTCAGAGAGGAGACGGAAATTGGCAAAATATGGCAGAAGTCCTCGGCTCTGGAACAGGAGAGCTGGCATCAGAGCAGAGGGGTGGGCACAGTCGCTGTCCCAGTCTCGCCAGCCCAAACCCAGTACATAATCGTTGTGTTTATAACAAAGAATACTTAGTGCTTCTCCCACACTAGAGATTCCAGGACAGTGCTGCTTATCCTCCAGTATTAAAATGTGAGGTATACGATTAATCAATCGAGGTGATCTGATCAGTAGGTGCTTTTCTCTTTCCTTACCAGCACATATCCATAGGCATAGAGCGCTGCCAAGTGGTGGCACACGAAAAAGCTGTCTCCTATGGTGTTCCAGTTGCACGCCAACAGCACCAGATCTGCAACAGGAAAAAAGCAATGTTAGTGATGGCCAAAAAATCCACAGCCCAACAGGGTCTGACTAAAATACATTCTGCAGCACAAGAGTGCAGAGAAAGGTTCCTGAGAAACTGATTGGCAGTTTCTCAAGAGCCACAGGGCGCTTCTGTTTTCTATCTGTGCCTGCAGCTTCTTAACCGAATGAACTCTTAGATCAATTGGCTGTCTTGTAGTCTTTTAACAACTGAGGGGTGTAAAGGTATCTGGAAAACCTGCAGACCTGTGAATTTCCAGGACTGGACTTTGCCACTCTGGAGCTAGTTTTCACTAAGGCATCGGTCTCCCTCTGGTGGACAATGCACAAAACTGCATGGCAATAAATCATTTTTTTTTTTGGGGAGCGCTTGTATTTTCCGCCTTGATCCACTTCACACCGGATCGCACGTCTGTATACAGATACATGCATTTGCAAGCTTTGGTACAACACAGGCAGGCACCTGGAATCAGAAGCCAGGCAGTACTCTAACTCATGGGGTGTAACTATTCTTTGCTCAGCCTAATGCAACCGTCAGTGTATGTACATGCATTAAAAATCTCTTCTCCAGATGAGAGTTAGCTGACTGGTTTAACTTTCGCTTTCCCCTCTCTTGGCAATAATCGGCCTGAAAAAGGCTAAAAACTGAAAAAGTTGTTTCTCAATGCCCTTTGATCACAGAATGCTCAAACTGGTTTTTCGGCTGTGGGATTGGAGGTGAGATAAGGCAGGGCTTGCGATCGGATTTGGCTTTTCAAACAAAGGATGAAGGCAATGCCCAACGGGCTTGCGTCAGGGCAAAGGGTCATGGGAAGGGATACATAGCAGGGTGAGGAGAAAGCCAGGAGCGGAAACACGGCTTTAATCCTGTTAGGACCACGGGGGAAGGCAGGGGTGTCTCATGCATGCGGTTTGTGAGGACGCAGTCCCAGATCCGTAACGGGAAACGCTCCCTTCCCATTCCTGAGGGGTTGGCGTGGACGAACAGAGCACAGCTCACCGTACAAGAGGTAGCCACAGGTTATCCCCACGTTGAGCTTCACAAGTCTGGGATCCCCCCTGGAGGAGACAAGGCAACACAAACAGTTGAGGGTGAGGAAGTGCGCGGTCATACGGTACACTCTATGGTACAAGGGGCAGCCCCTACACATTGCACAAGTTTGCAGTCTGTAATCAGAAGGCTGGCTATCTAATCGGCGCAAGGCTGCACCTTCCCCGTGATAAAGCACATCTCCCAGCTCCACTGCCTCCTGCTCTTTCTACTCCAACGCTGAAAGTTAGATAAACCAGCCCCTCAGCTCCCCACCTCGGTTCTCGCCCTCAGTAATTTGATAGCGATCGTTCACTGACTCATCTCCTTCCCCTATAATACAACACTTTTCTCTATTTCTTTGCACTTTCTCTGCACGATATACACAGCTACAGTATTTCTACTGACTACAGCTATGACACCCTGCAGTCTGGCCTGGGCTGAAATTAGCTTTAAGCCTTTTGGGGCTTTGGATGGAAGACCGTGTGTGTGTAGTGGGGCTGGGGTTCCAGGAAGAGGCACAAAGAGTGGTGGGAGTCTGTAACAAGCTTGCCGTTATTGTTGAAGTCCAGAGATTCCTGAATAACTGGATGTGCAAGATCCTCGGTTCAATGATCTGATCAGCAACCAAACGAACAAGATGAGTTGAACAATCTCCTGTTGTTTGCAACCTCTTATGTTTTTCAAGTTTCCCCAACGGGGGAAAAGCACCTGCAGAATCTTCTAAGGTAGCTGATGCTACAGCCATAGTTTCTCGATCCTCTATGACAGGTGTGTCCAGTCCTTGTCCTGGAGGGCCGGTTTCCTAGGCCTTTTAAAGCGCCAGTGCTGGGAGACTTCCTGGAGGAAGTTAAGCACGTCCCAATAACCCAAGCATCAAGAGCTGAGCTGGAATTAAAAAAAAAACAGCCTTCGGACACTGGAGCCCCCCAGGATCACGACAGGTGACCCGTCAAGCACTGCCAACGACCACAGATGCTGAACTCCAGACCCTCGAAGAACAAGAATCCAGATTTTCTAGATCCCTTTCAAGCATCAACAACCAAAGCCCCTAGGATAAGTGCTACTGTAAATCCGTCCAAGTCATCTAAGCAGCAGCTCAGTCGGCTCAGTAAGAGCAGAACATGTGGCCCTACAGGACCGGCCATTCAATCTGCCGAGCGTAAAAACATGAGTTTTGCAATCACACGATCATCAAAAGCAGAAGGGGTTGGGGGTTTGGGCTAATTAGCACTGGATTTAAGGGGGGGAAAAAGCCGCTTATGAGATTGTGGATTCCATCCCCCATTTGTAACCGCGTTGTTCCCGTATTTTTTTCCCACTCAAGTCCCAGCAAGACGCGGAGTGCCCGTTTCTTAATGGCACCATCGCGCTGAAGCAGTTTATCCGCCAGGTTTAAGGCTAAGCCCTTGGAGGTGACGCCCGGGGACCCTGGCACGACCCTCGCTGGCAGAAGAGGAGTTCCGGGCGGGCTATAAGCAGCAACAGAACAGGAGGAAAGGGAAAAAAACCAGGAAAACAGGCAGGCAGAAGCCTTGGAGGAAAGAACAGACAAGTGGAGTGGCCATGGAGGCAATGGGGCACAGAGAGAGAGATGGAGAAGGAGAGAGGAGAGAAAGTGATTATCAACTCCCTCCCCCCCCAAGGGAGGAAGGAACAATAGCAGATCTGCACTAATCCGAGCTTGAAGGGGCAGGGGGGGGGGGGGTGTCACATGGGGGTGGGCGTCTGAGCTCTTAAAGGGCTGTTTGTTTCCCCATGAAAGAGGCCTTGTTCTTCAGGGAGGGTGGGGGGGGTGACAGAGGGAGAGAGAGAGAGAGAGAGGAGCCCCAGAATTGCAATGTGTTCCTAAGAGGCCTAGAGCCACGCAGTGAAGGAAACAATCTGTCTTTCTGCAAGAGCTCCATACTGACACAAACTGCATGTGCTAACTGGCTCTGCTACAGAGATTCTGTGCACACCATGAATTGCAGGTGCCATGTGCACAAAGTGGAAAATCCACCTGCTGTGCAAGAATCTGACAGGCATCATATCCAAGTTTAGGGTTCGTGTTAGCAGCTAGTTTCAGGTTTGGCCATTGACTGAAAACATGGTTTGTTGGTGTATCATATGGTGCAGTTCTTATCTGTGCTGTCTCCTAAATGGAGCTGGCCATAAGAGAGAGAGACAAACTCCGGCCACTCGTGTTCACAAACAGCTAACGTGGTGGTCAGACCTGTGAATTTTCTCGAAGGAATCAGGGGTCACACTATAGAATGGGGCAGTCCAGAGCAGCCGATCAAACCTTACAATAGACACAGCTCAGAGCAGCCAATCAAACCTAGTGGCCAGTCCAGAGCAGCCGATCAAACCTTACAATAGACACAGCTCAGAGCAGCCAATCAAACCTAGTGGCCAGTCCAGCACAGCCGATCAAACCTTACAATAGACACAGCTCAGAGCAGCCAATCAAACCTAGTGGCCAGTCCAGAGCAGCCAATCAAACCAAGGGGGGAGGAGACCAGACCTTGTTTAAACTTGATCCTTGTAAAATACACAAGAGACCAACTCCTCTGCCCAGCAGGCAGTTAGCATTCTGATCGAACTGTGTCACAGATGCCCTTTTACAGGAAATGGACAGGGGAACATGGACAAGTGGGTACGGCAAGATGAATAAAATGCCAACAAGCACACACACAGAGCAACACACTGACAAAAGAAAAGTTAGAGAGGGCGCAGGGCAGTAAAAACCCTACAGGCCTGTGCACCTTCTTTATGGCTAGTAAGTTGAACCAGAGAGTCAGAAATCGTAGTGGAAAGCAATGCAAGAGTTAACAGGAAGTAGTGGAAAGCTGGGAGGTCACAGGTAGCGGTGCAGCCGGCTTCACTGCCGCCCACTTCACTCTCACGCTGCGAGCAGACTCCACACACAATCAATCAATCGATTTGCTGTAGCAGCCTGCACAACAGTTTGCCCCAGAGCTCTTTTACAGGATTATACAGCAACATTATTGCCGTAGATTCAATAGTGAAGTAATGCAATTGCAATGTTGTACAGCAATAACTCACCATGTGGACACAGGGGAGAGGAAAAGAAACCCCCCAGCTGAAGGAAAGAAACCTATAGTCCGATAGTTGCCCCCCCCTCCAGGCAATGAGTCCATGGTGCATTAATTATAATAACCCCTGGCCAATCTCTGCGACCCCCTTCACGGGCTGGGACCCTGCTGTCCTGAGGTGTTCCTGCCTGCGCCGCACTGACCTGTCCGTATCACGCGTTGGCCTCTATCCCACACGGCAGGACTCAGGACACAGCGGAACAGCTAGCTGCAAATTCAGGGTTTCTCCGCCCGTCTCATCACCGCACCCCCCCCCCCCCCCAAACTCTTTCCCTTTTGTCACTCTTAGTCTTCCAGTCTGCCCTCCCCAGCACGTTTCGCAAACGTCATGACAAGAACAGTACACGCAGCCCATCAGCGCAACAGTGTTTTTATACTCCCGGTCCCAGTGAAGACCCTGATCCGGGTTTCTCCACTCCCAGTCCCTCTGCGGACCCTGATCCAGGCTTCCCACTCCCAGTCCCTCTGCTGACCCTGCTCCAGGCTTCCCAATCCCAGTCCCTCTGAAGACCCTGCTCCAGGCTTCCCAATCCCAGTCCCTCTGAAGACCCTGGTCCAGGCTTCCCAATCCCAGTCCCTCTGCGGACCCTGGTCCAGGCTTCCCAATCCCAGTCCCTCTGCGGACCCTGCTCCAGGCTTCCCAATCCCAGTCCCTCTGCGGGTCCTGCTCCAGGCTTCCCAATCCCAGTCCCTCTGAAGACCCTGATCCAGGCTTTCCACTCCCAGTCCCTCTGCTGACCCTGGTCCAGTCTTCCCACACCGTCCTTCTGCTGACCCTGATCCAGGCTTCCCAATCCCAGTCCCTCTGCTGACCCTGATCCAAGCTTCCCAACCCCAGTCCCTCTGCGGACCCTGCTCCAGGCTTCCCAATCCCAGTCCCTCTGCTGACCCTGATCCAGGCTTCCCAATCCCAGTCCCTCTGAAGACCCTGATTTGATCCAGGATCAGGGTCTTCCTGACCCTTCTCATCCCTTTGAAGACCCTGATCCAGGATTCTCAAACCGGGTCCCTCTGAAGACCCTGATCTGGAAATTGTTACCCCAGATCCCCACAGCCCGTTCCAGATCCCACATATGTGACCCCACAAATGACGCCAGATCCATGCTTCTTAATCTGGTTCCCAATAACCCCAGACCTGGGAAATGTATTATGTGCTGAACAGCTATTTTATTGTTTCAAGTGCAAAGCATGCAGGGAAGGATGTTAAATGAAATAAATGAAAAAAATAATATTGATGAAAAGAATGCTGCAATAAAGAAGACATTTTCAGATGGGAAGGTAACTTCTGATTCCTGTACCCAGAATCCAGCGATTCTGTATTTCACACTCTCACAAAGATAATGCTACAAGCAGTTGTGCCCTGCTCCTTTCATCACATGAGGTGCCAAAATCTAAAATCCCAGCTGGATCAAGGCATAATATTCCCTGAGTCTGATCCCAGATACCCTCACAGATAGCTATTTTCACATTTCTAAATGAGGATTTAGTTCTCACATTCTGCAACAACAACAACAAGTGGTCGCTGACAGGGAAACATGTTCCAGCCCTGGCTGTGCTGGCCCTCACGTTGTGAGAATCTGCTCCCAAGGCAAATACCAACAAGAAGTGATTCATTACAGTGCAGTGAAACTTTCTGATTTGCTCTAAAAATCTAGAGATTTTTCCTGGAGGTGAATAAATACACACGCAACTATAGAAAATAGTTTGCCTTTCAATTATTCTGATTTTCAAGCGGTACGTATGCTCCACTCCCCTCCCTCAATTCAGCCCTAATGATGCATCTGACGTCAAGCTAAAAGCCACTCAAAAAAACAAAACAGGAGGAAGTGCTAACAACCCCTGGCTTGACCGATTTCCCCATCTGGCTGAATCCAAAGACCAGATGCTGTTTAAAGAAAGTTTACAATATCGTTCGGAGACCTCTGGCTGCCTGTGCAGAATAGAGACTAAAGAGGATGTGCCGTTTTCCCATCTCCTGAACAGACACCTCGTTCAGCAGCTCCGCCGACCGGCTGACTCCGGCAGGCATGGAAATGCTGTTTCCGATAAAAAGTATTATTCCATCAGGTGAGATGGTCCTGTCTATGCATTTTCCACCCAAACCGTTCCTTACACACACACACACCCCGATTCCCACAGCTTGTAAACATCTCCATGTTTTCTTACAAGGGGGGTGAGAGGTAAGATCTCAACTCACTGTCTCCTTGCCAACTGATGGGAAGGCTTAAACACAGGGGGAAGCAGGAGAGGGGGTCTCTCTTACCAGACAGGGTCTTCATTGACAGCATCATCAAACCAGAGGATGTACAGGCAGAAGAAGCCCACAACCAGAGCGTGGACTGTGGACACCAGCCTAAAAACACACACATATACACATGAACAGCTCAATGCACTGAAATTGGCCATAATTTAAAATAGGAACAAGAAGAGATTTATTTCATGCTGAAAAGAGAAGAAAAGAAACGTAATGTTTTGGCTGTGGAGAAATGTGTGCTTCTTTTCTTCTCTTTTCAGCATGGAATTAACCTTTGCTTGTTCCTTTGCAGCCTACACACGCTGACGCAGGTCCCTCCTTGAAATATTTTTTCAAGACTAAAGAGATTTATCTGCTTTAACCCGTGTGTAGCATACCATTTGAATAACATCTCCCAGGGTAATTCCAGGATGACTGAGGTCACATTCTCCAAAACCCTAAGCCGAAAGGCGATTGCTCCTGGCAAGGGACGCAGAAACTTGTAGTCTGTCCAGGGTGAACAGGGCAGGTGGGACGGGGCTCCCAAGACCCTGGAGGGGAAGCTAGCCTGTTGTCAGGCACATGTCTATGCATGATTTAGAGACACCGGTTCACCTGGCCTGCCTGTCTTTGGGAGGAAACCAGAACACCTGGGGAAAATTCACAGAGACACTGAGAGAACATGCAAACTCCACACAGAAGGCACCCATGTTGGGAATTAAACCCAGGAAACCAAAAACTGTGAGGCTGCTGCTGTATCCCACATGCCCCCCCACCCCATGCTGCTCCTTTCAAGAAGCCAAGAACATTTAATCTGTGTGGCTGACAGAGCAATCTCTGAACTCCCTGCGTCACGTCTTCCCGCCTTTGATATCTGGCTCTACGAGACCTCTGGACTCTCTATCTGTTTTAAGAGAAGAGCCCAGCCCGAGAGCTCTGGCTCTTATCAGAACACAACCGGATAGAAGCCTCAGCAAACACCATTAGTAATGTTTGCCTGAGAAGCCCTTGTGTACGAGAGAGAAGAACTGCGAGGATCCTGTCAGGATCCGCCACATCAGGGTAAAGGTGGAAAGGGAATTGTTTTAGCCATGAGAAAACAGAAATGAGAAGGGGCTTGTGGATTTTCTGGTGGCCTCATTAAAGGTGCCCTTTCAGAGCCATGGAACCAGCACTGGTTGTAGCCCTGGGCCAGTATCAGTGGTTTGTTAAGAGCCACTGGGCAGGGGGTAAAGCTGGTAGGAGAGTCCTCATCTGGCCTTACAATCCCAGTGCGCCGAGGCCAGCCGGCCAGGCGCCTGTGTGCCCGCAGCTTTATTGGGGAAGGCGCCACCGCCAGTCCTGCGAAGCCGTGGGCTTCCGAGCGCGAAGGAGC
The DNA here is from genome assembly GCF_055471065.1 of Atractosteus spatula. Lineage (NCBI taxonomy): Eukaryota > Metazoa > Chordata > Actinopteri > Semionotiformes > Lepisosteidae > Atractosteus > Atractosteus spatula. The sequence continues at coordinate 18,138,875 of NC_142719.1, forward strand.
AGCAGGACGGCCCGAGAAGAGCACGCCGCACAGGCTGGGCCGGGCCGAGCTGAGATGGAACCAGGGCAACCAGAAGAAAAGCTAACTATTAGTTACCGAACTCCTTCTTCTGTATTTTTCATTTTATACCCACTTCAAGCGCCTTCCTGGGTGTTGATGTTGGCGAGGGACGTGCCAGTTGCCAGTCAATTTAACCTTCCTGTTAGGCGCTAAGGGGCCTAGCGGTGTTTTAGAAAAGGCAGACACGCTTCTCCGTCCTGCTCGCCAGCTGAACCACATCCGCCTCCTCGTGCGCCTTACAGGAGGGCGAACACTGGCTGGCACCTGGCCCTTTCCTCACTGGCATCAATGCCTAGGAAGTCGCAGCGGTAGCTGATAAGAACCGAGAGAGCCCTGACCAGCTAACCCCAACTCTACCCCTGGCAGTGCCAGGTCAATGATGTGCCCGGAGAGCCCAGAATCTAGTCGCCAGCGGGCTCAGACACGCGACATCTGAGACACAGAGATCCGCCTGTGCTTGAAGTGATCTCGGGCTGACTGGAAACGCAGCAGACTAAGAGACGCTAATAGATGCTTGGCTTCAAAACAACGAAATGCTGCTGGAGAGCTGAGCATCTTCAGAGCAAAAAAATACCCTTTTGTGTCCTCTATGGCGAAGGAGGGGAAGCATACAGAATTCCTGTGGTGTACACACACAGGAGAGATTTGCCTGTGGTTACACAACACCTTCTCTCTCCTACATCAATGAACTTCAGAAGGAAACTCTTTTGATCAGTGGCTGGTCTTGCTGACAATGTCAGTAACGGACAACAACAGAGGTTTGTGCAGGATAACAGGATTTCCAGGCAGTAATGAATGAACATGACAGTAAAGCACTTAAATAGAGCAAACTCCTCTATAAAATGATTGATTAGAAAAAGTGGTACATTAAAAACTGTTCAAGCTTGAAGTACTGTAGGAGGTGTGCAATTTTTTTGTCAGCACTCATACCACAGGCCGGTATAACATTGTCCTTGGCGCAAGGCGATTATGCTGGGACACTAACTGCACCTGGCCATCAGTATGCAAATTCCATTTGTGTGTGACTCGAGCTCGAACACTAAAAAAAACCATGGAAAAAATGCGTCTCGTAGCACAGGGAATTCCAGCCCTTTCCAGTTAGACTGCCGTTCCCAAGCCAGGACAAGCTGGAAGACCAGTCGCCTTTGCACAGGTGCAATTACACGAGCCCCTGTCCGGAATGGGAAGGATCCCGAAATGTAGGGCACAAAAGAGCAGACAACTGCAAAGTGGGCTTTGAGCTTTTTGTGTTGGTGGACCAGTAGGAGGCGCTCTCTCTCCTCTCGATCAGAATTTCTAAATTAAGGCTGTAGTGTGGCGAGTGAAGGAGCTGGAGGTGGAGCCAGACTTCCAGACAAGATCTTAAACTGAGGACCTGCCTGCGTGGTCATTAAAGATCCCACGGCACTATTCCTAAGAGAAATAATAATAAGAAGAAAAATAATAATAATTAATAAGAATTGCTTACACTTATATAGCTTTTTTTTCTGGACACTCCACTCAAAGCCCTTAACAGGTAATGGGGACTCCCCTCAACCACCACCAATGTGCAGCATCCACCTGGATTATGTTCCTGTTCCTAAGAGTAGGGGGTTTAAACCTTTGTGTCCAGACTAAATCCCACTCTCGTCTTGAAGGAGGAATTTCACATTTCTCCACCTGATAAGCTGTGCAGTGACAGAACCAGAGTCATGTTTTATTATTACATAGGGGTCATAAATATGTTTTGGTACCTACAAATACAGTACAGAGCCTCAGAGTCTGGCTTCACTGGAGTAATTAAAATAGAGCACCTTGCTCCTGATATATCAACAGCATGCCTCCCCCAGGATCCTCCAGCCGGGAGTTCTGACCCCTGACCCCTGACCCCTGCCACCCGGTTACATACAAAGCAGAGGCTCGATAACCACGCGGGGCTCCACCTCCCTCCTTCTGTACCTGGAGTTCCACTCGGTGTGTCTGTGAGCTGGCACATGTCGATACCCCGGGCACAGCGCCTCTGACAGGCGGGGGCTGGCCACCTTGAACAGGAGCTGGAAGGTTGTGAAGCTGCTGGCCACCACGGTCAACTCTGCCATCTCCATCTCTCCCTGGGGGGACAGAGAGGGAAAAAAAGGAGTGAGGAAGACAGAAGAGGCGACAGAAAGAGAGAGAGAGAGGATGACGGGCAGGGGGAGAGAAACATAAATACAGGTACATAATATAAACCAGATATTGCACTGTGCAGAACGACTGTTTACGAGCAGAGTTCCAATTTTTGAATGCACATCAGAATACTTAGTTACATATGATCCTTTTCATGTAACTGCTATCATGTAACATTAGAACGGGCAATCCTCAATAACATGGCTGGGGAGCTTGTTCCAGGCTCCCACCACTCTTTGAGTAAACAGGTTGCTCTTGTTCTTGGTTTCTTGGTCCTTTGATTCACATTTCATTGTCAATGCCCTTGAGGACTGTGAAACTTATCAGGTCCCCCACATTATCTTTGCTGCTCAAGACTAAAAAGGCTTGGTTCCTTTGAACTGCCATTCCCTTAAGCTCCAGAATGTATCTGCTTGCTCTTCTCTGGATTGATGGCAGAGCAGCAATATCTTTTCTACAACATGTAGACCAAAACCGCTCACAATATTGTAAATGAGGCCTTACTAGTGCCTTGCACAATATTGACATATCAACCCGTGATGCGGATTCTGGATTCAAACACAGTGATCAAGATTAGAGAGAGGAAGGAATGTGGAGGTTCCATATAAAGTGGCAGCATTTTTAATCTGACCAAACCAGTTTCTGGCGTGGTGAATGGCTAAAATCCAAATGATATGTTAGCAACGGGGCTGTTGGTCTAACAGCTTGTACAAACTATCGCTTTTTCGCCATTTTGCACTCAAAATGAAACAAAAGTAAAAGACTGATTCTGAGCTGGATCACATCAACTAGTGCAGACTGTGTTTGACAAATTCTGCCTGTTCCCCCCCTCCCTCACGGATCCAATCCGATTTTTAGTCTTTAGCTCTCTCAGGTTTAGTTAGTTGAGGGGCATTTGTGTCACGTGAAAATGCAAAAAAAAAAACCCAAATCATTCGGAAAGAGTTCAGCCAAGGGACTGGAAAGGGTTTGGGATAAAGGGAAGAGAGCCCTGCTCCAGTCCCAGGCACCCGCAGCCCCTGGGACAGTGATCCCTGGATCACTGAACTCCCGGGACGGTCAACGACCCAGCGCGACCTGCAGGCTACTCCAGCTAGGGTGTCTGCTCAGCAGATACCACAGCTGCCCGTCCGAGACCTGAGACACTGGGAACTTCCACAGACCCGGGAAGGGGCAGACGGCAAACCGGATTAGCTTTCATGCCGTCTTTTATCGCAAAGATCCATTTCCTGCCTAGCGTCGCTAACCCCGCCAGAGATCAGGTCCAGAACAAACCTCCCACACTCAGGAGGTTACGTTAAGTGACTCATGACTGTCATTCAGCCATTTCTCGCAGGATCCCTCTCAATGAAATAACTGAACCCTGCACAGACATAATAATAGCCTACATCTGAGCTCTAATTGTTTCGGAACATGTAGGGGGTGGCCCTTTTTAACCATTCTGGTTTTGTAAGTATCTTCTAATCTCTAACCTTTGAGCGGAAAAGGCAGGGCTCACGAAGGCTCCAACCAAGCAAGCTGCAGGTTCGATGAAGGATTCTTCCAATACTGGCTCATTTAAGCGCTGCACAGTGCTCAAGACCAGCCTGGAATCGCCCGAGTTCAGAGGATGTTGTTCTGCTTTAAAGAGACAGACACGGGACCAGGATGGGACAGCCCTGCCTTGTCTGCCTGCCGAACATTCCTTCAATGCCAGGGGGAAAGACATACCCCTTTACAAGACAAGTCATTCGGGAGACGTTTCCCACTCCTGGGCTGTCTATACTCCAACCTCACCCCTTCGGATTCATGTAAATGCTGCTGACTTTTGCTGACGGGTTTTGCGATTCCTATAGTTTGCTGGGACCATCTGGGTCACGGCCCTTACTCAAGCAGGGTCTCACAGGGGATTTGAACCCGCACCCTGCCAGTGACGAGCTCGGAACCCTGACCTCTGACCCACGCTGCCGCCCACCACATCCTATCCGAGGATAAAAGCCCCCCACTCTTCCTCACAGTGGGGGCAACTCCTCCATCCACAAAGCCTACCTGCCATCATGTCTCTCGGACGTCAGGACACTGCGGACAGCTCGGGCTTTCCCAGCGAGCGCGCCGAAGGCACCAGACTATTTAAAACCGCTACACGACCCTCGCTTGAAGACACTTCATACACTGATATTTCCTTTTTTAAAGTTACCTAGAAAAAAAGCATCCTGGAAAATCAATCGCAGGTTGCAGAGGTGCAAGCGGATATTCTGAGAAGCAGATCTTCGCTGCTTGTTCAGAGTACCTGCCCTGCGATCCCGCAGTGCACTGAACGCACGGTTTCTTTAACGCGCAGGTGGCAATACACATCTCACCTGGAATAACACCACCCAAGAACTAAGCGGACTGAAAAGATGATGTAGTGTTTTTGTCCAAATTTGGTTTAACCCGCTTGGCTGAGGGCTGACCTCCTGGCCAGAGGACGAGGGGGCTGGGACCCCCAGGCAGAGTGAGGAGTGACCCGGGGGCCGCTGTACGCGAGGGAGAGAAGCGGATCACGTACAGAATGTGTCATGTTTTAGACAAGGAAATGACATCAGGAGTGGTAACGAAAAACTGACAGTTGAGTCGAGTTGAACCTGGTCGTCGTCATCCCTCCCGAAATGTCGTTATAAACTCCGTTAACGTGAGAGGGCCTGCAAAGAGAAGAACGCTCTTTCGCGCAACAAAAAAAGCATGTTCACAAATTCCTACCTGTCTATAACTGTCTCATGTGTTGAATTATTTAGCCGTCGTCAGTAACGTCTGCACTACATCGCACCTGATTTCTAAGGCAAAGACACCTCCCCCTTGTGTTAAACTATCTGCTAACGGCTTTTCTGCGCTTTGCACTCTAGTGAGTTAGGTGACAGCACCTGGGTGCGAACGGGCATTAATTTCGCTGTTCTGCCCCCCCCCCAAAAAACCAATACAAATATACAACGAAATGGAAACGAACGTGTTAAGAAGTATTCACTGAGACCAAACTGACGAATTGGAGAATCGGGGCCGTTGAAGTGATCCTTCAGCATTTTTTTACAGTAAGGCTTCTTTCGGGTGGTCTGGGTCGCTCCTACAGCACAGGGACATTCAGGTAACCGGTGTAACGGATCTCGTCCTTTCGGAGAAAACACGAAGCGTTGAGTCGCAGTCCGTTCTAAAAACACGTCGCCATGGTCGTTAACTGTAATTTTTTCATCCAAATACAATGCATTTCCTTATTAGCTGTATAGTAAAATGACTTTTTTTTCCCGCGGCTCGCTCTGAATAACAAGTGCAAACCTTCTGTCAGGAGCATCCTCTATAAACAAAGCGCATTCTTTTCCCTTTGCAGATTCCCACAAAGCAGCTTGCCCGCTTCTAATTAATATTCCTCCCGCAGCCCCTGGGTATCGTACAGCGAATACTTAAAAGTTAGCTTTGCCCGGAATTACGAGGCATGACAATGCAGTACAAAGCCACAGATACAGATCTGGAATGAGTCCTTCTGGGATTCTTCTTAAAGGAAAAGATTTCGCCGATCTTTCTTGTTTTTTCGTGTCAAAAATCGCACGCAAGGATTTTAATAAGCCCACCGGGGCATGGCATCGCCTCCGCGGTTTCGGGGAGTGATTCCTGAGGAGGGCGGTAGGGCAGGGGGGGAGGAAGCATCGGGCCGGGACAGCACAGCCGAGCGAAAGGGGAATGTGGGGTGCAGGAAAAGAGGAGTGGGGTTACAGAAGGGGTGAAGCGCGAGGCTACTCCTGCCCCCCCGGCTCCGCTGGCGCGCGCTTACCCGCAGCTCCAGTGCGCGCCCGTGCAGCTCGCGCCGCTACCGCACGCCGTCCCGGGACGCAGGAGCCAGTGAGTGAGGACGGGTACGCGTGCACACACTTCGCAAGGGACAAGTTGCACAAGAAGACAACATCAAAACACCGCCACGTCAGATTTGCACAGCGGCGCTCAAACGGATAAGCCAAGGAAAGCTCTGAAATAAGTACTTTTTAAAAAAAAAATTAGCTTCGTTTTAAAAACCACAGATACCTGATAGACGTCGCATAAGTCTGCGTGCACGGACTGCTGACTCCCGCGCTCCCTTTCTCCGTTTCTGTGAACTACCTTTGCTTTATGCTCCCGAGGTCCGAGGACATATATCGGCTCCTGGCGAAGGATTTTGTATCCCGCATCCGGATCTAAAAGGCAGGAGGCTTTGCCTCTCCGTTTTCCCCCTGTCGCGGTCTTGAGGTGAAAACTGGGTTCCAAAAGTTTTCCTCACTCAGCTTCAACTTTTTCTTGTTCTACGCGTCTCGTTTTGGAATTGACAGCTCACAATACATGACGTCAGGGCGAGGCCCCTCCCCCTCGGCGGATACGCCTCCATTCCACGCCCCTTCACGTACACGCGCCCCAGAGCTGAAAGCCAGCGCGCGGCCGTCGCCATAGCAACCGAGTTGAAAAATTAAGCCTGTCACATAATTAACTTTGCATCCGCTTCCATTATTATTATGAAACTTTATTAAGCAGTATACTTTAAAAATTAATCATTACATTGCCTAGCCTAAAAACGCACTGTTTTTGCACAATGTTACCAGTCTTCTTGAGGGCAGGAGAAGGGCAGGATGAAACTAAGATTTTTTTTATTCACGGAAACCTGAAACAGCAATGGGTTTTCTCACTAGCTGGGTGTGTTGAGGCAATGTTTATGAGCCCTTTATGGCGTGCCAGCTGTAAGGGGCACGGCGAGATTCTATTTCTGGAGCATGAAGACATCAAAACAGAGGGTCATAGCGCTGAAAGAAGAACATGATTTTTAAAATAATATAGTATTTATAATATATAAATTATTTTCTTTTTAACATTAAAAAGAAATCAACAATTATCCTGGATAAGGACGATATAGTTGTACAGATCTACAATTTATCTGTTTAAAGCCTAACCCTAAACAAACTTACTATACAAACGAACACGTCATAGGTTTATTCAACGCTGAAAAAAAGAAGAAAGAAAACAACGTTTTGGCCGTGGAGCCTTCTTCAGGTGTGTTTTCTTTTTTCTCCAGCATGGAATAATAAACCTATTACTTGTCCCTTTGGAGTCTACGCATGCTGACGCAGCTCCCCACCTGAATTATTATACAAAGAACAACTTAAACAGGTGTACATTGACATCATGTCACATACTGTATATCATCATATTGTAGCGTTTTCGGGTTTACGTGGGTATGCGCCCTCGCTGCTACCGCCTCAGGTCGCCCCCCCCACCGCTGGGGACTCGAACCCGGGCCTCCGGCATCACTCAACAGGAACCCAGACAGTTGAACTAAAGGGAGATCGCCCGTCATAGGGAAGGGCGGTGACGTCACCGCGCTGGTAAGCCGGCTCGCACAACCTCTAATGTGGGCTGTATGTGTTACAATATATTCTGTAAATATATATGTTGCAGAATTGCACTTTATCCAGTCGGGTCCAAGCAGAATGTGTACAGTTCTGGGAGTAACGTAGATATAAATTAATGTCCTCAAAATCAAGGGGTTTCTCAATCCTGGCCATGCGGACACACACCTGCACAGGTTTTAGTTGAAGTCTGTCGTTTTCAGTTCCTAAACACGCAGGACGTGGCCTTTCAGCTGTTGTGTTTCATAGTGAGCTTAAAATGCCCAACCTTTGAACAGAACAATCAGCTTGCCGAGGTCCTACAGAGCATCCTGTGGGTGCAGTTAAGAGCTCAGCTGCAATGACAGCCAACTCGGGCGGGTTTTCCCAGGACCAGGATCAAGGAAGTAAGCTGTAAGGTAGGAAATCTAATAGGATCGAAGATGCTACTCTTTTGGCTTCTATCTGAGACAGATCACACGTGGCCTAGGTGGTGGGGAAAATGCTTTGTCTCTTTCAGGCGAGACCAGTAATGAGGATTTTGCTCTCTGCAACTAACAGGACAATGATCTGATCGGCCCCCTCCTTTACCTAATGGCTCTGCTGCGTGTCCACACCAGGAACTTCGGAAGATCTTGAAATTCCAGTTTCTCACATGAGATGCCGCAGCCGTAACGCTTCCCGGGGGAGCCGTGTGTTCCGTCTCACTGCGCCCCCAAATCTCATTCTTTCTCTTTCTCGCAGGCCCAGAGCACCACCTGTCGGAAGACTCTTAAAAATCATTTTTCACCAGATGAAGTCCGCCCGGGGACCTCCCCACGCCATACCGCTCTTCTACAGCGTTGTCGCCAATGTGCGTTGCTTAGCATGAACCTGACTTGGTTCAAGAAAATGGGAGACGGGTAGGAAAAAAAAAGTCAAAATGCGACACGTAGGCGATGAATCAGCACCCAATCAACACCGTATAGCCTGACAGAAGGATATAATTATAACAAGCGTATTAAAGAGCCGACATAATCACCACAGTAGTAACTAGAAACATTTTAACTGTATTTATTTTACATTTTAGCTTTGAACATTGCTATGCATAGAGACTATAAGCACCACGACCCACCCACCTACTCTAGCTTGTAATCTTTCTTACGTTCTTTCACCTTATTGAGCACAGAGTTTCATGATATCGGCACTCTTCAGGTTTACGGATTGGATAGATATTAATAAACAGACCACTATAAATGCGACAGATTATGAACACAAGAAATATTAACAGCAGGTATCCTTAAAAGAGCGAGCACTGAGTAATCTACCGTCTTTAAAAAAAGATTGGCTCGTTACCTGTAGCGTGTATTTTCGCTCCGTCACGCACCCACTCACACGGGAGACAGATCTCCCGCATTGGCGCGAGGCACCACTGGAGAGATTGTGATTTTTCATCTTTTGGGAAAATCGAATAAACTAGAACTATATAGAAAAACAACCCAGCATTTGCACGGTGTATTTTTAACGATAATTATTTACGATTAATGTAACATTTCATTGTTTCTAAATAGGCTTAGAGTTCCCCCTCCAATGACCTGTAGGTAGCTAAAAGCTAAATTTCTTAATTGATTACACACTGAACAAAACAAAACATGTTGCAAATGTGTTACAAGTATGTTACGAAACGCGAGCTTAACTGAATGTTCATTTGAATGTTATTTGTGATACTTGAAATAAAGTACGATTTTACTTTGTACCTACAATCACAGACCGTAGGAGGAAGCCTACAGAAATTGCAATGTTTTAAGTGTGGGAGTTGAAACGGCACCTGTCACGAATCAGCGAGAGAAAACCACGCCGAACCAGAGCCGGAGTTTGTCAGCGCCTGTAATTGGCCGAGAACGAGTCTCTGTCCCCCTCTCTCACATACAGTACACACACAACGTGCGACAGCTCCATTATCGAGCAGCGATAATGAACTAAAGTCTCGGCTTCTACAACGTTAATGCTAATGAAACGCGCCAGAGCTGCATCTCAGACACCCAAATAGACGGGGCCGTACTAATTGAACTGTAAAAGCACGAAACTCCTTTCAAGTCACGTTTTAACAATCTCCGTGAGAATATCAGAGGACACAAAAACAACCTAACAGAAGCCAGGCTGAGCCATTGTAGTCACAGTGCCTAGGGTCTACGAAGGAGGGAAACACGAGCGACTAACGAAAAACGAGCTGAAACAACATGCTTGCGATCGACTCTAGGTGCTCCAAATCAATAATCACACGCTAGCGGCTGTTCTAGAAACTAGAAGTATCGAAGCGATGTTCGCTCGACTTGCTCCATCAGTCGCGCGGTTTAGCGTGATTCAAGTGGCGTTTACCCCTATTTTTGCACATTTCGGAGTGAAAGTGCCCAGGGCCTACGAACACCAAAATCCGGCTCTGGTTTGAGCAACATCATTTTCTGGTAAAAAACCCCAACATATATAGCACGTCAAACACGCACAAAAAAATCTTAAAACGCACATAAAAACAGCGGTTACCTTTTTTCATTATAAGAAACCGCACCTCATATCAGAAAATGAATACTGGAAAAGCTCCAAAGAATTACACTTTTTTAACAAAAATGTTAAAACCCGTGAACAAACGATAAACGAGGACAACCATCTATAACCTGGATGGGAAGGAAGTTGCACTTATTAGCTATTTCCGGTCACAGGTAAATAATTAAAACAGGACAAAAACACAGTACATGAATTCATGGAGTTGACGTGCCATACTCACTACTAACACAAGAGGGCGATGTTTTCATTCTTTCCTGGATCAGCAGCATGTGTGGGATCTGGCTTCGAGTACCATACTGTTGGAAGGCAGTCAGGGAGAGCAAATCTTAAAACAGAAGGACATAGGGGACACCACATAAGATGATAATTCTCTCCAAGTTATTATTACTTATACAACTGCTTACTCTAGTAAGCCAAACACTTTTAATTAGTCCGATTATTACATAATGCCCAACCACATATATGCATGTTCCATAGGAACTAACCATTTCATGCATTCCAGTGGGAACAGTCATCAACAGCCCATCATGTGCCAATCCTAATAATTTTTGAGTACTGCAAAGTAGTAGCAGACCAGACCAGTTCCTCTGTGTGCTGTGCCGTACGGAAAAAAGTCAGATGCAATAGACCTTACAAGAAACACCTCTGGTGAAATGCTGCAAGCAACAGCAGACCTGGCTAATGTGTCGATCTGGATAGACTCAGGGGTTACCAGGCAGTGGTTGATGGGTAAAACAGACACACAGGCACACAAGTAGCAAGCTCAGTTAAGGCCCTCAAGAAGGAGCTACAGATTCTCCTTTCACAGGTTATATACCTGTGTTCGAGGTTCGAGGTTCTGGTGGGGAGCTGTGTCAATGTGCATTGGCTGCAAAGGAGCAAGTAGAGGATAATTCCACGCTGAAAAGTCGACAGAATAAATATGTTTCAGAGGTTGAGCTCTCTTCAGGGAAGAGGGTTAGAGCTATAAAGGTGTGGGAATATGAAGCACGGGAGCTTGATATATATAAATACAGTAAATACATACAGTATAATACATAAACACACCCAAAGAAGGCTCCACAGCCGAAACGTTGTGTTTCTTTTCTTCTCTTTTCAGCTTGGAATAATCCTTTACTTGTTCATTATATATAAATATATTTGCTTGACATCACCACAAATGTTCTATAGGCAGTAAAGTGCTTATATTTAGGTGCTTTTTCCAGGGAATAAATGGTTTTGACTACAGATTCATAAATGTCCATGGTGTTTGGAGGAAGCACTAGTGACAACTCCCCTTGCACTTCACTCTGGGTGAAAGACATGCAGTGAGTTTTTTCTGGCCAGGCTGTCCTTGTGTAAGCAAGGTGTGGAGCTGTTCAGTCTGACTCTGTGGGGGAGCCGGCTGCAGGTGTTTCTTATACAGTCACATTGGGCACCTGTTATCATAGTTTTCATGCCTGCAAGCACAGAAAGCTGGGTTCGCTCTGCATCCTCACTTGACATACAGGATTGAAGGAACGCAGGCGTCTGCTAGTCTCCTTTCCTACAGCTACAGGGAGCTCTTCTCATCCGCTACAGGAGGCTCAGCTGGAGCAGCCTGGGAACAGAGGGTGAAAACTCGGCTCAGGCGGTCTCTGCCTAGCCTAGATCCAGAACAGTGTGAGCAATGAGAACAGACAAATTCATTACAGATTGCCATATATTTTTAAAAACTCCAACAACAGTCCTATGTCCTTTAAGACACAGTTATCAGTCTTGATGTGCACATGTGCATCACATGTAGCCCTCATTAACTGCAGCAGCCAGGCATTTTTTCCATCCTTTCAAACTGATCTTAGGGACATTTGTCATAATCAGCACGACCAAGCTGGCGGCGCAGTAGCGCAGGCCGGTTTGTAACTTCGTTAGAGGCCGCGGCGTGCTCCTTGTGGGTTCTGCGTTGGAGCCGCCTCTGTGTGCCTGTTGCGGCGCACGTGGGTGAGAGAGCGCGTGGGTGGGAGAGGAGGCGAGCGAACATCAGCAGGGGGGCTGGGAGCCTTCGTGCGCTCTCCTGTCTGCAGCACAAAACTGAGAAAGAGACGGACCACGCTCCTTTCTCACGGCTGGCACGGCCGGCGTTTTCTTGACCCCAGCCTCGTTTCGTTGAGCTTGTTGTGTTTTTTTTCAGGGTCAGGGGTTCGAGGTCCTGATCTGCCAGGCCTCCTACTGCACCTGCAGGATCTGTCTGCCCACCTCATCTCCCTGCCGCCACCCACATCCCAGTCAGTGGCACTGAGGATCAGTGGGTGTCCTCCTCTTCGTTACCGCACTGCTGACGACTAACTCTCTCTGCCTCCCCCTCTGAGAAGAGAAACCTAAAAAAAGGAGCATCTCCCCCCCCTCATTTGTACCCCACTGTATTTTCTAACAGAACATCTTTTTACTGATGCGTTCCTTCTGGGTCGTTTCATTAGCATCTTTTTGCAGCGTGACTCTCTTGGCAGGAAAATTAAATAACACTGTTTTTATAGAAAACGAGAGAGGCACTTGAAGATATGTATTTACTGTGTGCATGTGTTAGCTCAATATAAAGGCTAGGGAGATCTTTCTAGTGAATCAAATGCCCCCAAAAGACTAGGAACTGGTCCACCAAGGCAGGCCCACCATGGTGTTTTTTGCAAGAGCAGCTACACAAGTTGTGCTAGAAGCTCGAATTTGCATTAAACCAGCCCGATTTGGAATTGACAATCGGTTCTTTAATTGTTGTCTCACAGCAGCATCCCCTGTACTGAATCGGGAGAACAGGGCACAGGCAGATGAGCTCGTCTGAGCTGCCCAGCCAGCATCGCCATTCACGCGTTTGACTTGGTGCCCGCAGCTCCACGGTGCCGTACAGGAGAGCTCAGGCCGATTTGAGGAGCAACGCCCTCTCCCCACTGACATCACAGCACACCCGCAGGATTCTGGGTAGCTGTCACGACATAATCTCTCCTCTTAAGGGCGCTCCGGCCCTTTCGTATTTTAGTTGAGTACATGCACCTGCCCCCCGTTTTGTCTCCTTATTTCAGCCTGGCACTCTTGCTATTCCTGGCTCTGCATTGGAAGACAGACACCCGGAAACCCACCTACCAGCAGGTCCAGGGGAGACCCGACGGCTTCGGCTTCATCACGGTGTCCTGCCCTGCTGAGTCCGGGGCTCAGGGCGCCTGGACTCGTCACTGTTTTCATCCTCCTGGTTCCCTGCCCCTGTTCCTGTTCCGGATCCCGTTCCGGTTTTAATCTTGTCTGTCTCGGATTGGATCTCCCGGCTCCTGGACCCTGGACTGCGCCCCGGTTTCCCCTTTGGAGTACCTCAGGACTTGTTCGCCTGCGCCACGCCCCCCCGCCCCCCCCTGAGCACCAGATCCCAGCCATCACGCCACCCTGTCTGTCATCCCGTCCTGCTCCTGCTGTGTTTCCCTCGAAGTCTCATTCCAGTCACTTCCGGATTAGACCGTCTGCACAGGGTCCTGAACTAGGCTTCGCGGGAGCGTGGACCGGCTCCCTTGCCAGTAGCGGCAGGAGTCATTGCCAAGGTCGGTGCCCAACAGATTCCTCCCAGGCTGCCACAGAGCGGGTGTCACAGCAGCTGGTGTGGCCCCCCATTCAGGTGCCTGGCCACTGCGGTTGGCACCTCTGCTTAAGGGGAAGAGGAGGCAGATGACCCCTGATTGCACGCCCTTGACGACACAAGCAGACGCTCAGATTCTTTCCAACGTCAGCCCGAGACGCGATATCGGCGAGCTGAGCCGATCGCCAGCAGCCGATTCCAAACGAAAGACGTTTGCAAGGGAAAAAGAACTGAGGAAACTGCAAAGAAAAAAACGGAAGTCACAAATTGTGTCTGCCATGACTTTGGAGTTTTAGCTGTGAGGAACACCCCCCACCCCCCTCCCCCCAAACCTGCTTTTATCAGACAGCAGTTGCTGGGAAACAGGAATCAGTCCATTGCAAATTGAATAACGGGGTGTGCGCGGGGAGGGCCCTCTCGGGGGTGGGGGGGCAGGCCTCTCAGATTGCCATGGGCGCTGTCGTCTTCAGACTTCCCAGACTCCAGCCTCGTGTCTCATGCCACGCAGGAAGCCCCAGCGATGGGGACTTTGCATTTCGTCCACAAGGCTCGCTCGAGCATCTGGAATCCGCGATGCTTCCGTGTGGAGCAGAGGTCGGATCCCTGCAGCTGGACGTCCTTTCTCGGGGAGTGGGGTAGTGGACTCATGACCGGGAAAGCCCAATCCCAGACTTGAACACCCTGAAATCTGCTGGTCGAAGCAGAGGTAGTAAGCTTGGTGTCGTCCATCCATCCCCTTTCCAGGACAGGGTTTTGATCCCATGAGGACTGATACAAGAGCTGGTCCTTAGTGTCACGCCCTCTGCAGCCAGAGGGTGCTCCTACGCTGTCCTGTCCCTAGTTTCCTGTGCTTTGCTCTCCTTCCGGTGTCTCTCTGTCTGGGGCTATATATTTCCGGGTCACTGATTCACCTTCGCTCAGCATTGACGTTCGGATGTCCTGAGACCCGCCTAGCACCAGGTCACCCCACGTCCGCTGCCTGAGGGCATTGGTTTCTATACGACTCCTGAACTGCTGAGCCTGGGCTAATCCCCCGTTCCACCGCTACGTACTGTATATGGGTCTTTTTCCGCTCTCCTGCCATTCCATGGTTCGTCCCTTCCGACATCCGTGACACTTAGATCCTGTGATGGGTTTGCAGGGCGTCCTGTCCAGGGTGTATCTCTCCTTGCTGGGATGGACTCCAGCCCCCCCGACCCTGAATTGGATGATGCTGTTTGACAATGGATGATTTAAGATTTTTTCAAAACTGAACATGAATTGCTTAATTGGTCAGCGTGGGGGTGCGGCACTTAATGCAGCTGCCTAACAGCTCTTGGGTCCCGGGTTCAACTCTGGGCTGGAGGTCCATCTGTGTGAAGTCTGCATGTTCTCTAGGTGCCCTGCCTCCCCATCCCACCTCTGAAAGACACATCTTTTGACTGGCAATTCGCTTGTTTGACTGGCTAAACAGAACGATTCCTTTCCGCGAGCAGCAGGAGAGGAGTCCTTTCTTCATTTACACACCTTGTCTGGAGTAGCACTGCTGCGGTGCCGGTGCCAAAGTAGCTGGAATGAAGGTGCTGATGAAGCAGAAGAAAAATGTCTTAATCAATCTGTAAATGTTTGGTACAGCATTAATGGTTTAATAAAACCTGCTGCAGCAGATCACTTTACAATTGAAGGGATTGCTGCAACTCAGACTTGTGAAATCAGACAGATTGCAGACCACAAGGCTTAAAAACCGAGGGCTGGAGGCACTTTTTACACAAAGAGTGGTGGGAGCGTGGAGCAGCCTACCCAGCCGATGTTCTTGAAGCCGAAACCCTGGTTTATTTCAAGATACGGCTGAATGAGCCGGGCTAATTAACTACTAGCGACGGCCAGACGTACGGAGGTTTTACTTAGAGGAACTGTCTGCGCCTGCAGGCTTTGAGCGCTGGGTTTTGAAAAAGATACAGAAGTAGTTGCCAACGCCAGAAAGAGAAGAGGGGGCAGATGAACCTACTGAGACAGACCGGAGCAATGTGACCGCTGGACGTAGCAGACAGAAGCGCTCCCTCGCTCTCTGTCTCCATTAAGCCAGTCGGCATGTAGTCCTGAAGTCGCCACCCAACCGCCGCTGTCATCCTCTGATGAATAGCCAGGCTAATTACGCAGATTACAGGGCAATTAGCGGCCGATTAATCAGCACGGCGCCGCGGTTATTAATTTATAGGGAGGAAAAGAAACAGAAGACCATTCTCTTTCTCCTTAGCGCACCAACGAATGCTGCTAGACACCTTCTTAAGGCCAGCCGGTTATAAAACGTGAACATAAAACTGGTGTCTAAGACTGTCTGTCCTGTTCTCGGTTGAAGTGTGGATCAATTCATTCCGTTTTTTTCATGCCGTTTTTTTAAAAAATATTTTAGACAGCGATGTTTTAGGGTCATCTCTACGCATTTCACATAATCCCAGTAAAACAAGTTGATGAGTAAAATGCAGGAATCAAGTATCGGCAAAACATGAGAGCAAACGAAATGTACTCTATCTGTCACCAGTAAAAGATGGAACTAAAGAATACTAGCAAAAATAGCCGGGACCCTGAATTGGGGGATTTGAAAAGCGATGAGACGAATGAAGCATCGGAATTTAGCTGTTGGAAAATGTCTAAGGAGTCGAGTCGAGATAAGATACAGAGACCCTCTATATGCGAAACCCCGGTGAACCCCTTTGAATTTTTCTTAATGGATACTTCTACTATATTACTTACTGTCCTTAACTACGGACAATTTATTGATTAAGTGAAAGTTTATCAATAATCAATACAAATATTGATTATTAATAAACTTTCTAACAGCAAGAATACACTGCACCAGAAAGAGAATGGCAATATATAGACAATCGTTGCTTTTAAACTAATTAACAAGGTTTCTGGTTGAACTGTGTTTTAATTAAAGCCACTCAATTAGTCCAATCTAAGTAGCCGACGTTTGGACTCCCAGATGTTGAATTGTATACATTAGCGATGCCACGCGTTCTTGCTGCGCAAAGACTCCACCACTAATTTTGGAGGAAAAAAACAACTACATACAACTGCACTGCAAAGAAATCCGGGGCTTAATTCCTCCAATTTCATTTGACTCACGTAGCGCGCCGAAGACGAAGAAGAAGGTAAAAAAGTCAGGGCGCTTTCATTTTCTCTTGAAGGTACCGGCGAAGACAGATCGCGGCTAATTTAGGCTGATATCCCCCTACGCAAAGGTCACTTTATTAAACTGCCTAACGACAGCTCCCTCGCGGCAGACGAGCTCGTTAGCTTTGCGCCGTAACCACCAGCAACCAGGCTTGGACTCCCAGAGCTGGTATTTAACCGCTATGCGAGATCTTGCACGCCGAGATGTAACTTACTGCGCGGAGCCGGGATCAGAGGTGATAACTATTTGATCACAACATGCAAATATATTGGTTTAACGAGCGTACGAGACTTTTTTTTTTAATGCGTGGTATTTAAATTAGCCCGCAGGTAAATGATTAAAAAAAAAGCACCATCCTCGCATTTGGCCTTTTATTTCATCTTCTCGCTTGTTTCGGTGGTCTCCTGGGGCTTGTGTGCGCGATTCTCTGAAGGGTTTTTGTTTTTTCTACGTGGTCAGGCTAATCCAGCAAATTCCGCAGAGAATTTAGCGAAGGTGCTCCAAATTAGAAAAGTGAGTGCTGCCAAAGTAACTTTTAACTGGTCTCTAAAATGACCCACACATCTTTGCTTTGGGCACTGAGTTGTTCGCTCTCCATTAAAATTGGGGGTATTTTTGAGTGGACTGGACACCTGTAATACTGCGCTTGTCCACTAGGGTGCACAATTCTTTTGACATGAAGCGGAGAGGGAACACTGGGGCCCGGTTTGCTATGATACTCTTCCCTCCTATCGTTTCCTGTTTGGATCCCCGTATTATTAAACGAGGACGTGGAAAACACTCCAGAGGAGCCAACTTAACACAGAGCAGAACCGGTGTGACTAGGACTCGAACTTCTAACTCCTTCCTTAAACCACAATTTGCTGCTGTGTGACCATGTCTGTTGGATAATGGAGACGAGACTATTGATTGTCCTCGGCACATGATTTCATCAAGAAATTGGAGTTTGACCATCATGCTTGTGATCAGCAAGCAGTCCCCTGCAGCAACGTGTAAGCACAGCAAATAATAAAAACTGGAGGATAAATTCTTCAACTGGGGGTCGAAGAACAACATTTGAGTAACACAAGTCCACAAAAGAGGAATCGGTTTCATCTGTCAGCTGTGGAAGAGAAAGTGGAAGAGAGTTTGTGGCCCAAACAAGACACCAGGTGAACAGCCCTTGTCCACAAATTGTAGTTTTATAAAGTCGCTAAAGCCCCAAACTCCAAAGGGATATGATTAAAATGTAGAATAAACACAAGCCTGGAAAAACGTTGACATTGCAGGTCCAAAATCAAAATGAGCTCCTCGCAAAGGACCAATACAATCTCAGACACACTGTTATAACTGGAATCCGATTGAAAATAATATGAACATCGCCTTGGTCATTGACGTAATTATTATACCTGCACGTTATTATGTACATAAAATTAAATGGTCTGGGGAGACATCCATGTTTAAACGGTTTAAAACGGACGTAATGGCGGTAGCGTGCAATTGTACTACAGTATGTACCGCCTGAGAAGGTTATATGTACTCTTGTTAGTATTGTATACGTTTTCGTTGCTGCAATCAAAAAACAGGTACAACCGGGAAAACTGTGAGCGGAAGTGACAGCTGACCTTCAGCGGCGAATTGCAATGCGTTGCCTCGGGAGATAGGGCGGGGCCTTTAAGCACATGGCACCGCCCACGGGAGGAGCATAATCAGTGAGAAACAGTACCAGGTGTGGCGATTGCGCTTCGGTGCTGAATGATTTGTAGTGCTGAGGGCGTTCGACCACCGATAGTGCGGGGTGGCGTGACATTTAACGTCTGCCAAACGCAAAGGGTGAGCCATAGCAACCCGACCGGCTTGGCTCATGGGCCGAAGCGTCAAGTCATCAATCAAGCTGCTCCAGCACCACCAACGCGAAGATTAATTACGTAATGAACACATCATTCCCTTGCTAATTATTAAAGATTGGCTAATAATAACGGAAAACTAGAGCTGGCCTAGGAGCCTATGCCAGTAGTTATGGGCTTTTGCCGGCTCTGCATCCTAATAAATACTGAACCCACAGAAGAGCCCTATATATGAGCTGAGGTAACCCAGCACCATTGGCGATACAGAACAGCTTTATACATTTTGACAATAGAGAATGGTAACAAAACGGGTAAATACCTTTACTAAACTGGCATGGTCCATGATAAAACTACTTGTCTAAAAGAGAAATATCTTGAGGTGCTCTTGCTACTAAAGTGTAAGCAAGTCTCTTATTTTGGGGGCGGCCGTGGTGAGGGGGGCAGATCGTTCCCTGTGACCGGGTTCTCTTGATTAACCCCTGCTGCTGACTTGGTGACGAGGCTGGACGAGACTCGTTTGCGGCTGGTATCTTTGGTTTTGCACTGCGGAATGTGAGCTGGGAGCGGGGGGGGTGTTGGTCTGAGAGCGAGATCGGGAAGCGGGCAGGTGTTTTTGCCATTTTGTTTGCCCGCTGGGGTTAAGCGGGTCTTAAAGTGAGCTGGTTGTGGAGATAAGAAACCCCTGTTGTCTCCCGAATCTTGCCCCTCCCAGCTCAGGTCCTGTAAATGGTGCGATTGTCCCTCTTTATTCTGCTTCACGGGTTTTCATATGGTTTTAAGGAGAAAACGCACAATCTTGCACTTCAAATATCAGTCCTCGAAGTTTATGTATGATATTTAAAGTAGGTTTTAGGTTTTATTTGGCATGCGATGGGAAGATTTGAGCGAGATTTACTGGGCTGATTTATTATTGCAGAAAAATCGACTGCTTTCACCTTGTAAGACCTGAGTGGTATTTGATCACGCGTGGTTTTCTTGGTAAACCGTAGTGAAGCAACCGGCATGACGCGACTAGAACTATTTTGCTTCGGTATAATGTGAATAAAATAAGCTATTTTGGTGCCCTGTCTAAATTATCATAGGCCCTACACATTAAAAGAACGTGGTCTGTAATGTAAGAAGTCCCTCATCAATTTCCCTTCGGGATCAATAAAGTCTTATCTATCTCACCTATATGAAGGGTGGCGCTGTGGGATTACAACAGGTATACAGTGCCTATAGAAAGTCTACAGCCCCCCTTGGACTTTTTCACATTTTATTGTGTTACAGCATGGAACCATGATGTGTTTAACTGAGAATGTTTGCCACTCATCAACACAAAGTACTCTGTAACCCCAATTACAGCTGTGAGTCTCTATCAGTGTTGCACATCTTGACACTGGACCTTTTGCCCATTCTTCTTGGTACAATTGCTCAAGCTGCATCGAGCAATTTCTGAATCATTCCACAGATGCTCAATTGGGTTGAGGTCTGGGATTTGGCTGGGCCACTCCAGGACATTAACCTTTTTGGTTTTAAGCCACTCCAGTGTGGCGTTTGCTGTATGTTTTCGGCTCATTGTCCTGTTGGAAGATGAATCATCTTCCCAGTCCCAGTGCTCTTGCGGATTGCAGCATGTTTTCCTTCAGGATTCTTCTGCACTTAGCTCCATCCATGTTTCCTTCTATCTTTATGAGCTTTCCAGTCCCTGCCGCAGAGAAGCATCCCCAAAGCGTGATGCTGCCACCACCATGCTTCACTGTAGGGATGGTGTTCCCAGTGTGATGTGCTGTGTCAGGTTTGCGCCCAACATAAAGTTTAATTTTGGTCTCATCGGACCGTGACCTCTTCCTCTAAATTGTTGAGTTTCTCAAATGCCTTTGGGAAAAATCCAGTGGAGACTTGATAAGAGTTTTTTTTCCAACAAAGGCTTTCTTCTTGCCACCCTTCCATACAAGCCAGGTTTATGAAGTGTGCACGCTATTGTTGTCTCGCGCACAGTTTCTCCCATCTCTGGGAGTTCTCCCAACTCGTTTAAAATTGCTGTAGGCCTCTTGGTGGCCTCCCGTACTACGGCTCTTCTTGCCCGGACACTCAGTTTTGCAGGACGGCCAGTTCTGAGCTGATTCACAGTTGTTCCATATTTTCTCACCTTTTTAATGACGGATTTCACTGTGCTTCGAGGTATATTCAATGCCTTGGAAATGTTCTTATATCCTTGCCCTGACTGGTATTTGTGAAGAGCCTTGTCTCGGATCTGCTTGGAAAGTTCCTTGGTCTTCAGGGTGTAGTGTTTCCTTGGAAATGCACTAAGTGGGGAAGCTCCCAGACACAGGTGTATTTATCCTGAAATTAGGTGAAACACCTCAACTGCACACAAGTGGACTCCAGTCAAGTAATTATGGGACTTGGAGAAGAGAGGTGGTTACTTCAGGGGTAATTGAGGTGTGTCAAAGCAAGGGGGTGTGAATACTTATACATCCAATTATTTTCTGTTTTTTATTCTTGATTAATTTAGTAGAATGTCTGGATTTATTTTTTTCACTTTGACATGACAGAGTGCTTTGTGTTGATGAGTGGCAAACATTCTCAGTTAAATGCATCATGGTTCCATGCTGTAACATAATCAAATGTGAAAAAGACTAAGGGGGGCTGTAGACTTTCTAAAAGGCACTGTACGTGCAGCAATTAATGAGGGGGTTCCCTGCGCTGGATAGCAATAGCAAGCAGTGAATTTAGGGGTCAATAACTGATGTAACTGGTGTAGGATGAAGTACCCTCCTTACACAGGCACTGTATGATTGTTTCTGTCTCCCACCTATGAAACCACACAGCGCAGCTCGCAGCACTATTGTCACCCAGCACACAGCACGTCCGTGTCCGGTCTGGGGCCGCAACCCCCTTCGATTCGCTCGAGTCCCGTTGGCTACATCTCGTTTGCAACAAGGAGGTTTTGAAAACCCAGAGCTGGGGGGCAGAAAGAGGTCGAAAGGTCCAATCAAGCGAGCAGGCCCATTAGAAGGTTCGATGAACTTAATTAACGGAAAACCCGGGGGGAACCTAATCGGGAAGCCGCGGGAGAAGGCCGGGAGCAGGGCTGGGAACAAGTGTGCCGAAGGGTCCTGTGTCACATCGGCCCAGGGAACCGTGGAGAGACAGGAACCGGCTCAGCAGAGGCAGGGGACAGGAAGAAGAGTGCGCCTTCTGCCTCGCCCCCCACCACAAAAAAGAATGGGTCGATACAGCCAACATGGCCAGAGTGAAAAAGAAAGGAGGAGATAATGGGAAGGCTGGGAGGAATAAGGACAAAGTGGATTATTTTGCTGTGGGTGGCAGTAAACCAGCCAGGGCCGCGTGTCTCCTACTGCGGGTGTGACTACTCTGTGGTGAGCATATTCAACCTCCCCATTGCCTTCCCACACTCCTGCCGGCCGCGAGTGCTACAGGCTGAGGACTGGAGGAGCTCTGTGGACTTGGGGAGCCGGGGAACATGGTGGGAGGTAGTGTTGGGGGGGGAATGGTGTGGTTGTTGAAGACAAAAATGGAAAATGATTACTGTTGTTTTCATCTCGGCCTCCCCCCCCCCCCACCCCCCCGGCCCTTGTACTAGGAGGGGTCAAGTGTGATTTCTCAACCCGGAGAGAAGCATCGCTGTCACAGCTGCCAATCAACGCGCACATTCCGCAGCAACCCCGTTGCCAGGCAACCGAGGGATTCTGTTGCTAGGCACCCAGAGCTACGAGGAGTGCAATTTATTTATATACTTACTCGTATACCTATATATTATAATTGTTTTATTTATTATGCACTTGGATCGGGATTTTATTCCAAGGTGGCTTCCAGAATATACATGCACAGAATAGATGCACGCAAACAAATTCAGCTTCTATAGATGTGCAACCACAGACTGATCTTTTGACGTTTTTCTTAACTGAACGGCCGTGTCTGGAAACTGAAAGGCGGCTCAGTGGATGAAGTGGATGAAGCGGATTAACCTGTCGAGGGCACCCAGGTTGGGGTCTAATTAAGCCCCCCCAGGATTTCTGATGAGGCCTCATCTTTCAGAGCAAGAAAAGGTGGGGGCAGTAATATTTTTGCGTCGGTCTGAAGGCTTATTTATCCTTCCCCGTAAGATCTGCTGCCTGGTTCTTGACAGGTGTTGAACAGGCCTCCTCTGATTATTTCAGTGCTACAGGGCCCAGGCTGAGGGTGCCAGTTGGACAGGAACATGCTGTCGTTCGCACTTGTCTAAGCTGTGGCCTGTTCAAAACATTGCTCTGTTGTGTAAAGCCTGCCGGACACTACAACAGGGGGTCTCGCAGTCTGGGCCTTCCTGCAGCCTACAGAACTCTGGTTCCTCGGGCCTGAGCGCCGGTTAGGATCGAGAGCAGCTGGGTCCGCTGTCTCCATTCTGCAGCACAGCTGAATTTGAATGCAATGCATTGCACTGCTAGACCGCCAAGCATTCCTTCAACGATGCCGTCTGGCTCCGAGAGTCTTGCGACAACCGATTGGAAAGCAGGCGCTGTTTTGGTGTTTGCAGATCTGTTGCGCTGCATTGGATGAAACGCCGCTGGTCAAGCTGCTACTGGTCTATTGCACCAGCAGGGCAGGCCGCAAGCAACAGAGCTCAGGGGGCGAGTGCTGCCGTTTCTGTGTTGTTGTGGCAAGTGGCTGCCCCTCTAATGGGAAACGCGAACCAATTGCGTTTGAAGATTTGTAAGGGGGGAGGGCAGCGGCCTCCACGTGTCACCCCTCAGCAGCGGGCCTCCGAACGCTGTGCAACGCAAAATTCGCTCCCCCCTGCTCAGCACCTGTTTTTGCAGTCAGTTGTCGCGAGACTCTCGGAGCCAGAAAGCATCGTTGAAGGAATGGTCGGCAGTCTAGATAGGAAAGGGAGAGGACTGCGCCAAGCAGGAGGGAAAAGGAAAGGAACCACAAGAGCCATTTCTCCTGTGAGAGCTGGCCAGTGTCCCTGACTGCTCGGCCGCACATCAGCTCCACCTCCACTGGTCACAAAGCCCTGATTCTCCAACGCAAAACTCCGTCCCTCCAACAAACGGCATGGGAATCTCCACCCCAACCTTCTTTGACTTCCCCGAGCCCCCAAACAATTTTCCCACTTTGGCATTCCAAGCCATGGAAATCACTGATCAGAAAGATCTGGAAGAGCCCAGAGATGGGGATAGTGCAATACTGCCAAATAGGAAGCTTTTATTAATCTCGGCGTAATGGGCTTTCAAGATTTTTTCTAACTATTGAAAAACGGAGACTGGAGATCCTTATACTTGCACTCTCAAATACAGTCACACCCACACACAGAGCCTATCTGCGCCCTGTTTAAGTGGAAAAAAACCTCTGGCAGGCAGAGAGCCGGTATTACAATGTACTAACAGGGATGTGTGGCGAATTGATTTTCCTGGGCTTTCAAGGTTAGTGAGGAAATGCTATCAAAGGCTACATAAATGAATTATATATCCTCCCACTGTGAAAGGTGGATTTACATAAGCCTGTTAAGCTCCATTAAAAAAAGTCTGTCAAAAAATAAATGCTTTGAACCCCCCTCCCCTCTGTTTGTAAATCTGTGTAAGAACTTCTCCGAGTTGTCACTTAAGAAGAAATCACATCTGGATGGCTACTGGTTTTTTCACAGCATTGCTATAGCCAACCCCCTTCTTTAATACTTTCTTCACCGATGCCCTTGCACAGTCAGTGTGAGTGTCAGCAGCATTGTCCCGACTTCCCAGGTGTCCATGGGGCAAGAGGGATATTGCACAAGGTACACACTGATCTGGAACCAGTGCAGTTTTGCACAACAGGGTGCCCTTTATGGTGGAAACATGGCGGCGTTCAGCAGGTCACTGTGAAGTCATGGTAACAGCACTGTAAACCTCAGGAGTGTACTACTGAGTCCGATTCCAGCTGCAGCACACCCCAGGAAGGTAACGTCCTTGACAGCGAGCAATAAAATGAAACTGTGAAACCTGTCGTGTTAATGCACCAAACCTTTATCCACTCCGGCACTCTGCGTTTACTTGTAATGGATTGTCGAAGTTTGCACCACAATTCACCATACGTGTCTGTTGCATGAGTGTTTCTAAGGCTGTCCGAAATATGCTTGCTTGTAAAAGGTACTGGATCAGACCCTTTGCATGCTTCAGCTTGATTTCATACTATTGTATTGCACTGTACCCTGCCTTTACCATAATACGCAGTGGTAAGTGTTACTAAGGCTGTTCGGAATAAGCTTGCTCATTAATTGTATTGGATCGGACTCTTTGCCTTTTTCCCCCTGATGCTGCCTTATTTCCTGACATGTCCATCCAGAGATACTCGCTTCGTGTTCACCGTTCAGCCCCACAGCGATCAACCAGTTTCTGCGGAGATGATGGGCGGGAGGGGAAAACAGTTTTACTGTATGCTAACGGTTATTGCTTTTTACACTGTAATTTGTCTGTCTTACCAATAAACCTCCTTGAGTTTGAAGTGAAAGAGAGCACATGTCATTTATTTCTCCAGCTTGCCTGTACATGGGGAGCTTTCTCTTTTTCGGAAAAGGCAGATCTCCTGAAGTAGCTGTGTGGCTTAAAACTTAAAATGGACTATTTTATGTAACATCAACGCATGGATGTAAGGGGAAACGTGTGCATTTTTTTCATTTCACTTGACACTGGAGACCCTTTCAAAGCTCCAAATCCCTCTGAGCCTACACCTACTTTATCACTTTTACAATAGCCTGCTATAGCAAAAGTGCTGTGAAGTACAGTAAACAGCCATGAAAACACAAGGTGAAGCATTCCATTCTGCCTGCAAATGACAGCTCACTCAACTACCCAAGGTGTAAGGATGGTACAAACCTAGATCCAGGCAGATTAACCACAGCGTGATTCCTTAAGAGATGCAATGGGTTTGGCTGCCTCAAAGAAAACACCCTGCCTTTGGATCTCAAGGTATACAACCTTAATGCAGAAAGCCAAACACACAGAATAAATCATTACAAAACACTCAATATCTCTGCACAAAAGAGTGATGCATTTTTAATATTTCCCAGATGTCCAAACGTACAGAAATGTAGTCGAGCCTGGTGTCAGGGTTTTTATGGATGATATGGTACAAGTCGACAAATCTGAAAGAGAAGCCAGTCCTCTCCTTCCTGTCTTAAAACCGATGAGGTCAAAACACCCCAGATAGACAGCTGCCTGCTCTATGCCAATATACACCCAGCAGATGATTACAGAGTCATATGCCATGTATAATACATAGGCTGAAGGAAGTTGATGCTGGGCACTTTTACTAGTGTCTTAAGGGGGCAGTTTGCTGACCAATTTAACCCTCCAAAGCATCATCATTCAGGAAGCTCTTGAGATAAGGAACACAATACTGAAGGGCTCAATGCACCGACATTTGTAGCCCATGTCCCTCTTTTTTGTTGTAAAGGAAAAGCACTTATGTTTTAGCTCACCATTTCTATACACATGCAGGGACGGGACACTCAGATCATTAAAAGAAGTAACAGTTAACAGTTCTTAGAGGTTTTGGTTAAAGTCATTCACTAGACTAAGTGACTCACAGGTGATTTTATCCAGATAATCCAGAATGGAGAACTCTCATTGCTCTGGTCAACAGGGCATCCTTATCCTCTGTCCATCACAGCTTGACCACACCCCTCTACTCCCAAAGAATGATGTCATCTACTTATCATCTCCTTAGCTGGGCTGACTGGAGTAATCGGAGTACAGTACCCTGCCCTGCGTAAAGATCTACATTTGTTCTCACATCTCTCTGATAATGGTTCCAGGGCCCAGAAGCACAAAACGCCTTATGTATCAAGTATGGGTTTCATTCCACTTCACCAAGACATTGATTTCGAAGTGCTGAGTTACTTAATACAATACCTTTAAGATCCAAAATCACTGAAAAGGAACACAGAGCAGGGGAATTGAACCAAAGCAGTTTTATGCAACTAGCCTCTGAGCTCTGGGGAACGTCTGGGGTGCCACAGTGTCCTGCACCCAGCTGTACAACGGGAAGCCATCATCAATATTTGCACCATGCCTTGAAAGCAGGGACTGTTACTTATTCTGGGAAACCAACATATTATGTTAAAAAGGGGGGTTGTGGGGGGCACTGACGGAGAAAAACTACAAATCCAGGAGCCCCTAGAGAGAAATAAGAACTACAGCAAAGTGCCTGGCACAACAAGAGCAGGCACCAACCCAGCAGGGTGTAAGTGCTCAGGCGTAAAGCAGGTGCCTCTTAAAAAACAGACGTGTTGTGTGGCAGTCTGCTATTGTTTTGAGGAGAGAGCTCATTTCAATCTAGCATGGTTCTTCTAATGCATGCATTGAGCTAAACAGGCTTGGATCCTGCCCCTCCCCTCCTGCTTCCTGTGACCTCTGGACTCATTTCTGTCCGCCACTGAGCTGTCTCGCCGGGAACAGACGCAGACGCAGATCCCAGCCTCCGTCCGACAGTAAGGGCTACTGACATTTCGGCGCAGGCCTGCTCTGCTGTCCTGTTACCCCTTCCCTGGCAAAGACTCGTCTGACGACACTGAACAAACGAAACCAGCCCCCCCCCACCCCTCTCCCAACATTCCCCAAGGATTTGGCCGAGGGGACACCTGGTTGACGCTTAGCTGAACACAAGTGGTGTGGGATATATAAGGGGGAAAGAAACAAGCACCCACCGGCACTGGCGGGCCGATCGCAGGCCCCCTGCCTGGTTGTCCTCTGGCGGTGTTCGGCTCGGGCTGAGGAGGAGGTGGGGCTTGTCGCAGGGACTCCGCCCAGCTACGCGTATTCTCAAGCAATAACAACGACATCCGTATTATCTACCCAAGAATACCCGTGGCTGAGATGGAGCAGGTGGCGTAGCCTCCCACTCCCCCGCCGCCTCCATTCTGCCAGGACCCCCTGCTCCTGTGCTGGGACTGGTCCGACAGCGAGGGGGGCGGGGGGGGAGGGAGGGCGTGGCTGGGCTCAGGTTGAGGTTTCCGAAGAGGGAGCTCCACAGGGGTTGAAGCCGCAACAAGCTGGAAAGGAGACGAAGGCAAAATGTCATTTTCTGGGGACGTATACAGTACATGTTCCCCCAGCAGTGGAGGTCTAGGGAAGTCCTGAAGGGTCAATGGATCTGGCACTGAGTCAGATTCCCGGGTTGAACAGAGTGACGTGTGGATTCTGTATGGATTTTCTGGGAAACAGAGGTGATGGAAGATCAGAAAGATATGGGCTGCATAGCAATAGTCAGGACACACAGACACAGAAGGAGAGGACGAGAGAGTCTCATTTGGAAATGACAATTACTTGTTTCCCCAACCTAGTTGGGAATTTCCAATTGCTTTTGGCACCTGGCTATCTAGCAAAGATTGCCATCCTGCCTGGGAGAGACTGAGACACGCCCACCTGCAGGACTCCCTTGTCATGTGACATGCTGCAGTCTCCACAGCCCCTGACAGGTGAGTGAGTGCAGATTGGAGGAGCGGCACGGCGTGCAGTGACATCACTGCCAATCCGCATGGGCTAGCCAGGTCTTAGGAGTCGCTGTTTGTCCTGGAAAGCAACGTCATTTCCATAGACATGTTTGGAGTGCTCACGGAAAAAGTGAAAGGAGATTAAGGATCAACTCCCAGAAGGGCCCAACAGAGTTGTGATTGTCTACCATCTCTAAATAGATATTACAGCAGATCCAGCGGCTCCATATCACCAGTGCTGAAATGCATGGACAATCTTAGGTCTGAATGATGGGATATTTTATTATTTTTCCAATTTGCTTGTACAGGGGAATGCATCTCTTTCAAACAGAAAAGGTTTGGCAATTAGAACACACCTATATAGACCTAAATGTTAAAAGAGGAGGATGAAATGTGCATTGCTAAAGCATGCTGAGTCATCCCAGAAGCGCCAGCTGAGTGACCACATCACAGTCAGCCAGTGAGATGACCGATGGTCTAATCCTGTCCTCACTTTGCTAGTGGGGGGGTGGTGTTGGTTATCTAGCTGATACATCATCCATCCATTTTCTAACCTCATCATCCACTACAGGGTCAGCTATAATGGCAAGCAACAGGTGACAGGTGGGGCACACCCTGGACTGGATTCAGGTCTATCGCAGGACATACATATAGACACAGACACATTCACGCACACACTCACACCAGGGCCAACTTTCCCAGAATCCAATTAACCAGTATGTCTTATATCAGAACATACAAACTCCACACAGATAGCCTCCTAGAGATCAAACCCAGAACCCCAGCACTGAGGGGCAAGAAGGCAAACCACTGCGCAACTGCACTGCCCCCAGCTGGCATAAAACTGCAACGGAAGAGAAACAGCTTTTTCAGCATGGTCTCCCCTCACCAAATTTGTGATTTTGAAAAACCTTCTATACTGTATATATCACCCTGCAACTCACAACTGGAAGCCTACTGAAGCTCAGCAGGTGTGAGCCTGGTCAGTACCTGGATGGGAGACTCCTGGGAAAAAAAACTAAGGTTCCTGCTTAAAGAGGTGCTAGTGGAACCAGTAGGGGGCGCTCACCCTGCGATCTGTGTGGGTCAATGTTCCAGTTTAAGGATGGGGGGACACTATACTTTAAAAAGGCGCCTTACTTCAGACGAGACGTAAAACTGAGGTCCTGACTCTCTGTGGTCATTAAAAATCCCAGGGCGTCTCTCGAAAAGAGTAGGGCTGTTACCCCTGTGTCCTGGCCAAATCTCCCCCTGGCCTTTATCAGTCATGGCCTCCTAATAATTCCCATCTCTGAACTGGCTTCATCACTCTGTTCTCCTCCCCACTGAGAGCTGGTGTGTGGTGAGCGTACTGGTGCTCTATGGCTTCTGACACATCATCCAGGTGGGGAAGCAAATTGGTGGTGGTGAAGGGGAGTCCCCATTACCTGATTTGGGACTTGATTTTCAACTCTCCCTTCCCCCCACTTGGAAAATGAAGGTCACAATCTGCTAGTGCTGTCACCCAGGTTCAAACCAGTGACATCAGGACCAGAGAACTCAATCTGCACTGTAAGTGAGCCCCCCAGGAGTACCCATTGCAGCACATCCACTGCAGTTCAGTGTAGGTTCAGTATCTCAGTATGTACATTTGGACTCAGAGACTAATAGAAGTACTTATTGACCTTATGATTACTAAAAAAAATTCTGCTGTTTGAACACATGCAAGAAACATCAGGATTTATTTCTACACAGTACACGTACAGTCAACTAGCAGCCACAGATGTGTTGGTGCCTGCTCCATTTTAGACTTGGTGTTGTGTCTCACCTAGGTTATCTCTGCCTGGGCTGCTGGGTTTAATACGGCAGGGTTCTGTGTGATGAGAACGACTGCTACAGCTGCTGATTCTGCCGTCGGTACTTATCCCAGAAGACTGCAGCGAAGCCACGCCAAGCTTTGGAAGCATGACAAAAGACATCCCACAGACAGGAGGTGAAGGTGTCCAGCCCCGCAGACAGGGCTTGTTAAACAGCAGGAGAAATCCTTTGGTACTCGTGCTTGGCGCACATGTTCTGCCTCCAGCTGCTTGTGTTCTGCATGGTTTTGTTTTTTTTTACCTGTCTCAGGGAGCCAGGCTTGTGTGCTCTGTGCAAGCGCATCTAAGTACACAGTCTTCAGCACCTCCCTCCTATAAAAACAAGAGGGTTTGGTCCATTTTAAATTCGTGAAAGGAGGCTGGGGGGGGGGTGCATGCTTTTTTTCAACAGGACCTCTTGGACCCGAGATCTGCCAATAACCCTGCTTTGCTTTAGGTTTGTCCTTGCAATAAGGAACCACTTGCAGAACCAGGGAAAAAACACAGACAAGAGCGCAATTATTCAGTCCTAAGTGCATCCCAGGGTGCAAAATACACAAACAGTGTGGTTTGCTCAAGTGGTTTTGCTATGCTACACAGAAACCTTTCTAACAAAACATATTGCATTTACATATGTATACAGACAATAGTTGAATATCATTTTTCCTCTGTTATTCTGTTTCTATTTCCTTACCCATTGTGTATTGACTACTGTTTGAATAATTGTCCAGCTTTAAATGCCTTTTGCCATGCCAACTAACTATTCCACCAAAAATGGCTTCTGTATAGAGAGCTGATCTTGGGATATAATGCGATACTGGGCACCAGTGTAATATTTCTCTCTGCACACAAGCTGAAATACTTAGTGGTCACTAAAATGTTTGAAAAAATGAAAGTGCAATTATAAATGAAAGTGCAATTATAAGAAATAAAGCTTCAATTCCATGCAAAGCATTAAAGCATATTTTGCTTTGAGGGCAGATCCAGGAGAGAGGAATATTGATGCAGGAATCTAGATGCAGGGTGTCAAGTCTGCTCTGTTCCTAAGACTTCTCAGCACCTTGGTAAAGAACTGCAGATTTACCAACCACAGCAATCAGAAAGCACATGGCAAGCAGAAAGGAGCCCTTCAGCTCCAGGTATCTACTATTCTATTTTCTGGGTGGGGCAAGGGGGGGTCTCTCCACAACTGTTTTGCTTTCAGGGAAGGGGAGGACTGTCTGGGCTCAACACATGCTGTCCACATGTGTCTCTAAGACCTGAGACGTGGGACCCTGGGCAGCCCTGTTAGTGCGCTGTGACAGGGCAGGTTGTACACAGACCCATGGCACGGGCTCCTGGCTGGAGATCTGCTCAACAAAGAGAAGATCAGATGTACTGCACAGGAACCAAATCTGGGGCGTCCCACCTGTAATGTCAGCACATAGCGTTCGTTTGTGTTTACGACGCTGTCGTGCGTTTGGGGATACAGCGCTACAGCACTTAGGTGCCTTGGTGGCTTTTCGCCATTCTCTGTCAGCTCTAAGACATGCACAATAAAGAACAGACAGGTTTGGGAAACGCTGACAAAACACCACCCTGGTCTTGGTCCTGGTGGGCCGGTGCGTCAGTGGGTATCCATTCCAGCTCATGTTTTACCAAGCTGAACCAGCTGGTTTGCTGGTTTGACTGGGCCAGCTGAACAGCTGCCGCTTGAGAGACTTTGACAGCCTGCAGACACACCAGGCCTCTGGGAGCCGGAGCAGACAGCCCTGATGTAAACGTTCAGAGTGATGATGTAATTGCCATTAATAAGAGGCCACCAGCCTCGCCTCTCCTAGAACTCTTCTGCCTTCACCTTCCCCCTTATTACATACTACGCCCCGTTTATCAGTCTGCTGTCGTCTGAGACTCACTTTCCTTCCAACCTCCTAAGAGCTTACAAGCGAGATGCCATCCAACGTAACATGCCTACTTCTTCTGCAGCAGCTCCTTGATCCCTGAACCTTATCCTGCTGCTTCTTGGAGGATCCGAGAGAAATCAAATTGAACAAAATCCTGCATTTCTGGGACACCCACATTTAAAACACTGCATCCTGTGCTCAGCTCTGAAAAGACCTCTCTGTGTGCTGGTTTCCTTATTTCACTGCTCAGGAACTAGTTGGCTTTGACAGTAACTTTAAAGATTTTGGGTGCTTGCTTTTCATTATCTCCTCCATGATTTTCATCATCTCCTCCATGGCAGAGACTCAGTTCCTTTAACATATCAGTGTATGACATTCTTTTTAGACCTGGAATTATTTTAGTTGCTCTAAACCCCAAAACCTGTATAATCATCTGCAGCTAAAGCCATCTTAAAGTCAATTTAACTCTTAAATTAAGTATAGATTAATGTACTTAAATACAATTTTTGTATCAAAGCAGGAATAATATCTTGGAGTTTGTGTCTCTCTCTCTCATTTTTCTAATTAAGACACCAGGGATAGTCAAACGAGTGCCCAATATTTTATCTGAATATATCAATCAATCTGAATTTGTGCACCACATTACTAATTTGAGTGATGCAGTCAATCTCTGTGTTCCAAGGCCCGCAAAAGCGCATCTTACAAAATGGTGAGGAAAATGGCACAACATTTACAGGAAGTGCATTTGAAACTGAGAACAGGTGGCACACTACCTTACACAAAGGGTGGTGGGAGGGTGGAACAAGCCATGCCTAACCATGTTGTTGAGGGTGATACCTGGGCTTTTTTCAAGAAACAGCCGGATGTGATCCTCAGATCAATTGGCTACAAGATACCAGATGAGCTGAATGGTCCTCGTTTCGTAACTGTTCTCATACTCTCACAGCAGCACTATTCTACGAACTTCCAAACGAGCTACGTGGGCGGAACAGGCGCTTGTTGTTTGTATCTTTTCTGGTATTCTTACTGTATTGGATTGTACTGTGCTGTTGAGCCTTAAAGATTTCATCCCCACAGCAATGGATTACCAAAGGCAGTAGAAATGGTAACACTTCACATTACGAATCTAGAATTACAGAGTACTTACAAATTATTTTTTCAGACCTGACAATGATATAATGGCAAAAGGCACAGGCCACAAACTGCTTTGGAATGATGCCTCCTAACTTTGTAATTGTGTATACATTCATGTGTAATTACTGTAGAATTGTACATTGTATGGCAAGCGTGAGATTATTCTTGATGAGGGTGTTCTCGAAAAGACTGCATTTTAGTGGACCATGTTACTGGGATTGTATGACAGGGAGACGCTCTGGAGTATCTCAATCACTGGAGTATAATAGCAGGAGGCGAAACAGGATGTAGCCCAGATCCCAAGATAATGTTGCAGAAAACACTGCAAGCCTAGGACAGAAAGCGTGTGGTGATGCAGATTTGAAGACTCCAAGGAGTGGTGTCAAAATATTGCAGTGCTGTTTAACAAAGCATAGCTTCTGTGTTCAACTGTCAGTCTGGAATTTTAGTAACATCTTAAAAACTTGATAAGGCGTCATCATGTAACACGTGCACTCTGTATGTCACTACAATGAGGCTACAACTTTATGACTGGGTGTCTGCCATAAGTACTCTACCCTTCTTTCAGTAATCTGGAATAACATAACCAAACCAAAATGTTCTAGTTACATTTGGACACAGCGTTACAGTGCTAGCCTCTCTGTATGGATCACCAGAAGCGAAAGAATAATCCTATTTCATGTCTCTGGAACATTTTCTTTCATGCTGAGAGCTAATTTGCAAAGTTCTCGCAGGAAGGAAAAATACAAATCTGATTGCCACTTCAGTTTCTCTTTGAGAGTTTGAGAGTGAATTAAAAAAAAAGAAATTAAAAGGAATCTTTTTTGTGGCGTTGCTCACCGCGGACTAACAATCTCCTGGATACTAAGAAATGTGTGAAATCAGACATCATGACTTCTGTGGAAGCAAAGGTCTGAGAACGCCATTGAATCACAGACTGCACAGGGAACGAATTCATTTACGGATTTACAGCAAACCCTTCAGAAGGATACAAGGCATTAAAATGCATTAAAGAGACTTTTTTCTCTCCCAGGAAGCTCAACCTTACCTTCCTCTTGTGAGACGATTCTGGCTTTTACAGCTCAGTCATCTAAAACACAATACTAGAGAATGGGCATTACTCTATTACATAATTGTGCATTAGTCATTAAGATTTAATAGGTTTGCCACACATTAAGAGAGAAGCAATAAAAGAAACCTTTCAAACTATGTTGACAAAGCTTTGCTTTGTAACACATTTTTAAAAGCTTGTAGAACTGAGCTGATTGAGATAAGGGTGGGGCCAGTTGGGCAGGTTGAATAAATGAAGCAAAGATCCCTTCAAATCCCTATAAATACCATCAACAATAGCATCCAATTGACACTGAGCCCTAGTGCTTACTGCATCCATCTCTGGCTCAATTGAAATAACTACTGTTTGTGCAACATAGTGGCCTCAGCAATCCTATCATTGTACTGTGAAAAGATACTGTAGTTACCATGTAACAGAAGCACCAATTTCATAGCACAAAGATGGACGTTCACATCTTCAATCCAAGCTGACATTACCTTGCCTAGAAAACAGACCATGCTCCCAAGCTTCAGAACATGAATTTTCTAGAACTATCAGCTTATTTAACTTTCAAAACAACTGTACCGAACTCAATATTTCTTTTTCGGGAATAAAAAGACACCGTAGTCACTTAAAGAAATAAAATAAAAAAACAGACGTCTGATTTAGAAAATATATTTGCAGTATACATTTAGGTTGAATGATTGGTTTAATGTTTTGCAGAGGTTTTGACAAAACAGAAACTACAGTCTGAAAAACATTACATATTCAAGCTGTAGGGCCCACGGTATTAGTCTTTTTTAAAATAACATAATGAATATGAATACATAAACAATCATGATTAAATTTATATTGATGTGTACCACACCACAGCGGTCGAGAGCTGTGATTGGTCAGACTTTTCTTGCTGCAGAGGCAGAGGGCTGGAACATAACAGAACAGGCTCTGCAGAGGCCGGTCAGGTCTATACTGTACCTCCTGAGTCACCATCTTTACACAAAGAGTTACGGGGGTATGGAACAAGCTACCCAGCCGTGATGTTGAAGCTGTTACTGAGGCTGCTTTCAAGAAGGAGCTGGATCAGCTAACCACTAACTACCCAACAGGTTGGATGGCTGAATGTCTCGTCTGGAGTTTCTTATGTTTCTTGATAGGTGCCAGGGGTGGGACAATGCTCGGAGAAGCCATGTCTGATACTAACTTTGGCATCTTTTCATTTTGACAGTACGCAACATTTCATAGTGAAACATTGTGATACATCTATGGTTCTGTTCACAATTTCTGTGAATCTGTTTCATTTATCAAACAGATTTCCAGTTTATGAAATATGATTTTTAATTTAATGCCATTCGTGTAATTTACATTTAATAGTTTTTATTAAATCCGTTAGACCTGTCTGTTGAATTCCTTTTGAGCATCAAGATATGTATCTCATGAACCATTTTTGTTAGATCTAGAGCTATAGTGTGGCCATTTTAAGTGAGGTATTTTTTTTACAATTTAAAAAACGCGTTTAAAGGATGCCTTTTCAATATTTAGAATACCTATGAAACCAAGACGTTTATTGCAATATCCCTTTTACTTTATACATATGGTATAATTCAATCAATGCATCTCATGATAATATTGTTCTTCTGTCATCACATATTTCAGTTAACAGTGCAAACAAGGCAGGTCACAAGATATTAGCATTTCAATAATAAACTCAGGTATTCGTCGTTTGGAAAAAATGAGAGAAGCCGAGCGTCTCGGACTCACAAAAAACAAGACCAGGCAAGTTGGAGTCAGACACAGGGTGCGTCTCCATTCTCCCTCCTCATTAAACTCCCAGGTTTCACGACGAGCTGGTATTTAGCAACAATGCAGACAGGAAGCGAGGCTCCAATTATCGAGCAGATGTCAATCTATCGGTTACAATACCGTGGGGAACGCAGAGAGCCCAATTATGAAACAGATGTTTTTTTCCCCCCTCTCTCCGTCCCGTCGAGTGTATTATTGAGAAAGGGGTTGGGACTGCTCTCTCAAATTATCTGGCCCGAGACGTCAATCTGGGATAAAGCAGTAAGAGGGGAGGGGGGGCGGGGGCGCGTGTCAGCACCGCGGACAGCTCTCTCCCGAGTGCCGCGCGTGCTCTTGCTCCTGGTCTCGTTTAATTATAAGACGCGCTGTTAAAATCAAAGATAGTATTTCCCTGGCATGCTGTAGTGCCCGCTCGTGTGACACTGTGACAAGACTTTCAAAATCACCCCCCTCCCCTCATACAACCATGGCTGTCCTTTAGAATCGAATAATTAAAATACTTTTTTTTTAACGGCAGGACAAGCGCTGAATGAAAACCCAATGATAAGAATATAAAAATTTTCTGCCTGACATTCAACATGGCAGAAAATACGGCTTTTAAAATAACCAGGTACCAAAAACAAGGGGCAGAAAGATTTATATAGGTTTAAGAATGTAAAAAAAAGACTTAAATCATTTCTATTTTTTTTATTTAAACGTCTGTAGCCTAATTCTCAAAACAATTCGCTTCTTAAATCTATTTAAACTTTGAAATACTTTACACCACAAGTCCTTACTGAACCACAGACCACCTGCTCGTTGCCATTTTACACTTTCACTACAATCTCGATTCCTCCAGCGTGTTCTGAACCTTCTACACCGGAATCCTGCAGACAGCTGGTATCCAAATGACCAACCAAACGTGTAGAGTCCGCGCACGACTGTCTTGTCTTAATTGGAGATCCTGTGCGCTTCAAAACCCGGCTCCAAAAAGCGTTGAACGCAAACCCAATTAGTTGAAAATCTCACATGAGAGCCAGTGAAGAGGTCTTGCTTACTTAGGAAAAGAATCATGAGTTATCAAGGCGAAAATAATTTTATAGAGATGGCATTCGGTTGTCATAAAATCACATTCACATACTAACTCGCAGGGAACAAATTCCTGCGTATGAGGAAAACGAGCGGCATTTCAGGTCTGATGGGCTGGTCCGTAGTTCAGCAGAAAACAGAAATTCAGATTCAATTAATTTTCTTCTCACAATTTGGAAATACACAGTCCACGCTAACAAAGTTGAAACCCCACCAAACGTATGGCGTACGTGGAAATGAAAAATCCAAAGATCTCGAGAGAAATCTGATCATGAATCCAAGATTAATTCGGAAACTGGAAGTAAGAATTAGGTTTCGATAGCTACTGTTCCTGAATAATAATCTTTAAAATGAGGGAAGTGTGAAGATGGGGCAGGCATAATGAACTACAACCCTCACCCGAAACCTCTCTTGAACCAGAAACAAATTTCGGTTGTGTCTCGTCAGGGACAAAAAAAATCGTGATTTTTATTTTGCAAACCTTCGATATTATTTTTGGTTTCAACTAAAATGCACGATCGTGTTAAAGGTGGGCGTCTGTACAAACGGCCCCCTCTCTCCCAGGCACATAGGGAATATGTACGCGCTCTACGAGTACGTGTTTGAACATTCCTGGATTCAGTTCCGGTACACATGACACATCAGTTTTGGGTACAGACCACAGCGCGGAATTCGACGTCGACTGGTCTCGGGGCGTAATCACTCTCATTACCGCCCTCAGATTCAACATTTATCATGACTGTTTTGGGGATTACTGGGAGGGCCTGACGCTCTGCAAACTAAAAATGAGTCCCCTGGAGTGAAAAAAAAATTAAAATGACATCAAGGTCACAAGGTAATAATAATAATAATCTATTACATATAGAGAACATACAGTATATATTATTAACTACATATTTTGAAACAGACACACAACATATTGTTTTCAGTATTATTAAAGGACCTCAGTTCTTAAAAGGTAAACCAATAAATCAATTCTCAATAACAATTCTCAATTACTCTTTAGCTTGCTGTATGTGCAATGACAAACTAACAGGTAAATAATCGCATATGTGAATATTCGCCTCTTTCACGGAAAGGCCTCTAGTAACTGAACAGTACCTGAATAACGATGCAATCTCGGAGCATACAGCATATAGTATATAGAATATAGAGTAGTATATAGTCTTCACCGCCTTAAAGCTCTCGAAATCAATAGAAAAAGTATTTTGTACTATCCGAATAATGAGGTGAATCGTGTGTTCGCTCTTAACACAATCTCTCTTTATACCCACCCAGCGAGACAAGAGAACAGGTCTTTTAGTGAGACGTTGTCACTGAAGTTTACTGCTGCTTCTGCCGTCTCCGATAGAGCACGGACGCCCCACACCCGATCACTGCGTTCGATCAGTCGACATTTACCGACAACTGCCCCAGCCCAAAAAGAAAACCCAACAACAACTTATATATCTTAAAAAGCCAGTGATATCGGAAGGCAATCGGGGCGTTAATTAAACACCCCCTCTTATTAATTTCACCAACAGAGGCTATGCTGCCGCTGCCTGAACTTAAAGATACAACTCGATATTATAAAAGACGTGGGTGTCGGGGTGCCTAAGATCTGCTGTCAGAGGGGAAACGGGGAAACTTCAAAAGGGACGAGACAGCCAACATCACGCCTATGCTATCTGTTGAAATGCAGATGCGTTAAAGCGGAGGCAGTAGAAGCTTTCTGTTCGTATAATGGGAAAGCGCTGATGTACATCAGCGACGACTGGAAGAGCTGAAGACTATCTTTTGTTACATTAAACCATAAGACTCCTCTCCACTTGCATAAAACACCCATTCCTAGCAAGGCCAGAGCACACACCAGTCTGTAAATTACACATATATCGGTATCTATTCCGCATTGATGAAGGATTTGTAAAAAAAAGAGAACTATTTCTTCCGCACATCAATTTGACTACTTATTCAGACACAGTCTACCTTCTGTATTGACAACCAGTTACGCAACAAAACAGAATGAAAAACATATGGACATTATAGATGCCGAATATTTATATAGAAACTCACCCGAGTCCGCTCATTGCTGCCATTGTCTGGGATCATAGAGTCAAGTCAGGCAGCACAATTCTGTATCATATTTGGGGGGGGGGAAATATTACGGGGAAACGCCCCCACCCTCCCTCGTACTCACTCCTCCTTCTTCGGAAAAAAAAGAGAATCGAAAGCGCATCCCGGTTTATTCCCGAGGAGAGAAAAAAAATCCAGCTGCCATCCTCAGATTTTCCAAGCTACCACACACCCTTCTCTATCTGTGCCTTTATTCCGCCCTCCATCCCACACACACACACACTCCCTCCCTCTCTCTTCCACACACACACACACTTCCATTGCACCCCCCCCCCGTCTTACAGCCCCTGTCGTTTCGGCGTGAAGAGCAGGGAGGACCAAGGGGGCGCGAGAGAGTCGGTTTTCCCGGCGTTTCAGTCGGCGCGGGGAGGGACAGGACTTCATACGCCCAGCGCGATCAATCCTGAACCGAGCACGAATGCGCGTAGTGGGAACGGTGCGGTGTTGAAGTCGTGCCGAGCTGCGATGCAGTGGGTGTTCCGGAGAAGGCAGGCTGTAGGGCAGCGTCCGTTCCGCGAGCGAGGGTGTGTTCCGGAGCAGTCCGCAGGACCCCTCGTCGGACGCGAATTTGCCAATTGTCCAGTTTGTGTGTCATTTTTGTTTCCCGTGAAAAAAAACAAAACATAATTAAAAATCTCAAATTCTGACACTGGCGTGTAAGGTTCGGGGCATATTTTCAACTGTTTTTTTCCTTAAGATATCTAAATATTAAAAATCCCACGAAGGGAAAAAAAGTAAAAATATTAGTGGGAAAATAACTTGTTTTGAAGGACGGACAGTGCACTTCTTGCTGTCAATTTTAAACACCCCCCCAGCCTAGCCGCGTGACACAGCTGTGTTAATTATGTTTGTATAAAACACGTTTTATTAGAAAAATCTACGGCAGACTTGTCTACAGAGCCGAATACAAACGCCGAACTCCCCATTTCCGCACAATTTGTAATAAATTACATGTTGCAGTTTCAAGACCGTCTCCTCTCTTCACTTAACAGCTGTTGGCAACGGTCTCTGATCTTGTTTGGCTTCTCCCGAAAGTAGCACCGAGTTACAATTATTTCTGCGGGCCAGCGAGGCCCAGTTAATTGGAACAGAGAATTTTGGGACTGAAAGCTCTGGGGGTGGTTTTTAAAAGCTCACTAATCTTGATTTTTATATTTAAGATGTATCAGGATATGCACACCAAGCACTTAGCTAAATTATTCCTGAGAAAAAAAAGGGAGGAGGGGTAGGTGAGATTAAGATTGCAATAGGAAAAACATTCACAAAAGTATCAGC
The DNA here is from genome assembly GCF_055471065.1 of Atractosteus spatula. Taxonomy (NCBI): domain Eukaryota; kingdom Metazoa; phylum Chordata; class Actinopteri; order Semionotiformes; family Lepisosteidae; genus Atractosteus; species Atractosteus spatula. The sequence continues at coordinate 18,179,141 of NC_142719.1, forward strand.
GCTGTTGGCAGGACTGCATTCCAGAGGTCCTCTTGAATAATTGTACAAAACACATAAAGATAACAACGTGCAGTGTTCCTTCATCATGACAAAAGTCTCACAAAACACCTGCTGTAAAGAACTGTGTGCTGTGTACACCTCACCTTATTGGTGAGACTCAAAACCTCCTTCTTTAGAAGAGCCTTTACTTAACTGGTTCCATTCTTTACCCCTCTGCTCCTACTGTACTATACTTAGTACCACCATCCACGGTCTCCTCTGTATATTGTAATTGTGTTTTATCTTGTGTATTCTTTTTATTTATTGTTGTTGTCATTCTGCAAAGCGCTTTGAGAAGTCACCTTTAAAGGCGCTATATAAAATGAAGTTTATTATTATTATTGCAGACCAAGGCTGTCATCTCCCCTGGTGTAAAGGCAGTGAGATGGTGATTCCTGCTGGTTCGATCTGAGAGGCCTTCTCAGGGCTGCAGAAGGCACCCAGACCTTGCAGAGGGTGTCACAAGAAAAGAAGACATTTCGGACTTGAATAGCTAATTAATGCAAGGATCTCCTCCAGCCACTTTAAGTGAAGCCTGGGTATCAACTCAGACAACATTAATGGATAACTTGCTCCATACCCCCAGCACCCTTTGTGTAAAGAGCTACCTATTCTACGTTTTAAAAAAAAACTTTTGTGGGCAGTGACTGGTATGAAGCTGGCAAAGGACTTACTATCCGTCACGTAACTCCAAGATTAAGAAGTCTGTTAGTTGGAACTGGGTCACTGAGAGTCACTGACAGTCAGCAGGAAGCCCTGGACATTGATTTTCTGGCTCATGCGCTCCCAGCTACTTCCAATTATGCAAACAAATGACAAAGTACATTTTTAAATTGAAATGCTGAAGATTTGGGGTTGAACGGCCATCTTTGTCACCTAAGCAGCTTCTCCTTTTGTCTCTTTCAAATAACAGTTGTGTGCAGGTCAGCTGTCTGGGATGGTGCGTTTCCAAGGCTCTGCCTGGATCGCAGCAGCTCAGGTAAGGAACACCTGGAAGGAGAGGCTGTGCTCAGGTAAGCAGTGGTCTCTCACTCGAGTAACACAGTCAAGCAAGGTCAAGTCCGGCTCTGAAAGCTTATTGGAGCTTGCAATTTTTTGCTCCACGCAATCTTGTGCCCGTCTGACTGATTATCTAGGACAACAGAATTCCGTTACAACCTTTCCCAAAGCTAAGGCTAAAGAAATGATTTTAAATGAGGATGGGAGGAGTTCCAATCCTCTAGGGTCACAGGTTCTTCGGCTTCCTCATTCCATATCTGTTTTCAATGACCTAATTGAATTAATCATTTGGATCTGAAGTCAAATCACTTGCTGGTATTTCTCTTAACTGGAGCTATATCAAAAGGACTGCCCATCAGTGGCTAGTAGAATGTGCTGGACTATGGCTCTGAGTAATAATAATTCCTTACATTTATATGCATCCCAGGAACACACAGTGCAGGACTGGACAGAGAGAGAGCACCTGACTGCTCTCCGCGGGGAAGGGACACCAGTCTCTTTGTAGGGTCAGGAAGAAGGGACACAGCCAAGCATCCCTGACCTGCATGTCTTGAGGTCAAAGGGCAGGGCACTTGACAAAAACACACAGTAGAACAATGGGGGGAACACACAAACTCCACACAGAAGGTCCCTCTCTCCCCACTCAAACCCAGGACCAGAAGCTGTGAGGCAGCAGAGCTACCCACCATGCCACTGTGCTGCCCGAGTTGGAATGTGATACACAAAAAAGCACAGGATATGAATGCTGCTAAGAAAATGGAGTGGTCAGCGTTTATGATATAGTGCTCAGCAGCTGCTCTGTCTGAAAGTGTTCTGGAGACATGGCTCTAGGTGGTATTCCTAACCGAGGTCCATGTGACAGTTTCTAGCTCACTTTAAACCAACGGAAAGGGGTCTGATTAAGAATTAACTGAGCCATTTAATGCCATGCTACAAGTCACAAGATGCTGATGGTTTAGAGTGGGAATGCAGGCAGGCTTTCAAAATCCAGGACAGGGACTCTCCACAACACAGTACTCACCCTTCCAGAGCACGTGTCCCAGACACTGCTGGGAAACTCGAGAAGCCCATGCATTTACAACACAGCCCTGGAAAGAGATAAAGAAATAGACAATATTAGACAAGCTCATCCCTAATTACCATCAGTGCAGACATAAAGAACAGCCTATAGATTAGAGGAGGACATCAGATCCATTGAACCCGTTTTGTTGCTAGAAGGTAATTGATCCCAGGATCTCATCAGTCACTTCACTGTAACTGGGCATAGAGGAAAAGGAAGAAGCAAATTAAATCTAATCAGGAAAACAGGTCAGGGTTCTGTGTGTTTCAGTGACACTGAGGTTGAATACCCTGCACTGACATGGAACAGACTTGGATAACCTGGGGAGAAGGATAAGGGCAGAATGCAAACCATTGCTCTGGTGCAGAGGGGAGTGGCTGGCCCCAGGGGAGCCAGTTTAAAACAAAAGAATCACCCAGCACAAGCGAATGTAGATATACGTGTCTGCTCTAAAACAATCACCGAGTGTAAACTGCTACCCAGTTGTGAGACCCTAACATACCTAATTGTGAGTCCATTTACCGCAATGATAGACTGTTAAACCACTAGGGGAGGAAAATAAAATGCTAGGACAATGCATTCTGGTCCATGTAGGAACATTAAGGGGACATATTCGCTTCTGCAAAAAGCTGAACTGCACATCTTTGAATAGAGGTGAAGGAATGGTTCAACCCACTTGACCTTTTCCTATAAAAGCTAAAGGAATGGTTCAGCCCTCACGGCATCCTCCAATTAAAGCTGAAGGAATGGTTCAGCCCACATGGCATCCTCCAATTAAAGCTGAAGGAATGGTTCAGCCCACATGGCATCCCCCAATTAAAGCTGAAGGAATGGTTCAGTCCTCATGAGCTAGAACTGTGTATGCACCTGATGTGCGTTATAAATGACCTTCATTGTGAGTTCAGCAAAACAAATACAGAAAAGGGAAAGAAAAGAGAAATTCTGCTACAAAACCAAAGACATGAAATACTGTTCATGAAAAAAAGTGCTGGAAAGTTAAATATAGCTGGTTGTAAGTATAAGGCCCACACACACAAAAATCTAATTAAGCACCTGGCCAGCTGTCATATCTGAGGTTATTAAACTGAATCATTTTTTAAGCTTATTGAAAGTTACAGGAAAGAAAAAGTTTTTTCTTTAAATGTATATTTCGAGTTACTCTGAAGTGCTGTACCAAGTTTTAACTGCACACCTCTACTGCCAAATAAGAATAGAAAACAATTCACAAAAAGTTAATTTTTTGGTTAATTCTTTTTCCTCCTCAAAGCATCTCTTGAAATAGGGAATATGATTCAGATCTTTGCTCCATGCCCTTATCCATAGCACAGCATCTTCTGACAGTGCTGTACTGAATTCAGTCCAGAGGACAACCTTTAACACTAGAATTTTATTTTTTGCATCCGAAAAGACTAGGCAAAATATCCTATAATCCTGGATACAGAGGAAATCTTTTTTCTCCGAGTACAGAAATGTGTTCCAGAGCACTGCCATTCACCCCCTTGTGACCTAGTGAGAAACTGATAAAGCCCCCATTGCGTAGCAGCTCTGAGCCAGGCCAGGTTTTATAACCTGCTGCCTCTCGTTCAGTGACAACCATCGCTCATGCTAGTCTCTTTCCTGCATGAACATTTGTCTGGAGAAGTTAAGTACTATAAACGTATGAATAACATAACAGTGTGTTGCATTCATGGTTCCTCAGTGCATCTACTGCTGTTCCTAAAACCCCCAAATCAATCAATATTTGTTTCTATGCCTGATTATTTCACAGTACTACATCTTCCAAGGATGCAATCACAAAGGCCTGTTAGTTCTAATCTGGCATGTTATTGCTCCTGTGCCGACACTTTCACTTGTGAATCACCTCTTGCTCTGCAGTTACTATCCCTAAGCTGGGAGAACGGGAGTCCTCAGAGAGAAGCACTGGCAGCCCAGTCACTCGCTCTGGACCCATGACTCAGCAAGGATCGGCCATGCAGACACTTGACGCAAGTATTACCTCCACCCCATGACTCAGCATGTCTGTGCCTGGACAGGGCTGCGGTCTAGCCAGCCAGGGCTGATGATCTCAGTCACACCATGTGTCGGGATGGTGCTGCATGGCATCAGGTGGCAAGGGGGGCACCACCAAGATTTAATATCACTCATATTTTGCCGGCACTCTTACTTGAGACAAGCCCCCATATGAATGCATGGGAGAGAAGACAACGGCTAACTTGCAAAGTACTGAGAAACAAATATTCCTTCCAGTTGCTTTCATGGGCATTAAACCACAATTCAATTTACCTGCATATAGTACAATGTTAAATGATAAGTGGACGACATACTAATGCCTTGTAATTCAAGCTTTATTTTCCTTTCGTAATTTTAATGGGCCATGCACAAATAAAAGCCTTTGGGAGCGTTTACATTTTCAAATGACTTTTTTTTTTTACGAGGGCAGAGCTCAGAGCTGGTAGTGCAGTTCGAATAGCATGCCCAGTCATAAAAAGGGAAAGAAGCAGCTTGATGAGGAAATTAGGAGCTGGTCAGAGATTTGTCACTTGCCTTCTGCATGCTGTAACCTCTAAAAGGCCCTGGGCTTAACCTTCCCACAGCATATCAGGAGAAATATTTAAAGAGCCCTAGCGCTCCTAGCCCTCCTATTAGTTTGGAACACAGAATCAGGACTTGGGGGCATCTTAGTAGGCAAATTGCAGATAAGAGAGCAGAGACTAATGGGATCAGAGACTTAATTATCTCCTTATCCTTTAAAAACCGATAACAACAACATGGGTGAGGCAGTCTAGTGAACATTGCAAGGCTCCCTGCTCATGGCATAAACTCTCGAAACAGACACAGACACAGGCAGAATTATTGCACTGCTGGATATTATTATAAAGGCCTGGAAGCCATAGCTGGCCATCGCAGATCATTTTGTAGACGGCCAACGAGATCATCTAAGGCTCCCGAGTCAGTCTCTGAAATTAGAGAGCACATATGACCCAAAACAGGGCCAGACTGGCCTTCCTTCACCTGGACTGAGTGTCTGACAGCACCTGGAGAAAATCAACATCCTTTGTTTAGACCTGTATCCACATGCTGGTTTTCTTTTTGAAATTCTGAGAATCACACCAATTATTTTCCTATCTTCAATTCAGATCTGACAATATGTTTTTGTGATCGTTTCATTTTTCAGGGCGGGGGCATCAGAAGATCATAACGATACGATAACGGAATAAACAGAAGACATTTTCAGCTGTGGGTGACGCGCCCCAACCTCTCTGTCTCTCCATTGCACAACCCCCCCTGTAGTGCCCACCCTTCCCCTTCCCCATGACAGAGGACCTCGGAAATGCTCAGACTGCAGGATTTAGAGGCAGAGGTCAACAAGGCCTAGACAGCGTCCACAGTCTACCCCCCAGCCCCCATGGTCCAGCAATAATGGTGTGCTCCATATGGCTGGCATCAATTAGAGGGCTCTCTCATGCCACGCCAGGGATGGCAATGCCACAGGTTGTCAGCGCTACACAAATATCTTTTTAGCAGTAGTACTTGGACATAATACATAATACATAATACTCTACTTGGACATAATATATTGCATACACCCTGGACACATAGCAGCTCTATTTATACTGAGTTTTGTCTGAGTTTATTTTATTCAATTTCTATTGCATTATTATCTATTATTATGCAACCTTATTTTGTAACCTTAATTTTGTGATTTTTATCCCTCCCCCACAGTAGAAAAGACATTTCATTGCCAGGAACTACAGCTGCATGCTGTATTGTTGTGCATTTGATCAATAAACTTTGATTGATCGATTGATAGTAATGCCATCCAGAAAGAATGACCGATTACTAATCAACAAGGTTGACCGTCACCACTGTGTTTCAATCCAAGAATACAGTAGTGAGGCGTTTCTACGTGACGGGTGGTGGAGGTATGGAACAACCCAGCCCTGCGGTTGAAGCCAATACCCTGTCTTCTTTCAAGAGTGGCAGGATGTGATCCTGGGATTGATGAGGTGATGATTACCAGGCGGTCTAAATGGGCTCCTCTCACTAGTCACTGCTCTTATGCTTGTACCGCACTGGGGACGCACCGGCAAGAGGAGCAGCCTGGCTCGCACTTGACAGTATCCCAAAGCTCACTGGCGTCCCGCAAACTGCGGGGAGTGCTCCTGGACCGTGAGCCCGGGACACGCTGGTCGGCTCAGCCCATCAAACTGCCTGGGGAATTCAGGTCACAACACAGCGCAGACCCGAGCAGGAGGCATGTGAGCTGTTATCTTACTGATTGAGCATCCTTGCCCTACTAAACCTAGAGGAGAAACAACTGTTAGCACTGTTAGACACCGGCTCAACAGTGTGGCCAACACTAGGAGATATAACTCTAATACTTATACTGTTAGGACATCAGCAGTTAGGAACGGGTGAAAAAAGAGCTAAGAGGAGATTACGAAGCAAGCTGCATTTTTTCAGATCATGGGAGACTGCAGGTTTGATTGCTGAGAGCTTATTGTTTCAGAGAGTGTCATCTTTAAAGCTCCCCAAGAATAAGGCTCTTAGCTTGTTCCTGATTCCTATAACCCCTTGTGTGAAGTCATGGCTCCTGTCCTCTGTCATCAACGGACATCCCCCTCATTTCCCACAGAACGTATCATTGTACAAAGGGCAGTCAGCCTATAAGCTTTGTTTTCATTGATCATTGCAGTACACATAAAGACATTTATTAGCAAGAATAAAAAAAAAACAAAATTTCCATCATTCAGATGCTCCAAGCAAAAAAAGTACAAATGACCCCACACCCTCCTACACCAATATCTCCCAACCCACTGCTTCACTGGGGGGGGAGGTGGTCTCCGACAAGGAGCACCGATCTTGTTCTGCAACTCACAATACCCCTTGCTGAAAAGAAAAAAGACAAAAAACTTTTGCTCTTGTAAAAAAAGCAAACTGATTTACAGAGCCACACCGAGCGAAACCAGGCTCATAAATCTGGGGGCCGCAGTGCTTCATCCTGTCATCCACTCCTGAGAGGCATCCAGCTCGAGTCAGTACAGATTACTTATAGAAATTAAGCACGTTGGTAATCAATTTACACTGATTAGTTAATCTGGTTAGGTGTCCTGCTGCAATAAGGATAATCTGGTTATGCTAATGGCCTGGATATGTAAATAGCCTTAAAATATATGGAGATCTCCTTCTCTCTTTCTCTGTGGATTTGTCAGTGGCAGACTGGTGTCGGAAGCAGGGAGGGAGGGTGTTTGCCTGGCGGTGGAAGAGAACAGCAGGCCTGAGCCACACCAGGGAGGACGGGAAAGGATCTTTGCCTATGAAGGACGCAAACGCCCGAGATCACGGCTGTGGCAGCTACATGCAAGCAAGTATGTCAAGAGTCACCTGAAACAGCTGAACCTGAGATGTTCTTCATCCGCGTGCATCCTTGTTTAAGCCTGGTCTTGTAGCAGGGGCACAGGGTCTGTTTCAAAGAGCCGAACTCTTGTATTTCCTTAGATATTTGACTGTCTCTGACGTAGAGAGACATGCAGAGCCCAGAAGACCGAGGTGGAGGGACCCCCACAGTCATGGAATCAGCAATTTATTTTTCCCCAGAAAGATCAAACACTGTTCTGTCATTAACGCCCGTTCTTCCTAATCATGCACTCATCAGGCATACTTATTTCCAATACATAAACCATTTCAACAAAGGTACTTGAAATATCGCACGTATTTCTAGTCAAATAAAAATGTTTGTGTCTCTTGGTGAAATGAATTGAAATCCGATATTGAAATCTTTGAATCCCAATATTTATCCCGGGTCCGACAATTCCTCGATAGCACATGGCTTAGTGTTCTCCTGCATCACAAACATCTGACCAGAGCAAATCGACGTCCGAGGTGGTTTTACATTCTCGGCATCCACAGCGCCACTGCTTGCAAAAGCCGAAGCATAAACAAGGATCGCCGGGGCCCAAAGCTGCATCTCGACTGATCAGTGATGGCTTTGTCTTCTCAAACAGCCCAATATAAATGTCAGAGCCAGACCCTGCAAGACGGAAGATTTAATAGTGCAGCAGAGAACGTGATAAGACAGGGAGAGAGAGGAGGTTGATGACTCTGTAACTGGTCGCAAGTGCGGGGAGGAATATGGTACCTACAGGTCGGCTGCATTCTGAGAGTGGATTTCAGCCTTGTTCTTTGACACGGCCTTGAAAATAGGAGTGAAATCTGAAGAAAAATCCTTCTTTCACAGCAGAGAAGCCTTATGAGGAGGCACACAAGACGCACTCTTAACGAAAGAAAAGAGATTGGAAAATGAAACCAGGAAAGGGGGTGGGGCAAATGAGTGTGTGTGTGTGTGTGGGGGGGGGAAGACATCATCCAGAATTTAATATCGCTTCAGGATCTTATTGATCAGAGCCGGGTCTGACAGGGACTGATGAGCAGACTGAGGGGAGGTGTGTGCGTGTGGAGGTGCCAGAGAGGGAGTAAGCTGTGAGCTGAGAGGAGAAGTGTGGTGGGGAGGGGCAGGTGACTGACCCTCCTCAATCTGTCTCAGGGAGGGGGGGTGGGGGGTGGGTAGGCGTTCCCTGCCTCTGCTTTGCTCTCAGAGCCGGTAATGGCTCGATAATTGCGAGAGATGGGCTGTTTATGGCAATCAGGGGACAGTGCAAAGCACCACCGAGAAATATTTATAATTTATAACACTGAGCACTTTGGCTTTATTACTGGTGGTGTGTGTGTGTAGGGGGGGTGATGAGAGGATGGGGCTCTGGCACTTAACACACAGATATAAAGGCATCCATTGCTATTTGTTGTTACTTTTCTACCAGACATGCCCCAAACAAGGAAGAATTCCATCTTCTCTCTATAACCACATCCTCCCTCTGAAATCCTGCAAGAGTGAGGGGGGCCCGGCTCTTAAGGGGCTCAATATTGGAGAGGAGAGGGGTGGTCTGCCTGATGTGGATTGCAGGTTTGAATCCCAGTCTGGCTTTTTCCAACGGATGACAGCTGGTTTGGAAAACAAATCGACTTTGTTTTGTTTTACGGGAGGTGGTGTCCTGCTGGCAGAGCACTGCCAGGGTCCTCTCGCCCTGTGGGGGTAACGGCGACTCCTGCGACTCTGACAGAATCCCTGCAGGCCTGCGGTGAACTCAGCGAGAGACGCAGCTCTCCGGCTGTCAGGCAGGAGCTGGCAAACCTGTGGCCCACCGAAAGAGGAATTGCTTGGGGTGGGTGTGTCGGGCAGAGCACGCCCACAGATTCCCATTTTCTCCTGAGTGGGAATGGGGAGATGTCTTGTTGGGTGGGGGGCGCACAAGAAAAAGAAATAATTGGCGATTCCAATTTTTTTTAAGGAAACTGTTTCCTAATCTGGCGGCTTCCCATGAGCCCCTGCCCGCTCGGAACCGCCAGCTCTGACTTGGCCTGGCGGAGCGACCCCCGTGGGTCGTGGGAGACCGATGTGCGCTGCTCAGTCTGTTCCCCTCTGGGAAAGATCTGAGGAACCACACCGAGCACACATGTGGCCGCCCCTCCCAACAACGGATCTCGGGATCGGCGCGGTGCAGCGGCTCAGTGAGAGGAGAAGCGGGCTCGCGATCAGGCCTGGCGCCGGATCAGCCGAATCTCCCAGCTGGCGCCCCCCCCCCCGAGCTCTGGACCAAAGCCTCTACTAGCTGGGCTCCCCCACAGTGGGAAAGAAGCAAAGCAGAAACACACAGACAACACGCGTGTCAGACTCCCAGTTCGCTCTCTGGTCTGCATCATCTGTGGATCGTACTGTATGTGGCCGCTAGAATGTATTCTTAAACCCTAATCCTGATGTCATTTCCTGCAGGGGAATACAAATTCAGCCAAGGAAATGACTGTAGAGCACTTGGTCATTGATAGCTAGGATAGCCCCCTCCTCTCCTCTCCTAGGCAGAAATCCAAGGCACTTTCTGTGCTCCAGTCCTTAAACTATATGGATGTCCTGTAAGTATTTCAAGATTAGCGCCCATCAATAAAAGTTTGCCTTTGAGAGAGAAGTACACCGGTGGGTTTCTGAAGAAATTAGCATGGACTCTCACTTTTCAGTCCAAGCACATGGACTTTGCCATCTGTTGAGTCGCAGTGCCCCTGGCACAGAGCTCGACAGAGCGCCCTCTTCCCATGAGCCTTTGCGTCCACACCGCATTTAAAGGCGCGCCCGGGACCTGCTGGCTCGGAGCTTCGCGAGTCAGCCGAGATGGGCTGGAGAGGATAAGATCTATAAGGCAGAAGACAAACAGCATCGGGTTTTCAACCGCCGTCTGCTTTCATCTTCTCCAAAACGAACAGCTTCGAGCGGAATGTTTTCTTTCAGGCGCCTACTCTGTCCCCTCACGGGCAGAGAAAGAACAAAAAATAACTATTGGCAGCCTCACTTAACCCATTGGCTGGACAATCGAAGTTTTTTTTTTGCTTTGTACGTTTCGGATTTAGGTGAAAGATCTTGTAGTCTAATAATAAATAATTTACATTTTAATTGTGGCGCCGCAAATGTGAGACGGTAGATCTGAAGACAGTCGAAATGTCACTGCCAGCAAAGTCCATCTTAAACGGTGTAAATAAATAAGAAGGACGCACGTTTCAGTACGGAGGAAGAGAATCTCGTAGCTGAACGAACTGTGTTGCCTGAATTATTTTAAAAGGTCTTCTCCACACATACCCAAGACGCAGGAAAATTGACATCCGCCGGGAGATTGAAGATGCAATTGCGGGGCCTTTTTTTCCATCTCATTTTCTGAAGTGGCAGCTCTGTGATTCCGGCAGGAAACGTGCATGGGCGTGTAACTCCATCTCCATCGGCCACAGTCTGGGGGCTCCGGGGCGCTGGCAGTGACGTCGCTGGCCTCTCGTGACGTTACAGCGCCTCTCACCCGGCCGCCCGTCGTCGTCAGGCCCACTCCCCCTGGTCAAGACCCTCCTCGGTATTCGTTCTTTAAAAACGATCCCAGACCCAGTCCGTATTTCAGATCACCAGGGGCGGCTGATATTTTAGTATTGATCTTTGAGGTTTTGCAGAAAAGGGAGGTTGCACGAGCTTTAATGTATTATTTGAACCCCGTCCAAACCAAGCCCCGTTTCCTGAATTGATCTGGTCCCTTATTCGAAAGCCCAGCCTTGCCCTAGATCTCCAGTTACACACCCATGTAAAAATGTTGACCCTTTAATGCACTGCGGACTTGTACAGATGTAGAATTATGATACAAAATAAATTAAAATGAATTCTAATTATTTCCCTTTTGCAGATCTACAGTACACAGGAACCCCACTGAAATCAGCCCTGGAATGTCATTAATATTCATGCCCCAGAACTGCATTCTGTAATGGCTTTGTGTGAGATGATGCCATTCTCGGCCTTTTATAAAGCAGTTAGGCTTCGGTTCGATCTGTTGCTTGTCACACAGATTATTACTTCTGTGCTTCATGCGTTCGTGTTGTTTCTTCTGCTCGAACGATTTGCTGTGTTAATGAACTATTCCAAACAGAAAAAGAAACCAGTAGCGTGCCTGCTAAGAAAGAAACAGGTGGGTGGCTCTCACTACAGACGCCCCCAGTCGGTCCCTAAAGAAAAGAAATCACACTCCCTTCAGTATTGTATTGTAATCAAATCACCAGCAGTTAGGAAACAATATGCCTAAGTAACTGCTCTGATGCATCTTCAAATGAAATACCGATACCTGATGCAGTTACAAAGGATTATCTTGACTTAAATTAATTCAGCGTTAGCAACCTGACCTCCTCAGTAAAAGCCACATCCATGATACACCTGGCAGAGCACATCTGAGACTGTGGCTGGCCATCCCTGCCTGATGAGCTACTCCAGCAAAGCAAGCAAACAGAGCAGCTCACGGAAAGAACGTTTCCTGAAGGGGGCAACGCCTTATTCCTTCCCCCCACGCACTTCCTGGTGGCAAAAAAATGCCATATTAATTCCTGAAAGAAGCAGCTTTTGCCGGAACGGGCTGATTCAAAGGGCGGAGCATAATCGGAGCAGGACAAATCCGGGGGGGATCAGAGCAGTCCCATGCCGAGACACGCTGGCTCCCGGCCAGAACGTGAGATGAGAGCTGAAGGCCTGTGGAACTGTTCCGCCCCGTAAGCGCCTAATCGACACCTTCCAATCGCTTGTGCTGAAGCACCGTCCTGGGCAGACCTGTCCTGTGCTGTTGGCAGCAGGTGTCACCCCCCCCCCAGCTCGTCTCTAGCCCATCTAGTTCGGGCTCCCTGGAAGTGATTAGGCAGGTGGAAATATGCGCTCTGGAGGGCAGGGAACAAGGGGGTGTTCAAAGACATCGAGCTTCCAGTCAAGGGAGCAGGAAGCCTGGCCCTGTCCGTTATTAAAGACCTCTGTTACCTCAGAGATCTGTGGAGAGTAGGGAAGGATGAAGCAGAAAATCTGTGGAAAATTAGAGGGCACGGGACTGTGTCTCAAAACCTTGTGATGTTAAAAATCATGTGAGGAAAAATTGTCTTTTTCATGCAAATCGGCATCAACTAAGGTTGTGTTTGGAAATGATTCAGAGTGGCATGTGAGGTAATGCACCTGAGCAAACGCATTTCTGTTGGCTTTGTAATCTGCTTGAGATGGAGGTATACTGTATATAATACTGTAAAGTATTCCTTTTTTGCGTTATTCTATATTTATCGGTGAAAAGAAAATAAAGCTCTTAAAAATCGAATGTGGCCAAGTTGCGGACTGGTAATGTTGCTTGGCAACAGTGCCGAGAAAACTAAGACGGAGTTGAGGGCAGCCCCCCCCCCCCGGCCGTCTCACGGGCATGTCTCCCGCCTCTGTCCTGCCCCGCCAGCGCCAGCGCCCCCTCTCGCAAGGGCGGTGTTACGACGCACCAGCCAAAAACGTTTAAGGCTCCTAAGCGGAGTTGAGAGACAGACAGGTTGAGGGAGAAAGGAAGCCAGGTTCACCAAAGAGGTCGCAGAAGGAGAGAATGCTAGGTTTAGAAGACGGGGTAGGAGCTCTCAAGAGGAGAAACTAATACCGGGCCCAGAGCGGTGTGAAGTGAGGGTTTAAGTATGCGGTGAACTGCTGATGAGATCATGAAGAAAAGCAGGAGCTGATTGGTTAACTCGTGCAGCGGCGTTGGGTGTAATTAGGCAATCTCTGAAGCTGAACTCATTGTACGGGTAGGGCTCCGATGAGTGGTGCTCGTGACAGGCGGGATTGCAGGCCCCCAGTCTGCCCAATTAAAAATGCCCCCCAGGAGTCCCCGAATTCGGCCAGATCCCAGGCACCTGGTTTCATGCCATTAGCGTGAGGGCCATGGTAAGGAATGAGGTCAGGGCTCTGTGTACAGAAGGTACGACTAGAGTCTGAATAAAGCTTCCATCCTATTTCAGGTGCTCTTTCAGTCATCTTTTTTTACTGCGCCTGTTTCGTTGCATCGAGTGTCCGTAGGGCGTGTCCAGGGAGACTGGCAGTCTAAGCTGCTGAATAGAAGAAATGCATTGTGGGTGGGGAAGGGTTTCAGTGTTGCGCAGGCCTGATTCCACGGTCTCTCTTCCTTAGGCTTCGCCGCAGTGCACGACAGTGATTTGTGTTTTCCTCAGGACACCTCCTTCCCCACGTACTTGTTAGAATAACAACCTGGCAGGACGTGGAGTTATTAAATCATAGCAACAGCAGCACAGACGTCATCAGCCCATTTTGGCAGCAGAAGCAACAGCTGATGCAGAGTTTGCTCGCTTGCTTGATATTTACCAATAACCCAACACACATGGCTGAGGTTGAAATAAACTGTTGACTTACCTTGTTTTTTCCCCTGCAGCAGGGCAAAACAGTCGCTGTAGTCCTTCCCTGTCCTTACAACATCAGCCAGCCAGCGACAAACAAAAAGGTCCCCCTTTCACAGCTTTCCTCCGCGACGGTCCCCCAGAGCCGCTGCTCGCAGACAAGGGGGCGTCGCTCTTCCCTGTCGCTGAGGGACGTCTCTGTCTGGGTTCGGCCCCTCGACAGTAAGACTGGCGACAGGGCTGGGGCGGCAGGTGCGTCTCCTTTCTTTCACCTCCGGCAGGTGAAAGCCTGCGGGGAGCTCATTAGCGCCCAGGGGCGCCCGGGTCGCGACTGGCGACAGACTGGCGACCCGCGGAGAGATCAAAGGCGCCGCGTGGGCGCCTGAAGAACCCCACCCCACCCCCCGTCCCACTCGTGAGCCCCCGATCCACGCGTGGGCTTGTTTCTTGCCTTAGCTGCGCGCCCAGAGAGGCCTCTGAGGTCAGCTCTGATCTGGCTGCCCCGCCCGCGGCAGACGGCGAGAGCCTGTCACACGATATTCCCTGGGCACCCTGCGGAGCATCGGGAGCCCCAGTGGAATTCAGTTGAGAATAAACACCATGGCATGGCATTTTGTACCTGCTGCTTCCTGCGGATGAGGACACCCGCTGCTGAAAAACCACCCCAGTTGCCTAAAGCACAGACCAGATACTTATTATCTGCAGGAACCTGGGTACTTTTTGGACACACCTGGATAGATGCACTTTGCACAGCTTGGTCTTCCAGTCTGCAGGAAGGGGTGATGCAATCGTATTGATTGTACCATCTGAAGCCACCGTGGCCGGGGTATGATCTCACCACTGGGAGAGAGGGAGAGAGGCGTTTTGGGGGAGAAGCAGTCATCGCCGCCGTCATGCTTTGCCATCAGCTTTTGAAAGCAATTAAGGGGGGGGCAAATGCACAAGTGTCATCAGGCATCCAGTGCCGAACAGGAGGGCTGCTGGGAGGCTGATTGAGAGCACTGATTACGAAGCAGGAGCTCTGCAAGCACCCCTGATCACCCCCTTGTCTATTCCTGTAAAAGCCTCGGGGCGTGCAGTGCTGACCGGGGAACGAGACCTGCCATCTGGGCACCAGGGCTCTTGTCCTGGCAGGGCAGGAGGAAGGGCTGGAGCCAGGCTCGGCCAGAGGGGACAGCGTCTGCGGGAAACCGGTCAGCTCCAAACTGGGGTCTCACAAGGCAGGAAACATCCCTCCCTTTCACTCCCAAAACAAAAAGCTTGCCGTACTCATGAAGCCAAGTGCTTGAAGGCAGGCTGCGAAAGGGGTCAAGACCAGCAGAGAGCTGCTGGCGGAAGCGACCGGTGTGCATGGGGCGGCACGGCTCTCTGTGGCGAGGCAGAACAGAGAGGCGCTGACGATTAGCCCCCGCTGCTCCCTATTAGTCTCGTTAGCTCAGCTCGTTTCCTGGAACAGGCTGTCCGAATTGGATTTGCAGCCTGTCTCTGTTCGTGCCCCCCCTTAAAAAAATCCCTGTCTCACTCCTCCTTTTTTCTTTCTCCCTCTCTCCTCAAGTCTTCCCGTCTGTCTAATTCTTCCCTGTCTCTCACCCCCCCCGTTACCTTGACGAGGCACCGTTACAGAAAGCACAATAACCACAATAATAAAGCACAATGGCACTGATGAGTCTGTCAGTCGGCAGGGTCTGTGCGCTCTGCCTGTAATTACGATTGCCATCATCACAACAGCCTGATGGGATCTATGCAGTATGTCTCTCTGGAGTGTCAGGTTAAGTCAGGCTCTTTTGACTTAAAGCCTTTTACAGCTCATTCACTGCAATAATAATAACAATAATAATAATAATAATAATAATAATAGAGAAATGTCACATTTGCTTAATCTTCTTCCCTATAATTATGGCTTCCATCATTAGAAGAGCCTGATGCGACACAGTCTACCTGTCCATCTGTTTGTCTCTCTCACAGAGGCAGGGTGAGACAGGTCTGTCTGTCCCTCTCTGACAGAGGCAGGGTGAGACAGAGTCAGTCTGTCCCTCTCTCACAGAGGCAGGGTGAGACAGGGTCTGTCTCTCTCACAGGGGCAGGGTGAGACAGGTCTGTCTGTCTCTCTCACAGAAGCATGGTGAGACAGGTCTATCTGTCTCTCTCACAGAAGCAGGGTGAGACAGGGCTGCTTGTCCCTCTCTCACAGAGGCAGGGTGAGACAGGTCCGTCTGTCCCTCTCTCACAGAGACAGGGTGAGACAGGGTCTGTCTGTCTCTCTCACAGAGGAAGAGTGAGACAGTGTCTGTTTGTCTCTCACAGAGGCAGGGTGAGACAGGGTCTGTCTGTCTCTCTCACAGGGGCAGGGTGAGACAAGTCTGTCTGTCCCTCTCTCACAGAGGCAGGGTGAGACAGAGTCAGTCTGTCCCTCTCTCACAGAGGCAGGGTGAGACAGGGTCTGTCTGTCTCTCTCACAGGGGCAGGGTGAGACAGGCTACTGTACTGCAAGACCCTGAGGGGGCTCAGGGTGTGACAGTGCTGTCTGTGAAGATGGATGTGTGGAGAGGAGTGTAATTGGTGTAAAATGCAAATAACATGATCTGCTTTTTCAGAGGGTAAGGAGGTGGGGTCAGTGTGTGCGTGGCTGTGTGGGGGGGAGGGGGGCTGTACAGCAGAGGAAGGGGGGGAGGTGCAAAGCTAATGGTTTTTTAAAAAGGTTACAGCATGTCGCTGTTTTTAATGGGACTGACAGCAATGTAATGCAATTTCCAGGAACATAATGGTGAATTGGGCTGTGTTTATAGGGCTGGCTAATCACATTTGGGCTTCTTTGGGGATCGATGGAGGGATCTTGAAGGATTAGTCTTGATGGATTCCCCAGGGTCTGTGTGCCGGACCCAGAGGACATTAATAAAAGAAAGGAGAAAAGTCAGAATATTCTCAAGCGATTACTACATCACCACCTCTCTCTCCAGCTCTCTGGACAGCTCCGAATTGTCTGCTGCAGTCTTTTCATTTTAAGCAGATTATAATTTTTTTTTATCATTTCTGTAATTACAATATTTTTTTGTGTTCTGCAGTGTAATGAGGTGGCCCTTGTTAATTTCCCTTTGAGCAGCGGCAATACTTAATGTTAATTGGAATGAACAAGAATGAATTCAGCAAAAGGGGAGCCGAATTAATCCAAATTCATTCTTTATCTAAAACTCGAGCAAAGCATATTCCATATGTACAGAGAACAGAGATCGGAGTGCAAGGCAGACAAGCTCAGAATTCCACTGGCAGGGTTTCCTCACTGTCTACTGCTATTTCTTACATATGAATTCTTCATTATCTATTTAAATACCAGATCTTTTTTTTAAAAAAAATTAATGGTTAAAATAGATTTGATTGAAATTGTCTTCAGCTCTGCAGTTGCACAGATGCGCAAATACACCTAAAAATAATCAAAAGAATTGTGATGCACGCGGCCTCTGAGTAGCAGTAAATGATTGAAAAGGTCCAATCAATTGCTTTGTCAGTTCAATTATAAGAGATCAATTAAGCAGCCAAAAGTCCAGCTAGAATGGAAATTGGTGAACTTTAAGGGCACAAGGTCGAGGACTAGTAAGCTCTGGATTATTTGATTAGCCTTTTTCTGTCATTTAACTTTTGCTGGAACACCATAATGCTTACTGCAAATGAATTGATTAAGCATTGCATAGTCACTTGTGCTTCCGTGTTTCTGAGACTAGAGGGCACTTCCAGCATGTGGTCATGAGTTCCCTTAGGCTTACTGGTCTCCAGCACCTGGAGTGTTTGGCAACAGAGCTATCTGATGTCGCTCAAGTCCTGCTTTAGTCATCCTGCAGAAGACGAAGCACAAACAATGAACAGGGCTTTCCAGAGCGCGGGGACTCGGCTGTTGGAGTGCGCTTAGCACAAACAGCTGCACCAGCAGTGGCTTCTGGGGCCTCCCTCTTCGAGACCACTGTCATGTGGACACACTGCCTTTCCCAAAAGAAATACTCAATACCTCTAACAGCAGGGCAGCAACAAGACCACTCACACAACCACAGCTGATGCAGTTCCAGAACATCCCACATGTGCCCCAGTCTCCTGGATTGCAAATCCCTGAGGCTGTCTGAATTGACATGTGAGCCATGTCTGCTGTTGCCTTCAGTAATACACCAGAGGCACGTTTTGTGCACGAGCGTCCTTTCTCCATAGTGTAAGACACTGAGGAATATGCCTGGTTTACTAGTTTGATACTCAACAGGAGTGACCTTCCTTCCTCAAAACCACTGTCATATGCACACACTCCAAAATGAACTCTAATAGCAGGTGGCCTGTCTGAGGAGCTACGACAGCACACACACACAACCACTGCTGATGCAGTGCTAGAACGTGTGTGTAGAACCTGGTCGGACCTGGGTTTATCCTTGACCTGCACTGAGTATGTGACAGGTCGGGAATAACTGACAGGCAGGGATATCCTTAAAATAGCCATTGTGTCCTGTGTGGAAATATTTTGTATAGCTCTAATGCATATGCAGTAGTTACTTATGAACACCCATTCATGGTAATAACAGAGTGAGACTGAAGCTGTACTCAGGCTATAAACCTTTGAGAAAAACTGCTTGGATTCAGTGCACCAAGAAGGATACACCTTGCGTGCGTCTTCCTGGGTGTTCTCTGGAAAGTGGCATCAATTGTCACAAATGAAAACCTGGACTACACTCTGCTGTGATTTCTTGCATTCTCTCCATCTGCTTCAGTCCCATGGATTGTGAACTCTCGAGGCTGTCTGAATTGACATGTGAGCCAGGTCTGCTGCTGCCTTCAGTAATGCACCAGGGGCACAAACTTACATGCATACACCTTGCGCACAATCCTTCTTTCTCCATACTGCAGCACAGTGAGGAAAAAACCCTGGGTCTACTGCTTTACAGTAATCAGAAATCCCATACAATTCACTGGGCCATTCCCAATAATTTGGATAGGGCTGGACACTCTCATGGAATATACCATTCTCTAATATTAGGGCAGGGCACTGCATAGGATGTCTATTTTCCCCAAACCAGTCTTTTAAACCTTTATTTTTTAAAATTAATTTCACAAATATGACAGTTAGTATACTCTAACTAGTATACCCATTAATTTTTCAGAAGTGACTCTGGTTTTAGAAGAGTGAGAAAGATCTAGCATTCAAACACCACTTCCTCGAGCTTTCAGGACCGCTGCTCTGCTGCCTCTGCTCCCAGGCAGTAGGTGTGCACATCCCTCCCCAGATGCTGGAGCTGGGATCCGGAGTGGCTCTGCCAGCGAAGGCACTGGACAGAATGGGAGCCCATGTTGAGCTCTCTAGTCCTGATGTCACAAGGCTGAGTCTGGCCGATGACATCATCTGGCAGGGCCTGTGACTGCCAACCCCACTGCAAGCTGACACCTGCCCAAACTGGGGCACTGAGATAGAAGCTGCAATGTGACCAAATAGGTTGATTGTTGGAAAGCATGGGTGGTCAGAAACTGCCCAATACGCTATAGAAACAGGGAGTTCTTACCCTCAAGAGGGGCTTTAAAGACAAGGGAAAGGGGTAACTTCTCTTGGGCTCAGACCACTGTGGTCAAACACCAGGTGTCCTTTTTGTGATCTCTTCTCTATCCACATCATATATTCTCAGAGTCCAATTTGCTGTTTCACACTTATGGACACACTTTGAGCGATTTGCCTACCATCCACATTCTTAGAAACCAAACACTGTCTACTCATTCTGTGACAGTAAATAACTGTTTAAAATGCTTACGTGCAGTTGATTTAAAATGTTTTTTAAAAAACCAAACCAGATATCAGAGTTAAAAAAAACCTTTTGTGATCCAAATATGCACACCCTCTTCATCTTGAAGGATGCTTTGGGTGGGCCTCCTCTCCTGTTAATTTCTCAGATACCAATGACCAAGTCAGGTGTCTCTACCTGTACGTATCAGCACAGCAGTGCTACCTGCTCTTGGGAAGAGAAGTAATGAGATTCCCGGTGCTCTAACGTGGTTTTATAAAACAGAACATTCATTATCCAGTGAATGGTCACACATGAAGTGTACTTCCTCATACTTTAAGAATGCTCCTAATTGCATATCTCTTTTTCATGAATATTTTAGCATACTTCGTGAGTGAACAATGGCCCATCGCATTTGTTTTCTTTTTCTTTATTTTCTCTCGCCATCCTCATTTCAATGATACACAGGCTGCAACCAGAAACAAGATGTGTCTGTTCTGTCACACTCAAATTCATTCGAAAAAGAAAGGAAAATTATCTTAGCACGCAAGGGAATTAACGGCAAAAGCTGCAAAAGCATTGAACTATTACATAAACAGTGCAAGGTCAGAAAGCGTTGCTTCTATATAATTTGAACAGCCCACGAAAACAAGCGAAAACCATAAAAATTGAGAAAACTATGCACACACTGCCATCTACTGGAAAGACATTACTATTCCGCCTGTTTGTTTTTGTAGTATTTAAGTGGGGGAACGGTACTATTCGACAATGGTCACATTGAACACAAAACAGCAATCTTAATTTACACTTGTTTCCAGACTCGAGGCACTTTCCGCGTTCTTGTCGGAATCAAATGTATTCCTTTAAAGGAAGCAATCTCATTAAAGCGGATCGCTATTTGAATGATCCTTTTTTTTCTAGAAAGATGGACCTGCATTTCAAAGCCCTTTGCTTTGTCGTCTTCAACTGTTGAAAAAATGCCCGTTTTTCCGTCGTAGTCGCGACTACTTAAGCTGCTACACGCTGCCAGCAACAATCAGACGACAGAAAACGCAGACGTTGAAAAGTCAGAATTAATTAGAAAACGGAAAAGAATCAATTCTGTAAAAAATTGTACCGCTGTGCCTAAAATTAATCGCAATGCCCATTTCATCAGATTCGCGTGCTCAGTTGAGCCCATGTTATGATACTCAGGCCGCTAGAGGGCAGTACGAGTCCTCTACACCTTCGCCGTGCGCTTCTTGTCACAATACCTTAAACGGTTAATCAAATGTAAAAAAGACGGCGATATGAATTTCACGCCCAAACTCCTATGGATGACTCTAAACGGCTGATAATATTCGCCACGGTTTCGCTTCAGACTTCGATTTTCCAAAATACGTTCTTGAGTACCCGCATAAAATTGTAACGATAGCGATAAGTGAAGCGTCGAAAAAAGCTAATTGAATAGAAATTAGTCTGGATTGAACTCACTGTGTTAAAGCCAGCGTGATGTCAGTTTTACCGTCTCTCTCTTCTCTCAGACACTACTAAGAAATGTCAGAGCGTCGCCATCAAGATTCCCCAAATCGTTATCTTGCAGATTTGCCCCTAGGCTTGTGATCTTGGTGACATCTCAAACAACTTTATTAAACACCGTTTCAAATGTTACATACAAAACTGCTTTTGAAAACAAAAACTACATTGAGCATAAAAGAAGGGGTGGGAGAGGGGACACATGTAAGTGTTGCACAGGTCACAGTGCAGAGCCAATAGGTGAGGTGGATGGGTGGGAGTGGGGACACATTTAAGCGTTGCACAGGTCACAGTGCTTCTGTGGAGTTCTGGAAGTCATTCCAGGATCATTTTCCAGGACAGTTTTTGGACATGGTTTTGCATGACACGTATTTGCGTATTTGCAAGAGTGCAGGTGGTCAATCTAGCACGTACAGCTCTCGTTGTGCTGTGGGGACAGTGCAGCCGATCAGAGGAGGCATGGGCTGAAGGGGCCTCTTCCTCCCTTGTCTGAACAATATCCTCCTCCTCTTCCTCCTGTCCCCAGTGCTTTTGTTCTACTTGTTGGCTCGCTGCGCAGGTCCGATATGCCATCCAGCTCAGTCATTCTCCCAGTACAGATCTTTCCAGCACTGTTTATTTTAAGCACCCATATATTGTTAATTTCCCCCCACATATCTGAATCTGTGACTGAACTCAACTTACTTTCCAGACCAAGTAAGAATTTCAGCTCAGTGATGGGGATTATGGGCCTGGACAGTTTGCTTGCTGTGCCATGTTGGCGATAACAGCCTTCTTCCACACTGGGACCAGAGCGGCTCATCGTGCCAGAGCTGTGGCTCTTAAATGAACAAGAAAGCAAATATCTCTCACCCCCAATCACCAACTGGCAAGGGGAAGTTAACATACGAGGGAATCCACTGGAAAAGTTCCACAGAATATGAAAAAGAGGGGGAAGAGTGAGAATGGGAGAACAGGTAAGAGCTCTGCAGGTATACGTGTGTCAGTGAAAGAAGTTTTCAAGCCAGACATTTAGGCAACTTTACCTTCTTATTGGCAAACCACAGTGGAGCAGTGGACATCCTGAATGAGTTATAGCCAGTAGCCATATCACCCTGCAACTCACAGCTGGCAGCCCACTGAAGCTCAGCAGGTGTGAGCCTGGTCAGTACCTGGATGGGAGACCTCCTGGGAAAAACAAAGGTTGCTGCTGGAAGAAGTGTTAGTGGGGCCAGCAGGGGGCGCTCACTCCATGGTCCATGTAGGTCCTAATGCCCCAGTATGGTGACGGGGACACTGTACTGTAAACAGGCGCCGTCCTTCAGATGAGACGTAAAACCGAGGTCCTGACTCTCTGTGGTCATTAAGAATCCCAGGGTGTTTCTTGAAAAGAGTAGGGGTGTAACCCTGGTGTTCTGGCCAAATTTCCCATTGGCCCTTACCAATCATGGCCTCCTAATAATCCCCATCTATGAATTGGCTTCATTACTCTGCTCTCCTCCCCACTGATAGCTGGTGTGTGGTGAGTGTTCTGGCGCAGTATGGCTGCTGTCACATCATCCAGGTGGGGATGGATGATGCAGGGATTGGAGGGGATTCCTCACTACCTGTAAAGCGCTTGGAGTGGAGTGCCCAGAAAAGCGCTATTTAAGTGCAATTACTATTCGGCAAATACCTTTTAGCTTTCTTTATATTCTCAACAGTTTTCTGATTAATGTATGAATTGCTAGATTGAATGGTTGTTTATTACACACCCATCCCACTCTGGAATCACCAAATCGTCTCAGCTCAGGGGTTCCAGCGCTGATCAGGAGGAGGACACACCTGTCGCCGGAGTCGCGGCCGGCACCTGGGAAACAGCGAGACGCACGGCTTGCTGAAAATCTGAAAGAGATGTGTCTGATCCATCCCAGCTAGACCCTCTGCTCGGATAATCATAGGCCATCACTAGGGGACCCTCAGCCAGGAAGTGAAACGCGACCCAGTGTCTTCTGTGTTGAGTCAGCCTGGATCCCACCATGACCAGCAGTTTACGAGCTGAGGACAAACATTAAATCAGTCCAATTGATCCTCTCTTAGCACTGTTCTGTGAACTTGACAGAGATGGCATTCGATATGTTGGATTGCAATCTCGGAAGAGATTAAAGTTGGGGACCTTAATGACGTTGAACAACACCCCTCCCCCCTCAGATTTCAAAACAAGAAAGAACAAAAGCCGAGCCGATGCAATCATTTATTGCAATACTGATTTTTTTTATTGTACGACAAACCTTTACAAAACAGAAGGGTACATTATAACACGAAAAACAGTGTCACCTTCAGAGCACATACGAACCCATGGTGCTACTTTTTCCATTCCCCCCCCCCCCCCCCCACAGTTTAAAAAGTGTTGGCTAACAAAAAAAGAGCCGTACAGCACCATCATGAAGATCGGCCAAACCGGCATTCTGATCAGACACCTGTTGGGTCCTCAGGCTGCCCATACCAATATTAGTGTACGATCACACAGCGTGCATCAGAAAATACTCTCTGGTAAGCAGTGCAGGTGCAGTAAGAATGTAAAAGCCAAAGAGAAGTTTAAAAAAAACCAGAATGGTACGATTGGAACATGAAACTGTTTAGACCAGAAGAGGTTTTAAAAACTTGCAGAGGTAAACCCGTCATAGCCATTCCACTGAGAGGAAAACAACTAAAGTAATAATCCTCCGTCTGAAAAGGTCAGGAGGGACCTAAAGGTAGCCAGTTGCGTTCAGCATTAACTGAGCTCACCTTCTGTTTATCCAGCGGCAATTTCCAAACCGAAAAGAAGAGAGGACGTGTTTTGCAAATCAAAATCTAAACGTTTTTTTTTTTTCCTGTTCTTGATCGCCCCTCCCAAAGAAAATTAGGGTTCAGCATGCATGGGTGGTGCGGTGCCAATTACAAGGAAGAAAATATGAGAAGCAGTACAGCAGGCTGGCAGAGCAGAGGGGAGGCACTGTGGCTAAGGATCTGCACCAGTGACTGGAAGGTTACTGGTTCAAATCCTGTGGCTGGCCCCTTAATCCCTCAACACCAGTTGTTCCAGGGGTGCTGTATAAATGGCTGACCCTGTGCTCTGACCCCAAGCTTTTCTCCCTGGCTGTGTGTCTCGTGGAGAGCAAGTTGGGGAATGCGAAACGACAAATTCCTAATACAAGAGATTGCATATGGCCAATAAAGTGATCTGATCTTATCTTACAGAATGCCCTTCCAGGCGGGCTCATATTTTGCCTCTTCAGGGACTGATCCTCGCACCGTGAAGAGATGGAAAAGGCCACCGGAGAGCGATCTGGAGAAACAGC
The DNA here is from genome assembly GCF_055471065.1 of Atractosteus spatula. NCBI lineage: Eukaryota > Metazoa > Chordata > Actinopteri > Semionotiformes > Lepisosteidae > Atractosteus > Atractosteus spatula. Next base: position 18,203,560 of record NC_142719.1, read on the forward strand.
ACCAGCTTGCCGTTCCGTGGGCCAGACTGCTCCAGATGGAGCTCAGGGTGGGTTTTGACTGGAGAGAGTAAACCATGTACTGCTTACAGCCTTACAGGTGGGCACAGGTGTGGAAGAGTCAGTGGGGAAATACAGCATTGTGACTCATTCCCAGCACAAAGGTCAGGTGTCTGGGACTGTGACGACCCTATCAAAGCCATTTAAAAGCCAGGGAAAGGTGGCGAGGGTGCCAAAGACCTCAGATGCAAGGCAGGAGAAATTGTAAGAGAAATTTACAATTGTAGAAATTGTAACGCTGTAAGAGCGTGTCCGATTTCCAGTCTTAACGTGGGAAAAGAGCTATAGGACGTGACTGCACCAAAACAGTTTTCAGACGCTGACACGTCGGCTTGTCACACATCTGGAACACCTGGGCTGAAAACACAACCACCCAGATGTGAATTTGGCACCCTTTGATCTTTGGAAATAAAAGAACAGTTCTGTGCACTGCCGATGTGAATCTAGCATATGCTGTCACTACAAAGGAAACATTAAAAAAAACAAATTCTACAGAACTGTACAGACTGGAATCTAGGACATGCATGTCAATTCCACCACATCACGCTGGAATCAGTTCCACCCACATTCTGGAAAGCCTAACAACAGCATGTTTGGTTTACAGTCTTCCCTTCTTCAATAGGTGACTACAGGCAATGTGCTCTCCACTGCTCGCCTTGTCAATTGTATAAACCTATTTACAAGCGATTTTCTGTTCAGCACAGACAAGTCCTATATGCGAAAATTAAAAAAAAAAAAGGGCAAAGTGAAATGTCCAGGCAATTTGGGGAAACGTACCCTTTAGAAAAGCAGGAGAAGAAGGATGGAGGAGTGAGAAAAAAGATCCAGAAAAATTACAGCTGTGAAGGCTACATACAGTAATTAAATTAAATACTTCACTTTGGAATAAATATATAAACAATATATAAAGTCTCTCCCCCCCCCCTTACAGAAAACACAAATCCTCCTTGTAATTTAATGTGGTTCATTAACTCTTATCCCTCGTTTTTTGCACATGATCGTTTTCTCCTTTATTACAGGCGTACCTACAATTAGGTTTGGGAGAACTTAGAAAAGACTTAAAGTCACTTGATTTCCTTCCTGCTTTTCTCCCTCTAAGCAATAAAAAGAAACTTTGTTTCAATTCAGCAGACTATTGCAGCAGGTGCCCACCTGGTCCATAATTTTTCCAAGTCTGATCCCACCGCCGAGGATTTAACCAGGAACACACATCAGGGATCGACAGAATCCCGATCGGAAAAGCTCAAAGCTCCATGAAGCTATTGCGATACACTGTCAGATGCTACTGTGCAACCCTGACTAGGCAGACCAATACTAGGCACATTGCACTGATCATGTGAATATAAGCCGAGAAGAATCGAATCACAAATGCAATACTGAAGCCTCCAGTGTTCATCTGTGGCGTGTTTAATGTCTCTGCAGTGTATATAAGTGCCTACCATTATAGAAACAGATCACCTTGTATCTGAGACAATGTCATTCATTAATTCCTCAAGCACAAGAAGTATTCATTTATACCACAGTTGTAAGAACATGACTCCACTTATTTGTATTGTTGTAAGACGGCCCAACACTCATTCATCCCAGGAGCTGGGAGATAAAGGGTGTCTGAGCATGACAGCAACAGTGGCACAGTGGTTGGTATTGCTGACCTGCAGCACTGGGGCCCTGGGTTTGGTTCCAGACCTGGGGTGCTGTCTGTGTGGAGTCTGTATGTTCTCCCTGTGTTTGTGTGGGTTTCCTGCACTGTCCAAATACATACTGGTAGTTTAATTGGTTTCGGGGAGAACTGGCCCTGGTGTGAGCATATCTTTGTATTTATGTCTGTGCGTGTCCTCCAATGGGCTGGCATCCTGTCCAGGCTGTACCCTGTCTTGGCCCCGCTGCTTGCTGGGATAGGCTCTGGCTCCCCAGCAACCCTGTACTGAATAAAGTGGTTAGGAAATGGAGGGATGGGTAGGTGAGAAAACTACAATTTACCTTTGTCGTCAGATTTTTTAAGGGTTACATTTGTGTGATTCATGTTTTCCCCTTTCTAAAAGCTGAAATAAGTGCATTGCATTTCTGTCCTTCCCCACATGTTTGTGACGTGCAGTGTCACAACAGATGTGTTTCAACATCTGGCCAGTGAAACGCTGCCTGCTCACTATCTATCCATGCATTTTGTGGTTAAAATACAAAGGCAGATCTGGATTTCTTTGCTTTTAATTGACCTTTGCTTCACTCTTTCACTGTACTTTACCACAGCAGAGTACGAAAATAGTCTGATCCGCCACAGCACACAGTATGCACAAAAAGTAGCATTGCAGTTTCCTTAGAAACATCTCGCGTATGAAAAATAAATAGGGTATTGTCGTAGTCTTGTGCAGTGTTGTGATGCACAGTGAAAGCTTGGTGGAACTATGGGGAAGCAAGGTAAATCAGTTGACACTTGTTGCCATGGTAAAAGCTCCTTGGAGACCGTACTTCACCACAGTTAGCTGTAGAGCACAGGCTCCTCCCTCACAAAGGTCCGCCCCCCATGATCCACTGACTAATAGGAAGAATGCCCAAGTGCCACTGTGCTGAAGGACCAAGCACCAGATGCAGATGTTAAAGATGTGGTACGCCAGATTATTAATAATGGGCTGACTGCAAATGAGTAGTGTCTTTCCATTGTTCCATTGATACCTTCACCACTATGACTGAGCAGATAAGACAGCTTGAGGAACTGAAACAGCAGTGTACATCCCAACACATCAATTAATCCGAGTATCGACAGCCGCTCCCTGGCTCGATTACAAAGCCAACCACAATAACAGCATTGTTAGCTGAATTTACAAGTACAAATACAGAGATACCGTAGCCTGTAGTTAAATTACAACTAGTAGAGTTATGTGAGGCGCTCAGTTAAATAAGTAATCCACACAATATACGGATGTACACAGGTGTATCTAGGATTAAAACAAACATGGGAAAATATGTATAGGAAAGAAAAGCCGAACTGAGCTACAGCTGATAACTTCCAAGTGCGAGAGGTATAATTACAGTGACTCAAGATGGGCCGAGGTTGAGTGGGAGCTCTGGTTGAGGAACACTGGCATTGTCTGGGCTTCGCAGTGTCTGCTCTGGGGGAGCAGGAGTGCGGGGTTCTCCTTCTTTGAGGGCCAACGGGGGCCGGGGGGGGCGGTTGCCCAACAAGACGCATGGCGTAGGGATAGGAAACGCTGGCTTGCACTGATGCTTGCAGAAGGACCGGCGAGGGCTCAGCCGCTGCAGGCGGGAGGGAACGCTTTCCACTGCGGGTCAGCGGGGCCGAGAGGCTTTGATCGGCGTCAGGCTGTTAATGACACGTGGGGACGGGCGACAAGTCCAGATGCTTCCGAACTGCTTGTGATACAGAACGCACTGGAGATGGCTCGCAATGTAAGCTTGTGTGCAGCAGCATTGCGGTACAGCTTGTCTGTGTACGGTGCTCTAGGAGTTCCAAGCAGTCACTGGGGATGTGGTGGGTGGGAAGGAACAACACACTTGCCGGGCAAAATATTAGAACCTCCCTCAAAACGGAACAACGTATGAGCTGTATGAGCGACGAAGCACAACTGGAACGGGATGGGGGTCATGCACAGCCCAGATTTCGGAATAACTGTGGCCCAATCCCATCCCATTCTTAAATTCTAGCAGGGCCTTCCTTGCCCGAGGCTGGGATGGGGGTAACAGCGTGTGGGACTGAGCTGTACAATCTTACTTTTTCACAGGCTTCCCCATAAGACAGAGATCTGAGGATTGGTCTTGCCAGGGAAGGTTATGGACACAAGCCTCGCGTTCCCCAGAGCCCAACATGCCTTGGTACTGGGAGATAATACTCATTTGGCTGGGCGCTTCCTAATATTGGTGTCAGTGCTGTCTCAGAGGCATTAGAAAGACACCATGAAGGTGAGCACCCAAGAAACCACACTGTCCCTCAGTCCGGAAGACGTGTGGGCCAGAGTCTCAGTCAAAATGGTCTGAAAATGGAAATAACTAAGTTAAGCAAGACCCAAGAGTGCCATACTTTGATGGTGCAAACCCAAATCATGGACACCTCTAAGTTTCGACATGATGCGCTTTGATTTTCATTCCAAGTGCAGTATTTTAGACTTCAGGGACCACTTGTCGGCTTGCCCATTGGCAGTGTCTCTGAAGGTAAACCTGCAACATGCCTTCAGCAAGGTGTCAGCATTTACAAAGTGTGCAGGAATGGTGTCTAAATTGGAAAACGTATGACAGATCAGTCTCTCTAGTTGCTCCTTAGAAACGACCGATAGACAGATGTGATGGCAAAGCTCGATGGACAGCCCCGATGGGCCAGGCCAGAAGACCTGGGAAGCCCCTCTCTCTGGGGATAGAGGAAGAAAGGCGCACTCCCCAGGATGAAATCCGGCATCAGATTCCAAGCAGAAATTTCTCATCAGAGTGAGCTGGAATGGAGTGAGCGATTACATTCTGTTCCCTGATTTGCAGGATCAGCTGAAGGACAGGCAATTGGGATGGTCACGTCAAGTTTCAAGAGCTTTCAGTGTGAATCCTAGAGGACTGATACTACTGAAGAGACAGGGGAAGAGGAGGCATGAATAATTGAGCAGGAATCTGCAGGCTGCGAAAAAGTCAGTCGTTGAAGAGCAGTGGGCACTAAGCTGCCAGTAGTGAGCAGGCTTAGACTTTCCCCTGGCTTTGTGAAACAGCACTGACTGTGGTACTGGACTTCATTGCCTCTGGACCGTCCTGAAAATGGTTTGTGTTTAGCATCTGGGGGAAGTGTTTTGCAGAAAGGAGAAAACCTAGGTTTGTAATCCAGAGCAGGGAGTGTGTGACAGTCTTTGCAGGGTGACCCCAGTCGTTTTAGTTTGTCATCACTCTTTATGTCAAGGAGAACAAGCCATCCTGGGCTCAGTTCGGGTCATCCTGGGTCAAAAAAGCAAGGTTGACGTGACTTCTGGGATGAAAGATGGGAAGTAGCCACACTCAGTGAGTCTTGGTCAGGAGGCAGGAACAAGTCTTGATGTTGCATCCCAGCAGGATTTTAGACCTTGGCAGTTGCAGGAGGGTGCGATTTTTAGACTGGGATGTGTCGGAAGAGGAGGAACTTTCACTGACAGAGCGTCAAGTGTTCAGTGACGTTGAGTCTGCGTTTTTTTAAAAGACTTGCACACAAAGAGCCACAGCGGGCTCAGAACTACAGCTGTCAAAGCCTGCAGGTGCCACATGAGCCTCGACTGGAGACCCAGCATTCAGAGTGCTTGACAGTGAGATTAAACAAATTGTTTTTGCATCACAGTTACCACACTGGACAGGTGAACTGGGTGCTTGGTTGGGGACACACGGCGAGTCTTTGTTGTTTCAGGTGCACAGCAGCCCCTTGAAGCTAATGGTTAGGCTGTGGTCTGTGTTTGCAGGACAGGGGCTCACCTTCAAGGGCAGGGGTGCAGGGGCACTGCAGGGCGTGGTCTAGACCTGCGTGGAGTAGGACCGGTACAGGGGCGGGCGGCCAGAGGGGTGGGCGGCGCAGCGGGGAAGGGTCGGGTGGTCTAGACTTCGCTGGAAATGGAGCGTGATGGGATGAGGACATCGGGCGTGGCGGGGAACAGGTATGGCTGATGGTCATGTGATCTCTGAGAATGGAGCTCGCTGAGTCTACAAGGAGAGAGACAAACAGAGAGAGAGGAGGGAGCAACGTTAATGATGCTTCTTGATTCTAACACAAAATGCACTCTAATCTCCAAAGCCCCACCACATCAGCACAAGCAGCAAGACACAGAGATGAGATCACGCTGAGCAGACAGAAGCACAGCAGTAGCTGCTAGCTGGGCCTTGTGCATCATGCAGAGCTGGGTACTTATTACTGGGTACAGACTCAGGGACAGACTTTATTACAAGGCAACAGAAGTGCTGTGAGAAGAGGGGACAATTATCCTTCAGTTTCTGGGCACTCGTTTTAATATTGGGCACTATGAGCACTCCAGCCTACAGCATCCTTGACAACCAGACGATGCGATTTTCAAGGAAGGCTGAGAGCTATCCTGCAGCCTTTACAGATGCAAGAATCCCATTTCTTCTTTTATGTGCCAATGATAAGGACTAATCCAATCCCTGCTCAGTCCCAGGAACTTTTTCTGCACTCAAATGCATAAAACAAAACAATGGAATCCTGAATCAACACCCCCAGGTAAGATAATGGGGTTTCAAGGACAGAGAGCTCAGAAACACCGCATTAACACATACTGTACATGGGCTTGCTTGTCTATATAGTCTATGACAGTCTATGGACACAGATATTGTACAGAGAAAGATCACGTTAAGCCTGAAACAAAGGACCCCGGCTACACCAGCAGTAACACTCAAACATTTATTTCTCCAAACACACATTAGTGCCCTCCAGCTTTCAACAGGGCTAAATGGATAAATGATGGAGCTCTTTGTTCTAACATTCATGTTGGACCATGCAAGTCCGAATATTAAAAACAAACATTTTGGAATTCTAGTTATGTTCTAATTTATGCCCAGCAAGTTAGGGATTTCAACCAGGATCTCCACTCGATGTACCACTTGATCTCTGTGCCAGTCAATTGGGACAGTCGGGACCTGTGAGAGCACATCTGTGCCACGCCTGTCTCGTGAGAGCCATTTGTCATTTGGCAATGCTGTGAGGACAGAAGAGCTAGCGCTGACTGGACAAGTGCAGTGTTACTTGCTGACATCAGCATTGGTGACACCCTGGCTGACTCAAGAGAATCCTAGTGAGATCTGGCTAATAACACAGCCGAGGCTCTCAAACCAGATGGATCTGCACATTGAATGAGCTAGCTGAGCCCTCTGACAACTTGACCCGAGTGCCTGATTGAATGATCTGCGGCACCTCATTCGGTAACCTGTAAAGACGTTAGCTCAAAGTACAAGCTGTCTGGCCCATGGGTTGCTGTTTCAAGACTTGCTCATGTCATTCACCAGCTGTGACTGGGAATTCCCAGGAGGCAGTGCAAGACTGGCCAAGCACTGCCAGGTTATGGCAGACCAAGGACCTCAGCTGCTGTGCACTGTGGCCTGTGAGACACACTGGATATCTGCAGGCTTGCGCTGAGGCACGCGAGAGACATGTTGCAGTATGTCAAGATGAAGAGGGACTCTGACAGGAGGGTGGCAGAGGAGCACATCTCCTTGTCCTCACTTTCTCTGTTTGGGTACAGAGATAGGCTGCCAGAAAGCCAGGTGGCAAAATAATGGGGATTCCAAATTCCAAATTCGGCAGGGATACTACTTAAACAAATGGCCATTATGTATTTTTATTAAAATAAGTAACGAGCTGATCATCTTAGGGAACAGCGGGCTAACCAGAATCCCAGCCTGGTTGCGTCAGGTTAGCCCTGCTCTTGTGCGTCTGGGGCTTGTGCTGCTCGGGGTCAGTGGGGTCGAGAATCAGGTAGCAGGAGGAGGTGAGGGTTGGCTGAGAAGACAGCAGGCGTGCTGGGGGGGTGTGGGGGTTTCCGGGGAGGGGGGGACAGTAGGGAGGGGTTGGTAATTGTGGAGATCCCTGCCTCACTCCCCCCCAGCCCCTTACCTGAGGGCCACTTAACTTTTCGAGTGGACTCTCCACGCAGGGCAGCGACATCATGGGCATGCCAACCACAGGCTCCTGGCGCGGCGGGCGGGGCGGCGGCATGCCCGGCCGGGTCTGCTGGAAGTTGTTGATCACACATGTCACCTGACCCCCCAGGGAGGCAAGAGGAAGGAGGTTAATCCAGTCAATTGATCAACTGCAGTGCCACTTATCCGTCTTAACAGGCGATCACGAACAAGCACAACAAAGCCACAGCCCCCTGAATCACAGCAGATAGCCCGATCTCATTCACACTCAATCTCCTGTTTATTTATATATTTCAAGGCAACAGCTTTAGATAAAAAGCATCGCACATTCTTCTGAATAACTAAAATTCACCAGGGCCATTTTTTAAATTTGAAATCAGTGATAATATTTTATTCTCCACTCGATTTAGCATTGCCACGTTAAGACTCAGCGTTTGCTTAACGAGTCCTGCGCTTATTCGAGGAGGGCAGAGATGGGCACGTGCCTGTGGGAGCCCAGTGTACTGGGAGGGCGCTGTGTAACTATCTTCAACCTGGCCGGGCGGAGCTCTGAGTGGGGTGCACCAGTTCCATGTGACTAATGGCGTGACACAGGCCCAGACCAGCTACGTTGGACCACATGGCTCAACCTGTTTGAGCAAGCTCTGTGACTGCCTGAGCCACTCAAGAGCCTATTAACTCTGGCGACCTTGCAGTGTCTCAGCATTCACCCCAGTTTTTCAAGATTTTCACTGTGCACTTCTTTTGAATTGCCACAGTATCCTGCACTGTGATTTACCTTGATTTCTTTAGAGTTTACTACACTTCCAGCCGCTTTTACCTTGGTATATACCAGGCTAAAGGTTTCTTATGGTGACTTCACTGACACATCCTCACGCACGCACTTTCCCACCCCGTGATCAGAGTGACTGTAAAAAGCCAGAAGCACCTAGCCCTTGCAAGAAGCACTCTGCCAGAGTGTGAAGAATGAGGGAAATGTTTCCTGGGGTTGGGAAGAGCTTGTCAGAATTACAGCCGGGAAAGGATCTGAAGTGAAGTAACAATGAGCAGTCTTTGGAAGTGGGTTTGCTGCACTGACTGGAAGAAGCGATTAGGTCTTTAAAAACTAATTCTAAGAGGAGGGATGATCACCCACTTCCCACCCATATTCTATCCCCCACCACCACCCCAGGCCTACCAAGAACGCTGCGATGGCTCCCCCGGTAAGATACCCAGCCAGGACGTCCGACCAGTGGTTGCGGTACTCAGCCACCCGCACCACACCCACCAGCACGGCCAGGGACAGCAGGGTCAGGCACACCGTGGGCTTCGCCAGCCGGGTGCCCTTGGCTGTGAACACCAGTGTCACGTACATCTGGAACGGCAGGAGAGACAGATCAGGAAGCTTTCCCTGGTGTGCCCGGGGGGCTATAGCAGGCACTCCGGTCAGCTGGTGTGGTTGTGGGGCATCCGTGTACATAAATCTGTAGTCCCTCTCGTATGCAGGAAGTAGTGACAGCTTCTGCAGTGTCTATTTAATGGTTTTTATTCTTCCTACCCAGGTTTGGTCCTCAGCTTTTGTTGTTCCACTTCCCTGTTCAGATCTTTAAATATATTGTTAAAAGACTGGCCGATCCTGTTTGGCCCAAGGCCCTACAGTATGACAACAGTCTGTAAGAACAGACTTGAGCAGACTTTTAAAGTAGCCTTTGTGGGGTCTCACCTGAGACTGTACCATTCTACCTCCCTGGGCGTAGATGCTCTCCGTTCTCTTTTATAGCGAGAGAAATTAGCTCACTACAGGTGCCGCTGATCTCACTAACTGCTGCGGAAACTGAGAGTTTTCTTTGTTTCTGGAGGGTTTACATGCTGTATGAGCTGATCTCCGCGCTGCAGGTTCATCTGCTGCATCACAGGGATCCCCCTTTGCAAGACAAAAGAAAGGCTGCAGGAGTCCCGTTGGCCTGACTTTCTTGTTTGGTAGCTAATTGACTACTGATCCGAGGCTGTAGCCCAGCTGTTTCTTAAAGAATGCCAGGGAATCAGATTCAACAACATGGCCAGACAGCTTGTATCCCACAACCCTCAGTGTTGTCAGGATAAAATGTTCTTTCCATGGACTCAGTACTGAGATAGCACTAAGCAGATTTATCACAAGAGCACATGGCAGAGACATAAAGCAATTCAAAATCATATTTGTACACATTGAACAGACAGTATCTTCGCTATATTCACTTCACTATATCTCTTAAACAAATCTAAATGGAGAAGAGACAAGACATTTTCCTTGTGAATTGTATTTTTGGGGTAGTAGATCTTGAAGTCTGCTCAATTGAGAGATAAATTCCAGTATGCAGAGTACATTTCATTATAGAAAAAAAGAATAGATTTGTGGTACAGCCTACTGGTGTAAAGACACCTTTTAAATGCAGATCACTGGGTCCATCTAGTTCTTAAGTAGACAATTTCGACAGGAAGAAATCAATTTTGAAAGGTCTTAAAAGCACATGAAATATGTGGATGTCTCTCCAAACACGAAGCTCTTCAAGCTTGACTATCCACTGTTTATACACCCAAATTTAATCTTTAAATGAGCCATTTTAAAATTAGTGTCCCTTGCAGACTTGGTTCTTTCATTCCATGCATCACAGATGCTTTATGTCAGAAATATCTTCAAAAAGCCCTGAAAAAAGCAGTCAGTCATATTAACAGGATCTGATTCTGGATTCCCAAGCACTTTCAGTTCTGCTCAAAATGGACCAACTCAATTTTGCCACAAACCCTTACCTCACCTCTCAGGCAGGCTGTAAGAGCCAAATAAATACAAAATAACCAACACCACCAACATCAACAGAGTAGCTGTGTGGTCAATTGCTTTGCACTGCTGACTACAGGAAAACCAGATCACATACAGTGATTAAAAGCTAATTACAAGCCAATTACAAGGAAGAAAATATGAGAAGCAGTACAGCAGGCTGGCAGAGCAGAGGGGAGGCACTGTGGCTAAGGATCTGTACGTGTGGCTGGAAGGTTGCCGGTTCAAATCCCGTGGCCAGCAGAGGAATCCTACTCCATTGGGCCCCTGAGCAAGGCCCTTAACCCCAACTGCTCCAGGGGTGCTGTACAAATAGCTGACTCTGCGCTTTAACCCCAAGCTTCTCTCCCTGTCTGTGTGTCTCATGGAGAGCAAGTTGGGGTATGCGAAAAGACAAATTCCTAATGCAAGAAATTGTATATGGCCAATAAAGTGATCTGATCTTATCTCTTATCAGTGCAAGCGGGACAGACACCTACCACAGTGTAGACAGCCGAGTACACGCTCAGGGCAGCGTCCTTGGAGGGGAAGGATTTTCGGGCGGAGGCGATGACGAGGGGGTTGCCAGTGCACGCCCGCCGCTCGGTGATGTACTGCAGGGCGGACTGGCACCCCAGGGCCGTGTAGTTGGGGCGGCAGGCAGACAGGAAGTGGGGCGTCTGGTTGCCCGTGACCACCTGCCCGGCGTTGGCAAAAATGGTAGTCGTGAAGAGGCCGAAAGAGTAAACCCCTGCCAGAAAAGAGAGGAGGGAGGAGGAAGGAAGAGTCGCGGAGAGGTTAGGATACATGATTTGGGTTGAACCCCATCAGGAAAGATCACGTAAACCCGCGCGGTATATTTGCTGTTTCTCCACTTGTACCGCTTGCCTTGCCTGCCCTCGTCTCCCTGAATGACCTCTGCTTTATCACTGTTTCACTGAACTTGACTGCAATTGACCTCTTATCACAGCGTACCGCAGTACACATTGAGAAAAATCATCCCAGCAGCTGTCAGGCAGCTGAATCCAGACTGGCATGAGAAGAAATCAAGGCCCTTAGTGCAAGGGACAAGAGGGAGGAGAGAATACAACCCCGTGTAGCACCAGGCTCTGACGCCCACTGGAGGAAGGGCGAACCTGGAAACACACACTGTGCATTCATCTGGGGGCAAATAACAGGTGGATGAGAAGAAAACACCTTTAAAAGAGTCAACAAAACCAAACCAAACTTCACAGCATTCTGCTTTCTCATCAGAGCTGCCGTCCAAGTCAGTTCCTTCTGTTTTCTAGAAGCAGATCCTACGAGAAAGGGCAGGCTTTGCGCTGCACATGTGCTATTTATGTGACAAATGTCCTGACACTTCGGTTCTCTGTGTTCTGGGAGCGCTGACACAGAAACCTTCCCCAGCCTCGCTCCACTTGCTGACGCACAGAAGCAGAGTGAGAGAAGTTCTCAGTACATGTCAGGCCGCATTATGATCAGTGGCTGCTAATCTGCAAGGAAGGGGCGTTTTTCTTTTTTCCGTTTCTTAAAGATGCCCTGAGATCAGTTGTCCCCACTGGAGCAGTGTGGCCAGATTCCTTCCTTCGATTCCCATTTCCCCTCCTGGAATGACCTTTAACCTTTTAACCTTTACCCTCGCAGGTTTAAAGTCCCTCAAGTTTCCTCCAATCCCAAACCAATTTACAACCCCCGCCCCCCCAAAAAACAACAACCTGACAGCACTGTAGCGCTCCAGTTCCAGGGTTCAAGATCTCAGCCGTTAATTAACACCAGACAGATCCTGATTCAGAAAGACTCTATTTTCTTGGCATTGGGATTTCATCCCAGGGGTTCCGATATGCACGCACAAAGAACCGAGTGTTCTGGAAAGCTGTCGTCATTTCCCACTTTTGAGCCAATGTTACAGTGCTCCCCCCTAACATCTTCTGTGTGTGTGTGGCGAAACCTCTCCCTGCCAGTCTGCGTTAGGTGAGGGCTGAGGTGGCTCTCCAGGATGAGGTCAACCTTGTGGTCAGTCCTCATGCACTGCCTTTGGGCGATGCACCAGAGTGCTCAGCGGCAGGAGAATTCACAGGCACATTTTTTTGTTCAGACTCTTCCTATGGGTAACCAAGGACCTAAGCTAAAAGTGGCAGATTTTTCATATCAGAACATAAGAACGGTTTCAAGAATACCAAGAGGAGCTCAATCGACACATCTGGCCCATTTGGTTAACTGATCAGAGGATAGAGGATCTCATCCAGCTGTTTCTTGAAGGAAGCCACAGTACAGGCATCAGCTGCGTGGCTAGGTACTGTACATCCCTTGTGTCGTCAAAGATGAACTTTTCTTTCATCGAAATGAGCACTTGGATAGCAGAGTCATCACATGTAGAAATGGAAAAGTCATGCAGTGATTCAACATTCTTCAGACAGGATTCATTTTGTTTTACACAATGGGCAAATAAAGTAAAGACGTAAAGAAGAGCCCCCTGTTCTCAGTCACTGCCCAGAAGAACTGGAACAGGACGCTCTTCCTGGAGGAACTGGACTTCCCCGTTGCCTTTAGTATTAAACACTGATGTTTTTTCAAGAAGCAAAGGTAACATCTGCTCTATGCAATGCCCTCAAACTCAAGAAATGCTGAAGGGGAAAAATGATTTCACTTTTCCAGGCAGGCTGTCACAGGATTGGAGACTATATGTGAGCAGTACGGGAAACCGTCAGGCTCCCGGCAAGCTGATGGCCTGCTCTTGCGCCCTGGCTGTGAGAAAACTGTCCAGCGTACCAAGAAAGCGCACAATTCTGCGCAGAAGGGGGTTGAAGTAGCAGCAGTCTCCCGTCACAATGGTCTTCTCTCGAGCACTCTCCGACTTCATGAAGAACAAAGACAGCTCTCCTGCCAAAATCTGAAAGAAAAGAATGCACAGGCATGAGACTCACTCCTGGAGAGTTCGCCCAGTCATTACCCTGTGGAGCCTGGATCACAAGGACGTCAGCCAAAACCATCCTCGCAGGTTAACTGGCTTATGAGCTGCCTGTGGTGGGGGGTCTGGGTCTCTTAAAGACCTGGGAGAAGTGGTAAATTAAGCTACAGTATTTAAGGTTTAACATAACATCACGTTATTAGCCCTATACAATTTCTTGCATTAGGAATTATCTTTTCGCATACCCCAACTTGCTCTCCATGAGACACACAGACAGGGAGAGAAGCTTGGGGTCAGAGCGCAGGGTCAGCCATTGTACAGTGCCCCTGGAGCAATTAGGGTTAAGGGCCTTGCTCAGGGGCCCAATGGAGTAGGATTCCTCTGCCCCTGCAGGATTTGAACTGGCAACCTTCCAGCCACAGGCACAGGTCCTTAGCCACAGCGCCACCGCTCCGCCCTTAACTGGATCAGTTTATCCCTTTTCCATGCTGCAGATAATTTGAAGAGAAAAAACCAGCTGGATGGCAGTGCCCAAGGAGCAGAGCTGGCAACCCCAGCTCTAGTGCTCAGCCGAATTATTTTATTTGGATTCCTGGACCCCGGCCATACTGGCACTCTGAACACTCCTGAGGTGTTGGCCAAAACACTGAAGTGTAACATCATCTCCAGGTGAAGTGAAAAAAAATCTATTTTGCGCTTTGTGATTATTATTCAGATGCAATACTGACCGACCCAAAAAAACGTTAAATGCCCCTGGGATGCAGTGAGAGGTGGCGCTGAGAGAAAAGCAATTATTCATGAGAAAAAACCCTCGATAATGAATCACACTTGGCCTGACTGAGTAATTAGCACTCAGAGGGAAAGGAGCAGTCTGGAGAGGCTCTGCGTGGAGTTAGCCACTCCTCTGGGCTCATTAAGAGGCTTGCAATTACAGCCAGGAAGACACGGGTTTCAGGCTGAGAAAGGAGAGACCAAGAGAATTTCTATTAGAAAAAGGTGTGCTATGTCCAAAGATATGTTTTCCTTTCTTAAAATATCTAGAAAGATACGATTCCACCTTTTATAAAAGAAAACCTTGATGTAGCTCCCGAGAGTGACGATGTGATTGAGAAAAGTACGTTGCAGGTACATATGGAGGAGTACTCCCAAGAGCAGCAGGATAGTGGCTCTCAGGGGCCAGAGCAGCCCTGCTATAGCCTTTGACACAGTATTTGTCAAGACCTCCCACTGGTCTGTCAGAACAGGCTAAATAAAAGGATCTGTCCTTAATTAAAATGGGTACATGTGCAAAAACAAAGGAAAATGAGCTATTCTCCACTCTACCTCTGCTGTAAATATGTGTATGCATCATGTTGGCACCTATATACAGTCATACTTCACATGGTCTTTCTCCGGCGAAGTCTGCGTGCCTGTGTGTAAACATTCGGAGAGCAGCTTGGATGACCGCAACCATCTACAGCAGGAGAAAGGGAATGAAGTGCAATACGTGTTCATGAAATATACATTCAGAGTTTGCAGGCCTTAATGGAAGTGCAGTTGAGCAACAGAACACGACTGCTTTTAAGAGCCCTAAATGCGTTTTAAGAGCACCTAAAGGCTTCCACAGCAGCTGGAGATGCACAATGGCGTGGAAGACCGTTAGTAATAAAATGCAAAGATTAGAGAATCCAGGGCAGCTGTTTAAAAGCTAAACACTAAAGGCTGTAAACACAGGCACTGCAGCATTAACAGAATGACATCAGTACAGAAAAAACAGCTTTTATGTGACTGATAAGATGTCCATGCCATTAAAAAAACTCTATACAGCAGTGGTTCCGAGTGCTTTCTTTTGATATACCGCAATCGTGCTGAGTATCTAGGACTCTTGGTTTTGTATATCTGAAAAATCATGTCAATATTTTCTCTTGGGGTTATTAATAATCCTCCTGCTCCTGTCTTTCAGCCGTCCCCTGACACAAAGCTTTAATGGAACAAGTAATAGGTTTATTCCATGCTGAAAAAAAGAAGAAAGAAAACACAACGTTTCGGCCGTGGAGCCTTCTTCAGGTGTGAGGGCGCCCTGGCTCACACCTGAAGAAGGCTCCATGGCGGAAACGTGTTCTCTTTCTTCTTTTTTTCAGCATGGAATAAACCTGTGACTTGTACCTTTGCAGCCTACGCATGCTGACGCAGCTCCCCACCTGAACTACAAAGCTTTAATGCTTTGGACAAATGTAAAGATATCAAGCCAGGTGTGCTTGCCAGAGCAACATGGTAAGAATGGGAACACAAGGTATGTAAAAACAATAAGACAGAATGGAAAGGAGGGTTAACAGATACTGTAATTCACAGCTGGTTGTAAGCTATTGATCCGTCTCACTTCAAGCAGATCCACTCTCCTGCTTCCCAGGACGAGCGCACAGCGGTAGCAATCAAAACAGAAACAACCGGCTCCGTCCTGGAAGCCAGCACACGCCGAGTGTCACCCACCACTTCCGAAAGCAAATCCATGCGGGAAAAGGCACTCCCGAATCCCGAGAAGAAGAACAACAGCAAAAATCCATGATCCACCCATTGTACCCAAACACAGCAGACAATACGTGGTCACATTTCAACACAGGTCTCCCATCTTATCCCTGGGTGCAGCACTGAGGAAAGAGGGAACCCAGGAACACGCACTGGATAAAGGCAGACTTCCTAATAAGTGACTTGAACTCTTTAGAAAAGTTCAGATTCATCCTAAAAGGTGCCTTTGAGAGCATTAGGTTTAAAAGAGGAGCTCAGTATATACTCCTAAGCCATTAAATTACACTATAAACTGTGACTGTACCTGTTTTTGTTTTTGTTTGTGTTTTTGTACTTGTTTTTTTGTTTTGTTTCTTTCTCTTTTTTTTTCCTTAGTTTCATTTTTCATTTCTTTTTCTTATGTTCATTGTTATTCTCTTCGAAAGTGTAAAAAATAATGTCTCTGCTGTGACTACTCTGTAATAATCTGTATCGGAGCCATCACCACAGCTAGCAGCTGTGTGCTAGGAAGCAATTCAGTGAACCCTTCCCCCCAAATCAGGGATTGGAATAAGAGCTATTCCATTGATTTCCAAGTGCTAAGTAAAGTGTTGCACGCTTAACGTATTTTGAGACATCTGCATTGAGAAGCATGAGCACATTGAGGGCATATGCTAAAAACATTCTTTATCTGCCTTGTTGGTATAATGTGTAATTAAACCCGCAGCTTGGAAAACCTGAAATGGATTTAACTGTTGCAGTGCATTCCCATCCTAATCCTCTCGCCTGAATCCAGGTTTTGATTTTTGGTTGGATTTGTTGGTGTTTTTTTTTTCAACCCATTCCAGAACACCTTTTTTTTTAATAACGTGGCTCCCAAAGATCTGGAGAACCTACTCATGTCTTTGAGTCACTGTTCACACGTCTGCTCTGCGGAGAGTGGAAGTTAGGATAGGCATATAAGGATCCAAAGAGTGGTGTCAGAGCTTTTTATACACATTTTTTTCGAAATACGCATTGAATATTTCTGGCTATAAGGCAAACTTTTCTAGAGCCACTTTTAAGTCGAAACATAAGACTCTCCTTCTAATAGAGCTTCTCCCAATATTCGGTGTTTTACTCACTGCCTTGTATTTGCTACTAACCAGCAAATTCTTCAAAACCAATTTTTTCTGCACTTTCAGCGATGAAAAATAAGAACCGCTGCAGACTTGATGCTGGAAGTGACTTGTGCTGTGCTAGTGAGAATTTCAAAACTTGTAGAAATCAAGCAGCGTCAGAGCTTACACTGATAATGTTTGAGGTAAACTCTTCAATAAAAATAAACTTCAAATGTGAATGTGAATCATACTACCTTCAATCTCATAAAAGTATTAGCCCATATACTGGGCAGAGGGGGGGGGGGAGCTGTGGTTTTGTTTAAAATGAAAGGGTTGCATTGTGTTTCAAAAGTTGAGAGCCACTGGCTTAAAGCACATTAAACTTACCACCAGTGTTCCACCTTTTTATGAAGAAGATCCTGCCAGAACCAAAACAGCAAAGTTAGTTAAGCTAAAGAACTCCACCTCTTTCCAAGTCCCACATTAACCCCGATAAATGATGCATTCAGGTTTGCCTGAATAATTAATGGCAATGTTCATTCAATAAAAAAATGTTCTGATGATGACATTTTCTTTTTAACCGCACAAAGAAAAAAATGCCATAATGAATAATTTTAGCTGTGTGGCAGAAGCTGAAGAGACAGACTTGTCAGAAAACACAATGAAGCTGAAATATTTGCTTGGATTAGGCTGTGCATAGTCTTTGAGTTATCTGTATGTCTCAGAACAAGTGTTGTTCCTGTCACAGGCTCTTATTCCAATCAGTGCTGGATTTCCCACTGTTCCTACAGTGCCTAGGACCTAGGAAATTTTAGGGCCTACGAAGGAGGGAAACACTAGTGACTAATGAAAAGCAAGCTGAAACAACATGCTTGCCATCAACTCTAGGTGCTCCAAATCAAGAATCACACGCTATCTAGCGGCTGTTCTAGAAACTAGAAGTATAGAAGTGATGGTCTCTTGACTCGCTCCATCAATCACGCGGTTTAGTATTAGAATAGTTTAAAGTGCATCATATCAATCGACGTGATTCAACTGGCGTTTACCCCTCTTTTTGCACATTTTGGAGTGAAAGTGCCCAGGGCCTACGAGCACCAAAATCCAGCCCTGATTCCAATGTCCGGAAAAATGTCTGTACATCTTGCTAAAGACGTTTGGATGCATCTTTCTATCATGGTTTTTATCTGTGCTTTATCATACTCTTTTATTATGCTGTAATTGACAGTGTGGTTTGGTAATCTATCAGTTCATTTAAAATCACAAATTACCTGCCTCATCCAGACAGCTTTGAAGGTCATGGGAGTGAGACAGCATCCCTCCCTGCAGACAATCTTTGAAAAATCCATAATCAAACAGGCAAGAAAATTTATATCAGATCCTTCCTACATCCTCAATTCTGAATATCGACTGTTTTAGGGTTCCCAAATGTAAGTCAAACAGATACAAACATTCCTTTGCTCCACTATCCATGAAAGCTGTCACCACAAATGTCAAGGATAAGCACAGTTTTGACTCTTACAACCCACTTGAGTGCAATATGTTTTGCGATGTGTTATAAATGTTATGTGTTGTTATGTGTTATATATGTGCAATAGAGTGATGTGCAATGTTTTTCTTTTCTTCTTTTTTGGGGTTTGCATTCTATTTAAATCTACAGGAGTGCTGTGTGTCTATAAAAAATGTCCCTCAATGGGCAATAAAAATCTTTTCTTATCTAACACCACACAAGGATATAAAAGGGGTTGGTGCAGTAAATGTTCAGACTGTGCAGCACCACACTTGTGCATCTCTAGATGATGTCATGGCTGCGCTACTTTGATCATACCAAACCAGAAAATAAGGCAAAGCAGACAAAACCCGGTATTTCCAAGGAAACTGCCGGAACAGCAGTGTCGGAGCTGAAGGCCGGACTGAGGGGGTTGCAGGTGGCCTGTGTGGAGCTGTATTTAGAGTGAGTGGGTTGTCTCAGTCCCCCCGGACCTTAAAAACAGGCCTGTTCTTCTGCAGCTCAGGACTGCTGGGCCTGTTCCCACAGACCGTTAACAGCCACGTGGGTGTGAGATCTGCTTCCTGTAAACCACACAGCTTGCCAGGCGTTGCTAGAGGTGCAGGGATCCCAGGTAGGGACTGGGAGAGGAAAGGCAGGAAGTGGGCTCTTTGTGGCTCCTGAGCGCCTCATTCAGCAGAGATACTGTCTGTGAGGAGGAGTCCACGTTGAAGCATGTGGTCCTGATGTTGCCGGTTCGAGCCCGGGTCTCGCCACTAGCCACCTGTTAGCCCAGGGGTTTTCTCAGCTGTCTGGGTAGAGGTGACCACTGGTTCCTCCCCAGCTCCTGCAGGCTTGCAGTGACGTAAGTGAGGACGTGAAGAAATCCTCTCACACCTCCTGGTCTCAGTCCCCTGACTCATGTTTCACTCTCAGTAATGTCTGAGGACCTCAAGTACCCAAATCCAGTTGCTTCTTAGTCTTCCTTGCTCAAGCCAAGAATTTTTCAATCCTTTTATCAGGGCAGTGTAGAATGTTCCTCGAAGTCTCAAAATGTACCTCGTTGTTGTTTTGTTCAACCGATCTTTTTTTGATTATAACATGGCTGCCAAAGCCTCGCTAGGTTTATCTGAAGAACATATTCATGTCTTTGAGTCACTATTCCCACGTCTGCTCTGCAGAGAGTGGAAGTTGGACCTCCCAGCATGCTGAGGAACTCCTTACCTCTACTTACTAAGCCTTTCACAGCCCATTCACATTTTTCACTCACAGCTCTTTCTCCCAGGCTGTTTCTTCTGCTCTTCCTGAGAGCTTGTTTTGCTGTATTGCCGTCTGTTGTGTCTGGATGCAAACAAGACACAAGCACGGCGCAGTCGATGATTACTGTAAGGGGCTGCGCACAGTTGTGGAGTGAACAATGATGAACCCATGATGTTCAGAAGTAGCCATTTTTCCACTGTCATTCCATTAAAATAAGGTATAAGAAAAAACTGGCAGCTGTTTCTTCAGGTGTTGCCACGATGGAGGACGCGAATGTTGAACTGAGCTGGAAAAATCAGGAGCTTGGATTAAAACCGCACGTGTGTTCAGAAACGAGCTGTGGTCACTCAGCTCTTGTGGTGCGCAAGGGATTGATTTGTCCGCAGAGAGAATTGTCTGAGGACCGTGGACGTGTTCCAGCTGAACGGTGTACCCTGGGCGAGGGCTATGCTTGAGGAAATCAAAAGCATTCACGCGAAGGATGCTGTGGAATAAAGATATTTCTTGTGAAGAAGATGTCTACAAGAGGAGTCTGAAAGTTGCCTTGAAAGGAATGTCACTTTCTGTGGTTGCCTTGGAGATGGTGAGCTCCAAGTTTCCTGCCTCTTCTCTAAAGAAGCCCAGGAGTACAGAAATGTGCAGAACTCCTATTGCTGTGTCATTCCTTCCCATGTCAGGTTTTTAACAAGATAACATATGTTATTTAATGCAAATATACCCCCTGGTTCTGGAAAACTAAAGCCTGCAACTTTCCTGAGAGGGGATGCGCACAGACAGATGATATACATTTCAAAATATCAACTATACTGCTCTCCTGTTTCACTACTGCTATAAAATGGGAAACCATCTCGGTCTTCTTCCTGTGCTCAATGAATTTGTGCTTGGAGTCACTCAGGGTTTCAGTTATTGTAATCCACCAAACAAAACATTGCATACAATTTTCCCCCTATGTTTTGTTGTCCAACAATGTGGTTGTGACACCACATGGTATCTATTACACTTCAATTAACATAGAATGAAAAGGGAGCAAGTCAATTCTGATGTTTTGTACCACATTTTGGCTCCCTGTACTGCATCTCAATGCTATTCACCAGAATATACCATCTGTCTCTCGCTAAGAGAAAGTAAAACCTAGGGGATTGAACACTAACAAATATGAAGCCTTTAGAAAATTAATTTACTCTCAACATTTATGTTGATAATAAAAAAATAACTTTGATTCAGATATAGTGTGATGAGACCCATGTTTGCAAAAGCAAATATACACATTTTCTCCCTAGAGGTATTGTGGCTTACGAGACAGAGCAATTCATTAAAAAAATAAATCATGCTATAAAAAGACTGCTGAGAATTCTAGTTGAACAGCATTAAAAATCAAGTCAAGTTCCAGGGGTGCTGGCAGACAGCACCGTCTCAATTTGTGTGTCATGCTAAGAGAAGTAGGAATTAAATCATTATCATACTGTACATCTGGCGCTGAACGACGGAGAGATCGGACAGATCAGACCGCTCTCAGGGACTGATATGTACTGAGCCGGGCTGCTGTCTGCGCCCTGAGACTGACAGGCCGAGAGCTGTTCAGCCCTCAGGGTAAAAAGGGAAGGGGTTGAAGCCAAGCACCGATTTAGCCTCTTAAAGAATAAAAAGAGGCAAAGTTTTGTTTTTTTTCCTGAACAGGATGAGAGCACCACGATGGTGATGGCCGTGGTAATGAATATTTACGGTTTTGCTGTGCTGAAAAACGGGAATCACCTCACTGGGTGGCAAATCATTTGGAAACAGGAGTAAATCCCTGCATATAAACAACAAGCGGAGTGCTGTCTTCAGCAACACGTCGAGCCTCAGAGAGAGAGACTAGGTGGGGATACTAGAAGCAGTACCCATGCAAATGAGCCCTGAGTCCGACACACTTATAGTCTTTGCCACTCTTATTCCTCCCCCCTCCTTTATAGGTCCAAATTCTAGGAATCATGCCCCCCCCATATGATGCAGGTGTGTCCTGTTCCCCCGCCCCAATTTGACAGCCCCCCTGGAGAAATCACTGGCCTCTCTTCAACCCCCTCTGCCTTTTTCCCTGTCTGCACCTTGGGCAGCTCTCCAGCTCTCCAGTCCAGACAGAAACTGGGTTAGCATCTTTCTCTACTGTGCGCTACCAAAGCCTGTTTCATGCTCTTCTCCTCACATACTGTATATATAGAATAGCACCCAAATCTTATGATCCCCTTTCGTCTCGCTCCTGCTGGATGAAAACCAGGTACAAACCGCTTAAGTTTCTTTCTCGGCATTTATAACATATACATAGAATATTGGAATCTGATCCTTCTAGGCATATTTTAGACAGATCCTTTATGAGTGACCTACACAGAGTGCCAAATTGAAGCAAAATGTGCAGAAAATACATCTTGTCTTCTGCGAGATCCTGAGACCCAAAGAGAAAGACACAGGAGCAGAGAGATAGAGCTTTGCTGTTCCATGAGTAAGACGCACAGCTTTCTTCCCTACTGCTGCATGTACAGTGCTTTCAGCATCTACTGCTGCTCAAAGTATTCTGCATTAGAAGACCGGAGCTCAGGGATCAGTTCACTGTTAAGTTCAATGACCCTGACCCTAATCACATCTTGATTTAGCAAGCAGTGACACTTGTACTTAGAGTACTAGTAGCTAATATATTCCAAAATGTTGCAATTTCAAAGAATTTTCCAAAGTGTTTTGTAGAACAAAACCATTTATTGCCCAAATGTTATTGCAGGGATGCTACTTAAAACTGGCTGTAAAAATACCCAGACGTACCACCTATTATATCACTACAGTGATCACATTTTTAGCACAATCCCAAGCACAAAATGGATCAGGACCACACACACCTTCAGCTGCAACCTTCAGTATTATGGAACACATAATATGTATTATTTAATTACATAGAGACTGTGGAATCTACAGCAGCTGGGTGATCAGGGCTGTCAGCACTCGTGCAGATCAGAGTCCTCTCTGGACATGTTTATTAATTTCCTGAATCTTGTTTACACTGTCCAGATATCATTTTAGCAATAAAACAAATCAAGCATTTTAGCACGTATGGATTTACACCAGCACTAGGAGCCGGATATGTCTGCTTCCTTATTTTGTGTAAACAGATGGGATTCAAACAAACATATCTAAGATCACTTTATTGGGCATATACAATTTCTTGTACTAGGAATTTGTCGTATAACATGCACTGTTCCCAATGTACAGTACATGAATACTGTGTTGAATTAGGACAAGACCTCACAGGTCAGGCCCTTGAAGACAAAACCCACTGGACGGTTCTTCAAACCATCAACAGCAAAGGACACCAGGAAGACAGGAAGAAGATTATACTAACTCAGTGTAGTACCCATGTTAGTGTCTGTCACTGTATTAATGTGTCTGCATCACCATTTGTACAAGAAATAGACAATTAGCACCTCATTTAATTATATCAAATCATATGCTCAGGTGTCTGAATGATCATGTCACGATCGCTACCTCTCCTCTCCTCGTTCTGCCTCATTCCCCACACCTGTTCCTTATTCCAGCCCCTCTTCAGTTCCCCCTTAAAAGCCAGATGCAGACGATATTGGGGCTCTACATTGACCCCCGGTTCATGTGAGCCCGGGTCTTGATGTGTCTGGCTCCGTTATGTTTTTAACCTTCTGTTCCGTTTCCCCCCTGCCGGTCCCGACCCGGTTCCCATTTTTAATCTCCTGGATGGATCGCCTGGTCATGGACATATGCTTGTTTTTTGGATTCCCCGTTTGGATTTCTTCCTGGATTGCTTGCCCCGGACTCACTCCCCCTGGACACCTGCGCACCAAGGACACGCCCCCTGTCTCCATTCCCGTCTGCTGCATGACTTTTCCCCCAGTGTTTCCTCACTACTCCGGATTGTGTCGTCTGCACAGGGCCCGGAAAGAACTGTTCGTGACAGATCAAATGGCTGTTTGATTGTGTGTTTTGAATTCCCCCTTCCTCTGTTGCTCTGCAGTGGACTAGCGGCCCAGTCAGGGTGAGTGTTTGCTCTCAGACCCTGTGCTTCATGGACATGGACTTTGGGCTGCTAGAAACGTCCCTGACACAAAGAGCCTTCAGAAAGAAGCTGACTTCCCTGGGATGTTTTAAAACTGACCCCGCTGCTGCGACGGCGTGTTCTCGTGAAATGAATAACTGGATTCTTTAACGTGCCATTAGGAGACGGGCATGCTGTGTTTCAGGCAGGAACCCGAAGGGCAGTACTGTTAGGGAAGAAGAGACATTTTTTATTTGTGGGTGGGCAAAATGTTATTTTACATTTTTGGATTTTGTTTTGGAAAAACAAGGAAATAAATGAAACCAATGTCAGAAACGCGTCTCTCTCTCAACCACAGTGTAAAACTATATCGCTCTCATTTCTACCTCATGGCTTCTGCAACACAAATCCCCTTCATTTCTCTTTAAAGGGGAAACATGTTCCTATTGATAGGCAGCGCATCTTTTTGCGACAGCTGGCATGGCAATAACACTAAAACTAGAACTTCAGCCAGCTTAAAATCCCAGAAGTCTTTTGAAGTCAGGAACATTATTTTTGTTTTCCACACCTACAGTATGTGCTCACCAGCTTGGTTGGCTTCTCCATACTGTATCTCTGAAACTGCTCCATAAAACTTTCTTACAGCCCTCTGCAAAGCGAGGAACCTGCCACACCCCACACCCCTTCTTTCCTGCTTAAACGTCCGCAGTCTTGCTGAAATACAGTTCAAACAGACTACAGGGAGAGAAGAACTGGGTCTCCAAGCTGTGTCTGTACAGATATAAGGGAGACTGGGGTCCTTTAAAAAGGGCTCATTTTTGTAGTTTCCATTAATATACCTCCACCCCAACAGGGACTCCAGCTGCAAAATATGTTTTAACACCTTTTTTTTTTTTACTCCTCACGTTAATTACTGAAGCATTGTGACGTCCCAATTTTCACATCCTGCTTGACACTTTTCATTTCAATTCAACCCGCGAAGCAACGGGAGGGAATAACATTCCCGGAAGCACGCGGAGGAGGGAGAAAGAGAAACGGGGCAGGACTCATCTCTCCGTGTCAACAAAGGTGACATCAACACCCGACGCCAGTGTGGTGCACAGAACCAGCCAGGGAAACTGGATGAGCAAACACCCCAAATACAGACACCTCCCGCTATTTATACCAGGTGTTATAAATTAACATGAGCGCAGTGGATTTCAGGATGAACACAGTAGAGCAGGATGAAGGTAAGATGGCAATGATCTTGATCATCTTACAGTTTGATCTAAGCAAGGCTGGGCCTGGTCACTACTGAGATGAGAGTCCTCTAAGGAAATCCAGTTTGCTTCTGCAAATGGGGTCATTAGACCAGTAGGTGGTGCTCTACCTTTTGTACCTGCATTTGTCAGCAAAGGCCCCCTGTCATCCTTGGGATGTTAAAACGAGGTTACTTGGTGCCCTGAGTGGGTTTGTACAACCCGGCCTCCCTAAATTCCTCCCATAATACAACTAGTGAAGCAGTTTCTGCCTTCGCCACCTGATCTGCTGTGCAGTGGGCCTGCTGCAGCTCACCCGGCTGCACTTCAGTGGTGGACGACTGAAGTCCCCCTCTGTCTGAAAGGTGCTATATACTGTAAATGCAGATCTTACAACAGGGTAAAAATATGGTTAATCACAGTAAGAAATATGGGAGACCAAGGCAAAGAGTAGCGAATGCATTACTCTGGCATCTTTGGAGTGAAAAAATACCATTGCCACCAACTGCGATAACAAAAGATGCTGTCATATTGTCTGCTTTACCCCCCTGTGCACAATGTTTCACTGGTGTGCAGGGACTGCTCAGTTATTGCAGCTTACATATGCAAGACTACTATTCATCGACTTCAGCTCAGCTTTTCACACTATCATTCCAGAGAAACTAGTCAAGAAACTCAGTGCACTGGGTCTCAACACCACCCTCTGCAACTGGATTCGGGACTTTCTGACAGGCAGACCTCAGGCTGTCAGGCTTGGAAACCACACCTCCGGCACACTAACTCTGAACACTGGGGTCCCCCAGGGGTGTGTGCTTAGTCCATTACTCTACTCCCTCTACAACCACGACTGTAAGGCCAAACACAACACCAACTCCATCATCAAGTTTGCCAATGACACCACAGTTGTAGGTCTGATCACAGACAATGATGAGAGGGCCTACTGGGAGGAGGTCAATCTCCTTACAACGTGGTGTGAAGACAACAACCTCACCCTCAACGTCAGCAAAACCAAGGAGCTGATCGTTGATTTCAGGAAACTGCAAAACGGACATACCCCTATCCACATCAACGGGACTGAAGTGGAAAGGGTCAGTAACTTCAAAGTCCATATCACCGAGGACCTCACATGGTCTCTCAACGCCACCTGTCTGATCAAGAAAGCGCAACAGCGCCTGTACTTCCTAAGACGGTTGAAGAAGGCTAAGATATGTCCCCAGATCCTCACTAACTTTTACAGATGCACTACAGAAAGCACACTGACAGGTTGCATCACAGTGTGGTATGGCAACTGCAGTATTGCTGACCGCAAAGCCCTACAGCGGGTGGTGAAAACTGCCCAGTCCATCACTGGGGTTGCCCTCCCATCTATACAGGACATTTATGACAGACGGTGCTTGAGGAAAGCTCTAAGCATCATCAAAGACCCCACACATCCCAGCTACAGACTGTATGACCCTCTACCATCTGGAAAACGGTACCGGAGCATTCGGGCCCGGACTACCAGACTCAGAGACAGTTTTTACCCCTGCGCTATCAAACTATTAAACTCCCAGCCTCTCTCACCTATGATCTGAACCTCACAGTGCCTTCTTTCTTACCAAAAACTCAAACACACATTGAAATCTACCTCTACCTTACATGTCAAAAAGCTCACTCCCCATAATTTTCTATCCGTTTATTTCATTCTGTTGATGCATGTTTTTGCACATCTGATGTTGTTTTGCACATTACCTGTTACCTTATGTTGTTTTGCACATTGCCTGTTGTTGTTTTTGCACACTGCCTGTTGTCTCTGTCTTTCTTTTATTATACAATTGTACAATTATACAATTGTATTGTTGTTTTTCTGTACTACTTATCACACTATCTGAGAGTCTGAGAGCTAGCTAAATAGCATTTCGTTATACCATATACCTGTATGTGAGTATAATGACAATAAACTTAAACTTGAACTTGAACTTTTCCATCTGCACAAAGGCCTCTTTTCCAGGATTATCCCATCTAGACCAGCACCCCCACCTAGAAACCCACACTGCCGGGGGGGGGACGGGGTGGGGGGCCCTGCACAAGTCCGAGCGGCTGTGCGCCGAGTCCCGCCACACGGACGTGTCCGTCGGGAACACCTGCTCTTCCTTTGAGAATTCCATTTGGATGGACATTGATATTCCACTAGAATCTCCATTTGCTTCCATCTGGACGTGTAATGAATCTCTGTGCTCCGTGGCGAAGCTGAGCATGCAGAGCTCCATTTACCACGGATTCATACTCAAGAATCCAGAGCCACCAGCAGCATCGGCACAACAGAGGACAAAAAAATAAAAACGTCAAAATGCATGTCTCTTCCTGTTCTGTGAGAGCGAGGAACCCAGGGCCTTAGGAGGTAAGAGTCTTGAGCGCTAACCCCGACTGACAGGTTCTGCTTCCTTTCCAGTTCCTCTCCTGTCTTGCCCCCTGTTCAAGCCTGCAGCAGACTGGAAAGGTAGGATGTGAAACTTGGCAGTGCATGCCAGTTCCACGAGTGCCCGGGCAACGATCAGATGTCTTATTAACAAGGTGTTTCAAACCTGCAGGTCAGAAGAGCCAAGTCTGCTGGCCCACAATGCACCTGAAACTTCCCTAAGGTTCCCTGAGCAGAGTAGTTTGTCCTCTACGGTTCTTTCACTTTCTTGAAAAACATTCAAGACCAGACGACTGCCCAACATAATTTTTACCCCAGAAATCAATGCGTCCAAACATCTGGTGATAAAACAGCATGGAGAAAGCAATATGGGTCTTTTTTGCAAAAACAGGTTTGTGTTTGAACAAGCTCAATTCCAAACTTGCTTTGACAGAATCCCAGGGCCTGCAGTGTGCCTTGCCGAGAGAACAGCACACAAACGATTCCACTTCATTGCGAGGCAGGATCTCAAAGAGTCTCGCCCATTACCCAGTCTTCAGAGTTCAGCACAGCTGCCTTGGGGTTGAAGTGCAGCAGTCGTCCTTCTGTTCAGGTTCAGAGCCTGATTAATTCAAAATGAGCAGTTACACACAGTCGAATCATCCAGGTCACGTGCCCTGTGGTAAAAAATCCGTTTTCATGAGCATCTGCATCTGCTCTTTGCCACATCCGCTTTACCTGGTAATGCTGTGTTTGAGTCTGCTCCTATTTGTGCTCAGTGCTGTGTTGCCTATGTATTACCTCTGAGTGAAGGCTGTTTTCAACATTGCTGGGCTGTCTACAATCTAGCAAGCCTTCCATCAGGAAAGGATTAACATTTTAATCCTTAAAACAGAGGGTAGCCCAGTATTTTTTGTGAAATTCTGTTGCGCCTCTAACAAATATGTAAAAACCTAATGGATTTGCACTGTTAATAGCCAGCGACTTACTGAGGACATTCCTGAGAAACAATTTTAGTGCAGAACAATGCATGTGATGTTTACATTTCAGGGAAATGACTAAAAAAACACTGATGCACATAATCTCCTGCACCAAAGCCTTAATCACAAAAGCTGCTGCCTATCTCCTGGAGTTCATTAACATTTACTGGTAATTACAATTGTTTAAAACCAGAGAGTAAACAGAAAGGACTGGAATCTCTTTAGGTGTTTCCAGCTCTAGGACTGTGGAGGTATACTAGGCAGTGTGGCAAGAGGTAGTTACAATACTACAAAAGTGAGTGCAGGAGAAACAATTGAGTGACCAGCGATAAACTCATAATTAGAATGGCTCAATTGTTCTTTATAATGAGAACTCTTATTGTATTTCTGCATGACATCAGAATAGTAGGTTTCTGTCAGGGAACTGTGCCTCCTGCTGTCACTTTTCGAGTAATTAACTGTGCCCGACAGAAGCTCCCCACACTCTGATAGACCATCATCGACCTGCTGCAAGATGCAACGGGCACACTGCTGAAAAGTAATTAACTTGCTTTCAGTCCTATACAGAAATGACCATAGAAGACTTCCTGCAGGACTGGGAAACACAGGGGTCCCAGATCCACGCCGGCACCAATAGGACAGAAACTGAAACGGCTTGTGTGCTCACTACGCCCAGCTGACATTTTACTGGCTAGGGCTATTATTACAAAGCTAAAGAGCTTTAAAGCTTTATTTTTCAGTCACGTCACACTCCGTTTTTCATGGATTCGTGGGTTCCTTTCTTTTCCTTGCTTTCCTTCTGTGTAGATGGCAACCGGTGCCCAGGGGCTGAATGGCCTGGTCTTGCCACATATGAAGGCTGCAGATCACGAACGCTCTTTAGGATGTGGATTGGCCTAGCCGGGGGGGGGGGGGGGGGAATTAAAGGGAGCGAATGGGGAAATACCGCAGTAAGTCCGCATGGTGGAGTTTGCATGTTCTCCCCAGACCCACAATGGTTTTACTCCAGGTGCTCTGGTTTCCTCCCACCTTCTTAAGGCATGCTGGCTAAGTTAACCGGTGCCTCTAAATTGCCAGGTTGTTGCCCAGCCTTGAGTACCTGTGCTCTGGGTTGTGGGTTCAATAACCTTCGGCAGGAATAAGAGACATACTGGTGATAGATCAGCAGAAATCTGCTAGTAGCTCACTGATCCAAAGGATCTCATTCAGCTCTTTCTCGAAAGCAGCCAACGGATCAGCTTCTGTGTTCCAGACCCCCACAACGTTTTCCCATTCTTTCCCCCGCGGTTTGTGTCAGGCTTTGCCAGACTTTGAATTGGCTGTCTTTGCCAAACAACAAATTTGTTTTCTTCATACAGCAGACTCTTCCAGGGGAGGTGGAGCTCCAGCAGGCTCAGCGGTTCAGAAAGTGAGTGACAGTCAATTGCAGGGGATGTAGCGCTGCCTTCAACAGTATTCCACAGCAGGTTACTGCTGATCTCTGTGCCCTACTTAGCCGTGATGAGTGGGAGAAGAAGGTGGGAGCCAGCCTGTGAATCAGACGAGAGAGAATCTAGTGTCTGCCTGCTTTGAGTGGGTTGTCCTTTCTGTAAGGGGGGTAAAAAACATCTTGAACGTGGTACTTGCCAGTAAGCTAAGGACAGAAAGAAAGCCGTTACCATTAATTAGTGCACACAAGACTGCCTCTATGAAAACCACGCAGAATCACAATGGTCCAGTTTGTCCAGTCTGAAAAATAGCCCATTTTGGGCATCTCTGAGCACATTGCTGATGTTTACGCTCAGAGACTCTGTTGCTGCAAGCGTGCACAAATAAACCAAGAACCATCCTTAGACAGCCAAACACCTTTGCTTACTGTGGCGGGAACCCCCAAGCCTTGTTGCAGGATCATCTGCATCAGGCCCTGCAGGACCACCCCCATAAGTTTGTGCCTGCCCTGGTTTGAGTTTGGGGTCCTGGTTATACAGTTTGTATAGGCAGCTGTAATGTTAATAATAATAATAATAATAATAATAATAATAATAATAATAATAATTCCTTATACTTATATAGCGCTTTTCTGGACACTCCACTCAAAGCGCTTTACAGGTAATGGGGACTCCCCTCCACCACCACCACTGCACAGCCCCACCTGGATAATGCGACAGCAGCCATAGTGCACCAGAACGCTCACCACACACCAGCTATCAGTGGGGAGGAAAGCAGGGTAATGAAGGCAATTCATAGATAGGGATTATTAGGAGGCCATGATTGGTAAGGGCCAATGGGAAATTTGGCCAGAACGCCGGGGTTACACCCCTACTCTTTTCGAGAAACGCCCTGGGATTTTTAATGACCACAGAGAGTCAGGACCTCCGTTTTACGTCTCATCCGAAGGCCGGAGTTGTTTTTGTGGGTAAATTGTAGAAAACTGCTTTATCGGTTCTTGAAGCTGACAACATCTTAGACTATTACCAATGAGGAGACCTTACTTCCAGGGATTCTGTGGCTGTAGAGTCAGGCTTAAGGTTAGGATGAAGAGGTAAGCCTAAGCATCAGTGTCAAGTCCTGGAGTCAGGCCCAAGAAACCTTTTAGCATCTCGTGTACAGAAGTAGGCAGAAAGTCCAGATGAAAACATTGTCAACTGTAATTATTCAAGTACTGAGCACAGCAGGAATGTGAAAGAGGACTTTTGAACTGTGGTTGTTTGGCGCATTTATTATTAAAACAACTGCAAAGCATAGTGGCTCCTGTTAAATAAAGTCTTACTTCGCCTTAGGAAACTGACTCGACTGTCTGGGTTACAGGCATTAAGATCTGAAAGTCCCCTGTTAGTAAACTAAGCTATAATGTGTAGAGAGTTGATATTACAGAACCTATAATAACAATGGTAAGAGGAACTACAATAAAGACATCAGTAAATTACATTACCTGTAAGTACAATTACTTCATTTCACATAACTTTACAGTTTGTATACATATGCTTTTTAAAAAATGCCTTATATTCTCTGTAAAGCACAAATAACATCTCAATTCTGTAGAATTTTTATCTCAATCAGGTAAATTGTTCCCTGCAATGGGTGAAGGATGAAGGTGATGGTTGTCTCATGTTCTCTGCTCCTATTAAGAATATAATAACCTGGATAAGCCACCTTGGCTCTGGTAAGGACCTTTTATTTTAGTTGAGGCTGTAGGGGTATGCAGACTATCAGAATGTCGAAATCTTCCTTTACAATTGCATTAGTCGCCTCATAGTGACAATGCTCCATTTTCTGTAACACATGCTGCAATACAGTAGCAAAATGACAACAACAGAAGTAACTCAGTCCCATCCCTAACCATAAACTCAGCACCCTCACCAAACCCTTTTTCTAAACCTCACAGTATCTTGCACTAATCCCGTTAACCTTAACTCTCGATCCAGATTTTAATAGTAATTCAGAAGTTGAGTTTACAGCAAATTCAACTTTTGAATGACTATTTCCTAGCAACACCTCCATCCCACACCTAATTCTAACACACACACTAGCTCGAAGTCTACATGTAGCTCCAAACCAGTGAGAAGCAAAATAAATACTGAACTATACGTCCAACCCTAACCATCACCTTGAGTACAGCCATAACCCTATACCTAACTCCAAATGTAACTCTAACCCTCATGTCAATCCTAAAACTAACCCAAACACTAAACCTAAACCCAACCCTAACACTGATTTTAACCTTAATTTCAACTCTAGGACACCAATTGCATCTTAGCTCCAGCACATATTCTAACGGCAACTCTAGACCTAACCCTGACCACAACAGTAGCCCTCTGTCTGCTTCTAAGCATAACTTTAACATTATAGTGCAGTCAGTCTGACCAGGTTTAAAAACTGCTGTTACAGTTGACACTGTCAAATGTGATCTTATATTTATGAACAATGCTGTCTGATAATCATATCATATTGTATCATATCTACTAAATATCTCATAGAACTATAGCTTGAGAAAAGATGTTACAGATGTTCATCTGAACTGCATTGCAAAGCCCATTAACATTAATGAAACATCTTGTCAAAAGGAGCTTTGAAGTCAAAGAAATTCCACAGTGGTCTCTAGTCAAACAGCCCCTTCCAGCATCTTAAACTGTCTTAAACACATTGCTCATGTCTTCTACCAAGGATTGGAGATAGCATGAAGCAGGCAAGTGTGCTAAATTCAGAACACTGAGTGACACACAAACAGGTATAAGACTAAGGGAAACCGAACACACACAGGCACAGCGATGATCTGCGCACATCACTCAAGAAGAGCAGGCTGTACCGTCCGCGCCGCCCCGACAGAGGCTGCAGACAGAGAGAGCAAGGTGGTGGAGAGATGGCAGCCCGCAGAGTTCGCCGAGCGACTGAAGCCAGCTGTCATCCTGTTGCTGGAAAAAATTCAAATCCCACGGATGCACGCACACACTCACACACACACGCGCACACACACACACAGAACAGAGCTGGCATCGCTGTCCGCCCAGGATGGGCAGGTGAAGAGCTCCGGTCGATCGGCGCACGCCGGCTTACCGTCACGGTGGGGATGGCAGTGACCAGAGAGTACACCAGGACCGGTGGAGCTTTGCTGGTGTCTTCGGGTCCGGGGTAAGGCTTGGAGAAGGCTTTGTCGAAGCAGAAGAAGCCCTGGACGTGGACGGGGAAAGTGTCGGTGTATTCGAAGTAGTACGCCAAGAGCACGGTGCCTGCCATGATCACCAGCTGGAAATAGAACATGGTCCGAGGTCAGAGCTGGAGGTGTCTGGGGGCTGGGGGCGCGCTCGCTGACCGGCTGGGCAGAAAGACGGGATGAAGGCAGGAAGGAGTTCCAGAGAGTTCAATAAAAAGAGGGGGGTGGGAGGGGGGGGGCAGGAGGAGAGAAATCCCAAAAAACAGAAGCAGCAGGACAGGGGAGGGGGGGGCAAAAAAAAAGGTGGAGGATGTGTTTTTTGTTGGGTTTTTTTTTTAAAAAAGAGGATAGATGCAGCCTTACAGAACGAAGCAAAGGAAGAAAACAAAGAAACGAGAAGGGAGAGCGACACACAGAGAGAGAGAGGGGAGAGAGAGGAGGAGAGAGCGCGAGTTGAGGGGATTCGGCGAGGGCGAATGTGATTCGCTAGACGCCAGCCAGCGCTCTGGCAGCTCGGCGCGCGTGTCTCTGTGTGTGTGTGTTTGCCCGCGCGCGTGTGTGTGTGAGCGTGAGCTTCTCTCCTTCGTGTCAGCTGTGACGGAGGGGACCGCTGGGGAAGCGGACCGCTCTTGATTCAGGACGAGGGGCTCCCCCCCCCCCCCAAAATGATTTTCGGGTTGTCCAGAGCTGAGTGGCTTCACAATGGGCTACAGATAATCCCCTCAAGTCTCATTATATGCTCAGCCATCCCACAAAGGATGAAAGACAGGCCCCCGGCAAACTCTTGGTCTTTTGTTTTTCAATTTTCTCTACCCTGCGGGGCAATTCTCTTATCAGAATCATCCCCATTCCATTCTTGGGAACTCTTTAGATCTCGTAAATGCCTTCTATAAATGTTTTAGCCACTGAATGCGTTGTGAAAGTTGTAACAGAGTGATATTAATGTGAGGATAACCAGGCTCTGCTGTTGATCAACTGCGAGTTAGGCGTTCAACACAAATCCTGCCCCCACAGCCCTGCTCCTTACCAGTTTATAACATCAATACACACACTTAGTGATAAACGTGAGGTAAAGTGTAACCCCATTCTCCATCTCTGCTACACACACAGAAACTCTCCATTCTTCACGTCCTAGAAGCTTGGATTTAACTCTTGATACGGTCATTTCCGCATGATTAAACTTCCCTATGGTGTTTATCACTTAAAATGTGTGGTAACTTACTCCAGATGTATTTTTTTTGTTGTTTTCTCATTTAACACGGTTAAATACCAGCCTAAAAAGGGGGGAAAAGCTATATTTTTCAGTGCATTATTTAGTCACTTCACAGTTTTCAAAAAAGACAAACCAGCTTAGGACTTGACGTTTTTTCTTGTTCTTCTCCAGAGCTACTGTACACTTGGCCCTTTTTTGACAAAGGCTGTGCTGGTATAACTCGGCCCACTTTACTTTTTGCTGTCCTAATTTGGAAATGTCCACTATTAATAATAACCCACCCCCTCTCCCACTCACATGTATGAATTTCTTGTGAGATCCCCCCCCCCCACCACCACACCACACCTGCATGACTTCAGGAGGTGGGAGAAAACCCAAGTGCCTGGCCAAAACCGAAGCAAACACAGAGAACATGCAGGCTCCCCACAGAAGGTCACAAGCAATTCAACCTGGAGGCAGCAGTGCTAACCACCTGGCACCCATCCGACCTTGCCTTTAGCACAACAAAGTCACCAGGGGAAAGGAGAGGAGGCACAGCCCTTATATGAGTAATGCTACATATTCACAGGTGATTGCTACACCACAGGGGGGCGCTGTTGCATGACATGTACAGGACAACGTGGCTGACTATGAGCTACCCAGAACACAGCAGCTTTCTGGTAGGTGCATGCTGCCGCAGGTAAGCAGGTAACAGCCAGGCAGTGGCACAGCTGAGACTGTCACCTGCAAGCCCTGGCGCTGAAAGGCAGAACCTATCTCCAGCAGCTAGGGGGCACAGGGCTCATCAAACTACAGATTAAAACCCAGGTAATGAGGCATGCAAACAGAAAAATTACACGTTGTCTGGTCACCAAATTAATAAAGTAGGAAGCTTCAATTTAATATTATGCATTTAAACACCAGAGACACATGAAAATGCAAGATCTCATCCACCACTGCCTGTAAAGAACCCTGCTGATACAATATAGAAACACCACGCGTGCTTTAAATGTATTAGCCAGATCCAGGGGTCAGGAAGGAAAAAAAAACATCCATTAAAAATACACCGTAATCACAATCGTCAATGAGGTACAGCCACCTATCTATCGATCCTTGCAAATGGAGAGTGTATTTGGATCCGCTGCAAAATCATCGTGAACATGACAGAAACTACAGTTAACCCTCACACTTCCACAGCGTCTGGAGCCAGCTGGGCGGTGCTTGTGAAGGCTCTCTCGAGGCGACCAAACCGTACGAGCCCTCCCACACAGCCGGACTCACTGCAGTGTTTCGTTAAGAGCTCCCACAGGCCCAGTGAACACCTGGAAGGCTTTGGAAGCCTGTGTCCACTTAACTCACAGAAGACCTTGATGTGGATCTGAACTTGATTTTCACAGCAGTCCTACTAAACCATAACGTTAGACAGGTTTACTAACTGCTTCTAGTTCAGGCTGGGGCTGAACATAGTGAAGTGGCCCTTTCACAGTGCTGCCTGCTCTGATTTGTGGTGCAAAACAGACCATGTAGCTGGATGAGATTAATTTCTGATGATTCAGAGATAGGATGAAAACACTTCCAAATGTAGCAAAAGTGGGTTTTCCCCACAATATTTTTTTTTCCCAGTCTAGGTACTATATTTATACAGTACATTGTTGCAAGGCCAAGCATCAGCCCCTGCTGTGTTTGTGTTTGCTCCTCTTTATTCTTGGTGTTTTATGCCATGGACATGACGGTTTCTAATTTTAATGTTTCATGTGGCAGGGGTCTGCACAACGCTAAGGATCACAGGGTGTCAATGCCTGGATTCTTCCTGGGGCTCCATGCCAAGACTGAGTCATGTCACTTGCCCGACTGACCAGCAGATTCACAAGCAGGAGAGCAAGGGTCAGGGGTCAAAGGTCAAGACTAAACGCTCCAGCACACATTCGGGAACGATGTGCTCCCTCTCCCACCCATCGCTGTGGAGCCCAGAGCTTGTCCACTGACTGAGGGCTCTGGAGGTGGGCATGTCTCATTCTCTCCAGGCGGAGAGAAGTCACTGCCGAGGAGCCACGTTTTGAAACAAACAGCGATTCCAAATTGGACGAGTAAACAATAAAACATAATTGCCGTTTCTGGATTAAAAATAATTCCTGATCTGGTTATTCCCTATGAATTTTGACAAGTAGCCAGGGCCAGTGTTAGATGAAATGTTTTCCAAGGTGATCAATTCTTTTGTCAGTAGAAAGGTAAGGTTAGTGGTGGAAGGACCAACTTACTTTCTACCTCAGAGTCACTGCTGAAAGGCCTCAAGTGTCAAGCTTCTCAATTAAACCAAAACCTGCCAGAGACACCAAGATCAACCTTTACTTTGTCCCCATAAAAGTCAGAGTGGGGAAAAAAAGGCGAGAGGACAGTGAGGCTGGCAGGGAGAAAACAAGATGACCCTTTCTTCTTTTCTCTCCCTCTCTTCTGCTGTCCTGAGCCTTTTGCTGTAGAGTTTCTTCTGCTGGCTCCATTTTTGGGAAAAACGGGAAAGTGCTTCTTGCAGCCTGGCCAAGCATGCTCAAACTGTGCTCCATTCGGAAGAAGATCCAGAGTGTCCCACTCTCTGTCCTTGCCTTCCGCAAGGCACAGCTTGCTGCTCTTCAGCACGTCTTCAGCCATCTCTGCTGGTTGCATGGATCAGGGGCTTACGTTTGCACAAGTATTGTCCAGCGTTACTTTTGTGATGTTAGGCTGTCCTGATATTTTATTATGGGGTGGGGGGCTCTTTATGTCAATTCAAATACATGGCCAGCTAAATAAGCTCAAGCAAGACACCCCAGTGTTTCTGGCATCAATCTGAATCGACCAGAATCAATCAATCAATGAATCAGAAACAAGGCATGATACACTCTGGACAGGATGCCAGTCCATCAAAGGGCAGACACAGATACACTCACACCAGAGCCAATTTTCCCAGACCAAATGATCATACCAGAATGTCTTTTGGCTGCGAGAAGACACCAGAGCACCCAGAGGAAACCCACAAGAACATACAAACTCCCCACAGACAGCACCCCAGGAATTAAAATCAGAAGTAACATGTGTTGCATGGATCACAGGGCCTCAGCGCTGCAAGGATGTAATGCTAACCACTGAGCCACTGTGCCACCCACTAACTTTCTATTTTCTTCAAAAACACTGTTGACGTTAGACCGCTGTGAATTAGGGGCTTTGAGGAATTAGGAAAACCACCTTGTCCTTTGAGTCTGAAAACACTGGGGCATTTTGGGGACTGAGGACGTTGATATAAAAATGTAATTTATGAGTGTTGAGGGGTAAGCTGTACTGCATATGCAGTTAATGTTACAACCACAAAGTTTGTGCAAGTTTGCACTTTTTTTGGAGTGCCTCTTGCATCACTCCTCGCTCCTGCAAAACCCTAGCTGTCTGTCCCTGAGGAGGGATCAGCACCAATCTAGAGCTGGGCAGGGCGAAGTTTCTGCAGAAGCCCCTTTGGACCCCACTGGAAGACCCCCAGTGAGACCAAACCCCTGCAGCCGCCCCTTCGGAAGTGAAGAGAGGCACTTGAGCTCCCTCTTCCCTTCATCAAAGAGAAAGGGAAATACAGCAGCCAGGGATCTGAGGAGATGCTGCAGTTTCAGTGCTTGAACAATTGGGCCACTGAGGACATCAAAAAAGCATGTTGTGTAACAGCAATGCAGCCCCCAGGGAGCAAACCTGCTCCCTTGTGCGGTTTTCCTTGCAGCTGCACAGCAGCCTGAGCTCTCTGTGTTCACAGAAACAGCAAGCTGACAGCTCCCGGTGCTGATTCTGAAGGAAAGATTACCAGAGTCATTTGCACCTTTACTCTGGTATTTTCTTCTTTTATACCTTTCTGTGGTTTTCCAATTATTTACTAACCCCAACCACAATGCCTAGCTGTCATGAGGGACGTGTCCAGTCATTACTTGAAGGATTCCAAGGGATCAGTTTCATCAAGGTTTTAAAGCCTGTTCCCAGCACCCACCACTCTTTGTGTAAAGCACTTGCATTCTTCAAGCCAAAATGCACACGTTTTTAATTTCCACAACAGAACACACTTTCCTCTGGGTCTCCACATTCCCATCTTGTTCTTTTTCTGTTTTTTCTTTTCACTGCCGTTTCCCCCTTTAATGAATATTACTGAACGCTGTGATGCAAAACAAAGCATCAGCAGTACTCGGGCCGTTAGCGATGGATTGAGCAATGGCGTGACAGGTGGGCGCAGATCCCACTGCAAACCCCTTCAGCAGCATTTCCAGGAGAGCAGGGGACCGGATTTTAAGGGAGGGGAGAGTGGGACGCTGTCAGAGCGACACGCTGATGTAAAGTGCTTTTGTGTTTCATCGCGCTGCCAACTTGTCGGCTCGGCGCGGGCCCCCTGGGCAGCACAGGCAGGCAGGCAGGGGAATGTGGGTAGAAGGAGGATCAAAGCTGAGCTCTGATAATGCACAGCCCCCATGTGCGCGCTCTCTCTCTCTCCCCAACTCTATTCAGACAAGCAGCTGCTTGTGAAACACCCCTGAGCTTTCTGGCTGCGCTTTAACGAGCTCTGTCCCCGCACGAGCTCAGCCCAGGAAGACAGGAAAGCGCTCGTCTCTGTGAGGAGCGAAACACTGTTGCGACAGCTGCTCCAAACACGGAACGAAGATTTTTTTTAAAACCCCTTCTTTGCCTTTTGAATTTTGTCGAAACCCTTTAAAAAAATCGCCAGTTATTTCTTTCTGTCTTGGCTCGTGGGGAGGGGTCGTTTACGTCACAGGGGGGGAACACCGAGGACGTGGAGACCTGCACCTCTTCCATCAGTATCGCCCCTCAGTTTGCAATTGTCTCCCAGCTTACTGTCAGCGTCAAATCCTTTTTTTCCCCATCAGTACTACCACTTTCTCCCTCTCCCCCCCCCCATACTGATGCACCATCTGATACAGGGCACGCCTCACAGTGACTGACAGGAGAGTCAGCTTTAGTCTTTCTTGCTTGGTGCACTACTTCCAAACCTACCCCAGCAGGGCTATGCCAATGCGATCCAGTCCCAGCCAGCCAGTGACGTCACCCAGGCTCGGATCCCTGACATCTGGGCCGTAGAGCCAGAGAGTTTGTCTAGAAGGTCAACTTGCCATTGGCAGAAGCAGTGGTTCCCAGCCCTGGTCCTGGTTTTCATTGCAGCCAAGCTCCACATCTCCAGAGACTTCACTGCTCCGATTGCTTCTTTAGATTGTTGTTAGATTTTTTTTTTATTCATTAAGAACACCTTCGGCATACAGAACTGTACACCGCATCTCAGCTGGCTTGCTGTTATTTCTGACGACGCAGCCCTTACTGGTTGATCCATTGACGATGAACAGACACAGGTGGGCCTGACAAAGCATCGGACACGCCCACGAGGAGCGATTAACCCTCCTTCCGCTTCCCGAGGCCGGGATGTGGGAATCGCCCGTGTGCATCACTGATGGAAGGGAGAAAGGTTACCTCACCGTAAAGGCCCAGTGAAGCAAAGCTTCTTGTTTTGTTTGATGGGAAGTGAGGGAGAAAGCGAAGGGGAAGTGAAGGTCAGGGATAAGAAAAATGGCGCTCCTCGGTCTGGACCGGGTCGGTTCTGAAGCCCTTGTCACAGCTTAAACTCTCCAATCCCAGACTGACAGTTCAACCACTACTTTCTACAGCTCCACTAAAACAGTAACCAACCACTCACTGGGAAGAGCCCCAAGGGAGTGGAAATAATAATTGCTTACACTTATATAGCGCTTTTCTGGGCACTCCACTCAAAGCGCTTTACAGGTAATGGGGATCCCCTCCACCACCACCAGTGTGCAGCCCCACCTGGATGATTCAACAGCAGCCATAGTGCGCCAGTACACTCCCACACACCAGCTATCAGTGGGGAGGAGAACAGAATTGTTCCAATTGAAGCCAATTCAGAGATGGGGATTATTAGGAGGCCATGATTGGTAAGGGCCAATGGGAAATTTGGTCAGGACACCAGGGTGAGCCTGGTGAACCTGGGATTTTTAATGACTTTTAATGATGATGGTTTATCTGAAGGAGAGCGGCTTTTTACAGTATAGTGTCCCCGTCCCTATACTGGGGCATTAGGACCCACAGGGTGAGCGCCCCCTACTGGCCTCACTAATACCTCTTCCAGCAGCAACCTTAGTTTTTCCCAGGAGTCTCCCAGCCAGGTACTAACCAGGCTCCCACCTGCTGAGCTTCAGTGGGCTGCCAGCTGTGCGTTGCAGGGTGATATGGCACAACCCCTTCATGGAAAGTTCTGGTTTCTCCCACTTTAGTCTAAACCCTGCACAAGTTAAAACTCAAGGAAATGTGAGCAGGAAAACCAAACTCGGGCTTCCTCGGCCTTGTTAGGCTTACTGCACACTGACACTTTAGAAGCTGGACGTTGGACTTGCAGGTCATTTCCTCCTTCACTCTGGTCTCTCGCTGCTCCTCTTGACTTGGGCATTTTGACAGGCGTGCTTTACCATGCGGGACATTTCCTCTTCGCATCTCCACAGGACCAAGAGATTGAGCGCCTGGTTAACTGCATCTGGCCATCTCCCACGTTAAAAAGGCTTCTCTGATCACTGAATCGGATCTGGTCATCACATGTGCTCAATCTCAGGGTTGCATGAGCCTCGCATCTACAGTTGGTTTGTCACCCCTCTCTCTCTCCACTCCTCCTCAGTAATTGACAGTAATGCACAGTTATTTTTGAACCTCAGCTGGACTTTTACATGGCTCTGTCTATGACCTTCTACAGCGGATCAGTGACAACGGGGATCGAAGAGCTTCCCAGTGGCACGATGCATGACATCCCTAGTGAAGTGAAATTTAAAAAACAAAATCAAGACCAGATTACGTTTAAATGGGTATATTCTTCTTTGTTTTGCATTTGCCTGCAGGTGTTCATGTTTTTGTTTACAGGCTCTTTATTTCCAGCTGGGTTTGAACTTTCTAATGAGCAATGCACTGTATCTCTGCAGGCCAGCAGTCTTTCCCTGAAAGAGAGCTGGAGAACAAGGACAGAGAGGTTTTCCCCTCAAGGGACGACGGGAGTAGTCAACCAGAACTCCTGTGAAATAAACTCCCATCTTCCTTTGTTTCCAGGATTCCCAGTTTTTGATATGTCGGCAAAACCTTCTTAATGGGGAGTAAATGTTCTGCCACATTTGGCATTTCCAAGCCTCACTTTTAAAAACGTTCTTACAGACAGCTTGAAAAAGCTTCATTTTAGCATCCTTGAGCAATCTGATATTGTCCACGTCTTTAATTCTGTGTGTCACAGGTCTCCAAGTGTCTGGCTGTGTGGAGTCTGCATGTTCTCTCCCGTGTTCATGTGGCTATTTCTTTCATTGTGGCCAGTTTCTATTGGCTGGCTCTTGTTTCCTTCCAGGTCAGGGCTTTTGGCTTTCAAGAGGATTTCGGACTAGGGGCAGTTTGTTCCTCGTTTGATGGGCTGGATGGCCTCTTCCCATCTGCTGCCTTTCTGATGTTCTGATGGCTCCAGTCTTTTACCCGTAGAGGTGACTAAAGGAACAGGAGGAGGTGACTGCCCATAGCAGGAAAACAAAACCCCCACCGGAGTTGGAAGAATGAGCACAGGGGGCAGGGACATGAACGGTCCTCATGCCTGTGACTTACAGACCGTGCCACATCTTGGGCATCGTGAAAGTCCACAACCGTGAACACAGCCACAAAACCCAGTTCCTCCTGGAAAGAACGAAGCCCAGGAGGTGGAGCGACTGGAACTCAAAGGTCACGATGGGGAAAATCCCCCTTCTAGAGGCACATGCCACAGATCATTAGCAGAGATTGGCATAGAGAAGCAGGAAGACAGGAGCTCCTGGTTACAATACCGCCTATCACCGCATCACCAAACATTCGCTCCACTCCAGGACCTGGCAGCTCAAGGCAGCAGTCACCACCATTATAAAAACTGAAGCTCAGCATCGTTACAACTCCTCTCTTAACGGCCTACTTTAACTCATGAATGGCTTAATTGGGCCGATTCACTAACCTCGCCAATGCACTTCAGGTCTGATCTTCAGAGCACGGTAAGCATTAATCCAAGTTATGACGCGCCTGTGATTCATGCTTCTATTAACTGATCGCAGTGTATAATCAACCCATAAATGTCTCCCACACCGGGCACATCGGCCGCGAAGCACGGAAAAGTAGAACAATGAGCTAGTCTGCATTCTCCAGGAGGTGAGCTCTCTCTTCACAGCCAGATTGGTCTGGAATCTGTGTGAGTCTGCTTCTCTGGAGCGTTACGGGGGAAGGAATGTTTTATCTATGGGATTTACAACAAAACTGATATACAAGACAAGAGATGAGTGCATGCATGGCTTTGTGACACTGTATACTTAATTAGGAATTATCCACAGTTTTTATGAACCAGCACCAGCCTTGTTCGGGCAAGCCTTTTAACCTTTGCATTAGATGCGGTCTTAAAGCTATTAATACCAATGGCCGCAGGGTGTGTGATTCTTTGTGCAAAGCTCATACAAGCATGCCAGGTGTCTATAACAATGCTAGGCACAAAACAGAGCATGCACAAACACCCCCCAAAGTCTGGAATCATCCGGCTGCATGCATCACACACAGGGCCTGATGCAGACGCTCATGGAGAAGGCTGACATTTACACCAAGTGGAATGTAAATATCACGTTTTCACATGACATTTCCACTGTGTGTGTGTGTTTTTTGTAGCGAAAAGGGGTGGGGAATCTAACGCAAGAAAAAATGGAAGTGCAGATGGCCAAGGCTCTTGATTTAATCCTCGGCTTTTCAGACGCGGAGGAGAGGGAGAAGGAAAGAAAGCAGGCAGAGCTTCTCCAGAGAGGCCGTGCCGCGGCAGACTGCACGCAAAGCTGCGGGGCGTGAGAGGAGATTTGGAGCACCTCCTGGCAGCAGATGTCTGGGGCGATCCGAGTCCCGTGTCGCTGTTGAAGATCTGCGCTTGCTGCACCTGTCCGAAAATTCCTCCCGGGCTCTCGACCGGTCCCGCAGCCCATGTCAGATGGCACCTGGGCGGGGGGGCTGGCCGCTGTGGGCTCTGGCACCCTGCCCCTCCTGCAGGTGGCCTGCTCTGTCTCCTGCCTTGCCTGTTGGCCACGCACACCTGCTGCGCTTTTCAGTGAGAACGGGCTTTTTTGTTCTTGCTTTCCGGTCCTCCATCGCTAGAAAGCCCGCACTGCTGAGAAGAGGGCCGCTGTCACAGCCAAAGGTCACAACCTGTTTCAACCGCCCTTTGACCTTTAAGTGTCCTATGGGAAGCCTAGTTGTCCCCTTCCCCTCCAGTAACAAAGATGAAATATGCAAGATGGAAAAACAGCCAGAAAATCTGCATAATGCGATGGGCACCGAGATCTGTCTTCAGGATGCACCTGGTATTTCGAATCTTGTGAAACAGAGCAAGCTGCGCTATAAAGTAGAGCTTTTTCTTTGCCTGTGAATGTCATACATTCATTTGCTGACTGGTGGATGAAGAAGAGAGGTCAGAAAAGCGAGGCAGGAGGGATAGAAAATCTAGACTGACACACGGCAGCCTAAATTTGTCCCTCCTCAAGCATTTACAGGTCTGGGAAGTTTTAAAATCCTAAACTCCCCCTGCTAACATCGTACCTCTGAAGCTGTACCTATGGCATGAGTCCTATAGGAGACGCAGCTTTCAAGAGCCGTTCAAAATTCTGCCAACAGGAGATCAACCAGTCACGTGTCTGAGACTGGTATCTTGACAGGAATTGCAAATTCAATTTCCCAATCTTGAGGGATTGGTAATTAGCGGTCGTGTGCATGATGTGTACAAATAACTTAATGAGAATGATGGTTACTGTTATTATTAGCAACAACACAAACAATAATGAATTAGTGTCAAGGTTGCTGAAAATTTTTAATTATACACTGTAAAAAGCTTACCTGTAAAACATTTCTTATAATTGCTTTTATTTTCAGTCCAATTCACGCTAATGAACATGGGAAAAGTTGCCATGGGAACACCTTTTTATAACCCGCCCCCTCCAAAAACAGACGGGAACAGCGTCATCTGTTGTCCATCTAGAATAACTGTAATTCAGAGACATCTTCTCCAACACCACCCTCTACTGGCGGTATGAAGAACCACACACTATTTCACAAGATGCAACAAAAGCTGATTAATCAATCAAGAGGTCTTTTTGATTGACTCATCAGTTCCG
The DNA here is from genome assembly GCF_055471065.1 of Atractosteus spatula. NCBI lineage: Eukaryota > Metazoa > Chordata > Actinopteri > Semionotiformes > Lepisosteidae > Atractosteus > Atractosteus spatula. The sequence goes on from NC_142719.1 coordinate 18,247,873, forward strand.
TGAGTCGAAAAAAACTCTTAATTTTCATGTTTCTTTCGTTGAGGAAATTTACTTTAATTTCTAATGCTACCTTAACAGTTTTCTTTCCTTCTCTGTCACAGCCACAAGTCTTTTAAGGTACATATAAAAAGAAAACAGAACTAGTGATTTACTCTGCCTGAATTGTCTACTGGAATGAAAATACCAGTCTGCTTGAGTTATACTTAGTAATACAATTGTGAATCAAACTGTGGGGGAAGTCTTGTAAAACCGTAATTTACAGTATATAGGAATGCATTCTGCAGGAGTGCGGTGTTAGACGCTGCTCTTACAGAGGACGTATGCTTGCACTGTGCTGGAAGAGAAGAAATGAAAGACAATCATCTAAATTCCACTACAATTACAGCATGCACAACATTCAGGCAAGGGACATCTGAGAAGGTGACAGTACTGACAGTACACACCTACGTTCTCTCTGCCCTGAACTGGCTTAAAAAGCCTCCAAGATACAGGAACAAGAGAACTGTACACAAGGCACTGAAAGCTGATATGATCAAGACTTATATAATATCTTTTGTCCTGTTAACAGTGTCTCTAAAGACAGAACCAATCAAGTTTATTATTCGTATATGCACTGTATGTACAGTATATTCATATTCAGTATCTCTCCCTGTTTGTAAGACTTCTGAGGTCTGCAGTGCCTATAGAATGGAAGAACCTCTGTTTTCACCACTCGCTGAAATAAGCTGGGGCCTATCACCCCCCATTCTCTCTCTCTACCCTCTAAAATCGAACCGCACACCCCCGAGACAGAGCACCCACCCTCTCACGCACCGGGAACTTGGAAAAGCATCAACATCCGCCCAGAACCAGACTTCGGGAGGCGACAGATAAAGTAGAGGATCCAGAGAAACTCCCAGTCCACTGCTGCTCTACTGAGCCACCCAACACTGTGGAAAGGCCCCCCCCCAGGATACAAATGGACAGAACAACTGCACAGTGTTAACTGTGCATCGCAGAGACGCAGTGTAGGAGATTATTATTTACTGAGATGATCCTTTTATCCAGACTTAATGTGCATTTGCACCCATTTATATATCTGGGTATATTTTACTGGATTGATTTAAGTGTCATACTTTCCTCCAGACTACAACCTCGCAACCTTCGTTTGTCTCATTTGGGTCTCCCGTTTGTCCCCCAAAACCGCATACACTCTACCTACATGTATGTATGCCCAAAGCTCTGGATATCAGAGTCGTCTACCTGAGCGCTTTCAAATCCACACTCCACACACCTTCTTCTTCAGAAAGCCTTTTATTTAATTAGTTTCTGTGTCTGCTTCTTGCATTTTTAATCCCTTGTGTCTATTGTGCTCATTTTGCTTTTACGGTTCCCATCAAGTGCTTTGACAAGCTTCTTTTCAAAATTGCTATATAAAATGAAATTAGTAGTAGTAGTATTCTTATCTCACCTAGGATTCGACCCCACAACCTTCCATTTAGAAGTCCAGGAATTAATACTGGTGTAGCTTGTACCTTAGAAATGTACTGCTCACATTCTGATGTACACTGGTCATCTCAGTGCCCGCAGGCGTGTTCCCTGCGGGTTCCCCACAGCAACGCATTCTGAAGGTGTGCCACATTCCGCTGCAGTGCTCATCATACAGGTGTGAGAATTTTACAAACACTTTTTTAACTCGTCAGTAACTCTTTCTCTTCCGAACTCTTGGTTCTTATTTTATGTTCTTCTGGAATATATTCTAACCATACCGATTCACATTTGTCTTTGCAGTATGCCTTATAGTGCAATAGTTTCTTTGAAGATAACCGCAAAAGAACACAGAACTATTGATTTACTCAACCTTAATTGCCTACTGGAATGAAAAGTCTGCTTGGGGTGCTTCGAAAGGTTATATTACACTGTCTATTGCAAGATAAAAGACAGCTGCAATGCTGAATTAGTGAAACTATCTATCAGAATATCTCTGCAAGAATCAGCAGTGCTTTCCATGATGGAGTTCAGGTTCTTTGTGACTGTGTGGCCAATGACACCGTTCTCCGTTTGCCTTCTCTGTCTGTAAGTAATTTCATTGAAACAAAGCACATTGCCACCCGAGCAGCTCCAAACCATCAGTCAGGCTGCACAGACAAATCAACTGAACCTTATTCAAAAATACTATAAGAAAAACCATACAAAAAAAAAGATGAGCTGGTGGCTGCACCTGTCCTTTATGTCTTACATACACTGGACACCCGCTGTCTCTCATCCTGGTTTCTCACTTTTCTCTCTCCTGCCCTCTGGTAAGCATTATAGGAGCACTGAAGCCCATACCTCCAGATTCAGAGACAGAGACAGCTTCCCACGAGCTGTCGGATTATTGAATTCTACCTCTACCACTGACTCCCCCTGATGTGTTTTGTTTGCACCTTGCTTGTGCTGAGTTTTATTTAGGTTTGTTGTTGTTGCTGCTGTTTTCCTGTGTTTAAGATGGGAGTTTCCTTAATGTCTTTGTATTGGAGCATAAATGCGTACAGTATACACATGTAAATAAGCATTTCATTGCACTTGTGCACACGACAAATAAACCAAATCCTGAACTCTGTTTCCATCACCTGCAATGTTGTGTAAACGTTGAGAATGGAAAAGAGAAGCAGATAACAGTCAGCAACTTTATGCCCAATGTTGTCAGATGTTAGAAGTTGTACCAGGCTGGAATGGAAGACCTCTAAAGAAAATCAGACTCTTGCTGGAAGTGGTGTTGTAGACCAGTTGGTGGTGCTCTGGGCCTGATATTCCATACCAAGTGGTGTGGGAAGTGCCATCCTTCAGACAGGACATTAAGCTGGCATCTTGGTTAGAGTAGGGGGTGTTAAATACAGTGCCCTACATCCATCTCATTGTACAATCTGAGTTTCTTCAAGTTTCCCCTTCATTTACCTGATGAAGCGGTCTCTCAGCCTTATCAGCGGTGCAGATAGAAAAAGCTCAAATTTGCATTCACCCATTATTCTTTCTTCAAGTGCGCTCCCCTCTCCCCTGCTCCAGTTTGGGCTTAATTATAATAGTGACAGCTGCACAGCAAAATACAATTTCCCCAGCTACAGTGCTCATCCAGCCATGCACCTCTGCACAGGGAAAATCTCTATATATAGGGCCCATCCTGTACTTCTGACTGCTCCTTTATCCCTAGTGCATTACACAACGTACCAGACGGCCTTAGCTGATGGACTGTAGCTCTACTATGGGCGGTGCAGAACTTTGCAGTAGCCCTGGTTATCAAACACGCTGTCGCCAACATGAACACAAAGAGGAAATGACCTTCATATCTCGCAGAGTCAAGTTACCCCATTATGGGACAAACTGGCACATTGCAAAGGATTTTCAAACTGGCCAAACTGAACTTTTATCTGACCTGACATGGATCAGATCAGGGTGGTGAAATCCTAGTATAGGCTTGTAAGGTTCTGTTCTTGATTGTAATATTACAAAGCGACTTCAACTTGAGGTTTGTGGTTTGGAGAGAGCAGCTCAGGTGCCACAATTTCTGTTGACGTTAAGCAAGCCAGGTTCTGTGCACTTTAAATTGCATAAAGCCCCTGACTTGTTGTCCACACAGTTTATTAAAACTAGGATCTGAATTTTGCAAAAAAAATAAGACCAACAGCAGAGCGCTATTTTTGCATTCCGTTAAAGCTGAACAGGGCCAACCAGAGGGCACAGCACTCACTGCGCGAGACACAGCAAAGCTTTTATCAATGGTACATTTTCCCCTGTCCTGTGTGACATACAGTAGGGTCCCAACATCTGCAGGGGTTCAGGGCAGAGATCCTTTGAGAATAGCCACATTTGCATATAACCAAGTCCGCTCCTACACCACTGCATAATATACAGTAGTACAGTAAATAGTGGTTACAAGACATAAATAACCTTCCCTTATATGATAATATGTGATAATTAATGTACTGATGCATTGGCTTTAAGTTAATTTGATTAACATTGATCAATGAAAAAAATGAATGGTAATTAAACTTACACAAACTTTCAGTAATCAGCTAAAATAACAAAATTACCTCCTCTGTGTTCCTGCGGCTGCCTGCACCCTCTCTCTGCCTTACCAGCTATTCCCTGCTCTGTGATTAACACGCCCCACTATAATGAAAGGGGCAATAAAGCCATCAGTGAGCTTGTAAAGTCGTCTCCAGCATGTTACTCCCCACACTGCTGACACAGAACCTGGAGCGTCTGTTACAATGGTGGGTACCTGGGCAGGTGGTGGGGAGAAGCTCACTCACTAGCTAGATTCGTCTCGTGCTCCTGCTCTGTTGCGCTTAATGACCTGCAGCTCCGCTCCTCTTCCATGCAAGGCCGGACTAAACCGCTTACCTCCACGAACACGAAGCAGGGCACGATGGAGCTGCTGCTCTTCACGTCCTGCCTCTCCTTGCCTGCCATCTTCCGCCCGTCCCACCTGCTGATCTCGTTACGGTCCTGGAACGAACGGCAGAGAGATTTGAACCCCCTGCAGCAGGAAGGCAGCCCCAGTCTCCTGCAAGCCGAAAGACGTTTGGATTAAGTCAGGCTTTTTAAAGTTTTGTTGTTTTTTTATGTGCTGCAGAGGAAGGTCTGTTTTATTGCCCGCAGTTTACAACCAAAAGAAGGGGTGAAAAAGAATCAAGGTCCTTCTACTGATCTGGTCACTCTTCAATAGAGGGATCCCCAGTCCCGGTCCTTACTGACTTCATTGGACCAGTTTACACAGCTCCTCCCAACTCCTCAGATGATTGTGCTCTCAGGAGACCTGGAACACCTGCTGTCACAGCTGGTCCTCTAGGAACAGGATTGGGGATCTGTACGAAGGGGTCATGCTGCCTACACAGGGGCTACCTGCAACACTGTACTAACAACTGCAATCCTTTCTGACAGTTTTATCAAAAGACCTCACCTAAAGTGCTCATAATATTGTCAAAGCACACATTGCAGAATGCCTTAGAATTAAGGACTAGAGCTATAGTTAGGGCTCAGGGGTAGGGCTTGAGTTCAGAAAACATATGCAGCCCGTTACACATTTTGGGAAAAACAAAAACAATTGGAATTCATATGTACTGTAGCCTCGGTGAAAGGATTGCACAGGCTTAATAAAGCTGTATTCCCTTGAAAAAATGATAGGTGTTTAACAGAGCATCTGAACACAAAGTCCATACACTGAAAAGCACACACACATTAGGGTTTTTGCAGATGGCGAAGTGTGTCCCCACCCACAAACATTTCCATCCCAAAACTGGTTAGTGTGCATCATTTTGTATACAGTGCTCACTATTGCTTCATAGGAGGCGGACTACTTTCAGACAGCGTTTTTACCATAATTGCATACACCCATCAATCTGCTTTTCAGTTTACAGCAAATCAGCACTGGCTCTTGAGCGTGGCTGCAGGAAAAGAGGCTGCCTGACATGGGAGATGGAGAATTCGTGACCTAGAGAAATAAAAAAGATCAGTTTATGTGTTTTAGATCAGTCGCATACTTATGTTTCAGACATGATGAAATGTGTACAATCAAGGCATATAAATGTTACCTGTATTTATCACATTGGATGCTTTTGGGGTCACCGGTTAATGAAGTCAGGGGAGTCACTGTATGCCAGAAACATGCAGTATGAAGGAGAGGGAGCCCCCTGGGCGACTAACCCATATCCACCTGAGTGAACACTACCATTTGGAGAATCTCTGCTATGGCAGTTGACATGACCCAGTCTGACATTTTAGGAAGGATCCTAGCCACTGTGAGATGTAGTCTGTCCAGTCAAATCCACAACAGGACTCTTCTATATACACGGTTCCCCCTGGGCTTTCCCAAGAACAGCAAGATTTAGGTCTTTAAAGTTATGTAACAAGGTAACTGGCCATGTTCAAGCTGACAGCCTTCTAGACATGGCTGGATGAGACCCTCACATTGATTAATGCGTTGTCCTAGCAACCAAAAAAGCAAGATGGACATTATTTGTAAATGTTCCCGGCAGCTTATGCCCTTACGCCACTGGCAGGTGGTGGAAAATCCAGTCGGCAGTAACGAGAAATGGAGCCGGCCCTGTTACGTGGCCCTGAAGCAAGATAAGGCAGGACTGAGCAAAATCTCGATATGAATTATCAAGGGGAATGAGTGTGCGTAGCTGCCACTCCTCGAGGAAAGACGTGCGTTCGGATGAGCTCGGTAAAAGCCTGTTTAGGGGCTGCGCTTTCAGAACACTCAAAGCAGTCAGAAAGCTTTCCGCTACAAGGAACTTTGATGCTTCTCCCCCCGAAAATAGAGAGCAGAGGATGAACTGAATAAGACATGAGTTTGAGCTTTTAGCAAGACGGGAAAGAGATGTATTTATAACCCTCCCTGTGAGTGTCTGAAGACGACCCGTCCTAATGCTAGCCATTAATCCCTCTAACCCAGGTTCAATATTTAAAGCTTTTTGAATTAAAAGAAATTTGAGAAATACTTTCCACTTTTTTTTGGCATTTACACATAACCAGTTCACCAACCTTCCTAACTCTGCAGAGGCCCTGGCCACTCTCGTTTCCCAGATACCCACCCGCCCCCCCACACTTCCGAAAATATCACGTTGCTCTCCTCTCTTCATCCCTGGAGCTGGAAGTCACAACCCGAGGATGTTAACACATGAGGAAATGGGAAGAAATCGAAGGGAGATATTTCCGGAGCTTGCGGATAACCCTGGAGATGTTCTTTCACCAGCCTCTTGCTCACTTGCACGCACTCAGAAGGCTAAACCCAACATGCCACAGCCACCCACCTCCGGGGCTCAGCTGTAAGGGGAAGGACTTAAATGTCAAACATTTCCCAGAATCTTCCAAGGCCACTTCTAACGGATACGTAGGTCGAGTCCAGATTCTATGTTTGGAAACTCGATGACATCTCAGAGGCTGGTTTCAGACGGATCTACATGCAATATAGGTCACTGAAGCAGCAGAGAGACTGTCTGCAAGATGCAGCTTGACTGCTTCACGGACCCCTGACATTGTTCCAAGCCAGCAAAGATGGTGGCGGGGAGGTTATAATAGATAAGGAGGGTTGCCTGTGAGAAGCAGAGGCCTGACGTGTTAGTAATGACATTTCGGCGTTTCTTGGAAATAAAGTCTGGAAGACCTATGACTCATATTCTGCAACTCCGTGTCCGTCATTTTGGCGTTCAGTGGACCGGGGGCAAATAAGTAAACAAGATCAGCGCCGCGGATCTCTGACACACTGCTGCCCCAAGTTGATCCAGGAAGTTCTGTGCTATATGTTGCCAGTCCTTGGACTTGGACCACCAACAACAAGAGTCAGTGTCCGAACACAAGAATCCCACAGCTCTCAGACCCCAACAGGCCTGACAACGGCTGGAGAAGGTGAGCCTGGCAGGAAAGGGACCCCTGTCCTTTCTTACCACAGCAGTAGCACTATTTCATGTAGGAGTGGGGGTCTGATTCCTACCGCTCTCCGCCTGATGCCCGGAAAACGCGACCACACATCCTCTCTCTCTCTCTCTCTCTGGCCTTGCGGCAAAGGAATGCTATGTGCGAATCCCACTGAACCAGCCGATCCACGTGTGTTTTCACCAGCTGCAGGCTCCTACGTGAGCCAATGTCAGGTTCTGAATTCTTCGATTCATTTAATACCCCCTTTGGAAAAAAAAACATTTTCATGGGCCTGTAAAGTGAAAAAGAAGGCTACACAATCCCTGCTTCATCAGTACAAGTGGCACAGAAAGGCAGGAGGCTCTAAAAAGATTATCTGAAGCACACAGTGGGAGCTGGGGTTTCCTTGGGGTGAAAGCCACAGCAGGTCACAGGATATCAATCCCTTAACACCTGGATTACTCAAGATCTGCACCCCTAAAATCAAATCTCTAATTCTCTTCAACATTCCAGAAAAATAGTCAAAGAAGAAAAAAAAAAGAACCTAACTTTCCAATTTTCATTGTGCACATTTCCAACAATCACGGGCCATTGCAATTGTAATAACTGAAAGTCCCGGCACAGTATGCCAGGTTTTAAGTCTGAATTTTAATTGTGTGGGCTAATGTGCAGTTCACACACTTGTTCTGGGGCTCAGACCTGTTAGACAGCCATGGTCCAGGGGGCCAGTGGGTTTGCTGAACCTCCAGAGCTAATTGATGCCTCTAAATTGAGCTGCTTGCTTGTTTAGACGTTTGGTTCACTTGTTTCTTCACTCAGTCTTGGATTTTAAATATACCCAGAATAACAGATGATCAGTGCATGAAGAACATACAAGTGGGAATGACACTCCCACACTGAGCAGAGGTCCAGCTGGTTCCATTTCAGGCAACAGACCTGAATCAGGGCAGTTCTGTAAACCCCAAAACAGGGTTGAGCGTTACAAATCGCACCCGACGATTTAAGAACCGAAAGCAAAATTTGTAAATGTCCCAGTTAGAAAACTGAAATCAATTAGCCTGAGATTAAGAAGTCAGCTGGAGAAAAGTAGCAGAGCTGGGAAGCACTGCTTTAAAAGAAGCGCAAGGGTCTGTTATAACTAATTCTTTGGGTTTGGCACCATGAATCAGATTAGGAAATTAATTAGCCCAGTTAAGTAACCTAGGGCCCAGATGGTACAAAACCATTTCCTGACTCACAAAGAGAAATCAAGAGTTCTCGGTGGATTGAGGTCGGTTAGACTGTGAAGTATCTTGAGACCTTTCTGTTGCTATATGGGTCACTGTAGAAAGGCAAGAAGAGTATCTTATTATGCTCATGTGTGCTTTAAAACGAAGAACCTCTCAACCATGGGGTTATTTCCTTATTTCATGTTCCATTTGCATTTCAAATCCTGAGCCAGCTGGGGCGCAGAAATAGCATAATAATTGGACAACTGTCACAGTGGGAAGAATGGATTTTGACCCAGCTTGCTCCATTTAGTATGGTTTAATCTTTATAGTACTGCAGTCTTACAGCTAGAGAGAGAGTATTTTCCCCAAGGGGCAACGAAGAGATGTCCCCCATTATGTGAAGATCCTGCCTCCTTCAATGGTTTCCTTCTTCTTATATCATCCAACTGTTAGCAACAGCTTAGAACCTTTAGAAAAGAGTTTAGCTGTTTCAATTAAACCTTAATTGGCCAATTAAGGTATTCGTTAACTCAAAGAGACCAAGAAAACACAATGGCCTACTACCCTTCTAGACTGAAGTTGGGGAACCCAGTATTAACATGTATATAAAAGGATGGGCAGATGAGCTACAATACAGGAGTTTTGTAGGTCACCTTTAAATCATCAGTTACTAAAGTAAAGTCTCTTAGACAAGCAATCAACTTAAGTTTTTTTTTTTAAATTCGTTTGCTAATTTGAGCAAAACCTTAAATTTCTTGCAAAGAACCTACAAGCACTGCTGGATTGTGGTTCTCTGGTATCAGGATCGGATGCTCCTGGAATATAGAACCTGCCACAGAGGAGAGGGGAGACAGTGCTGTCCATCCATTTTGGTGCAGTTGACCCAAATCCCCCATCAACCTGCTTCTTCAAGGATGTACTTCTTCAAGAAACGTGCTCGAGTTTGCTCCAAGCATCCACCACTCTTTGTGCAAGCGAGGGGCTTGTGTAAAGAAGACACACACTTTCAATTAACCTGTATTCGCGCACCACAGTCCCTGTATCCTTGTCAAGCCTGAAGCGGGAGCATCTGTAACCAGCAGTACCCATGAGGCCCAGTGATCACAACAGTTCCCAGCGCTCTCCCAACATACTGACTTCCCAGACTCTATTTCATCTGGAAAGGGAAAACGCTTTCAATCGACCTCGGACGAGCACACCCCTGCTGTCGTTTACGGGAAAAATCAAGAAACACGAAGAAGTTTTTGACACTCGATAACTGGGAGACCAGTCTGATCGACTGACCGATCGGGCTGAGAATGCGAAGGAGGTGCCTGTATGTAGTTCAGATCAGTCCACAGCACGAGACGCTTTCAGAAAGGAGCGAACTAGGGCAGGAGAATAAATATAGCTCTGCTGCACGACCCAAACCAGCTCCTGCTTGTTTCCATCGAGCTTGGCGCATCAGACCAAAATAAATGAACTCAAACCTTCACATACAGATGCACACTGTGTCAGTTCCTTACATTCTGCTCTGGGGGGGGGGGGGGGGGTTGAGCACTCAGATGACAAGGGTTGTTTTTCTTTCGTAAAAAGGAAAAATCAGATTTCATTGTGCATTGAATCTGCTCCCGAACCTCGCGCTGTATGGACCTAGGACCGGTGCAGCTCTGTGCCCCACTCACAGCGTCCGGCTGACCCCCAGTCCTGGAGACGCAGACAGAGGGGTTGGGGCCTGCGATCATCCCTGCCCCCTCAGAACTCAATTACCATCTGAAGCCATATGTGCACTTGTCACTCCACTTTACTTCGGCTACAGCCCCCCAACGGGAAAGAAACGCTAATTAGTCTCTGCAATCTGTTTCCACAAACGTTACAGTGCATAGCTATTTCCCCTACCCACACGCATCCTCTCAAGTCATTTTCCAGCCTATATCTGTCCCAGTCAGGCAAACGAGCCGGCACTTTCTTTGAGTCTCCTACCAACTGCTACTGTACATGTGGGCTACGTTGCCATGCAATCTCCAAGACAACGGAACGAAAGCTTTCAGTTTCTGGGAAAATAATTATGGTTCAACAATTAGTTGTTTTTTTCTACTGCTGGGCAGAGAAAGGATCGCAGAACGGATTCTCGTTGCCATCATTCAGGATCTCGTTGCCATCATTCGGGATCTCTCCCTGCCTTTCTTTGTGCTGCCTTACCCAAAGGAGACCACAAGCCTCTCAGTCTCAAAGAGAACAACCTGCAGCATTGCACCGTACAAAGACAGCCCCACAAACAATTGCCCCCCCGGCAACAGGACACTTCTAACTCTCATTCGGGGTAAAAACAGAGACAGCGTTTAAAATGGGATTTCCTCGCAGAGTAATTAGATTTGCAGGCCAGGGGAATTGTCCCAGCTGCACGACAGGGGCTGGAGAAGCATGGTGTCAAGCTCCTGCAGGTCTCCAGATCAATAAGGCAACCCTGCCCTCCGTACAAAAGCAAAACACACAAAATCACAGCAGCATCCCGCTTGACAACTGTCATGCAAGCATAAGAAGCCCTGCCTGCCTATTGCTGTGAGCAAAGATCCTTTGCAACCTACCTTAGCCTTCAGCCTTGCAGCTTTGTGTGCTGAATTCCTATGGAGAAGCCATGTCAGATGAGAAGAATAAAGAAAAATAGCCTTTTACACCGCTCTTCTGCACCGCCTTTCTCAAAGCAAGAAAAAAACAAACAAACCAATTAGCTTCTTTGATTTATCTCTACTGCTCTCTTGCCAGGGCTCCGGCAAACCCAGACGACACAGACAAAAGAGTACAGTTCGAGCCTTGCCTTGTGCAAGGAGTCTCGTTCTTTTCTTCTCTCTCTCTCTTTTTAAACAGCAGCTAGGCTAATTAATTAAGTGGCTGAAATTACCAGCTTCAGTGCTTTCCAATACAGCTGCTGAGAGAAAGAAGGGGAGAGAGGCAGTGAGAGAGAGGGAGCGACTGTATGTGTGTCAGGGATGAGGGAAGGGAGAGAGAGTGAGAGAGAGGGAGACTGGCTCAGCCTCATTGTTATTCTAAGCAGGTCCTGCCAGCAAAGGCTTGTAAAAAAAACGACACACAGCTAAACGGGCTGGCTGTGCTCAGGTGCGTATCAGTCACCCAGGGGTGCAAAGCCCCGCCTCAGGCACGGACCTAACGCACGCTCTGTTACATTTTATATACGTTGCATTTATTTCCTTTTTTTTAACAAAGGTTAAGCTATTCAGGTCACACCTGCTTACTGTAATGATCACTTGGTAGGATAGCACAAAGCTGGAGGCTGGCAGGCCTGATAATAATCGTGAAGTTTATTAATATGGGCCACAAGTGTGAAGATTCGGAATAAGAAAGAGCCTGAAATTTTGTGCAATAAGCACATGGAAAGATCAGCACCTCCGATTAGTCAGAAAGGACACTGACTTCTGCAAACGGAAAAACACAGTAAAAGACCGATAACAGGCGGTGGTGTTTTCTTAATCCTTCTCGTCCAATCCCATCTGCGGGCAAAAGTGTTTGTAAAAGTGCACAGAAAAGTTGCACAGAAGAACTGAATCCAGTTCAGGGGGAGGATGGCCTTACAACTGGGTTTAGGATCCATGTAGCAGAAGAGAAAAAGACTTTTGTCATACACCTCTACTTGCAAGATCTTCCTTCCCGTCTCTCCAGTCTCTCTCTTTTGATTTTGGAGAGTTTTTTCGCCTTTCACTGGAAAAAAAAAATTGTTTGGCTCAGGCCTCAAACTCCGAGACGGCAGATCATGAGGAGGACTGAAGATCTCCCCGCTGTGACGATCGGAATCCCTCCTCTTAAGGGCGCTCCGGCTCTTTCGCGTTTTGCTGATTCCGTGCACCTGCCCCTCCTTATTTTAGCCAGGCGCTCTCGCTACTCCCGGCTCTGCATTGGAAGACGGACGCCAGGAGGCCCCCCTACCATCAAGTCGCCCTACGTCTGCGGCTTGAGGGCATAGGCCTCCTATCCTGACCCTGCTGAGCCAGGGCTCAGAGCGCCTGGCCTCGTCATCCTGTTTTTATTTCCCTGTCCCTGTACCGGATCCCATTCCGGTTTTTAACTGTGTCTTGTTTTCGTCGCAGATGGATCACTCGGATTAGGACCTTGGACTTCGCCCTGGATTACCCCCCTGGACTCCCTTGGACTTGTCTGCCACGTCTACGCCCCCCGAGCACCAGTTCACTGTCGTCACGCCCCCCTGTTTGTCCACCTGCCCTGTTCCTCGTCGTCTCCTCCCTGTTGTCCTACTCCACCCACTTCCGGATTTTACCGTCTGCATAGGGTCCTGAGCTACACTTCGTTACACCTGCACAGTCAAGTAACCCCCCTCCCCCCCATGCCCCACGAGAGACCCCAGACTGGCACACATTGGTGCCGAGCCGCTGAGTCTAAGTGGATGTACCCAGCCTTGGCATATTAAGACGAGCACATCTTCCGAAGCACAGCAGAACCAGTTGCGAGACTGTGTGCCAGAGAAACCAGATGTGTCAGTTCTGCTTTGTGCTTGATGAGGTGCTACACACAAGCTATTTGTAATTCAAGTCTGCCTGTGTACAACTTTAACAGTCGGTTACATGATTGTGCAAAACTGGAGGGGTACAGCCGAGAATTCTGATTTAAGCCCGCAGAATAAGCCAGCTCTTTGGTCTCTGCTGTCCTTGATTCGAGCTAGAGGCCAGGTGAGTAAAAGCACAGGAAGTGTCCAGCTGTGGCTCTGGTCTAGGGGGCCTCGTGGTGGAGGAGAGGTGGGGATTGAAAGGTGTGGTGTGGCCTCGGTGAGATTCGGTCTCATCCAAGCAGGTGCACTGGGGACAGGCAGGACTACAGAGACGAGGTGTGGTCAGACGGTCCCCAGTCAGGTGGCGGCCTCAGGCCAGTGTGGTGCCCCAGTGTCAGCTCTGCACAGACCCCCAGCCTGTGACTGAAACTGAGCAGCCCCCCCTCACTCCCTGAGGGACCAGGCAGCCCCGCTCCCCCACCTCGAGCCGGAGCATTCAGGGACGGTATCCGGGCCCAGGTGAGATCCCCGGATTCCACGCGGAGCAGAGCCGACAGCCGGGAGCGCCGAGTTGTCTTGACAACAGACGGGTAGATGACGAGGGCGGAGAAGGAGAGCCAAAAAAAAAGAGCGAAGAACAAAATGGAGAGAAGCCAAAATGAAACCAAAGGAAGAGGGAAAAGGTTGGGGGAGGCGGAGAGGGGAGGTCACCCCTGAGGACCTGCAGGCAGTCTGCTGTGCTGTGCCTGGGAAGAGCCAGACGGGAATCTGTTCTCTTTGACGGTGGTGGCCTGGACTGTATGTGGCAGAGGAGGAGAGGGGGTGGGGGGCTGCATTTCTGGTTACCGTAGTAACCCCTAGGATGCAGCGACGGCAATTCAGAGCTGCACCCCGCGGTACCCAGCTGTGCTGAGCCCCCAGGACACCCGGCACCGCGAGGCCCACAGCAGCACGGCCACGGAGCGCCCCGGAGCAGGAGGGAAAAATAGGGAATCCGATGGGGATTCCTTACGGAAAAGAAAACAAAAGTTCAGTGGGGGTAATCTCTGGCAATGTTCCATTTGGTTGCGGCAAAAATCGGGACGTGACAGCTGTCTTCCAGGCTGGGCCCAGGGCATGGGGAGGTGGGAATCCGCACGGGGAGTGAAAACCTATGCAAACTGGCACAGGAAACTGCACAATGGCAAAGCTGCTTAAAGCAGCCATATCACCCTGCAACTCACAGGTGGCAGCCCACTGGAGCTCAGCAGGTGTGAGCCTGGTCATTACCTGGATGGGAGACCACCTCAGAAAAACTAAGGTTGCTACTGGAAGAGGTGTTAGTGGGGCCAGCAGGGGGTGCTCACCCTGTGGTCTATCTGGGTCCTAATACCCCAGTATAGTGATGGGGACACTATACTGTAAAACGGCGCTGTCCTTCAGATGAGATGTAAAACTGAGATCATGACTCTCTGTGGTCATTAAAAATCCCAGGGTGTTTCTCGAAAAGAGTAGGAGTGTTACCCTGGTGTCCTGGCCAAATTTCCCATTGGCCCTTACCAATCATGGCCTCCTAATAATCCCCATCTCTGAATTGGCTTCATTACTCTGCTCTCCTTCCCACTGATAGCTGGTGTGTGGTGAGTGTACTGGTGCACTATGGCTGCTGTCACATCATCCAGGTGGGGCTGTGCAGTGGTGGTGGTGGAGGGGAGTCCCCATTACCTGTGAAGAGCGTTGAGTGGATTGTCCAGAAAAACGCTATATATATGTAGGCAATTATTATTATTAAAGGGAGTAAGAGCGTCTCTTGGACAGAATTACAACCACCACAATTATCATCACTGCCAGGTGGTAACAGGAAGACGTTCGAATGAAAAACTGCGTCACAGTGTGAGCTGCAAAGGCGAGAACTGACTGTGAAGCAGAGACTCTAAGACAGCTGTCTACATTAAAAATGATTTTGCTAAATGTTTAATACCATTGTTAAAAGCTGTTAAGGGAAGGTATTCACAAATGCCATTTTAGGCTCCCCCTGCACTTAAAACACAGTCCCAAATGGTGTGAGGAGCACTGAGATATAAATTCCTTCTAATTTTGGGAGCTCTACAGCAACAGAGTTGAAAAAGTCACTTCAATCTAAAAATGAAAATCAGATTTATACCTCCCTTCCTCATTTCATTTCAAGAGTGTGGCACAGGGATTACACAGACCCCTGTGTCCACAGTGGCATAATCTCCAGGCACTCTCCCCAGATTCAGATGAGACTCCCTCTTATATTTCCGGCCCCTGCAAATCCAATCGAACAAAACGGTGTGTGCATATATGTAGATATCATGAACTTGATAAGTATATTTACACATGTGCTGTTAAACATCAGTTGAAGCTTCTTGGTTTTCAGTTACATTATTTAGGCTGGGGGTGCCTGGACTGCATCCGGGAGGGCTGCTGTATCAGCAGAATTCCACTCCAGCTCAGCGCTTAATGGTCCAGTTGAACTAATTATGGGATTATTTGGAGCTGCCAAACAGCTGTGACACTCAGAATCAGGTCTTCTAGCAACCTGTCTGCCTCCAGATCTCTCTGGATGGTATTGCTGACTGTACACTGATGCTTGATGCACTGTGACAGACAGATGCTGTGATGACACCCTCTGGGTTGGCTTATTCGCCATCCCAGCATCCAACAGCACCCGACAGCGCATATCAAACAGACTGGCTGCAGGCGGCCAGAAAGGGCCTCACCTGCCTTGAGTCTCTATGTGCACTGCTGCAGCTGTGCAGGGAAATACTGCCCACGCTGCCAGGAGAGCATCTCTGACCCCTCTGACCTACTCAGCTAAAGCCTGCCAACTTGATTCAGTGTGTTGTGCAGCAACATGATGAGCAGACCAGAAATCTTGCTGCCCGGAGACACAATGTTTAGAAAAGAGCTTGCAACTGTTGTAGGAAGATGACCGCAGTGGAAGTCAGCCCACAATTACAAGCTTCGCCATATTTATTGGCTTTGCCATCTCGTTGTGAAATAACACTGTAGGGTGAATAACACTTGTAGGGTGGCATCTGTCTGTAACCCTGGGATGACGTTAAAACAGCCACTGTCGGGCCTGTAGCCTGTAGTGTAAGAATAATTAACACAGGGTATGACTAATTACAACCATTAAGAAAACATCAGACTCTTCTTCTAATCTTGGCAGGTTCACACGTACTGTACAATTTCTTTCTGCTGCAGGAAAATAATTGCACGTGATCATACAGATGTTTGCGGTGGTGTAACACAGCAGATGCAGAGTAAAAGTAAAGAAATCAAGTCAAAGTAGGAAGAGAACTAATTAACCACAGGACAAACTGCAACAGCCCACACCAAAGCAAATGATCTACGACAATCTTACAGCCTCTGGCGAGTTTAAAGTACCATTTCAGCTTGGTGTAGTTTCCTTTAAAGAGCTTTCTGTATACAGGCCAGACCGGAGTGGTGGCTCTGTGGCTAAGGATCTGCAGCTGTAGCTAGAAGGTTGCCGGTTCAAATCCCACTGCCAGCAGAGGAATACTGAGCAAGGCCCTTCACCCCAGCTGCTCCAGGGGTGCTGTATAAATGGCTGACCCTGTGCTCTGACCCCAAGCTTCTCTCCCTGTCTGTGTGTCTCATAGAGAGCAAGCTGGGGTATGCAAAAAGGCAATTTCTTAATGCAAGAAATTGCCTTTTTGCATACTTTTTGCTTTTACAAGCTCTAGTACAACATATAGGATAGGTCCAAGGATCTGGCAATTCACAAGCCTAATCTTAAGTACATTTGCACAGACTAGTGAAATGAACATGATAGAGAAAAATACTGTACATTGTATGTAGATGATTCCAGGATACATAAGTAAATGTACATTACATACATTCATCTTTTCTGGTTGGTTAGTACAATTTGTACAAAGGCCCTAAAATTCGCACAAAGACCAAACCAGGAAACCAGGAGCACACCTCAAACCAGGAGGCTAAAAGTCTCCCTGGAACCAGGTGTCTAGGAGTACTAGACACTATATTATTCATGATCACAATAGGTTAGCAGCTTTATACTAGAGTACCACCACTGCAGCAGGAGAAGGGTAGGCAGAGGCTTCTCATGATGAAGCAGCTTGGCAAAAGACTGACAGAGACAACGCAACGCCAATCGACTGTCTTCAGTCACGCCCTGGGGACAGCAGGCATTAATAGAGAATGCAAAGGACAAACACGAAGATTTACATATCTTGTTCCTGTTTCCAGCGAGAAACTAGGCAATAATTTATCTTAAAGAGAATATTTGACTCAAAATGTATAGGGTTAAAGTATTTTTTTATCACAGCCAACCTTTTGAAGCTAAAATTTCTGTAAACATTGATTCTACTTAAACGCAATTTGTGTAATTAGACAATTAGATTTTGCGAACTGCGATTGTTGTACAGTGTTTACAAGATGGGCTTTGCTTTTCGAAGAGCTGAGGGTTTAAACAGCCCGGAACAATACCCTTCCCTGTCGGCTCGTCTGTGTCAAGACTGGCCGCAAACCAAATTAAACAGAGATGACAAAGACAACCCACGTCCCACCTTTCTGCTGTCACTAACCTTCACCCCGCTAATTTTCCGTAGGAGTCGCAACCGAGGGCGACTTCACAACTCGCTTACTTGCTTACTGAGCGCCTGGATTCGATAAAAGAGAAAAATTAATTCCATATCGGTAAGATGATTTAGAGAAAAGGACAGGATATGGAGGTTTCAAGTGCCGCTATTATCAGCTTGATTTTGTGCCTGTCCCGCAGATGAATAATTATTAGAGTCCGTTTGTGTGAGACAAATTGCAGCCTCGCTGAATTTTGGAAACCCCCATTTTCTTTTTTAGTAGACATGAATTTTGCATATTGTCGCGGTGTATATAACGAACCTGTACATTTATAATTAGTTTTAATGTTTTTGTATTGGACAATTTACAAAAAGAGAACATTTGTGGAACTCCTTCCTGCTTTAATATATATTACCATATACCTGCACTGTTACTGCGTGACAAGCATCCTTTAAAAAAAAGTCACTCAATCGGACTCTTGTTTTATTAAGGAAGGAGTAAAAACGGTGCCCACGTATTGTAATGTTAGGGCAGGGGAACTGAAGCGCTCTTGTCCTGAAACACAAAACTCCTGCACAGACGGTTAATATTTTATCATCTTCAACTCGGATTCAAATATCACCGGTGAGGTGAGTCCGCTTTTCTTTCTGGTGCAAAGTTGGTTTTTCTTTTTCATAACCATCCGTCGCCGTCATCAAGTTTTGAATAAAAAAAAAACGAGTCAAACGACAAACCAGCCTAACCTGTTACTAACTGAGCGGTTAGGTTTCCGTGCGACTGCGACGACAGCGTGCAGATTTCACTAGCTGTCGGAGTTAAAAGAGGAGGACTTCACCTCCTGCAGTTAAGAGACGAAAATAACAGGAAACCAAACAGCTTTTTCAGAAAGAAAAAAAAAGTTACAAGGGGGGCTGGGTCGAGGATCATAACACAGGAACTCCCTCAGGTAGCCTGGGCAGCCTTGCAGCAGCTACCAGGCGAGATCAGTCCATCTGTAGCGCCGAAGTGCTAACATAGGGCTTTTTTTAATCTGGCAGAGCGGGAGAAATTTCCCCCCTTTCTGCAAACAGACCTAACTCCGACCCGTTAAGCGCAAGAACTGTTCATTTCAGTCGGATACTCCACGCCTCGATTCAGGTGGGATTTACTTAAAGGGGATTTTATTTACTGAGGAACGTCGGCACTCTTCTTGGATATTGCATCCTGATTCCTGTCGCGAAGCTGGATAAACGCGGGATTCGTCTCTCTTGACTGAAAGTTCCTGAAGAAACAGCCCGATTGAAACACGACAGGCGCCTCTCCGACACCCACGGACTGGCAAGGTAAGTGCGCCAGCTGGGTCTGAGAACTTGCTAACTCCGCTGAGCTGGTGCTCGCCTCCTGTCGGGTTTCCTCTAAGCGGAAATAAGCTTTTTTAGTAAGTTAGTTTGTAAATATGCACACATAGGAAGGTTAACGATGAGAAGAAGCCTTGAGCTCATCCAGTTTCCGTGCTGACGACGCTGGGTCAGACACATCTGGAGTCGTCGAATTTGCAAGCGCTGAGCTAGATTGCAAATTATTTAGCTGTATTAGCGTATACACCTCAGACGCTATTAAATTCACGCGGCAGTCAGAAAAGCTGCGTTTTCCTGGCGCAGTAATGACAGAAGCAACACTCTGGGCGACTCAACAGGGGTAATTTAATTTAGATCTTCCACGTTTCGCAGCATTTACTGTACGACGCGCCTGCTAGCGGGAACACTAAGCAAACCCCTATTTTAATATCTGCCCTAGCAGAACCAGCAACAACATAATATGCTAATATTAATGACGCCGCGGTGCTTCGCTCTATATACGTCTGCAAAGCTATTCTTTAAACCTGCTATATTTACTCTTCACTACAAGCAAGAAGCTCGACAACATAGCCCGCACATCTGGTTTCCACTAGGAGGTCTTGTCAGAGGAATACGAAAGGGATTTAAAAAGTTCTCCTGGCTACTTCAGCGCTCAGCTCGCTAGGAGCGGAGCAGTGGAGGTAGGCGGCACCCTGGACAGGCTCAAGTCGGTAAGAGGTTTTCCGTTCCACCAAAATTCCAGCTTTGACTTTAAAAGTGTGGGAGGTCTTTACTCAAGGGCACTCCCTTGCTCTGAAAGAGCATGAAAATAAATCGGCAGTCAAGCTGGAGCGGGCCGCTGTAACTTGTTAAAAAACCCCTTCTTTGATACAGATCTCGGTTTGACACGTGTCCACGCCACCACCACCGCACGTCCTTAATTATGACCACAGACAGACCTTGTTTTAGAGGCAAGAAACCCAAGATTAAAAAAAAATGGAATAAAAGTGTAAATAACCTAAATAAAACAAGGTAGGGCGGCACGATGGCGCAGTGGTTAGCATTGCTGCCTCAAGGCACTGGGTCCAGTTCCTGACCTGGGGTGCTATCTGGGCGGAGTTTGTATGTTCTCCCTAAGTTTGCATGGGTTTCCTCTGGTTTGCTCCCACAGTTCAAAAGCATACTGGTAGGTTAATTAGCTACTAAGCTACAAGCGAGAAGTCTTGTTAGACATGCCACTTTTCACCTGGAAGAAGTTGAAAGGAGGTCACTAAAGTTCAGCAGGACTGGAGAATTTGAAACCTTTATCCAGGAGTATAGAGCCCTGCTGTCTGCCTGTCTGAACTCTTATCTGATCTGACTCGACAATTGAGTAAAAAAAGGTTGCTCTTCAGATAGAGGTCTGATTCTGGCCCTTTGGTAACAAAAACATCTGAAACAGGGGTACACACACACACAGGAACCCCTTGTTTAAAAGCCATTATTGTCAACAAAATAGGGAGCCCTGTTATTGAAGCTGTTAGACATTGACTGTGATGCAAGTAATATTAAAAGTTATTCCATGTGATCTTCAGGAAGTGCAAGAGAAATCGCAGTGTGGAGTGAGAGCTGGTCGGATTTGGCTGTGTTGAAGGTGTGACCTTCTCGTTAGGCGTCTTGGATTTGGAGGTCCACACTGCTAATGACACTACCTCTAGCCTCAAGCAAAACATTAAAAACAATTATGGTTAAAATATTTAAAACAACGCACTCAAAACAGAATTATCCTGCCAAGAAGCTTGTAGATAATTCTCCCCGAAACAGGATTTTTCCAGTTTAGAAATATTATCAAAAACCAAGAAAAGCTCATTCGAGCAGCTGTCCGTTTTTGGAAAAGATTTCTTGTCACTCACAAGAACGTGAAGATGTGAAAAGTGTGCAGTCTTAACACCTGGAGGGTTTCTCTGATGATCATGTGAGAAAGACACTGGTCTTGGTGCCAAGAGGGCTTTTAATGTAAACACCCAAAACCTCATGTAGAAAGGACGATTAACCCCTCCTCTCCTGCTGTGTGTGTAGTTAGGAATGAAGCTACCCCTGTATTCACAAAACATACAATCCAGGATTATACTGTGTCAAATATGGTCATGTCTTAAGGTCTGAAAGTTACAGCTCAAACAGTTTTATAAACAAGACACCAAGCCTACTTCATACAGTATCTGTCACCTGAGCTGGATTTGAGCCCAGGGCTATAGGACAGAAGTGGTTTATTAATTCTAAATTTACATGGTATCTTCCGCAACGAGCAGCATCTCCCAAGTGCTTTGCAAGAGTTGTGTGCAATACAGCCTAGGCAATTTCCAGAGGGAAATGTTGAAGTAGCTCGAGACTTTCAACAGGTGAGCCAGCTGTAGCCCTGCGGAGCTCTTTCATGTCCAGGTGCTTGCGCTGGAACACGTGCCACAGCCTGCACGATATCCCCCTGCACTTAAAGAGTGTTTACTCACCAGGGCTTGCGGTTTGGAATCCCCCCCCCCCTCGCCATTCAGACAGGTGATTGCAGCTGAAGTCTGTCCCAGCCCTCCTGCCTCTCCTTTCTCACTGTAAAAAGGTCTGTTTGTTCTAGCCTTGCTGAGAAACACTAGGTACGTCTAAAAGTGTTTCATGATTGCCCACACAATACAGTACATTTCCGACAGAACCTCCATAAATTAGCACTACGCATTGTTTAATCCACTGACAGATTACACAGTAGAACAAACATTGCTGCCTGCCTTGGATAAGACTGTAGTGTACGCTGTACTCATGATTAGCGGGGAAATGTTTTTCTTCTAATGCAGACAAAAGGCACTCTCTTTCGGTTCAGTTTTTCTTGATAGCCATTATTAAAGAAGTAGACAGCTCTTGGTGAAATCCATTTAATCCTATGTCCGATCGATGGGGTTATCTGAAAGCTGAATGAAATACGACCGTATTCTCCCTATTCTCTTTAAGGTCCTCGTTCCCTCCTGCCATTAAGCTTGAAGTATCACAGCCGATGTTTTCCACTGATTTTGAATTGATTGGTGAATGATTGCCTGGGTCTTCGGTAACACTGCCAGGAAGTAGCCGGGTAAGATAGAGTAATCTGTCTCACACCACTCAGAATGGCAATCAGAAAACCCCACAAAACACCTCTACCACCAAGATGCTCTGTATACTTCTGGCCTGGTACAGTCTGTTCAGCTGGCTGCGCAGTGAGAACTAATACAGTGTATGTGTTAGCATATCTAGCTGCTAGTAACTAATTAACTTACTGTATCTAGCCCTTTTTTTAAGTGTCCAAGGGCATTAGCTTCAGGAAAGTAGCTGGGAAGGCTGTTCCACTCTCCTACAGCCCTTTGTGTAAATAAAATAGTAATTTCATTTTAGGACAGCTTGGTATAGTTTTACCAATTCTGGTACTTTAGAAGAAAAACATCACCTCACATTTTAGGTCACATCACATTTTAGGGGGCACTATCTGTAAAGCAATAGTAAATTAAATCAGTGCACATTGCCAGTGAGATCAGAAGCACCAATTTAGTCCCAGGGATCTTTGAAGCATCATTAATACCACTCCCACTTCCCTCTAGAAGCTGAGCAAGCTTGCATTTTACAGATGAGCTGACAGTCCTTGACAGGCTTCTGTAGTTAAAGGCTCCTTTTCTACTTTGTTAAAGACGCAGAGACTGTAAGATGACATGCAGCAATTGCACAGAGTGGAATCCCCTTTGCATTCACAAATCAAATACGCTGTGCCTCATGTCTTCAGCAACGGAGCCAATAAAAACAGAAAGCCCATGCACACCGCAACTGGATTCAGACTTGCTGTGACTCAAACATTCACAGACGCTGTGCTCCAGAGATGATCTGGGAATATACAGTATATATCCTATCTCCTGTTAAAAAGGCTGCAACAAGAAAAATGGCTTTATTCTCCCCTTGCAGTACAGGAGTTGTTGCTCCTGGAATAACTACAGTGTGTATAAAGAAAGAAATGCAGAGGAAGTAAAAAATGATACTGTTAGGACGCTGCCCGGTTGTCTTTGACAGCTCGTCTTCACTATACTGTAGCATTCTAACCTTTACTACAGTACATGCAGTTGCTACCTGGAAATGGCATTCTGGGGTTGAGGCAACTGCAGACAGATTGCAGAGGTTGACTATTAACTTTAAATTCCTGGGTGGGTGAAAGACACTGTGAACTCCCCCCAGGACCTCTGAACTCTGACCACAAGATAATAACAATTTTAAAAGGAAGGATCGGGGGGGCGAGGCTGCCCTGGGGGCGCACTGCTTGTCCTGGATTCAAAGGCCTGGATGTGAGATGGGGGGGCTTCATCCAGATTGATGGGGGGTTTCTCCAGATTGATGGATTTTGGAAATCTTTTTATTAGCTGTTGGAATGTGTGTGTTCAAGTGTAGAAGGACCCTGCCAGGAAGATTTCCAGTTATACTGCAGAGATAAAAGATTAAAAAGTAAACATGGCTTGGGGACTGCAGTTTTTCTTACGCAAGACACTCATCTGACTGTAGTACTTAATAAACCAAATCTAGATCACAAATTTAAAATGTATGCAGGAACTATTATGAATTCCTCCAGCTGAATAACCTATTTTATTATAGCAGCGTATTTTGTTTTGCTTTTCGACTCATGACAAAATTGGTGCAGTTTTTTGAAAATGTTGGTAAAACAAGAGCAAGGTTAGATCTCCAAAAATCTTTTCTGTCATTTTCCTGGAGTTAAAAAAGTCAGGGGTTACAAACAGGGACAGCACGGAGGCACAGTGGTTAACAATGCTGCCTCGTAGCACTGGGGCCCTGGGTTCACATTCTGGATCTGTAGTGCTGTCTGTGTGGAGTTTGTATGTTCTCCTCAGGTTTGTGTGGGTTTCCTCCAGGTGCTCCAGTTTCCCACCACAGCCCAAAGACATAGTAGCAGGTTAACTGGCTTTTGGGAAAGCTGCGTGTCCGTTCGAAAATGGAAAATGGAAAATCATCTACAAAAGGCCTGTATCCATACAGTCTGTTTAGAAGACTAACAAACAGCTGATCAAAGCAGCAGATCTGAAGTTCATGTTTAGTAAACAGGTGCTGATTGACGTATCGGTTCTATACGCTTTATAATGTGTGTCTTCAGACTTAGCTCATTTGTATTTCCTACAAACGTTTGCTGTCTAGTTGACTACTGCTAAATCAGATACCCGGCAGAAAAGCAATCCAGGTACACCACCCCCGGAGCAAGCAGGCCGCCCCAGAAGTACGTAGTAAACCAGCGTGTGTTACACTCTACGCCGTCACCAACAGCGAGAAACAGATCACACCCTCTGCAGCACATCTCTGCGGGCAAACGTTTCTTGTTAAAACTCCTCGAGTAATTCCGAAACGCATCCAGAAACAGGGACAAGGCAGTAACAGCACGACATTGATACTAACCTATCAACGCTGGCTACTGCAGAGTCAGAATGGAATCGCGGGCTGGGGCAGGCCCGTGCCAGCAGCTTCAAGCGAGATGGTGCCAGGCCCGTTTGTTTGTCTGCCAAGTTAGAAAAAAAGAGGCATAGGCAGAGTGCAAGGCTGCTGTTTTTCATCACCTCTTTAATGAGGGAAGAGGTGTGTGCGGTCCTTCCTGGCCTGCTGCTGGCTCTTGCCAGTCCGCCCTCCCTGCCTGCACTGGCTTTCAATTCCTGTCAGGTCAGGGCTCCAGAACACATCAGAAGCGACATGCCTGGGCTTGTGGGAAGACATGATGGATGACAGGGTCTTCGCAGGGTTGCTGACGTCTCTTTCCGGCACATCCAGGTCACCTTACAGAGCCCGAGGCACCTAGCGAGCTGTCCAGACCGAGCCAGCCCGACCACTTCCAGCTCTTTCCTGTAAAGCGTCCCTGGAGGCGCCACAGCTGTGCCATCACTCCTCACAGCCTTTTACCAGTTTCCTTCACTCGCGGCACATTTGAGGGCATCCACTGTGGGGCCTCGCCAGCCGTCTGCCAGCCTGCTGCTCTGTCATCACCGATTCGGCCCTTTTTCCAGGATGTGTACTGTAGTTTCGCTCCGTGTCCACGGCTTCTCACACACACCATTTGTCCTTGTTGAGGGGGCTCCGAGTTTTCAGAGTGAGCCCTTAATTGTTTCTTAAGCTGGGAGGCCCTGAAGACTGTGGCGGTCCCTTTCTCCGTAAATTCCTGAAGGTATTTACTGTGGAAAAGACACTGGCCTGATGACCTTCCGGGTCTCCCTTTGATCCCATCGGTCCGGTTTGCCTCCAGCAGCAGGAGAGCAACACCACACCGTTTTCTTTGAGGGGATTATCCAGACTTTTCTGTCTGAATGGCATTTGGTGGGAAAGGGAACATTACATAAAGGATGTCTGTACCCTCTTTATTACCAGCACACCCGGTACTGGCTTCCTTTCCGACAGTCTGCTGGTCTTTAAGCAGCAATTCCAGATTATTCCAGTCTCGCTTTCACACCGACACAGGTTCTGTTAGGCGATAGTGGTGTGAATGAGGAAAGAATGCTGCCCTGCAAGTTTTTTTTTCAAGCAAGGACACTGATACTAAAAAATCGGCGCATGACACTGTGCACCTAAGTCTTTCAAAGAATGAGATGATGAGCCTTAAAACAAAACAGGTAACAAAAACTAGTTTGAACTGCCTTTGAAGATGCGCTTCTCTTTTGGTTGCCTAAAATATTATTACTTTGGCTTTCTTTCATGCGTATTTTCCACTCTCTGGGCTCGGATCTTCGGGATGACATCCGGAGATTGTTGCATTTAGCACAGTGCACAACGGTATGAATCACGATGTGCGAATCCTGCAATTCTGTGATCACCATCCTAAGAAATTCCCACCCGCGTTTGCCGTCTTTAAATAGTGACTCACTTTGCCCCTATAACACAAGATCAACTGAAAAGCTTCAAGGAAGAGGAAAGTGGCTTGTCCAAGACCCCATCTCTCTGGGTTTGCCGTGACAGCATGGTGCTTTGTAACTTTTTCCATGAAAAACAGGACAAAGGCATACCGCTTGCTTGCTGTCCGAAACACTGCATGCCTTTCAGACCCAGCCACCCTTATTGTCCCAAAGTGCATTTGGGAATGTATCACTCACTGCTGTGCAAAGCTATATGACAAAAGCTGAAAACGTCTGGGAAGTATGGGGGGGAAATACATTTAATTGCATAATTGCATACTTGGAGTCCACTTATTGCTGCCTGTCTGTTCCTGGGAAACTGCAGACGGGTAAACAAAAGGCTTTCATAATTAGTGGCTTCGCAGCTGGGTTGCAGTGTCAGGGAAGCAGTTGGAGCTGGAGAGGGATTCTGAGGAAGTCTCTAGGATTCCAGGTTCCTGTGGCACAGCACATGAACGGTGGTCTTTCTGAGAAACAGGACCCCTGTCTTTGAAGTCTCTTCCTGTTCCCGATGGCCAAGTCTGTGCCGTTCCATCTCTAGAGGGAGAGGGAGAAGGAATAGATACCTGAGATCTCCTCAAGGCTTCAGCTGCTTGACCTGTGCTTGTTCCCAGCGCCTCTTTAATGAGGGGGTGCCTCAGGATGGCAGATGACCTTAAACTCCGCTGGATGAAACGCCAGCATTGGATGACGAAAAACAGCTGCCCGTGTGGACCTGCTTCTCAGTGAAGATCTGCACAGAAAGTAAAAAAATTCCATCCCTGCCTTCAGCTTTTCACACGCAAGGCCTTCTCGGTTTGCTCCATGAGAGAGAGGTTTCCTGATGCTGCTTGGCAACTACCTGCTGACTGAAATGTCTTTGAACTCAAGCTTCCTCGCTCGTTTCCCTTCAGCTGAAATGAGCGCCCTACAGCTGATGAGCATCCGTTTACCACGCACCCATGGCAACCCACTGCTAATACGTGGACGTGGTTTTCAGCAGTAACCATCCACTCATTACGAAGTTCCTGTCAGATGCACGTGCTGGTATCAGAACATTAGTGGACTTATATTGAATACCCTCGGACTTGACCAGAGTTGTGTCCATCCAATTTGGAACTGCCAATTGCCTCATTACATAATAATAATAATAATAATTGCTTATACTTATATGGCGCTTTTCTGGGCATTCCACTCAAAGCGCTTTACAGGTAATGGGGATCCCCTCCACCACCAGCAGTGTGCAGCCCCACCTGGATGATGCGACGGCAGCCATAGTGCGCCAGAACGCTCACCACACACCAGCTATCAGTGGGGAGGAGGACAGAGTAATGAAGCCAGTTCATAGATGGGGATTATTAGGAGGCCATGATTGGTAAGGGCCAATGGGAAATTTGGCCAGGACGCCGGGGCTACACCCCTACTCTTCGAGAAACGCCCTGGGATTTTTAATGACCACAGAGAGTCAGGACCTCAGTTTTACATATCATCCGAAGGACAGCGCCTGTTTACAGTATAGTGTCCCCGTCACTATAGTGGGGCATTAGAACCCACGTGGACCACAGGGTGAGCACCCCCTGCTGGCCCCACTAACACCTCTTCCAGCAGCAACCTTAGTTTTTTTTCCCAGGAGGTCTCCCATCCAGGTACTGACCAGGCTCACACCTGCTGAGCCTCAGTGGGCTGCCAGCTGTGTGTTGTGGGGTGATATGGCTGCTGGTGATCTTGGACATCGTGGACCACAGCAACAGCTCCTGTACTGCACATGCACACACAGTCACTCTGGCCCGCCCGGGAAAGGTGTGGTACAGAGTCCAAGAACAACTAACAAAAACTCTAGGCAGAAGCGTTGTCAAAAAAGAGACAAGGGACAAACCCAGAGAGCACGGAGGCTGAAGCAAGCTTCGAAACGGAGTGACAGCTGAGGAGAGAAGCTGGTTTCAACAGCTGTTTTGAAGAATGATAGAAAGTGGAGGATAAACACTGAAGTGGCGCGGCACAGCGCAGGAACCTTGTGCAGCAACAGGCACACCGTAGCTTGGAGAGCAGAGCACCAGCATCAGACAATCCATGACCAGGGTTCGGGTCCTGCCACCACACAACGAGCTGAACCTGCATTGTAAAACAGTGACTTTGTACTGTGCCTCACACCCACACGACAGAGCCATTCACCCTTTTAGCTCTGCAAGCTCCATAGCGCCTGACGAGAGGGCTACACTGGCTGGAAGAGCAGATTGTCTCGCTGACATCACTGGGCACTTGCATGTACTCAGCAGGAGAGCCGAGAGAGCCCTTCTGACCACTCCCATGTCCACACTCTGCACTCGGGGTGCAATGTTCAGTCCAGCATTTCTTTAGAGACGAATGCACTGGAAAATAAAGACTCGTCACCCACTAAGCTCATCAAACTTGCTGCTCACACTAAATCTTTTGCTTTTGCATACCAGATGTGTAGGCCAAGATAAGCGAAATGTGAAGCAGCGTTACTCTTCTCTTTCAGAAAATTCTGTTTCGTGTCCAAGCCGTTTTCGCAATTACTAGCAACCGCAATCTTGCGCAACTACGGGCTGCGATCCCAGATTTTGCTGGAAAAAAAAAGACCATTTTAGTCACAAAAGTTGCCTCTCAATCCCTCCTGCCAGGCAGCGTTGATTCCAGATCCAGGGAAAGAAGAATTTAGGGCTGGCGACGTGCGCAGTGGAGACGCTGCATTGTTGGAATAGCAGCCATGACTCCTGGACGGCTTTAACCAAAACAGTTTCGGCCACAATTGCACAGGCTTGCCTTCGTTCCAGCAAAACAACCTGTCAAACAGAGAGCAAATTTCAGTCCAGCTGCTCCAGCACACCACTGTCTGCCAGATGGAAACCCGCTAATTACAGCTGTCGCGAAACAAGGTGACCTAAATCACAGGTGTAAAACGATAACCCCTCCGATAACGCACGACAACAGGAAGAGGAAATTATCGTGCACTTCTAAATAAGGGACGTACACTAGAGACACAGCGGCTCCAATAAGATGGGACTTCAGCACAGGTATTGGCTCATGTCCTTCCTCTCCCTGCCAAGTTCTCCCATCATGAAATAACCAAACAGATTCTTGTTTTACATCCAATTTCATTTCCTCGACTCCGGCCTGGAGTCGTGGGGCGCTCTACCCCACCCCTTTTGGGATTGTTCTGGGAGGAAATCAGCAGGGCCAGGGCACGCTTTCCCACTCCTGCCAGCCTTTGTTATTGGCCTGTTTGTTTTATCCAGCCCGTGTCTCTGGGGTGGGGTGGGGGGGGGGGGATTGTATTGAAAGCCCAGGCACGGTTATCAACGCTGGCTGTGAGAGTTAGGAGCTTCAGTCACTTGGTCACAGTCCCCTAGTGCTCGTGCTCCGTAATGGGAAATGAATCTGGAAACACTCGTTTTACTCCCCTCCTCTGCTGGAGTTTGGGCTTAAAAAGCAAATCGGTTCCTCAAGTAGGAAAAGTCTCTTCTTTATTAATACGTAATTTGATCTGTGAAGGCCATTGAGCTGTGCTTTAGCCACAAATGCTGCAGATTCACTTAGAGTAGGAACGTGGCTTTTATGTCTGATCAGTAGGAATGGCGAGGTTCAGTCGATAGCTCAGAGGGACGCAAAGCAAGGGTTGAAGGAGAAACTTCATGCCAACATGTAGCCATGTTTACCGTGTAGCATCCCAGTGCGGTGGCTCTGTGGCTAAGGATCTGCGCCTGTGGCTGGAAGGCTGCCGGCTCGTATCCCGAGGCTGGCAAAGGAATCCAACTCCGTTGGGCTCCCGAGCAAGGCCCTTAACCCCAACTGACCCCAAGCTTCTCCCCCTGTCTGTGTGTCTCATGGAGAGCAAGCTGGGGTATGCGAAAAGACAAATTCCTAATACAAGAAATTGTACAGTATATGGCCAATAAAGTGATCTTATCTTAATACTGTCTCCCAGCATGAAGGCTGGACTGGTCTTAGTTCTTCCAGAGCTTTAGGGTAGCTCATCCCGACTCACATACTGTGCAGAAACAAGGAATCTGGGGTGTCTGCCGCTGAAATACAGACTTGTCGTTCAGCAACACATACAGTATGCTTGCGCGTCCTCTACTAGATCAGGGTTGAAACATACTGTAGCCCTGTTAGTCACAGACAAGATGTAGCTGGATAAAAAAAGCTTTGCTTCTCAAAAAGGATGTTCATTTTTATTTAAGAATATTCTTAAATACTGTCTCTCCTCTCCTAACTATTCTTAAGCAGGGCGTACAAGGAAACTGTAAAACTACAGGTAGCATGTGAAAACAGGCTAATGAGCTTAAAGGATTAACATGCCTCATAAGCCTTTCAAATGAAGTTTTAAAGTGGTTCATTCATTCTTCAGTGATTTGAAAAACCAGGGGAAAATGCAGTCATTAGTCAGTCTCCCTGATGTCACTTCGCTTTGTCTCTGATCATCCCTGGATTTTTACAGTGCATTTGCTGAGATACTAAATGAGAAGGCAGTTCCAAAAAGCTTCTCAATACATCACTGCTTCCCTGCGCTACTCTGGAATGACTGCAGTAAACCAGCCAGCTTGACAGGAGTGCTCCTGCGCTAAACCCGATCAGTGTGCTCCAGTTTAAGACCCTTCCTGAAAACGAAGCACAATGCTGCATCCAGATACACAAAGGCAGTAAAGCTCCTGGTGAAGCATGTAGCCACAGCCTTGACGGTCTTTGCCCTGGGAAAGAAAAGAAAGGTTTAACACAACGGAAGCTTCACGTTCATACCTGTCCTGAGTCTTTTAAAGCCACGAGGAAGGCTTTTCAACCCAAGGGTTTCTGAGACGCTTCAGGCCTGTGTCTTACTGCAGAGCATGCAGTGTGCCCACAGCAACTGAACTAAACTGTCTTCCTGCCACCCACAGAGAAAACTGTGGAAGATCAGAATATCAGAAACAGGATTAGAAGAGAAAACACCAGTCTCCCTTCCACCCCAAGTGTAAATACAGGCACTAGACTCTTCCTTCCCAGTATGTGTACAGATGTGAGCCAGGAATGTCTGTAAACATTTTCACATACCTACCGCGAAACCACTGGAGTGCATTAGCAGCTTTCCATTTCTTTATATTCTGGGTATTCCAAAGCAAATTGTGAATTCCAAAGCAACTTTTTTGCTAAAAAATGCAAAGAATCTAGACTCAAAATGCCACTCCTTCGGTGTCAGGGGGTCACCGAGATAAAAGTTCAATTGCTGCAGCTTTGAGCTTTCAAAGGCATGGATGTGAGCATTCCATACTGCTGTAAAGTCCGTCTGTCATCACCCCTGTCTAGTCTGTGCAGCACGGCTCCTACAATTAACCTTCAAATCAAAGGTGTGTACAAAGTTCCCTGACGTTTGCCACAGTTACTGCTAACAGGACCCGTCCTGTGGATGTGTTGGCAGTGCTGCTGATGCATGCAGGAACGTGGGGTCAGTCCCCCAGGAATGTCTGAGCCAGATGAATCTGTGCTGTTTCTGCTCTCCAGATGTTGTGAAAGTGGTGTACACCACCTACAGCCCGACAGCACACACGCATGGGGGAGGTAACTGTCACCAACCCAGCCAATGTTAGGTTGTAAGAAGCAGACCGTGAACTTACAACAGGGAGAGGAATGTGTGCTGGGGGGCCTGGAGGCTGGGACCAGAGAAAAAGCTCATCTTTTTTTTCCGCTAATGGTAGGCGGGCATCCTTTTTTTAAAGAGCACGACTTGGGATTGGGTTTTGTTTGCTCCACCACAGAAATGTTCAATGTCCCAAGGCAGGATTCTGAGCTGCATCCCTCACCCTACCACAAGGTTTACTGGGGCGTAAAATTATAAGGCATCCCTTTCAAATATTGCTTTTGCTATCGCTACACATTTTGGGAATTTCAGTGACGTCCTGCAAGATCGGACGCACAGAGAGAGCCATAAAGGATCTCAGTATTAGCGACTCTAAGCGTGGCTTGCTATGATATTTAAATATTCAAAAGTGCTCGTTTTAATAACAGCGCTATTTTGTGGCACCTCAGAGTTGGGAATATCCTGCCGGAGCCTCAGTTGACTTGTCCTGCTCCTCCTGTGTGAGTGGGTCGAATTACAGTACTGCCGAACCCTGGTATCCTGGTACTGCACAGCTGCTCCTATAGTTGGGATTACAATGTGATACAATTTCTCTCCCACAAGTTTGAAAACCAAAAAACATTTTTGTTTATCTTTTAAAATAATGGAATATGAGGGTTGTACACCACCTGAAAGCAGCAGACTGGCCTGTTTCCAGAGTTCTTACTTGCTCACATTATCATGTAGGTACTGTATGGAATCAAACTTCCTTTTCAACTCGAATTCTGCTATTGTCTTTATGACACTAACAGTAGCTGCCTATATTTGTATGCTGCTACTGTTGAAAACATATGATGAACTGCGCTGATTAATAACTATGAAAAATTCATTTTTCCTGGAAAAAAGCTTACCTACTGTACCTGTCAAACCTTGTGCGCTGCAATACAGCGTGATTTTCTGGGTGAAGACACGGTTGTTATACTGTATTGGTTTGGCACCCTTCGTGCCATACTTGTATACCCAAACATTAAGCAACCAAACACAATCTTGTACTTTCAGTGTCAGAAAAGCATAGCAAATTTCCACTGGAAAAACGCCACGAGGAAGATGGGAGTATCAATACTTAATAGTTCCAAAGGACTCTAATTAGAAATATGGTTCTGATTCCAACTGCTCCTGCCTTAGAATGTGTTTGAAGGGCTGCAGGGTTGTTAGCCCCTTAAAATAAGCAACACAGGATCCAAATCACCTGGCACTGAAGCAGAACCCATTTCCCTCACTAATTACTACGTTATCTGTGTCTGTGCAGACACATACCCTCTGGCTTGAGTAAGTATTCATTCTTGTGTTCTCACAGTGATAAACCCAGAGTGTGTGAGTGTTACTGATTGGGAATAAAAGCACAGAAGTTCTTCGGGTTTTTATTCGGCCTTTAGAGGTCTA
This sequence comes from Atractosteus spatula, assembly GCF_055471065.1. Classification (NCBI taxonomy): domain Eukaryota; kingdom Metazoa; phylum Chordata; class Actinopteri; order Semionotiformes; family Lepisosteidae; genus Atractosteus; species Atractosteus spatula. The sequence continues at coordinate 18,280,734 of NC_142719.1, forward strand.
ATCAGCTGTTGTTAAGATGTCATCATTTCATTAATGAGGCAGAAGAAACATGTTAAATGTTTGCCATGTGTTATTTGATGACGGAGTTCTGTTAACGTAATTGTACTAGTACTCGCTTGTAATCTTATCTAATGTTTCCTTTGTACTTCCACTTACAGTAAGTCCAACTTTGTAAAGGCCAAGTCGCCCCTGAATAAGATTATTTGCTAAGGAAATAACACAGAAACAAGTCAGGAGACTGGTTTTAAACCACAGAATAAATTCAGTTGGACCTGGCTGCCCAATATGAGGAGGAATAAACCAATGATCTCATAAGTGACTATCTCTTTCTTTTTCTGATCTCCCACAATTTGGCACAGCCCATTTGTAATCAACGTGGCTCCAGACAGAACAAGATCTTATGCCTCTTAACCATGAACTGGGTCCTTCTTTGTTTTAAAAAAATGGTATGAACACACGCCGCTTCAATTTGGGAGGCGAAGGAATGGCTTTCATTTGGAAGGCAATTCAGGAACAAGCAACTGAGTAGCACATGAGTAGAGGCAGCATTATGGAGGAGTAAGGGGGCTCTGGACTTGGAACTGGAAGATTGGGTGTCAAATGCTGGGAGATCGTTCCCTTAAGCAAGGTACATCTCTCCAATCGCTTCAGCTTAATGAATTTAATAATAATAATAATAACACATAAATCCACTACACTGCTGTATGTAACATCCCAAAGGTGGTTTTCGCTTGCCTGAATTATATAAATACCATACCTTGTGGATCTCTGTTCAGATGTGTGGGTGTCTGTGACTTGAGGAGTGTCTGCACTGCCTGGGGAGGTGTATGAATGTGGTTTATGTACAAGGCCACATTTAGAATACTGCATTCAGTTTTGGTCACTGTGATATAAAAGAAAGATACCTGTATTGTCACTCTGGAATCAGTTCAGAGACGAGCCCATTCCTGTGCTCAATGGTCTGTCCTACAGGGAGGAGCTAAAAGAAAGCTTTTTAGCCGTGGTATAGAGGAGACTGCTTAAGAACCTGAACTTGTTATTCGAAATCCTCACAGCATCGACAAAGCTAACCCCATAGACTTGCGTGCATGTAGAATGGACATCTGGAGGAACTACATATAGGAACAACAATAGGTAAAGGCTGGAACAAGTTACCCAGCCATGTAACAAGATGTTACCTTGGAAAAAGCTGAATAAGGTACTTGGATCAATTACTGACTAAAAACCAAATAAGCTAGATAGAATGAATGGGCTTTTATGGGTTTCGTTATAAATGAAAAAACAATCTGCATTTTTTTTGACAACGTCGAATCACATTTTATGACAGCAGCCTCACGCTCAATGACTGGAATGCTGTGGTGTTTGGATTTGGGTTTCCTGTTGTTGCCTAAGGTTTTGACATTTTGCTTTGGTGATACCACAGTGGTTGTGGGGAGCTGAAATATTTCCAATTCTACGTATCATCTCTCAGCTCCTACATAGTAATGTAGTAACAGGCACTAAGACTCACCTCCACGTTATCAGTCATTTTGAATTTTTTTTAATTTTAACATTTTTTTTAAATGCATTTTGTAAGTGAAGAAAAAGGCGCTCCAATAAATAAAAAAGTTTTGATGATTAGGGTACATTCCTGCAAGGTTGAGACTGGCAGAGAAAATACATTTGAAAAAAAAGATGCAGAATACCTACACCATGAATGGCTTTTATTATAGAAAGTGTCTTTTGCTCTAAAGGCAGATTTTGTGCCATGGAACCCCAATTCATTGAAATCTACTGTTGATTCTGCATGACTGCACCCCACCCTGAATGCAGACATCTTACAGACATTTGGACAGGCATTTACCTCACTGTTAGATTAGCTTCAAGATTTGTTTCGGCACAACAGCAACCCCAAAAACGGAGGAAAAAAAACTCAATGGCATGATATAATATTTGCACTGGTGAAATATGAGTTTCTATTTATGAACAGTTACAGCAGGGAGGCCAGGGGGCCCATCCAGCCTGTATGCTAATAGCCGATTGACCTGAGGAGTTTCTTGAAAGAAGCCAGGATAACAGCCAACGTGGCTGGGTAGTTACGGAGCCTGACTTGTCTCAACCCTTATCATAAACATTCATTTTCAGGAGAGCTGCATGAAAAAAATGACTTGATCATTAGACATACAGGGAGGAAGTAAAAATGACTGCTGGCCGTATATATAGTACATTTGAGGCTACGTTCAATATTGAACACAGCTCAGTGTCACTTCATGAGAACGCTGTCTTCAATTGGGTTGTAATGCTAAAGCTGGATTTTGCTGAGCGCAGGGAGTCTTTCAGGACTTCATGCCTGTAAGTGAGAAGCAGCAGGTAACAAAGTCGAAAAACCAGGTCGGCATTCCAGTCAGGTTCCAGTTCATTCGCATGCCCTTGAGCAAAGCAAGATCTAGCACTCCACCGGTTTAACACTTCAAAAGCTTTCCCTGTTGTGCTATCCGTGCGGCCCCAGCCTCCTTCACTGCAAAACTGCTGAGGTTACTGCGCAGGAGACGATAAGAAGAAAAAATGACGCCTTTTCTTCAGCCCTAAGGACAGTGGGACAGACACCCTGTTATTAATGCATTTGCAGCTGACTGCATTCAGCCGATTGCAGCTGATTGCAGTTTTCCGAAAGGAGCGCCTTATCTCTGCCTCTCATTCCGCTGCGCTCTGCGTGACACATTCCTGGGGCGTGTCGGTTCATGTCTCGGAGTCAACAGGGCATGTATTATTGAGAGCCACAGAGGAGAGAGAGAGGGGTGATGAATTCACAAGGTGCTGGGCTGGCGGATTTTTAAATGACTCTGTCATAGTTATTGAGCACAGCAAAGAAGCAAGCCTTAGTTTCAAGGGACCTGTGATACAATGCTGTGCACCTGTAATGTTAAAGGAATGTTTTCCAGAGCTCTGATTAGATGCATCAAGGGTCTGAATATTGTGGGCCTGTTGCTTACCTGTCTTCTTCAAGAGCATTCCTTCTCATCTACTGGAGGAGACTTTTGCCATTTTCTATAATTTCTTTCTAGCTGGGACCTTGATGGCAAGCTGTGTGGTTTTCAGTTCGTTTTTTGGCTGAGTGCTCAGGGCTTTATGTTCATGCTGCACAGGTAGAAGAGAGAAATGCTTCTCTATGCTTTTGGTGAAAGCAGCAGGTTTCATAAACACTGACTTCCTGCCACTTTACCTTTGATGAGCCACTTCGGTAACTACGGTGGGGGCTGGAAATGAGACTCCGTACAGCTACAAAGCTCTAAAGAGCTGCTCGCTATCAAACGTGTCATCACCAAGTGCTGGATATTTCAGGCTTGTTAACTCGATTCATGTACAGTAAATCTGTGTGGATACAGATATGTAAATCCCACACTGCCAGATTACACAAGTTTATCCTGCTGATAAAACTGAATCAAACTGCTGTGCAACAAGAAGATGAGTTTTGATTCTAGTAGCAAGGAAAATATTTAGCATGAAAAGCTCCTGGCCACATTTCATAAAAAAAAATAGGAGCACAAAAACGGCTACTTAAAACCCAGACCACATTGTTACCACTTATGTGAGGGGATTATATTTTCTTCTTTTATAGGCACTACAAATCTGTCTTAAAATTCAATATAAACTATCTCAGTTTGTCAAAAGGTCCTTTATCCTGTTTTTTTTTTTAAGTCGGTTACTTGACCTTGAGTTTTACTCTTGGGGATTCAGCTTGGCTTCACCTGTGCAAAACTACAAAGAAGCCATCATTCAGGAAGGCCCAAGAGCATAAACAGGACGCCCCAGGTACACTGGAAGAGTACCAAGCTCAGACAGGGAACAGAGAGGCTTGTTCATACAGGGAGAGTGGAGTGGCACTGATCTGTGTCTTGATGAAACAGTACTACAAATGCTAAATGCCTCTCTCTCGGCCTACAGGACTTTGCTGACAGCCACCCTATTTGCCATACACTCAAGCTCATATGCTAACGACCGTCACGGGAACTAGTATTTCTGTACAGGTATCAGAACCTCCGCGTCCCCCCCTCTGTGTTTAACCTTGTCTGTACCGTATCTGGAAGGCAGACAGCAGCACACTGTCTCTCAGAGGCACCAGAGAGTTATTTGTGGTGTCTGGGGAGCTGTCGTCCAACAAAGAGATTCTGTCTTTTCTTTCCCTAATTGCCTTTATTTAGGGAGGATCAGCTTAGAGATACCGTGGAGCCCCTGAAAAGCTACTTTCACACACTGCCGACGTTAAACTGTGAAGGGGAGCTCACCCGCTATATCAATGTTACAGGTGCAGACTCAGCTGCTAGAGAGAGACCAGTGCCTGGTCCGCATCACGTGAATGAAAACTGCATCCGATTCCCACTTGTTTTGGAATTTAGGATTCTGTCCTAATTCTTGTTAGAAGGACTGAGCCTTTCTGAACCTGAGTGAAGACGATCCACCCAGGTATTATCCAGAGAAGCTCTTTTTCAACAATGTTACAATCATCTCTTTGTTATTACACACCCATCAATTAGGGACATTTGGCGAAGACGAAAACCTGCACACTCGCAGGTGTGTGTCACAGCACCAATCGCAGGCTGCACTTTTCACCTATAAAGCCACCACGAACTGGGCTGCCTGCACTGTGGTGGTGCAATGGTGCGACTCCTCCCAGTGCACAGCTGGTCAAGGCTAGCTGGTGTAATTACACAGGTTCAAAACAGTGACAGTCGGTTCATAGGGCCCAGGCTGGGCACAAGGAAAGTGTTTTTACTGGTGAGACTAGACAAGCTACAGTATATCAAGGTTACAGGTGTGGACTCAGCTGCTAGAGAGAGACAAAAGAGACAGAACCCATTAAAAACTGTACATCACACATATCCTAGCTACTCGGTACTGGCTTCCAGTTAAAGTACATACAGAAACCAAAAAACTGTTACCAGAGGTGATGTCTTGGTCAGTCTACATGTGGTCAGCACTAACTTAATTTATCTGTATCCTTTGCTATATGTTAGGGCTCTGCTGAGCTGGAACTTTCTACCTTGCTGTATATGAATCTCAAGAGCTTCTCAGACCAGTTCTGTGCTTATTTAAGGCTCACACTTACCAATTAGCTTTTGATTTTTGACCGATTCAGTAGTTACGTAACTGTGGGGCTTAATGGCCTGTAGCCAAATCCATTGTCCTTCAGTTGTACCTTAAGTGCTCCACCAGCCCAGGCATGTTGCATACAGAGGTCTCGTTATTCTCGGTCCACCTGAATGTACTTGTTTCCTTTTCTCAAGGTTGGAGAAAGGTGACGACTGAAAGGCTTTGCAGGCACATGGGCCTCAAGGCCCAGCCACACTCCCGTTTGGGCTGACAGGAAGCAAGCATGTCCATAATCAACATCTCCAGTGGTGTGGCTATTTCTACACACCTAAACAGAGAAGCCCCCCGAAAGAAGCACACAATACAAGTTGCTGCCTGACTCGATCGTGGCTAAGATAACCAGTGAAACGTATTTTGACTAACACACCTTGGCGTTGAGCACCAGGTGCCTGCCAACACCAACTAAAAGTAATGCTTAAAAGTTTCCCTCACCCATGACTTAAAACACTCCCTTCTTTTTATGTTCTCTGTGAAGTGCTTTCCCTGCGCTGGCAGAGTGATTGTTTTTTCCCCTCGGGACAGTGAATTAGGCCTGTGGCATTCCCTGCCCTTTCTGCAATCACTTCCCCAGCCACATCTGGCAATGTGGCTGGGGAAATGGCTGAGGCCTGAAACAACTTCTTGTTTTTGCACCTCACACTCTTAACTGACGGAAGGCAAGCGCTTACTGTGCCCTCCCTTAAAAGAGCAAGACCACACAGGTCACACCAGACTTACCAGAGTGCACTGACGGCACTGTAAACCAAGGGTAAACTTGGTTTTAATCATCTTCTAAACATCAGATGTGCAGTGAGACCATTCCTACCAGTTATTTTAAATCCTCTGTGTTAATATGTACGTACTGTAGCTTGAGGCATGTACTATGGAGTAATTTTGCCCAGATTCTGAGATTACACAGATTGCTCCCGTATTACGCAGGGAGACTGTATACCTGCAGACAAGCACCCCCACCCTCAGAGAGAGCTCCACGGTGCTGTGGAGGAGAGTTCACATTGCTGCAGGGGAGGACCCTGGCCAATGAAAGGTGCTCAAGAAAGGCTTTTGACACGGGAAGCCACTGACCCCCTGTCCAAAAACTCTGGGAGTCAAATTCAGTTGCCAGGTACTAAAGGCATCATTTTGAGAGGGGTCAAAAACAGCATTTTTTAAAACTTTTTCCAGTGTTTAGACTCTGCTCAATTTTCATGGTTGAGCATTTGAGTGCTCACAATTTTTTTAAAGGCAAAGTACCTGTTGTTTTGCCATTCTTGAATAAAAATAACATTGTCTGTTTGGTCATACAGTACACATGGGGTCTGGAACCTCGTAAAGCGTACTGTACCCCAGATAGTGTCTGTGGAGACCAGTCAGTGACCCAGGGTCAAACACAAAACATCTCTACCCTGGAGCTCCACCTGGGCCACTCTGAAGTCTGCAAAGAAACTTATCAAGCATGAAGATCTCGAAAAGCAGAGGGAGCATTACAGGGCTTCCTAGAAGACACTAAAGCCTGAAATGTTTAGGAATGCTTACCACAGATAACCCACAGGGTATTTCATTTCAACTTTGCTTAAGCTTTCCCTGGTCTGTATCATGCTTTAGCACTCGGTTAGTGTATTTCACCAATGTTGTGCCATGATTCCTCTGCGCTGTACTTCAGTTTTAACCTTGACATACTGTACTATACAATAACCTATCGGCTTGTTGATGACCTCCCTGAGCTTCAGAACCACAGATCTGGTCTTGCTAATGCTTTCCTGTGCTAACAGCAGATGGTAGGTGGGTGTGTAGCTCCAGAGCGAAATTAAATTAAAATGTGCATCTTAGAAAAAGAGCCATTTAAAGGCTTTGCATTGTAAGTTAAAAGCAGCTTATTTTCCTATCAGTTGTGTATCCATTGCTATAGTAACAGTGGGGTAGGTAACTGAACACTAAACTGAACCAACGAGCCAGGAAGAGTGTCTGATAAGGCTCCCTTTGTACTGCTGTGCATTGTAAGTTTTTTTTTAAGTCAGCAAAGGACTTATTCTGTGACCTTAATTATACTGTAGCAAATGACTTAGCTGGAAGCTCCTAAAAGTTTCCTTTGATCCATCAAGAAATGAGACTCAAGGGAAAGTTGTTTCTACTTTAAACATACCAAGCAGGTTAGCCATATTGTTGCCGTCGTTTTGTTTTTGCTGCTATTTAAGAAAAGTATAACTCGAGGAACATTTTCCACTCTTCTGGGAAAGGCATGCAGTTACTCGTGACTGGACAAGCTCTGTCAACACCACAGGCCACAGATACTGACTAGGGCTGGCTGGGGTTCCAGTACACCTTTCTGAACTGGGATTCTACAGGAAGTCTGCTGCCTGCACCTGGAAACCGCTTCTGTCAGGGCCTTCCCAGACGCACAAAGCTTTTCAAATATACTGTGCAGGATGAAGTCTAAAGACATTGGTTTTTAGACATTTTTAAAGTAAGCAATTTTTAAAGCTCTGTTCTCTGTAGGAATAACTGCCAATAACTGTTGATTCCAAAACTGGGTGGGTATAAAAGAGGAAAGGTCTGCCATTCCAAATTTCTGAGGAAAAAGAAAGAAAAATATGCATTAATGGCGGTCGACCCTCCACAGCCAAATATTTTCGACCACCTTTGCCATCTCTTCAGGAAGGGAATTTCCCCTGACGGATTCCAGGGAATGCAGGCTGCTGACCTCTTTACTCCCCCCTGGAGCCGGGTCGCTGTGTGCGCCAAGCTCCCGGATTCCCCACAAGGAACTCTTGGCAGGTCTGGAGCAGGGAAGAGGGAGGGGAGAGGCACCGCCTACTGGAATGCAGTTCTGGCTCTGCATCCTCTTGCAACATCTCATTGCTCATCGCTGCACAACTGCAGATATCCGAGGTCCTCTAGATAAGAGCAACACACAGAGAATGCTTTAGCCTGCTGGTCCCCACTCCTGGTCCTGGAATTGGCACCGTAGAGCTGATTCAGGGTGTAAAGAGCCCATCTGGACTGAAAACCTGCAGAAAAGCCACTCACCCAGGAGCGACTGGGGACCACAGACCCTCCCGTAACTGCTTCAGTTGTGTCTCCCTGCAACATAGTCCTGATCAAAACTCAAGCCACGTCAACGTAAGATGCTTTCGCAAAACAGCAAGGCCCCTGCCGAGCCTGGGCACCTATTCACTCTTCTGCTTTTATCTTATGGTTTTTCTTGCTGGGGTCAGGATTCAGATCAAGGAGCCCAAGGAAGAAGACATCCTGCGTGCTTTTCCTTTTAAAATATCACAGCTGTACTCCTGAAGTGTCTGCAAACATCAAACGCAGAGGACCCTGTTCTCAATCCCATAGCACGAGAAATCTTTAATTTAAAGTGGCTCTTGTATATGTGGACTGTGGGTTCCTTTTCTTAAATACACAAAGCTGAAGTTCAGAATAAATATAGAAAAAAAATCAATGCAATTGGTTTAATTAACACCCGCCTGGACAATGTCACAGGTTAGTTAGCCCCCAGCCTGCCTTACACCTTTTGAACCCAGCGGTTCAGTGCAGCTGAAGGCAGCAACAGCACTGTGGGCCTCGTTAATTGCCACAGCCCAGCCAGTAGTTTGTTTCTGTCTTGTCAGTTTAAGATCAGTGCACTTGATGCTTAATCAAGCTCTGATTCTAGTGTGCTGGCAGCATTTCAAACCAGAAGAATAATATACTCCTCCAGCGTATATTTCTCACAGAAAAAAAACAACAAAAGTGTACAAAATCACTCGGTTCCTGGGCTCCTGCTGAAGTCAGTGCTTCCCCGTCCAGGGCCTGGTGATCTCTGACCCAAGCCCATACTTGTCTGTGAAAATGAAAATCATGTTCTTCAGGTTACAGAGATTCTCTGCATTTTCTGAGAAATTCCTCGGAATAAGTGAAATCAGTTTCCGTATAAATCGGCGTGCATTGTATCATTACTGTAAACAATGGAGCTATGTACTATGAAATCTGAAAGTCTGCCCTTTAAAGTGAAATCCTACTGCTAGCCAAGTGAGTAGTTTAGATTTGCACAATGTTGTAGTGTTTCATAGCCGTTCAGGGACGCCAAATATGTAATCATAGTGGCTCTCTGAAGGCACCAGTTCTGTAGGGTTTGGGCATTTACTGAGACAATTATTAATTGTAGCAGTAAATCACAAAATTGATTCTTTTGATGGCTTTAGAATCCAACCATGCGACATAACTCAAACAACGCACACACACAGGTACTAATACACGAGGATACATTTATTAATACATAGAATATGCATGTAAACCTAACAGATCTTATCGAGAGGGTTATCAGAATACAAAAGGTATATATTCAATCAGTTACGAAGTGTTACACATCAAGAGGACATACGTTCAGTATATCATTCATTAAGACCGTTTCGTAAATGAACTTGGTTATAACTTCTACATTAGATACTCAAAACAAGTACATAACTCTTAGGAATTAAATTGATATCAACTGGTTGGGATAACAATTGAATTCTCGAGCTGTAATGCATTGAAGTTGAATACTCATCCAATTTCTGGGGATTCAGATCTCCTGCAGGCACAAACAATCAGCTGCAGGCTTGTTGCTGTCCAATCCGCGCTCTCTGGCTCCGTGCCAGGCTGTGCTGTGCGGCTTGCGACGGTGCGCTGCTGATGCTCACTGACCGGCTAGTTAGTGTTGGCTTTAACTAGCAAAGTTTGTGCACAGGAGAAAAGATGACTGTGGATCCCAGCAAGTCAGGAAGAGGACCGGTTCGTTCCTGATGAAGAGCTAGTTCTGAATAGTGATTCAGCTGTCCACAGTTCTGACCTGTCCACGAGGCCTGCTGCTGGTTACTCTCTGGCAACCTCCACTCTAGACTCTTAGAACAAAGGAAAGTTCTGGCACTCGGACACACTGGCCGTTCCGTGGTTGTCCGGGCTGAGTCTCGGGATGGTCAGGAGGCGCGCTGCGAGAATGTCCTGCCCTTGGGAGCCTTCTGCTCCTGGGCCGTCCTGCCCTGGAATTCTCCTTTGAATTCCCTTTAGAACAGTCCACAGAATCCTCTCCAGAATCTTACTGAATCTCCCGAATCTGAATCTTGTTGAATCTGAATCTCCAGGCCTGTGTTGCCTGTTTTTACCTGGAGGAACTTCAGCTCGTTGATTGGCTGAAAGTTCCATGGGCATCAGAGTCCCACGTGGGTTACTCAGCCCTACCAGTCCCTGATTGGTTGATCAAGGTGAGATATGAGTCACTTAGTCCTGACACTTAGTAATGCAGTCCAGATGTCCATCCGGCACTCCCTAGACTGATAGGCGCCAGTGGATGACCATTGATCATGATAGCCAGACTTAGCTAAGTGCATCCCCCTTTGGGAGCTGTCCTAGGAAACCTTAAATCACCCTGCACTAATGGTCTCTCTGTGGCTGCACCACAGAGATGAACAGAGAAATGGGGCCTCATTTGGGAAGCTCAGAAACACTTAATTCTGCCTTATTATTAAGCCTCGCCGCTACATATCCCCCCTTTTTGAAGGTCACGAGGTCCTGAGGCGTTGTTGCCTTCAAAACAAAACAGAGTTAAGTGATGTCCCTTGCCATTAGAACATTAACCTTAAATGTCCACATTACTCCTCGAGAATTCATACCGGAACCAGCATTGGATACAAACAGGATGAATAACATCTGGAGTATGTATAAACACGGTAGGAGACATTATCTAAGTCTAGGAATTACACATCAGGAAGCTCACTGTCAATATCTGATACCTCTGTAGTAGATATTTGGGGAGAAGTCACTTCCTTTCTTTTGACATGCTACCTTTGACTCATTCATGCTACCCGGAGTACATCTTGATGTGAGAGTACATCATTCAGAGTACACTGTCAGTTAAATGTGGTGTGTTGACCAGCCATTTACGTCCCACCTGCTCTTCATGGGGTTCATTAACCTCCCTCTGCCCATTAGTAGCTTTACACCCTTCATTGGTGAATCGTTTAGACACAGCCAATGGATAGCTTTGGTAGCCATACCCATCTCAAGATTTGGAACCGAATTCAATCTTGGATTGCCTTCTGGGTGAACTATGAGCGATGGGGTTAATGTCACACACTCCTCTACTGAGAAGAGTGGAATCAAGTGGGTTGGGATTTGTGCCGTGATTAGACTGGCTACAGTGGCACTAAACTCCCTTAACAGGTCTTGTGTCAACATTCTGGCCTGTTGCACACAAGCATAAACCCACTGTATAACACCAACAATCATGTCCACTGGTTGGGGAATAAGGTTTAACCCTGTTGCATAGGAAGTTGCCTGTAGGATTTTCCCTAAGCTTTCCAACTTTTGCTGCTGTTGATACAGTCTGTCACTACCTTCTGGCCTCTCTGACACCTGCCTTCTTGGGGCAGTCAGGGTGAGAGTGCCAGTAGCACACAAACCTACCAAAAAGAGCAAATGCACAACAGTGGTGGCAGCAATCAGTCCTCCCAAAAGTCTTTTAGGGTGGCTGATCCCAGTCATCTCCTTCTGAGTGACTGTTGCCTTTCTAAGCTGGTGCAGCGTGTACATGGTGTCTTTCTCAGTATGCCATGTGGCATCTTGGGCACCAACATCCTGGAAATCTGGGGAGATCTGACGCAGCTGCTGATGCTGCTCCTCCATTTCCAGGGCATCTGCTTTTTCGATTTGTTCATGCCTGTGCTCTAGGAACCCTGCAGGGGGTGGTGCAGCGGTGGAGCATGCCTGACCCTCGGCTGAGTGGTCATCTGGAGCACCTGAGTGATCTGGGATTGTTATCCCATTCTCACTGTTCCGGTCCACCGTGCACACTTCCTGATTGAGGAATCCCTCTATCGGCATGTTTACAATCGTTCGCTGGGCGTGGGTGTAGGACACCTGCTCGCTCCCCCCTTCCCTCGCTAGGGGTTCAGGGAGCTGCCCCAGCACTGGGATAGCTAGTTCACTGTCTTCGAACTCACTATCACCCACCAGGCCCATGTCAGTACAGGCGGGGATTCTGACACCCCTCTTTGCGATGTCCTGCACTGGCAGGCGGGTGACTTGACCATCCAGCTCCAGTCTGGGTGAACCACTGTTGGTCAGACTCAGACTGACAGACTGAGCTGGTGGCTGTAAGAAAACTGGCTCGGCTTTCATTCCCTGTCCCTTCTGGGGGACTGGGTGTGTTGGAAACCCTGCCGTTGAGGCAGGAACAATCAGGTCAGTCTCACTCACTACCTGGTAGTTGTGAGAAATAATGTTACCTGACTGCAGGTTCCCTGGGTCACAGCAGAGGGAATCGGCATCTGGGATCAGGTGTGTCCACAGCGCAGTAGTCTCAGCGTCCAGCTGGACCTCCTGTCTAACCTGTGAATGTTGCACCAGGGGCACCTGGCGGTGGCCCCATGACAGCTGCTCAAGCAGATCCTCACTGATAGAGGACCTCTCAGGGCTAAGGGTGAGGGCTACATCACCAACCTGCTCTCCTGTCATCTGGATCCCTTCCACCACTGCAGGGTGGTGGTCCTGACCCCTCTTGGGTGCCAGGGTGCACAGGGAAAGCTCCTTTTCATCGCCAGGTGGGGAGATCTGCTCCTCTTTAGGGATGTAAAAGGGGTGTGCTTTACCTGGTGGATCAGGCGGCTGCTTGGAGCACCGCTCCTGTGGCATGGAGGCTGTTGTGACCTTGGCCAGGGCACGACTTCCCTGTATATCTGGGAAACAAGATAATATTTTTATTTCTTGTCCAGAGGGAACAGAAGGAATCTCCGCATAGGCTTCTGTGTTCGGTGGGCACTGTGTGAGCACAGTCTGCCTCTTGGCCCCCCTTTCCTTCTGTACAGAAGGCTTAGGAGCCTTGACCTGTTTCCACACTTTGCCTTTCTGGTGATCCACCAAAGGTTCCTCTCTGAGTCGCATGCCCTTTTCTTTTTCTACCCGTTTGAGCTTGCCGTGTGACATCAAACACCTTTCAACCTCAGTGTCAATCAGTGTCTCACTGGGTAAGACATCTCCCATGGCAGCCTTGAGGTAAAAGCTTCCTGCTTTTCCTCTGTGTTTTACTGCCTGCTCTGTGACTTCAGGGGTGGAGTCAGCACTCGCTTGGGAGTGGCCGACCTCATCCAGGCAGGAACCCTTCCGCTCAATCAGATAGACTGAGGGAGTGGGAGGGGGCGGGTCTCCGCCTCCTCCAGTGGAGAGTATCAGCTCATTCACGCTTCCGGCAGCCTTGGGGAGCGGTTGTTCCTGTCCTAATAAAGCTTGTTCAAGCCTGGCCAGGCGGGTGGCTACTGAATCCTTTTGTTCAGCCTTTTCTAGCCCTTTCCCTCCCCCGGTGTTCTCATGGCACTTAGGACGCTGGGTGCGGTCCTGTGTGCCTGCTTTGGAACGGGGCTTAGCCAGCTCAGGAGCCTGTGCTCCTTCGAGCAGGAGGGAATTAACCCTGCTGGCTCTGACGGCGAACACGGTCGCTTTAGCAGCTTTTTGCTCAGAGCGACTTTGGACATCATACTCCCAGGCTTTCTGCACTAATCTCTTAATATCAGTCACTTTCATTGTCTGTGCATCTGTATGCATTAAGATCATCTTTCTGACTGATGGGTGGAGATTCGCAATGAATAAACCCTTGAAATGTGTGTTCTCTTCGCAACCCTCATCATTTCGCCCTGCAAAATAAGTTCGTCTAAGTCTCTCGTAATATTCGCGAGGGGACTCTGCTCTCTCGTGCTTAATGTTAAGGGCGGCGGCTATCGCGGCAGTCGGGTCAATAAACGCACTGTATTCTTCGATAAGTGCTTGACATAGCTGCTCAAAGTCATTACAGACTTCTTTCATCTGCCTAGCCATCCACTCATGTACAGCTCCGCTGGTAGTTTTCCTGACCAGAAACACTTTCTCCTGTTCTGTGGCGTTTGGCAGGAACTGCAGGTTATACCTGAGGTCTTGAATATAACTCTCGATATTATTCTCTGACACTGCGGGGTCAAATCTCTCTATGTCCTTCGCTAGCTCTCTCAGAGAATGGAGATTTATTCTTCTAGCTTCTCCGCTGACGGAGATATGGAAGAGATCGTGGTCAGACTTGTCGCTGCTAGAGAGAGTGCTTAATAGCGACTCGAATTCAGACCTTTTAGCAACCATCGTTAAACTTAAAGAGTATTACTTTTAAGCACGAAATCACAGTTTTACCACAGAAAACCACAAGATCAAGTATGCAATCAACCCTGTAGATCGCAAAAGATCACAAAACACTCAAGCACTGCTTAAAGAGCAAGGGGAACTTTTTCTTTCGGCTTTCAGCACACTGTATTATCGTGTATGAAACCCGCGGCGTTTTATATGAATTATTCCGCTTGGTTGATTCATTTCAGTCTTGCCACGCCCACCCAGGGACGCCATAAATGTAGTGTTTCATAGCCGTTCAGGGACGCCAAATATGTAATCATAGTGGCTCTCTGAAGGCACCAGTTCTGTAGGGTTTGGGCATTTACTGAGACAATTATTAATTGTAGCAGTAAATCACAAAATTGATTCTTTTGATGGCTTTAGAATCCAACCATGCGACATAACTCAAACAACGCACACACACAGGTACTAATACACGAGGATACATTTATTAATACATAGAATATGCATGTAAACCTAACAGATCTTATCGAGAGGGTTATCAGAATACAAAAGGTATATATTCAATCAGTTACGAAGTGTTACACATCAAGAGGACATACGTTCAGTATATCATTCATTAAGACCGTTTCGTAAATGAACTTGGTTATAACTTCTACATTAGATACTCAAAACAAGTACATAACTCTTAGGAATTAAATTGATATCAACTGGTTGGGATAACAATTGAATTCTCGAGCTGTAATGCATTGAAGTTGAATACTCATCCAATTTCTGGGGATTCAGATCTCCTGCAGGCACAAACAATCAGCTGCAGGCTTGTTGCTGTCCAATCCGCGCTCTCTGGCTCCGTGCCAGGCTGTGCTGTGCGGCTTGCGACGGTGCGCTGCTGATGCTCACTGACCGGCTAGTTAGTGTTGGCTTTAACTAGCAAAGTTTGTGCACAGGAGAAAAGATGACTGTGGATCCCAGCAAGTCAGGAAGAGGACCGGTTCGTTCCTGATGAAGAGCTAGTTCTGAATAGTGATTCAGCTGTCCACAGTTCTGACCTGTCCACGAGGCCTGCTGCTGGTTACTCTCTGGCAACCTCCACTCTAGACTCTTAGAACAAAGGAAAGTTCTGGCACTCGGACACACTGGCCGTTCCGTGGTTGTCCGGGCTGAGTCTCGGGATGGTCAGGAGGCGCGCTGCGAGAATGTCCTGCCCTTGGGAGCCTTCTGCTCCTGGGCCGTCCTGCCCTGGAATTCTCCTTTGAATTCCCTTTAGAACAGTCCACAGAATCCTCTCCAGAATCTTACTGAATCTCCCGAATCTGAATCTTGTTGAATCTGAATCTCCAGGCCTGTGTTGCCTGTTTTTACCTGGAGGAACTTCAGCTCGTTGATTGGCTGAAAGTTCCATGGGCATCAGAGTCCCACGTGGGTTACTCAGCCCTACCAGTCCCTGATTGGTTGATCAAGGTGAGATATGAGTCACTTAGTCCTGACACTTAGTAATGCAGTCCAGATGTCCATCCGGCACTCCCTAGACTGATAGGCGCCAGTGGATGACCATTGATCATGATAGCCAGACTTAGCTAAGTGCATCCCCCTTTGGGAGCTGTCCTAGGAAACCTTAAATCACCCTGCACTAATGGTCTCTCTGTGGCTGCACCACAGAGATGAACAGAGAAATGGGGCCTCATTTGGGAAGCTCAGAAACACTTAATTCTGCCTTATTATTAAGCCTCGCCGCTACAATGTAATACAGTAGAATCCTTGCACCTAAAATATAGTACATTTTGGGCTTTTGTAAAAGCATCAGACATCACATGCAAAGCTCACAAACTAAGTGTTTAAAGACCCCACACTCCCAGGAAAGAGGGGGGGGGGGCACCTGCCTGGGTCCCCCTCCTATGACAGAGCTGGGTGTGGGATCTTTCTGGGGTCACCCCAACTGTGCTGACCGGCTCGCTCTTCTGCCTTACAGGACCACCATGGACGAGGCGGAGAAGTACCAGCAGAGGCTGCAGGCCATCGCGGTGAGTCGGGGGGACGCTGGCCGCAGCGATCCTGGCTTTGTGTTAGTCTGGGGGTCCTGAATGGAGCTGACAAGGGAGCAAAAGCTCACTTCCAAGCAAAAACAAGCTGTGTATTAATTAAATAAGCTCCCACTGAAATATGCAAGACTTTCCAGTGTAGATATTACAGTGACGCCCTTCAAAGAGGGCATAACTGGATTGCAGTTACTAGAAACATGATATAATGATAAACTACAACTGCTATTTGTTTTTTTGAAAGCATTACTCAATGGAGTAGCCCAGTGGTTAACATTGCTGCCTTGCAGTACTGGGGCCCTGGGTTCAATTCCAGACCTGGGGTGCTATCTGTGTGGAGTTTGCATGTCCCCCTCATGTTCGCTTGGATTTCCTCCAACTGTTCAAAGATAGGCTGGCAGGTTAATGGGCCCTGGTGTGAGTGTGTCTGTATTTTTTTGTCCTGTGATGGACTGGCATCGGGTCCAGGGTGTATCCTGCCTATGGCACTGAGAAATTGTAACATACATATAAAACATTTACTGGTTCCTTCAGACGAGTGTTTTTGCCAAACCTACAACAGAGGCAAGCAATTTCAAATCCTTGAAACAGCCAGGTCACCATTTCCTGTGTCCAAATAGACCTTCTGATCTGTATTCACCACCAGACTTCATTGATAATGTCACCTAAAGCAGGGTTCTCTGCCCTGTTCCTGGATGGATATTGTAGTTTCTGGTCTTCATTCCAGCTGAGCTCTTAATCACTGAGGGCAATTGATCACTTTAATTAAATGGATGCCTTTTTCTCAAACGACATTCAAATGAGCAGCGGTGATTTTTGCCAACTCTGCACTGTCTCCTGGTTTTCCAAGCCTCTGTGGAGCTATACTTCTTGTTGTGAGATTTGCTTGCAGGTGCAGGGAGGTTCACATACAATACGTGTAAAATGTTTTTAGTGAAGAAATAGTTTAAAAAGGTCTAATCAAAGAAGCCCAGTGGTTTAATTAAAGGAACTAATTAGTCTTGGTGATTATGCTCAGTGAGAATGAAAATCAGAAGCTTCAGGAGTCCTCCAGAGCCGGGGTTGAGATCAACATACTGAAGTGGGGTTAACCTAGACCAAGTCCGTTAACGTCACCATGACAGCAGATCCCAGTGTCCACTAAGGGAAACCCCATTTACTACAGCGCTTGCAGTTTGCCAGGCAGGGAAGTCTGGTTTCAAACGGAGCAGAGGCAGACGAACAGGGCAGCCCTCCCCACGGTGTGCAGTCTCTCAAGCGCAAACTGATCCCCCTCCACTCCCTCCTGCTGCCTCTGGTAACTAAATTATTCAGGACCCCCGCGTGCTTCCTGCGCATCAGCGGCCTGTTCGCCGCAGTAAACCAACACTGCTGCGGACCCCTGGCACGCTCACTCTCCCCGTCACGGCTCCCAAAAACATCCACTCCGACCGGCCTTCAAGGCGCCGAGAAACCCGAAACGTCCTCCCTGCACGTCAGCTGGCTCGTGCGACCAAACCAGCTCGAGAGCGCGGTCATCCTGACTCTTACTGTCGGGAATAGGGAAGAGGGAATAGGTCAGACTCACACGCCACACGACACACGACCAGCACATCACCGCTGGCGACCACTCGCCTGCTGACAGGTTGGCCTACGCCACACCACTCCGTCACCTAAAACTGAAGAGAGTCCCAAGAACAAAGACTCCCGCAGTGTTCAGAATCATTTTCCGACACTGAGAAGTCTAAAAGGAGAACAGGTCACTAGGTTGACGCTTAATAATAATAAACTTTATTTTATATAGCGCTTTTAAAGGTGGCTTCTCAAAGCGCTTTACAGAATGACAACAGCAACAATTAAAAATAAACAATAAAAAATACACAAGATAAACACGGTGAGAATATGCAGAAGAGACAGTAGATGGTGGTACTAAATACAGTAGGAGCAGAGGGGTGAAGAATGGAACCAGTTAAGGAAAGGCTCTTCTAAGGAAGAAGGTTTTGAGTCTGGATTTGAAGGAGTTTACAGAAGGTAAATGATATCCGATATCCTTGGGGAGAGAGTTCCAGAGCTTAAGGATATAACAGGAGAAGACCCTGTCACCCATAGAGTGTAGATGGGCTTGGGGGACACATAGGGGACCAGAATTAGAAGAGCGAAGGTTGTGAGGTGGGGAGTAGGGCCATAATAGCTCAGACAGGAACTGAGGTGCCAAGCCATGCAGAGTCTTATGGGTGAGCATGAGGGTTTTGAAGTAAACATGAAACTTGACAGGAAGCCAGTGCAAGGACTCCAGGATAGGGGTAATGTGATCACTTGCACTAGACCTGGTCAGGATTCTGGCTGCCAAATTTTGAACATACTGGAGTTTGTTCAACATGGATTTACATACGGAGCAGAGCATTACAGTAGTCAATTCGAGAGAACACAAATGTGTTGAACAGCTTTTCAGCCACAGTGAGTGGTAACATAGGGCGTAGTCTAACGATATTTCTGAGGTGAAAGAAAGATGTTTTAACAATATGCTGCACATGTGGGTCGAATGTTAAGCCTGAATCGAATATCACCCCAAGGTTTTTCAATTTAGAGTGAAGCTCAAGTACAGTATCATCCATAGACAGGGTTACAGGATTGGCTTTCCAACATTGAAGGGGGGAGCCAATCAGCATGACTTCAGTCTTGTCAGTTAAGATGAGGGAAATTTTGAGTCATCCAAGTTTTTATGTCAGAGATGCAATTCGACAGAATAGAGACAGAGTCAGGTTTAATGCCGCAGCGCCGTGGATGGGCAAATGGAGATGCGGGGTCTGTCCTGGGGATGGAAAGCAGTTGCGTGGTGGAATCTGAGCCTTTCATGATGGTTATTCCTCCCCCCCCCATTTCAGGAGAAGAGGCGCATCCAGGAAGAGCAGGAGCGAGCGCGGCGGGAGATGGAGGAGGAGAAACTGCGGCTGCAGCAGATGAAGGTACCGAGCGTGCCCTCGGCGAGGCGGTCTTCCGTGAAGGGTCCGCAGACAGCCCGCCCCTCTTCCTGCAGAGCAGCGGTCTTCGCTCCTGCTCCTGGAGGGCCACTGTTTCTCCTGCTTGTTTCTGGACTCTCACTTGATCTGTATAATAGGCTCCTTATAAAACCCGGTGCACTGACTGAGACTCTCCAGGACCGGGAATGAATAGCGTCGGCAAACACGATGCAGGGAAGAGGCTGGCACAGGAGGGCTGCCTGGCCCGGCCTTTCGGCCTAACACAGACACGCTTGTGGTAGACGTACTGTACTTTGTGAAAAGTGGTTGATTTCCACAATATGAGCAAGCGCTCATTTTAACAAGACGGGGCACTCGATAAATGCAAGCAGCATATGACAGCAGCAGCAAGATGTAAACGATGGTCTCTGCATTGGTCCTCAAGACTTCCCGGGTTTTACAAAACAATGCCTGGACCACCTCCTCTTTGTCACCAACCTCCGCTATCAGTACTTCACAAGAATTCAAGGCCAAACCTTCAATCTGATGCAAAAAACACAAATTCAGTTGATTAAAAAAGTATCTGTATTGGGAACAGCCTTAGCACACCATGGACTTCATTTATCAGGCATTTATCATCAGGGTTTTATGTTCAACTACGTCAAAGGTTTATAAGCTGTTCTGGAGGCGATCACACTCTATGGTGCATCTGTGGTGAGAAACCAAGCTGGTCTTTTTAACAGCAAGACTGTTTCTTTTGCTTTACTACTGCATCATGCCCCTGACCAGAAGAGTCCCATCCTCTGCCCGGTTCTCACAATTCTTTTTTCTACCCACAGTTCATTTTACGGACCGGTTTGTTTACCCGAACACTTCAGTCTTCTGCTCTCCCATTGTTCCAAGACTGGCGTTCCCTTTTCCTGAATGAAGTGAACCAAGCGAGCCAAGAAGTGAATTCATTTTTTCGTTGCTGTATGGGACTAGTGCCCTCCGAAATTCTCCTGTGAAAGGCACCCCCCTAACCCTCTGTTTCTCTCTTCAGCATCGCTGTTGTATCTCCCCCACGGTCACGGTGCACTGAAAACCTCTCATCCGCAGTGCACCTTCATGCGTTAGAAACAGAAAACTAGACTTGCTGTCGTGTGTGATCTGGGCGTAGTACATGGAAAAGTTTCAAAAAGCAGCACGAAGGAAGAAGCCTAGTTAGTACCTGCTAAACGCTCTGCATCAGCACCAGCGCAGAGGAGATTATCGGCCGGTGAGGGAGCTGGACTGAGGTCTGTGTTGGGAAGTCAGGCATTTTAAGCCAGGAAATTCCAGTGACTAATCGCGCTGAGGATAGAGCACCCATCAAAACCTGCACAGGCTGATGGGCGGACTTTGGCCCGTTTTGCAGTACTACTGCAAGAGAAGCCAGCTCCAGATTGTTGTGTAGATGCTGACCGTGGAAAGCAGTTGGAATCGTTCTGTGCGCATTTGCTAAAAAAACAAAAAAAAAAAAACAGGTCAGCCCCCCTACACACCATCTATAAGAAAATAAGAATTCCGCAAACAGCTTTCCTGCACCAAGTCTTCCTTCTAATTCCAAGTACCTTCTGCCACTACAGTGCTAAGGTCCAAGTATAGAAGTACAAACATTAATCAATCAAAGCAGAATAACAGAGAACCACCTGCTTTTTCTTGTGGAAACTGTGGCATCACGATTGTACCAGATGAGCACAGTCGTGGTAAATGATTGTCTTGCTACTGCAGGTTAAGGGCAAAGTATCACACAGAAGGGTGATTCTCAGCTGCAGTCCTCAAGTGTCTGATCCAGCCAGCACTTCATGTACTGTAACTGCGTTTTAAAATTTAAACGCCTCCGAAAACTGTACTTGTAAAATAGCTGGGAGGAGTCTGGCTTGATCAAAAGCCCAGCCCCTTGGAGATGTAATTCCCAGAGAATCAAAACTGAGAAAGGGATGAAACTCGATCTTAAGGAGCTTCTTGCTTGTCTGTAATTTGAGCACAAATAACGTACTGTATTTCACCCTCGTTTTTGTCAAACCTGTTAAGACGTTGCGCCCTCATCTCTGTCTCCACCCTGCAGCGGAAATCCTTGCGGGACCAGTGGCTGATGGAAGGCCCCCCGTTGAGCCCTGAGGTCCCCAGCCCCCGCTCCCCGCTCTGGGGCCTGCAGGCGCAGCAGATCGAAGAGCGCATCGACAAGTAAGACCCCTAGCCTCCTTCGCCCCAGTGGGGCCGGGGCAGAGCTGCTTCCGAAACGCGCCACACAGTGTGCGCCCCTGACCCAGCTCATCGTCTGCGAGAAGAGAAGTCTGCAGGCAGGCTGGCACTGCCCACTGTGCTCCCTTGAAGAGCATGACTGTGAGCCGGCCTGGCACCCAGGGGTGAGCCCCCAGGGTTACGTGTGCAGGGTTTCTGAGCACAGGGGTGAGATAAAGGAAGCTGTGTCCGCCCTGCAGCCCTGTTTGAGAAGATGAGCAAGGCTGATGCGAACGTGTCTGAGGCATCTCTCTGTGCTCTCCGCAGGCTGCAGACGGAGAGCAAGAGACTGGCAGAGGAGGCAGCGGATCTGGACAGAGCCAAGGGCACACCGCCGCAGAATGACGCAGGGGAGGCCGAGAGGGTAAGGGGCACAGAGCTGTGCTGCTGGACATCGGCATGACCGATGGCGCGTGCATCATATGTTAAGGGTCCTGGGTTCTGCAGCCCCAGATGGGTTTCTTTTATTGGGGTCGGCCGGCCTGAAGTGGTGGTGTGGGCACCGGACCCAGTGCTCGAGGATCAAGCCCCAGAACAGATCCCAGAACAGATCCAGCTGTGGCATACTGAGGAACGCGCTTCAGTCACAGCTGTACAGATGGGAGGCAAATTTGCTGGGTCTTTATCCCATCCAGGAAGGATGACGTCAGTCTCAGTTTTACTTACAATCATCCAGATCGTTAGATCAAAGGATATTAATAATAATAATAATTTAAAAAATATATTTTATATTTGGTGGCTTCTCAAAGCGCTTTACAGAATGACAACAACAATAAACAAAAAGAATACACAAGATAAAACACACAATATACAGAGGAGACCGTGGATGGTGGTACAAAGAAAAGCAGAGGGGTGAAGAATGAAACCAGTTAAGTAAAGGCTTTTCTGAAGAAGAGGGTTTTGAGTCTGGATTTGAAGGAGTTTAGAGAAGGTGACTCTCTGATATCCTTGGGGAGAGAGTTCCAGAGCTTGGGGGCATAACAGGAGAAGGCCCTGTCACCCATACAATGTAGACGGGCTTGGGGGACCGTAAGGAGAGCAGAATTAGAAGAGCGAGGGTTGCGAGGTGGGGAGTAGGGCGATAATAGTTCAGACAGGTACTGAGGTGCCAAGCCATGCAGAGCCTTGTAGGTGAGCATGAGGATTTTAAAGTCCACACGGAATTTGACAGGAAGCCAGTGCAAGGACTCCAGGATAGGAGTAATGTGATCATTTGCACTAGACCTGCTCAGGATTTTGGCTGCTGAATTTTGGACATACTGCGGTTTGTTCAAAGTAGATTTAGATACCCCAGCGAGTAGAGCATTACAGTAGTCAGGGAATGGCCTGCCACACATAAAAGAAAAAAAACTGCCACACACCGAAAATACCAACGGAATCAAATCTGGAACCGAATTCGGCAGGATACAGCTTGAGAACAGGGAAACAAACCTGCACCGTTTAACAATTATAGTTTTGGCAGTGGACAAGCTGGGTTACTGTCCGATTAGGTGCAGGCAATTCTGACAGAGGTTTCTGCATCTCTGCAATTCAAGTGAAACTATTACACAATAGCGCCTTTGAGTGGGTTTTGAAAAAGACCCAAATGAAAAGTCCAGCCTTTCTCATCGCTGAAATATGCCGTGACCATTCTCACCCAAAGGCACAGAAAGCCTCCGTCACGTCTCCCAGTGGGTGGCTCACTGGCGACCTCTTGTGTTCAAGTTGTGGGAATGCAGAGTCATTTTTACGTCTTCCCCCACATCTTACATAAAGCTTTCATTTCCTTTCAGCAACCATTTCACTGTATTATTTGGTGCCAAGGAACAATGCAACCCACGCCTATCTGCCAGAAGCACAGTTTTATAGAAGCACAGCGTGTGTTTGGGCTCCAGGTGATTTTAAATCTGTAAACTGTAAACTGGATCCAAAAGCAACAGTAAACAAAACATTTTGGAATGAAACTTAATAAATCCACTTCAGCTGAGCATATTGGGGGCCAGTAAAAGAGATGATATTTGGGTCTCTGTTCTCTTATCTAATCATGATAAAACATGAATTGTTATGTTAAAACTCGAGACTTTTTTTGCCCAATTCATGTGTTCAGCCTGATTAATGCATCTGCAGTAAAGGCTCACGGGATAATATCTAATGCGAATATCTTTCTTTCTTCTCCACAGACCAGCACAGAGAAGCTCAAAGAGGGTAAGCATGGGGATGAGTGCATCTCTTGAGTTGTGTGTGGGCTAATCACTTCTACAGTGATCACAACAGCCTCTTGTACTGGAAATGTACAGAAAAATGTAAGCCAGCAGATTTACCCAGACTTCACAGCAAAGCTTCGCTTTGGCACTCTGCTCTTTAAGACTATGAATAATTGCATTAGCATTTAAAGAAACATCAGCACAGGGATTTCAAAAAGATTTTGCAGCACCGCTATGCCAAGCTAAAATCACATTTGCAGCCGTTACATCATCGGACCTCTGTTTCTGTGTCTACATGGTACCACTTTTTACAAGAGAAGCCACCAGATAACACGGGTAGAGGGGGCTCTAATCTGTGCTTGGGTTCTGCTCAGGCCGATTCTTCTGTTCTTTATAATACAACAGTGATGTGGTCCGTTGCCAACTCATCTAACTGATGGATCCCTTTCAGATCTTGTGATGAAGGGCACAAGGACTGCAACATGACCGGAAATCCTACTCTCTAGTTAAGCCGATAACTACCCAGTCCAAAAAAGGACTTGCGTGTTGCTTTCCCCACATTGAAAATCTAATATAATACAGTAGGGCCCGGTCATCTGCGAATTTAACATTTGCAAATTTGCTCGTACGAGATTTTGGTCTTGGCTGACGGGGTCTTGAATGGAAGAAGGGGAGAGGGCGATGAAACCGAGCCGAAGGTTGTTAAGCGCAACTTTCAAACTAGCGGCGCAACAGAGCAGGATCACGAGACGAATCTACAGTAGCTAGTGAGTGAGCTTCTCCCCGCCACCCGCCCAGGTACCCAGCATCCACATCTCAGCGTGGTCCTGTTTTTGTATTGTAACACACGCTCCAGGTTCTGTGTCAGCGGTGTGGGGGGTGGCAGGCTGGAGACGACTTTATAGGCTCTCTGACTGTCTTGTCGCCCTGCTCATTACAGCAGGGTGTGCTGGACACAGAGCAGGGAATAGCTGGTAAGGCAGAGGGAGAAAGTGCGGGCAGCCGCAGGAACACCGAGGATACATTCACAGATAGATTGTAGTTTATTTTAGTTTGTGATTGCACTAATTTGTTTCAGTTGATCATATATTTCATTAACCAATACATTAGCCAATACATTAGTATTTTAATGATCATATAAGGGATGGTTATTATATGTGATGGTATAAGGGGTAGACTTGGTTATATTGTGAATTTGGCTATTTGTGATGCTTCTCTGCACCGAACCCTCATATATTGAGACCTTACTCTACTGTAAATAAACATCAAAGTCACTCTTTTTGGAGCACTCTAAGATCAACTTTTTATTCCCTCCCATGACGGAGTTGCTCACAAGGTGAATTCTACCACGCAGGCCGCCGGTCGTTGTCTTGGCAACGCTGCTTTCTGCTGCTGAACGGCCGAGCCCGCTTGGCTGCAAACGCAGGCATGCCTGAGCTCCTTCTCCCCCAGCCTGTACTTTCAGGCTGACGAGGCGGGGGTGAAGGTCTTTTTGCTGGACTTTACAGTCGAGCCGGGGGGATGGTAGGACAAAATATCCCAAAATATAAACCTAATGAGAATATGATCCTCAAGTTTCTAGTAACCTAACAAGTCAGATAGCCTCTGCATCAAAGGACGCGTGTTAGTCTCTCAACAGCTCGGTTGACTGGCACATCTGATGCCATAGTAGGCAGGCAAGACCCACTTCTTGAAAGAGGTATTCTTTCCGCTCTGAAGTCCTGAAACTCAAGTGTGGAAAACCTTTGTGAGTCCTGCGACTTGTGGATCTTCGGCTCCGTGACGGAAGACGCAGAGGTCCTGACGTTCTTGCTTGAGAGACGTGACCGCCGTTCTCCTCTTGTGTCTCGGGTGTCCAGGCAGCAGCACGACCCCCCATGGAAGCGTGAGCCCGGGACCCCCAAAGCCGGCCCCCCGTGTTCGGAAGCCGAATCCTGACAAGGAAGCCCTCGTGGAGAACGGCCAGGCAACGCGGACAGGTAACAGCCCAAGCCACGACGACCCCAGGCACTGACCTTTCACGGTCCGATACCAAGAAGAAGCAGCACTGCTCTGACATTGAAAAATACTCAAATGTAATAAATCTATTTTTTTTTTAATCTGCAAAAAAATGAAGAATTGCATTACAAGAGGAGATTATTGGGAGCCCCACTCCAGGCACAAACTCCCTGGAACACAGGCCTCCTCCATCACCACACAGTCCCTCACTATTGAAGATAATTAAACACTATTACAAGCACTTCTTTATACAACGGGGATTAAAGTTCAGATTCAGTTTCCAGCATTTATTAGACAGGTGTATGCAGCCTGTCTTATAATTACATACAAGTGTATATGTACGAACTCGGAGATGATCACAGCAACAGGCTTCGCTGGTGCCCGGCATAGGATTATGCACAGGGAGCTTTTCTGATCTCTAGCTGTTGCACCTTGGGGGCATGACTTAATGAGGCGCAGGAGCGTGGCGAGGCAGAGAATTTGTTTGCAGCGATTCATTCATTAACTTTTAATTCCTCATGGGAAGGGGGGGGGGGCAAGCTTCATGCCCTCACACGATTCCACCATTTAACTACGACGCGGGATCAGGCAACTCTACTGGGCTGGGCAGGTAGCAGCATAAAGACAATCACTTCTGATTGTAATGACTAGGAATCATTCTTCCCCCGGGGTGTCATGTCACAGACTGGCAGGGAGGGATACGACGGCCCCTTTCCTTGGGGTGCAGAGGATGAGATGTTAGTGGGTCTCTTCAGTAACAAGTGCGATCAAGTTCTTTTTGCCATGCTTTTGGTTACCAGGAGGGGAGGAAAGGTATTTTGGGGCCCCCTCTTACATTAAGGTCAAGGAAGAGGTGAGCTGATTCACAGGGAGCTGAAACAGTATGAAACATTGCCAGCTGTATTCTTTACCCCGGGCCAGAAGGAAATCTGCACTGGTCACAGGAGCTGAGTGCAAACATGGCAACCGTCTTGTGATTTAAAGTTCCTTTATGTGCTGCCGATGACATGTACCAACAATTCCATAACATGGAACGTGCCCATCACACTTTCTCCTCTTGAAAGGACCAAAAGGGCTACAGGATGCTATGGGCACTGGTGCGGACAAAACCATTTTAATGGTTAGCACACAGATCTCGGTAAAGACAACATAGACCTGATCCATTCACAGAGCTAGATGGACAATAATAAGGATTTTTCTCTGATGTTTGGCCAACTTCTGAACAGTCTCATCCTGTAGCACTTTTGGTCCAGGAAAAGCGAGTGTCTGTGTGCTCAGAAATGAAAGGTGCATGTTCAGATTTAAAAATCCTTTACAATTGTCCTACAGACTTTACTTTTTTGGATCATATAAATCATTTGGGGCTCCTGACAAGTATTGAATATTATAGTAAAAGCCTTTAAAAGTGCTTGGCAGTGCACAGGCAGAAAAAGTGACAGCATTACAAAGACATCTGGAAACTGCAGTACTGATGAAGCCCTCTGCTCTCCTTTACTTGCTCAGCTCATGTGGAACCTTTCATGAATTGATTTTTGCACTGTAGGTCTAACCAGACCAAAGTCCACAATGTGCATCAAGTAATGGCTGAAACAGTAGGCTTTCACAGAGTACTTCAATACACTGTACTTTCTTTAACTACTTTCTAGCAAAACCGTCATGAAAACCTACTCCTCAGGGCCTAGCTCATCCCTTCATTCTCGTTTCAGTTCTGAGCACCGTTAAGGTCACAGTGGAGAAAGACGTGAGGACGGGGGTCTCGACGGTGCAGTCGGTGGTCCCGCTGGCCGCTGGGGACATTCAGGTCAGAGGGCAGACGCTGTTTGATGACGGCAGGAAGACTGTTCACGCGGTGGGGGAGGCGATCAGTGCGCAGCCCGACCCCGAAGAGGTGGGCCTGGTCTTAAGCGCAGTAGCGGGGAAAGCAGGGTTGCCAGATGAACTGGAGGCTTCCCGAACAGAATCAACTGTGATCCACAACGGAGGGAAGGACATCCAAGGAAAGCAAGAGGTTCCGTTTCTGGAAGAAGGTTCGAAAGAGGGGTCCCAGTCACTCCACTCATCGCAGAGTCCCCAAAAGGTAGACGTGGAGGGGGAGCCCAAGACAAATGGTTCTGTTAGCGCAACAGAAATAACAGGAGATGAAAATCCCGAGCCAAGCCCGGCAACCAGAGCCCAGGAAAATGCACAAGCTGAGAGGCCAGGAGGAGAAGTTCGTCAAGGAGCAGCAGAGAGCACGGACCAGACTGGGCAAGGAGCTGTCACCCTGACATTCCTGGGCTTCACGGAGGCGAGCCCAGAGGAGGACTTTGAAGAGGCTGCAGGTACGGTCATACGAGCAGAACGTGTGATCATCAATGATGAAGGGGATGAACTTTCCATGGCTTCTGAAGAAGAACACTTGAAAGTCTCCAAGTCTGATGAACTTCCCAAGGATGCTAAACAAGAATCCCTGGAGGGTCCTAGTTCCTTGGTAGAACTTTGCAAAGACAAGCTACTGGAGGATACCAAAGATGATCTAGAACCTTCCACCAGTTCTAAGGAGCAACCCCAGGAAAGACCTCCCACTGAGGAAAAGCTTCAGACAGATTCCCAAGTAGAGAAAATGCAGGTACCAAGTTCTGAGGTTGACCTTCCTGTGGAATCTAAAGAGCTTCCTGTAGAGATCCAGACCGCTGCGTCACAACACCTGCCCATCACAACACCATCTTCTGAAGCAGAACCCCCACACCCACCCAAGTCGGACATGGAGCCAGAAAAAGAGGGTCTTGACGAGGGAAAGACAACAGATGAAAAGCCGGCACCGGAAAATCACACCGACACAGTAGCACAAGCAGCAGAGCCGGCAGAAGCCCAGCAAGCCGAGCAGTTTCAGGACATCCCCTTGGGCGGGGAAGGGGAAACGGCTCTGTCACCTGAAGCAGTCAAAGTGGAGTTCCCAGAGTCCTCGACTGCTGAGAAACCCGAACTCCGGCCCTTGATAAAGAAAGGAGGAGACGCTCCCGCCGGAACCAGTGCCAAAAGACAGGCACCTGCCACGCCTGCCGAGATCGAGCCCTTGGTGGCGGCCTCCACCGCTGCCCACAATTCGGCCGCTCCCTCCGCCGCCGTGGCCAGGGCCGAAGATGGCAAAGCCGAGGGGCCAGAGGCTCCCCGGCCCAAACACAAGTCCTGCCAGTGCTGCACAGTCATGTGAGCGCCGTCCCCCTGGGAGCTGACACACCTGAGTAACAGACACATTTCACAAGGGTGCGAGGTGACTTGGTCTCTGCCATTAGAGCCAGACAGGTCTACCCAGGAGGCCTTACCAGTTCTAGAGGAGGACTTTCCAATGAGGCTCTCTGCTCCTTGAAAATGGACTTTAAATATGTTTTTCCTCTTTCATGTGCTCATGGATCGCAACTACTGCCAGCTGAATCCTAGAAGGCAACCTTTTATCTGCAATTGCTGTTTTCCCTAGAGCCTTGTTTTTATGCAATACGTGATCTTCGGACCAACCTGTCCTACATAGTGTTTTTAGACCTCTGGACAACTCAAAACTTTCTGCAGCAATTCTATTATCACTACTTTTCCTCCTCCTGCTGGCCAGATGTTAGTATTGTAGCTAGTGACTTTTGGAGCTTCAAAAACTACAGGTTGCCCTCTCAAGCTTTATGGGTTTTTAACAAGAATATACAAGTAAATAGAATGAACTCTTAGGTCATCACAAACTTTGCACAAAGCATAATTATTTACATAATGCAAAATTTATAGCGCTCAAAACTGTCACAATCAGACTGGATCAATACTGTGTAAGGTTCAAGTAACAGATCTTTTGGAGATTACTTGGGAACTGTTTTTTCCTTGCAAACACAAGCAGGGAAAGTCCGAACAAGTCATCAGTAAGGAGAGAGATGCTCAAAGTTTTCTCCGAGCTAGAACTCCAATGAGAGGAATACTCTAAAGACACTGCCTCTGGCAGTTTCTCATTACCTACACTGCTCAAATACAGTATTTGGAATTTACAGCTTTATTTAGATTTTTAAACTGGAAGAAAATGAGCAGTTGGTATTTCTGTGATAAATTCTGTATGTGAATGTATATACTGGGAGAGGGCTGGGGTGACTATAGAATGTACCGTATTTTGAAAGGGGAGTTAGAAATGAGCAACAGACTTTGATTTTATCATTAAAATGAACTATCTGAATTCATGTTTGTTTTTACTGTATGTTCTGATGGGGATTTTTCCCATTTAAATTTAGTGCGCAAGCCTTACAGGTTGGACAGGTTATACTTGAATAGCATTTTCATTATTGTCTGTGTTTGAGTCCTAAAGTGACTCCATGTTCTACCATCACAGAAATGTTTTACAATACCATACTCAATCTTAACCATAGTGCATTAATGGATCAATTCTTAAAGAGAAGAGTTTAATACAATTTCCACAGCACTCCACTAGACCCCTGACAAATGAAGGGAGGTGTGGTCTTTTAAAAAAAAAGGCCTTTTCTTATGCAAAGTTAACTATCAAATTATTCAAAAGGCATTTCATCATAAAGTTTTTCATATGCTTCAGCAAATATTATACTGTATATTTACAACACAAGTAAAGACCTTATATATTTATGATGGAAGGCACAGGAACAAAGTTAATTGACTGTGTTAATTGCATTTGTTCAATATGCACATACAGTATATGTTAATTTTCTCATAATAACATGTTTTGTATGTCTCATACAATAGCCCAAAAATATCATTTGTGATTTAACGGACGTTCAGCAATAATGGACACCCCTTCCCCCCATTAAACCGTTAAACCGAGGGTTTACTGTATGAGCAAAACAGGTCA
Organism: Atractosteus spatula; assembly: GCF_055471065.1. NCBI lineage: Eukaryota > Metazoa > Chordata > Actinopteri > Semionotiformes > Lepisosteidae > Atractosteus > Atractosteus spatula. The sequence continues at coordinate 18,311,194 of NC_142719.1, forward strand.
AATTAAATTTTTAGGATTGAATAATGATTGAAAATATTAAAAGAGATTTGTCATGGGTCTTGTCCTCACAGCAAAAAGCCCCGTTGTGGCATCTGTTGGGACTACTGGTAAAAACATTTCCTCACACCACCTGTGACAGACTTCACAGCTCCGGCCCTCTGAGCATCCAAGACCCAAAGGGCACTTGGGTGCAAGCTGTTTGGAAAGGGAACCGTCTCTGGATGCAGGTGAGAGAGAGTGGTTTCTGTCTATACTCAGACAGACAAGGAGCATGTTTCCTCCCTCGCTCCCACCCCTTTACAGCAGAGATCGCCGCATCGATACACAAGCTCAGTCACAAACAAATCACTCCTCCACTTTCCTCAAAGGCGTCTTCTTGGAAACTCTTAAAAAAAAAGGCCTTCTGCTCGTCTGCGTCCTTGAGATCTGGTCTGATCAAGTGAGGGCTGCTGGACCGCCAGTTTACTGCTCTGTTTATTACAGCGCCAGAGCTGCTGTGTGGAGACCCGCCCCTCTGTACAGCAAAACCAGCTTCACAAAAGCTACTTGCACAGCACTGCTGCAGGAGGATGAAGCGAAGGAACTTAAAACAGGCAATTCTAAACCAATCCCCAGCAGGCCATGCAGCCGTGCAATCTAAACCGCTCCGTCTCCAGTATGAAAACCCATGAATAACCCTCAACAGCTGCCACTTTTCCATTTCTGTCAGAACTTTTTTGGGGGGGGCCTTTGCTACGTTTCTCGAGGTGTCCCTCCGGAGAGAAGATGTTTATAGTGATCACTTCTCTTTCTGTGCCAGACAGGCGTGTTTCAGACGTGGGCCACCCTTTGCTCACTGAGCTCTGGGGAGTAATTAGCAAGTGCAAAGAGACCAAAACCAAGGCGGCCCCACCTGGGCAGGGCCTGGCCCTGAAGCAGGCACTGGCACACCGGCTCGTCCAGCTCACTGAGGGGTCTTCCACAATCCTGCTTTCACTTTCCACAGCATTCCCAAACAGGCAGCCGTTTTCCCTGATTGATACTGCGAAACAAGCACGCAGATTTCCTTTAACACACACTGTAAAACAGCCCTGTGGTCAACAAGACCGAACGCTGCCCTACGTTCACCTACCCCCACCTACTTTTGAGCGGCAGTGTGAATCTCAGATGAAGATTGTTTTTGCACACCAACCAAACACTCCCCCCTCCTCATTTACTTTTTTAATTTTGCACTTCAAGGTTTTTCACATATGCACACAGCCTTTTACCTCCTTTGGATTTGGGTTAGAGAACACACATACCGTCTCTCCTCAGGTTTGTGAGCTAAAGGCCTCTAAGGGGTCACTGTTGGCGAGAGACACGCCTCCACGCCTCTCATTCGCTCCCCGGCAGGACGGGATCTGCTGCCAGGAAGCTGCGTTTTAAAGCTACTGACGATTTCAAATCTTAAAAAGAAACGAAGCGTTCCATCTCCGGTCTATTTTAGGAGATCGCCCTGGAAAAAAGCAGCACTCCAATGAGCCTGCCAATGATTTGTGGATAAATAGATCAGCAGGGGTTGGTGCAGCGGTGCAGCAGTTACAGTAGCACTGGATTTAATTCCAGACTTGAGGTGCTGGCTGTGTGGAGTTTGTATGTTCTACCTGTGTTCATGTGGGTTTTGCTCCAGGTACTGCGGTTTCCTCCCACAGTCCAAAGACATACTGATAAGTTATTTGGCTTCTAGGAAAAATTAGCGCTGATGTGTGCTAGTGTGTGTATCTGCCGTGCAATGAAGTGGCTTCCCCTCCGGTGTGTACCTCACCTCGCGCCTGTTGCTTGCTGGGATAGGCTCCGGCTCCCCCACAACCATGAATGGGAAGAAGTGATTAGAAAATGGACAGATGACCAGCAGGGAGGAGAGTAAAGTAAAGTTCACTAACCTTCCCAGCCTTGCGCCTCTGGGGGCCTGGGTTCGAGTCATCCCAGGCCACATGCGCATGGGCTGTGGCGGATCACAGCTTTTCTCTGGGAATCCTGGGCAATGTTGTAGCTGCCCCGCAGCACACAAACGGCTGGAAATCCTGCAAAAAGAGGAAAGAGAATGCTGAGATGTTAATTCAGTCTGTCTTTACTCAGACCAGAGGGCAACTCGAACATCTCATAGTCAAAACATCCGATAGCTACAAAAATGGAGGAATGTGCGGTGGGAGACTATAACACAGGAGGGACCGCTTGTCACACAGGAAGAGGATCTCCTCTTCCCCCCAAAGGAGAAACAGATTTCAGAAAACAATCCCAGAAGGCCCCACTGACTGACAATGTTCCTCAGAGCGGATAATCACATTTTAATTAATAGACCACATGATTACAAGTACCAGGAAAAACAATCATTGTCTCAAACTTCAGACTTGCTCCACAATATCTAAGGCAACAAGTTGTTAATGGATCACACTGTGCTCGCAGTATACATGCTGAGCACGGCTATGGAATATAATTCACATTTACCGACTGCATGGCAAACATACAATAGTTTGTGCTCGGGAAATGCAGTTTTGATCAGAACTAGGAAGATTAGAATTTCTGTGCTTATTAAGTTTATACTTAATATGTTCCTTCAAGTAAAAACCACTTATCACAACATTAATCTTCCTACAGGTCGGATTACCAGATTTCAAGACTGCTGTATACAGAACATTTGGTACGCTACGTTAGGGTTGCTAACCTAACACACCAGGCTAGGAGGGCCTCCCTCAAGAACGAATGAAAATAATATAAAAGGACAATAATTACATACAACTACCAATAAATAAGGACAGTTAACGGGTTTATTCCATGCTGAAAAGAAAAGAAAGGAAACAACGTTTCGGCTGTGGAGCCTTCTTCATAAACACGTTACTGTACCTGTTCCTGTGCAGCCTGCGCATGCTGGCGCAGCTACTGTACCTACTTGAACTACTGTACCAATAAATAACTTCCTTTCCACAATTTCAAATTGATTCCACATCACAAAACCGGGTCAATTTCAAACGTATCTTTTTCTGCGTGTGAAAAACAGCCTCCGTGAATCTGGGAACTCTGCTGAGCCCTACTGTAGCTACAGGGACATTATCAACTTGGTCAACCAGTTTGGGAAAAGCTGAAGAATTAAATCAGTTGATTCCAGTTGCATTGGAGAGTTCTGTTCGAGGTGGGAGGGTTAGGTTTGCTATAACCACAGGAGCTTTTAGTAAAAGGCACCGGAGGTGAAAGCAGCACGATTTGCTTGTCAAGAGCCTGTGATGTGACAGAAGGGGCGGCGTTGGAGCGCTGCTGTGCTCGATTCTGCTGGTACGGGGTGGCGATTGGCCGTGGGTTGTCCGTGGGGATACTGTCTCAGGCAGATATTACAGGACTCAGCAGAGGATTAGGCTGCACATGGGCTGGGCGCTCGCAGAGGTCAAATCTTAAGAGTGCCTGGTCTGAAGAAATGTGAATTCAAATTGCGCAAACACCTGGTATCTAACTCAGAATACAGCAGACTGTACAACCAAAACAGGTAGGATTTGTATTCACATTTTTAATATCGTAATCTTTTGGGATGCTTTTTCACGATATACAGTATGCATTTCCTTTCACTATTATTAACATCTTCACACATTATAAGGTTGGTAATTTCTTAATGTTTTTAGGATATTTCATCCATTTTTTGCCTGTCGTTAAACCTCGAGGTGCACTTGAAACCGCGCTATTTCTCGTGCACACAAACGAATTAGTTTATAAAAGTACGTTTTTGCAAACGATGCTACATTCTAATTATTTGCAAGCCCAATCCTGCTAAAACCTTTATTAACAGGTTTAAATACCGATTGTACTTTGTACTTCTTTTTGACGTTTTCCGATCACTGTCAAAATTAACGGTTAACTTGTATCACCTTGAAACTCATTAATATATTGTATCGCGCAGAAAGTCACGGTTTTATTTAAAGTTTAGATAAAATGCTGTAAAAAAACTATTAGTAGTGTTAAGATCAAATACTTCATATTCTAATAACAGAAACGTAACTTTTTAAAAAGTTTTAAGCTTAAGGTATTTTGTTTTCGTACTTCATCGAAAAGCATTCGTTATGAAAGCTTATAATACAGCTGAACAAATAGGTGTTGTAAGACGAGACGGGCTTGTATTTAAGTAAAACAAGACGCGTTTATTGCCCTGATGAAATTAACTATTTTAACATACACCATGTATAATCTCCTTAGTTTAAAAAAATACCCGTCAGTCAAGTCAAGCAAACTGCGTTACTCAGACTGGTTTCGTTCTGTATAAAAAACAAAGCATTGTTTAGTATAATGTTCAGTACTTTCTCCGTTTATCGCAAACGTTTTATTCTTACTTTTTTATAATTACCTTAAGACCTTTTGTGACTCCTCACACAAAAGCCTAAGAAGACATCGCAGACTCGGACAACGCCAGAAATTCACTAGCTACAGGACGCAGGGCGCTTGTTATCTAAATATTATACAGTTGTAATTAATCACTCCCAATAACGTATACCCTCGTACATTATCTACAGCAGTGCAACTCAACCCTGGTCCTGAAGAAATGCTGTCTGCTGATTTTAATTCCAGCCGGACTCTAAATATCCAGTGCTAACATTAACACAATTGGTCTGCTTGCTAGCTTGTTTCGACCTTTTTTTAAACTTATTTCTTCTGTCAGTCCCGAGTTTCAAATGTACCAGAATTCAAAGGTACTGTTTCCAGTACATTCAGCATTCAGAAATATACGCAGCCTGCCACCTTGTGTTATTTCGTACGAAACAGCTTAGTGCTTGATTAATTCACAATGAGCTGACACGGGTGGGAAAAGACACGGTGTCAGACACGCCCACGAGAAGCGGTTTTTTTATTCCTGTAGAGGTCGAGTTCGTACAGTGCTGAAACTCAGAAATCGGTACAAGGCTTATACCAATTACAAGCCCCGTCTGACCTCTGGAGCTGAAAACCAACATGCAAACCTGCCCCAAACAGACAGATGAAATAAATTAGCCTGTGATGAAGAACTTGGCTAGAGTAAAACACTGTTCTACTGTATTCCAAGCATACAGTACAACTCTAGTTACTGACATAACTTAATCTTTTTCAAATGAATTACTGAAACATACTGTAGTAGAACAGCTCGGTTACTGGTCCAGATGTACAGCCAGATGTACTAACTAACTTGTTAATTGAGTTTCAAGATGTCATCTGGACATCTTAAAGTTAGTTTAGCTGGCCAGCCATGCAGTTGAAGCTGATACCCTGGCTTCTTTCAGAAACAGCTGGATGAGAGTCTTCTGTCGGGCCAGGAAGGCACCTCTTTACACTCAGGGTTGTGGGAGTCTGGAACATGCCACCCCACCATGTGTTTGATGCCGATACCAAGGCTTCTTTCACATATCATCAGCTGGAAGAGATCCTTGGATCAGTTAACTGTTGTGTCATACAAAAGACAAAGTTCAGGTGTCTGTGAAGCTGAAGTCTCTTTATTTCATATGGAAGTCCAGCTTGCAACCACCGGACTTAAAAATAAGTAGCTGAAGTTGGTCCTTTATACCTTAAAACAAACCAGTTACTATGACACATTCTAAACAAATGATAAGACAGCAACACATGCCAATGAATTATATCTAAGTTGCAGACTAGACAACAGTTAGTTCTTTTCACATTCTGGGCGTACAGCCAGCTTACCAAATACATGCCCTTTATCTGACTGACCAAGGACAGGCAGCATCTTTATACAGTATATTTGGGGGCAAAGCTAACTTCAAGACACTAGACTGCACAGTTTGCAAAAATACAAAAACAAGAAATTATATTATTATCTCACTTCCCAGGTGTCTCTCTTATCTCCTCATAACTAATAGCTACCAAAGGGGCTAGAATGGCCCCTCCTTTCATTCGTAACCCTTCTAAAGTTCTTAACTCCACAGCAGAGTTTGAAATCACAGAGTTGTGTCTGCGGCAGATACAAGGCCCTGTAGGCCACTGCTCATGCTCAGCTGTAGCCAGTAGCTATCTGCACCGTCTGGCCACACTACCCTGATGAATAGTTGGCTGGCAGTTTTTCCATCATCATTTAGAATCCAAGGACAAAATGGCACCTTGGGCAGAAAAGTGAAGGTGACCATATTATCTCCCCGAGATGAACAATTAGCAAGGATAATCTGTGCTTGAGTATTAATCTGCCTCTCCTAAATCTGTCATTGCTGTACAGCAGTATAGTTTGCACAGACACCCCTTGTGAACTCTCAGCATTTCAAAATGCACTCTCGCTGTGAATACTGTATAAGAATGAATACTAGGAGAAATAAAAATATCCCCCACCCGCCTTTCTTAAATTAATATTAAATTGTCTGAACCTCTCACTTTTAGGAAGAATGAGTTTTCAGTCAATTTTAACTGTTTCACTGACAGCAAAGATAGTTATTAAACAAGTCAGTAAAGACACTTAATGGTGCAGTAGTCATTACTACTCCAGGCTCCTAGCCAATAAGTTGTGGGTTTGAGGGATTTCAACCAGCTGGTACTGATGGAGTAATCGCATCATTAACTGGCGTCCCATCCTGGTATAAATGGTGAGCTCTGAGCTTGCCTCATGTTACAGATACTGTACCATAATAAACTCTAACCTGATCTTGAACATGGTCTTTGTATACATTTCATTCCAATGAACAGACGTGCATTTATTTATATAGGCCAAATATGTTTTAATTCTGCCTAGTGCTTCACGCAAGGCAGTAGCTAGGTTATACGGTACATTACTGGATCGCAAATAATAATGATAGTTAATGGAGAATAAATTCTCATTTTCAGCCTGGGCAGTACCCATTTATACAGTACAGTGCAGTGAGGTTGCCCAAATGCAATACGTTCTCGTACATAAAGGGACAACAGTGGTGTCTCACCCAAGATTTGAACTACAACCCTCCAGTGAAGAGTCAAGAGCTCATTATTGTTGCTCCAGACTGTTGCGTCAGGTCCTAGGCACAGAATCGTGTTGCAAGAGACTCCAATGAACTGAGTAATCGGGAATTCTTTTGGAGAGTCGGGATCGGTTAGAGAAAGCCCACTCATGCTTAGATCGGACAGGAGATGCTGAAGCTTTTCTTTAAGATAGAGAACTGACTCTGTGAAGATGCTAAGGGGCCTTAGGACAGTCATCCAGCTGTGTGTCAGTGCTGATCTGTCTGAACACTCTCTGAAATTTGTCACAGTGGACTCAGACTGCGTGCTAAATTTAATGACATTTCTTTAAAGAGTGGCCAGTAAACTAGAACTGTATAAATGCCAGCTTACAATTCTATATAGCGAATACAGCAACACCCTGCCATTTGCCTCCTGGCAGGCTTAGTGGTTCCAGTTTATTCCCAGTCTCACCCCTCAGGAACCACAGGGCATCTAAAGGCTGTACTCTGTCTTGTTCTGTAGTCAAAAGAAAACTTCTTAAAGAAAAGCAACTGGCTGCTTTCTTAGTAAGAGTCCATGTCTTCTTAACTTAACCTTTGACCTCAATTGTGAAATGGCACTGAATACTCAAACTCAAGCTAACAGGACAGACGAGGTCATTTTACAGGTATGGCACTGCTGGTGGTATAGAGTTGGGGACAAGTGTCTGGTCTCGTGACTGGCAGTCTGTGGCTTTGAGTCCCTGCTGTTGGACCTTGAATGAGGTACAGTACCCCAGTTGCTCCACTGCACCCTGTTGTATTATTGCTGGGGGAGGATACTCCCTGTGATGGACCGGTGTCCTGTCCAGGGGGGAGCCATGTGCTGTACTGTAGAGCTCACCTACAGCTACTGCAGCCTGACTGGGCTGACCGAATAACCTCCATCATGAATCACTACCATCAGTGCTTACAGGTATACAGATAACGTTGAGGGACGGAGCACTTGCGCTCAGGATCCTGGTGACAATATTTACTAAGGTGAGGTGGCCTGTAACTCTAAATAGTGGAACAGGCATTTTGCCACCAGCAGCGATGTTCTTCACAGCGGGCAAGGGAAAGGAGAGCATTCTCATTGCCGTGATGTCAGGGCAGGGTTTCTCAAGGCGAGCATCCCGTCTGCCTGACGGGAGGAGAAGCTCAGCTGGCCCAGATTCCAAGATTGGAAAAAAAGACAACTTTAGCTTGCTTGTCTATCATTTTGTGATGGGAGGGAAATGGCAGGAATGAAGTGTTCTAATGGTCTGTGCTGAAGGACCCAGACTTAGGATGGATTAGGAGAGAGTCCAGACACACTGGACAACACGTACAGATGTTGCTGAAAAAGGCAGTGGTTTGGTTATGTTAGATTAAATGTTTTCACCAACACAAATCACTAACCGTAAATTTGTGGATTTTCTCTTTGTGAATTGACACAATGGACAGTGAGCACCATAAGCACATTCAAACTGGATTGGAAATCTACTCTTATACATTTTACCGTTTGTTAAGGTAATTCTTTCACCTGTTTTTATTCTTTTGCAAGAGGTTTGGTTAAACTGAAATATGCTAAATAAAAATTATAATTCATTATTTTACTAGTAAACTGACAGTTAGGAATTCCAGAAACCGAGAAAAAAGAAGGTTCCCAAAAATATTTTTAAAGCTTAAACGGGCCACCAAAGGGCAGAATTCGGATGTTCCCAGTCATCAGTAATAGTGTGAAATGAAGACACGTAGAAATCAATTGAATTTGAAACAGAAATTATTAGTCCTGAACAGAGTTGTGTTAATTAAGCACATCAGTCAGTACCTCACCAATGTTGCTGATGTGGAGACTGGTCACACTGGTGGTTCAGGGTGAGCTATAAGGGGGCTCAGAGTGACACACGAGGCTCTGAACGGAGGCAGTGTGGCTCAGAGTGACACACGAGGCTCTGAACAGAGGCAGTGTGGCTCAGAGTGACACACGAGGCTCTGAACGGAGGCAGTGTGGTCTCAGAGTGACACACGAGGCTCTGAACGGAGGCAGTGTGGTCTCAGAGTGAGACACGAGGCTCTGAACGGAGGCAGTGTGGTCTCAGAGTGACACACGAGGCTCTGAATGGAGGCAGTGTGGTCTCAGAGTGAGACACGAGGCTCTGAACAGAGGCAGTGTGGCCTCAGAGTGACACACGAGGTTCTGAACGGAGGCAGTGTGGTCTCAGAGTGAGACACGAGGCTCTGAACGGAGGCAGTGTGGTCTCAGAGTGACACACGAGGCTCTGAACGGAGGCAGTGTGGTCTCAGAGTGAGACACGAGGCTCTGAACGGAGGCAGTGTGGTCTCAGAGTGACACACGAGGCTCTGAACGGAGGCAGGGTGGGCTCTGAGTAAGATGCGAGGAGCTGAGAGGAAAGGAGGTGGTGCGGATTAGTGGACAGAGGTGAGGAAAGTGAGGGGGGGCAGATGCAGTGTGAGCCCAGCACCTCCAGCTCCAGCCATTGGCCTTCACCAGGGCAGATACAGATCGTGTGAGTTCGGCTGAGCTGCTGAGAGCAGATAATCAGATTAAGGTCTGTTTTGAATCAGCAGAAAACTTTGCAAGTTATGTGATTCTGCAGGAGGCTGCAGCCCCCCTCATGATCAGATGACAGGCTTGGATCTAAGTGCAGCACAAGGTGCTTGGCCTGCTGCAGTTGTAGCGCTAATTGTGCAGAAGTGATTTCCCTGGAGCTGTGCAGCCACGTTTCTGGGAAAGGTGACTAATTAGTGAACTCTGATTCTTTTGTAACCTACCCTTCTTAATGTGGCATGTGCAATTAAAAGCTTGCAAAGATTTCTTTCAGTAACTACTGGTAAACAAGTCCCATCAGACAGCAGTTTGATCTGTTCCGAGTTTTTGAGTTGCAAGCTTTTGCATGTACAGTAAAGAGGCCTGTATCATGTGCTTACAACTCAGAGTAAATTCATGCAGAAAGAAGAATGAAGTTAAAATGCCTCATCAGTACAAATCATGCCATAAATGACCTTAAGTACGTATAACTGCTATTGCATGTTTCTCTGAACTGATTTTATAATGCAGCAAATACTAGAACTGTGCGCAAGAATACCGAAAAACTTTAGAGTTCAGTCACCCAAAGTTATTCAGGTGCCCGAATGTCTCCCCAGCACTGCTGTGCAAAGGCTGAACCTGCAACATGATACACACTCTCTCTGCGTTCTGCTGAAGGGACAGCAGGTTGATCTGGGGGTAACAGTGCCTAGAACTCCAACCCACTGGCAGAGTCCACTGCTGAGCAAAAAGTAGTTAAAGCTCTTGTTCATTGCAGTGGGGTCTTAGAGTCATGAACTGTAACCTAATGAGAGCTTTCTTGCTTAATAGCTGGGAATTGTAGCCCAACTGATTTTTAAAGAATATAATGAGTATTTTCAGAAAATCTCTACAGCATGAAAACTCAACACTGTATTGTTATAAGATTAAATATGTTGAAATGGCACACTGAGCCTCTCAGAGTGAATTTCCAGTTTCGAAAGTTTCAATTTACATTTTTAAAAAGTTTTTTCGAACATCTAGAAATGAACTTTTATTTTCTACTCTGGGCAATGCACTGGCACTTTTCATAAGCCACAGGGGGAAATCTCAGACATGCTCAGAAACAAGCTCGGTCTAATAAGCATGAGTTGTCCTGCCAGGCAGGTTGCGTCAAGTCTTCATTGGCCTGTGGGAGAAGTCAGCACACACTCAGTTCTGAGTGGGCTGGGGTTTTTATTTTGGATCAGCCACACAATTGAGTGATTAAAGCAAACTGGCTTAAAGATATTAAAGCGTCCTCATGCGTTTCTTGTTAAAGAAGAGAAATCTTGGCACTTGTACTTGTGTGCTGCCTCTTGACAACATTGTGGGAAACGTGCTTCTTTGCAAATGGCCCGGGATGTGCTAGTCTCTTGCAGAATGTGTTCATTTTGTTTGCTTTGGAATAAAAGTTCTAGGATGGTTTCAATATTACAATAATAATGAAATCAGGGCATGGTATATGTATAGTAGGAGTGCTATTTTGTCAGAAATTATGAACGGTGAACTCATTGCAGGATGTAGAGGGTCACTGAAAGGTTGATATTTAAACCAGGTTAAGTCAACTGAGAATAAATGACTCTTTGGTCTGGAGTGCTAATCACTCCTCTGTGCTGTTGCCTAAAAACATAAAAATTGGACTTGAGGAGTCGGTGAACTAGTGAACATTTCTAACGCAGAAGGCAGCTGTGTGCATGTCTGTGGGCGGAGGGTAATTCTTGCCTGCTATGACCTTGCTGCCTCTGCCTTCCAGATTCCTTGAGGAAGGGGGCGGGGAACGACGAGCTCGCCAGGTAACTACGACAACAGCCGAGGGTCGGGGAGTGCATGCGAGTCGAGACGGGCGCCATGGCAACAGACCCCAGAAGCCCCCTGAGTTCTCCCTCAGAGGACTGGGAGAACTGCAGCCTCCTGACAGAGGGGGATACAGACTCCACCGAAGACAGGGAGGCAACGGGAGAACACATTCCGCCCACGAATTGGGAAGCGCCCAAGGCCCAGCAAGAGGAATCTTGGCCTGATTTACCAGAGCCACAGTGGCCAGTGGAAGAAAATGCATTGGAGTGGCCACCTACCCCGCTGGAGTTGGGCATGGAGACAGGGGAAGGGTTGCTCATGGAAACAGTGGATGGACTTAATCTGCGTAAGGCTACAAACCCCCAGGGGCCATCTGAAGAAACGACTTCTCATTCTGGCTCATCTGATGATGGCCTTGACCGTGGGGAGCCCTTGGGAGCAGCCAGCAAGTTGTGCTGCGAGATGCCAGAAGACCCCACTACAAAGGGAGACACTAAAAGTGTGGTGGACCACCAGTCTTTAGATTTCAGCACAGCCAGGGAGCAGTGGATGAAGCTGGAGAACAGCGGCAGCAGCAGACCCCCCCAGCCTTCCTTCTCCAGGAGCTCCTCCAGAAACCAGCTCATGGAAACAGCATCATCGTCTCCAGCAAATTCCTCCCATAAAGTCCAGCCAGAGGGTGCAGTTCTGCCTCTGAGCCACCAGGAGGAGCTCCTACACTGCCTGAAGACTCTGCAACAGGCACAGGAGCAGCAGGTGCAGAAGTCGCTGCCCCTAGCAACAGTTGCCCAGGAATCAGCCAATGAGGGAGCCCGCTCTGGGAGTTTTGTTGTAGTTAGGGAGCTTAAAGGGACAGAGAGAGGGGAGGGGCCACCAGTAGGTAGACTAACAGGTGCAGCCAAGCAGGGAACAGCTTGGACAGGCAAGGCAGGGAGAGAGAGCACAGAAGAAGGCAGCATTCCGGCTCACGGAGAGGAGAAAGCAGTTACCCGGCGAGTGAGAATGGAGCTGGAGAACGGGGATGACAACCTCAGCGACAGCGGGGTGTCTGCCGACTTTTCCCCTGGCAGCACCCTAGAGATGAACTCTTCCTTCAGTGGGGCGCTCCCAGCCAACGAGACCCCCATTGAGAGGGAGATCCGGCTGGCTCTGGAGAGAGAGGAGAACCTGCGGAGGTCCAGAGGCATCTCCAAGCCCAGCGTGTCCGAGGAGTACGTGGAAATCCCCCTGAGGAAGCCTATCCTCTCCCAGTCGCTTCCTTCCAAGGCGGGCAAAGGCAAGGACAGGCACTTTGCTGGCAAGAAGATGCAAATGGAGATAAGCATGGAGACCCAGAGGGAGGAGGACCTGGTTCAGCTGGGCAAGGTGCCTGGGGTTTACGACAAGGGCACCGTCCGGCAGCTGCGGGAAAGGAAGATGCTGTTCGAGGTGTTCCAGGAGAGCAAGGACCCTGCCACAACTCCCAGGGCAACCGCGGATGACGCCTCTCTCGGGGGATCTCCCCGTTCTTCGATCCTGGAGAGGAGAAGGAGCTTAGACCTGGTGTCGCAAAGTCCGGGTCCGAGCCCGGCCCAGGGTCCTCTCAGCGGGACCGGATCCAGTGTGAACCTGGAGCCGAAGGGCCCATCTCTTACGGAAGGAGCCGTGGGCAAAGTCATCATCCTGGAGAACACCATCAGGATCCCCGCCACGCTGCTCCGCGCGGCACCCGTCACCAACGACCCCGCGAGGAGCCACGAGGGGGAGAGGGCGCCGGTCCTGGATTCGAGGGGCGTGCCGTCCGCCCCGCAGGGGGAGGAGGAGCCGGACGGGGAGGTGCTGCTGGAGGACGAGCCCCCCCGGGAGAACCCCTTCTTCAAGCTGCGCTCCTCCATGTCGCTGAAGCCCGAGGTGGAGCAGGACATCCGCGAGGCGCAGCAGAGGGAGAGGGAGCTGCGCCGCCAGAGATACAGCCTTTACGGGACAGCAGGAGGCCCCCGGGACAGCGAGGAGCCCCGGCCCGCCACCCCCAATGGGCTGGCCATCCCATCAACTCCCCCCCCCAACCGGCCGGTCTCCCCATCGCCCTCGCCCTCGCCCTCACCAGCTCCCTCAGGTTAGTGTCTATCACACAGGAGATGTGCGTGTTGTATTCATTCAGCCTCGTCGTGTTCTTCACTGATTTCCTCTCCATGTAGCCATCCCTCTGAGACTGACTGTATTTCCAGCTACACACCTCTGTGCAAAAATCCAGATATCCATTTTCTAGCCTCTTTATCCAATACAGGGTTGCTGGGGGGGGGGGGCAGTGTCTATTCCAGTAAGCAAGGGGCTCAAGGCAGGGTACAGCCTGTACAGGATTCCAGCCCATCACAAGGCACGCACAGACTCAGACTCGCACACACTCACACCAGAGCCAGTTTGCCCAGAAGCCAGTTAACATACCTGTTTGACTTTGGACTGCATTAGGAAACCCATGTGAACATGGGGAGAATATTCAAACTCCACACAGATAGCACCCCAGGAATTGAACCCAGGACTAAAGAGCTGTGAGGCAGTAATGGTATTAATGCATATGTAATCTACTGTATATTTAATTAGTGATGAATTTATAAAGGTTTAATTCTGTCCCTCCTCATGTATACAGTTGGATAGAGATACACATCTAAGGGTCATTTCATCCTAGGTCACCTTCACCAGACTAATATTTCAATCGAACATTGATATTTCTCTTTCACAATATTAATGTCTATCTTTGAAATGCGAGACTGCCTCCCTTTCACCTCCAACTCCTTCATTGCTCAGATTTTTTGTTTCAGCCAAGGCTGACTTGCGTGTTTTAAACACTGTCCCCTATGAAATCTGCAAAGACCTTGTCCTTCCTCGCCCTTGCTGAGCTCTCTCACTCACGCACAGGTGTTTTCTAACAGGGGTGTGCAGGTATGCACGCAGAAGCAGGTCACAGTCTAATTTTAGTCCAACTGAATTGTTTTGCATATTAAGTAAACCAACACAGGTTTTGAGGTCACTTTTTCGGGGGTACCAACAATATATTCCAGAGACAGTTCTGCGGTGGGTTTTTCTGTGAATAGCTGCGGTCTAGGTCCTGTCAGCTGTACTGTTGTAAGCAGCCTCTTGGCAACAGTTGCTATCAAGGGTCCTGCTGGGTGAAAGTCCTAGATGAACAAGAACGAAAGAAATTCTTGGAACTGTTAAAGAGTAATTTCCTTCTTAGCTCTTTAACAGTATCAGCTTAGCAGTGAATCCTTCTCAGTTTGCCATTATGATATCCTAGAGTATGAGTTAGCTGTATTTTAATTTGATCTTCCCACATTTTAGCTTGTTTTGTTTTGTGCGGGCTCTTATTATAAAATGATTCCTACTGTCAGTGTCTTCATGAGCATTTCACAAGGTGGGGCTCGTATTTCGTCAGGGAAATGTCTTTAGGAAGGGGAAACTGTTTACTGGCAGCTGTATAGGTCATGAATGATGCTAATCCAAAACAAACACAGGTGAGATTTTCCAGTAACTCACCTGGTCACAGACCTGAGACACACATCTGTGTTCAGCAGCAGTAGCAGTTAAGGGCACAGAGGCGACAGCTTAAATCGCTGCACAGGGGGACCAAGGTGAAGGAATATTTAAATAGGAGGGGGCCTCCTGAATGGCTCCATCACAGAATGAGCTCTGTGATCGTGAGTTTGCGCCTGGGTCAGGTCACTACCTGACTGGGACTGGGATTCTCCAGGCTGCAGCAGGTGATTGGCTGAGTGCAGGGTCCAAAGGCATACTGAAAGTCAGCGACACCAAGACCCCTGTAACATCCCAGGTGCCTGCAGGTACGCAGTGCTGTCATTGAGGGACACGCCTCTCCTCTAATCAGTGCTGATCCTCCAGTCTGGGGGGGAGGCATTGTCTGTGATGTGTTAAGATCCAATTGGCTAGAAGGTGGGCAAGGCAGCAGAGTCTTCCTCATCCCCCCCTCCACAATGTGCAGTTGTGGGGTTCGCAGCTGCCAAGACATGAAAAAACACACGACTGGCAATTCCAGATCGGTGGGAGGGATACCAAAAGATAATTGACGATTCTTATTAGAAGCAAAGAAAACGTCTATAGCCTGTTAAAAGGAGGAATGATCAAATGTTGGGGGTGGGGTAGTTTGACACATCTGCATCCTATCCCGTGTATGTGATGTTTATATTCAGTGGGCGAATAACACCCACAGGATCATACCCCAGCAAAGAGAGGGGGCGTCTCACCCAGAAGCACGCCAGCTGTGCGAGATTGCACTGTGACGCTGTCTAGTTCTCCATACAGTTCCCCACATCTCCACTGGGCTCTCAAGGTCCAGTAACCTAAACAGAGTTTTGTTTGTAGGAACACCTATAACAATCCGTTTCAGGATTATCATTCCTCAGCCCTGTGTGGAGTCTAAACATTTAACACAAGGCGATCTGACTGCGTGTGTTTGGAGTTCACACGCAGAGAGCAGTCTATCGAGTCTGCACTGTAAGAAGAAGATGCTTTGTACCCAAGTAGAAATACACGTTTCTACATTCCCTTTTACAATAATAATTCTACATAGCCTCTTTCTCAGCATCTTCTCAAGGCACTTTATGTGAAAGATCAAAAAAGAAACAAACAGTTAAAACAATGAAAACAGCAACAAAGACAGGAGATGACAAAATTAGCACAAACAACATTATGAGAAATGCAGCAGAAGGACACAAGGAGCAGACGCAAAGACTCCAAATAAATAAAAGCCTGTCTGAAGAGGAAGGTTTGCAGTCTGGATTTCAAAGAGCTCAGGGAAGGTGACTCTGATCGTAGGGATAGAATTCCAGAGCACTGGGGTGCAGAGAAGGCCCTGTAACCCATAAAGGGTAAGCAAGCTTTTGTAGGCACCCATAAAGTTTGCCTCCCTTGGACAGGGAACCTGTCAGGAGACCAGAATCAGGCCAATGAAGGGTGCGGAGATGGGGAGTAAGATGAAAGTAAGTCAGACAGGTACTGAGGTGTCAAGCCATGCGGAAGCTTCTAGGTGAGTGTGAGGATTTTGAACCCTCAATGTTTTTAATCAATATTTCCTTTTTTTTTGCCATTTCTATTCACCACAAGTACGTTGCTCGAAAGCAGAGTCCAGAGCCCAAAATCCTATCTGCCTGTTTCTTGAACTTCAGGAAACCCAAGAAAAAAACAACAACAAAGAAATCAAATCGACAGAGCTAATGTTGGAAGACCTCTGGCAAGACAGGGGAGGAAGAGATGCAACATTTTCAGAGTCCCTTGCTTAGCAGTTGGATCCAGTCCGGGTTTTACTAAGCTGCAAGATCTTTAAAAGGTGGCGCTGGATACTTCATGCTCATGACCTTGTTTTTTGAGACACGTGGCGTTCAAGGTTATGGTCATGCAGATCTCCCTTTTCTGGTCCATCAGTACAGCTTGTACAAAAGTCCTGTACTGTCAGCAGTAAAACCCGGCATGGAGCCTGTCTGCACAGCAGGACTCTTTTCTCCATGCCTGTTCTAGGCAATGGGGATGGATGGTGTTCTCGGTGTGGGTGGGGATGGTGGTGTGTTTTCATGCCGATTTCGAAGAGAGCTCTCACCAGGCAGCTGGCAGTGCAGATGAGACTGACCTGCGCGCAGTGTTAAAGGGCACAATCGCTGTAGCGTTGCTGGCCTTTTGTCTGCGCTCGACTGAAAAGCATGTTCAGAAAGATGATCCCCAATAGCCGGGCTGTTTTCCGCCTGGTTTCACCTTGTGATTGCCTGTAACGTCCCTATTGAGCGACCCGACTCCTCTCTCTCTCTCTCTTTCTCTGCTCCAGGTAGCTGAGTCAGAAAAGCTGTGAGAGAGACAAACAGGAGTGGCTTTTTTTAGTAATAAGGGCTCAAATAACACCACGATCAAAGCCTCTCTGGGATCCGCACTCGGATCTCTACAGCTTGGATCAAGGGGGCTTATGCTGAAACATCTCAGGAAAGGAGCAAGAAGGGCAGCAGTTTTGTGGAAGGGTGTGGGTTTTTCCACAGGGTGTGCTGGTACAGAGATGAACTGCATTTCCTTCTGATTGTTGTAGATCTTATGATCAAGTTTATTTTGACATGACTGAATGTCAGATCTGCTAGCCCCACAAGGATAACAGGGCGTGACTGGCAGTGAACACAAAGAGAAAATGCCACAAACTCAGAGAACACATGCAAACCCCACACATAAAGTGCCCTATCCAAAGACAGTACCCAGAACCCTGGAGCTGTGAGGCAGCAGCACAGACCACCATGCCCCCATTTTCACAAACTACAAACCGTGCTGGTTTCACAGGTGTTTTATTTTTCCCCTGGGAAGAACTCTGCGGAAGTAAGGCTACAATGTCTTATTCTCAACAAGACCTTCGGGAGTTCATTGGTTTTTAACTTCACTCTCTGACTACCTACTTCCCAGGAGCTCAATATAATAATAATTAAAAAAGCAGTGATTGAAATTAATCATCCAATGAATCATAATTTCAGAACAATGCAAAATGTCTGTGAGTGAGCAAATATTGCAGCAAATCACTTAAGAAACCGAGGCCTTAGATTGGAACAAAAAGTAGGCTATGCTCTGGACTTCCAAGGACCAGGTTAAAGAGCTGTGAGCTTGTCAGGAAATGAAGGCAACAGTAGGCAGTGAAGGCTTTATGCTTTCCAGACACTGGGGCTGGCATTATTGAACAGAATTTTAAGCTTGTGATTCAGACTCAGGAGAGTAATTCCTCCTTTCTTGTGTGCACGTGCTGTTAAAAATGTTGTGGTCTTCAGAAGGAAAAAGCTATTTCTCATGCAGGCAGATTAATTCATTTTTGTGGAAGGCTGATGCCTAATTCATTAATCCCTTTACAGGCTTTGCCTAAAATCACACTGAACTACAAATCCTAGCTGTCTCAAAGATTCCTACCTAGTCTGGTCAGTATACTGTATGAACATCACAGCCCCAGAACTGGAGAAAAGGGAATTCTTCATATGAATATGATTTATTTATGATGTGATTATGATTTTTCATAAGTTTTACATCTCCATGCATGATACAGTAATATAAAAGGGTGACTATCTTATATCTGTTTCTGTTGCTTTGATCTACAAAAACAGTACTGTAAGTGAAATGCATGACCTGTCATATTGTTTGTGTTACTGTACAAACGCAGATCCCAGACTTATTAAAACCATTATTCTCAAAACTGAAAAAGTCGGTATTCAACACCAAGCACAGAATGGAGCGCACACCAACACGTGCAGAAGGTCCTGAAACAGAGAAGTGCTGCGTGCAATTGAATGTGTTGCACAGAAGTGTTTTGGGGAACTCTTTGGCTATTACAGGGAAATGTGCTTTATATTGGTGGAACAGATTTTACAAGATATTACAAAATTTAAAAAACATGCCCTGCTTACACAGCAAAGTAAAACCAGATCAAGACCCTAAGCAAGGAAGAGACAGTGGAATCCCAGCCAGGGTGTCTGTCACTGATTCTTGGAAACAGTCAATTGTTTTGTGTGAAGCAGTTGGTCGCAGCTGAAGCATTTCCTCTTGTGAGTTTCTAGAGTGATCAGGTCAAAAGCTATCCTGGTGAACAAGCTGCCGCAATAAGAGATTGTTGACTGAAAGCAGTACTGACGGCTGTCCTGGGGCAAAGGACACAGGCAGCAGTAAGCAGTGTCCTCACAATTTGTCACAGGAATGGCCAGACATGACATCAGTGTCTCAGGTGGCTGACTGGACAAAACTGGTGATTTCAGTATCTCAAACAGTGGAAGGTGCTAATGGAAGCTTTGTGGCCAACCTGAGGCCAGACCTGCTTTTACCACAGTCCATGACTGCGAGCTGAGCCGCGAGTACAGGCAGCCAGGCTGAAACCAAACCCAACACAGCTCTGAGCCCTTTTGTACAGGTCTGCCTCCTCCAGATGAGGAACCTTTTTAAATGTGGATGCGTGTAGTAAGGATCATCGTCTTTTGAAATTACCTCTAATATTTAGAACTTTTTAAACACCCACGGTTAATGGCAGATGTCATGCCTTCCGGAGAAATTCTAGCATTGTGTTGTTATTTTACGGTGCTGGCACCGACTGCAGTTGTGATGTGATGTTGGAGTGGATGAGCCTTGGACCGTGGTTTGCGTCATAAAATGTGGTGTTGGTTCTGATAAACATTTCTAAGTGAAACCATCAGAGATCACTTGAGATCAAAATTAAAGTGCTCACCAAAGACCAGAGATCTCTTAAATGACAGATCTCTTGATTAATTCATCAGTCTCCAGTCTTTAGATCCAGACTGTCTGGAGTCAGTCTTCCCCTGAAAACTCCTCCACATTCTGACGTATGCACAAGTCTTTAGAGCTCACAGGCCTGCTCCTTATGCTGGAGCTGTTCAGCTGGTACTCCTGTCCTGTTCCCAGCAGGAGTTGTTCAAAGCCGAGCTGCACTACAGTTGACCTTTATGCAAATCACTCTTAAGAGTGCAGCATCCAAATCATGTGCTGCTGCTGGGGTAGAGATCTGTCACACTGTACATTGCTTGAAACACTGCATGCTGTTTTGCTAAGAGCGACTGAAGCTTAGGATCTCTTCTGAATCAGTCATATGAGCCTTTCTCCACAACTGAGTCAAATGCCATCGCTAAACTACACTACAAGTGCCTAATTGCAGTAAATCTGCTAATTTTGCCAGTCAGTTTTGCACTACTTCTGTTTGACAGTGGGCTCTTTGCAGTGTGTAATTGGCACTGATCAGCTAATCTGGTCCAGGATAAGAAAAGAGGATTAATGGAGTGACTACAGTATACAGTAGCTCTGATGCTGGAGTGGGATCAGGTTCAGATTTAATCATCTAATGCAGTCCTGCAAAGCTCCAACCCTGGGACTTCATTAGCATTCCTGAGCGTATCGTTGGACCAGTGTCTCATCATTCAACACTTTCAGTCGCCAGCATCTTAGACTCCACTTTAAAAGTAACCCCGAAGCAATGTGCCAATTCAATAATTTACCATATTGTCTGATCGCTGTCAATAGTCGAAACATTAAGTGCTGTGCCTACATGTCTTTTCAGCACTCAGAGTTTTAGATGCCTGCAGGATGTCTTATAATACCTGCTAGATTGTGAATCTCCAAGATCAGGCTTGATTACCCTGCTGTTGAGCGAGTTGTGAACATCTACAGTATCTTTCCATCGACCCCCCCCCCCCCATCGACGGGGAATTCTCACTCCTTCCAGATGTCAGGCTGTGTGAGAGTGGGCATTCTGGGGTTAACAAGCTAGGGCAACGTGGCTGTGTGTCGCAGTTAAAGGACAGTGCTGCACAAAGGCTCAGACAAACACAGTAATTGTGAAGTCTAGCATGCAATTAGAGATGAGCGCTTTGGTCGCAACAGCGTGGCCTAATTGCACAGCTTGGAGCCTTAACTATAGGAGTATGCAGCGTTCCAGGACACTGCTGAGTAAGAGCTGAACAGGCTCTATACTTGCTGCTGTTTGTGGGCAGGGTGAGTAACTGCCTGCTGTCCTCTCCTCTCGTAGCACGGCAGTCCCTGGGGAAACTGGACGTGACCTGGCCCCCACCCTGCCAGCCTGCTGCAGAACTCTCCGGCCAGACAGAGGTACAGTACAGTAAGGACAGGCAGCGGGCACAAGAGATCAGGCTCTGATCCACAATGGAGAAATAGGATGTTGATTTTACCAATTCTTGTACGGATGAATAGGAACCCTTCCTAAAAAGGGTCAGAGATTCCAGCACTGGATGTAGTTGGTGTGACCATACTAATGCATTATTGCTTATTATTAATTCAGTTAAATTCAAAATACTTGATTCATTCCCGGGGGGGGGCAGTGTAATGCAAACTGCCCTGATGCAACAGAAATGAGTGTGAATATTTTATACATTTTCACTGGATGCTTGTCAAAGCAGACATATACAAAATGAAGTGACAAGTGAGAAATGTAGTGCCTGGGCCCTGTGGCTGAGAGAACATGAAACTCCTAATAAATACATTACAGTATATAGCAAGAATCTTGAATCCCACTCACTCCTGTTCATTCATCTCAACGCAGATGTACACATCTACAGTGAGATTAAAGCCACAGTAGGCTGATCCTCTGTGTTAACAGTAGTGCAGTGATAATTATACACTTAGCACATGCTTTTATCACTTTATCACTTACAGAGTGAGCTGAACTTGGACTAGAATCTCTGCCAAGTGTGGACCTTTCACTTAGTTCTTCCTCTGCAGGTGAAATAACTGATCCGATCTGGGAAGAGAGGTCAGGAAAGCTTTATAAAAACTGACCAATTTCCAGTGGGGAGCGCTTCTTTTAAACAAGTGAAAGGGTATATCGCTCCTCCCTCTACCCCCCTCAGTTTGAGCACTGGGGTAACCCACAGGAAGCTGGGGCAGATGAACTTCCTTGTCCCTTCACCAGAACCAAACAGGATCAGTTACTTCCAGCTCCGCGGAGCTCAGCCTGGTTCAGCTCCGCTCGGCATTTGCCTGAGTTATTGCAGTAACTTCCCTGCTGTGGTTAACTCACTGCTGGGGGGATCAAAGTCCAGTCTGACCCTCTGTAGGAATTTCCTGATGAGAATTGTCTTTCAGCAGGATGCCCAGCCCTGGGCAAACACCACATTTATACTCCCTTTAGAAATAAACCATCACAACGTTTAAAACCCCACGCAAACACAAAACCATCGGAAGATAAGAAGGAACAGAGAGAAAAGAAAAGGGGACAGGGGACAGAAACATTTTGCTTTCCTGTTCCAACATTACCGTGTGAGTATTTGTATAATTCACAATTTTGTGGGATGTTATCACTAATCTTTTTTTTTTCTCTAGGTGAAAGGGAGCCCCAAGACCCCCCGCCAGAAGATCCCGCTATTGCAACGCTGGGAGACGGGGCTGGTCAACGGCCATCAGGAGGAGGACTGACAGCGCCACCCGGTGGTCACCAGTGGTATCCGCACCCATTTCCACCCAAAACCACCCTATCTGGGGGGACTTTAGAGTCGCTTGACATTCTGGTGTGAAACAGCGAATGAAGACTCTTGACTGAAGTCTCTGCGTCATCCGAACACCCTTACCCAGCCTGCTCTAGCTGCGCGCCAGAGAGGCCGCCCTGCTTCCTCTCCGACTCTGGCTCACACGACTGACCTGCATCCGTGTACTGTAGGTCTTTATTCTCGGCAGGAGTCTGCCTCCAGGATGGCACAGCTCTGACGGCCGTCCCCCCTCCCCATACATCGATCTGCCGATTGGACCGTCCGCCGAACATTTTCTTCTGACACGACTTTTTCTCCGCTCCGATGTTTGAGGCTCGCGGGATCTGGTCGACAGGCTTTCATCTCTGCACGTCTCCGAACCACACCGCTCTAAAATGGACGCTCCTCCGCTTTGTTTCTGTAGTAAAATAACTATTAAAAGTGCATCATGTAAGTGTTCTGCCAGACTGCTGGTTAAAATGTTAAAAATCATTCCTAGACATTTTGAATCTGGTGTTACTGTACTTTTAGTTTTGTAAAAAGTGAACTTAGCAGATACTACACTAACCCTTTTCATCTTCTGCTCCTTATTATTTATGTACTGTTTTTGTTTTTTAAAAACTGCTATGTCTTGCTTTAGCTCTCTTCTATGTAACCTGCTATTTATTTACTGAAAGATGAATGCAAGTTCTTCTGAGCACTTTTTGAGATTTAATTTTCTAAACAACCGTTTCTTTATAAATGAAGTCGATTTTTATGAAGAGAGCAATACTAACCCCTGGGAAAATCTCCTGTTTTGATATGCATACTTTTTGACAAAACAAATAAAAATTCACTTGATTGTTACAGCCATGTTTCACTGTGATTTACTCCTTCTGAAGCAGCATGTAGAAGTTAGTGCAAACAGTACTGTGCACCCCTGTAGAAGCTAGTGCAAACACTACTGTGCACCACTGTGGATAATGGGACTCTGAATGATGAACTCTGAGCCAGGCCCCAACCAGAAGCATCTGGGTCTTATCCACTTTGCCTCATCAAGCCCTGCCAACAATGTCTGGGACACAATCAAAAACACCTGTGGGGTGTTTTCCACATACTTCTTAAAGCTCTGAAAATGATAACATTGGGCAGTGCTATCCTGGTGTTCTGTCCTAACTTCCCCCCTGGCCTTTACCAATCATGGCCTCCTAATAATCCCCATCTCTGAACTGGCTTCATCACTCTGCTCTCCTCCCCACTCAGAGCTGGTGTGTGGTGAGCGTACTGGTGCTCTATGGCTGCTGTCACATCATCAAGGTGGGGCTGCACACTGGTGGTGGTGGAGGAGTGGAGGAGTAATGTGCTTTGAGTGGAGTGTCCAGAAAAGCACTATAGAAGTGTAAGATATTAATTTAATCCATTAACTTTCTAAAGTTAATGAGCATGAAGAATAAACCAAGCCACAATTAGCCATTGAATCCAACAGCTTCTCCTTCCTTCTTTGAAAGAGTTTGCCTGACCTGTATTCCAGGAGGCCAGGCTGGATGGGCCAACACAGGAGAACCTATTTTGGGCCACTTATCTCCTTCCAACTCAAATACCTTCTAAATTGGAGGGTGACTTCAAGAAGGGCAATTCTGGATCTAGCACACCCAGGTGTGGCATCCGGACAGGAAATGCCAACCTTCTTGTTCTGCGGAGGTGTAGCTAAAAAAGCCTGCACAAACCAAAACATCATTTTTTTAGATAAATGTTAGGAATGCTCACAATGAGCAGCAACAAATGCAGTAACTGGCAGGTTCACCTTTTACTCCAAAACTGACAGATGTTGCTCAGGACCTACTGTAACTCAGCTGTCAACCACAAGTAAACGTCTCATTGGCACTCCTGAAAAGCGCAACATACTGTAGAAAGAAATATGACAGTTCATAAAATCTCACAAAAGCGCAGCCCTTTCATGTAGATGCCTTCATTAAGAGTTAAACAGACACTTCATACAGAAAACAGACAGAGATCGTACAAAAGGCAGGTCTAAGGAGCTCCATGGACACTGAAATATGGGTTTTAGGCACATTGTCTTCAGGCAACCCTGGTCCTGGGGAGCCCAGTCCTGATGCTTTTCAAGAATACCCACTTTTATGGGTAAATTACCTTAAATCATCAATTTAAACAGGTGTGGAACAATTGTGTTCAAGTGATTTCGAGATGATTATGAAGAAAAACCCATCAGCCATGCGGGACCACTGTTTCCTTCCTGGAAAGGTCACTTGCTCAAACAAGGGGACTGGGGCTCCAGCCGTTCCCCAGACTGACTGCTGGGATGGGGCTGACGCTGTACCACTTTAGCAAAGCGCTGTGTTAGTGGCAGGTCAAAGATGCAGTAGACTTCCATCGCCTTCCCTGGCCTGGACAATCCCCAGCTCTCAATCCTGTTGAACCCAGTAGAGCCGGTGGCGCATGCAGCTCAATCCCAGCTCATCATCCTGCTGGAAGAAAGCGGGTCGCTTTGGGCTGCACAGAACCTTTCAGAACCTTGTGAAAAGAAAGCCGTGTTCTGTTCAAGACATTATTGCTGCTGACAGAGGATGACATTCTAGGCCGCTGAGGCAATGTCAGCCATTACAGTGTTACTGCCAGTTCCCAGGAGATCTTTAACACAAAACTGCACAACATGTCCTGGCAGACGTTCTGGAAGCAAACCGGGCTCTTTTTTCGCCAAGACGAAAACAAAGCTTTCCCTCTGGTGCACTGTGGGTCAGATTCAGTGTTAACCCACACTCACAGCCTGAGGTCTGCTGGAGGGAACAGTGCTCATTGTTGAGAGGGGCCGCACACTGAGCAAACCCAGTGAATCAAGCAGCAGGAGCAGGACTGGGTCTCACTGGCCACTGGCCCTGGCGCTCAAACTGCAGGAATTCTAACTGCAGGTGCACCGATTAGTGCTTAGCTCTGCACATCATGGCAGGACTTTTGTCCAAAATCCTGGAACCTGTAAAACTCTGCATTTCTGCCACATAGAGATCTGCTTTGCAGGATCTGAAGGCTTGATCTGAAAAAAAATGAACTTCATAAACAATGAGAAACAATGCTAATTGGCAGGGATCGGCTGACATCAGACAGCAGCAACATCATGCTGGTTTCTGATTCTAGGCTAGGCACTCAAACGTTTACTTGTTCATGTGCCTAACGTGGCCTTCAGATGATTTCGAAGTATGAAAATAAAACTGCTTACTTCTGCCCCCATGTAGGAGGTGCTCTGTACAATTCAATTTATTTCCCAAAAGAAAATACACTTAATCTCTTGGTGATATTTCAGGAAAATGAATGTCTAAACATGCTGAAGTATTCCACGAGGGAAACACTCCTTAAACAAGACTAATCACACTACAGTATCTACTCTAGGGCATTTGAAGACACCCTTGTTAAAGTAACCAAAAACAGATTAATTACAGAGCAAATGAATTAATTAGTTACTAGGAGGATTCAATAACACGCTAGGTTTTAGGGTGTTCTTTAAAATTGGGGATGCAATGATCTTTGACACATCTTTTAAAACTGGGATGGACAAGTCAGAGACTGGATTCCAGGCAGTTTTAAGGGCAATTTTCAATTAGCAACTGATGAGACAGATAACACATACTGTACAGATGATTTGACTTGACTATATAAGTTAACGAAGTTCACAGAAGCAATAACCCCCACACTCACAGACAGGAGGTGCCCACCTCTGATCTAGATGAATTCATCATTACATTTCCTGTGCAGCAGAAGGATCAGGATTCTGGGGTTTCATTCCAGGTTGTCCGTTTTCCCCATGCCTTGATTTGGCAGAATGAAAGGTACTAATTGTCATTGCTTGAACAACTGCAAAGTCTGGGGGGGGTGAAGTTAGCCTTTTCAGGCAGAGCTTTTCCACCTGCTTTGTATGCCCAACAGGATTGAGGCCTCCATTGTTAGACTCTAGCTAGGATTACGTAAGGCATGTTTGAGGCCTTGTTTAACTATGTATAAAGAGGCTGCAATGTGATCTGATACTATTAAAAAAAGAAAGATTTCTATCAGGCCTCTTGCAATAACCGTTTCCAGAGAGAGAGAAAGGCACCATGAGTCTGCTTCAATTACAGGGCGCAGTGGGGTAAAAAACAAAAGATTTGGGTGCTTTTCTGGGTTTTGGCGGTTTGGCTAGAATAGGTACAATTAAACATGCCCAGGTGCTTGTATGACAGATCAGTCACGCCTTTTGAAACAGGCGCCTGTATCATTGTCGACATCAGTGCAAGGAACTGCCTTTGAGGGATTTCTTAGGCGTGTACGCAAAGGAGTGTCTATGAATATCTCAAAGGAGTGTGGGCGAGTCCTCCATGGAGCACATGTGCAGAGAGCCCACACGAGGCAATCGGCAAGCCTCTAACCTTGCTCTGTTGCGGTGCTCACAGGCCATCCCTAAACCTGTTTCTAAAGACGTGGAACAATTTGACATTAGGGCACTTGTTTAGGGGATGTGATTTAGAGATCCTCTGGAATTGTAACCTCAGCACTCTTTCAGGACTGCAGCTGGTTTAGGAGAATAGGTGTCTTACAGAAAGTAAGATAAAGTGTTGACAACGAGGGGTGATCGACAGTATAACACTGCTAGATTATAGCTCCCCAGGACAAACACTGGCCACCACTGCTTGAGAGCTGAGGAAGAGGGGGGGGGGTTGTGCTGTGGGTCTCAGTGTACAACACAGGGGGAGACTGAAGAGGAACCACATCAGTGTGGAGGGGAAAAGTGACTCAGAAACAGCTGAGAGGTACTGTATAAAGTGCTTTCAAAGGGTTCAACATGAAACTGGGTACAGGGCAGGAAGACCACACTGTGAGAATATCCACCATTTACTGTAAATCTCCCAGTAATACCCAGCAGGAGAGGTGTGGATCCAGGCCAGAGCTTGTAACCATCATGCGTTTCCACATGCCATTGAACATAGGTGATTCAGAAATAGGCCCTGAAGCAAGCAGTTCAGGACAGAGAAGCCCAGCAATGGGTTCAAAAAAGCTGTGCAGGTCTCACAGTCCTTCAACCTTTCACTGGCAAGTCATCAGTT
Source organism: Atractosteus spatula (assembly GCF_055471065.1). Taxonomy (NCBI): domain Eukaryota; kingdom Metazoa; phylum Chordata; class Actinopteri; order Semionotiformes; family Lepisosteidae; genus Atractosteus; species Atractosteus spatula. Next base: position 18,338,492 of record NC_142719.1, read on the forward strand.
CGTACCACAAAGTTGACTGTAACCCTCTACCTCCGTGACCATCCCACCAAGGCCAACACACAGAAGAGGCACTTCGTGGCTCATGTTTAAAATAAAACATAAAAAATTACAACACAAGGCAGATGCTTTGTCTATGTAGAGTGAGATGATCAAAAAACTCTGAAAGTTTATTTCAGAGCCAGATCTTAATCTCTCTGGACAAGGTGTCGAGAGTTGCTATAAACTACTACAGAATTCCAATCTGGAGCAGCTCCAATCAACGTTGGCAGCTTCAAAGCTCCAATCACCTTGTGCTAAGAGTTGAACCCTCTCCATGCACCTACAGTATGCTCATGTAAACAGAGTTTAAACTCTCCACCAGCACCTAGGGCCTGCTGTACCAATACGCCAGGCAGTGGGCTGTTTCTGGAAAGACTCGTCACGCCCGTGTCCGTGTTTAACAAACAAATCCAACTTGCTTCCTCGACTGCGCCCTTTCTGGCACAGCGTTCCCACAGGACAGGGGCACGCCCACGGCTATGCAGGATCGCGGCCGGCTCGAGGATAAACTACACGGAAGTCCTGTGAAAAGCAGACGAGCTCTGCCGCTTGCTTCCTTTCAAGGAAAAAAAGAGCAGCGCGCTATTCGGACGCCTGAGGAATACCAGGGCGGCTGCGCCCCGTGATCTTTGGCCTGTTCCCAAGCCTCCACAGAGGGCTTTGTGCGCCATGCCTGTGGAACGCCTGTTTGAGTTGGTGCTGCAGCAATGCGGGCATCCTCCCAGAAGTTCAACACCCCTGCCGTGAGCACAATGCTCCCAGCTGAGGTGTTGCCCGTAGCACTCCTAGCATAACGATGCTTAAAGATAACGAATCATTAAGGACCCTGAATTTTCAAGCATCGGAATAGCCTTGCAGCGAAGAGACCTGAATGCTGCGCAGGCCCCTGTCTCTGGTGTTCAGCTCTAAGGAGGCAGATTTAACGTACAAGAAGGGAGCATTAGAGGAAGCAAGGGTATGGGCTGTGTGTCTGATACCCTCACATCACAGTTGAAAGCCTCATAAAAATCTCCTTTAATTCAACGGAACGCTGCCGAAATGGGGCAATGAGAGAGTAGAGGAGTAAAACAAAACATTTACATTTTTCGATGGCCCTTTCACATCCACAAAACAAGCTCTTTTTGGTAGCAATTTTTTTTTTTTGTTCTTCATTAAGATACCGATCAAAGGAAAGAGCTTCAATACTTTCATACGCACATACCTAGAAAACAATATTGGCTCTGCAAAGTTCTTTTCCCCTATAAATGAATATCTAGTGGAAGGCTCAGAATGTACAGCTGTACCCTCATAAAAACAGTTTTTTTCCCCCCTTATCTCTGTCTCCAGACAGTTTCTGTTTTAGGAGAAACAACTGATAGGATATCAAGTATCACAAGGATGTGAACTTCTGTTTCTCAGTAAGAACTTTTTGTTTTACCGTGGTGAGAGGTCCCCCAGTCATAGCAACAGCACAACAAACAGAAAAAATTCAAAACAGGCAACTTTTCAACCGGAGGGCGGCAGATGAATGACACACACCTCTGCAAACAAACTCCTGGGTATTGAGTTACTGGTTTCAGGGCAGAGGCTATTGTGTGGAGGCCTGGCACACATCACCCTGTCATAAATTCAGATAGAAATATATAAGGAGAGAGAGTGAGAGCTATGTTTGGAGAGGTATATATAGATTTACAGACAGAACAGACAGAACAGACACTGTCACTGGGGATTTAGAGACGAGACAGCCTGACTCAGTGAAACTGTAGGCAAAACAACACAACTTGGGTGAAGTGGACACCCCGAGATTTTGATACCCACAAATACATCAAGAGTTACCTGTGTGTTTTACGCAGGAGATTGAGATATGCCTTCATCTGCGGGCTTTGGTACAGGGGTACAGGCATCCCTTATCCTGGAGAACCCCAGTCTAGTGTCTCTTACAGGTCACCTGGTTTTAAAGACTGCCAACACCAGTGACAGAACTCTGGAGCTTGAGGGTTAATTAGCTCTAAATTGCTTCATTTAACAAACACCTGTTCAATCACGATGGAATGGAATAGTTCTGTATCATTAGAAATTGGTGTTTAAATTGTGAAGTATAACCTGCTGGACCGGGACTGAATTCAGGGCTTGTTACCAGGAACTTCCTGGTTCAAACCCTTGTTGTGCTAACGAGCCTCTCTGTGCTTCTCACACGAGAGTCAAAACCGCCGTCAAGCTGTCAGGCTCTCATCAGGAGAGGTCAGTGCCACTGCTCACCTGCCGAGTCCCTGCACGCAGCACAGGGTTAAAGCATGCGCTCGACAGCTCACTTCACCATTAAACAGCTTCCCCCACCACTCAAACGCTCCGGAGCTAGCACAGGGAGTCAAAGACAAGAACACCGAGAACCAGCAGGGGATCAGAGGGTGTCAACACAAAGCGCAATGAAAATAAAACCTCACGGCTTTCACAAACAGCTCTGTGCTGCCATAAAAAAGCACATACCGTAACAAGTGGTGAAGAGTTTCATAATGCCAGCCCAATGCAGTAAGACTTGATCAGGACTGATAGGGTTTTGCTAACAATGTCCAACTTTCACTTTCAGTAACTGTTGTCATAGGATATAAAGCAATAAAAGTTCATGAGATGGAGGGTGCCAAGCTACACCACTATGTCTTTCCATAATTTCTCATCTATTATTTTCACAATAGCCTGAAACAGTCTTTTAAAAATCTCGCCATTTCCTTCCATCCAAAACCTTTTTGATTTCTGCTCACCCGACATGACACCTGCAGTGCAGGGGCAGAATGAAGATGGACACACTGGCCCCTCCGGCTCGCCCGCCCATCACAGCCTCATGCTGCCACATCGCTGGTGCCCTGTGAGCTCCACAGCGCCTGGCAGGAGAGGTAGTGGGCACCGGAGGAGCGGCGCCTCACCTACCGTTCTTGCTGGGGGCAAGGAGATACCAGGAGCTGCTGGACACCCAAGAGACTAATCTCAACTGTGGCTCGGGCAGCAGGCAGCCCACTGGTCCCCGTCGCTCGGAGAATCCCAGTCACAATCGGCTAATAACTCACCACTTCTAAGTGCCTTGCAAAGAACAGGTTGAGTTAATTGGAAGCCCCAAGATTTTACAAGTAGCTGGAAATCTGCAATCTTTTAGAATCTACAAGCTATCAAAATGGTTAAAAAGTCTCAAGGAACTGGCACAAGAAGACCTGATCTATGATGGGCTTAGTGTGGGGATACAGCTAGGCAGCAGGACACTTACTGTCAGCTTCAGGGTTTCCACTGCAGCCACCAGAGGGAATTCTGAGCCGCACGTAGAGTGTATCAGAGTCCAAAACTCAAAAATTCAAGCAGGCCGATGGTAAAGAAGGGGTGCATTTTGTTTTGTTGGTGGGGGAAATGAAAACCTGAAAATCATGAAAGAGCTTAAACTCGTAATCGTTTTTTTAATCGTCATTTACACCTTCAAAAAACAAAGATTCATTTGCATTGAAATATTTAAGATAGACGTTTTTGGTATTAGAACTGTCTCTTTCTGTAAAATCAAAGCTGTTACAGTACATGCTACACTGCAGATGTCAGACACCTATCTGGCCTTCCCGTTTTCTCATGCACTCCAGATGCAGTGCACATGTTCCTCAGAGTATCAAAGATGTGGTTTTGCCCTGCTTCCCGATTTAAAAAAAAAACAAAACCTATGATTCTCTGCACTTTCTTTTGAATAACCTTTAGTTCCCAATTCTGTCCCTGAGCTGGGGTGGTTTCCAGACAGGCCTGTTAACTTGGAAAGTCCAGAGAGGTCACAGGACTTTCTCTCTGTACTCAGGGTAGCTTTGCTCTTTGTCTGCTGAGCAATGGCAGCTTGGATAACTTTGCCATTTCTGCATCTACAGGAAACCCAGAAGATCCTTCCATAAGAGAATTCTCTTTCTGAAAATCCAGCACTGAATTTATTCAAGACCCTCAGGATTTCCTGTAAAGTTGTAAGAGTTGAGCAGCCTTCACAATCACAATCAGGTATCCGATAATGACAAAACAAGTCAATTTTTCCCCAATAAAAACAGCTCTATTCACACTGCAAACTAGACTAATCCAGTAATCACTCTTTATTTAATAAAATAAGGCTATTCTGTCTGCAGACAAAACTATCTTTAAACCTGGTAAAAGTTTATACTATTATGTATAATTATGTACTGTATAACAACAGGGCGGAAAGGTGGCGCAGTGGTTAGCTTGCTGCCTTGAAGCACTGGATCTCTGGGTTGAATTTGCAGTCTGTGTGGAGTTTGTATGTTCTCCTCATGTTCACGTGGGTTTCCTCCAGGTTCTCCGGTTTCCTGCCACAGTCAAAAAACCTACTGGCAGCTTAACAGACTTCTGGGAAATTGGCCCTGGTGCAAGTGTGTCTGTGTCAGCCTGTCCATTACAGGACCACTTCCTTCCCAGGACAGACTCTAACTCCCACTGTGACTTGAACTGGACAAAGTGGGTAGAAACCAGATACACAGATGTGCAAATCAAAGAAATAACTGAGACAGCTTTGCCTCATAGAGGATAGCACTTAAACTGCAATCAGGTAAGACAGAAATTCATGTGCAATTAATTTGTCAATGAGAGCTATAGAAGAGCCACAGAAAGGTTGAAAGGCTGAATTATCGTTGGCTAAATAGAAAGTACCAGAATATCAATGAAGACACGACAAAAATGACAAAAAAGACAAAGCAGCACAGTGAGGCTGGTGTAAGAAACTGTCAAGGGCTTTAAGAAAGGCTGGCATTGGAGTGGTACAGGGCTCTCTCTAGTGGTACACAAGGAAACTTTTCACAAACTGAAAACTACTACAGCTATCTTAATAAGAATTTCTTACACTTATACGGTGCTTTTTCTGGAGAAAGCACTTCACTCAACTCCACTCAAAGCACTTTACAGGTAATGGGGACTCCCCTCCACCACCACCAGTGTGCAGCCCCACCTGGATGATGCGACAGCAGCCATAGTGCACCAGTACACTCACCACCCACCAGCTCTGTGTGGGGAGGAGAACAGCATGATGAATCCAATTCATAGATGGGGATTATTATGAGGTCATGATTGGTAAAGGCCAGGGGAAAATTTGCCCAGGACGCCGCAGTTACACCCCTACTCTTTTCAAGAAACGCCCTGGGATTTTTAATGACCACTGTGAGTCAGGACCTTGGTTTTACGTCTCATCCGAAGGACAGCACCGGTTTTACAGAATAGTGTCCCCATCACTATACTGGGGCATTAGGACCCACACAGACCACAGGGTGGGTGACCTTACTGGCCCCACTAACACTTCTTCCAGCAGCAACCTTAGTTTTCCCAGGTCTCCCATCCAGGTACTGACCAGGCTCACACCTGCTGAGCGTCAGTGGGCTGCCAGCTGTGAGTTGCAGGTGATATAGCTGCTGGCTGCAACAATATGTGAGGTGACCCTGTTTTAAAGATGTGAAACAGGAACAGATACTAATGGATTTTTTTTTAACTAGAAGCTAAGCTTCTTAAACACATTTTACTCTATATTTAGAAATGAAACAGTTTAATTACTTTAATTACAACTTTTCTATTACAGATATACAGAACAGACAACAAAATGATAAAAAGAAGAAAAACATTAAGTATAATATTTATCACAGTGCATCTGGTACGGGTTAAACCTAACCTCATTTTTGTTTTTTGTTTTTTCTGATTCTGAGATTAACAATGCTTGACTACAAAAGCATTACAGCAGATATTTCACAAGTTCTGTTACAAACAAGCAAAAAACACACTTTGAGGAAGACCTTCCAAGTTTCACAGATGATATGAACTAAAAACAGCTCCTCTGTGGCTCAGTTCATTTCTTTCACATGATTTTTTTTAGTGCACAAAGAAGTGCACAGTTTAGGACAATTCTAAGACAAAGCCTTCAGATTTTAATCTATTTCACGTGACGCACACACACTGTCCTGCTGTCTCAATCCAAGCACGAAGACAGCCAGGTTTGCTCTTAACAGAACAGTACTGGTTCATCCCGAACTGAAACGAGTCGCTGAGAGCAGTCTTTGACAGAGGTGGTGCTGTATTTTCCTGTCAGGGAAACTGGGCACAAAGTTAAGAAGTCAAGATATCTGTGTCCAAAGCTATTCAAAGCTAATCTTAGGGCCCTCCCTCTGGTCAGGCAGGAGCTCCATGAATGAAATCCTAAACTTCAGTAACTAAAGACATTTCCTTTAATCTAGTACCAACCAGGACAGGAGAAAGTCTCTTTTGCATTTGTGCAACCCATAGATTAGCCAGGCCATCTGGTTCATGTACAGAGGAGAAAGATCTCTATTTAGATCATGTTTTCACGGGAGCAGTGAGTATGACAACTCTCATGGAACATCACGTTTTAACCACCGTTGAAATCGTGCTCACATAAGATCCGGGCAGGTGTTGCCCATTGGAGAAAATACAAGTCAGAGTGGCGACGGCTGTGCTGCTGCAGACAGCCACAAGAGGGCAGTCTCTAGTCCATTCAGTCCACATGCTTGCTTGTGTCCTGGCCAGGACCTTTGTCAGGGGATTGGGCTCTTGAAGGTGGAGAAGGCCTGGGGCCCCGAAAAAGAAAGTGAGGAGGTTCTATGCCTGGTGGTGCCATGTGGGGGGTTCCCCAGTGTTTGGTCCCCATGGGCTATGGCTTCTGCTCCCCCGTCCTGTAAAACCCATCACAGTGAGAGAACAGCTCATGAGAACAGAAGATGCTCCCTACAAACCTGAAAGGACCACAAGATCTGAAAATCACATGCTTCCCTACGTTTCAAAAGCTGCACACTGCCTATTCAATTACTTCCCATAGTCTTTCGACAATCTTTTTACCGCCTTTGTTTGCAACACATCTTCTCTTGCGCACTACGCTTTGCGTGCTGTACGCCAGCCACTCCCTGCCTCCTCTCCCAAAGAGCAACAGCACAGCGATTTCAACAGCTCGCCGGCCCTTTCTGTCAGGACAGAAGCCAACTCGAACAGCAGAGGGATGAGCTTCAGTGCAGCAAACTCCAACAGTCTCATCTATCAGGACCCTGCTGAGCACTGCCCTACGCTGTCCTGTATGTGTGGCGATAGCTGTCGCCCATATTGCTTCACTTCCAGTACCATGTTGAAATAAAGGTATCAGATGAATAAACAAGCAATAGTTACAACAGTAATAATAAAGGATGTGTTACCCAAGCACATATTGTAAGTAAATTAAAAAAACTGGAAAGAACTCTCTGACTGTGAAAGCCAGGATAGCAGGAAGAGAAGCTGAATGCTGGGAATAAGTATAACTTCCCATGTTACCTCCTGCTGGTTATTTTTCTGCCTAGACTATTTTCTGCTTCATCCAGGCAAACAAAAGCAGGGACAGATTTCTCATCCGATCAGACAAAACCAGGGCCTTTCCTTCTTGAGGTTTCTCCTTTGTGGTTTTTCCGAAAGGCAGACGGTACTGTACATGATCACGTGTGCATCTCTGCGTCAAGAACCAGTTCAGAATGAAAGCAGGGCTTTGAAAATAAGGAAGCGAGGTTGGGAACGTTGTATTAGGCAACAAATCTGTGGTTAAAGTGTCGGGTGCAATCAAGCAAGAGTGTCAAGAGAGTATGGTAAAGCATGGTATAACATAGTTTAGCATGGTAAAACATGGAACGTGGCAATGCCCGCACAATAAATAGGACCAAAAGGTAATGTAAATTAAAAATGATCCACTAAATAACATGATATTCTCATGCATGCCTGAAGGGTCCCTGTTAAAAAAATGCAAAAATGATGCGAGAGTGGCGTTAATAGTTAATTTGCCCCTTTTTAACATTTTATACTTCAGAGGCACAGAAACCAGACAAAAAACACTATACAGCCTTTTAAATCTTAAGGCGTTCGCCTATTTGTGTTAGTTTACAGATTAATTACTCAACACATCTCAGCTCTTGATATTTTACAATTTGTTCAAATTGTAAAAAACAAGCTAAAAGCTGCAATTGACCCAGACACTTGAGTATCAGGTCCATTCAGTAAACACTAGATACAAGCCGAGGTCAACTCTGAGGTCAAAATACAGCAGATTTTCTGTGTCTCTTTCATTTTCAAGACTATACAGGAGGAATGAATTGGGCCAGTAAAACCTTAACTGGATCAATTCGACATTTCCCTCAGGCAACATAAGGACACATAGAAAACCTGTTGGATCCTGAACCCCAGGGACCAGAGTGGGGAATGCCTGTCTTAGACTGAATAATCCTCCCTCTGCTGACCTGATTTCATTAATAAACTTTGGCAGTACTTAAAGAGTACCATTTAAGGTAGAGGAAAACTGTGAACAGGAGTAATTGAAAGTTATCATTTCAAAAACGATCACCTCTCCTCCCCTTAGCCAAAGTGAGAATGCAAATACCAGGCGTCAGTCGGCTTACAAAAAATTCTGAAATTTAAGAGGATTTTGCAACGGAGGATTTTCTCTCGAGCTCTCTGAAGAATAAAAGTGGAAAAGACGCGGGTTTGCTGACTGCAGAAAGAATGAGGTAGTTGTGTTATGAGTTCATCACCTGTGCCGGAGTGCAGCGATCTCTTAAAGAGAAGTCTGAAAAACAAATAGACATGCCTCCGTCACTGATACGACCCACAGAAAGAGTGACACTTTCAGAATCTGCCACCCGGCCGAAGCGTCGAGCTCTGATGTAACCTACAGCCTCCTTTTCTCTTTTTGTGCTGGTGAAGCTCTGAAACGTGAAAGTTCAAAAGGAAACTGAAGTGGAGAAGAGCAGGCAAACAGATAGAAGGAACTCACCTCAACACACCTATCAGTAAACGGTACCACAAATAACAGGTAAACCTACCGATGATGTTATCCATGTTGTGTAAAGAATTCCATAGCAGTGCTTCCTCCCTTAAAAGAAAAAAAATCTGCTTAATTTTGTCCATTCTCCTTTTTCCCTACAGGTAGACAGCTCAAATACTGTCAATGTAAAAAGATACATCCATTTTTGATTTTCCTTACAACATCCACTCTTTATTTTTGGTACCTTTTGGTGTGGTGAAGACATGTCACCATGCAAAAGAATCAGGCTTTTCCGTCATTCACACATCTTTACTGTGGCAAACCTGGGAAGGCTGCGGAGGGAATACTGCACTGTCTTGCAATGCCACACCTACCTCTTTCTCTTCTTCTCGGTGTGCAATTTCACTGCAAAAGAAGGGAAAGCAGGCAAGGTCACGAGAGCCACCTTCCCAGCAAAGCAGAGCTCAGACGAACAGGTGCACGGCTTTCCAGCCTAAACTTAATTTAAAGCTCAACATTTAAAAGTGCAGCGACAAATGCAGAATTGAGGGAATTTTCACAAGGAAGGAATGCATGGCTGCTCTATGGCGCTATCTGTTTCTGTAGGATAGCTTAGGGGACCACAAGCCAAAGCACTGCAAATGGTAGGATTCAGAGATAAGCTCACTCTTATTTCAATCTCTGTACCGCCATCCATCCATTTTCTAGCAGATTCCTGCAATTGAGGGTTGCAAGATACATGGAGCCCATCCCAGCAAGCAACGTGGGCAATGTCAGTCCTTTGTAGGAAGCATACTCACACCAGGGCCAGTTTTTCCAGAATCCAATTAAACAACTAGAATGTATTTGCACTGTGGGAAGAAACTGGAGATCCCAGAAGAAGCCTATGCGAACACAGGGAGAACATACAAGCTCCACGCAGATAGCACTCCAGGTCCAGAACTGAACCCAGTGGTAACCACTGCACCACTGTGCCGCTCCATATCTGTACTTTTAAGATTTAAAAAAAAGAGCTTCCAATATGGGGCTGTTAAATACTGAAGGCTATCTTGATGATGAAATCTCTCTTCTGTAACTACGTTACACACAGTACAGGTGTTTAAGACTGGTTTAAGACTGATTCCCTTGGATCTATGAAGACACAGCTGGAAAACTCTGGCATAGATGAAAACATATAAGAGGACACAAATGAAAACTATATAGAAGTGCATTAAAACCTAAGAACGTAGGTTCTAACACTTCTAAGATCATAGTACTGTGGGAGTCAGGAACAAGCCATGTTGTTGAAGCCAACACAACAAGCTGGATGAGAGCCTTGGATCAACAGCTACTAGCGTATAAGCAGGCTACACAGGCCGAATAGCCCCCTCTCATTTATGAGGGACTGATGACACCACAGCTAAGAACATGAAGGGGCTTTCATTTGTCTATACTGTATCTCCTTGCTGTGTTAAAAGAAGCAACCCTAAAACACAATGGAACAATCTCGTCTCCAAAACCGAGATGTGCATCAGACTCCACGTTACACACAAGGTCCAACTGTAGACACCTGTGTGTTTTGGTGTCCTCTGCCGTGTGCTTGGTATTGTGTCACATATCAAATTAAGCTTTTCACATAAAGTACTGGACTCTACATAGTCCTTCAGCTTCCTGAAACACAAGAGCTTACCTTTCCGGTGCAGCAGGAAGCCCAGTATGGCCAGGATGGCAACAAAGAGGACTCCAGCAGATACTGAGCCGGCAACCAGCGCCCAGTCTGTAGAGAGCAGGAGGGGACTGATAGTCAGACCATTCCTGACCAATGACGTTAGAGCATCCAAAGCCTTACAACACACTTACTAGGTAGTATGTACTGCACACGAAGTGGTCTGCAATGATATATATGCTGTCCCACCAAAATATTAGACAATTAATATCGTGGCTATTCATTAAATTCAATAATTATTATGGTTGGTAATCATATCTGTTGCTGTTCACAGATGTCCATGAGGAAATGGCCCACTCAAACAGCATCTGAGGTTTCTCTACATCTGAATCTGACCCAGCTACAGCATACTGCATGTGCTCAATCCATAGGCTGACATCCAGGGACTGCAAACCTTTGAGGCTGTCTGAATTGGCAGCATTTTAGCCAGGTCTGCTTTTTGTTTCAGTGAGGCACAGTTGTCAGCAATCAACAATGCCTCTTATCACCTACTTTCCATAGAAGCACACTGACCAGATTACACTCCCCAGAAATTATGGGATACACTATCTGCACCTCACAAACCATGCTATTCAGGGCTAACTCTAAATCTGAAGCCATTCTTTTTTTGCTACTGCCATTAAACTTACTGTGGAAGTCCACCCCGAGAATGCACTGAGGCTTCTCTAAAGGTCTCTTTCAAGATTGCTTCATCTTGAAGTTGAGACCATTACCATTGAGTGGAAGCTTCCTGAAATGATAAAAAAAAAATTATTTTCTACAACAGCTTACCTATGCGGGAAGCAGGGGCGCTTGGTTCAGTGGGAACACTGTGTCCTAGAAAAAAAGCATTGGAATAATTCAAGTCATAAGGAACATGAAGGGTGAAGGACATGTTGCACAGCTTACAGAACTATCAAAATCCAGACCTGAAAAGACCAGAACTCTAAGAAAGTCCAGTGCCTGCAGCGCATTTCTAAGCTGGTAACAGCTGGTAAGAGTGGCATGCATTCTGGCTTTGAGCTTTACAACAAGGGCAAACTAAACTCTGGGACTGTCCAGCTTGTCCACCTGCACAACAGAGGCAGGGCTGCCCAGACCATAGGCCAGTGAGCCTAAGGGATGTCAAGTAGGGCAGCATCAGCTGTGTAGGCACGTTAGAGGCTTGCCACGCAGATAACTCCAACAAAGTGTGCACAGCTCATACCTCTCCTGCAGGGCTGCGAGACAAGCAGCATGCTTAGTGGAGCTATAGCAGCTCTCCTGATTTTGTCGTATCAGCAATGATTCATAAAGTGCTAGGGAAAGTATTTCTGAATGAATATAGCTGGACTCGGTGTGGAAGTTTTTGAAAGAAAGTGTCCTTTCCTAAACAGACTTGTAGAGCAGCCATACTGTATGTGTTTGATTCCTGCACAGCTCTTGACCCAGACATGCAGATCCTGGGTAAAAAAAAAAACTCTTTATCTAAAGAACATATACTGTATCAAAACGTAGGTTCTGGCAAACCAGGGCTTATCCCAGAAGCACACTGTGCAACTCCTGACAGCTGTCTCCTGGCTGAGGACGAAGTCTTTCACAGTCTGCAATTGAATTGTTAGTATCGTCTCTTAGTTTAGCGCCTGTTTGAATGATTTACCTTAAGTAACACTCTTAGGTACAGTAAATACTGACTTGAGAATCACTGGCCTTTCAATGATAGATTAACTTGATAGATTAGATTGAATATTTCAGCTTTAAACACGTTAGGCTTTTAATATCTTTTTAAAAAGGCCTGAAACAGACTGTGGAGTTATGTTAGAATGTGTTTTGAGTTTTTTCTTGTTTCCATGTATAACATTGTGTATTCCCATAAAGTGACACTGTGCCTCCAGAATACAAGAATGGTTTGAGAAACATAAACCAAGACGTGTTAAGTATCAGTGGTTATCTAGTAAAAAGAGAACTCTGTTAGGTTTCTGGATTTGTACATTATAGATACCATCACATTTCTGTTAGCTGTAATAACAAAACCGGCGTTAGCTATAACAATAAGTACAAAAATAAATAACTAACTGAAGCAAAAAGGCTTCATTTTTTTTTCTAAATGACAAATTGCATGTTGCACGAAGTGACAGTTCTCAACCAAACAAACAGTCCACGAATGACCTCTGCTGGCCATGGCTGCGGCGGGATGAGACTCTTGCCTGCTGTGCCCATGTACAGAGCGGGGTTTACCGGGCACACCAGCGCACACCTGGAGGGTCGATGAGGATGGGCAGACTGCGGGCGGACTCCCTCCACTCCTGGCCCAGGTTCACGGCGTACTGACACTGGTACTCCCCGGTCGGGTCGGGCAGGGTGAAGCGGACGCCATGCTGGGCGGCGGTGGCGCGGAGGGAGCTCAGGGGGTGGGTGGCTCCCAGGCGGTACAGGTTGAACAGGGCGCCGGGGTAGGAGGGCGACCCCGCACACTCGACGGTCACGCTGCTGGGGCTCTGCAATGCTGAGGGCACACGGACAAGGGAGGGCGCCGCCAGGGAGTCTGGGAACAATGCAGGGCAGTTCAAAGGTCAAATGTCGCACAGGACAGTGTCAAATAGGGCAGCTGGAGTAGAAGCAAAAGTAAACCAAAAGTATAGTAAATCATGGTAAAGCATAAAGAACAGAGAGCTATAGTAAAGTCCTTATCCTGGAGGAGCCTTGTGACCTCTGGTTTCGCTTCTAACAGAGTTCATAATCGATCTATAGAGGATTATTACGATTCTTAAGAAGCTGTGCATCTTTGCTCTAAACTGCATCTCCCTCACCTGACACAGTGATGTAGACCGGGTCGCTGGCGGTGGAGTTAACAATGTCCTGGGATGGCAGGCGGGCCTGGTACACACAGCTGTAAAAGCCCCCCTCCTTGCCCTGCACCGGCTTCAGGGTGAATGACTCCTCCAAGCCAGCGGGGGCAGCGTGGCGGGAGAAAACCCTCCCGTCCTTCAGCAGCAGGAAGGCTTCAGGCTGCCGCGGGGCTTGGGACGCGGAGCAGCGGAGCGACAGGGTCTGCCCAACCAACACAGAGCCTCCAAGAGGGTCCACAGACATCAAGGGCTTCGGGAGGACAGAGGGAGCTGCAAAATCAAGAAGACAGGAGACTCAGAATTCACAAAGTGTACAGAACACAGGACGCCATTCTGGAACCTGACAATTTTTATGATTGTACCCCACCTAATACACAGCTGGGATCCTGCACCATCAATTATTCACCTGTTTGGCCTAATGGCTGATGCTCTTGAAGGTGAGGGCTACCGTGATGACAATGAGGTCCAAGTGTCAGTGAAGGGTTGGCTCAGGAGCCAGCCAACATCACTTTATTACAAGGCCACCCACAACCATGTGAGGTGCTGGTAGACGTCTGTGGATATGCAAGAGGGCTATGTTGAAGAAGCCTTACTCACATGGCAGATAATTAACAAATTCACCATGCTTACTGGCTTACCTCCATATCACCAAATTACATGAATAAAAACATAAAAAAAATCTTATACCCAGGAAAAGAACAATTATTAAACTAGGATGAGAAGCATAGAGTATATAAAACAAGTTGACAGAATTTCTGCTGAAACTATGTGATGCTCTGCTTTTAACACATCTGGAATACTGAATTTGGTCCAATCTGAGCAATGCCCTGCTTAAACACGTGGAATAAAGCACTGGATCCTTCTGAAGCTTTACAATGACCCTCGTGGACACATCTGGAATAGTGAATTATGTTCAAACTCTGCAATTATTTAGACTACATCTGAATCACTACCATCAGCTCTGATCTCAATAGCATCAAACAGATGTAAACAATATAAGAAAATCCAATGTAAATACTTTAACACTTAGAAAGGAACAAAATCATTTCAAATTAACTTCCAACCAGCAGAAAGCAAAGACATGAATGGAAATTAGCTCAAATGAGTCACAGCACTGACACTATGGGTGCATGGAATAATATTTCACAGTGTTTATCTTTAAAAATTGTGTCATGACATAATCAAGAATTCTGAAGCCTGTTCAGATTTTAAGGACTTTTAATTTCCTAATTGTTTAAAGTTACCTTTAACATTAAAGTAAAACAGGCCGTGTGGAGTTTAGAAAGCAAAAAGAAAAGATATATGATGTCGTAAAATACATTTCATTTTGTTTGGGAGGCTCAAAGACTTCAAAGCGAAACAAAGCAACACTCTCCTTTTGTGAGTGAGCATCCTCTGCTTAACTGTCACAGACATTTGAAAGTACAGACCTGACAAACTTCAGAAACAAAGAAATAGGTAAGGTTTTCCAGATTTGAGTATCTTATCCTGCCAGGTAAACTAGGCCATGTCTGAGCTAGTCAGTGTAAAAAGTCTTGAGATGCTGTGAATTTGCCAGCAATATCTCCAGATACACGTATACTATAGGTTATATAATAGAGGTTATAATATATCCACATACCATATAGGTTAAAAATAATGAATTCTTAGCAGATTCTCGATTCTCAGTTACCTTTAGTGTTTCAGCTACTGCAGACAACAGCTATGAGTCACTTTGTAAAAAGAGAAGGGGGCGGGAGGACAACTGTGCAGTGCGGTTCACTCAAGAGGTTTTTCCCCACTCTTGTTTTCAGAGAGACAGTTATGGCACACCCTAACACACCTTTCAAGAAGATATCAATCTAGGCCTTCACCTGGGCGAGGTACCGGGTGAGGTTTCTGTGGTAAAACCACACGAGTCTAGGTAAAGTAATGAGATGGGTGTATGATCACTTACAACATCCTTCAAAACAAAATCACTGAAGTGATGATGTGTGCTGTTCTGTCTCTCCAGAAACTTCAGGATCTCTTCAGGATATTTTTAAATCTGGTAAATACACATATGACTGCTGACGGCCTGCAACTGTATCAGATGTTTCATTATATATAACATGCAATTTTCAATTTTGTGTTTTTTCCTGCTTGTCTGCACAGACTTACTTGAGATTAAACAAGTAGAGATTTATTCCATGCTGAAAAGAGAAGAAAAGAAACACAATGTTTCGGCTGTGGAGCCTTCTTTGCGTGTGACCCGATTTCACATTACTGCTCTGACCTCAACAGTAGGTCCTATGACATGCTCCTGTATCACATTTGACAGGTATACAACTTTGCATTTATGCTATCTTGTTCTCCAGCACAATTAACGAATTGCTGTCTGTACAATGTATGAACAGCTGACTTAAACTAAAAGGTACTAAACTGTGTGAATTCTAAACTGTATTTGCAACACAACACACTTTTTTTGTATTTGTAGAGGGGAAAGAAAAGGAGGAGGAGAAAGAGGATAAGCAGTTAATAAGAGTAACAATTAGGAATCCAAAGCCTTTCTTTGGACAGAACTTACCTTCCTCCATGAGGGAGAGGTACTGGCTCATGATGCTGTAAATCGGCACCCCAGACTGCTGGGACTGGTACTGGCAGCAGTAGATTGTCAGGTTCTGTGTGGTGACGCCCCTCAGAGTGAACTGGGCCAGGTTTTGCTCAGGACTGAAGGTCCTGGAGTCAATGAGCTGGCGCTCTTTGTACAGCAGGAACATGCTTCCGGTATGGCCTGGCGGAGACTGGCACAGAATATCCACAGTGCGCTCCAGCACCTGGGATCGCATCTTCGGAGCCAGGCTGATAGCAGGGGCCGGGGGTGAATTTGAGCAAGCAGCTGGAACATTTCACAGTGTGGGAGGGAGGAACATGTTACCTTTTCCTTGTTTTCCTATCTTTTGTGACTCAATTCTGAACTGCAAATGACTGATCATGTTGAAAAATGATCATTCCAGGTAAATATGTCTGGCAGCCAGGATGGCTTTCCCAAAACTGTTCATCTAGAGTAAAGGGAAGGCAAGTCTGTGCTTGAGCAAATTAAAATCAAATTAAAATATACAGTAACAGAAGTAGAAAAGCTCCCTCTGCACCCATCTACTATCTACAGTATGTGTCTACAAACACTAGCACCATGACTACTGTATGTCCAACTACCAATCTCAGAGACACAAGACCTTAAAGAAAACATGACTGTTAGGGTGAGAGAATTTCACTGCTGAATTTCAGTCCAATTTGCAAGACTTTTTAATAGATCAAAATGCCCTTTCCGTTTCTTATTTCATACATATTCTGTTACTAATTAGAATCTTAATCTGGAAAAGTATTACAAGATCTCAGTAATGCAATGAGCTGTTGCCACAGGAGTTCACATTAAAACAAATATTTCTGGACCCAGACCTCATATGATTTTATTAAACATTTTTAATATAAAACCAAAGATACTTAAGCATTAGCAAAGTTTCCCTAAATTAATAAATTATTCTAGAGTAGATAACTTACCATTTGCTAATAGTTCAAAAATCAACACAAGCTTCACACTGCTAAGGGTTGTGCCTTTGGCTTGCAAAAAATCCTTTTGGGAAAGAAACATTCTTCTCTTTAAGAAATTTTGTCAGAGATCACACCGATATTGCCTGTGGCACTGTGGAATGGTTTGTGTTAGTCTGAAAACATAATTCTTAGAACGGAAAAACATCACAGCAGAAGGAAGGAAATGACTAAATCCTCTTTAGAAACATCTGTGTCTCAAGAAATAAAGATATACAAACTCAAAGCAGGTTTTTTAAGAATGAAATGAAACTTTTACATTCATACTGGAAAGCTACCTTGCATACGACCTTTTGGAAAACACCAAAAATATTTTTCTTTGCGTCCACGTGTCCATGAAAAACAAGCAAATGCACCATAAGTGAGTTTTTTTCCTCAAACAGCAATTTTTCTGACAAAAGTGGTTCCACGTGCCTTACGAAACAATTACTCAAGGCATTATGCAAACAAAATGCACAAACAAAGGTGAAATGCAGCCTTGTGTCACAACAAAGCTGCATCAAACCAGAGGCGACAGTAAAGAACAGGGAATTGCATCTCATCCTGTTTTAACCTTTATCTGGAGCTTGTGACACAACAACACTGCAAGGCCTCTGCTTATTGATGTATCAAAATTATACTCAACCAGGAAGTCCCACTGAGATCAACTCTTTTTTTAGGGGAGATGCAGGGGGTGGAAGTAGGACAGGAAACTGTATTACAGCAAAAGAGTCTCCAGGCGAGCAGGTTTTTTTTAGCCTCTTACCTTTTCTTTTTCAAACAGTGCTGTGATGACTACAGTGTGGACAGGACCTTTAAGATTTAAGGTTTAAGATAGCACATCCCATCCCATGTCACAAAACTGGGCATTGGTTTGCATTCTCTAGTACAGAGGGAAAAACACCACCTACTGGTCCTCCAAAACTAGCTCAAGAAACACTTGCTAATCCACAGACTGAAAATTAGCCACATCTTCTTAGACTAGACTAGTGTGTACTTGCAATGAAGACTGACTGGAGCGAGAGAAGACTTGTGTCAGGAAACACATTGTATTGAATGTTATAGGAGGATATCGTTCTCGTGTCTCATCCACCCTGGAGGGCACAGGTGGATATCAATAAGATGCAAATTTTGGACTAAGAACAGGAAGCAGTTCCTTACAGATGGCCGTGCATGTGTGGATCAAATTACTCAGGTATGTACTGTACCTTTAGACATGTTCAGGCTGCAATGGAGCTACCAGGAGTCTAGCATTTGTGCAGCTGTGAGGTAGGCTCTCTGCTTTGTGTCCTGCTCAGGCTGCGAGAGGTTGGGGTAAATCTTAGGGATTGGTTGGGTTGGTTTAGGAGAGTGGACCTGAGCCCTTACTGCCCCCTGCCTCTCAGTGTCCAGTTTCTCCAGCAGATTGTGGACCTCGGGACACAGGGAGTGAAGGGCCTGAGACAGGCTGTTCAAAAGAGTCCCACACACAGCCAGGATGGCCTGCAGCCAAGCTGTCTTCTCTCCATTTGTACCCCCTTTTCCTGGTCTGACAGCTTTCCAGAGCTCTGGGGGCGCCAGGCAGCCAGGGTGCTTGAGGGTTTGCCGTACGGTCCACACGTAGCCCCTCAGCATGGTCTCTGAGGGGAGCGTAGCAGGGTGGGAAAAGACAGGAAAAAGCAAAACATGACAGTGAAGTTGATACCAGCCTGAACGACAGGGCCAGCTGCAGAATCTATTAATTCCTACGGCCCATGCCTTTTGGGAAGACACTGGATTTTACTTGGAATTTTCCAACAAAAAAAACAAAGGACAGTATAGAGATTTACCTGAGTTCACTACACATACAGTATACAGAACAGGCCAAACCGTAGGAACTATGAGTTAATAACAGGGAGCAGACCGATTCATTTTTCTTTAATTCAATGTATGTAGGACAACAGCTTTGAGTTAAGAATTTTCAAATAAATTGACTATTTTTCTACTAAGCTGCCATTCGAAATGTTCACTGATACAGTATGTTTTGCACTCTTGGTTTTATCCCAGGTCTTCATTTGTTTGCTTTGTTTTTACCCAGTTCTGTAATAATTTTCACTACACTGCTCTCTGCTATTACTACGTTACACCACAATAATTCAGGGCGAGTTAACAGAAAACACATCTTCTCTCTGATTGTTTGCTGCAGTCTTAAATATCCATTTTTATCAGTCCTAAGACTCGCACTTTTTGTGCATTTTTTGTCACACAACTGCAAAGGCACTGCTGACTGTTAGAAAGAGACAACACCTCACATCCTCACCTGCAGCCTCCTGGTGCATTGACAGAGTCTGTCTCTGGTTTGACTTCTTGCTTCCTGTGGATGGCGCAAAGACATCCTGTAGGAAGAAGAGGTCTGCTCCACTGTTCAGGTCATTGTGTAGCAGGAGGATTTAAAAATGAACTAAATTAAACCAAATTATCAACATAGCTTAACTGAGGCAGGAGTTTGCCAATTGATTTTTGACCTGTACCTACTTCTGTCAAAAATTCAGTTTGAATTAAAGAACATCACTGTTAATTTAGGATCAGCAAGTTAGATCTTAAAACATAACTGGTTTAAACAATTCCTCTCCTCTCTTGCTTGCAGACACTTTCTTTGATTCTTTGCCAGAGCTTTGCTCATGTTAATATAATCATATTAATTAATGGCAAAGTTCTGCATTACTCCTTCAATGTGAGGTGCTAATTGCTGCAGTCAGTGTGATTTTAAATTCCCAATGTAAACACAGCCTGGGTAACTGTATACATGCTAAATGCAGCTTTAGCCAGCAAATTGCAAAAGTAACAAGCTTGATTGTTCTTCATTAGCAACACAGTACTACTAAATGTATTTTCTTTGTGCCTTAACCCATAACAGACACTGATTCAAACTGCTGTGCTCTACATCCTTCAGTACATGCATGTTAGAAGAATAGAAATAAGGGTAAAGCTATAAGTGTATTCATGAACAAGAGTGCTGGTACCAGTACTGTTTATCTGGTTGTGCTGGAGTACACCGAAATATTCCCAAGTTATACTCCACTCCTGACCCCAATCCTGCCTCCTGAAACTCACCACACCAGACTGGGAGATTAGAGGGACCTTGCGGGCCCACAGGGTGTGACACCACCAGTCTATCCTGTTGCACTGACCTGCAGACTCTGCCCGATGCTACAAAGGTACTCCAGCTGACCGCACACAGAGTGGGCCATTCTCCAGCAGGATGGGAGACAGCCCTCTTCGCTAGTGACCAGGGCACGCAGTGCAATCAGTCTGCAGAGAAGGACGACGCAATTAAGATATGCTGCAGTGAAAGACAGAGGGTGAGTCAGGTTCTGTGCTGGAAGAAAGGTGAGAGCTCATTGAACATACCAGGGCAGCCAAGTTTACTACAGCTATATGGTGTAATGCATAGTTCAAACGGACCAGCAAAAACAGGAATTAATGTGACAGCACTAGGGCGTCCATGTCCACTGGCAGGCTTCAGTTCGCTCACCTGTATCCTAATAGCAGCTTTCCCTTCATGAAGCTGTCAGCAATCTGGGAGTCTAGCACCGATTTCACTTCCTGCAGGTTGGCACAGCTAAAAGGGTCTCCAACTGGTCCTGGGCACGATAATGCAGAAAAGAACTTGTGAGTCCTGAACAATCCTCAGCACAGTTTCAATTCAAAGTATTAGAATGGTTTGAAATCTTATCACTTGAAATTAAAAAACAAAAAGAACACAGAAAAGCATTATGTAGCGGCATCTTGTGGTCATTCTGTATGTCTGCAGATGTATTTCTAGGCTCTTTTCTCTGATAGTATAAGACATAAGGATATGTGTAAGAAATGTCAATTAATCCAGCAATGTAATACAACATAAAGAGATCAGCTTTGCATAAGTCTGACGTATGTGTAATGCTTTTCAGCACAAGTTTCAATAATGTCTTATGGGCTTGTTGTGATGCATTAAAGCAAATATGACTTTTTTTAAAAACAAAATATTGTTCTATAAAAACATTAATCTTACTTGTTGCATTTTACACTAAAATCCTTAGGGCTACAACTGTTGTTGTTACTATATTATTTTTTTGTACCAAGCATTTTTTTTACATTAACTATTCATTTTCTAAAAAGGATTCCAGTTAACCCTTCAGTTAACCAAATAAAAGGAAGATTCAATCTGGCTCAAGCATGCTGACAAATCTGAGATTATCTTTGGTTAATGGAGGTGTAAATGTTTTCAAAATGTTTTAAATCACTAAAAATAATGAAATGCAGACTTTTGAATTAATCAAGTCAAAACTTTATTTCACGAAGACACTTGTGGTATTAATATGCTGAGGTTTATTCTGCATGTTATGTTTTTGGTCATTTCTCATGCAGGTCCTTGAGAGGCTGTGTTAAGCTTCAGTAAGTCTGTTCACTGATGAAGTCACTGTTGCTGCTGAGACTAGAGAGAGTGAGACCTCATCCTCCTGATCCTGGCCCTAACCTCCTGAGAGATGAAAAGAATCAACGAAACTGCCGTGCTCCTCAAGGCCAACATCACGTGCTCAAGAGCCACCAGGGCCATCAGAAGGTGCGTGGTAGAGTACTCCTTGAAGAACTGGTGAAACTCTGGAGAAACCCAGACCAAGGCAAAATTGGTCACCAATGCGATGGCTTCAAAGCGCTCAAATGCCTGATGCCAGATCTTGTTGGTGGTGGCCGGGCCAGGAAAGGGCCGGCGCAAAACACTGCAGAACCTCCAGGAGTCTCGCAGGATTTTGGTCAGGTTGTAGAGCAGGCACAAAATGGTTGCATGGGGGCAGACACTAGAGAAGAATATCATGTAGCAAAATGACAGAAAAAGGTCAAGGTAGTCATCCTGCTCACTCTCGTAGACTGACTTGCAGCTCTGCAACTGTATCTGGCACAGAACCAAAGGCTGTAGCTGGTCCTGACCACTTCTGACAAGCTCCCTGCCATGGCGCTTCCTGGTCATCAAAAACGACAGAATGGATTGGCTGACTTCACTGAGGATCTGGAAGGTCACAAACTGAGCCACCATGTGTTTGCGGAGCTTGTCCAAGTCTTGCAGGTAGAATGCAGTATAGAAATGGACACCAAAGTTGTTAAAGAAGTAAAAGATCACAAGTTTGGCTACTAGAGACTTCTGGTGGAGCACATCAGATTCATGGTTCTCCCATTCGGTGAGTTGCTTGGCCAGCTTAAGGTAAACCCTGTTCAGCAGCAGCATGGCAATTGTCAGGGACACCTCTGGAAGGCTGTAGAGGGGCACACCACAACAGCTTTTCTCCCTGAAATGATATTTGCTTGCTATTGATTCCAGGTGGATGTAGAATACAATTAGGCCTACAGAGACAAACAAGCTGGTGACCACAAATGGAATGGAGAGGAGAAGAGTCTTGAAGTAAAGTTCCCTGGAGAAGGAAATGATCTTCTGGTGCCCAAAAGTGAGATTTATTCCCATGATTCTGTTATTGCCACCTACAGCTACTTGCCTTTCCTCCCTTCTCTCTGAAGTCCCCCATTCCAAAGTTAACATGTTTCGGCAGTGCTTCCACCCCTCCAGGAAGAGGCTGAACCACAGGATGTTGGAAAAAAGAGAGAAGATAAGTCTTGCATTTGATTGTATGGGAAAAAAATACAGGAATAGAAAAAGGATGGACTTGAGGAGCAAAGCCCGGATGAAATAACCAAAAAAACCAAAATAGAGGCCAACATTTTCCCCAAAGTAGGCCTGGATTTCTCTCAAAGGTTGCCCCAAAGCCAAGAACATGCCATCATGCCACTTTTTCCGCAGTTCTACCAGAAGCAAGTAATCATGCATAGGGTACAGCTTGGCGATTACATTGCAGGCAACCAGCTTGCTGAGAATGGGCTCACCAGTGTCAAGTCTGACAGTGGGTTGACCAGGGACATACCCTTCCTCATCCCTGGCTGTTAAGTTAATCAGGATCTTTGTGATGATGCTGATGCTCTCAGCTGAGGTGAGCACACCTCTCTGTCCGTCATGTAACCAGGACTGCTCCCTGCACGCTAAGCCTCTGGGCAGAGCATAGATGCCTTTTTCCAGTAGGTTAGTCATCTTGATCTCCAAGAGCAGTCTCTCAGGATAAGACCCGACGACAATGACCGGTCCTTGCTTTTCAGTCCCATCGAGCACACTAGCATGAAGTTCTGCCCCTCCGTGTTGCCTGTCTCTGCAGATTATTCCTAGAAGCCATTCCAGACTCTGCACTCTAGTCCCAAGGTGGAACTCCAGGACTACCAGCGGTGCAATCTGACTGAGCAGATTCAGATGAAGTCCTGTCATGTTCTCCAAGAGCCTGTGTTTGGATAGATTTCTGAGCCACAGGCTACATACTGTACATGACACTGCAGTTTGGAGGGGTTTGCTCAAACCAACCTGGGAACAGGTCCTCATATAATCTCACAAAAGAGACCTCAGGTTTTAAAACATAAGACTGAGTGTTCCCATCTTCTTCTGTGTATGTGCAGTGTACGGCTGCAAAATTAAAACTGTCATGCAAGCTGTGCCGATTGTGACATCATCAGCCTATGTTGTTACAATTGTACACACTTCATCACAATAGCTTGATGACAGTTCCTGCTACTGGAATGGACCCACTATATTTTAGACACTGAGGAAAGGGAAATGAAGTGCCTATAAAATAAAAAGGAACTCACGTAAATGAATTGGCATGGACTTTACCTGCCAGTGGTATATACTTTAACAGGAGAACAGTTACTCCAAAATAGTATACAGATGCCAAAATAGTATAGGATTTCAATATGCTGCAGTGGAAAACTGTAATCTCATAACATATCACAGTGCAATCATATTTCAAAATTACTAGGTATACTCGTCTTAAAACATATTCACCATGCTCTAAATAACCATTAGCAGGAGCATTCATTCATGTTGTCCTCCTGCTAATGAAGTTATTGAGAGCATCTTCAATGTCCAGTGAAAAAGAATCCTGGTGAATGTTAGGCACCGGAACACATTACGTGATGTCTGAGCGGGCCAATGTTTTTGGCACGGTACAAACCCACAGAGCGGAGATGAAAAGCAGCCTGCTCCTCTGTTTGGAAGACAGCCTGGTAGATGGTGAGGGGGTCGTGTTTAGGAAAACAGAGCCAGGCAGAGCTCCCCTCCTGGAGGTAATACAGGACAAAGTGCTTCACCAGAGGCACAAAATGCCACTCTGACTGCCCTGGCATCCGAAAGGTCTGTGGAGAGAGTGTGCAGTCAAAACAGGCTTTAAATAAAACCATAAAACATGCAGCGTCTCATGCTCTGGCCCCTTGCTCTAATTTGAAAGCTGTCAGTCCTTGAATGTTTCAAGAATTCTAAATCTTTGGGGTTAATATTAATTTGATGAATGAGACTTATGAACTTTAGCATAGTTAAAAGTCTGTTTTTCTACATGCACTTTGAGAGATGGTTGCATGAGTAAAAATTAGGCAGGATGCAAGTGTTATTACCAAAAGCACATCAACAGGTATCCATTAATTAAGCATTTATATATAAAAATCTGTGTTTTTTCATAAATCCATGAAAACAGCTGCACTAGTCCATGGAATTATTCTTTAAAATAATAATAGGAACAATAAGAATAATTTAGGGGTTCGAGGTGCGCCAGCAGCTGCTTGTGTGTGAAGAGACAGTGGTGGATGGGCAGGGGTTCGAGGTGCGCCAGCAGCTGCTTGTGTGTCTGAAGAGACAGTGGTGGATGGGCAGGGGTTCGAGATGTGCTAGCAGCTGCTTGGGTGTGTGAAGAGACAGTGGTGAATGGGCAGGGGTTCGAGGTACACCAGCAGCTGTGAGTACACAACCTGGGGTGTGAGAGTGAGGCACCAGAGAGGTTGTGTGTGTGTTTGATGAGGGACAGTGTGTGAGTCTCAGCACGGAGAGAGGTACAGAACAGACTCGGAAGGTGGTTCGTGTGTGAGACCCAGTCTGGTGGTGTCAGATGAGGGCGCTAGCGGCTGGAGGCCGACCTGGAAGTCCCAGGGCTGACTGGTGGCGAGTGGAGTGGGAGAAGGAGGCTCTGTGTTGGTGGGTGGGAGCTGGGAGCTTGTCATGAAGATGAAGCTCGTCAAGCCCGGATACTCGCGAGCGAAGGGCTTGGCGACGTGAGGGACTCCAAGCAGTGGTAGAAACTCTGGGTCTGGGAATCAGCACCGCTGTTGGAGGACAGGGCGTGTACACAGGGCCGGCGCTAGCTTGATGGAGGCCCTAGGCAAGACCTTGGAAAGGGGCCCCTCCAGATCACGATTGGCACATACAATACTCTTATCAGCTCTCAACACAACCTTATTTTACTACTTAGAACAATTACATTAATTATATAACTAGAAAACTTGTATTAACCAGCTCTGAAGAACACATTAGAAATAACTTACTAACCAGAACACGAGGCACACATTTTACAAAGATGATGTATTTTAACACTGAAAGTAATAAAAAGCATAAATAACAATAAACAATTCTGTTTTGAGATCTCTTATCCCGCCCCTTGTTTCTGCACTTCAAAATCATTACATACTCGATTGTGGTTTGTCATTTTATTGGCCGGTCTTCCAATAGGATCATCCACAGCAGCAACAGAAAGAGACGCACGCAGTAGGGAATTTGTCGCTCACATTTGAACGTGTCGATTAACAATAGGTTCTGTTGCCCATTGAGGAGCAGCCACCCAGTTTGTCTATGCCAGGGGCTGTGTGTACAGGTGCAGAAAAGGTTCCCCAGCTGGCAAAAAGGGGCACGTCTGGAGAATTGGGCACGCCTGTCTGTGCCCAAGTGGCGACCCCTACCCTCGGGGCATCACAGTCTCTTACGCAAGAGACTGTCTACAGTTCACAGTTCACAGTTCGGTGACAACACGCTTTTTACTTATGTCAGCAGGAAGAAAAATATCTGCAAATAATAAAGTCAGTGTAAATGCTCCCTAACTTTAGCACACTGTGCAGTACTGCACTGTGGGAGTCACCTTGAGGCGGACAGCGTGCCCATCCTGCAGGTCCTCAATGAAGCGCTCACAGAAGGCGGAGGGGAAGCTGGCGACGCTCCGCGGGCTCCACACTTCTCCTCGGCTCAGGCGGACCTCGTACGGACTCAGGGCCTCCCTCTCCCCCAGCTCCATCAGCTGGGAAAGAACTGCAGAGATACACCGGCTGCATCATTCGAGTATTCAGGGGGAAATACTTCTAACATAGGGTGTTTTGCTCCCAGCATGACCACAGCCTAACTGCAATGTTTAACCTTGTTTTTGGAAAAGAGGAATCATTTGCGTTCATAAAACCCTGAACAGAAATTCTCATAAGACTTAATGATATTTGCATTCCCTTTTACAATTTACATTATTTTATCAGGAAATAATATTAGTGCAGTAGTAAATGTTTAATATTAGTATTTCCCTTACCAGATAACAACTCCCAGCCATAACCAGAACAATAATAGTAAACTTTATTTAATATAGCGCCTTTAATGGTGGCTTCTCAAAGCGCTTAATAGAATAAAACATGCTTTTTGTTAACAAAGTCATTGAAGCATGCTGATTGAATTCTGTTTTTTAAATTACCAGGTGCTGTAAAAAAGTACAAGTAAAAATGAGCCTTGAAGAATTCTTTTAGGAATTTGGACAGACGGCTGTGTCTCACAGGCTGGCTGCTGCTTACCGAGTCTGGAGTATGCCTGCAGTACCTCAGTGAGGCCACCAGGGGGCGCAGTGACGTAGCAGAACTCAGTCACCTCCAGGCTGCTGAGGAAGGGACAGAGCGTGCCCAGCCAGGTCACAGGGGACAGAACAGCCAGACTTGTCCTCACCTGACCAGACCACAGGGAAGTCAGAAACTGGGGCAGGCAGGGACTAGGTGTTCTGGCTAAGGGCTATACCAGCCAGCTCAAGAGATGCTGGCTTTCACTTAAACAGTGATCTTAATTATCACTTAATTGAGTTCTTTTTTTTTATTTCCTGGTCTGATTCAGCTGAAAAGGAACCCTTATAAATATGCAGATATCTAAACTTTGAGGGGTGCCACACTGCAGCAGTAAGATTGCACAAAAGTGTTATTATGGATAGAGCACATTTTTAACTTTCAACTTACCACAGCATACTTTTTTATTATTTTTTATTCATTAAAATAATTAGAAACAATAATATTGCTTCTGTCTGCAAAAACAGTGATAACAGTGGGCCTCCTCTACCTCGAAACTCCCAGAAGCTCTTGCTTGGCAGACCAGTGTGAGGGCCTGACCCAGGACAGTTTGCAGCTGGGAGAGGTGGGCGGCTCTCAGGGCACTCTCCAAGCCATGTCCCTCTCCACCGGGGCCGCAGTACAGGTGCTGCCCCCTGTCTGTGAGTCTAGAGGAGCCTGGCTGCACCTGCCTGAGGATCTGGGCATCAGACCTGTCCCACAGCGCCACCCTGTGGAAAACGTGCATATACAAAAAAACTCAAATAAAAAATCATAAAGGGGAGATTTGCTAGTTTTTATGCTTGCCAGAAAAAAATGAGTCATAATTATCTACTTTAGCTTTGTTCAAATCAATAATTCAAGATTAACAAATGCCAGAAGATAATAAGTTTGTGTCCCCTGTCCTTTGCTTTAAGTCACTGACTTCTGAAGATGTGAAAAATGTGTAAACAAATTGAATTATTAAGCAAGTAATTGTTTAAGTTAAGGGAATCTGAAGATTTCTGATTCCAGATGTTCTCTAAATAACATACTTTGACAAATCGGCTTAACAGCTCACAATCAAATCATTCCAAGTCTTTAGAAATTGGTGGTTACCTATAATACCACACTGGACTAAAGACATCTCATAGCACATGGCCAGGAGTGAAGACTCCTGCTCTGAAGTCCAATGTGTATAAAAGCATAGGACTACATTCACTGGAGGAATAAGTACAGGATGAGTTACCAAATATTCTGCAACAAATGGAGAACAGGATCTGTTCTGCTATCACTTAGCAGTGTCCATGCTACAGAACATGCTTCAGAATCCCTCTAAGGTAGATGAAACATTGTGGAAAGTATTAATTGCTTCATACAAGCATAACAGCCCCATTCCAGATCTGATCATGCAGCATTCTTAGTGGAAGGACTCTGGAACACAAGTATTGAAGCACTGACATGGACCTGCTTGTACAGAGCAGTGCAGCTTCAGACGAAGACTGCGCAGAATGAAGTTCAGAAGCAGAACTCACTCTGCCATCCCTCACCTCAGAGCCATCCTGCTGAACTCATCCACTAAAACGGGGTAGGGGTTGGGCTGCAGGGGGGAGGCCGACAGCACCGTCCACAGGCACCTCTGCCAGCACCGATCCACTCCACAGTCGACCAGGTACTGCAGCAAACACAGTTCAGCATGTTGGGCTGGGGCAAGGACCTCCAGCAGCCCTTCACCACAAACACTTCAGGAGTCCATCAGGACCACATAAAGCAGAGCAATTAAGCATAAACCATTACATAAACTCTTCTGACCACTAAATCATTTCCCCATTTTTGCATTTGATTATACTGTACTGTCAGTACACTTTTAAGATTTATATCTTGGCCTACTACTGTATGTGCATCATAGCCCAGAAAAGTAAAAACATATGTCAATACACAAATAAAGTAACATGAATTCAACTATTTGCTATTTGAATACATCCATAATGGGATCTAAGTTTATATCCTGCTTACTGCCTAAACCCTGACACCTGGTTTAAATTGTGTATTTAGATGGTGCTCACCTGAAAGGTCTATATCAGATGGAAAAGCTTCAACCACCAGCTGCAGTACAGAACGCACCTGTGACAGACTGGCCTGCAGCTCTAAACCTCCGAGAGGTCCTCTTGCACCCTGGGAGAGGTCAACACAGCTTTCCACGTTGTACAGCAGATCCCTGGAGAATGCCGATGACATCTCAAGAGTCTCTTTGGGGTCCTGCCATGGGACAAAGCTGTGATAAGTGTGTGCAATACAGAATACTGTTCTGCACACCTGGTGCCTCATCGTACTATTGCACTGCTCTTGTATGTCTGCACTTGCTACTGCCCCATGTTGCTGGTTCTGTGACCTGTTTATATAAAAGTTTATACTGCAGAGATAGAAGCAGTCAGGCAAATAACCAACAGGAATCATAAGAAGTCGCAGTCACAGGTGGGTGTCCCTCAATGTTACCTCCGGCTCCCTGTCTCCTGGCTGCTGTCCCGCGGCTCGGTCTGCCTTCTGTTTCATGTCAGTGAGGACAGGCAGGCAGGACAGAGAGTCTGATAGCAGCTGGCACTCCAGCACCGAGCTGCACGAGCACCACTGTGGGGAGAGAGAGTCGTGGTACGCATCAGGGATCACCAAGAGCCTCATCCTTCTTTGGCATCTCACATTGCAGAGAACATTGCAGAGACAGTAGAACCTGTCTGTCACAGGATTTTGTTTCATATTATTATTGAGAATAGTGTACAGTACAATATGCTTTATTTACATATTCAGTGTCATAGTCGGCTGTATCCAGCAGTGAGTGAGTTAGTTCACAGCACTCACTAATGTACACTGTAAATTCAGGTGAGTTCACAATATTTTATTTTATACAGTATACCGGTTATCAAACGAAAATTGCCTTGGATTGTGATGTCAGCCAAATAAACTAAGAAATACGTTCTAAAGGTATAACAGACACTATAACAGAGCCACAGCCAGCAATTTTTACAAATTTGACTTGAACCTGTACAAATGTTACATAAGGAACAAGTAAAGGTTTACTCCACGCTGAAAAAAGAAGAAAAGAAACATGGGTGAAGAAGGCTACACACCCGAAGATGGCTCCACAGCCGAAATGTTGTGTTTCTTTTCTTCTCTTTTCAGCATTAAATAAATCTCTACTTGTTCCTTTGCAGTCTACGCATGCTGACACAGCTCCCTACTTAAACTACAAATGTTACATAGTCTTTCTGTCTGTGTTTTTGGAAAAACCAATCTCTGAAAGGTTTTGGGACAGTCAGTCACATCTTTTGAAATGAAATGTGATGGGAGACAATGAGAGTGACTATATCATCCTCACCTCTCTCAGTTCATCAAGCCCTGCCTGACTGGGGCCCAGCTCCAGTCGGAGACACACAGATTCCAGCCGGCTGCTCAGGATCCTGGCATGAAGGAGGGAATCGCTGGAGAAACCCTCCTGGACGGCCCGGCTCAGAAATTCCAACATCAGCCCCCTCACCCTCCGTGCAAGAGCACCGCACAGCTCTGCATCGGCCGCCTGCCACAAGAGCAGTACATTACCACCTCCAGTCACGAAGACATCCTGTCCACAGCCAATCTCATTCACTAGCGAAGCGGGAAAGAATGTAGTGCTACAAAGCTTTTCTTGCTACTGGCAGCAAGCCTCTTCTAAGGACTAGTTAAAAGCTTGATCAAGAGCTCAGGTGTTATCTTTGATTCTAGCAACCTGATATTTCTCAATGCTGTTCTGCTCTGCTCACTTGAGGGGCACAACACATTTCTTTCTAAATATTACATTAAACCTCTTATACGAACAAGAGCTTGCTTATTACGTCCTCAGATAAATCACTAAGAAGAGGATAACCGCTTGAAATGAAAGATTGGACTGTGCTTTATCTTTGGATTCTCAGTGGTCACCTCAGTCGGTGTGCTGCCTCACCTCCCAGGGCTGTGACTCCAGGACTCCACAGAGGGTGCGAGCTTGACGCCGCACAGCCCAAAGATGAGCAGCACAGCCATGCAGGAACTGATACATCTGTCCCAAGGCCTGATGGGAATACCATGCTGTGACATCACACTGCCATGCACCACAAAGCAGCTTCTGCAGATTTCCCATTAACAGCAGTGTACAACAACAGAAAGCACTTTAATGCCTATTTTATACTTAAAACAGTGACTGGTAGCAAAAAAAAACACCTTCATTATTCAACACAAATATTTACCTCTTAATTTGGCAACTGACATCAATACAATGCAATGTTCTGTGCAAAACCAGACATCCTGAGGAAAAGAGGGAAGCCTTTCTTTTTTTTTAATAGAATTTTAGAAATCTGATTTAAAATAGTTCTGTACCCGAATGAAGAAAATGAGGGGAGCAGACAGGCTCCTTCAAGATGCAATCAAGCTATTTTTCTTTAGAAAAGCTACAAGCACCGCATTGACATAGTGTGACGTGAAGTTCAGTGCTGACCAGAGGTGATATGGACATGAGGTCACCGTGAGTTGCAGTGGTCTGTGTTCTACAGCCACTAAGCTGAGAGAGCCCTGGCCACCTATTCCTAACCCTACCCCCCCAGTGACACTGACCCAGCTGAGCACTGCCAGCAGAGGAATTCCCATGACGGCAAGACCCAGGATTGAACTTGTGACATCCAGATCACAGAGCTCAACCTCTGCTTGGCAGTAGTGCCTTCATCACCCGAGCCCCTGGGGGAGTAGAGGAGTTAGTGCTTAAGGAGTTTCACGCCACCTATTCACAGCTGATCACAAACAGATGTTAAATCATCTGAAAGCACAGACCCCAATCCATGCAACACAAGACTGAATGCTGAACAGACTTGCCAGCTACAAAACTACAGCTTCAAGAAGGAGTATTTACAGACATTAAACAAGTTTTTTGAAAGTTTTTTTTAAGAGCTAACACTTCAATGCAAATAAAAATTAAAAAGAAAACCCTTAAATCCACATGCTTTTGAAATGGGGAAAAATCATGCATTCTGTAATTGAGAGAGCAGTCTCCCTCTCTCACCTCCAAAGGGGTGGCCTGTGCCTGGCTTCTCGCTGGCCCAGGCTCAGCCGTCTCCGGCAGCAGGAGAAGCAGCACGCAGAGGTGAGCTGCAGGCAGGGCATCCTGCGGCAGACGCAGGGCAGCAAGCCTCTTGATCAGACAGTCCCGCACTGGAGCAAACACACCCTGGTTACCCGCACTGCCCCCTGGAGAAGCAGATCAGACATGATTTAAGAAGAGTTGCTTCCTCTTTTAAAGTCTTTGGCAACAATGCTGCATGAACAGTATCCTAGTTCCAGTTTCACTATGATTGTGCATTACCACAGGAATATTTTTTATGGAAGTGGCATATCATAGTCATAAACCTAATGGTAAATCATGGTACTATCATAACTCTTGAGTAGGAAAGTACAGTAGAAAAGAAAGCACTGTACAAGGAAGACAGTGGAAAATGTAATGGAGAACTGCAGTTAAATTGTAAAAGGCTGGCGTCTCACCTGTGAGTGGGCCTGGGAGGTGTGGTCCTCTGGGCAGGAACACGCGAGTGTAGGCCTCAGCGTGGGCTTGATGTGGAAACACGCTGGAGGAGAGGTGCACCAGGGGACAGTCAGAGAAGTCCAGCACCCTGCTCCATGCGGCCAGCAAAAATAAAAACGCATCACAGCACAGCAAACACAACTTTGCCTTTGTTTTCTTTCTGAAGGGTCTGCGAGTCCCACAGCCGTAGTTCAAACTGATACAGATGGCTCAGAGAGACAGCTGCTCTGTTATGGATGACCACAGCATTTGTAATAACCAGACATTGCGTGATAAGAAAGGTTGATCATAACCGTGGGCAGGATTTTGCCAAGGTAAGAACACATGAATATTGAATTAACAAGCACTTTTTTAACTAAAATAAGTGTATTTCATGAGTAGGACCCAACAGAACAAAACTCACAGAGACAGGAGTACCAGTGCCCTCAGTGCACAGAGGAGATGGTTGTCTCACAGTGACATGATCTACATGATCTGCATCTCAGTTAGAACTTGAAGAAATAGTTAATATTGGGATACTGATGGAATCGAGTGTGTTGCCTTTCACTCATGCACTGCATCTTGTCTGTAAATGACTATGGTCTGGTACTCAATGTGGATAGCCAGACAGCACAGAGATTTAAAACACCTGTACTCCTTATTTGCAGAATTAATAGTAAATACCAAGATTCAATGTTTCGGTGTCGGCAGTCAAGGCAGTGGCATAACTGTATCCCTAAAATCGATCAGCTAGCGATGTGTAAGCATTGTATGAAAATTAATTTGACTGACTGAATAGCACAAGTGAGGCTTCAATTTTCTGTCTCAGTGCCTCTGCACCCACCTTGGCAAAGCGCCCTTGCCCTCTCACCTCTCCTCCCCGAAGCTGTCAGCAGTCTGGATGGCAATCAGGGTGTAGGCCTTAGTGCCCCCCTGGCGAGAACTGCCCACCGGGTCCTCTCTCCACACACACTCCACCTTCACTGGGAGGTGTGTGTCCAGTGACCTCTCCACGACAGCCTCAAACTCTGATC
Source organism: Atractosteus spatula (assembly GCF_055471065.1). Taxonomy (NCBI): domain Eukaryota; kingdom Metazoa; phylum Chordata; class Actinopteri; order Semionotiformes; family Lepisosteidae; genus Atractosteus; species Atractosteus spatula. The sequence continues at coordinate 18,371,619 of NC_142719.1, forward strand.
CTTGGGAAGCAACCTCCTCCTGAGGAACACAAGGGGGCGCTGTGAGAGAGGAGCGCTTGCTTACTAGCTATGATAAAACAGGGTGTTGGAGATTTACTTATTCAAGCAGAGCACAACCTTCTTCGGCCCATATGAGTGCATAACATACAGCTATAAGAAAAACAGGTGTGTATGGGAATATAAATGACATTTTAACTAAATGTGCAGAAGCCAAAAAACAGGAATGTCAAATTTTCTACCAAATAACCTAATATCTTTTTCTGTAATGCAGAAGTCATGGTATTCTAATACAGAGTGCAGCTTCACCCTGGTCCTAGAAACTCTCAGTTCAGCAGGTTATAACAGGCCATTCTGATATCAACAGGTTTCTGGCACACACATGCCAAACCATGCAACTTTACAATGTAACATGATTACTTCCCCTACCTTAGCTTTGACTTCATAATTATATTGCCCTGACATTGAAAAGCACTTTGAGATTACCTTTTTCCTGGTGAGGTTCGTAGGAATATGGAAAAATGTGAATTACTAACTTCCAATCAGGTTAGATGAGCCAAATGGCCTCCTCTTGTAACTGTTATATATTGTAACTGTTATATTAAGCAAAAACTGATAAATCAATTGATTTAGATCCAAAGATTCTAATTGTTTCAATGGATGAGAAAGATTTTGTAAATGAGAAAAATACCTTGGAGAACACTTTATATCCTCCTTTGATATCCGTTGGAACAATTATTCTGAAAGGAGAGTAAAAAAAACTTATCAAAGTGAAATGAGAAAATGTTAATTTCTGTATAAACAAGGGCTTTCTGTGATCACACTCATTGCTGATTCACAGTGATTATGGTACATAAAATGCTTTAATATGATACCGTAAAGTTCTGAAATAAACTGAAATGTCAAACATTTGTTAGACACTGTTGAAAATGTCAGCAAACTAGTTGGTAACATGGGTTCATTCTTTATCTCTTATCAGAGCTTTGCATTTTTCCAGCATTGACTTGATAGTAACTAGTACCAAAACACGTTAAAGGCTGCAAAGGAACAAGTAATAGGCTTATTACATGCTGAAAAGAGAAGAAAGAAAACAACGTTTCAGCCGTGAGCAAGATCTCCCTTAATGCTCACACCTGAAGAAGGCTCCACGGCCGAAACGTGTTTTCTTTCTTCTCTTTTCAGCATGGAATAAACCTTTACTTGTTCCTTTGCAGCCTACGCATGCTGACACAGCTCCCCACCTGAACTACTACACAGTAAAGGCTGTAAACTGTTCAGCAGGTTGTCACATTCATAAACAGCTTTAGATCACAATGCACAAAAAAAGAGCAAAATAAGGTTTCAGCGCTGTGGTGGACAAAACTGCAGCAGACAAGAAGCAGAAAAAAAGACTGCAAATGCAGAGAAAGCATACAAAATACTTAAGGTATATAATGAAATTGATATATGCATCTCCTCAGCCTTATTAGAAAATCTTTTTCCTATTCTAAGTCAACTAAAATAATAAATATGTTTAAAGGAAAACCTCAGCCTTAACTTCATCCACCACTGAAGTGCACCTGCCCAGATGATGCAAAGCAGCTGTAATGCACAAGTGGCCCCCCTACACAGCAAATCAGATGGTGAAAAAAGTGAGAAAATGCTTCACCAGTTGAATTAAGGGAGATCTTTAAGAATACCAGACTGTACAAGCCAGTGGTTAACCAAGACACCAGGGTTTACCTGCCTATTTTACAAACGGTACCATGGTATTTTTAATGACCGGAAGGAACTCCCTACCACTGATCCAACAGCATCACTTACAGCAGAAAACTAAATTTCTTTATACTGTAGGTATTCCTTACCAGTACTGACCAGATCCAGCCTTGCTCAGCTTCTTGGACAAAGTATTGACAAGCACGTTTTTGATTGTGACAAGGATAAATTAATCTATCCCAGAAAAAAAAACCCAGAATCATCTCCGGAACTGAAAACAGCACTGAACTAGGGGTCATCTAACAGGACCTATACAATGGGACAGAGCGAGGCTGGACAAGTCAATATACAGTACATAAGGGACCTGTTCTTTAGGATCTGAATGTTTTTTTTTTCTTAGCATCAATGCCAACAAGGAGAGGACAGAGGCTGCGGATACTTCCTTAAAATATTTTCTAGCTGGCCCCTCCCCATCACCACCTCCTGAAAAGCGAATGGGAAGCAGGCAGAAGTGGAAAAGTTAAAGGGTGATACAGTCACTTTGCCCACCACTTTTCTCAGCAGGATGACCTCTGACCTGAGCAGACGATGACGGCCATTCTGGCTTGTCCTGATGACATCTCGGCGGACGCAGCTCGCGTAGAGGACACGGGCGCGCTGGGCGTCTGGGCCAGCAATTACATAAATCTGGAGGATGTCCAATGAGATGGGACGGGGGAAGAACGTACCAGTAAAGACACAGAGGCCTGTGAGGGCAGCCAGCACCTGGATCTGAAATGGAGAATGTGGCGCTGTTAGACTGAAGGTCATAGCTTGCTTTGTGCCCTCATGGGAAAGTGAACATTAGGTTTGCTCTTGTGAAAACACAGTGAAAAAACAAGAATAGCCTTAATCTTAATTAGAAAGAGCAAAACAACAACAGACTCACTGTGTATGGGCTGCTGTGACTCAGGGTTGAAAGCGGAGGGGTCACATCATCAATCAGCCAATTAAAGTGCTTGCTTTTCTCTGGGTCAACACAGCAGAGGATGCTGGGAAATCCCCAGACATGGGAGCAGCCTTTAGCCCCTGAGGAATGACCATTCAGAGAATAAAAGAGAGATGCAACTACTGTACTGTACTCTTTAGAAGGCTTGACAAGTCATGAACTGCGTTTAAAACATCAGGTTACTTTGTGGTGTTGTGTCCTCCCAGGGCACAGATAAAACCACAGCTAAAGATCTGCACTTCCTGTGTCTGAGTCACCCAAACTATAAGGGCAACCAGAAAGCATCAACAGCCTGCCAGTCTTTCACGTCATGAGATGAGTGTGGCTGCAAAGGATAAAAAGAAGGCAGGAACAGGATTTTGTTGCGAAATGTCACATTATGTTTAATGTTAGGATGCTGTTGTGCAACGTTGCATTTTAGCAACAAAACATTGGCTGGGAATTATTATATTTTATCTGTCATCCTAAAGCACCCTGGAATACAAATGTTTGACAGAAAAATCTAGTCTAGAGATATACATTCATTTCAGGAGCGATTTGTGAAGGATGAATATTATGAACAGTGAGCAGTGATTCTGCTGAAAAAAATGCACAGCAAAACCCTCTGCTCTCCAAAACGAGTATCTTGTTGAGGTTGCTTTAAAACCTCCATGAGTAAGAGAAGTAAACCGATGTGGCCCACACAACTGACCTGCAATACATCGAACAGCAGTGAGGGTCGTGGGAAAGGTGACATCTTCCCTGAATTTCTTCTCCATGTCTGACTGAGACAGCCTGATCCTGGAAATAATACAAGACACCTGCCACAGCTCTAGACATAAACTTGTTGTATTTTGCATTTTAAAACCACTTCATTTTGAATATCCAGCTGTTAATTTCAAAAGAAAGAGATAGGAGACATGTACACTTAAAAGCGTTGAGGAGTTGTCCAGTAAAAATCAATAAAAGTAATAGTGAGCTGGACAGATACAGGGGATCAGATAGATCTGACAATCCTGGGACAGTATGGTGAACCTTTCCAATACTACATTTTATTCCCATTTAAAATGTGGAATGTGGAATGCAGAGTTTCAGTTTCCAAGATGTTAAAAGCTCCAAGCAAGTTGTGTGTTTTAAGTCTTGAATTAATTTTAAATGAGTTTAGATAAAGTTTTAAAAACTAAAAAAGTGTAGAATTTTGTGCTCGCCCACAGAGCTGCCACAAATATCTAGGGCTCTGGTTCCCAACCCTGGTCCTGGTGACCCACACACCTGCTGGCTTTTGTTTCAGGAGAGCCCTCAGTTACCCAATCAAACCCTTTTTCGACTTAACAAGATTAATGTGAACTGTTTGTTCCCAGGTTTTAAACACATTAGAGCTTTAACTATTGTATTTTACTGTATATGTGAAATAAAGTTCCAAACTTGTGACAAGAAACAAAGTGGAAATACTCAATTTAAGAAGCAACGTCTTCAATCTAGTGAGGCTTCAGTTATCTAATGAAGGTGAGATGGTGTGTGTGTGAGGGGGGGTCACCAGTACCAGGACTGGGAAACACTGCTCTAGGAGCTACAATGCAGATTGCTTGTAAAGTTTGCTGGCCTATTCAGATATATGTATGGTGAAAACAGGGTACTGCAGAGCTGTGACATCCAGACAGTAAACACCAAATAGCTTCATGTGTCCTTCCTTGGATCTTTGTCATCATACCATCATGAGCACCGTGCACATGAACATGGTGGTCACACTAAGCCAATGTAGCACCGTAAGAATATAAAGCTGACGAGCAAGAGGAGGTCATTTGGCCCGTGTAGCTTGTTACTTTTCAAATTTTCACCTGAAAAGCATCAACAACAGGACTGGGTAAATTGTTCTTGACTCCCACAGCCCTTTATGTTAAGATGTTCTCAACCTTAAACGTATTTCAAATGTAGTTGCCACTCTAGTTCACTTCTTTGAAAGAAGCTCAGTGGGTTGTTTCTGCCAATAGCTTAGAAGATCTTGAATACTTGAATCAGGTGCCCCTTTCCATGCCCATAGTAGTCTCTGCTCAAGACTAAAGAGATTACGTTGCTTCAACCTGTCATGGCAGAAGAGTTCTTTAAAAAGGGTTGGGAATGCCTAGGAATGTACCTGCCAGGTACTCTTGATCTATGGTTTGTTCCCCACTGGTTATATTTCTTTTTACTTAATTTCACTGCCCCACTATGCACAGTTTTCACAAAGCTGCCTGCATAACAGAGCTCCTGTCTTAAAAGCAGCCCGCCTACAGACAAGCAGAGACTCCAAGACCTAACTCACCTCTCTGCCTGCCGCCGAGCCCACTGCATGAACACAGGGTAGGGGTTGACGGGAGGCTGGGGCCGGCGCAGCACCTCCGCACACAGGGCCTCCATGCCACTCTGCAGTCCAGTCTCCTGCAGGTACCCCCACAGCCGGTTCACACCCCGAGCCGACTCTACGTCGCTCGGCCAGGGGCGCTGGGGTCTGGCCACTGCTTGCTGCATAGCGTCTGCTTCTTAGTGGTTCCCTAATAAAAAAAAAGGTCAAAAGGTGAATTCAAAATACTGTACAGTTAGACCCTGGTGCATTAAACACCACAGCCAAAGTCAAGGATGACTACTGTTTTCATCATTAGGTCTAAGACTTGTCCTGAGTATTTAGTCAAATGAACACATTCATTAGCTGTCTATTCTAATGTAGCATATATGAATGAGTGATAAAGATTTAATCATTACAGACAGGACCTACTGACTGAAAGTTGAGCACCTTTATGGTCTTAGCAGTGAAAAACAAAGGATTCAAATGCACCTACTGTACCAACTATAAAATGAAATGCTTTTATCAGAATCCCCATATATTTTAATATGATTTAGGCATTTCTAAAGCATTTGCATCTGGGAAACAGAAACAGGCTCAAAGGTCATGGCCTCCCATTAAAAGGTCAAACAAATCTTAGAGAAATTTAGCTAAAAAGTCTTTATTATAGCTCATGAAATAGTTATGTGCACAGATCCGTATTCTGCTGTTGTCTTTATTGAGCTTGTATTTTTATAAACGGTTGTGTACAGTGAGATTGTGTCTGTGCTAGAGGTCAAAAGGTCGCATTCTCCGAATTATATTAAATAAGTTGTGTACCTTATATTATTTAATGTTAAACGGATATATTTTATAGTTATATGTTGATGTGAACGCATTAATCTTGTTATAATGTTTCACTCGTCACTATCTGTAACCTGATCTTTAAGCTAATGTGATTTACCAAACTAATAATACTCTTATTTCAGATATACAGTAAATATGACTTTTTTTTCAGAATCGTATCTCCCCACAAAACCATTACATTTAAAAATAACTCGGCATTCGCAAAACCAAATGTGAAACCGAAGGAAACGCAGTTTATTTACCGGTGCAACCTGTGTCTGTGCAGTTACAGTTTAGGTTTCGAGAATGCTGGGCGAAATTAATTCGCCGTTCAAAACTGCCTTCCCCAGGTAGTTAAATCGCGAAAGGTAAGTCCCCAGGTTGAAAACGCGAAAACGCGTGTTTTTACCGCTCCGCAGGTCAGTGTGTCCTGCTCGTTAAGCAGGGAGAGAAATGCTGTTTCTCAGCAACCAGTCAGGTAACAACGCCGCCGCCGCACCTGTAGATGGTGAAGAACGACGTCAACCAAGCAGTTTTACTGTAATACTTTCAACAAAACAGTTTAATAAAGTGAGAGGGATATAAATGATGGCTACGCAAACGTTAAGCTGTGGCTACCGTAAATGTATCTGTAAATTGCAGGCTAATGTGCACTTACGAGTAAATAAAAACCTTTGCATTTTCAAGCCGATACTGCCAATATACTGTATTTTCTTTCCGATCGTATCGTTTTGCAAAAGGATTTCACGATAAGTTAGGAAAAAACAATTCACCAGCACTACAGATCATCCAATTTATGTTCCCCCGTCATGTGCTGTATACTGTGTACTGTATACGGTAAAATTATATTCACTAGGTTATACAGTATGTTAAAAAATACTTTCGAAAAACTCTACAGACTGCTACACACAACCCCCACATTACTGTGTTTTATTTCAGTGAAACCTTCAATTTTTGCATTATTCTTTGTGTTACGGGATATCTTGGGGTGTCTTAAAGCAACTAAATGTCTGTAACACAAAATACGGATTATAATATGGAGTTTTCACGTGTATCGTGTTTTATTAGTTATTTTACTTGAAAATAAATGTTACCTCTTACAGTTTCCGCAGTTCAGTTTTCTATTGCACTATTTTTCTAATGCTTGAGAGCGGTAACATGAGTAATTCACTTTGCGGTTATCGTACTGCAGTTTTACATACAGTACGTCCTGCTCTTGCACTAACTGGACATCTCTGTAAGTCTGGTGTACAGTAACTGCGCCCAAAAGTCTCTTCTTAATAGAGACTAGACCTCCTAAAAATAACTCAAACAGTAGAGTTTATTGCATTTCTGTCCGCTTTTTATTTAAAGGGGCCAAGGTGATGACATGATACTGAGTGCTGGTTAACTTGCTGCAGTTTTCTCAGCCCAGAGCAGGGGCCACAGTGTTTCCTTCGGCTAGCCTGCTGAAGGCCGCATCTGATGGACTGTAGGTTGAAACCGATGGAAAATAACAGATCTCTGACACTCCTCTCAGTCTCACTGTGCTCTGATGGACTGAACCGGCTCTATTTTTCACTTTTTTCAGTCTCAGAGAACAACCTGAATCATGGTTGTATAACATAAGACGTTTGGTTTCCACTTTATTTTTTTCAACTGCAACGTTAATTAGAACATTTCGCATGCCCAGTGTTGAGGTGGGGAATGCTGTCAGCCTCCAGAGCTATGTAAGAACTGCACATCCAGTTTCCTTCTTTTTTCTGTACAAAGTAAGGCATTTAGAAGAAGGGTAGCAAGAACCCAGTGGGACACAGACCCCCTTGGTTTAGTACGGTATGTTTCTGATGGGGCCCACATTTCTGAAACTCCAGCATGGATTGGAACCACTGGAGGAATCAGGCTGGTGGCATGCCACCATTACGATTTGGCCAGAGCCAGCAAAAAGCAGCAGTTAAATATTTTCATTCACAGAGATACTGTTGGGTTGAGTAAATGGAGATGTGCCAAGTTAAAGGCCCAAAAAAAACCGAGGAATGTCATCATGACGACGACGATGATGATGACGGCGATGAATCACTTGGGGTGCACAAGTGTACTACAGGCCAGCATGAATGGTGCTGGGGTCACTCAGTCAGAGCATGATTGGTTCATGTCAGGAAGAAGGGTTAAGCCCAAATTATCAGCTCTCCCACCCAGCCCTGCCCTTCCACTTCCTCTTTTGTACAGGAAACACATTGCTGGGCTTGGACACTTTGGACACAGCCAACACTGAGAGGACATCTTCTACAGGACGGGATCTAGCAATGCCTGAGCTGCACACTCCACTCACTGTAGAGAAACAGAGTGGGCAGAGGCACACGCATGCTAGTTTGTGCTGATTTGCAGGGCCCTTGCCCATTATCTTCTTGAGTTTAGGAACAAGTATACAGACCAAGACCACCAGGTTTCATAACAGCTTCTTCCCCCAGGCAGTAAGACTGCTAAACAGCCAACCACAGCAGACACCTGCAATGACCTCCTTGAACTGACAGGTGCACCGGCGCCCTCCTGTCACATACGAAGAGCAGTAAATACCTCTTATCCTTGTGTTACTTTCGCACAATCTGTAAATTGTATGGTAAATTGCAATTGAGTAATTTATTGTATCCTTATTTTTTTGGTTTTCATGAATTGAATTCCCTATAATTATAATTTCCGGGGAAAAACAGAATAATCTCTACATGAGAAAAGAGAATAATCTCTTTTTTCAATCAGTAACAGATCATACCTCAGTGTCAGCATTTTTTCTTATTGCGTATCGTACAAGCTTCATAAGCGCTTTGTACTTCCAGTGTAATTTTCCGTTTTGCTGTTTCCACACCAACTACAATCTGCAGATTTGCTCTTCCAGCACAAACATTTCCAGAGCTCAATGAGAAGAGACGTGAGGGTACAACAAATCAGCCAGCTGCATGATGCATCACTCATTTGGCTGGTGCATTTCTTGGGAAATAGCTTCAAGAAGGCTTTATAAAAAAGGATGATAATCTTTTTTTGTTATATTCCCCCTCCTCCCTAATTTTGGTATTGCCAACTCAGCTCCACTTCCATCACCTCTACACCGGGACAGAAAAGACAAGCCCAGCGGGGCCTTTCTTCTGAAATGAGCATGGCCTAATATCCCCCATTTCTCACAGTACTCAAAACAGAGCTGCCACACGCTGCAGGAGTCCCATCGTTCTCTCCAGTAACACAAAGGTTTCACAGGTGGCTGGTGAGCCTCAGTGGACACCCTGTCCAATTCGGGCCCATCCATTGCTGGCATGCCCCATTAATTGGACACCATCGCGCAATGTCGGCTAATGACACTGCATAGACCACCGGGCTCCAGACAGGTGTCTCTACTGGTTAATTCACTCCCAGAAGTCTTTTCAGAAGGTATTGTACTGGTAGAATACCTTCTCAATGTGATATGTCCAATAAAAATTTCCCATTGGTCTGTGTGTGCATATCTGGGAATATGTCTCGTAAAAAGAGTGCATTATTGTCAATAAATCAATTCATTGAATTATTTCATGGTAAGGTGGCAGGAACAATACAACCATGGGAGCAAGATCTTCTCTGCCCAGTTGATTCAACAGGTGTAGGAAGCCGTTTCCTCTTGTCTCTTGTTCTGTACTGGCAGGGCAGGCGTTTTGCCCTTCAGGCACGTGCGGGCATCTGCTGATACCGGATGGCAGCCAAGAACGAGGCCACAGGCCACAGCGAGTCGGCAAGCTCTCCCCAGAAGGCAGAGGTCACAGGGTCGCAGCATTTTCCAACTTAGTGGGTCCAGATGCTTCCCTCACACACCCCACTTCCAAACCCAGCTGCTTGACATGTGTGGGCAAATAAAAGCGCTAATATATAGGTAAGGAATCTACAAAGAACAGCTATACACCTCCTTCCCTGTTCTGATCTGCTTATCTAAGCTTAATGTGAAACTAACTGAGGAACTGTACTAGGCTAAACACAAGAAAGCATGCGAGTAGCCTTACCAATGCTTTAAGTTTTATAGTCTGTGTGTGCACTCCCATTCTGGATGATTTCCAAGGTCAGTCCGTGCATGCGCCTGAGGGATTTCTGCAAAACGCCCTGTGGCACAAGATAAATACATCTCCCTTTACTGCAGGCAATTGGTGTCAGAAACCAATGGCCAATGAATGGCCTTTCAGAGGGGCTAGAGAACAGAGCCAGTGAGGTTCTGCATTTCCTGAGACCGAGCATCAGAATAGGAAAGAGCCTAGAACCAAATCCGCTGAGGTAGCTGACATTTCAGCAATTAAAGTCAGAGCTGCTAGGAACACAAGCCATTCCTTATCAGTGAATAGACCACAACTGCCTTTTGTACTAAAAGAGGTTCCCATCTCATCATGTACCTGCAAAAAACAGTGGGAAACTGTTCACTCTTCGATTTATCTCAAACCGAGCATGAACACTTCAGAACCTCTGAACAAGGGCACTCCATTTTTACATTTAGGACAGGAAGTGCTGTATTTATCCCAATACAATAAATTATATTTTACTCATGTCAGGCTGATTCTAAGCATTTTGAAACGGAACAAAAACAGCTCGCTTGCCTTTTGGGTGCCAAAACTGTAAAGAAGCATTAAACGACAACAGCAGAAAAGAAGCACCAATAACTATTAAACACATCCCTGTTAACACAAGGAGGAGGAAATAAAAGAAACAAGGGGAAAGGGAGATATCGAACTCTATTCTGCAGCAACCTTTGTGATGTTAGATCTAAATGGAATTAAGAAAAAAACTCTCCGAGACATTCACAAGCATGACAACATTTTTCGAGAAGCCTTTAAAAGCAGCGGAAAATTGGCGGACTTATCTGTTTTTTTTTAATAAGGTCCCATCTGGAGATGCCAATAGCGAAGCCCCTGTTATCACCTCCAGGACAGTCAGCGGCTGATCGCTCCCGAATGGCAGATAAACAGCCCCGGTTTTAATCTCCCTTGACAGCACAGGTCTTCCAGGAAACCGCTCTTCCAACAAAACGAAAGAAAAAAAGGCAGAAAGGTTTGTTGTTTTTTTTTAGCGGAGTGAGTAAAAGAGTGAACAGAACTTTTTTCCCAATTCAGTATATTCAAGAAAAAAAAAGCCTAGCTGTCCACGAGAACAACACATGAAATGGGGTTTAACTTACTGCTCCTAGATGATCTGCAGGCCACAGTTCTTCAGCTTTTAACCAGAATGGTGCTAGAGTTTAAGTCTTACACAAACCCTGCAGTTTAGTTTGCAGTGTTTCACAACCACATCAATTGCACCTACTATAAAAGTTACATTCTATGGTAAAAACATAATGAAAATTTATGTAGATCCAATTGAACACAGAAATTCAACCAGAGAAGATGCATTCCCTATAGCTTTTCACAGCAACTGGCCTCATAGTAGAAGATGTTTGATCAATTTATAATGTAGACTTAGCATGTTCAAAATAAGTATTCAGAGAAACTGCATATGCATATACAGTATGCACCTTTTGTGTGTTGACTGGATGTGATTTGTCATCGTACTGTAACTCGATTTGGATAAAAGCATCTTCCAAATGAATAAATGTAAATATAAAACAGGCAGGTTCAAAAGTAGCCCTCTGATTTTCTACTGATTGCCTTGCATAGCACTCAGAGAAGGCATCGTCCTAGGGAAGCAGTGGTGGTGTTCTTACAGCACTACCTTGGGTTTTACAATGCGTATCCAATGCATTTACAGTACACCTGCTTCACTGTGCCTCCATGATGATAACCACATCTCACTGTGCTTTTACCTTATTTACACCACAAGAAATCTGAGGAGCATTACTGATCTGACACATTCTATGGCCATTTATTGTAAATGCACTTTTTAAATGCAGTTTCATTTGTGTGTTTAACAAAAGAACATTTGCTTTGAAGAAAACCATTTAGAATGAATACTAAATTACACACACACACATTATTAAGTGCACAAAGCCTGTTTTCTTAGATACAAATGCATGAATCACTCCCACATCTGAGTCACTCCTGTTTACAAGTGGAAGATAACTCTGTGCCAAATTTATGGATGTTTTTTCTTGTGTTGTAAGTATCTCTTACTGCTGTAATGTCTTATATAAACCACCCCTTCAAAAAACATTAAAATGATTAAAGTTCAGAGTGGTTCAAACTGTAATTTAAGAAACCTCCATTGCCAACACATGTTCAGAACCAACTCTGCAAATGACTAACTCTTCCGTGCTCTGTGGTGTTTTTTTTTTGCGACCAATAATGTTCTTATTCAATGATTACAAAACAAAATTCTACTATCAGGGCAACGTCTATCTGAAGTGCAGGAATACAACCACTGCATCACCCATGATGTTCATAACAAGCATGCACTTGATCGTATGCATCAGGACCTGCTGGATGCTAAATGCCCAGGATACCAGATTCTAAGCACAAAGCACAAGCAGTGTCCTGAAGCTTGACCTTTGTAGGGCGTGACATGGATACTCACATATAAGGATCCATTCCGCATCAGACATTAAGCAAAGGAGGTCAGAGGTACAAAACCAAGTAGCCAGCTTCTGTTGTCACAGCTCTGCATAAGATTTGGGTGCCGAATCTGTGGCAAATACACAGTCTGAACTGTGCTTCTTTATGTTATGTTGTTGATCTTGTCCATATTGTCACCAAAGCCAGGTCTACTGTTGCTTCAGGGGAGCACCAAAAGGCATTTTCACTCACAATAACATCCTTTACATTACCCTTCTTTCACACAGCAACATACATTGAGGAAATGGTCAGATCTGCTACTAGTTTATAATCCCCAAGGATCATGGCAAACATGATATGCCAAAAGATTTCTGTTTTAGAGTCACTTCTATGCCATTCACTAACATTCTGGAAGAAATCAAATGAATCTTCTTAAGCAAAGATGATGCTGCTTGATTCATGCTTGATTCATTCAGTATGATCTATCCAAGTCTTCTGTATGATATTTCCTTTTTTCCAGCATTTTCCCCCAAGCTCTTGTAGTAAAATGATAGAGAAGAGTCTGACTTCAGCTGTAATGACTATGACTTTAATGATGCAGAAATGGCTTTATGAATCATAGAAATGTGAGATCTCTTGTTATTGCAAGCCAGCATTCAAGCATTAATCAGATTTCCATGTGCTGCTCTTGTGCTGAAATTTCTAACTCGGATTCCACCAAGGCAACAAAGCGAGTGGCTTGTTCACGCACTGACTCACAGTGTTCTAGGAAATCCCACTTAAAACTAAGTGATGCCTTGCTAATTAATTCCAGATATGCACCACTGAAGTCTAATTTCAAATTAATTCAATTATCTAAATGAAAGCTAATTATACTGAAACAAAGTTTCAAGCAGCCACCCAATGGGAAAAAAATGGTTAAAAAAAACTGTGCATCTCAGTTTCCATTTGTGCTTTAATAACTCACATTGGCTGCGAAAAGTACTATAATCCAAGTTGAAAAACACCTGTCTCCAGAAGTAATGTACTCACAATGTTCTTAGAACGTTTTGCATCACATCTGCTCTGGCCTACAAGGTATGTTATTGAAAGCTCAGCATGGCACTCCGAGACAATACAGGCCAGAGCAGCAGCAATGCTTCACTATCTGTTGATCCGTATTACAGTAGCTACTTACCATAGTAGCTAATAGAAGTACCTTCTACATTCAGTTCAGGACTTTAGCTTAATGTGCTCAGCTTTTCTAGGCAATTGTCTTAAATACACAGGGAACACTTTCTTCCCGCAGTCCAAAGACATACTGGTAGGTCAATTGGCTTCTGGGGAAAACTGTTGTTCCTGGTGTGAGTGAGTGTGTGTCTGCGTTTGTGTCAATGTATGCCCTGTCACAGACTGGTGTTTCGTCTGGGGTGAATCCCCCCCTGGTGCTCATTTCTTGCCAGTAAAGGCTCCGGTTCCCCCAACCCTGTATTGGATTGAGAGGTTAAAAAATGGATGGATGAAGAAAGAAACACTGCAGCTGACAAATCACCTTGAATCTGGCTCACATTGTTTGCATAAGATCATCAATCTTAAGGTTAAGCCTGATACTTCTGCCCTTGACCTTTGTTTAACGACCAATCACACCGTGACAATACAATAGTGTTTTTATGAAACGTGTATTGCCCTCATTTACACTGGCTTCCAAATACAATCAATTCCACTGAACAGCAATTAGCTTGGAAGATCTGTAACAGGAATAGTGATCTTGACTGCTATGCAATTAAGCACCATTACCAATTCAGCAATCGCGCCACCCTTAAATGTCTTTTGAGGGAAGACACTTTTAATATTCTTTCCTGTCTCAAAGAATCCCAGAGACCATGGACACTCTATGAAAGCAATAGAAGGACAAAGAAAGTCAGGAGACTGCAAACCATTCATCTGATATACAAGTCCTTGCACAAGGACTGATTCTTTTCAGTAGTCTTCTAGGCAAAATATGTCAGTTAAAGTAAAGTGGCACTGTTGTTTGATTTCAGACACTGCAAATTATTTTAAACTTTTTTTATTAGAAGAGGAGGACTGGTGAGCCACTTTACTGTTTCACTGAAGAGCGGTCAGTTGACCACTTCACTGCTCTGAGCTCAGTTAACACATGGCCTTCAGACAAGAAAACCTGACGCCCTCTTCAAGAGTTGATACTGTAACAAATAGCAGGATTCCCCCCTTTTCCTTATTCACTGGAACTTGGTGCTTTGCAGCAGTTGTGGGGAACATGCAAAAAAAGCAACTGAATATTCATGAGCCAAGCCCCCCCCCCTCCTTGCAGAAAGAGGAGTAAAACCTACAGAGCAGAGCGAGAATGTGAGAAAGAGAGAATGAGTGGCCAAATGGAACACAAGTTGTGAAACGTCTCCTCATTTTTATGTGTAACTATTATTGAATTCCACTGTTTTACTTTTCAGCCGTAAGACAAAGTTCAGACATCTAGCAGAGGAGATCAAGAGGAGAGTATTTTTTTTCTTTAATGTCAGACTTGTTATTTTTAGTTTGTTTTGCATTTAATATCGTCCATGAAAACTGACAAGATGGCTCTGACTCAGGCTGTCCTGCCGTCGTTCAGCTCTTTTTCCAACTTTTGTAACTCCCCGGAAAATGGGAAAGTAAGTTTTATTAAGTAAGTTTCTATTTCTCTGTGACTTGTTCTTTTTTTACAGACTGTGCCAGCAAATGGTAACATCCTCAGGTCAGGTAGTACCGTCACCACTATGGTGGTCTCTTAATTTCAAATCTATAGTTGATATTGTTGCTGGATTTACTGTACAATGCTGTGAAAAAGTAAGTACACCCCCATGAAAAGGTGTATGTTTTTCAACATATTTGCATGTATGGATATTTGATCTTCGTTTCAACAATATTGATAGATAAAGGTGATCTAATTTAACAAGTAATCATGAAAATTATTCTTTGCAATCATTTATTCAACAAAATAAAGTCAGAAATGCAATTGTCTGCTGTGGAAGAAATAAGTCCGCCTCCTAGCTTCAATAGCTGGTGTTGCCCCCTTTGGCAGAAATCACTTCTTGTAGACGTTTCGTGTAATTGTCTATCAGTCTCCTACATCGACTTGGAGAAATTTTTGCCCACTCCTCCTTACAGAACTCCTTCAACTGTGTGATGTTTGAGGGCTTTCTTGCATGTACTACCCGCTTCAAGTCCGCCCACAGCATTTCTGTGGGGTTAAGATCTGGGCTTTGACTTGGCCATTCCATAACCCTCCATTTCTTCTTTGTGAGCCATTCTTTTGTGGATTTGCTTGAGTGTTTTGGGTCATTGTCTTGTTGCAAGGTCCACTTACAGTTCAGCATCAGCTTTTTGACAGATGGCCTCACATTCTCCTCAAGTACTTTCTGGTACAATGTGGAATTCACGGTTGGCTCCATGATGGCAAGCTGACCAGGCCCTGTGGCAGAAAAGCAGCCCCAAACCATAATGCGTCCACCACCATGCTTTACAGTTGGTATGAAGTTCTTTTGGCAGTTTTTGGTTTTTGCCAAACATGACTTCTGGCTTTGTGGCCAAACAGCTCTACCTTGGTCTCATCAGTCCAGAGCACATTGTTTCAATACTCCTGATCTTCACTTAGATGTTGTCTGGCCAACTTCAGTTGTGCATCTATATGTGCATCTATATTCTTTTCTAAGAGAAAAGGCTTCTCCCTTCCTGACCTCGCATGTACAGTAGGACAAAGTTGTGCAGTCTCTTTCAGATGGTTAACTCATGCACTTTGACATTGACTGAGGCAAGACTTGCCGGTAAATCCCTTGGTGTTATCCTGGGGTTCTTGGAGACTTCCTGAAGCATCTTTCGGTCAGCTCTTGGGCTGAATTTGGTGGGACGACCTGGCCTGGATAGATTGCCAGTGGTTTGAAATTTTCTTCATTTGTAGATGATCTTTCGGACAGTGGAGTGATTGACTATAAATTACTTGGAAATGGTTTTAAAACTCTTCCCAGACTCATAGGCATCAACAATCTTTCTTCTGAGGGCCTCAGAGAGCTCTCTTGATCTTGGCATGATGTAGCCACACACCTCATTTGCTAAGACCAAACCAGATCACAGGTTTCTGATGTTTATAAAAGGCAGTGCCCTCCAAGTTACTCTCTAATGATGTTCTAATCAATTGCACCTGTTTTGGTGCACCTGATTCTAATTTTAGGCATTTGATGCAATGATAAAGGTAGGGGTGTACTAACTTTTTCTGCACAAGGAAATTGCATTTCTGTTGATTTTTAATAGTACAAATGAGTACAAAATGTGATTTTTAAATGTTATTTTTTAAAATTAGATCACATTTATCGAGCAGTATTGTTGAAATGACGATAAAATATCCTTTTGTCCAAAAATGTAAAAAAGACAAACCTTTTCATGGGGTGTACTTACTTTTTTGAACCACTGTATAAACTTTCTACCTCTGACTCTGAAGTGCCTGTATCAGGCAGGCCAGCATCAGACATGGCTTTTCTTTACTGAGATCATGCAATCTCTAGATTTGAAAATGCACACAGGCCTCTCTACAAAGTGTTTGGCTGTCCAGATCTCGGCTGAGGAGGCTGTGCTCTGTCTGAATTCAGCGGTGAAAAGCGAGAGTTGAGCTTGCAGAGAGACAGGTGCAAACTCGTCCCACAGCTGCCAGTTCGGCCAGCCCAGGTCTTATGTGTGCACCCTCCTCTTTACTCCTGCCTCAGTGAATCAGGGGACCTCAGCTGAATTACTTTCCCAGTCCACTGTTACTCTGTTACTTACTATAAATACTGTGACAGCTACACACCTATCTGAAGGCAGGTCAATGAGACATATTTGTAATGTCAACTCCCAACTCTTTTTAGCAGATACATTTGAAAGGGAGTGATTGCAATAACAGTAACTTTGGCACATCCCTAGAAGTCAGACTGACAGTTGTTAACAGAAACACGGCAACGAAGCAAAAACAATTGGGTTAATTAAATGCACAAATAATTGAATATTCCAAATAGGGAGTTCTTATAAATAATTATTTGTTCTATTTTGTCAGTTATTTTTTTTTATTTCAATGCAACCTAGAAACAGATGTTCTAGGCAACTTTATCTCTCTCTCATTTTTGTCAACTGTCTTTGTCTCAGACATGGAAAATGGAGGATGACACACTGACCCCAGCTTTGGACATCACAAAAATGGAAATGGGGTCCGATCCTGGGTTTAGCTATGAGCCCCAGAAGGCACTGAGAAATGAACTGGAGGATAAGGAGGACGAGAACAGTGCCAGCTGGGATGTGGAGTTCCTCTTGTCTGGCATCAACAGCCCAGGCTCTGATCTGGGTCCAGCAATGAACTGCAATTCCCAGCAGCTCTTGCAGGCAGAGCAGAGGAAGGGTCACAATGGATTGTACCAAGTCAAGGAGGAGGAAGGGGTTATATTGAAACAGCAGTCCAATATGGATCAGCAGCTCCAAGCCAACAGCAGCCTGATGTTAGAGCTCCTCTCCCCTCAGCCCCTTCTTTCCACTTTCCCAGACGTGCTCCAGAACAGCCAGATCACTTACGCAGCGGATTACCAGTCAAAGCTGTACACCCTCGAATCCTCACCTGCGGAGCACTTTGCCTTCTGTCTGGGAAGTGAACAGGAGAGAAATGAAGATATGGACTGTGTGGGCTCTGTGAAAGGGAAAGCATGCAATCTGGGACACTACCCAGGCCCTGCCTTCTCCAACAGCCACTTTCTTCCAAACAGGCCATCTATTATAGACCCTCCCATGACCCAGCAATGCCACTATGGCTTTGTGCCAGGCTACCACCACAGCCACCACACCACAGTTTTTTACCCCGAGCAGTGTCAAAGCGGTTACACGCCTTACCCAGCAGCCGTAGCTTACAAAGGTGCCATTAGCCACCCTGGGCTGTTCGTGGCCCCAGTGCAAGGCCCGGGCGTCTCACCCTCCTCTCACCCTGCTCTGCTAGCGCCACTTGCAGGCCAAGAGGGGAAGCGCACCCGCAAGACATCTTCCAGGAAAAGGGTGGCGATGCACAGCTGTGAGCACCCCGGCTGCACGAAGACGTACACCAAGAGCTCCCACCTCAAAGCCCACCTGCGCACGCACACAGGTAACGCACCGTGCCGTGCACAGCCAGCCAGGCTCCCACGTCCCCCACAGTCCCCACCGCAGAGAACAGACCACAGACCACAAACATAGAGCCAAGGCTCACACAAGGACAAGTGTGTGTCAAGTGAAAGTCACTTTATAATCTATAATTATATATATTTTTCAGAAACATTAAGTTAAAAACATTCATTTGGTGGAAAAAAGAGAGGTCATAATTCTTCAACTTGGGGGCAATACTCCTAAACAGGCCCCTTCCAGAATCTCATTCCTCCTTGCGTGAGTGGACAGCTGATGCAATACTGCACATTGACAGCTAACCTCTTTGCTTACGAACCTGCAGTTCAACTGTATAAAGAATGACTATCACACTGGGAAAAAATACAGTACATGCATTCATCTCATGTCTTTGTTCGAGGTAATGTACGAGCATTACAATTATTATGCAGCACTGTAAAAACACAAGACTAGCATGCTTGGTTGCTCTTAATAGCTATTTGATCTTATTTAATAGTTAAACCCTTTGATAGCTAAAGGATCTTATGCAGCCACATCTTGAAAGATTTCAGTTTCAACAAGCCAATAGACTAGGTAGCTTGTTCCACACTCCCACAACACTTTGAGTAAATATGTGTCCCCTGTTCTCAGTTTGAAATGCAGTCCCAGGTATTTTCCACTTTTGCCCTCTGGTTCATGTGTCACTGCTGATTCTGCAGACGTCATGTGGTTTGGTTCTGTCAAAGCCTTTGAGAATCTAGAGTGCTTGAATCAGGTCCCCTTATAGTTTTCTCTAAGACTAAAAATGTTCAGTTCCTTCAGCATGTCCTTAAGCTTAGGAAGCTTGTGGTCTCTCTTCTCTACAATGATTCCAGAGTAACAATGTCTTTTATGTAATGTGGTGACCAAATCTGTACACTAATCTAAAAGAGGTCTTACTATCACACATTTTAAATCTAGTTAAGCCTTAAATTAAATTTTACACCAAACTAAATATCCTAGCCTTGTTTGCTTATTCCTCCACAGTCTATAAATTAAAATATAAATATGCCATGTCAACGGTTAAGTCTTTTTTAAAAGTACAGTAGCTTATTCAAACTCATTTTATATCTACAGATTATGTTTCTGTTACCTATACATGCCCACATTAGATATCCGCCATGTTTTTGACCCGTCCCGAATTTCCTTTTCAGCTTCTACGTTTGCTGATTCTCCCCTATTTAGGTATCAACAATTGTTCTGATGCATTTAATGATCTAGATTCTGGTATGACTGATAGAGCCGTGGTTCTAGTACATGTTTTTGTGGTACTCTGAAAATTCTCCCCTAACACAATATAAGAAAACAGAATAATAGTTCATACAGTACAATTAAAACTGCAAGATGTTATATCAATATCTGAGGTGCTGATTGATTATTGTTTAGATAAAAGTCCAAGTTAGTGGAAGTCTAGTATTGCAGCCTCTGCACAGCTCAGTCTTTTACATTTAATCCACACTTCAGTCTGTTATACTGTACAGTATATGGACTCAGTATATGGAATAATATTAGTAATAATAGCATAATCCTCTTTTACCATTATTTGCTACAAAACAATTTTATGACAATGTTTTTTACTTGCTTGTTACAATATTCTATAAGGCTTGCTCGACTGATTTTACCAATTTATTGGCCAATGCATTTATTGATTGGGGAACTCATTCATTGATTTTCTTATGGACTGATTCATGGCTTTATAGCTTGTGCTTAACCACTCATACAGCATTCATAAGTTAAAATGCTAGCAACATATAGTACCGTTAACAACATGTTAACATGTTAAGTATGTTAACATGACTCAAGTAACTAATGTGTAGAATTTGCTAGACCTTGATCCCTAGTGCTTTTCCTTTAGTTGCCCAGCTGGTTGTATTTTGAGCTGAGATAAGTTAACTGTAAACACAGAAACATTCTTGAACACTGACACAACAAATATACCAGTTCTCGTTATTGGCTGTGGAAATGCATCTCCAGTCAGTGAGCCACACAGTTTAAACTCAAGAGCGCACTGATTGGACATAATTGTCCAAGAAAGAATTTCAAACCAACAGTTTACAGTACAACAGAAGAATAACAGTATGCTGTGTCAGTAATGATTTACGTTTCTTGGAAATACCTGCGTCTGCAAGATCTTTAGCAAAGCTGCATCTCAGTGGACTGTACTGTACAGCTGACATGGCACATGCACAGTGTAGGACCACCCAGAGAGTCCTGCAGAAGACCACAAGTTGTGCCTTTAGTGGAAAATGATATAAAAAACAGGTTACCCTACAAGTCCTGACTGTTATGAAAAAATGCACTGCATGTGATCTGGACTGAGACAGTGACTGAAAACATACACAAAGTGCTTCTGGGTTATGGTTTCTAGAGTTTCTGACACACCATGAAAAAAATAGCTTCATCAGAGAGACAGACTAAGACCAGGCCAAGCTCCCCGGACACCTGGGGTGGCCTTTGACAACACCAGTGCAGACTTGCACAGCTGCAGCAGTTTCTGAAAGTCACTCAGGCCCTTGTCTGTCTGTCTCTCTCCCTCCCCAGGTGAGAAGCCCTATCACTGTACCTGGGAGGGCTGCGGCTGGAAGTTTGCCCGCTCCGATGAGCTGACGCGCCACTACCGCAAGCACACCGGCCAGCGGCCATTCCAGTGCCTGCTGTGCGAGAGGGCCTTCTCTCGCTCCGACCACCTGGCGCTGCACATGAAGAGGCACGCCTGACAACCCCCCCTCCACCTGCTGCCGACCCCTGCCGTGTCAGCCCACCAGCCACACCGCCTGTTGGAATGCCGCAGCCGGGCCCCCCAGCTCACCCCGCTCGCTGTGAACGGGGAACACGGCAAGGTTTCCGATGGGAAGGCCAGGCGTATTCCAGCAGCACTGTGCTACCCAGCGTGGTTGCGAATGGTGAGCAGGAGGATCGCTTCAGTTTCACAAGACCTTGTGTGTCCTTGTCCCCTCCTCTCCACTGGCTGTTCTCAGGCCCAAAGCCCACAGCGCTGAGCCCCAAGGAAATGTCTCGGCACATTTTTAGCTCTTTCTTCTGCTATAGCTAGTCAACAGGATATCAAAAGCCCAAAAACAGCCATTCATGGTGAAGTTCCAAAGGTCACGTCTTTGCACTTTGGGCAAAAAACAAGAGTTGCACCCCGCATTCCAGGAATAGAGCAGGGTGCTCATTTTAAGAGCAAAAGAAAGGAGAGGAGGTCATTCAGGTCACCAAGCTCATTCACTCACTAGTATCTTATTTGTTGTCGTCCAGCCGTGTCTTGAAGGATTTCAGGTGATCAGCCTCAATAACATGGCTGGATAACCTTTTGTGTAAATGTTTCCTAACTTGAGTCTTAAATTTTGCAAAGAAATGTCATCATGCTGTTCTCTCTTTCTCTGTAAATGTAACCCCATTGCAAAGACAGTTTTCACATGCCCCAGCTGTGTTGCCTAGGCGTCAGTCTGGAGAGGTGGCTAAAGCTGTGTACCCGTTACCTGATCACTGAGGGTTGGGGTCCTCCTGTCCCAGGATCGCACTGTCTTCTTGTGCACAGGCACTTCACCCCCATTTCTCCTGACAGTGCAGCTAAATAAAGAGGTGCCAGCATTGGTGGGAGGTGGGAGGTTTAACCTCATCGTGTCAGTCCTGGAAGTGCACTGTGTTTTGCTCTCGCCATATAAAATACTGTCCAACAGTTCTCCAACATCCCCTTTGCCTTTTGAAAGCTACTCATGTTCTTTCCGTAACAATGTTTTTCAGCTACAGAGAGCAGCGCTGTTAAGAGTACACAGTCAGTACACATGCTGGACATTGCATCTTCATTCTGGTGTTTTTTTTTGTTGTTGTTATCTTTGCTGTTTTTAATAAAGTTGATGGTGCTCAAAAGCAGAGTGCATTCTTTCAGTTTCCATGTGGATCAGCACACGCCGTGCGGCCCAGGAGGCCGCATCACTGACCGAGCACCAGACATGAGGTGAAGCAAGAAAAAAAGCAAGGCGGTTTCATCTGATAAATGCAGCATCCTTCTTCTAATCTGGGGGCAGGCAGCAGGGTTTATGAGCCACCCTTAAACTGTCAGTTTGCGAGGACTTTGGCACACGTGTGTTTCCGTACGCAGCCAGCTGGGATCCTTGAGAGCTACAGGGTGTAGGTGCAGGCTGTCCCTGTTATCCTCAGAGTTACAGATCAGAAAATCATGCCATATATTGAAACAACACATGAAGCAGAAATTTTCTCCATAAGAATAATGGAAATATGGGGGGTTCGGGACTGTAAGAGCGTAAACTTTTAAAGTGGGAGACTTTCCCAAAAGAATGAATTGAATAGAGTCGGACCAGGAGCCATAAGTTAGATTTTACTTCGGTTTAGCTGTTCAAACACTGTCAGAGGGTTCCGTCATAAGACCAGGTTAGAGTCCTAAATGATGGAATGTACAGTATAGAGAAATGACTTAGAGGAATTAATATCCATAAGGAATAATGTAATTAGCTTAAGATACATTCATACAGTTCAGACAAGAGTGTATAGATTTACTTAAATCACACCTAAAATAATAAAAAGAAAAATATCTATTTCATATATATGTCACCAGCTTCTTTCGATTTGTGGTCTCTTCAAAACTAACAAGGTCAGTTACTGCTTGAGGGCAGATCTGTTTTTTGAACACACTGTTCACGCATGTAATCAGTAAACTACTGCTTACACCTGGATCCACTGATTGGGTCAGCAGTGTACTGTGTGGTGGTAAGAACTCAGCTTCAATACTGGGAAACAGCAACTCATTATCTAAGTCATGTGCAACAGCACTGTCTACTTTTAACATCAGATTTTGCTCTTTGCAATATTTCCAAAGCAAAATATTCCACAAGCCACTGATGTTGCTGGCTTTTGTGCCCTGAAAAACGACAGAAGTGCAGGGTTTTTTTACATCGACTTTCTCAATTTATCAATGATAGACAATGCAAAACAACATATGGAGGGGCGGCTTATAACGGAGCTGGCTTGTATTTTGATTTCAAATGATACCTAGACTACGTGGCGGGTGGGGTTGGGTTGCCGAGTGGGTGACTGGTGGGTCACCAGTAGACTGGTGCTACTGCTGTTGTACCTTGAGTGAGGTACTTAACCCCCCAGTTTGTTCCAATCCACACGGCTGGGGGGGAGGAGCATTGCTGGGGTGGGAGGGTTGTCCCTAAGATCGATGGGGGGGGGCTCACGTGCTCTCTTATCCATGAAATGCCACAGAAACTAGGAAAAGCTCCAGCGTGATGAGCACGTGTAGCTCAGATGTGGACACCGACCAGCTGGATAAATCAGTAGTCAAAACAGGCATGTTTTAGAAATTGACATGTTTAGGGTGACTCATCGGCTTGCTGGTCTGTGGCTCTCTACAGGACGTGTGCTAGCCACCCCTGTTCTACTCTGTTAAAAATGGTTCGGAATTATCAGTCATTTTGCTGAGGAGCTCAGACAACACAACCTACACACACTAGAGGGCGACCTAATAATAATAATAATTGCTTACACTTATATGGCGCTTTTCTGGACACTCCACTCAAAGCGCTTTACAGGTAATGGGGACTGCCCTCCACCACCACCAGTGTGCAGCCCCACCTGATGATGCAGCAGCCATAGTGCGCCAGAACACTCACCACACACCAGCTATTAGTGGGGAGGAGAACAGAGTGATGAAGCCAGTTCATAGACCTATAAGTCAACAGCTCCAGACTCCACAGCTGCAGGACTTGGGTTTGACATCTCTGGGAAACAGAGAACACGGAGGTTCGCCAGCTTCACGTGCAGTGGCAGGGCTGGAACCCGGAACTGTTTGGGAACAGTTAGCTTCCTTTAACCTGGATCAAAAAAGACTCTAGTCTATAATGCCAGCTGCTTCATGTTTACCGAAAACGTTCAGCATCCTGACCACAGTATCTCTGGTCCCTTAATACAGCATAAAGATTCCCTGAGGTAGGAGGGTCTCAAACATGCTCTTAGGAACACCCCCTTCATGGGATCTCCAAAATCTGGGGTCAGGGGGTTGGCCTGTCTCACGGCTGCTGTGCTTTTCATCTCTAAGCAGCAAGTGATGAAGACCAATCCTCAGTCACGAAGCTCTTCAATGCAAATGTTCTTTCACCTGTATGTAAAAGGATCTACCACAAAGGGCAGGGAACATGAAGAAAAAAAATCATAGAAAAAAAAGGGTCTTCTCTCAACGTCTCATCTCCTTTAAACAGTCGGAATATTTTTGTTTACATGTTGTACAGCATGTGCAAAATATTCCAGCTGTGTCTCTTCAATCAAGATGATGTTGTGCTATTAAATCCGGTGCTGCTGCCTTCAAACGAAAAGAGGAGAGAGACCCCTGCTGGTCATGTTACGCGCTTCACCCTACCTATAAGAAGAGACGACTGTTCCTCTCTTCAATACCGTCTCTTTGCACCCCGTTTCTTCCTCGGTTAAAAGCTGAAGACCTAACACAACAGATTTGATTTCCTTTCCTAATTTCCCTCTTTAAGTCTCTCGGAGATAAGCATGACCCCACAGTCTCTCTCCGGACTGAAGCACTTTTGAGACGGCCCCAATTCCTGAAGACATAATCGTGTCAAAGGCGCTCTAAGTGCTCTTGGGAAAACTGTCCATTACCATCCATTCTGCATCAGCCAATAAACAAAATGAGCCAGCACCCAGTTTCGCGAGGGCTCAAAACTGCTTTGTACTAGAAGTTTAAATTCTTTTCAGGAAGCACGGAAATTAAATGTGCTTGAAAAACCCCATTTGTTCGCCCAGTTCTTCCTGGCTGGATCTCAGAAGGATCCTGGGGTTTGGACTCTGAGCCCAGCAGGACAGGTTACTCTTTTAACTGTGGCAACAGCTGCAATTTCTCCAGCCGGACCGAGCCCGTTTTGCCAATCCATCCACGGATATGAACGTAATCAAAACAAATGTATAAACATTATATATAATTACATTAGCACTCCTAAACGCTCATGCGTGGGCAGTGTTGTCAAGTTAAGCGCTCGGCCGCTGCTGTACAGATAATACCGCTCTCAGCAAGAGCGACTTTGTTCCAGACGGACGGGAGCGGTTCGGTTTAGTTCTTGTTTGAGCTGGAAAAGAGCCTCACCTGGCAGGTGGACGGTGCAGGGCTGTAGATCGTGACGTGTTTTCACCGGCAGGGGGCAGGAAAGCAGGGGAAATGAGCAGGAGGATCCTCCGACAAATTCCCTGCTAAATTCCTCAGAATGTCGTGGTACTCACGCCCAAGTGTGATCACCGGGGTGACCGCGACATGATTTAATATACTTTTCATAGGGGGATCTCCAATGGATAAATGAAAAACACACATACTGCAAGAAGGAGGGGGGTAATTAAAATTAATTTTAAAAAGTATCTGATCACACAATTCCAGTTTTACACAGGCAAAGGTCTCGGAAATGTAGCCGTATCGATCGCAAAGTGGATTTCTATACAAGTGTTTTAAAGAACTTAAAAATGTTATCAATAACGTGTTTTTTATTTTAAATATCATAACGGGCAAATCGGCTAACACCGAGACTGTCCCGATATGAGGACCCTTGACCTCTGTCCCGATGGGCCTAGGATTTTAAGAGGAGGTTGAAAAACCAGGTGTGAAACATTGGATTTTCAGCTTTATGGGTAGAAAACACGCATTAGCGCTTTCCGCTTGACCCGATCACAAAAAACATTTGAAAAAAAGCACAACGAGGCATGCTGAACGGTAATGACGCTCCGTTTTCACTGGAAAAAAGTTTTTGTTGCGCTTTCTGTCATCTGTGCAGGATAAGGGCACTATTATCTACATTTAACAATATCTTGAAACGTGACCGTCTGTTACAGGAAATTACCTGGATATGCTCACAATAAAAATATAAATAGTAATGTTTACGCCTAAACCATTTCGTCAGAACTGAAGATTACATTTCCCATCTGTCACTGAACGTCAAAAACGGAAAATGCTGACAGCACAAATGAAAATGGAATATGAATAGTTTCAAGTGAATCCATTTTTACGGTAAACTAAAAATATACATATTATGCATAATATAATGACATCATGGAGAAAATGACATAATGACAAAATAAAGCATCATCCGTATAAAACTACACACTACTGTACCTTTACAATTTCCTCGCGTTGTCAAAATTGAAATAAGTCTTTTCAATAAAGAAGTTTAAGAAACACGTTACTACAGAGCTACAGTTACTGTACACCTCAAAACGCAAATGAAAATAATACATCTCAAACAAGAAACGAAATCACTTTTAAATACAACGTGAGAGAACCAAAACAGGATAAAATCTAAAAAGAACAAGTACTGTATGTGCGATGTACTGTAGCTGCATGCAAGCGGAGCGAGTACCTTTCACAACGCCACGCGAGGAACGTCTTCAATTTTCATATGAACATGTTGGGCTGTAAATCTTATATTGATGTTAAATAATTGTTGTTAACAAGGGGCCGACGTTACTCCTTATTATTTCATATGACATTTTTCGCTAACAGGCGTGTCTTACATCACGCACAGCCCAACGAAAGCGGGCGTCTTTCTCCTAAAATGCACTTTGCGATTCGAGGAACTACTGACAAAACGTGAAGACACAATGAGAATTTAATGCCTATATTACACATTTTCTCTATGGATAATGACACACGAGAGTCAAGATATGTTTCAATAATATCGACGATGCACGTTACAGAATTACATCCCTTCTGATTACATATACAAAGATTTTCTAAAGGTCTCTTATACACTGGCTTCTAAAAGAACCATCATACAACTTTATGTGTACAGTGCTCTCCATAATTACTGAGACAGTGATGTGTCTCCAAACACAGACAACAAGGGAAGAGCAAAGGTTAAACCCAACACTGCTCATTCACTACAGAAAACACCTGACTAATAAGAAACACCTGGCAGCCAATTGTGCCAATACTTCCAATACTTATAGCAGCAGATCATGGGATCAACACATTTAGTGAGATTTTCAGTTTTCAGTGATATTTGGGGACGTCATTCTTTTAACAGAGAGATATAGAAAAAAGATTGAGAGTTCATCTTTCTTATTAGTTATTCTCTACACAATGTACAGTCCTTCATGTGTGGGAAACTGCACCAGTGTGTGAGCGGCAAAAGAACAACCAGAGGTTAATTCTAAGAAGCAGAAAGAAAGAAAAACGATTGGACTGTGGAGCCTCTTCAGATGTGTTACAGATGTGTACAGTTACTGGGACAGGAACATTAGCAGGAATAAGCAATAGTGATTCACAGGCCATTCAGGGGGCTTGAAACCAGAGCTTCGGAAAGTAACATAGCAGAAAATCCCCTGGCGTGGCCGATACATTAGGAATGTTTTTAGGGAATGTGCCCAAAGGTACCTTACAAGATCAGAGAAAAACACTAGAAAACACTACCCCAAAACAAAAGATCTGATAAATTTTATCCTGTTCAAATTACCACTTGTCACAACAACAGCCTAGATTTACAAGCAGACACGTAGCCTAGTTAGTTCCCACGCAAAAAAAAAGCCTGTGCTTATCGGAGCACTCTCAGAATGGTTCAGGTTTCAGGTTAACGAGGCTAAACTTGGGCAGCTGGTCTGATCCGCTTCTGCAGCTCAGATGGAGGAGGTTTCAGCTCAGAGTGTGTGAAATCACGCTCATGTACAGATTCCCGCATAATTACGCAGAAGAACAAGTTTGTTTTCAGTCTGAATTACTGGTTCTGATTGTTTGGGGGCGGGGCAGGGAGATAAACATGGACCTGTTAGAGCTGGATTTAGCCAGCTACACACATCTAAAGACTAAAAGAGCCATTTAAATCATCATTCTCCTACTAAAAGCCGTGGACTGTAGATGATGTGTGTATTGTCTCTGTTTCAGGCTGCCAGCTAGCCAGTTTTAGTCCATAACATAAGATCACAGAGAAAGCCTTTCAACCCGACTGGTCATTAGGAAGCTAGGTAATCCTCAAACATTCTCTGTGCACATTCGTAAGGAGCCCACAGGATAGGCCACAGGACGCCTGTTCCAAGACACCCACATTTCTTTGAGTAAAGAAATGGTCCGTTTTCTCCAGGATAAATGTATCCCCTCTTAGTTTCCAAAAGTTGCCACATGTCCTTGCTCTGAAGTGGTCCTGGTCCCAGTCCCTTGCGCTGACCAGGTATTCATTCTTGTCTTCTTTGAGCTTTTTCTATGGTTATATTACCATTTTTGTGAGGTCTTAATAATTCATTTTGAGCATAACTTGGATTAAAATTCCATAATTTTTTGCTATATATTAAAGCACTGTTGCTTTTTAATTAGATAAAGACTTCGAAAAATATACACTACATAAAGGCCCACATACTGTACCTTTTTTGTGTGGGTTTCAGCTGCTCAGAATCAATTGTGTGTGTTGTGCATGATGTAAGTTCCTATTTCTTGCGTGGATCATTTTTGCTTAACAAATTGAATTTATTGATTGACTGATGTTTTATAAAATATACAGTAAATGTGTTCAGAATAACAGTTTGATAAAAGTAAGGTTCAGACCAAAACTGCTAAATTTCCACGGTGTTTGAATGATAGTTGATGTTAATGAAGTTCTGCATGAAAGCATGGATACTTATCATGTGCTCCCCAGTGCTCTTCACTACAGTACTTTGTTGCGACTAATGCCTTAATTGCTAAACCATCCATTCTAATTATCAACAAATTAATTAAGGAACTAGTTAGAAAGCTTTATAGAGCAGATATCAGGGTTGTAAGTTGAGCAACCTTTCACCAAAAGTGCAGCCCAGGCGATACTCATATTGTGAACCATGCTTACTGACAGTTTCAGCAAATTTCATTAAACAAAAAGGTGAGGATGTGCACATGAGAAAAGACCTTCTTTATAAAGCTTCACTTAATAGTTCTGAACTGCACTCCTGACAAAACTGGTTATAAAAAAATACAAAGCATCTTCCTGACAACCATCTCAACATAAGAAGCAATAAAAAAACAAAAACAAATTAAAAGATTGAACCTTATGCTAGATTTTAAATATCACAGACTCTTGAAAGCTGATAAATGAAGAATGTTTTCAACATCCTTAGCACACAGGCAGAGAACACCCCAGTGCTTGCAGTTCACAAGTTAGATTTTGGAACATAAAGGAGACCACCTTCATCTAATTGCAGAAGGGGACCATTTGCAATCTCATAATAAGCTCAAAATCAACTGGCAGCATGTGCAAGGAAGCCTGCTGAGGAGTCACCTGCTGAGGAAAGTTGTACCAGATTTATCCAGGAGGCTGACAGCACAATTCTGAAAGAAACACTTCCCTCCTTCTCAGCATTTGCTGACATCGATCAATCAGCCACAGGAAAGGACGTTTGTTGTAACATTTACTTTGTCCATCAGAATGAAAATACATTAAAATGTAGACAGTATAAAATAGTATCCGCAGCAGCCTCTCGCAATATTGAGAGTCTGGCAGTGTTTTTGAACAGACGTTCACACTGTGCTACGCCATGATGAAGACACAGCACTGAGCAGCAACCCACAGTCAAGTAATGGCATGGCACTGATGGGCAATCAGGCAACCCACAGCCAAGTAATGGCTTGGCATTAGAGGGCAAATCAGATTCAGCAGCAGGCCACTAACTCCAAGGTAAAACTGCAGATTCTCCTGCTATGCACTTTTGTGAGAGATGTGTAGAAAGAACAGTGAATAAAAACACCTTGTGACCTTTGGTTTACAGAAAAGATAAGAAAGCAGGACACCTAACTTGGAAATCGAACAGGGTGTTTTTTCCCAACACGTAAAACAAAGAAATCCTGCCTTAGTTATCTGTGACATTTACTGTAAATGGCATTTTATTGGCATCTTTTACGAGCCCGTGCCATTTATTATTTGAGGACTTGCAGGTCAGAACAAACTCATTTTTGAGCCCAGGCTCTCCGTTGTGCTGAGATCCATCAGTGAGGAAGGCAATTATTTGATTAATCGGACAGTGTGTGCTGGGAAAAGAGGGAGAAACAACGAAAGAGACTCATTCCACCCCAACAAGAGAGAGACAGGAAACGAATTCCTCACATTCTTTACTTAACTCCTCAGCCTGCAAAGCTCTTTCCCATTAACACAGCAATCCTCACCTGTCTAAATTGAAGTACCATAGAGCAGAGGAACTGATGCACTAACCCAAACCCCTCCACAAATAATCCAACTCTTCCCGCAAAACCCCATCCAGACAGCCAAGCTCCCGTTTCATGTGACTCCAATAACACCTCAAATGTACCGCAGACGTTTTCATGCCATGCCAATCTGTCAGTCTGCTCATCAGTGCCAGTGCCGTGGAACGGGTCTAGGAGAGTCTGTTCTGAAAGCTGACAGGGTCGCATGGCCACAGTCCAGGGGCCTAGTTGTCAATGATGTAATATTTATAGAAGCTTGTGCAACAGGGATGGTTTGCTGTGAGCGCCTCACGGAGACAGATCTCTGTGGACACAAAGATGTGATTGTTCACTCCTGAGAAAGCTGCGTCCAGCCCCAGGCCAGGATTTAATCATTTGTGCAGGAACAGAGAAGGTCCGTCAGTGAGTTACACTGATCCACACGACTGAGCACACAGGCTGATATTTCAGGCGCTCCGCGTTTATATTTAGATACCCATCAGCGTTATTCACAGCATGATAATCACAGACTTTTGTTTTTGTTTTTTTTTCAAGCTATTCCCTTCCAGTTATGATTTCTGACAACCCTGAACTATTTCACTGCATCCCTGAGGAATCAGATTAACTCTCAACGTGTGACTCATCCCGTCTTGAATGTCTGATTGTCATATTTAAACGCGTACCGGCAGATTAGTGGTATTGTAATTTATAGTATCTCTCATTCTTACATTTTTGATTCAGACATTCGTTTCTGCAAATATCCTGACATTACTAGGCCACTTCTGTTAAATGAATAAAGATAGCAGACAGGAGATGTGGCTCTTTTGACGCTGTCTTCAGAGATCCTTGGTAATGCAGAGTACATACTGTATAAAATAGAAACATGTAAAGGTTAATCCATGCAAAAAAAGAAAAAAAGAAGAAAAAAGTATTGGCTCAGTCCTTCAAGATGTGTACAGATGCCTTCTCTGTCATAGTTATTGAGAATGTGTATTTTTATGAGTAAATTGATTGCATTGTGTCTGCACTACAGACACAAGATCATGTCAGATGATGCAGTTCATTATTTTCAGGAAAAGCAAGTGTTTTTCCCCTCCAAAATGACCAGTGTGAGTTTACATTTATAAACTGTTTCAAAATGTTAACCAGAATGCATTTATTTAAAAAAACAGACAAATTAGATTAAATCATTTGAGGATTGTAACAATTAGGTACAGTAACAGCGTTAAATATGATAGTAATACATTGACGTCAATCTATTGAGAACATAAGAAAAGTTTCACACGACAGTCTTTCTGCTTCATTAGTTAGTAGTGCAATGCTCTGAAAATCTCATCCAGCCATTTCTGATTTCAAGGAACCAGTTTCAACAACTAGTTAGCTTGCCTCAGACTCCCACTGCACTAAGCAGAAAGGCTAGTCTCATTAAAATATAATTTAAAATACTAAAATTAAAACAAATAAGAAGATGATCCAAAATATCCTGTTAATCTCCTCAGAACAAGCCCCTGTCTGATGTTTAGACAGATAGTATCAAAGGGTAGCTCTAAACCTAGAACAAAGATATCTTTTGATAAACCAGAACAAAATGGCATGACTCCGCCAAAGCAGAACAACTGCATTATCAGTATTTGATTATTAAATCCAGTACAAAGCACACCCAGATGCAGCACAAAAGAAAATGAATTGCATATCTGATGTTTAAACAGCTGGAAGTTTTCCATGGAACTGTTACAAAGAAAATCCCCAAAACATTCTTTTTAAACCAGAGACCGATCTAGCTGTGCACAAATGCTGAGCCCCCCGTTTTCTGAAAATCAAAGACTAATTCAGTTAAAAACAAGCCCTTAGCTCATTAGAAACGCTACGGGCAAGCGATGTTCTAGATTTTCTTGGAAAGCAGGGGGGTGACTTTTAGGTAACAGATATTCTTACGCTGAACGCCTGCCAGAGCAGTGGTAAGAAAAGCAGCTATCCATGAGTGAGGCCGCTGCACAGGGCCATTCATCCGTATCGCCTGGGCTGCACTCAGACCTGCAGGGACAAGACTGGCTGGGAGACAGAATGGCCCCCTGAGACTCCTGACCTGGCACGACTTCAACAGTGCATTATCGACGCAGTGCTAGCATGGACTCTCCCTGTCACTTCGGATACGGGCCCAGGTAAGGGCCCTGTCTCGGGCTGGAGGGACCAATTTCAGCACGGAGAATCCAATCAAGAGGAACGCTTGAACGCCCACAGAGCGACTTGCAAATAGCTGGCACCCAAAGTAAGATGCAGAAACAAAGACAGCCTTTGTGTCGCTGTCATTGAAGTCCCCCATGGGCACGAGATGAGGTTTTAAGCCCTCGGCCTGACAGTAATGGGCAAGCTTTCTACAGAAGGCTAAGACAAGGCGCCCACAGAGCCGCAAGCAAAACTCCAAAATAGATTAACCAACACATACAATAATCCAAAGACTGACATGGATAAAGCAGGGGTGGCTACATAGATAAGACAGATTTATAGATGGGAAGGTAGACAGGTAACATTCAGTACCACAGAATAGACACAAATTCATAAAGTGTATCTAGACTGATTCGTGGACGGACAGTATACAGTACAGACAGACCAGGCAGATACATAGACACTGTGGCCAAGCTGGTTAGAGGCTGGAGATGGGCAGCCCTTGGGAAGGTGGAATACAAAATTAGAAGACAGAAAAGCTGCTCTTCTCTGCGACTGTCAGCACCGATCCAGCCCCGGGGGCTGCATGAGGAGATGCGAGATGGTCCAGTAAACAGCTGAAGGGGGGCCATACAGAGAGACGGGGGAGGACGCGGAGAGTCCCTGAATGGCCCTCGTTACCGAGCGATCGTCCTCAGACCAACCCTTTCTCACTGCTTCTTGCTCTCTCCCTCTGCCTCTGCTTTTCTACGCATTCATCTTTTCCCTCCTCTCCCACCTCTGACTCTTTGTCAGTATCTGTTCAGTCCTCTCAAACCCTGTTTCTTCGTTCGTCTTTCATTCCCTTCTGCTCACTCCTTGCCACACAAGCCAACACACTGACAGAATTCTAGTTTTGAGGGCTGGTTTACACAAAGAGTGGTAAGGGTATGGAACGGATGACCCAGCCATGTGGTGGAAGCTGACACCCTGGCTGCTTTCACAGAGGGGCTGGATGAGATCTTCAGATCACTTGTCTGCTAGCAGCCCAATGAGTTAAACAGGCCTAGGGGCTTCCTTTCTTTTGTCTCCTGTCTTATTTTCTTAATGTTTTCAAACATCATTTTGTGTGTGAAACACCACAGACTCACAACTGCTGGCAGCTCCAGGCTGCACACAGCAAATGTTGCACCTTGACCTACTATAACAACAAAACCTAAGGTTTTATTACCACAGGTTACTGCTTGTACAAACCCAGACTGATTTCCTCTTAATTTTGTTATTAAAGTTGATGGTAATGATTCATAATCTAAATGAGCATTTATTTACCCTGAGGTATTATTTGATAAAAGGAAGGACACTGTGGTATGCAAAGCAATGTTGTGATAAAATTGAACAAGAATAAAAAGCTTTCAGTTCCTCCTGTTTTTCCCTGGAAAACAAGAACTGAGAAGTCCTTTTATCTTTCTCCACCTCCCAGTTAAACATTACAAGTCTTGTTTCACAAGAAACAAATGCTTCCTGAGCAGAAAATAAAAATCCACAGGTGCAAAGCTCACGGTGTTAACAAGAATGTCATAGAAACTTTATTATTTAGAGTGATATTCAAGCAAGGAAACATCAGGAATTTTTCCTTGGGCTTGGTACCTTTCGACCCAGGCAATACAAGCAGAGAAACGGGTAACCACATGGGAACTTGCAGCAAGCCAGCTCTAAACATCTCAAAAGCCGAATGTCTCCATAAACACCTGTCTCACGGGGCTGGGTAGGAATTGGAGTACCCCTCCATCTCACATGTGTTCATCCAATTATATAAAATTCTGACAGAAAGAGGTGCTGCCTTAGTATATTGTGCTAGTACACATTTAAATCACTATTTTCTGCCAGCTTTTATTTTGCTGAAGCTGCTTTCTTTGTAACTACCATTAGCTCAGGCGGGTTTGTTTAAAATAAATCACATAATGTTGCCGATTCAAAGGTACTGATTCAAGCCATTATAACTGATTTTTCAGCATGCTGGTCGTGCTGCCGGACATATAGCGCTTTGTATATGCTACATACTGTACAGGGTCAGTGGTACTACTAAAGGGTTTGGGGTTCAAGTACCCAGTACGGGCAGTGCTGTTGCACTCCTGAGCAGGGTACTTTTCCCAGAATGGTCTGGTCAGCCCAATCAGGTATATGGTTACTCTCACTGCTGAGAGGTTAGCACTGGTGCTCAGTGTGGGGGGAGTAAGGCTTTGACTGTCTCCTTAAAGTTAAAGCACCAGAAACAGAATCTGGGCCCTTGGAACGGACTAGATGAGCAAAGGACAGTCGAGTTCAGGCTCCCTGGCTCACGCCAAGACTCGGTGTGGTTCACACCATTCCAGACCCACAAACTAATCCTCAGTGACGCTGTTCGATACAGCGGTTTATCCTTGAAGGTTTCTTGGAACTGGTGAAGAGCTTTACATGTGAAGCGAACAGAATGGCCTTTGAATTTGTGCTTGTAACCCAAGCAGGCTGTGTACGTCACAGTCTTTGACCACTTTTTAAATGATGGGCGGGTGGGGGTGGAATGGGTAAAGTTTTTTGGTATGTAGGGAGACGCCTGCTGATTATTGGCTCTTTGGGTGAACGATACTGCTAATTGCTTTCATCACGGGGCTTAGCTTGATCTTCAGCGTGCTCCTGCCGTCCCATAAGCCAAAGACATTTGGATGAGATAAACATAACATTGTTAATTTTTCACCCTTAGCCTTGTTTCTATCCCTCCGGGGACTGAAACAAACTGGCTCTTATCTGTAAAGGGCAAGGGATTGTTTCTTTCTCCACTGTTAAATACTTATTCTCAGAGATTAAAAGACAAAAGCTGTCAGCAACGTACTCTAGGTTTATAATTCGGCCCAATGGCTAATAGAATTAGCTGGAGTATTTGTCACAGTCAGAAACAGTAGCCCAAAGTTAGCAAGAAAGCACAAAGCTGAGAAAGTCAGCTTGTGTGGGAACTGCGCTCCCTGTTCCCCCCCTGCAGAAAATTGGGGCGGAGCGGTGGCTCTGTGGCTAAGGATCTGTGCCTGTGACTGGAAGGTTGCCGGTTCAAATCCTGCAGCCGGCAGAGGAATCCTACTCCGTTGGGCCCCTGAGCAAGACCCTTAACCCAAACTGCTCCACGGGCACTGTACAATGGCTGACTCTGCGCTCTGACCCTGTCCTGACCCTTCTCTCCCTGTCTGTGTGTCTCATGGAGAGCAAGCTGGGGTATGCAAAAAGATGAATTCCTAATGCAAGAAATTGTATAGGGCTAATAAAGCAACATTATTATTATTATTACTACTACTACTACTACTACATTATTAGGATGTGGAAACAATCAACCAGGAAAATACCTTTAAGACATTTTCATGACTATTGCTAAGTTTCATTAAGAAAGTTTAAAGAGTTCAAATATTATACCTGACAAATAATTTACTCTCATTAGATAATTTTCCAAAAGTTTGCATTCTGATGAGAAATTGTAAATGCTTTCTTCATATGAACTCATCTGTCGTTTCAGTGGTCAAACACTGGCTCATCCTGAAAGGACTGAATGTGTCACAGGATACGATGCTGTGAGCACTGGTCCAGACAAAACCATTTTAATGATGCAGGTGTTAAGCACACACATCTCAAGAAAAACTGCACAGCCTGACTCCACACAGAGCTAAAAGGACGGTAATAAGGAGGTTTCTGCCATTTTTCTCTCATCATCACAGTCATGTCCTAAGACACATTTGGTCCCTTTAGAAAGAGCGTCTAGCCTGTGTCTACAGGCTCTGAGTTGACTGGCACACATTCACGTTTCTAATCTACAGTAAGTAATTTAAAATCACCCTCCAGAACTCAAAAGCTTGGAAAATGACAAAATCAGATTCAACTGGGACTCCAAACAAGTTAAGGTGTTTAATTGATAGGCAATTAACTAATATGTGAATAACACATCTTTAAATACAAATACCAGTATGATTCAAATTCTGCTAAGTCATGCATCCCATGGATATTGCTGATTTAAAGTCCTTTGAGCAGTTTGGGCTGCTAAGTCACATCCTTCTGTAGCAATTTCTCAGAGAACTTGTTTCATTTTCAGGAATCATATTGCACATGCAATTGCACATATGCATTGACTGTAGTAGCTGATACATAAATATGCGGTGTTTTAAAAGGACATTCGGGATCTAAAGACTGACCTCTGGCAATTTTCAGGGAAATAATTAATCTCTTTGTCCTCCACACCTTTGTCTCTAAAGACCCTCCCAGGCTTTTCACACCTGAATGGAGGAGAAGGTTGGGGGGTACTAACAGCTTCACCTACAGGGCTGGACTGCTGGTACCTCACTCTACCAGGTTAAAGCAAAGTTGGCGTCTCAGATTGCTCACCCCATAAAACCACTCAATAGCAGGGTTTGTCTGATGATATCAAATGGCATAGAGTTAAACTCTATAACTCTGCAAGAACCAGGCAGAGATCATCTTTCTAAACTGGATCAAATAAACCAGGAATGCCATTGTGTTGTTTCATATATACAACAGGGACTACCAGGTCTAAGTTAAACATCTAGTGATAAAGACAAGGAAGACATTAAGACATTTGAGCAGACTGTGAAAGGTCACTGTCACAGGCAGAAAAGGGGAAACTGAAGAGAGTAAGACACGGGCAGAGAGAGGGAAATGAGACGGTAAGACAGGCAGAGAGAGGGAAATTGGAGAGGATAAAACAGACAGAGAGAGATGGAATGAAAGAAAAAAGGGAGAAAGTGTCAAGAGAGAGGTGAGAGACAGAGAGCAAATACAGGGATAATGAGAGACATTAAAGGAGAGAAAAAAGATAGCATGAGGGAGAAATGGTAGAAAAGAAAGCAGAGACTGAGGGAGCGAGGAGGAGAATGGGGCCCTGTTTGTGAGCCACCAGCAGGGTGATTTCAGGTCAGTCATTCTGCAGTACAAGGGCATTCTGGGACAGAAACCCTGAGTACCAATCAGGGCTTGTTTACCAAGCCTCCTGATTGGCTGTTGAAGCAGGGGCACAAGTCACTTCGGGTGAGCTCAAACACAAACTTCTTTCCACTGCTTCTCCTCCGGGAGAGAGACAGCCTTCTATAGGAAAAACCCCTCATGGCGTATCATTCTGGCCTTTAGTTTCTGGTGCTTAGCCAATGTTAAATGGTCTACCATCCTTTAAACAGTAATAAGCCATCTCAGTGTCTTCACCAGATCCCGATTAAGTGAAAAGTGTTCTCTACCCTCTGAGCTTAGGGTGATTTTTTATTACTATTAACTGTAATGATTTTTTTACTTAACATATCACCCCATTCCATTGAAAAGAATATTTGACCCCACCTCCTGAAACCACTGAAATGGGAATTGGCAATGGGCTCTGGGTTTAGCAGTTGGCATTACCTGTAGGCTCCGCTTCACAGACAGATGAGGCAGAATCGATGTCAATGAAGAAACATGCGTTTCATACTTAGCACTTTTGGTAGTTTTTAACTGAGAAAAAGCATCACCTTAAAGTGATTTCAAAAAGGTTCACTAAACAAAAAACAAGACTGCTGCATCTTAGGAGTGTAGCAGCTTCAGTGAGGTACTATACTGCTTTATATGTCTATATGTAGCAATATGTGATGGTACTGCAGAACCTTTACAGTCCTGCTAAAAATGAGTATTTGTATGCTGTAAATACGACAGAAAAATTAACATTGCATGTCTTATTTCTGACTTTTATCATGTTAAATAACAAGTTTGTGTAAATGCATTTTTTTGAAAACTTCTAATTTAAATGAACTTGGAAAGTATGCAATGTGACAGTTACATTTGTTTTTCTTAAAATCTTCAACTGCCTAAGCTGCAATAGTCAGAATATTTAACTTAAAAAATTAGCTTGAAAAAAAAATGTGTATGTAAGAACAGGCAATAGTTGGCCCACTTTTTTGGCCTGAGAATTTGGTTTTAAACTGAGCCAGTCACTGAAGCCAGTTAGAGGTGCACTAGAGTAGAAAGTTCTTGTACTGTGTTACTCTAATAAAGACTTGGAATGGAGAGTACAAAACAAAAATCTGCCAGGAAATTTCATACAATGACAACCCTGCCAACACTAACTGCACTTAGTTTACTTAACACGCTGCATAACTATAAGGTAAACAGTTGTAACTATTTACAACCTTCCAATTTCATCTGAGTCACTTTCTGAGGGAGGGGTTGCTGTTAGCTGGAAGATGCTTCACAGTTCCCTGGAAGCACATGTGCACAGAATGAGTGCCTCTTGCATTCAGGAGTATATTGCTTCACTATCACTGCTTGTCAAGCTTATCAATAGCAACCTGCTGGGCTTTCACAGGGCAGCCCGGCACTGGTGCAAAACAATGCCCTTTCTTTAATCGAGACTTTTTTCATGTATTGACAAAAGTGACAACACGTCATCTCTGAGAGCTTACTCCTCTCCCCCTCCATCCTACCCTGGTTCCAGTACACTCACATAGTTAGGGCTTTCTCAGAAAACAGGCTCTGTGACATTTCCACTCCTTCCTTTCAGGTACTTACAAAATGTGCAACAGGTCGCCGAGTAGCGTGAACCCAAAGCCCTCTCTTCTCATACCTCCTTTATCAGAGTGCGAGACCAGTACACACTGGCAATGCTAGGCACTCAGGAATGTGGACAGAAAAGAAAGACATCGCATAGCAGGTGATGAAGGAAATGCTGGTGAAACAGCACTTCCTTGAGAACTTTGTTTTGTTTTCTTCTCAGGCTCTCAGCTAAAAAAAAATGATTGATGAGGCGCATACTTTCCTGTTCGTTCTCGATGGAGAGCAGATAAAGCAGGGCACCCTCTTTAATTGAGATCTGATTTTGTGTATGTTTCAGAACTGTACGTAATGACATTTCTGTACAACAATGGGACGTTAGGTCAACTCATGTTGACTCGAAGTGGTTCCAGCTTGTCAGAGACCACAAGAGCCGCACTTACATTTGCTGTCTGAAGGGAAAGTTTGCAAACGAAAGGAGGTCATTTGGTCCATCCAGCTCATTTGGTAGTTAGCAGCTATCTGATCTGTGGATCTGAGCCACTTCTTAACAGAAGTCAGGGTATCAGCTTAAACAACATGAGTCGGTAGCTTGTTCCAGACCCCCACTACCCTTTGTGTAAAGATGTGCATCCTGTTCTCCATTTTAATTGCATTTCCCCCCTTAGATTGCACTTCTGCATATTATTTCAGAGTTGATCCTAGAGAAGTCCACTGGGTCGTCGATGCTTTTGCAAACTCTAAGTACTTCAACCAGGTTACCTCAGAGTCTTTTCTGTTAAATGTCCCAGTGAATAAGACATTTGGTACCATTGCACTTAAAAATGTCACTGTGGTATACCTCAGGAAAGGCAGAATTAATGCAGTATTATAGTGAAATAAAGGCAATTGCAAGAGGCACAAAACAGCAAAGCAATGCCATGGTCTATGCTTGGTAAACCCATCAGAAAACTGAAAAAAGGCCAGAATAATTTACCAAGGCTACCGTTCATTAAGGAACGATATGTGCAACTGTATATGCCGTTCATATACAGCTCAGGCAGCCATGCGGTTCTTGGAAATACAGGCTCGTTACACACTGGAAAAAAAGGAACCGCCGGGTATTCTAGGAAAACCAAGAGATCCAAGATTAAATTTTCCTTCTTGGAATTCTCTCCGTTCTCCACAAAAAAAAGAAACCTGTAGGAGGAGCATTTCTCTATAACTTTTTTTTAAAATTACACCACAAATGCATGGTCTTCATACAAGGAACACGAGCCGGAGTCAGGCTGATGGGCCCGGAGCTGAGCAGAGCAGGACGCGTGATTCGATCCCAGCTCGAACAGTTGAGGGACCAAGAACAACACAGAGTTGGGGTGGGCGCAGGGGGTCTCATATTAAGGGCAAGTCAAGAAAGTAGGAAAAACCCACCTACTTTGTACCGTGGGGTCTCTTTCCTACAGTGGAACAAAGTGACTCTTTTTTGATTCTCATCTGCCGTTCAGTTAGGAGAGCCAGTATAGGCAGCAACATCAAGCAGGGATCAGGTACCAGAATGTGAAGTGTTTCAGCAGCAAAGCTTTATCAGTAGTTAGTTCTGGTCTCATGTTTGCTTTCCGACTGCCAGGTTTGCCCAGCTGTGGCGCCGTAATCAGAGAAGAGAAGAACAAGAGTTAGTCAACAATGGCACAGTCGCAGAGCTATTGAGGTCAAAGGCTGTGTTTTGTTCCAATGCCCAAAACACGTGGTTTTACAAGACCATTGTCAATCCTCCACACAAAACAACAGTGTCAGCCACCAGTAACTTTATCCCAACACTTTACACTTGAACAACGGCAAAGACAGGCCAGCTGGCTTCATACCAAAATTGCAAGGTCAATTCATTCCTCCACATCAAGTTACAAATCTTGTTGCCAGCCTCCGAATTAAAGCTTTAGAGAAGTTCAATGCAAACATTTTTTTTGGCTTTGATACTCCATCCGCCCTCCACCCTAAATAAGTGCATGTACAAATCTAAAGGACACAAAAACTGTCTTGAGCTTGGATCTGGGAGAGTTGGACACATTACCTGCACTGACTGTCCACTGGAACAGGGCCTCAAATGTCAGAGCTCTTAGAGAGTCCCCTGGCACCTTCTTTTTCAGCTGAACTCCATGTTACTTCATTAAACCTTTAATTAAACTAACAAGGCCTCCATTAATATTGGAGATTTGAGGTTTCGTACAAGATGCAACAATAAAATGTAACAAACACAAAATGAAAAACCCTGACATACTTAAGAGCCCAAAACAATCGAAGGATACAGACTAATCCAACGATTGGCTCAGGTAAGGTTCAGTCATGTACCTGGACTGGAACTGGGAAACCCTGCATTAACCTGTGAGAAACCGCCAGTACTTCCAGGACTGCTCTGGGTCCGATCTTTTAGGACAATGCATTTGCAATGCAAAGAGAAACGTCTTTTTCCCTAAGTATTTCTAGATATTTTTTCAATTGAAAATAACATGCACAACAGACCGCATCACAACCCTTCTTCCAGTCGACCATTGACCACATTTCCAAAGGCTCGTATTGTATTAATGCTTTTGCAAACATTTTTTTCTCTGAAATGACAAAACCAGTGCCACAGGAAGCAAACAGAGGAAAAAGTAACAATTGTTTCTAGCAAGAAACAAATGTAAAAGGATGAGCAACGTCAGCATCTCCACTTTCTACGACATGGGCCAATCAAAAGAGAAAAGTTCCTAAGAAACGGAGAGCAGCGGAGCCCTGGGCCTGACGATTAGCAGGGAATCGAGCGTTTTGTGCTGTGGACCGTGCCGGATGCTACTGGTTCTTTCACTAGAGCTCATACATTGAGTGCAACTGCCTTGTTATTTCCACCTGCATCTTCAGTCGCCTCCACTCCAAACTCCACTTCTTTTTATACCAGCACAGTTCAGTATATTGCAATTTTTGTTCCACATGATCTCTGGTTACCTAATTGAACAAAATGCCAGTCTGATCCTTCAAAGTTAAATTATTCCAAGGCTATAAAAATTGATGCTTTCATGGTTACCTATAACGCCGTCTACACTGGAGTCCTCCAGAATCAGGGTCAGAGACCCTTAATTTAGGATATACACCACATGTGGAAATGGAGAGACATTATTACTCCACCACCTCCACCCCCCCAGGTAATCACTTAATCTTTAATTACCAACAGTGATTAAAATGGCAGAAAAGAAACATTCACCTTCGCCAAATAAAACTTTGAATAAGCACTCGTCACCTAGGAGCTATTTATGTACAAATGGCGGTTCTGGCTGGCTCTGACAGGAAAGCAGAGACCGCTGCTGGTGCCCAGGGGTTTGTTATTACCGTCACTGCGGTTCAAACACACGCCAGGACCCGGTTGAGTTTTAATACAGGTCTACACGTGGTATTCAGGGCAGGAGGGTGAGTGGATTATTTAGCTCCAAGCACCTGAAGTTAATTAACAGGGGAATGCTGCTGAACTTCTCTAGTGAGGTGTGGCCTTGTCTAAAAAAAACATGCTCAGCTCTGGAATAAAGAAATAGGAGAAGAGAGAGAAAATACAGGCTTAATATGCAACAAGTCAGTGGGACACATGGAGACCCCCAGTCTGACCAGGGAAAAGGGTTGCAATGGAAACTTGCATGTTCTGCAGGTGATATCACACAAATTAAGGTTACACATATGACATTCTGGCTCTTCCACGGCTTGTTGATTCTGGAACCACTTCAGGATGTTTCCTGAAAGAACCCAGTGAACCACAACATGGAGCACACTTCATATGGTTTTCATAAAGGAACTGCCTCCTTTCTCCACTTCTGGATCCACAGTACATCTGGCACATCTCTGATCACCTAACTTCTCTACCTAACTTCCCTCTATGTCTCTCAGCTCTAGACACCAGTCCACACTGCCTCCCTCCATCCCTCAGCTCCAGACACCAGTCCACACTCCCTCCATCCCTCAGCTCTAGACACCAGTCCACACTGCCTCCCTCGTTCCCTCAGCTCCAGACACCAGTCCACACTGCCTCCCTCCATCCCTCAGCTCCAGACACCAGTCCACACTCCCTCCATCCTTCCCTCAGCTCCAGACACCAGTCATCACTGCCTCCCTCGTTCCCTCAGCTCCAGACACCAGTCCACACTGCCTCCCTCCATCCCTCAGCTCCAGACACCAGTCCACACTCCCTCCATCCCTCAGCTCCAGACACCAGTCATCACTGCCTCCCTCGTTCCCTCAGCTCCAGACACCAGTCCACACTGCCTCCCTCCATCCCTCAGCTCTAGACACCAGTCATCACTGCCTCCCTCCATCCCTCAGCTTTAGATACTAGTCCACACTACTGCCTACCTCCCTCAGATCGGAACACTAGTCCACATTGCCTCTCATCCTCTCTCAGCTCTAAACACCACTTAACACTGCCTCCGCCAAGTGTCTTGTCACCTCTAAATAGCCCACAATGCCTTTTACTCACTGCAAGTCAACCACTGAACACAAATTAACATCAGCTGTTTTGCTTTGCTTTTTAATAAAATAAAAACAATTAAAATGGATCACATTCTGCAATAGCATGTCATAGTCATTCCTTTCTTGTACGAGTGTCAACTCTCTACAGTTCTTCTCCTGGTCTATTCCTGTCGAGTCCTGGAAATACTTTTGACTTGAGCAGAAGTTGGTGACCTCCGTTCACTCTTTCCCTGTGTGCTAAAACAGGCCAAAGACTAAAAGCATCCCTGCCTAAAACAATCAAGTCACCCTGCTTGAATCAGTGGAAAAATACCGCCTTTATCAATTATCAAAGACTTGTTCTTTGAAGCCTGGGTGGCGTTTTAAACTTTAATGGCTGGCCAGAGCACCAGAAAGAGGCTAGTTGCTAGGTGACGGGCCTTAAGAGGCTCAGCGTGTTTAGAAAGCTGAGTGACCTAGTTTGGCTGAAGGAGAAACAGAGTGACAGGCAGGCAAATTCATGGAAACGCTTTCTTGGAAAGGAGGGGGGGGGTGAAGCAAAGAAAGACTCATTTTATGTTTCACTGGGGCGACTCACGTATGCCAGCGTGGCCTGCTTTCACGAAGCTTTCAGTATTTAGACCTTTTTATGTTATGTCCTGTTAAATGCATTTAAGCAAGATTCAGCAAAGATCAGATTTTAGTAAAATTCTGCAACCTCTCTTCGCAGTAATGGTAACCAAGCACTGTGACATGATTTTGTTTCCCAAGGAAACCTAACATTCTCAGTTTCCTATTATACAAGTCTCATCAGGAAAATCAAATTGGCTGGCAAAACTTTGTGGTGTCTTCATTACGAACAGGATCCCATCCTCCTTCTCTTTGTGCAGTGGAATTAAATACTCCCACTGAACAGCAGTATGAGCCACAGGTTTGAGGGGATCTTGACCTCTGTCCAAACTGAACTGTTAAAACAGAACAAAGGGATATTTGATGTTACTTTAACCACAGCCTGAGCAGTTTTCCTCTCAATAAGGTTAATAAGATTATCCAGCTCCCATTGTCAGGTTGTGTAAGA
Organism: Atractosteus spatula; assembly: GCF_055471065.1. Classification (NCBI taxonomy): domain Eukaryota; kingdom Metazoa; phylum Chordata; class Actinopteri; order Semionotiformes; family Lepisosteidae; genus Atractosteus; species Atractosteus spatula. The sequence goes on from NC_142719.1 coordinate 18,416,400, forward strand.
GCCCGAGGGTTGCAAAGCCAGAAATGGACTAAAAAAAAAGTATTCCCAGCCCCAGCAGCGCTTCCTAGTTTAGTCACTGTGCTCCACCCCACAGCCCCACCTCAAGGACTTATCATGGTCAACATGGCCTATACTATGTACCACTGTGTTAGTGTCTGCTCTACTTCGTGCTTGGTATTGTGTCACTGCTGTGGAATTGCTGCATTGAGTCTCAGCTCTTCATTTCAGTAGAGACTTAAGGTACTATTAGGCTCAAGATCAGCAGGCTGATTTTAGGACAGTGAACTGTCCCTCCTCCAGAAAAAAAACAAAGCAGCCAGAGGAAAAGAAACCGGTGGAAAAGTACATTTTGAGAAAAGAAAGTCTTGATTAATCTTATTCAGTTTTTTTCACAAAAATGACGAATAACATACTTCCTGGTGACTTGGATTACATGGATAGTTAATTTAAGGCTGACCTTACTTAGGGCATGGTGCACAGACTGCTGGACTGTGTTCCACAAAAACAACTGTAGTCCACTTACTCACACTGGGTTAAAAATCAGATGAATATGACCAGGATGAAAGCAATGAACTGACAGGAAAGGGACAATAATCTAATTTCAAGTCAGGGAATGCTCACTCGTGTATGCCCTTAACATGCAACTAATAATTTATTGTCCTAAAAACAGATACATACTGACTGCTCTAGTAAATAATCTTCAAGTCACGAGATTCCTGTTTTGAACTAGGATTTACTATACACAGCCAACAGTGTCCTTTTTTAAAACACTACTGCATGACACCCACTCCATTCTAGTCGGCTGATTCTAGTTAATGTATTTTATAACCACTGCATGTTGTCTGGTTTTCTAGAAATTCCTATTTCTGACCTGTGCTGCTAGCTAGCTGTATCTTCTTATTTAAGCACCTTCTATTACCTGTAAATTGTAGCAGCCTCTGTATGATTAACGGAATCAAATGTTGCATTTGTGACTAATGAGGCATGGTGCAAACAGTGATTTTACTACTGATGATGAAGTGCTACTTTATTCATTAGTCTGGATGTGTTGTACTGCACCTTTGTGTGTCTGTCATTCTAAGCAAGCTAATGGGCCTTTTACAACTTTACAACTGTTCCAATGAGATGAAGAGTCACTGCCCTGTTGTGAGTCACTTCAGCAGCTGCTGAAGATACACAGTTCTGCTAAAGGGCTAATTTGTATTACTTATCCATTCACCCATCATTGCAAAACCTCTTATTCTGGCTTGGGTCTTGCATCTTCTACCCTGGAAGCACATACAAGGACCACAGAAAAAGGGACAAGTTTAACAGAGCCAATGTAACATAACCAGGGTGTCTTTAGGAGGTCTGTGAGGAAAATCAACACATGGCTAAAATCCATATGTAAACAGGAGATAACATTCAAACTCCACACAGACAGGTGCCTGAGGTCAGGATCAAACACACAACCCTTTAGCAGCAATCCAGCAGCTGTACAGACTCACTGCCACTGTGCTGCTTTATCCAGCCAGCTGTCAGATCACCCTGCGGCAGTCCGCTGAAGCTCAGCAGGTGTGAGCCTGGCCACTACCTGGATGGGAGACCTCCTGGGAAAAACTAAGGTTGTTGATGGAAGTGGTGTTATTGGGACCAGTAGGGGGTGCTCACCCTGTGGGTCCTAATACCCCAGTATAGTGATGGAGACACTATACTGTAAAAAGGCGCCGTCCTTCGAATGAGACATAAAACCGAGGTCCTGAATCTCTGTGGTCATTAGGACGTTTCTCAAAAGGAGCAGGAATGTTACCCCAGTATCCTGTCCAAATTCCCCCTGGCCTTTACCAACCATGGCTTCCTAATAATGCCCATCTATGAATTGGCATCATCACTCTGTTCTTCCCACCGATGGCTGGTGTGTAGTGAGTGTACTGGTGCACTATGGCCAAACTCTTGTCATCCAGGTGGGGCTGCACATGGGTGGTGGTGGAGGGGAGCCCCCATTACTCGTAAAGCACTTTGAGTGGAGTGTCCAGAAAACCGCTATATAAGTGTAAGGAATTATTATCATCGTTAAATATCAAAAACAAAAAGTTTAAGCTACAGTAGGGTTTTTTTCCCCTCTCAGCACAAATGCAAACATTGGCTTGTTTAACTAAAAAGAAAATGGCACTGTTACATCATTCGAGTCACCTGTCCTGGATCAAACAATGACTTAAGGGTCCTGGAACACAATGTACTGAGAACTAAGAAAAGGAGACTGTTCTTTACACAAAAGGACAATCTGCCCAACCATAAGCAGGTTCTACGGGATCCATTAAAAAAAGATTTGGATGACCCACAGATTATCTGCTAGCAGCACATCAAGCACGATGGTTCAAATAGCCTCTTCACTTTGAAGCCTTTCTTAAGATCTGCACAGTATATTGGCTGCTTACCCAAATCTAGACAGAACTCCTTTAGAGTATTTCTCTGCTCATCATCCAAACACAAAGAAAAATGCTGGGTGAAGTCCCAGTAACACATGGGACAAATATTGGGTAAGTACTAACTTGCAGAACAAGTTAGAAACCATTCACTAGACACGTTGGCAAACATCATTACTCATTTGAAAGAATCTGTCATTACTGGGTTAAACTGGCTTCTAAGTCTAAGTGTTTATCACTTTATATCCACACACATTCCAAAAATGTTTCTGTATGAGGAGGGCTGTATATAGTCATTAGAAAACAATATGACGTGGTGTTTATTTTGAGATACATCCCCTAGTTTCAGAGCTATGTTAGCCACAAAAAAGTAGCTTCAGGACACTGTGTGCCACCAATCTGGCAGGCACAGACCTGGCTGCTCCCCGCCAGCATGCCTTTGGCAGACTGAAGCCCAGTGAGATCCAGTTTTTTCCCCACTTTCAGGAGGGGGACTGGGAACAACTTTCGCTTGGCAAAATCAACAAGTGTGCAAAACTGAGTATTGTATATTGAGTGAGGGGGAGCAGGATCAAGCTTTTTTTGGTTTCATCCAAATAATTAAAAATTAACACAACAAAAAAAATAATTTAAATGAAAAACAACACTGCCCCCGGACCCCCCTCTGGGCCACATAAAAGTTTTGTGCTCAAAATCCAAGATATATCCGTGTGGTGGAACTACATGTATGCTCTTTATAAAGTGCCTTCGAGCAAAGAAAGCAAAGCACAAACGCAACTAAATGAAAAGGGCGAGAATGAGTGCAAACCAACACAATCCAAAGTTGTTCTTTGGAATCCAACAGAAGAGACATCCCCCACCCCCTCCAGTGTTTCATGCTGCAGCTGCGTGACCCACCCACACCCCCCTCCAGGACCTGCCACTTGAATCCACACGGAAACCTGCGCTGCGCAGGGAATGAAATCCCGCTGCCTGCACACTCGACGAATCCTCAGGGAAGTTTGCCAAAACGGACCGCAGAGATCTTAGGGCTGAGCACCGCAGTTTACAGCAGGACATCAGGCTGACACCCGAGCCACAGGACAGGGCGCACATGGAGGTCAAGTCTGAATCGGGAGCTGCCTAGCTACACTTCCTTCATTACAATTAATCCTTCTGTGGGCTAGAAGGCTTGACAGAGACGAAATCCAATTCCTCACCATAAGGAGCAAGAACAGTAGTTTTAGATCCTACAATGAATGCGTCTTGCACACGTACCTATCCATTACTTGGCAGAAACCTGTTTAACATGTGGAAATCCCCCTAAAATGTCCTTTCTCACCTTGACAAGCTGTCACCACTAATCTAGGAGACATATGTCTAATAAATGGATAAAACATCCATGTTAAATAAATAGCAATAAACACATCTTTTCCAGTGCATTAAATTGACAAGAGAAACTGATATTAGCCTTCAGCATTTTACTTTCAACTCATTAAGAAAGATTCCAGAGAATGTGATTAGACTTCCACTACACAGCCATTTCCTCTTAGTTACTATTACAGAGGTCTTGCTCAACATGGTGATTATTCATAATGAAAATAAAACATTTAAAAAATATATTTCTGCCATTCTAGCCCCACTCCACCAAGCTCTTGCAAGGTCACTGATCTCCAGTATACAGTAGCACATCAGTATCAGGATGAATCAACCTGGGTGAACCAGGAAGACATAAAAGCTTCCATTGGGTCTTCCTCGGCTTTTCATCCAAGGTCCACCCTCACCCCACTCAAGCTTAGCCAGATCAATCTCACTCCTCTCCCCACTCCTGTGCTGATTTTACTCCAGAGAGCGAGGAGACCGGGCTGTCAAGAGCCGGGAAGCGTTTCCATTGTGCTGGGGAAGGACAGTGGTTAGGTGGCATTAAAGTGAATACATACAGTTCGACGCGCACCAGCTGCCCAGAGAGACTGGAAAAGTAAATGGGCTGTGCGCAACCGGGCCCTTACAAGGAAAACCTTTGCTACAACTTATAAAAAAATGATTTTATGGGAATAAATTCCCATAAAATTCAAATAAACTTTATATAAAGGGTGTGAAAACTCCTCACCACAACAGATTTTTCTGCTCACCAAAATCACCACAGCATGATTTAGCTTCTGTTTCTCAATGTGGTCAAAAAAGCACACCGTAGTTTCAGAGAAAGGTCGTGATCACACCCACTTTTATTTTAAGGACTGCAGGCCTAGTGGCAGACGAAAACAGGGCAGAAGCCAGAGCTCTTGAACTGCCTTGAACTAAAACGACCTGCTGGCCCGCTAATGTAAGCGCTGTGTTTAATCCCAGCTGCTGTTCGGCTTCTGCAGTGGAGCACTGCCGCCTTATAAATTTATTATGTAACCCCGAGAAATGGTTACATAACCACAGACAAACCCTGGTTTCTCTCTCTTTTTATCCCTTTCCAAGTTCTCTGTCCCGGACGGTGCTTTTTCCTTTTTTTTACATTTTTATATAACTTGCCCCTCTTGGTTATCTAAACACTGTACCATTTTATTAAGCAGAAGCATTCTAGGGCCCAAGTGACGACAGCGCTGTCGCTAGGGGAATATGGAAAGCTGTTGCCGGGCTCAGACTGATGAATCGCTCATTGCTTTGACGTATTTGGATCCACATACTGTACCTTTTATTCAGAGTACCACGTGATATGTGTGGTGAAAAGAATCTAAATCAGGAGAGAAGGCAGGGAGGAATGAGTGGGGGGAGATGCTATTTTAATATAAGCTTTACGCCCTACCTACTAATTTTAAACAAAATCAAAATGTAATAGCATCAAGAGCATGATTAAAGCCTTTGTGCGCGCTACAGATTTTGACAGAGGTTTGATTTTAAGATGACTTTTTGTGGAAGCACAGATACACTGCTGGTTTCTATCTGTAATGAAAAGAACATCCTATTTGTGATATCTGACAGATAAAAAGTAGTAGGCGCATTGCCTGTATTTCAAACCCCCTGTAGTGTATTAAATTTAATGCAACAAACAGAGCTGTATTTTTATGACTTAGGGTGTTAAGAGAAGGAGATCTATTAGTCGGTGGATGATTTTACATATTGAAAAACACAGTGAAAGAAAAACCTGAGGTCTATTTGTGGGTCACAAGCTATTTTTAGGTATTGGGCAGATTCCACAGACAAAATAGAATCCTCTTCTCAGCTCAGTGAAAGACAACAGAAGATCAAAGGGTAAGTATGGGTCTCCCCAACAGCACTGCAAGCACCCCAGCGCCCCCAGCAGGGTCGGGACAGACCGGAGGAACAGTGTGGGTCTCCCCAACAGCACTGCAAGTACCCCCCCAGCAGGGTCAGGATGGTCACAGGAGCCGTATGGGTCTCCCCAACAGCACTGCAAACACCCCAGCTCTCCCAGCAGGGTCAGGACAGACCGGAGGAGCGGTTTGGGTCTCCCCAACAGCACTACAAGCACCCCAGCGCCCCCAACAGGGTCTGGAGATCGAGGAGACCCTGGCCAGCTCGGCCACACACAGCAGCTGGTTTAGGACTGGGGCTCCCAGTTCCAGGCCTCTGCACCCCTACAGCTGCAGGCTTCCATTCGAACCCTTATTTGAACAAATCTGATGAACCAACCTGATCTCAAAATGTAAAACCTCCAACCTTGAAAAGGTCCAATTAAACAACTTATCAGGTCCAATTAAGTTTGGTGGCAAAAAAAAAAACACGAGTCTGTGCTGACTGGACTACAGTGACGAGCCTGAGCTCTGAAAGATGCGTTATTCAATTCAACTTTATTGTCATTATACTTACACAGGTGCATAGTATAATGAAAAGTGTTTCTCATTAATCAGGTGCAGTATATAAATAGGACAGAAGATAAGACAATAGACAGTAACACAATAGCAATAACAGTAACATGTAATAACATAACATAAATAACATGTAATCAAGTAATCAAAACTGTGCAAAATTCCGCAAACAGAGAAAATATAACAGGACAAAAACAGTGCAAGGTAATTCTTGGAACAGTGCAAAAATAGTATGGTTAAAAATAGTATGGTTAATTAATAAATATTACGACCGGTACAGTTTTACTGGGCTATCGAGGGGACAGTACAGTTTCGGCTTACATGTGTGTGTAGTGGTGTAGGAGTACAGTCATTGTGGGTACAGGAAGACGTTAGGAGAGATCATAATATGATGGGAGGGAGTGGGGGCGTCACCAACAGCTCTGGGGAAGAAGCTATTTTGGAGTCTAGTTGTGTGCGACTGGAGTGACCGGAACCTTCTGCCAGATGGCAGGGGAACAAACAAGTTATGACTGGGGTGAGTGGGGTCAGACATAATTTTGGTGGCTTTTTTCAGACTCCTGGTGTTGTATATTTCCTGGATGGATGGCAAGGCACTGCCGATGATGTGTTGGGCAGTTTTGACCACCCGCTGTAGTGCCTTACGGTCGGATGCGGTGCAGTTGCCGTACCAGACTATGATGCAACTGGTCAGTATGCTCTCCACCGTACATCTGTAGAAATTGGTGAGGATCAGTGGGTGTAGGTGTATTTTCTTCAGCCTTCTCAGGAAGTACAGCCGCTGTTGTGCCTTCTTGATGAGACTGGAGGTGTTCAGTGTCCATGTAAGGTTATATCTACAGTACAGTGTTACGATACAGCCATTTTTTTATTGAAAGCCTGTACTGCCAGGCTCCCATAGCATTGACCTCAAGGGGAACAGGCCAGCTCTTCTTAAGGCAGGGTCTCCCAACACAGGTTTCAGAGAGCCTCACAATCCAGGAGCGTTGATAACTTATCCTAAATCAACTATTTCTGATTAGGTGTATGTTATCCGAGACTTGGAACAATTTATAGTAAGCAATTAAAAAGGTGGAAATAAAATATCCCTTAGCTCTCAAGGATCAGAGTTCTTACATTGAATTACCTGCTTAGCTTGCAAATGCTCTGAATCTTGAGAATCAAGTGATTACCATCTGAACTAAAACATTTAGAGGACTGGACACTTCTGTATCCAAACTGGAGACTTCCTGGTTTGGAATGGTACTAAAAGAAAAATTTCAGGAGTTTGTACTGATTGATCAGTGCCCTATGAAAGTGACTCAACAGACCCCAAAAGGAAAAAAGGGTTATTCATCCAATAACCCTTCTTATTTGTTTTAACAAATCATATAAAAAAATCCCTTTTAATCAAGAGAGTTTCACAATATTGCAATGGATTTTATTCAACACAAGAGACTGCAAACACCTCCACAGCAGCATATAGTGTTTTTTAAGTCAGTATGACCTGATACAGACTTTCATGCATTAGGATGGTGCTACTACCAGGAACCTCTGAGAGGTAAATGGGGCAAAACTGGAAAACCTGAAGTTTGAAGGGCAACATCTTTAATTAAGGCAGTAATGAGTACCGTTACAAAAACCACAACAGGCAAACGCATACATTACACACTACAATTTAACGAACCGCAAAGCAAAGCGCATATCAAGGTTTTGGCCATCTTGTAAGAAGCTTTTATTAAAATCTACTGTCCAGCCTCTGGTGCCACTGGACATGCAGAAGCAGCTCAGAGAAGGGACGTAGTTCTCTGTCATCTGACTTTACGATAGTCTTCACCGGGGCTGATGGAGCATTCGGGTTTAAAAGAGAATGAAAGCAAGGGGAGATAAGCCTTTAGGTATGCAGCACACTAGAACTGCCTCACAGAACACAATTCCAATTTCAGTTTCAAACCCCACATTAAGGAAAGGTACTTCTTAAGACACTGAGATGTAGGTGAAGGGTCAGACCATCGTGTGCCCTAGCTGACATTATTATCTTAACTCATAATCATCTCTGTTTAAACCTGTTGGCTCCCGGTGACATATCGTTCCGCCTCATTAACTTCTTTGTCTCTGACAGTTTTGTAAGTTTTCCTGCAATTCTAGGCTGACAGCATGCTCTGATTTGTGCTCGTTAACTCCGCCCTCCTCCACTACTTTGAAAAACAACCTGATTTTGCGGTCACACAATCACAATTTACATAATTACAATTATTTTTGGACAGGAATGTTTTTTGCCTAGCATTTACAGTTTCCATATGAGTCACTCTTTATATCTGGCAATGATATTTCCTATTTCTAGGATGATTTAGATTGCACCACCTGAAACTGTGATAGATCCCACTTGCTACATTTCATATAATTAAAATGTCAAGCAAAGAATCAAATTAAATGGCTCAGTGTACTGTATCCATTCAAGTCATCACTTACACAATGCAATTAGGGATATCTCTGGTCTGAGTTTTTCTTTGGTTATTATTGTATTCAAATTTTCATTTTCTTCCAACTTTTAAGTGATTTTCTCTAAATCAGGAGCAACAAAAAAAAAACAATTTTGAAGTGTGCACTCAGCTATTAGAATATTTTATAAATTAAAATAGGTTGATCTCTTACTGCAGATAGGACAAAGATAGGATAATACCAAGCACAATAGGGAGAAGACAAAACACAGCTGGTCCTGTGCATTATACAGAGCTACACATTGGAGAAGTGCTAGAGAACCAGGCATCTCCATTAGTGATTGTATTTAATAAGTCTGCATAAAATGCTCATTATACAAGTGACAAACTGACTCAGAAAATGTCCCAAATCTTTTCATGCCCTAGTTCTCCAAGAAAACACAAGAACATAAGAAAGAGTTGTTGTATGCTAGCTCTACTTTAAGAGTATCTTCACGGCTTTTCTCAGATCAACCATGAACGCTGCCTGCCATTCACGTTTCTATATCATCCCAGCGCCTATCACCTCCCCGACAGCAACCTCCTAGCAACCACTGGTTGCCGGAGCAACACAGTGATGTCAGCATGGAGCCCAGAATAGTAGCCATGGGATCCGTGAGGTAAGTACTGCCACCTTCTTCACACAATTGAGCGTTTCTTTTATGAATGAAGTCACCGGTCAGTCTGACATTATGCCAGCTTTCTTTTTTTCCCTCTCATTATAATGATTCCGCAGAGGTTGGCAGGGAAAGGGGGGCCTTGTTTTGCAACAGATTTCCAAATTACATTTACTGAGTCAGATCTATAAATACAACAGTTTTCATATATATTCTTTATTTCTCAGGCCATATACGGATGGGCCTTCCTCTCTGCTTGCTGGAGACGGGAATTGACTTTCTACTGATGTGACTGAGTTACACTTTACCAGCAAACTCTGTAACAAGCTATAAACTCCCATTCAAGGTTTAAACCAAGAGGCAAACAGGGATTGAATATATACTCTAATTTAACTTAAAGGACGGAGAGAGTACTCTGCCATAGTGTGACTAGCCAGAGTTGCACTGGACCTGCTGTGCGGACAGAGGACAATTGTTTTATGCCCAGCGTGTTGAGGCCTAGAAGTTTAAGGCCTTCACTGGAAGCAAGGGCTTCGTACCTCATTACGAAAACACCATAAAGTGCTACTAAACCTACATCGGCTGTCCCAAAACCATCATTAACTGCCTGATAAAAACACAGTGCACAGTGGAGCAATTCAATGTAAAGCACATACAAGTGGGGCTTCAGGGCACTCAGGAGGGCGCTGCATTGGCAGGTGTGCTCCCTGGGGAACACAGATGACGCTCACTCCCCATGGTCCCATTCCGTGGATGTAGCCCCTCCTGAATGTTAGAAGTATCCGGCTACAGGCACAGGTATGCCTACTGCATGAGACACGCGGGAGCCCTGTGCACTAGATCCTGCAGTCTGTTCTCTGAGGTCGGTGCCCTGAAGTTATACTGGAACTGCAGAACACACTGTAACACTGGGAAGAGTCATGCAATTTTATTATCCATTTGCATTATAGCAGAATGCACCCATTGATCCGCGAAAGACAGAGAGAGACTGAAAAGGAGATGAGTTGCAGACGGAGCAGCTGACTCCTGGAGATTTATTAGCCTATCAAACGTTACCATCTTGTGCAGAGATACCAAAAAACATCATTAATGGTACTGATTTATGCAGCGTCTATCTTTTATTTGGCAATATCATGGAGGTTAAAAATAACAGTACAAATATTAAACCAGCTACTCTGTTATTGCATATTAATTTTCTGAGGTCACGTTAGGGTCGTTAAGAAACAAAAGAATGAAAAAGTACTGTAGCGCACTACTGTAGGGCAGCTCTGCGATTTCTAAGTCGGCATGCCAAGTGCTTATTGACTTGCTGCTCTGAGAATGTTTCAGGCTGTTACACAAACTGTCATAATGTGAAGGCTGGCAGGGAGTCAGCGAGTGGGTTTAGAGAGTGGTTTCTGCTCAGGGGAGAGAGAGGGGGAGCACTGAGCTGTCTCCTTACGTGAACTGGCGAACGTGCAGTGCTCAGGAGCTATCCCAGGACATCTCGCCCACAGCCACCGCCATCGCTTAGACCTGGCAGCTGTAAAGACACAGGGCTTTCGTGGCGCTGCAGAGACAGGGATGAGCATGCTTGTCCAACTAAGGAAAGATCGTATGGACTGTCTAACAAGCAGTGTTTTCGACTATTTCACAGCAGAATCAAAGTACACTGTATACCCACCCATCGGCTCTAACAAACACTGCTGCAATTTTTCGATTAATGCACTCATTCAAAGCCTGCAGAATGCCAAGTTGTTTTCAGGCTGTATTCTTAGCCATTCCTTCCATTGCTCTCAGAGCTGCTCCCATACATGGTTCCCAACTCACGTGACTGAGAGTGGCCTTTTTGCTGTTTTGTGACCAGCTCTCCAGACGCTGTAGCAGTGATCACTTGCATGTTTGTGTCTTGCTCAACTTACACTGCGGCCTCCATGGCTGCCCCCATGACACCGCAGGAAAACGATTTTTTCCGTATTCTTGGAGGACTCTGTAGTTATTCACTTAGATTCCCTGCTCATTCAGCTGCTGCAGCGAAATTCTGACCTTCACTGATAAATTTAAAGTTTATAACAGTGATATTGTAGTTAATAATAGCAATAACTAATATTAGAATGTCATTTTCTTTAATGCAGACTCACGAATGATTTTTTTTGTATTTTATACCCACTCGACTTCAGCAATGACTTCGGTCCCTGCTTGGGACAGGATGAGACACAGCCGTGATCTTGGAGATACCAATTACTTTACAGCAGTGTCGTACCTGGGATTTGAACCCACAACATTCCAGTTACGAGTCAAGAACGCCAACCACCTCTCCACTCTGCCACCCTCTTTTAAAGTTGCATAACTGGAGAAAAATAAAGTGATTAGACCTAAAAAACACTGCTTATTAATCTGGTCAATATGAACGTGCGACTGGAAGAGGAAAGGTTTTGAAATTTCCTCAAAAGAGGAGAAAACAGGTAAAGACAAAAAAAAAGAATGATTGGCAAAGAGAAGAGATTCAAACCATGTTTCATGTCATAACCTGCCTATGACCAGGAGTGTTTCAGGCACAAGCACTTGGCAGAGCACCTCCGAACTGGATGGCCAGGCTACTGTGCGCACCTGTGAGTATGGAGTGTTACCAGGCACAGCTGCTTCAGTTTCTGGTGTATTCAATTCGCTCACTGGACTTGCTGTGTCAGAAAGGCGAACAGGGTCTCAGCCTCTTAATGCATGCTCTCCAGAGCACAGGGTGAGCCCTGTGGCCTAGATTAGTTTGAACCTGGACACCATCTCACCAGGCCACTTGGACCAGGGGTGCCCAAGCAGCAGTGTCTGAGTGGCAGAGCAGCACTGGGTCTCTGAGGGAGTGTAGATGTTACGTCGTTCGCAGGAGCAGTCTGTGTGTGGCAGATGAGCAGGTCTACAGGTCCTGTTTCTCAGCAGCAGCCATGAATCAGAGTCTTGAACAACTGGCAATTCTGAGTGAGGTGATTACACGATAAAACATAATATTCTCTCCAAAACAAAAGACAGCACAAAGATGCTTGGGGTCTAACAGCGAGCACTGGAAATGGCTACTGAGCCCGTGCTGTGGCCCTCTGCTTCTGGAGTGGTGCAATGCAATGACAGTGGCCTTATCCGAGCTGAACTTGGGACAGCTGCAGCGGTTGTGTTCGTTGTCAGATTTATCAATAGTGCACAATCGCAGACCCTGTTCCAGAAACCTGAAACGACCTTTGCTTGGCATTTCGGCATCGTGTCCTCACACATTCCCTTCATCTTGCATAACTGACCCCCCCCACCACCACCCTCACACCCGCCTCCTTCACTCCCAAACCTAGAGATTCAAAAACATAACTGAGCTCCCTTCCTCGGCAGAGCCCAGCGAGCTGGCGCCCTGGTTCTAATACGAAGCGATCACTTGGCAATCAGATGACTCCCGATTTAAAATGACAAGTTTAGCAGGAGATCAAAAGCGCTTCTGTTTTCGATTTGTGTATGCCCCATTGTGTCCATTACACTAATGGAAAAAAAAATCTCTATAAAGCTGTCATGCCTTAAGACTGTGCGTGTGCTAATGCTGAAAAGGGCCTTCAGATTTACAAACATCAGAAACACAAGAGGAGAAATAAAGGAAAGGTCTCCTTTATTTGCCGACTTTTCCATTTTCCAGTTATTTCTCTACCAACATACAAACCTACATAAAACACAGGAGATGTGGATACAACAGCTGTTTTTTAAACACCTTTCTTTTTTGCACATTTCCCTTAGTCCCCATCTAATTCTTTACATGTCTGTAAGGGCAGAATGAGGATGGGCAGATACTGTATACTGTCCTGACATCCTCAGTCATCACAGTCATTCACGTTTCTGACAGGCGGGAAGCTCCAAGCTCCACAGCACAGGTTGAAGGAGCAGAATATCTCTCAGAGACGTCACTGGAAGCCTGCAAGCACCTCTGTTGCGCCGAAAACCAAAGTGGATCCTGGCTGATTAAATCCCAAGGCATTCTGCAAAACTGCACGCTGCCTCTCTTTTACAGGTTCAGCCATTTGGGAACTTGATCAGTTCCTTTTCATGCTGGAACATCCACGGCACAAATGGCAGGAATAAAGCAACAGAAGGAAGCCACAGCTCTTAATGCACACTTCCAGCAGATTTCCAGGCAAACCCTGAAAGGGTCAGTATTATGCTGAAAGCTAACAGTGACACCCTACCCAGCTACACCCAGTCCCTGGAGGGACTGACCAGCATGCCATCGGTCGGGGAATACCTGTTGGGACCAGTTCATTGCAATGAACTGGCACATGTACCTGTCCAGTCAAGTTTTAAACTTCCATGAACTTCCTGTGCGTATTTCTGTGGAAATCTCCTTCAGTAACTAATCAATATTTGTAGGTTTTTGCATTTCCTGTGCAAAGCCGAGTTTGTGATGTGGCATGGTGGGGAAAAAAAAGGTAAAACGGCAACGTCTGAGCCCGAATACAGGACCACCACAAGCACCACCAGGACCAGTTCTGGTTCATATTTTAGTTATAACAGTAGGCTGGGAGACACCATCCCAGGTTGTAGGGTGGCCACGCAAACTGACACTTAACTGACAACTCACTGCATGGTTTTCTTCTTCCACTGTCACTAAAAGAATCTTTCCACTGCATTTACAAGACAGGAGAAGAAGAGAAAAAAGAATCTCACTTTGCAGGCTTCCACTCCTGACCCCCAGATCTTTTCAAATATCATTACTTATGTGACCACTTATTCATTTGTGATTTCTCAATTCTGGTTAAAATGCATAATTCTCTCGATCCAATGACTTCCACCACAAAGTAAGGGTCCTGCCTGCCCCCAGCAGTGCTCCACTTAGCCTGTTTGTGTTTGTCCAGTTCAGTTCCTGCTCCCAGCTGCATCGACCCTTGACCCCCTGTGTTTGGACACTGGGGCTTGCGATACTCTTTGTAAACATGCAGAGGCCAGTGAACTCAGCCAGCAGGACTGCAATCCAGCCCGGGAGAACATGGGTCAATTGCTCACATTCCCGCAGGCTGGAAGAGCAGGATTCCTGCAGCAGACAGAGCTCAGCCTGTGCTGCCAACGTTTTCAGCCAGCATCTGTCCGTTTCAAAATGAAAACCCACCCTCTCCGCTACCAAACATGATGGAACACAGCATAAATATCGGCCTTCTGCCTTGCAGTCTGCTTCAGGCCCTGCGTGACTCTCAAAGGCAATTTATATCAGATACTTCTGCGTGTTTGTGTAGCTTTTTATTTTCCCGCAGGCAAAACCGTGGGCGTTTTGCCCATCTAATTCATTTACTGTGGAGTGGGCACTTTGCCCATAGTTTGCCCACAAGTAAAACAGCTATTATCTCCATGTCAAGGCTGCTTGTTTTAATATGACAGGGCTTTGAGTCCTTCCAATACTCAGTTACACACACAATAGTAGGCAACTGTCCATGGAGCCTGGAGTGGTCTGGAACTGCAGTAAAGAAGGGACCCAGCACTTCAGAGACTCACAGACTCTTACTCTCTCAATAGAAGCCATCAATCTGCTGCGTAAGAGATTGCCAAATTTCACATCTTCCAGTCTATTCCAGTGCTGCTTTCTTCTCCTCAACAGTAAAGATTAGAATATTGTTTTTTTTATTCAAACTCACAAATTATATTAGATTAGTAGTATATACTCATTCAACCTGTAATGTCTGATTGCTCTTCAGCAGTGACTTCGGTACCTGCTCGGGACGGGATGAGACACAGCCGTGCTCTTGGAGGTGCCCACGTGTTACAAGTGTCGCAGATGCCCAGCCCCACAGGAGAGGTGGCACCGAGCGGAGGAGCGCAGCCGGCACACCTCGGGAGCTGCAGGAGATTGGCAGCACCCTGGCTGACTAAACCTACCCCGACCCTGGTAGCGCTCAGGCAATTGTGTGTGACCGCTTGGGAAATTAGGGGCGCAGCTGCGTAGGGCCGTGACCCAGGCTCAAAACAGCCATCTCTGGGTCATAGTGCAGTTATTGGTGCAGTTATATGAATGCCATATCTGTAAGTGTGCAGCGTGTCAGAAATGTGAATATCACTGATGGGTGGGCCTGTCAGAGAGCATGTCTGCCCATCCTCAATCTCTCCTTTATATTCCTGTTACCTTCCTCTCTCTCCTTCATGCCTGAAAAAGGTAAATGTTGCATTTTTTCTTTCTACTTTTCAGCATGGAATTAACCCCTACTGTTCCTTTTCAACTGATTTTAAGGAGGCTGGTCTGAACCCCTAAGGTTTACTCTTACCAGAGCTGGACCATCTGAAATAAAACACGAGACACTGTTGTTTGTTTCTTAACTGGAGCAAAATGTGTAAAATCGCAGCATTCACATGCGCTTTTAAGGCAAATTCAACAAAAGAAGCATTCTTCCCATTTCGATTTCCATATTGGGGATCCAAAAGATAGCATTACAAAATTAAAATTGAAGACAGACAGTATGTTAAAGGCAACACACGAAAACTTGATACACCCTTAAGCCTGAAAATCGGATAAAGTCACATCCGCTTGGAAAAGAAAGAATCACCACATCACCCGATATGAAGAGAAAAATGTCATCCTTCTAAATGTTCAAATCGAGGAACAGCAATCATCTGAAAGGAGTAAAAGGATGGTCTTGAGTTTCTCAGCAAAAACTAGTGAGGTCTTTTTTTGGATGGACACCGCAGAAATGTTTGAGATGAGGGGGCAGCACTGGGTAACTGTAGAGATTAAAGATCAAAACGCAGTTACAGAAAACACTGTGGGCTCGGTTTGCTTTCAGTGGGGTGCTCTGCTAAAGCCAGCCCAGATGGTTTTGCTCTTAGCACCACCATGCATACATTTTAGAAGACGCAACTGCGCCGTGTGTGGCAGTGCCATCTCAAAACATTTTACAGTCTGCTCTTTAAATGAGCCTTAGCTAACACATTGTCACGTGTACTGAGACAAATGGTTAAATTATTTTTAATAAGGGCAAAATGTTTTTGCTAGACAGTAGACCGCACTTGATGAGACAAAAAGCAGTACTGTTGTACTATAAAAAGTGTGTCATCTCTTTATGTGGGATGACCAAAATCACATGAAATGTAGCTTTTCGAGGAAAATGGAACAAGTTAAAATAAAAGCACAGACCTGCTTTTAATTCTGCTGAGTTTAAATCACCTCTTAAAAGCACCTTCTGCAAACCCAGGAAATCTCCATTCTCAATTCAGGTAGTCAGTCCCTTTTCTCTCTGCTTTTATCCTCTGACACTGAATATACTGCACTTTGTCTCAAATGTAAAAAGAAAAAAAACGTTTCTAAGCTCCCTACTTGACCTATTAGTGAATTGCATACTAGGCACGTTGAAACTTTTTCAAAATACCATATTGAATTTTCTAAAAAGGTCATCCAACTTCAACAGAAGCAACACAGGCAAAAGGCTGAGGTGATAAATCACAAGTGGATATGATTAATTGGCAAAGCCACACTGTATTATAAAACCATTCATTTGGGGTTCATTTTTTTCTTCTCTTTAGCCACCAGTTCTATTTACTCCTCAGATCAGAACAGATATTCTCCCAGTCTCCCCAACAGAATCCATTGCTTAAATCAGAGGTGGGGAATGAAAAGGAGCTACAAGCCCAGTGTGTGATCATCTCCAGTCACAGCCTGGGAAACAGACTGTCTCAAATAGTTTTATGTCGTTGAAAATCTATGAAAGCGTCCAATAATAGCAATTATGTTTTTGTTGCAAATGTAAATATTTTACTAATTGTTGTAGCTTTGGCAAGATTGCAACTCACCATTCCAGGCAATTAAGATTTACTTCTTAAGATTTAAGGGTTCTGGAAAACTGGCCCAGGTGCAAGTGTGTGTCTGTGTCTGCCTGGCCTGTGATGAACTGGAGTCCTGTTCAGGGTGTGCCAGTTGCTTGCCAGGAAAGACTCCGGCTCCCTCGTAAAGGATTGTTTTTTATCTAGATTTTATATAACACCATGATAATCTCAAAATTACTGCAATCTTTACACTTGCAACCTTATGCCTGGACCAGTGGTTACTCAAAGCAATGATGACCTCGCATCTGTAAAACGTTGTTTGTGTTTAAAATGCTTCTTTTGTTAGCAAAATGTCCTTGTAATTCTGATGTGTAATGTGTAGACCACAGGTAGCTACAAATTATTTCTTTTGATTACAGAAAGGCAAGAAAGGAAAGTCATCCAGCTGCTGGAAGAGGGGGGTGCGTGGGAATGAGGATTGTATCTACTGATATCTGGCTATAAAGAGAGCTCTGCCAGGGGAAATGGGCAGAGAAAAAGAGACAAACTTTTTTCTTTTTCTCACGCTGCTGTATGATGCCTTAACCTCAGCTGAAATCAAGACCTGATGATCACTTCGCCTCTGTAGCCTGGACTCTGATCCCTTTCCTGGTCTCCTGATGAGGGGTTACCTTCATCCATCCTGAACTGGACGAAGCGGTTGGAAAAAGGGGAAGATGTTTCTTCATTACAGAGAAATGGACAGGTCTTCTGTGCAGCAGGAAGTGCTTAAAGTGGTCTTCTAGTGAACAGGCTCTACAGTATATCAGGGCCTCCCGTGGCTTGTTCCCTCCTTAAAGATGTCATTTTGTTGACATCCAGGTGGGGCTACACACTGGTGGTGGTGGTGGTGGTGGTGGAGGGGATCCCCATTACCTGTAAAGCGCTTTGAGTGGAGTGTCCAGAAAAGCGCTATATAAGTGTAAACAACTATTATTATTATTATTATTATTATTATTAAAGCATCAGCAGCTTCTGACCTGTGCAGAAGAGTTAAAACGGTCTCTTAACTGTACTAAATGATCTGTTTCATGAGGTCCTACAAAAATAAGAAGGACTTCCAAAACATGTTTCCCCTCAAACACCAAGACTTAGGGAGCCCTGTTCCACATGGAGGGAAAGATACTGGCCTTCTAAGGAGAGGCACGTGAACTGAAAATATTCTACAGGTCTATCATAACTTGGTCTACCTCGAGATCCTTTGACAAGATGCTTGTTATGTCAGAAATGCCAATCTGCTCTGCTCTACTTAAAAGAGCAAGAAACACAGAGAGTAACAGGTGAAAAGCTGAGAAAGAGAGCACAGAGACATGGATGAAGACAGGGAGTGTAGGGGAAGTGTTTCTTGTAAGGAAGTCTTGACAGAAAATGTTTTGTGTATATGCACCAAGAGATTCTCTTTTAATTCAGTTAAGAACGTAAGAAGGGTTACAAATGAGAAGGGGCTGTTTGACCCATCTGACCCACTACTAAGACTTAGTAGCTTATTTATCTGAGGATCTCATCCAGCTATTTAGTTATTAAGTCATTAAGCCATTTAGCTTATCTGGCCCGTTTGGGAATTAGTAGTTTATTGATCCGAGGATCTCATCCAGCCATTTCTTGAAGGAAAACGTTATTAACATCAGAGCCAAGCTGCTTTTTCTACACTCCCACAACCTTTTGGGTAAAATGCAATTCCTCTACATTTTGAAAGTTATTTCATGTTCATTAAGTGGTTACAAGATTAAATCTATCTTAGCTGAAGTTGCAAAAAATAAATTTGAGTTAAGACAGCCCCCCAAACTAAGGATTTGTCTGACACAACTCCCCCCCATCCACTCCAAACCTTAAACGATCGGTGCCAGTCCTATTTTTGTAGTGTTCAGAAACTATAAGACTATGTTCTGATTTGACACTTAAAAAACAAACGAGAATTTGTGGTTCATCTCTAAAATTCAGAAGTGTTTTGGGGGTACAAAGGGTAGAGTCAGGGCTGCGCGATCACATCTTCCTCCCGGTTTTCTGCTGAAATGCAGCAGCCAAGACCCAGTAATCCTGACGGCCGTCGGGAATCTGGAAAGGTTTGAAATGCGTCCCTTGGCCAAAACTTCACTTCTCTAGTCGTTGAATTCAACAGCGATAAAACAGCGTATCTCTTATTCTCATCCGACTATTGAGGAAATCGTTTAATAACAACTGCGGAAAAGCAAGGACGGACGGAGTAGTCCAGAAGAATCCGCGGAATAGCTCGCCGATGCGTCATGAAATCATTATGTTAACGCGTGGCGATAAACAAAAACAGGAACTCGGAACCACGAACGCCGACTGTTCCAATAAATGCAGGTCATCGGGAAAGACATTACCTAATCGTTACGAAAAGATTAACTCGCTTTTGGAGCCTGCCAGGCAGCTATCGATGCAAGATCTAAGAGGAGGGGATACAGGAGGCTGTGGCCGCGGGGCTGGGCTTCACTCGTTCAGCGGAGAGGCGGGCTTGCAGGGCGGTCTTAACCGGGCCCACTTTACCAGAGCCCCGCGGTTCATCTGAGGTGAGGCCGCGTCCTTATCTGAACTTCACGGGGAAAAGAAACAAATACAGGCTGCGCCATTCAGTAGTGAGCAGAGACAAACGAGCCGAGCTGGGAGAAGGAGCTTAACGGAGCCGAACATCGAGAACTGGAGGTTGTCGTTCTCGCTCCCTTTCCCTTTATACGCTAGTATAAACGCAGCACCAACGTTTATAAAACCCGTAAAACTCAACAAACAAAAAAAACTGCCACAGTTTGGGGGATATCGGCTAACCTGAGAGGAGCTAAAATAACCGACGTCCTGCTTGCGCGCAGGTAAGGAAATATAAAAAAGCACTATTGTATTATCATTATTATTCATATCAGTATAACTGATATAAACGGTTGATGTTAACAGCTGAATTGTCGCCCCGCATTCAAATCTTTAAAACTTTGTACAGTACGATCCGTACTTACTAAATATAGGTTAAATACAATACACTTAAAAAGGGATTAGCTATCGACCAACCGTTTCGCTGTTAGAGGAGCGACATAATATTTATGTAAATACTTTTGACGTGGCTACCAGAAAAAAAAAACATTTACATTTGGAAATTGCAAGGGAATCGTGCAACTTTCGAGTCCTTTACTCCGGTTTCTTCCAGCGACTCGTATAAAATAACCTTTTTCTGGGACTGACGTTAGTGCTTCAGGGCGATACGGGATTTGCGGGCTATTTACGGCAGCAATAAAAATGTTACTCAAGTAACCTTTGTACTGGAAATAAACACCGCAACCTACTAAGTGATCTGGGCAGAAACTGGGATAGAAAAGTTCAGCCGTAAATTTAGTCTTCGCCCGAATCCAACTAAAACAAGTCCGCTGCTTTATCAGTACAGGTATGACAAAAAAAGACGTTATATTCCTTGTTTGGAAGAAATGTTTATCAGATCAATATTAAAAACATGCAAAGGTATGCCTGTAAAGTATGACAAAAAAACAGGGATACTAATAAAAATATTATGTATATCTAAGAAATTCTGTAGTTAAATGTAGGATTGATATGATTCAGTGCGTTTTTATTTTAGAAAAAAGTAGAAAAGATTTCATTTTCACGCTGGTGAAAATATATAAACATCGTATATTTCCTGCCATTCGTCCTTAACAGATAATATTGTTTCACCATTATGTTTGACCACTGTTGATGACTCTTAAATAGTAAATGACGAGAATAAATCTGCAATTAATCGGAAACTAAAGGAAAAAATAATAATCCAATGAAGTGCTTGCGATCAATGTGTGGTTTGGGGACCACTGCGCGGATGTCTTTAACACCCGATTCATGGTTTTTCTTTGATGATCGATCAAACTGGATTCAGCTTATTTGTGATACTTTGAAGATAACCAAAAAGTCTCGGTAGGTTAGTGGGCTTAGGCGACTAAGTGATTTTTTTATTTACACTTCGGTCGTGTCGCTTGGTTAATGTATGAAAAGTAAAGTTGGGCAACTTTCTCAAGCCCCGGTAGAGAACCCGGGTCAAACCCAAACTGTGCTCGCATTAAGGGCTTGATCTAGAGCGACAGGAGCCTTTGAGGAGCCGCTCCGTGGGACTGACACGATTGTGAAGTGACGTGAAGGGGGATACAGCAGTCCGACCCAGTTAAGCGTGAGCTCCGTCAAGGACACTGTAGGTCTGGACGTTTCCTTTCGACTGACGCCAAGGCGCAGTCGGGTTTCGCGATGGAGGCATATGGGTTCGAGGATTTACTCGGGCGGACCTTTGTGTATTTATTCAGTTATTTAAATCCACCGCGGAGAATTAAAACAAAAAAGGAGTAGCTGTCACGCTGCAGTGCAATGGTTAAAAAAACGGCGTATTTTAACACTTAATAGCTTAATCATTCGGCTTAATTCTGTCGGAGAAAGTAGTACAGTAGGCAAGCCAATATGTGCTTAAATAATTGTAAGCTTTAGTGGAAGTTTGAAAAACTTGGCGAGTTAAACCTTTTAAAGATCATTATGTAAAAAGTACAGTTATGACATCAAGTCCTTTTATATCATCCATTCTTCCACATATCCCCAGGAGGAGTTCTGTTCTAGTCGAGTCCAGGAAAAGGTTAAACTTATTTTTTCAAACATAGAAGCCAAAGTGAAATCTTTTATTCTTCTTAGCGTGGATGTTTTGTTTTGTTTTTATATATGATTAAAAGTAGATCAACGGGAATTGTACAGGAGAGACAGTTCAGTGGTTACAAGTGAGTTACGTAACGGGAGTGTTGTAACAGTTCTTACATAACGCTTACACAAATACGGTCCCTCACCGCCCCCTGCGCTTTGCTCTTCTCGCCGCTAGGTGGGGGTGTTGCTGCACGGAGATCACCACCGAGCTCAGACAACGTGGAAGAAGAGAACTCGACTGCAGTACCCTCGATTCTGATGAGCAGTATAGGGGGCACTGCTAACAGCTCTCACGATATGAGGGACCAGAGTATCCCAGGAGGGAGCCATAGCACTCCGGACGCAGAATTCCTGCAGGAGCTGGTTCCGTCTCCTACAGCAGCTGCTCCGGAGACTCAGACGGGGGGGCTGTCGTTTACAGACGAGGCCGTGTCCATCCTCACGACCAACAGCATCCTGGCTCGGTCCCTGTTGGGTCGCACCCAGCTGAAGCACAAGGACAGCGCCTCCCTGAGGAGGAAGCGAGAGTTCATCCCGGACGAGAAGAAGGACGAGGGCTACTGGGACAAGCGCAAGAAGAACAACGAGGCGGCCAAGCGCTCGCGCGAGAAGCGGCGGGTCAACGACATGGTGCTGGAGAACCGGGTCATCGCCCTGCTGGAGGAGAACGCCAGGCTCAAGGCCGAGCTGCTGGCCCTCAAGTTCCGCTTCGGCCTCGTCAAGGACCCTTGCGAGACAACCATCTTGCCCATCGCCACCACTATTGCCCCCGCCCCCCCTCCTCCTGCCCCTGCAGCAGCCCGATTCCACCCAGGCGCGCCCATGCACTCGGGCTACCTGCCCAGGACAGAAAGCACCTACGCAGGGCAAGCCCCTTCTGCGAGCCAGCCATATCTCCATGGATATGGAGGCCGCGGCCTGAACAGCAGCCGGGAGACTCCCAGTTTTTCGGAGGATTCCGGGTTTTCCACCCCAGGCAGCTCCAGCGTCGGCAGTCCGGTGTTCTTCGACGATCGCCTGAGCGAGCACGGCAAGTTCTCCCCCCGGGGCGCAGAGGAACCGGGGTACGAGGCCCACTCCTGCCCCGCGGGCGGAGAAGCAGAGGCCCTGGCGGGCTCGGGACACTACCCTGGGGAGGCCAGCCGCGTGGGGAGGCTGGACTGCGGAGAAGGGATGAAGAGCCTGCCCCACAAACTGCGCTTCAAGACCCCCAGCAGCCCCGAGGGCGCGGAGGCCGTCGGCGCCGACAGCCGGCGCAGCCCCGTCCAGCCGATCGGGGGCCGAGACCTGGCGCGGGAGCCGATGAGAGGCTCCTTTCTCCTGGGTGGCAACAGCCCGCTGGAAAACGGGGGCGGCGGGGGCCTGGTCCAGCCCTCGTGGCGGTACCAGCCTGGCGAGGATCCGAAGAGCGGGCGTATGAGGGAAGACCCGCAGTACTGTGCCCCGCCGGGCGGGTACCCCTCCGCCACCCCACAGGACAGCACCTTCCACCTGGAGAACACGGCCCTCAAGTCCCAGCTCACTTCCCTCAGAGAGGAAGTGGCCCAGCTCAAGAAGCTCTTCTCTCAGCAGCTGCTTTC
Organism: Atractosteus spatula; assembly: GCF_055471065.1. Lineage (NCBI taxonomy): Eukaryota > Metazoa > Chordata > Actinopteri > Semionotiformes > Lepisosteidae > Atractosteus > Atractosteus spatula. The sequence goes on from NC_142719.1 coordinate 18,439,705, forward strand.
CAAAGTGGCCTAGAGACACAGGCATGCTGGGTAACAGGTCACAGCCCATCTCCTGCACACCTCCAGCGCGGGAAGAACACCTCGATCTCCACGCAACAGAGGGGCAGGACTCAGCCCGCTTAATGAAGAGACACTTAAAAACCTTACTTATCTAGGGTATCGAGAACATGTGAAAATTCATTTGTAATGGTTCAATGGCCTAGTAGCAAGTATGTTTTTTTTAAAGTATGCAAGAGAGAGAAGCACTGAGTGTTTTACTCCTTGAAATCATTAGCACCGTAAAATTAATCTTGTTGCATAACTGGAACAAAAGGTCAGAAAGTGCTTTAATCTGGAAAGCAAGTTCTTCATCTCTTCTTAATTAGCTATCAATTTAACATGTTAATGTTTTGGAGGAGGGTCTCTTGTGCTTTTTCATTTAGCAGAGAAAAATGGTGCAGTAACTGGCCTTAGTGAAATATCACCTGTTGAAATCAGGTCAAGACTAGAAATCACTTTCAGACCACCCAAATGTGTCATGTTAAAAAAATAGGTTGTACATTTGACACCAACATATTGCCATTCTTTAAAGCACAAGAAAAGTAATCTGTATGTTTTTCATTGTACCTGATCCATTTGTCAATGTTGAACTGCAACACCAAAAGAGATTTATAGTTCAGCATAACATACAGTATGTATGTCTAAAATTAGTTTAGGTAATAAAACATGGTTCTCACGGGCCTGTAACTAATACTGAACCTTATTTATTTGATGACCTCAGGCATAAGTCCACAAACTTTTACATGGTCAGGTTTTACAGCTGTACTGAAGTTTCAAAGACTTTCTCATCTCGATGGCTCTCACTACTCACTAGAGGGGCTGGAGAGACCAGAACACATTATTTTACATTTGTAGAGCACTTTCTTTATACTAAGGACCTCAAAGCATCACATCTAATGCAGAAGAGCAGTAGCAAGTATGGTACTATACTCTTGTGGGGAAGGGGGTGTCAGCTGTGTATAACATTATTCTGTCTTTTCCTTCTGCTGTCCAGGTGTAATTAATATATTGTATGTGTTTAAGACAGGGCGGGCATGCCCTCTCTCCACCACGCCCAACGAAATGTTGCCATTTCCTCTCCCGTCACACTTGGCACACGTCCACCACCTTTTACACAAGATAAAGGTTTCACCGTTGCCAACATCCAGAGGATGAGCTCAGGATTCAGGCTACAGATTCGTTTTCCTAAGCTGTTTGGACCCCAGGTACCTGGAGTCACCAGGGCAGGCAGGCTGCAGACCAGGGCCGCACTAGGACTAATCAGCACCCAAACACACACACATAGCCAACACAAAAAAATCCCCCACGGCAGAAGTGCTGCTCAGGTTTTACACTGTGTTCTTGTACAAAGCAAAGAAAGATGCATTGTGATGCCCATTCACACAGTATTTCATATCCATGGTACACTTTATGTATAAAAGAGAAATGCAGTATATTTATTGGAAGTATATCTAGGGGTGCTGTAAATATTTGTAGGTACAGTGCTGTGTATGTATTGTATATAATATATATTATCTTTTTTTACGTTTAAATAAAAGATTTTTTTGGACAGTACACCCTGTTCCCCGTTTGTGTGTAAAGCAATTGAAACCCAGTTGGGATGAACTAAAGTGAGCCTGGCAGCTGCAAAGCTCTTCTTTCTGCAGCGACACGCAGCTCTTGCAACAGTTCCTGTACAAGGCTGAGAAGGTGGCAGCTGGTCACAGCGCAGTTCGGTCACGTCACACGGACTCATCGCTCATGGAAATGTTTTGTGATTAAGTGCTTAAGTTAATCAAACTGGAGCTTCATAGAAATCTTTTATTGAAAAAGAAATCGGTCTTTCTGGTTAAACTGCATACCTAACAGCATGCCCCAAAGTCTAACATCAACAGCTTATTATATTAAGATGATCACTGTCATCAGAATCCCAATCACACCTAAGAAGATATACTTTGAGGCTTGCAAGCCTGGCCTCTTACCTAAAGGAAATATAAAATAAAAGAGCACTCCTTAAGCTATTCTTCTAAGTTCTTTTAAAAGGTTAATAATTGTTCCATTTTAAGAAAACGAGTGGCCCCTATGCTGTGAGCAGCTTGCACATTGCAGGCTGTGGAGTCATAACCTGCTTCCATTTGAAGTCACTGGAGTTAGTGAGTGCACTGAGCAGTTAGCATTTAAGGCTCTGCTTCTCCTAAAAGTGACTGTCTTAAGTTACCCGCTGATTCAGATAAAGTGTCCGTGTTGGAATGACAAGCAGATGACACGAGGAGTAAGAGTGGTGTGTGCTACAGGCCCGATAGGGGAGCTACTGGGTGAATTCCGGTATGGGGTTTTCACTTGAAACCATGGATGTTCAACTGGTAGGATACCCAGGGTTGAAGGTAAAAGAACAGGAATCCAAACCTGTTTCTGGATAGGAGTACAGTACTGCATGTCAAACTGGCTTCAGACCACATACAATTGGGTCCTCCAGTTCCATTTCCCTCATATATTCATTCCCTTTCCACACCTAGGGTGACAAAGAGCTGTCAGGAGAGCAGCCAAATAACTCTGGAGAGCTCTCTTCATTGACATGACTGACCAGAGAGCAGAGACCAGACTCCCGACTGACACATCATTGAGGCTCAAGGGGGCTTTCTGATGTTCAGCTGGTGTGGGCTCTTTATTTCTTAATTGGAACAATGAATTGGTTAACCGACTTTTCTTTATCTGTAAAGCATGCGGTGGAACTGTAGATCCACAGGATTGGACATGGCCTCTAACTGTATGTGTACATAGCACACTATCAGTAACTCATTTTACTTGAAATGAACCCCACAGTACATCTGCATCACTACAAACATATGCTAGTCTCCCCCTTGATCTTGTTACCTAGACTGCAAGATCCTAAAGGGAGTGTTGTCACCAGGCCAAACCAAAATTAGAGACAAATCTAAAAACAGACGGGCTGTCTAAACAGGGGTGCTGCATTCCTGCAGAAGTGCAGTGCCTACTGCAACATTGGTTATTAAGTGAGTTACTTTATTAATACTAATTTTTAATTAGGCTTATTCTTATATTTACAATTGGTAGTTGAAAGGATGAGCGGTTCAGCCAAGTTACAGCTTCTACAGGACTGTTTTAAGTCTGAAGGGAAGTATTTAAGTCTTCCATTTAAACAGTTACGTAATTAGGAATCTGGCAGCTGGGCTACAACAGAAGCCAGAGGAGGCCATAGGTGGGAAGGAACAGAGCCTGACCTCGCCTCCCACCCTGATCAAGAGTGACCGTTGACAGGAAAGGGTACAGCAACCTGTGGTGAGATTCCCAGATTCCCAGCAGTGGATTCCCAGAACATTGGATTGGGACTTACGGATGTAAGGCTGCACAAAGCCATCACCCAAGCCCAACATTAGCCAAATATCTCCTCTAGCCAGGTACCTCTTACACCGACACATCATTTACATCTTCTAGACAGTGTGTGGAAGCTATCAAAAAAGGTAAAATCTTAGGATATGTGGTTAAAAGAGCAGAACTTAAATTTACTTTTCCCAAAATTTGCACAACACATTAGTAAGACCTCAGTTAGAATCCTGCAAACAATCTGGTCACTACATTTCAAAATGATACAGCTGCTCCTGAATCAGTATAGAGAAAAGCAAAGTGATACGTTTAGTTAAAGGAATGTCCAACAATGACGGGTTAACAGGACTCAGTCCTTTTATTCTTCCCCAAAGAACACTACAAGAGGATTGGATTCAAGTACTCAAAATTCTCACAGGCACTGATAAGGTCCACGCAGCAGTCCTTTTTCAGGATTAGCTGAGAAACACAAACCAGAGGACAAAAGTGCAAACACACAGGTCAACCAGCCAACAGCTACCAAACCGGTCAGATGGGGTGAATGTCCTCCCCTCGTTTGTGACCTTTATATTCTTACAGGCATCTTCAGTGGCTTAGAAGCCGACTCGCCCTATATTCTCTCTCTGCTCACACACACAAAGCCTGTGAGGCAGCTCCTCCTGCTTTTGTCTAACATTAGGGGGCGCTCTTGGCTTATAGGGTGCTTCACAGATAACATGGACAGAAAAAGCTTCAATGTTGCATCCCAATGTGCTTCTGGGTACTTCCACAGTGACAGGCCTTACATCATCAAGAGCTCCAGGTGCTGCTGAGACTAATCCACTCATCTTCATGCTAGAAAACAGTACAAACAGGAATATGTCTCTCACGCCACATCTACCGTTGTTGACAGTGCAGTCAGTTACAGCGGAAATGCCTATTTCACCAAACAGAAATAATGCTTGTTTTCAAGGAATTCTCATGGCCTTCTCAGTTATTCTTTTTTATTCCTTTTAATTAGGGTAAAGTTTGGAGTAAAGTTTAGTCATCTAATATTACATCTGCTGCTAATGTTTTGTTTTTATCCTATAATGGTCACAGAGATCTTTTTGAAGGGCAGCTGTGCATATTACACAACAAACATGCAACAATATACCACAAAACTACATAAATAGACCAAGGACACTAACTCACAATCCTCCATTGTTAGATAAACTGTGCAATCGACGCCTACAGTCCAATATACCACCACCACCAGGCGACTGACAATTTCCAGATTAATTCCAAACTAAGGCCACTGGAGGGCAACACAGCCGATGTTTTCTGGTTCCCCCCCGCATCGTTCCAGAGCCTAAAAAAGATTTAGCAAAACTTCAGCGCTACAAGGAAAAGCCACTTGGAAGCCTGAGCCATACAATGATTTGCAGGTTTATTTTAGTAGACTTGAGAGATCTGTAATCTACGTATGGATACTTAGCGAAATTTGCAGTACTCACCACAGAAAACAAATCATATTTTGGAAGCAAAAGGTTTACACCTCAGGACAAAAACACTACAGCATTTTTACCAGGAAAAAAAACATATGTCACAATTCCTGGAGTCTCATCTTGAACGCTCCTTTTTATTGACGAAGACCTAACAATAGCTGTAATTTTCAAGTTTTTGCAAAGAATGCAAAGAGTTTAATCCACACCGTGAACACAGCAAGAACAAGACACAGCTCCACTGAGGTCAGGCAGGATAGCTGGCTCGAGGGCACTCTGTACCTGCCCTTATGACTACAGTTCGTTTACACTGTTTTGCAAATTCCCTTGCATGGTGTCCACAGGGAATCACAACAGCACTGCCAGGCACCAGGCATGGAAAACAGCTTTATTCCCAGAGGGCTGCTGTGTGATAAGAACATAAGACTGGTTACAATGAGAGGAGGCCCATCATTCAGCCCATCTGGCCCACTGGGCAGTTAGTAACTAATTCATCCAAGGGTTTCTTCTAGTTCCCAGATTCTTTTTCATTAAAGAAACCAGGGTATCGGCTATTAGAATGATTACAAACAAGAAGACGCAATCCAGCCCAATGGAGTTCATCCCAGCAGGCACAGTGCACAGCTGCACTCCAGACACAATGCCAGTCCATTGCAGGGCACACACCTGCATGGAACCGTTTAGAGAGTCTCATTAACCTGGACAGCATTCTGACTTATGAGGACCACTGAAACACCCAAAGAAACCTGCACGGACAAGGAGAGAACACGCAAACTCCACACAGAATGAGCCCCAGTGCAGAATCAAACCTAGGAGAGGCACCACCGCCACAATGTGTACCGCCCAGTCTGGCAGACTAGTTTTAACCAATGTCATCCCTAAATAAAAACCTCCACAGACTGGCTATTAAAAATCAGCATGTGCTATGCATGCATATACTGTACTACAACAAGTGTATTAATAGACAGATGCTCCAGGCTGTGCAGTCTTATTTTTATCCTCTAGTATCTAAAAGTATTCATGAAAGAGCCAGCATGATCTGCGCTAGTGTTGATCTGGGATGTAAATAAGGCCTGGCTTTGTCTCTCTCTTCTTCTATAGGAGAAAGCCTGTTGCTAGGCAGGCACCTCATCAGTTGCCATGGGAACCCCTGCAGACGCAGCTCTGAGGGAAAAGGGGGGGAGGAGGGAGACAGAGGGGAGGGGGGGTGGGCTCAAGTTCAAGGGCAAGGTTTCTACTGTGGCTTGAACAAAGAAAAAAGGGGGGAGGGGAAAAGGATCCTTTCTCCTCATGCACACCTTCCTTTCCTCTGCAAAGACTTCCAATTGACACCCACGGGGACATTCCTGCAGGTGGATGGGCTTGTACTTGATTAAAACCCCCTTTTATATTTATATATTCTAGATCACAAGCATAATGCAAAATTGCATGCAAGTGTTTTGTTTTTTTTTACATTGTTCATGCCTTAGTTGTGTCTTTTTCATTTTTGTATTGAATAAATGTCTTACGTTTAATTATTTTTGCCAGAACATGCAAAATTGTAAAAAAATGGACTTGAACAACAACACAAAATACTCAGACAAGAAGAAAACAAAAGAAATGGCGAGGAACATCAGAATAAAATTCTTATTCTAATCCCACAATTTGAATCCAGTAATAAGATTTACCCCCTGTCCTCCCCCCATCCACAGGAACGGGGCATTCAGGAAATTAATTTCATCCCAGATTAAAGAGCGTGACTAAGCCCTGGGCACAAGCTATCAAGCACAGATCCCCTTCAAAAGGGATCCATTTCGCAGTCATCTGCGCCTTTCCTAAAAGATGAAACCGTATCCGCTCTGATAATTTCCTTCCAGGAATTTACGGATCCAAATTCCTTCTTCCAAGAAGGAGGAAATGTTTTGTGAAAAAAAAGAGCGGGACAGGATGTATTGTGAAGCAGCACTACACTTCACCTCGAAGCGCAGGTCCCAGTTAGGCCTCTCCTGGAAGCTTTTTACCGGCATGCTGAGAACGTGCCTTGACAGACTGATCAAACAGGAAGAAGATCCATTTCAAAGAGCAACACATCTGGAAAGCAAAGCTAATGCAATAACAGAAACTATTCCTGTTTCACAGATATTTCACAACATATCTGGCACGTTCATCCCAGGCAACTTACAGAAAATACAATTGCTCAACTGTTTTTTTTAAACAAAACTTCTTAGTACCAGTTTAAGCAGCTGGAACAGCCTGGATAAAGTACCTTGCTCAAAAGTCCTGCTACAGTGCGCCCAGCTGGGCTGTACTCCAAATCCCTATAACAGCACTCAGTGCTTGCACCCAATCTGCAGCTCCTGAGGGAAATGACCTATGGAGTCATAAACATACTGTAGGCAGAGGTAGCCTAGTGTGAACTGAAGAACTGGGAGTTTTACTGCTGTTTGCAACAAGATGTAGGTGATCTGCAACAACAGAAATCGACTGGTAAATTGTATATTGTATATCGACTGTAATTGGTATAGAAGCAACATGAACGAGCAGAGCAGCAGTAGTGTAATACTGTAGGGGGGAGACGGCACTCTGCGAGGAAGAATCTTTCTACTGGCTTTGCTGGCAAGTTTGGGACACCTACAAAATTCCCCCTTGACCATCTGCGTGAAATAACATTTTCACTTTGTCTTGATTGCTAGAAATGAACAATATCAACACCCAATGAATCTCATCACCTCTCGTGTTAATGAGAGCTTCTGTGGGAAAGCCTGTGGCTCCAAGAGAACATTTCTTCAGGGAGTGATGATTACAAGTCAGAGGACCTGGTCCTCAACTGAAGAGCTAAATTGCCTCCCAGATCAGTCTCATTCAGCCCTGTGGAAGCCTCAGTGTCAAAACCGCAGTGATTGACTTGCATTTGGAGACAATGAATCGGACGGTTATGTAAAATAAGAAAATAAAAGGCTTGAATTGTAGACCAGCTAGTTGGTCTTCACAATGCCCAGCTTAAAATGTGCTTCAATTATACATTGCTCCAAGGAACAACATGCAAAAAAGGGGATTTTTAAAATCCTGTATCACTCCCAGTCCTGGTCCTTAGAGCTAAATGCCATCAGATTTCCTGGACTCGTTAAACCATTAGGTTTAGGCACTGTGTGCTAGACTTGTATTGATCCAATTAATGCATTATTTTTCAGTCTAAATCAATCCATTTTGGAACTGCAGATGAAGACGTGGGTGAGGGATATAACACCTTTGCTAACAGGGAGAATGATAACCTGCAGACATGCTCCTCTGATGTGCTGACCTGCAAAACAACAATGGGCTGCAACCTACTTAACAGCCAGCAGCCACATCACCCTGCAACTCACAGCTGGCAGCCCACTGAAGCTCAGCAGGTGTGAGCCTGGTCAGTACCTGGATGGGAGACCTCCTGGGAAAGCTAAGGCTGCCGTTGCACCACCCAAGTTTTGTGCTGCACATTGGTGGTGGTGGAGGGGAGTCCCCATTACCTGTAAAGTGCTTTGAGTGGAGTTTCCAGAAAAGAGCCATGTAAATGTAAGGGATTATTATTTACAGGGAATTTGACACTGAATGGAGTATCTGGCACATCTCTCCCTGACCTCACTCAAAGCTTCCAGGCATGCAAGCAAGGTGCAAGAGATACCGTTGCTGTGAACTAAGATAGTAGGACTCTGGTAGATAAATGTATGCCTTACATTTGTTGTCTTACATGTGTTGCTTATTTGTTCTAGTTTTTGGACATGCAACATGAACATACAGGAGCTGAACAATATTAGGGTTTAGACCAGTGCTTGGGTAATTTATGAGATGTGTCAAATTATATAGTCTTCACGCGAAAGACGGCTCCAGTGCAAAGCTTCAGGTGTTTTCCACTTCCTACTTTCCAGCATGGAACTTAACTCTTCTTAAAGTCATTGAAGTTTTTTACACTCTGACTCAGGGTATATTTTTTGCACCAATCAAAATGAAGAGATTGGAGCAGGGGACACACATTCAGTTCCTAATTTTGGTTGAAACAAATACCTCCAGACCCTAAGCCCTCCAGGAATTCTGTGTCTGAGATACAGAAACAAGCTCATATAACCAATAGCACTACAGCTGTAACTTTTGCAACCAATTTGAGTTTGCTTAACAGTGGCTCAAGCTATACCACAAGGGCTGGTCAAAAAAGTCACTTAGTTGCACAAGACTTTCCTCAGAATGCCATTTTCTTGGTATATCAGATGTGCTTCGTAATGTTCCTCCGAAACGATCTGTTCTAAGAGGACTTCTGTGTGCAGGCTACAAAGAAGAAAACACTACTCAGAATCAACATGAGCACAGCATCCTTCAGCTGATGCAGTGACACCACAGTGCCGAGCAAAAGCACTGGTAAACTGGTAAAAAGGAAACCAGACCTGTCTTGTACAGTCCAGAGAAACTGGTGATTTAAAAATCTTTTACTAAATGAACCTTTATTTGGGAGAGTGCATTATTAAACAGTGCCTTAGGAAAAGACTGGGTTAATATCACCTGAAAGCCACATAAGAAGAAATTTACAACAGTATTGTCTGCAGCGCTGCCACACTGTGGTACAGCTGTTAGCACCACCACCACCTCACAGCTCCAGGATCATGTGTTTGACTGCAGCCTTGAGCAGTCTGTGTGGAGTCTGCATGTTTATTCCTGCATTGCTGTGGGTTTTCCAGTGGGGGGGGAGTGAGTATTCTCACTCACCCCCCCTCCGTGGCTCTGCAAGCCTTTCTGATGCTGTGGCCAGAGTAACTTTGGACACAACTGTATGCATACAAGTTAACAAACCTGTAGTAAACAATTACATAGATGCAGTATTTTGTTCCTTAAGTTTATTTTTTGTCCCGTAGGTGCAAATCCCATAAACTGGCACGATACATTGAAATACAAGCAGAGGAGGACGCGAGTTTCTTTTTATATCGACTACTGCAGGCTTGTTTCTAAAAATGTCTCCCTCGCTATTCTATTTTCCAAGCCCCGGCTCTCTCTCTCTCTCCCTGCCTTCCCTGTTTAGTAACTGTATTATGTGTATCTGTGCCCTACATCTGAGCCATGCCTGGCGCGCCGCCGAGTCCTTCCTCTTTCTCTGCGATGCTCCACACATCTCGCTGCGACTGGGAGAGCTGCTAAGAACGGGGGGGGGAGGGAGAGGAGGAGGAGGAGGGAGGGGAGGGGGCTACTGAAGAGAAAAACGAAACGTGACTAGGCACCCAAAGAGGGCTGTTATGCAACGAGTGACCTACTAACATACATTTGGAGACGGAAAGAGAGAGAGAAATTGGAGCAAGTCAACCAACATAACATCCAGGGATCCAAAGCAAAATAATAGTCGCGGAAGCTACCCGGGCAGCGAGAGACGAGAATACCCCGCACTGCAGCCGCGAGTGGCAGACCCACGACACGACAGTTCACAGCACAGAGAAAGAGCACCGCGGCAGCTACAATTTGAACTGGGAGCCGAGCGTGCTGGACTCGGGCGCTGTGGATTTGACTTCTACACGACAGGTACGCTGCATGTTTCACGCTTCCGTCTGAGAGGGAATTCCTTCTGGCGGATTTTTATTTTACGAGGTGCAGGCGAGCCCCGGTCAAGTACATTTTGAGGTCCATTTTCCATAAGATCCTGGATTTCCCTCGGTTTCCCCCCTTTTGTGGTTGAAATAGGCAGTCTTTTGTTTGCCGTCGGACCTGTTTTCAGTGTAGAAATGTATGTTGCATTTATTTAAACATCAGCTCTGGGTCTCCAGCCGACTTCGTGGCTCCGCAGTCCCCGGGCGAGGAGCTGTGGGGGGTTTCTGCGCCCCTGCGCCGGTCGGCGAGCGGTGCCGGGACGGGGCGGGTGTTTCGTGCTCATTTTCTCGGTCAACGTCAAGGCGAGGCTCCAGCCTCTAGTTTCAATGGAAACATTTCCAAGGGGGAGGGGGTGGTGTGGAAAATGCAGAGCCGGGGCACGAGTGGAATTCCTGTGGACAAATACACGCTGTTCCGGGACGATCCGACAGCATCAGCTACAGCCGAGCTGTATTTGAAATATGTCCATTCGGCAAATAACTTAGGTGGCTATTGTTCATACGCGTTCAAATAAAATGGACATTGTTTTTCTATTTGTCGTTTTCTTTCCCTCACGACAGGCGTGAGTGTTATATTGTAACGCATACGACTGGACAGAATTGCTCTATGTTAAGGGGTTGTTCCTAAAACGGACATCTACAGTATGCATTCTAGATATAGGTTGACTAAAACCATGAGATACATTATTTAAATTTCTACACGCTGCGGGGCGTGTAAAACAACGCTTCTTAAGAGCAGGGGGATACTTTTCGCTTGGCTTAGCTTACTTCAAGGACGCTGAACGGGTCACTCCCAAGTGTTTTTACTAAGGTCGGAAGTTTAAATTATGGTGCTTGCTCCCTTGGCTCCGGGTGGCGTAAGGAGTGTCACCCCCCCCCAACAGAAGAATTAACAACAACAAAAAAACGGTTACAACTCCTTATCACCTGGAGCCTGGAAAAATACAACCCCTTGTCTTGCCGTCACGTGTGGCACCGTACAGTAATAGCTGAGGCTAAACACAGCCTGCCGTGTCCATTAACCCTTCTCTTCCGAGCTGCCCCGTCAGAAACACTTGTCCTGTAATTGAACACTCGCGACCCTCCTCCTGTCCCGTCAAGATCTTCCCTTCACAAACAGAAGCCGGACGTCCTGCGGGTGCACTTGGCCGTGTCGGGAGTCTGGCTCCGCGGCACTCTCAGAAGAAATAGGAAATGTTCTCCCGCAATCGCAGAAGTAATCGCGCGGAGGGGGGAGCTGACCCCGTTCTCCGCGAGCCACTCCGCGAGCATGGGGAACGGACAGAGCTAGACAGGCTGTTCAAGTGGTTTCGTGTACTTTTCTGTACTCGGAATAGGAACAGTGGCAGTTCAGGATGGGCAAACCCTGCTAATGTCCAGAAAATGTTACTAAAGAGGCTACCAGGGTGTCCAGTGCTAGTTCTGGAGGGTTTGCTAATTTTCCTAGGTCTCCTAACAGCAGCAGTACCAATTAGGATGGTTCAGTTTTACACCAGTAATCAGCTGGTTTAGTTGTAAAACCACAGACACTGCCATGTAGTCAAATATCAATAGGATATACTTAAAAATGTAGTATTCAAATCAAGACTGGTTAGGTTTAAAAATTATATAATGCAATATTAAGTCCTCATTTAGAATATATTGTACAATTATGATCAAGATACAATAAAAAAAAATATTGCTGCTCTGGATAATTTCAGAAAAGAGCAGCCAGATACATCCCTGGGTTTAAAGGAATGTCTTAATCTTGCATAGAGAAGACCTGATTCAAAATCCTCTATGGCAATCTGACGGATTTCTTCAGAATCAAAAGTGAAACCTGAGTGAGGGGATACAAGTGAAAGCTTAATGAAAGTGCATTTAAAACTGGAGCAGGGGGCACATTGTTACACAAAAATGTGGCAACATGGAACAAGCCACTATCCTGGCTTTTTTCCAAGAAGTCTCTGGATCTAATCTTCTGATCAGTTAGCTCCTGAACAAAAACCAAGCTACAGTACATGGGCCGAACGGCATCTCGCCTGTTACTGCTGTAAGATCTGTATAATGTGCAGTAATTCTTGCTGGCACACATCACAAGTTCAAGGATGAGAGATGATGGGATTTACATTTATTAAAGGAAACATCCAGTATAGTGTCGTTTCCCTTCACTGACCTTAATTTAAAAACTTTTACTGTGGGATTGTGTGCTGTTATTACCTGTACCTTTAAAATCCAGCCCTTTATTCCGAGAAACGCAAAGACATTACATTTTTAAAGCCTTTTGAGCAACGCCTACCCAGGCATACAGAAATTGCTAAAGCTCAAACAAGGGTGATGTAATCTCATGAAAGGTTTGGAAAAAGAAAATCTCTTTCATGTTTGCCAGCACCCTTACATGGGGATACTTCAGTACTGTAGGCACGGTGTCTGCATCCTGCATACGTGTACGGTCTGCCTAGCCATACGAGCTTTCCCCCCTATATTTCATATATTTTAGAAGCAAATAAATGCACATTGAAGTACCCCGAGAGAACTCCTATCAGTCCATCCATTGCCAAACAAACATGCATGAGCCCTGTCTGCACGGTCTGACAGTGCTGGGAGGAGAAGGGTGCGATTCATGTGGATTTAGCCGATGGGATTAACGGAGAAACAGGCTTCCTCATTAAGTAATTAAAAGTGACGACTGTATTGTGCAAGGACTTTGTAATGTAATGCTCTACAAGATTGCCAGCGTTCTGTTTTTTTTAGTTCTCGGGTAAATCAGACTGCCTTCAGGTAGGCAGCAGAAGGCGGCAAAAAGGCTGGCAATTTTGCGAACAAAGTTTTGCTAGCTAACTTGAGGCCCGTTATAGGGCGAACAGAGACAGAAATCGCCTTTCCCAGCAGAACACTGGCTGGTTCAGGCAAACGCCACACTGTAGGCACATCTGGTCTGTGGCAACCTCTGAGATTTCTATCGGCAGTGCAAAATCACACATTACATAACCCTTTATTTTTGATGTCTGGAAAAAAATGGTGAACTCCAGAGTAATGCACAACATTCTATCAGAAGCGCAGCTTTTTCGGTCAGAATCCAAAACAAAGCTGACGTCTTCAAAAGCTGGTACTACGAAAACAGCTGCGTGCTGTTGCCTGCAGAGATGCAGAATGTCTCACTGTTCGTTCCGAGAAACACAAACGGCTTCCTTGAGATCTGTTTATAAAATGCTGTTGAATTTGTTACCTAACCACGAACACAATAAAATGAGCAGAACTGCAAAACAATGCACTCTAACTTAGAGTCAAGTGTACAATGCACCCTAACCTGGAGTAATGGATACAGTTTCTTTAAGACGGGCATTATTAACAAAGCAGAACAAGTTGATTCGTTCTAACATTAGTGCTTATTACCGAATTCTATGTCGAAGCCTCTGACAAGGTGGTATCTGTGTTTATCCGACACACTGAGCACGTGATTTGTAGCTGCAGGGACCTCGCTGATCTGCCCGCAGATGGGAATGTTACTGTGTGCATTTCCACACACACGCTGAACATGGGATGACGCAGGTTTCGCATCTTGAGGCACACAGCTAGCAGAGAGCAGCTTTTGTGGGTCGGGATCACTTGTGGGAAGGGGGTTCAGACCTATAAATAGGCGTCATCCGATTTAATTCTGAAATCCACAGGATGGTGTCCCTGTCAGATTTATACAGCCGTTACACAACCAAGTATTAAGAGGATCCAGCGCGTCATTGGGCATGTGGAATGGTGATGGAAAATTATAACGCAGTAGAGCCATCTGATGAAAACTGGAGAAGGATCCCTAATTTGGGCTCAGATTGTCAAGGAAAAGGACTGCAATTATTTGATAAGCTGTTCCCCCAAACAGGACATGAATACTCCGGTATGGTCTGTGCACATTGGCCATGCACACCTTTCTATTCAGAAGTAGAACTGCACCTATAAAAATAAGGTCAATTTCAAATGTCAGGAAGCAGCTGTACAATACTGGCACATACTGTAGGTGCAGGTTGTTTACTAAGAGGTTACTATAAAGTCACACTGGGTTCGAGCTGATTATGAGAGGTATACAGGATTGGAGAGATCAAACAAAATCGCACACATTTTGACGTGTTATAAAATTTTAAGAACACGTCTTTTCAATCAAATCTGATAAGAAGCTTTGTTAGTCTGCTACACTGCTGTCTAGTGAAGTCTATTAAAAGTCAAGGAATAAACGCAGAACAGCTATCGGGTTTACAAAAGGTCGTTAGGACATTTTATTTTCATGACAACACTTTTCCCTGCCCTCATTAAAAAGTGTTGTCAATTTCTAGGACCAAAAAAATCAGTCCTGTCCCAATAAAAAGTTTCAGCCCGTGTCAGATTCAAACAGTAAAGAAAATTACAATGACACAGTTCCAGATGTGCTTGGCTGGAGTGTCCTGAGGATGTACCAGTCAGTGAAATGCAATTTAAAAAGCACTCTAACTTGCACTGCAAAGCCACAGATGGACGAGACCGCCCCCATATGCTCTTATTTTTTTGTCGTGTTACGAAAATAATTAAACAGGGTTAGAGAAACGAGGTGACGCAAGCTAGCGAAATTGTCTGTCTGTGTCGCGCTTGGCGGTGCATTCCAGCCAGTTGGTGCTGCTCACAGTTCACATGCCAGGGCTGCAAATGTAGGTCAGGTTAGTCATGCTGGCAGCCAGCAGGAGCGAGAGGGTAGGGAGACCAGCCCTCTGCTGCTCAATTAAAACAAGAACAGCCACCTCGACAGAGCTCTCTGCTGCCATAACAAACAGACCGCAAAGAACGAATACTATCCATCTGCTCCTTAACAATGTGCTCGCTTTGTTTCGTTTGGTTTTTTTTTCCCCTCTGGCAGACGGATAATGTTTCCAAAGGCTCAGTTGCATAAGAAAAAATAAAATCAAGAGAGGAGGGATAGGAAAAGGAGGTGATGTGCCTTCCGTTCTTTGTCTTTCTTTCCCTCTTTTACACCCCCCCCGCCATTCTTACTACTCTCTTGCTCTTTAGTTTTCACTCCACTTTAAGAGAAAGGTCGCTCACCCCCAGCCCACAGTGGAGTGTGAGAATTTGACTATTCCGTATGGATTAAGGGGAATTCCACAGTTCCCTTGAACTACCCCCCACCCCACCTCCTTCCTCTCCAACGAAACTTGGCTCCTGAATTTGAGCCACTCCGCGTTCACCATGATGTGTTCAGAGCAGGCCTCCTTCCCCATAGGCCAGTCTGCATATCTCTGAATATTACTGCAACTCTCTGCAGTTATTCTCATTTACGTTTAGCTACTCAAGTCACCTGAAAGGCCTGTCATATAAGATTTTGTGCCCATATATTTTAACAGGTTATTTTATAACAGTAGCAATAATAAACATCATCAGACTGATTTGTTTAAAAAATTTTTCACTCTTTGAACCAACTCAGATCTTTAATGGAGGAGCAGATGAAAGAGGTTTTTAAACGAGAACTCATAAAAAGAACATGCGGAATAAATGTATTACTTAAAATTTTTCCTTTGATCTTTAAGGGGCATTGGTATTCTACTTGTATTCACTTTCTGTGTCAGTTTATTTATTCAGGCACATCTTTGCTAAAAAAAACATTTTAGAATATCCTGTAAGCTTCAAGGTATGCAGATCACTACTCGGGATACTATCACCATGTTTCGAAAAAGACCCTCCTGAATTATTGCTGACGAGACGAGAACATTACTCAGAGTTGGCCAGGGAAAGAACAAACTTGGGAAGACGTCTTGGTACAGTATAGCACACGCTGCACAATCAGTGAAGAAATACAGGCTTGGGAGGGAAGGAAACTGTCAGTATACATCAGTACGTGACATAGTGAGTTACTGCACTGATCATCCTCTGGTAAATTCTTCTGAAACATACCCAGATGGAAAAATAATCTCCATGTTGCGTAGACACAGAAAGTACCAGGTGTCCACTGTCACTTGATCCTGATCAAATCACGCTGTACATGTTTTTGCTTGTTTTCTCCAGTTTTGTACAAGGGCATAACTACTTAGCCTGCGCAGGAGGCTTTGAGAGATTCAAATAAATCTAGCCAACTTAAAATCATTTAAATAAAGTTAAATTTTGTATTAGAGGGTAAAAAATGTTAGCCAAAATATACCATCTTCCTAATGTTTTACACTAGATGTCAGTCGTCAGAGCTCAGCTACATACCCGGAGACCAGAGTCAGGAAATAGAAAAGTTGGTGTAGATTCTGGACTGAGGAGAGAAGGCTCTTGTTGTGCATCAGACAGTTATATTCCCTGTGGACCAGGCATGACAATCTCTGCACCAGAACAGCCACAGCACTGACTCGTTTGTTTGTTTGTTTGTTTTTTTTCTGCATTCAATCCTTTTTTCCCAAAACCCTGTGGAAGAACTGCAAAGCATCTGAGAACACTAAAGTTACAGCACCACTGTATAATATACATTTGATATAACTTTTACCTTTTTTCAAAGGGGCAGGCATAAACACTCAAGCATGATTTCATTCATAGACCTCTACATGTTTTTGCAGTGCGTCAGCACCACAGTATTTAGATTAATATTCCAAAGCCGGAGAGGAGACAGTTCATTTGAGGTTTTTCAAACTACAGCTATTTAAAGTTTTCCCTGTACCAGTCAGTCCATTATCCATCGTCCTGCTTGCACCACTGGGCTGTGAGTTGCAGGGGGAGTGAGAAGGAGTATGCAGTTGTGCTGAAAATGTTGTGACATCAGATCTTTTTCATTTTCGGCATGTGACTGTGGAAGCACATGGAGTGATCTGTTCCGGCCCAGGTTAGCCACTAAATCTTACTGGGACGGATTGTTCCCTGGTTTTTTTTTTCTGCATTACATTCAGGGGCTGGAAAACTAGAAGGACTTTAAGATGCCCCTGTCTAACACGCAGCTCTAAATGTTTACACCTAAACCCATGTTTTACTGTCTAGCTTCTCAAGAGTGTTCAGGAATGCTCCAAAAAGGTCAAGTGTGAGATGGAAGAGGGAGGTATGGAAATCAACTTCCCAGGTGTTGACATATTCTGCTGTTTAATATGTCATCTATTACATCTTCCTGTTGCCCACTTTCTAGGTTTCTGCCCACTGTCGTTGAACCATACTTTGTGGCCTGTTCCCTTCTGTAACAGCAGCTAAGAAGGCACTTTGTGCAACTAGGAGGATAACTTAGGAATTTAATCAGATACACAGTTTGTACTTTGTAGCTAAGTGTCACAAATGTCCTTCTCACATTACACTTAATAATCTTTGGCTTCTTTAACTTTTACTTCTGTTCTTAGTGTTTCCTATTACATAACAACATGTAGAAACTACTACTACACAAACTACTCAAGCAGTGTAGAAAAAGAATACTGTTTGAAATCCAAAACTAAAAAGCAGACAAACTCCAAGTGGAGGGGAAAGGGGGGGGCTGCAGAGGGGCTCCAACCAATAAGGGCGCTTTTCTGCGAGTTCAGGTGCTCTATGATCCAGATGCCAAGGGTTCGAGCCTGGGTCATGCCACTAACTGAAAGCCATTTTGTACCAGAACCAAAATGTTGTGCCCTCTCAGCGGGCGACTGAGTTGAGCATTGCTAGGGTGATCTGGGGGCTGCTCCTGGCTCCCAGCTCCACGGTGACCCCTGTGGGCTCGTGGTGATTTCACCAAGGGACTCGTCTCCCCTACCACGCCAAAGACAAATGCACTTTCACGACAGATCAGAGCTGCCCCTCGTAACTACATTCTTTTCATGTTGGGGTACCAAGGTCATTGCTGGGAGCCAGGACACAAAGACAAATCAGGACATTCACTTTTTTTTAATAGAAAAATCAGTGTTCAAATTAAGACAGAATTTAACAAAATGCAACAACAGATGTGTCCTACTGTCTTGTGCAAGTTGCCATCCTAAATAATTAGGGCAAAAAAAAGTTAGTGTAATGTTCCTAAACATCAGCATCAATAGGGCTAAACGTAATATTAACAAGCCTTTTACTTTTTACTGTAATGTATGTGGGTGGTGTTTCATTCAAGACGCCAGTGGTGGAAATGCACTACTAAATTTTAGACAGTTTCGTTCAGTCGTAAAAGTCAGCTCGTCACTTGTGCACTTTGGTTTTCTTCCTGGAATTCTTCAATTTTGCAATTGAACCTCTTGGCTGGCAGCAAGAGTTTTCGCTTTTTAACAACTGAAGGTTTTTTTAAATCAGATCCTGTTTCTTGCTGTGATTTTTCCAGGTGGGGTTTCTATGGTTACAGTTTATCGCCCTCCTCAGGAATCCTGAACGTGACTGATGACTAGAAGAGATAAAGAGAAATGAAAGATCGATCACTCTCTTCTGCACGGGAATGCAGCTCATGTGGCAGTGATAATTACTAGGACAGGAAGCACCTTTTCAGACCATTTTAGATCATGGTCTAACAAGTACACTGGCAAAACAATGCTGGATTTACTAGGCATCTAACTAGGATGCACAGGTTAGAGAAACATTTTAACAAAGGAGTTGCTTTCAAGTGATGAATTACACAGGAAAATGTAGTACTTATTGTGTCTTCTTAGAAAACATAAACATGGCTGCAATTTTTGTTTTTACTGTTTCTTTATGTCAATGATTCATTTTGTTTACAGGGAAAACAAAGATGGGTTGCAGTCGGTAAACAAAAACTCCCACTTATATCACAAACATTCCTTTAGTTTGCACAAATAAGGCCGGCAATGTCACGGATAGGAAAGCAGATTGATGTCTTTCATCTGGATCCAGTTGGTAGGAGTCAGACTCCGGTCATGTTTAGGGGTCTGATGTGCACTCACTACTCTCCAGACACATGACTCAGTCTGCTTTTGCAGTTTAAAGAATGGTGTTCTGGGTAACACTTCAGTTTGCCTCGTGTGCTGCTCCTGCCAGGACAGGCTGGCTATGACTTACTTCGGCTGTTTTAAGAATAAATTAGTTACTGACAATGAACTTTAGTTTAGGGGATACAGCCAAAACTGTATGAATGCATAATACACAATTATTAACCCTGAAGTATCTATTAACAAAAAACTTATGAGAACAATCTGAATATTGTTAATAAATAAATCCTTAGTATGGGACAATTTGTCCAAGCTTATCAACCCATTACATATAAAGGATGTGTAAATGGAACTTACTACCCTTGCAGTGTAGTTTTATGACTGAATATGGAATGAAATTAGAACAGGGATCAACAAATCAGAACAGAAAGCTATAACAATGCACCTCACTGAACTGTCATATTTGTAAAAGAAACTACTTCAATACTGCACGAAAATGCTAACATTCGAGCCAACAACTAATTTCAGCAATGAGAACTGTTCTGTGTAACAGCACCCAGCTTGGTCAATCTGCCCCCTTTTCAGCACTTCAAGCTGTAGACTCCCCAGGCTCCACCAGGCAGTCTGCCCTCCTGAAGAGCTCTTGTTTTTAAGAATGGAGATCCGAGTCTAAGAGCCGTGTGGTGTGCTGTGGAAGCGTGCCTGGTGAACAGACACGAGTCTTGCAAACACAGCTTTCAAACGACAGCATACTTGGAATATGAGGAAAAAGGCTTTTTTATTCTAATAATGCAGCTTATGGTTACAATAGATACACAGCAGTGGACAGTGAACTGTATTGGATTTTCAAGGCTTGACATGTCCAGGCTGGTTATTGGGGAAGTTGTTAATTGCTGCTGATGGAGGATGTACAATGAGTTCACAATAACTTGAAGTGACTTATTTATTTTAGGTGTTTCTTGCACTTACATTCACTAACAGTTGCTATGCTGTTAAAGCAAACTGTTTATCTCTTTCATTCTGCCTTGATTTCATGGGAAAAGTAGCAAACTTTAAAAACACAGTTCTCGATTTCCTTCCAATTTAAGAGGAAAACAGAACTTTTAGAGCTTTGGGGTAAAGTTACTGTGGCATTTTGATGACTAAAGGATGTTGCTTTTTTTTTTTCTCTGCAAATACTGAACATCATTGCACTTCTGGTTCTCGTCACTGCAGCAATAAGCCTTTCTGCAACATTAACAAATGCAAATGAGCTCCCAGCTGCTTAAATCCTAAGTGAACTGCAAAACTCGTCATCGTTTTCAGCTGCTAAAAAGTTGCATTTTAAAAACAGTTAATTTGGATCATCTCCTAGTTTAAGAAATGATAGCAATTAACAGGATTAAACTGCTCATTTGATTAGCTCAATTAAGCACAGAGTTAAATTGAGATCTCAGCAGGAACAAAGTCCAGCAGATAGGATCACCAGGGCCAGGACTGGTCAACACAAGGTGTGGCTGTGCAGAAGAGAAAGCATATCCTATCATCTGACAGCAGATACTTCTCGAAAAACACGTTATATCACCTTTCAGTGGTGGATTAGAAGCGAGTGTCACCGACAAGAGCCCATCAGCGCCCCTGGGAGTGTGATATAACATGAGGCAGCGATGTAATCTGTGATGTCAGGGGGTGTTTTTTTTTGCACTGTGTACTTAACCTGTCTTTTGCTGGGGTGGTCACTGAGAAACAGAGCACAGGGGAGGCTAATGGTAAAGTGTGTTCCCCATCGGCACAGGTTTCGGAGTCTCAGGTTTTAGAACTCGTTTTAGAGTGCAGTCTGCTGTCTGGGTGAAATTCCCCACTCGTCTGCAAATTAAGGTCCTTAACGGGCTCCTCCCTCCTTCTCTCTCTATTTATAGGGCATGCTCTAATTCTCTCTCTGCCTTACTTGCAGGCCTACTGACCTAGTTTTTTCAGCCATGGCAACACACAGGCAGTATTTACAGTAGAGGCCTGTTTTGTAGGTCAGTAAGACGCGGCAAAAGTTTTCCTATTAAAAGCAGCAATGAAATGGGGTTGGATTTGGATTTGTCGTTTTGCAAAGCTCATCTCGGAGCAGTCATCACAAAAGTACCTTCTGCTCTCTGCTTTGCCCTCTGTGTGCCTTTGCTCCACCATAGTTCCTTAACAATGACACAAATGTGTGGGTGCTGTATTAAGCATTGATTTGAAATGTGCCTGTTTTTTTTTATTCTTTGTTCATTTTCGAATACCTTAAATTCTTTATTGTTTTTTAGGGGGAAATGAACTGAAAGATATGTTATGTCCATATACACATCCATGTTATAAGTACTTCATGGGTGTTTTTCACCATCTTTGCCTATCAATGTATTTTTAACAGATTGTATACTGGAATAACAAATGGAAGTGTTTAGGAAGAAACAGGAGTATAACGGTATCTTGGTTAGTACTGCTGCATCACAGCTGTTGGATCCTAGATTCTGGATTGGTGCATCTTCTGTGTGGAGTCTGCATGCTCTCCCAGGGTTCCCTCAGGGTTTTTTCATGCTTATACATTGACTGGCTATTCTAAATTGCAGATTTCCACAAAGTGATGGAAAAGTTTCGGAAAAGCCCTGCCATAAGATCAACCCAGATTAAACATATGAAAAGAGGGGCTCTGGTGAAGAAGAACCAGACAGACCTCACTGCACAACACATAGGTGGAACAGCAGAGGGATGACAATGGTTCATCTTTCCTGTATTATCAAGACAGACCTTCCATCATTGTACAATTCTTTGTTTAGGGAAGTAATTAGCTAGAGAGGAGATCACATATCCTGATCTGTCTCAATTCCATGCAGTAAGCTAGTTTGTGATGTTTTAAAGGTAGATGTGAAGAGCGATAGCTTGGACAATTTTAAAGTTTTCTTTCTACATCAGGTTTTGCAAAATCTGCAAATTCCCCAGGATTAACAAAGGTAAAAATAGGCTGGGACAGACTAATTGTGTAGAAAGTTTTTGACTCGTGGGGTACCGAATTAAAAACCACAGTCTTTCGACTTCAAAATAGGTCTTTAATATCTATTATCAAAGTTACAATGAGCAATATGAGAATGCAGGATAGAAACTCTTATTACTTTGATCCAGATGTTTAAGGGTGAAGAGGAAAGCTTCAATTCCATGAATCACAGTTTTTGTCAACAAGCCCCCAGAGAATTCTGAGTGTCATCTGTTTAGGAAAAACCGAGACTTCACACTCGCTCCTCATAAGCCAAAATAAATTTGTCATGGTTCTGGCTCATCGCCTTGTTCTGAGTCACTATTTTCAAAGACAGAGAAAGAAAAAAAGACAAACAGAGCAACAGAGAGGGAAAGGACAGAAAGCAGAGAGATATGGAGAGATGGAGAAACCAGGGGGGAGGAGGAAAGAGTCAACAAAATATTGATACAGGGGGACAGAGTAACACAGAGAGAAGGAATTACAAATAGTTAATAGTAAGGAATACAAAGAGGGAAAGGGTGAGGAAGGGAGCAAGTGGAAAAACAGTAGAGATTGTGCTTTAAATTCAAGAGGTTTTCCTGGAAAATCAGGTTTAATGTTTTAACATTGTCACTTGATTGTAACAGAGCCCACAACAGGTCTGATCTAATAAGCGCTGACTGATTCAATCACAGTAACTAACCAAACAGCTTGACTTTTGTTTTGCAATCTGAGATGTGTTCATGGTTTTAATGGAGTTACAGAGCACATGCACATAAAGACCTTTCTGCAAAATTAAGAATTTCTTGGGGAATTTTCTTGGAAACTAATATGAATCACTACTAACAGCTGAATAAGTAAATATTTTGATGATCGTGTTTTTTCTTGTGGAAGATTTCACAAAGAGCATTATGCTAGGGAATTAATGCAACTGAGAAAATTCCTGGTTCTTGCACACTCAAAAACAGAGCCATCTGTTCTTCATAAAGACAATTTATCCTTACAGAAGTACAACTCACTAGGACCTTTCTTCCTTGTATTTGAATTGAAACTCAACGAAACCAAATGTTTCATAGAATTCCAAACTTTCAGAACAATAATAACATTTAAATAAACACATTCAAGACAGTAATGGGCCCCTTAAACTGCTTCTTCATCGGTGAAATAATCATTTCAGCAAACACCTGTATGAATCAGTCTCAGTTCTTACACTGGAAACTTTTGGGATGAAAAGCACGAACAAACGCAACTGTCCCCAACAATCCCAAAAGCAAAACCAAGTAGTTATACCAACTCAGTCACCTTTCTTGCCAAAGGATGCCATCGGGCTCTCTTCTCTGTGTTGTCAAACAGAAAGAAGCATCATGACACCCAGACAAGTCCCCCCCAGGTGTCTCCCAAGTTCAGGCTCATGAGAAGGGAGACCGCAGCCCTTCTCACGGGCTGTGAAGACTACAGCTGCTAGTTCAGGAGAAGAAGGTGCCTCTCCTCCTAAAACAAGTGGCTGCGCTTGCTCTTTGATTTTTCACATCTGGGAAGCCAATCTACTTGGCAAAGGCCTTAATGCAGTGTGGCAGGCTTTGACTGAGCTCAAGGCCTCTGCAGAGCCCTCTCCTGCGCACTGACCTAATATCTGAAGCCTGGCAAAGCCCAGGCTACCAAATCACTTGGAACTGCACTGCCCGCCCCCCCTCACACACGCACTCTCAAAGCAACAGCAGCAGCACTCAGCCAGATAGTACAGCCGTTTTAGTACGTTTATTGTTGTTTTTTTTCCATCCAAAGCTCTGAAGACTAGGACTTTCCTAATCTCTCATGGCTTGGTTCTGTTTCTCGGTTTTAGAAAGACAGGCATTATCAGGTCACGGAAAAAAAAGGCGGGGGGTGCGTTTGGAATGTCAGCTCAGGCCTCGCTCTGGCTGGCTGACCCAGATTCCTTCCCCAGGCGGAAAAGCTCAAAGCTGACTGCACCTGCGGAACACATCCGAAGACAAGGGGACGGCTCTGCTTTCACACAGCACAGTCAAACGCTTTCACTGATGCCGATTTCAATCGTAAAAGCACGCATCTGACAGTTTTCAGGAGTTCAAATTCTTGCTCACTCTTCATTTCCTGTGTCTGTGGCTACATCTCCTGCTTCCTTCTGCAGAGAGACCTTGTCCCTCCAGAATGACAAACAATCAGATCGTGTTGTCCGTTATAAAAGGTTCTGCAGCAGTGTTGTGTGCCACTGCCTTTAATGGTTTTACTTAGGGGTAGGGGTACATTTTATAAACTAAATGACAAAACGCATTCATCACATTTCCCATTGTGAGCAATGTGCTCCACATTTGGTGAAACCCTCTCAATGTGCCAGGGCATAGGAGACAGCTGTTTGATTATCATTAAAAAACAGTTCTTTAAAAAAACAGTAATATGACAGTTCTACCCTATCATCCTGGGTAGTTACTTTGCAAAGCAACATGGCACGAACAGAAAATCAGTGTTTTCCAGCATCTTTTTTTGTCCGTACATTTCATAAATTCAAAGTCTTCATTCTTAAAGCCTTTGAGATGTTGGCCATGGCCATTCTTTTCAGCATCTGCTGTCCTGCAAAGGTATTTCCTACTTCATTCAATTGTTAAAGATTGCATGAACTTTAAAAGTCATTCTCTTAGTATCAGCTGATGATGGCCTGAAGGCCAAAATAGTGTCTTTCTCTTTAAATAATATACTCACTTAAGAGCATCCTTTTCTCCTGTGGACCACACATTAAACTGGTACTTTTAAGAAAAATGCTTAAGCACAGTGATTTTGGGCATTTGAACTACTAACACTGAAGTGATTGTTTTCAGATTCTCCAAGATTATCATGCGATTCCCTACAGAAGTGAATAACATGTTTGTTCTCCATTTCTTCCTGCAGGTCACTGACTAAATACTGCCTCCAAACATCTGCTCTCACAGATACCTGAGCTGCACGGGCTGAGAGTAAACCTCCATTGAGCAAGCCATCGACAGTCTCTACGCAGGCACACTCAGTCCTACAGGCAAGAGACTTTCAAACAGAAACAGAGTCCTTCCTCCAGACACCAGCATTACTGTGCTCATTTAGCAAAAGGCTCAAAGGTCATCCACAGGAAACAGCTAAATATCCTCTCATATTGGGCTTTCAAAATCGTGTTAAATGTGGAAGATTTTTGTGGAGTCCCACCTCTTCTTAATATTCCTAGCCAATTTAGACACTTGAATGACAAGAGGACCAAAATCAAAGAAGCAAAACAACTGAGAAACCAATGAGGCTCCTCCCCAGGAGAGCACAAACATCTCATCTTAAATTCTTGTCTGAGTTAGCCACTTAAATGTCAATTTGAAATAACAAACCGCCTCAGCCAAGCTCCAGTGTCCATCATCCTTTTTCTCCCCTTCGCCCTCTTTGGAAATTGTCCCTTTCAATGCCAGCCAGGCGTCACCAATCCAAACTGGCCGCCTCAGAACAATGGAAAATCTGAACTCGCAGGACTCCCTCGGTATTTCAGAAAGCTTCTCGCCCTTCAGCAGCAGCCTTCCGTCCGCCCGCCCCGCCCGCATCCTCAAGCCCAAGCCCAACATGACGTGCCGCCGCAAGCGGGAGTTCATCTCGGAAGAGAAGAAGGATGCCTCCTACTGGGAGAAGAGGCGCAAGAACAACGAGGCCGCCAAGCGCTCACGGGAAAAGCGCCGGCTCAACGACATGGTCTTGGAGAACCGGGTGCTGGCGCTGAATGAGGAGAACGTGCGGCTCAAGACGGAGCTGCTGCAGCTCAAGCTTCGCTTTGGTTTGATCAGCACGGCCTCCTACATGGAGAAGAGCCAGCAGATCGGTGGCAACTCTGTCAACCACTACTTCTCCAGCGGCTACTCTAGTGGCTCCCAGGTCATGGTCAACTCAGACTCTTCTGAGGCCGAGCAGTCCAGTCGGGGGGATGGCAACACTCCACTGGCCAAGTACTCCCCCCGGGGTTCCCTCTCGGACATGTCGGATGGGTCCTCTCGAGACAGTCCCGAGCCCATGACTTACGAGGTGAAGCACGAAAGCTCCAGCATGGACATCAACACCTTGGAGCAAGAGAACACCCAGATGATGTTCCACAGTCTCGGCTCACACCACCAGGAAATAGATTCAGTCATGGATTACCACCAAGAGCCTGCCAGCCTGCCCTCTGCTAACCTGGCCCCACAGAGGAGCGTGATCCTGTACAGGTCTAGCAGCACCTCATACCCTGTGGAAAGCCAGAGGACCCAAGAAGTTGAACAGCAGCACACACTGGCCTCCCACGTGCCCCAAGTGGGAGGGAACCCCACAAAGCCAGAAAGTTCAGAACCCATCACGGAGGGGACACACCAACTCAAAACCTTGGACTCAACCTACGAATTCTCCACTGTGGAAGAACAGGCCACATATAACATTCAGCAGGAGCACCAGCAGCACCGGAACCACCAGCTAGAGGATCTTGGGCCAGACTCTTATGCCCCTGACCTTCTGAACAGTAATGAGGAAAGCGATCTCTCTTCATACCATCCTTCCTACCTCAACTCCCAAGATGAGGAGCCCCCGGTGCTCACCTACGAAGGTGGCCCTTCCTCTGAAACATACTATCAAGAGAGGTCAGCCAAGGACTCCTCCTCCAGTGATGGAGACCCCCGGAGCTCGGATAAAGATGCTTCCACGGACGATGAGTCCCCGTTTTCCTCTTCCTGTTCCGAAGCGGGTGGCTACCACAGGCTGTCGTCCCATCCTGTGTCCCCAGCTCACCCTTACTCCACCTCGCAGAATCCTGGCGAAGGGCAGACTGAGGTCAAAACTACAGCCCTTCCTCATAAGCTGCGCCTCAAGTACAGGGCTCTGAGCAATGGGGGCAACTCCCAGTATGACACTTCTGCCACAATGGTATGCAGCCCAGTGCTACCCCAGCACCCTTACCTAGCACTCACCCATGTTAACCAACAAACAAGCAACAGCAGCATCTCAGCAAGGGAAAGCCAGACCCCAATGGGGTTCTGCAAACCCGCATCCCAAGATCGAGAACAAAAGGAAGCTGGGAAGAAGGAAACAGAGCGGAGAGTAAACAGCCGGAACAAGAGGCGTGACTGAAAATGACAGAGCCTTCTCTGTTGGGGGGGAGGGGTGGCTCACTAATTCTCAAACACGCCAACCCCTAACTACAAAGGCCAGCCCTGGAACACAAAACAATCACAATGTAATATAATCCACCAGGCTGGATATCTGGATGCACTGTCTTACAGACTTGTCAGTAGATATCAATGTTCAGATTTTTTCTCCTTCATTAGATGACAAAAGCACTTAATTAAGGCGTTAGCAGGTGGAAGGGAAATGGAAAAATGGAACCCTACCAGTTCTAAAACTTTTTCCAAGCTTTGAAAAGAAACTCAATGTTCAGTCTAACCCCTTTATCAACCCCTTTATTGATCCACACTTCTTTGCAACCAAGCTTGACCTCTATGTCCAGTTAGCATGTGGCCAACACACACCTAAAGCAATAGGTGACTCCACAAGCTGCACGACATGATGGGAACACTCCCTTGACCAAAGAAGCTTCTGTTTCCAAGTTCCATTCCCCTTCACAACTGCCCAACACTCCCTCCAGGACTTTCCTTTATTTTGGGTTACCTTTTTTTCAAGCACTTGGATTGTACATTACTGTGATATATGAATATACATATTATATAAATATATATTTTAAGAAAAAAAAACAGAAGAGAACGGCTTGGACAGTTCTTGTCAATGTCAGGATGTGTTTCACAGTCGAACCTGTCTTGTTCGAAACAATGCTTAGCCTGAAAATCTTTTCACCGAACCACAAATACCAGCCTCCGCTCACGAGAAACCCAGAGGCAATGAGATTTTGCTTGCCTCAGGGTGGGCTTTAAGAGTGCAGAGATTTATCAAAGCACGCCCTGCTGGAAAGCCGCTATCAACAAGAGGGAATGAAGGTTATTACATTAATCAGGAAAGACGTTTACCTTTACTCCTTTATCACGAACTGAGAGCAAGCACAAGTTTATAGCATGTGATGAGTTTGACTTGCAGTACATTGTACAAATTTAATAAAAGCCACTCAGGTATATTCAGTATATGTGGTAAAAGTGAACACCTTTTTGGTGTACTGCAAGATTGACAGTGACAGCAATTAATATGAGAATGTTTACATCAGGTCCATTTTGTAATCTGGTCAATTTTGTAATTCCCAATTCTTAAGAAGTATCCTATTCAATTAAAGAAAGCATGTTTCTTTAGTTTCTTTGCTTTTAAGTACAATGCCATGTAACTTTTTCCAATGACGTTTCACCACCTTTTATTTAAAAAAACCTGCTTAGTTTATAATCTTAGAACAAGTCAAACAGTCTTTCCACCAGCAGGCATTTCCAGCTCTGCACTCAATTCATTTCAAAGCCCTTCCACTGTACCATTACCATAACAGGTGTATCTGTATCTGTATAAACAGTCTAGCATTGTTGTTTGTCTGTGACTGTTACATTTTCATAACCTCCTCAATTAGAAAATACAGCTTTAAGAACCCATAGGAACTCTAACAGTATAGATGCCGTCTCAGAATGAGAATTGTGGTGCTTGAGTTGAGCTTAGACAACATAAGGTGTTATTGTAAATACTGGACTTTTATTAGTGTGTGAATGACATTGTGAGGCTGGGTACCACAAGATTTAGGAAATTAATTAAATGCTATGCACTGTTCTCAGCAACTGAAAATGAGTACAATGTTACTGATGTGTACTTTACAGTACTATACCAAAACCTATTCCCTACATAAAATTAGGGTATGGTAACCCTGCAGGCTGGGGTACACTTAAAGTTCTCTTTCATCAAATTACCCACTTTGTAAATCTTTAAATGTAGGTTATAAAAAGTGCTACATGCTCCCTCCTCCCAGGCAAACAGATCAGATCTGTCTTTACCTGTCACTACCTTCTAATGAGAGTCTTAACATTTTCTAACAAAAGAGGATGGCACTGAGTTCTCACTCTCAAATTGATGTCTGAGGTATATGAAACTGTTGGGACATTTGAACAACTGAAAATCTAGAGGAAAATGTTCTTTTATGCACACAAACACTTTGGCACAATACCCTGCATAGTGTAATAGCAAAACCCTCTTACTTGAATGCCTTAAGCTTAATTCAAAAACTGCAGATATCAGCCCATGCAAATTCTGTTCTGTATTAACCAACGCCATAGAGGTCACGGGCATGCCGTTTCTAGAAGGCAGTACAAGTCTGCTGCATGGTCACGACAAAAATACGCACAGATCTCTGTCAACATATCTGCGGCTATTTTTGGGCCTCCAGCTGCCGGCTCCAGCTCCAGCTCCTGCAATGTTAGGATTTGTGTAACAGCTTGCATTTGCTATTGGGAATTGTCTTGTATGCCAACGTACAGCCCTGAGCCCCGATCTCCAGAAGATAAAAGGTCAAGGAGCCTTCGAGTCAGGCTATAATTCCAATCTGTGAAAAAAAACAATGTTTTTTAAATCCAATTTTTAATTGAAGATCAGAATATCCATTATCTAAATAATCCAATCTGATGTTTAATTGCTATACATATATTATCGGCTGTTTTGCCACAAGAGCTGTTGCTTTTTATCATAAAGTACATGAAGACTATACCCAATGACTAGAGACACAGTGAGTGCTCACAATATTTGTTGGCAAGTGATGTGAATGTGTGGCAGATTTGAAGAGCCTGAGACAGGCTTCCATCACCATTCCCCAATCAGATCTCAGTCCTGCTGGAATGTGGAAAAAGTAGCGGAACATGCAGTTTGACCTGATTTCCATTACCTCTCATCCCAGCCTCAGCTGAAGTGGATAAGAATGTGAATGTGCTGCAACTGTTTAGCAAAACCCTTGTGGAATACATGAATCACCCTGTTGGAGCTATGCTTGCTGCTCTTAGAGGCCCAAGCATACTTATCCAATTAAAGAGGGTATGGTCCTTATATTTTTGGCCAGTGACCATATACGCATGCAGATGTATATGCTGGTTTTAGGACAATTTTTTTAACCTCTATGAAATCTCCCCAGTGCTTATAGGCTATCCACATTTCCATCGTAGTGTAGCATCAAAGCAATTTCAAGAATTCTTTTGCTTTGAAAGCATTTATTTGAACACCACAGTATGCACTGCTGCTGTCTGAAAAAAAACCCAGGAATAATAAAGACTACAACAGTACAACCCAGTAAATCAGATTCTGAGAAGTAGATGACCACAAGGACAATCAAGTTTAAAGGAGTATTAATTGCATTGTTAAGTGTGCCTCCCCTTTGTAATATACACCTTTAATCCCCTTGCCATATGAGGTAACAATGCTATACTTGCACTGTAGTGCAATCTCTGTAATTTCTGAAGTGCTCTGAAACTGGCACTGGTGTATAAATGTACAGCTCTTCTCAATGACAATGTTGTAAGGTTTTCTGCGTTCTCTTTCTATTTTTATTTGTTTGATTTCTTTTCCCATTTTTTGACTGTGATTCTGTAATCCCACCCTTTTCATTGTGTATACAGTGCTGTGTTTTTTTTTTGATGAATGGTTTTTCAGGACAAGGCTCGTCGTCCCTCTGTTGTGTTGATGTTGGGGGTGGGGGGTGGGGGGTGGAGGATGGAGGATGGAAGACTTTTCCACCAGAAAAAATAGCCTTTGGAAAAAACGGCAGGACACTAACGTTGATATTTGATGGCAATGAAAAAAAACAAAAAATAAAAGGATGCTGAATTTCTGAAAACTGCACAGGATCTCTACTTTGTACTTCCTTGCTAAATCTCATTACATGTTAAAGCCGTTGACTTCAAATACAAACACTGGACCAAACTCCATGCAAAAATATTTTTCCTGCCCAGATTACTGAGCTAATTCCATAAGAACGTATCATACAGCTTGAGTAGATGTCGTACCCAATCAATAACCTGAACCCAACATTTTGGACAGAATAAGAACTAGACAGAAACATGCCCCAGGGCAGAGACACTTGGTTAATTTATATTTCTTATCCTCTCTCCACAGAGGAGACAATTTATAAGAGTACTGGTGATGATCAGATGTCAGTCTCTAAGAATAGCAGGTGCCTGACAATGCTGCAGAAGGCAGCTTCCCAAATAAATCCAGGCACAACTTGACCAAGTATAAAAAAATGTCCACTAAGTCACAGTAAAATGCCATTTTTGGGATTCCTGACAATACTTTTTCAAAATTAAAACAGCAATCTTTATCCAATTGCATTGGGTTTATACAGTGAGACTTAACTCAAATAGATAGCAGTCAAATCCTATATTTAACCAGGTATAACCTGGGTAACCAAGTAAGGCAACTAAGAACACGCGCTCATTTACACTGACATGTACTGTATACAGAAGGACATTTACTGAAGCACTCTGTGTGAACCACCTTGTTCAAGAGTACACCAGCAACGCACCAGAGTCCTCACCACTACTCTATGATGCTATACTTTAAGAAGACTGCAGAGCTGATGAAAAGATTAATTCTCCTAGCATTCATTACCAGGTGCATTAACTACTGCAGTAAGCATATGACAGTTTGACCCAGGGCCTAATATGTTATTTAAAAGGTCTCTTTTATAACTAAAAGCTTGGTAAAGTGAGAAAATATCTAATCTTACAAACAAAAGAAGACTGTCATAAATATCTGGTCACTATCTTCTTACTAATTGAAGTGTCCCAACAAGATTGTTCCAACTCCAGACAAATGTCAAAATTCAATGGTCTCTAGACTCCTGTCCTAAAACATTATACAGATGTCCTGATCAGAGGATAAAGGTCAAATTCATCTCAAGTAATTAAGCCAACAATTAGCTCAATTAAGTGACCTGGGATTTTGTAGTTTTGCTGAAGACCCTGAAGTTAGGTACCACTGGTTTCCTTTTGTCTTACGGTGGGATGGCGCAGGGACCAGCCAGGGAACCTAACCTTTCCTAGTCGGCACCATTGGAGAAATGTTAGGCAGTCAGATCTTTAATTAGCTGATTTAATTGACTCAAAACAGATCTCAAGATCAGCTGCATAATTTGCAACATAATCAAATGGAATATGGCTTTGGATCAGCTAGTAATGAAAACTTGGATGACGGCACCAACACAGACAGGGATGTCTGATCACGTGATTGTTTTTTAGACCAATGACAAGCACAAGGAAATCGAGATCTAAAATAGTGTATGCTTAATGCACTCCATAAAGTCAACAAGCAATAAATGGCTCTACAAAAAGCTAAGGACCACCCTGGTGTAATATTAATGCTTTTCACTACTTCTGCCAATTTATTTGCCTCCCAGGAACAGTTCATACCTGTGAAATGTCACTTCAGCAGCTATTACTCAGAGAACAGCAGAGGAAGAAACATGCAGACACTAAGAAAGCTGAGCCTACACCACATGAGGTGACAAGATGTGAGAAATTAAATAATGCCAACAGTTTTGTTAAAGAAACCACAGGTATCGGCTATCTGTCAATACTCCAATTAAAACTGTGGTTGGGTCTTACTGTATACTAGATGTCACAGATGTGTTTCACAAAACGAAAGACATATGGGTCTGTAAACCGAACACAAACCAGTAATGAACAAGCCCATATATTAACAAAGTAGAAAGCAAAATCAATTAAAGTCAAAGGGAAATTCTTGACATGATTTTAACTTGACATGCTTATAAAGACCCTGCTGTATGTAATACAAATATTTTATAATCTGATCTACTGAATCCCACTAAAATACTGATTCAAAACAAGTTTAAGGAGTCAGTCATCATAACACAGTGTGATCAGTCCAGCTGTTCTCAATAATTCTTCTCAAGGAGGAGGTAGAAATATCACGTCCTGTGAATAACATCAGCTGGTGGCTAAAACCTGATAACACCATGAGCACATCTCATGGTCAAAACACACAGGATTGCCAAATAAACTGTTCAAACTGCAGAAAGCGGATGAACATGGCCGAAAGTAGTTGATTGGCTTTGAAAGCCAAAATTATGTCATTTCTGCGTCAGCCTTGTTTTGATTTCAAGATGCTGTGTTTCATGCAGACGTACATTACAAGGCAGTACAATACTGTCATGTGTTAGAATTTGTAATGCAAGTTACAACTGCATTTCATTTACTAAAACTGCATGTTGCAGGTGGCTTTCTTTCACATTTATTTATTGTCCTGATGTTATCAGGATATCTTCTCTTCCTATAAAGATGGAGGGAGTGGGGAGAGGGTGAGATGTGAACTGTTACAGGTTAATTTTGTCTGTGCATCACAACCTCCAAAAACATGCTTCCAAGGGAGCCATCACAAACAGGACTAACACAGAACTGAACAACTGGACCAGCCTTCCCTGCCACGCCCAAACTGAACTTGACAGAGACACTAGATCTGTGTAGGAAAGTTTAAAGGCAAACAGCTTGATAACAAAATTAATGAAAAAAGGGACAATGACGCACTAAATCCTTTAATGATGACTTGTAGTCGAACACACCTGGGAAGCTAGCTCTATGCATGTGGAAGCTGATCCCCTGCTGCAGGCAGATAAAACGATACAGAGCCGGGAAAGAGCATTTCTTTTCTTGGCACCTGAATGAAAATCAGAGCCAGCCCAATGACACACAATTATCTCAGGAGGGGACTGGGGCTTCTAATTTCAGCACGCAATGGTGCCCTACATTCCGGCAACTCGCTGAACTTGGCTGCAGATTCTGTGCCAAACGTACTTCCCTGACCTACTGAAGACGAGCTCTGAAACGTGTATGAGCCGACAAGTCTCACACTGGAAAGAGTGGAAGGTGTAGGTGGTTTTGGGAAGGCTAATGGCTGGGCTCTGCTCCTATCTGAGCTTTTTCTAACTCCCTAATCAAGCTTTCTTCTTAAGAAGAACATGGACGCTCATTAAATCCGATCCCTGTGGCCTATTTGTTCCGGCAACTCCCCTTTAGTTTTACATGTATTTTTTCTTAAATGTAGCCCATTCATTCTTTCCATTTTCCATAATGAAGAGGACAGAAGTAACAAACATGACTTTTTGATGTTGTTTGGCTCGGTCGTACAAATGCATCATGCTGACCCACGGAAATCCAGCAGCCCACATGTTTCTCAGCACATGTGTGACACCGAACCACGCAGGTGTGTATTAATAGGCTTGCGCTGGCATGGCAACAGCGGCACTCCGGCTGCAACTCCATGCTGTCGGCACGATTCCTCTCAACAACAGTATAAAGATACCCTTTACTGTGCTTGTTAACAGCCCCATAACAAAAATGAAATTTAAGATAAAAACCTACACCCCCCACCCCATCCCCCCAAAAATCCTGTTCACCTCTGACATGCACTGTAATTAACGCTGTGAACTGTTGCCTGCATAGTCGTGATGCGAAGATCGAGATGATAACTTCAGTACGCCCACTGATGACTTTTCCAAATCGCCAAACTTGGTTTGTTTTCTGAAACAGCTTTTTAAAGAAGTAGGTGCTGTTTTTTTCCTTCAGCTGCAGGCCTAAAGCATTCGATTTTTGCTCACTTCAGCTTCTGCCCATGCTAAACATACCTGCAAAAGAGGTACCTGCCTTGACGCAGGAAAAGCACCCTGAGGCTGGTTTATACAATCGCTGGCCAAAACATTATGAACACCCCCCATGGCGTTTGGGCCTCTGTGGGGCAGAAAGAACAGCTCCCATGAGTCAACACTGGCATTCCACTAGAGGTCTGATAAACAACTGCTGCCCCATTCCCATTCTTCTCCCTTTGAGAGGTAATGGCTATCAGGATAAAACTGCATGCTCCACCTCTTTTTCCACCTTGCAATAGGACCCAGAAATCTGTTCTTACAAGGGAAGGTGATGGAAGCTTGTGTCAGGCTTCTCAAGCCAGCCGCATTGTGCCTATCACCGACAGCTTCCTTTTATTAAACCGGGCAGAGAGAAAATACTGCAGCACCGTCCAGTCTTATCTCATGCTTCTGGCACGGTGACCTCCAGCTGAAGCTGCTGAAGCCACAGGGTGGGCTGTGCATGTTCTTACTCAGATCTGGGGATCCTTCTGGCTGAGGAAAGTGATAGAGCCCACCTCTTGCCCCACAAACCTAACTATACTTCATTTAGCACCCAGCATATACTCATTCTGAGTGGGCAGTGAGTGTAAATACATGAATGTACAACTTACAGTTCCTAAGGCTGGCCTAACCTATGCAAGGGTGAGTCTTGTCTATTTGCCAGATATTAAGGGCAGTATTTCAGCCCTGTCATCACTGGCTAAAGGCCACACAAAACATTACATCAGCCAACATCAAAGCCTTGATACCTGTTTAGTATATCATTTGAACTGTGTCTGTAGCACGGGTATTTCCTGGGAGCTGTATTCCCTTTGGGAAGTGCTGCAGCTCTCCCAGTGGTCCACAGAGAGCTCGCATCCCCTGTCCACTGCGGGCCTGTCACACTCGCTCTGGCTCGTGTTGTGTTGATCCTGTTGGCAGTGCAGGCAGACGCAGTGGCTGAAGGTTGTTGTTGGGTTTTTTTGATGATTTGATTATAACACGTGGGAGCTTGTGAAAACAGGTCAGGAAAGTAGGTCAGTGAAGGGGAAGGGAGGGGAAGAAAGGAACGGGGAAGCGTGATGGAGGAGGGGTATGCAGTTACTTCTGAGCCTGACATGTAAACACGCTGACACACTGTGCTAGAAAACAACAGGCTTGAGTTTCCTCTTTTTTTTGTTTGCGTCGTGCAGATAAGGTGACAAAGGCAGGGGTTTAATTAAGAAAGTAGGGGTGGCTGGGCTTAACAAAACAATCCCTTGCAGCTGGACAATTCAGCTCACCTTGAGCTGGGACGGCAGCTTTCTCTCTCTATTCCTCTCTCCTGCTGCCATCGCTGCCTGGTGGAATCTGCTGGCTTCTTTAACATCTTACCGTTAAAGAAAGACGCAGTTATGGGCGATTAACTTTGACTATTTTGTCTACATGGGTTTTAACTTTGAAGAGCTCTTGTTATCTCTCATAAAACTCATTCTTTACCTTCTTTACTCAGTAAGGGGAAGACATTATGAAACAACACACGGTCTAAAGCAAGCAAGCACAGCTTTTGGAAACCACAGCAGAAAATATCTATTTGAACTGAGCTCTGCATTTGGCAAGAGACAGTGTGAAACCTGAATATGCGATGATGTGTGAATAGTTTCTTTCATCTTTTTCTGCAGCTCATTCCTTTCATTAAGTCCCAAATACTACTGATCAACTGAACCAGCTGTTCTTCAGCTTTGTGTTCATCATGTCAAACAACCACTATAAACTCCTATCGCAGAAGGCTACACGATTAACCGACTGAACTTTTCAGGCTGCTATTGTCACACATGCAGTTGAGTAACGTCAAAAAGGTCAGCTGTAGCAAGTCACCAGTAAAGACTTCTCCTTTTGTAAATGATTATAGAGGCTGAACAAGCATCTTAATAAAATGCAGACCTTTAAACGTGCAGTGGTTTATGGAATTTTATTTCTCCTCGTGGGGAAGCACAATGGCACAATGGTTAGCATTGCTGCCTTGCAGTGCTGGGGTCCAAGGTTCAATTCCAGACCCGGGGTGCTATCTGCATGGAGTCTGTATGTTCTCCGTGTGTTTGCATGGGTTTCTTCCCATAGTGTGTGCATTTGAGTCTGTGTGTGTGTCCTGTGATGTAGTGGCGTCCTGTCCAAGGTGTATCCTGCCTTGCAGATATTGCATGCCAGGACAGGCTCCAGTTCCCCCTGCCCCTGAATTGAAAAAAGCGGTTAGAAAAGAGATGAATTGATTTCCTTGGGATATTCAGCCTTTTAACAACTATTGTTTAATTTTTTTAAACCCTGACTATTGTTCGCCAAGCCTTTCAATTACTATTTGTTTTGCATTGTCTAATCAACATTAACTACTACAAGTACTTTGAAACACGTCGAACTGCTATCTTTCTCCACCTGAATAAAGGGGGGGAGTACATGGCAAAATTAAGACTGAAACCAAAGAAATTAACAAAAAGAGAGGACCACTGATATGCTACTTTATAATCAGGTGTCTGAGCTGGGCTTGAAATAAAAGGTGACTGAATTTGACATGTAAGTTGCCTTGGATCATCCACTGGAACCAAGAATGATGAATGGCCGACATGGGGTGACTAATTCCTGTACTTCTCATAAACGCATTAACAGACAAGGGAAATGCGTTATCAAGTTTGGTGCAACTATTAGGTGAAGCAGGGCACCAGATAAAGCAATGAATGAAGCCAAGAAATTTTCCTAGCACTGTAAAAACCCATGTCTGTTTCACTGTGGAAGCCCAAGAGTCACAAGTCAAGCGCAACGGAACCGTTGTTTTGTTTTTTTGTTGACCTGACCCGCATTTCGGTGAGGCGCAAAAAAAGTACAACAAACAAAACAAACGAACGTGCCCAGTTATGGTTGACTACCGAGACGCTTCTCACCAAACACAACCTCCACCCTGGGGGCTCAGAATAAAAGCTTCATCTTGTCTGCGTATTGTTATTGTCTGGGCGTTGTGACAGCTGGAAAACTCTCAAAACAAAACCTGTCCTCTTATCGGCAAACTAGGAGAGTTTCAATTTTGAACGCACTATAAACTGCATTCTGAAAAACAAATGTGGAAGCAAACACATTAAGGTTACAATTATGATATTAATGAGCCCTGCTTTCAAACCCCCTTGTAATCCACACTGACACCTTAGAAATGTGCAACTATGATAGGCAGGCAAACTGATTTGGTCTCTGTGGCAACCAAGTGCGCTTATGTTGCTGGCAATCATTCAACTCTCCTTGTCTGTTTCGGATCTACCTTTATAAAACTACGTTCAAAGCCTGCCACTTGGTCCAATGGTTAAAGAAAAATAGGAGCTTTTCTTTGCCAGGGGGTTCCTAGTTCAACTCAATTAAACCTTGTTGACTCCACTGGTTTGCTATGTGTCACCCTGGGTGAGCTACAGAGCCTCTTTATGCTTAATCCTTACATATGTCCTGTTGTGGGAAAGTCTGCAGCAGTATAGCTCACTCCCTTTGCCAGTTAGTCCTTTAGTGCATTTGCGTACCGTGGACTCCAATCTCAAGGTCCAAGACTGTAATTTAAGACAACTGCCACTCTGCCAACCGCCAGCATCAGTGATGTAGTTCACTTATCAAATTTATGTAACTTCCTAAAGCAAATTAAAATGAACACTGAAAATTACATCTGCCGAGATAGCTGATGCCTTAGTAATGGTATGTCTTTTTCATTTCAAACTGAGAACTAGCAGCTACTGTGTAGTTGTCCAACCTTTAATCGTACATATTTTAAGAGGTGGCCCTCCAGTGGGTACTCCCACACCCAATCAGCGGAGAATAAAACGTGCACATTCATTCCTACCTGCAGAGCCAGCCAGTTGGCCTAAGAGAGTGCCACAGTCCCTTATGGGAGAGTTAGTCAAGACGCGCTATCTTTAGGGAACCACAGCACATGCCTGTTTCAGGAGGCACATGGTATCTCTCAGGTTGGTGCAGTAGGTGGTAACTGATTTTTTGCTGAATTGCGATACACTATGCAGAATGGGTGTGTTTCAAACAAAAGTATATGCATTGGTGGTTGTCTGGAGGTGATGGTGAGGGGGGTTATTACTGTTTATAGAATGCTATGAAATCTACAATGAAAAAAATAGTCAGCAAGAAAAGCATTTCTCCAATCCTACAGCGATTAATCACATGCATCACTTTTCTTATTTATTTTCAAAGGCAAGGCAGGCAATGAATTAATCTCCCATCTCTAACTCATTGCTGCAGAAGTCAGTTCGGTTTGATGTAGTCATGTAGGAGGTGAGGAAAAACAATACTGCTTAGGGGTGAATAACACATGACAAAACCATAGATATGAATCTACTGCCAACTTCCTACTCTTTGCAATGTAAATATAGATATCAACAGCTGACAGAAATACAGTATGAGTACAGAGGCTGCACTCTAACAAGGGTGTATTACTGTACTTTTCTGTTTGACATGCCAGTGCAAAATCTTAAGACTGGAAAAGTCCTTTAAAATATTGGTCAAGCCCCACACCTCCTCTGTAAAAACTGCTGAGTGCAGGCAGTGCAGATAGCAATTTATTTTCTGGGAGTGCCTAACCTTGCAAGTGCTAATGCAAGATCTACAATGGTCTACAAATACAGTAGAATGGAATCACCTCGAACAGCTACGATATAAATAGGATGTTAGTATAGTTAGCAGGTCAGCCAATATTCTGACTACAATATCACAAAAACTGGGCTCTGTATAGCAATGGAAGTTGGTCCAGATATGAATTGGACAATATGGAACGTGTTCCAATGGACATCAAAAGCACAGAGCGGCAGGCAGTACACTGAAGACCGCTTGTGTAGATTAAGGCTTACATGCATCCACTGATGGACACCAGTGAGGGTCAGTGCTCAGAGGTTTGTCCTCCTGAAGTCCTAGGAAACATCCTGCCCATTTGTAACATGTCCCAGATTCCACAGGACCACGGTCTTCATGAG
Source organism: Atractosteus spatula (assembly GCF_055471065.1). Classification (NCBI taxonomy): domain Eukaryota; kingdom Metazoa; phylum Chordata; class Actinopteri; order Semionotiformes; family Lepisosteidae; genus Atractosteus; species Atractosteus spatula. The sequence continues at coordinate 18,479,399 of NC_142719.1, forward strand.
ACAAATGAGCAAGTTGACTGTTTAGCACAGAGTTCAATGAGATGTATTTTAATTGTGTGGCATTCGTTTGCGCTTCATCAAACTGATTTGACTACTTTAATCAAGCCTGGGTCAGAGACTTTGACACAGGTCACAGGATATAATGGAAAAAGTAGCCTTATACTGTATATCTGGTGTAGTAAAAACACTTCCACATGTCATACAACTCTGTAGGTCACGGTGTTAAAAGGAGTTAAGGGCAGTGATTTCTATTCTCCATTTAACTTGAAAGTGTTTCAGTTTTCTGTTAAGAGTTATTCACCCACTAGACCAGCAGCTGTAATAACGTCCTTCATCTCAAATAATAGATGGCATTCATCATTTGGTTAAAAAGATTAACCGAAAGTGAAAGCTGAAAGAAACAGTGTCTCCTCTAAAAACAAACTGTTGATACTTGCATTGATAATGAACTGATGATCTCCTTGCATACTTGCAGGAGAATTTGACCCAGTAGCCCTATAAAACTTACGGACATTGTGCCAGTCTGGTCTGTCCTATTTCCTGTTCACTGGAACTGTATTGGGGTCAGCTCTGATTCTGGGCCCAGAGCTACTAAGGCAGAAAGCTGTCGGGTTATGTAACAACAGTCCTTATTAGAAAGTAGGTCAAAGAGAAACAAAGAGAGCAAGCTGGAGAGGGGGGGGGTATATCAAAGCTACACAAAGAGCTCACTGTAGCACTCAGATTTTCTGCCTTTCCCAGAACTGTAATATAAGAGCAACATCATACTACAGTACCTTTATTTCCTCCATGCTATTTGGAGAATAATAAAAAAAAAACTCCACACAGTAATATCAAATATCTCTCCTGGCAAGTTATTTCCCCCTTTGTTGCTTTGACAAATATGGTTATGCTCAAAAGTGGAAATCCCAACAAACAAAATCTTTCAGTAAAAGTTTACAGCCGATTGAAACGCGCATCAGAGAATCTCTCCCCTCTTATTATCCTTTTCCTTTACTTTACAATACTGTAATAACATCTGTGGAGACCCATGTCCTACTATGTCAGAAACGAACAGAACATTACACTGCAGCTGTCCCATGATTTTAGTTTTGTAAAAGTCATAAGAAAGATTAATGCAGACTGATTTTTCCAGCCAGGAGGGTGATTTGTTTGTCGTAAGTGGAAAAACAACCTCCTGTCCTGAACAAATGACTTTTCAGACACAGATCTTTGAAGACAGGGCATGCATTCAATGGGACTGATCTGCAGCACTATTTATTAGTGCCATACATGGCTGCACAAAAACCTGCCACATTGGGATACATTCAGCAAGTAGTTGAACAAAAAAAAAAGCCCTCTTTTGGGCCTTTTGGTTTTATGGTTTAGAAGTGGAATGTGTTTTAGGAAAACAACATTGCCTGGCTCCATGCCAACTGGAGCCTTTAGTTTCAAAGCAAACTGCTACTCCCTTTGTGGTGAAAAATAGGTCAGCAATCCAAGCACAGTGAAGAGGGGCGCAGGAGAGGGAACAGGTCTGTTGACAGGCAGGGTGCATGTAGAGAGAATGAATAAAGATTGGGGGAAGCAAAGGATGGAATGAAAGTTCCCTCAACACTATGTGGAACTTGGGCTATGGTGGCTGCATTTCCAGAAACTTTAAAAGTGTGCATTTACGTACTACAGCATTTCATAGCAGACAGCTCCCTTTGCTTCATAAAAGGGCAGGCTGATTAGGACACAGCAAGAGCACCCCTGCCAAGGACATGTTAACAGCCAACAGCAGGGGGCGTTACGGTCTCCAATGTCTACACTGGGCAAAGCAGAGCTTTTGTATAGTGTCTAATCCGATGGGGACTGATGATGTGAGCAATTCTCCATAATTTGCACTTGGAAGTGTGGGCCAAATTTCACACCCCTGTGGTGCATGGTTTTCGGGACAGAGCAGTTATAATACATCAGGTGGGTAGCTGCGTCAGCGTGTGTAGGCTGCAAAGGAACAAGTAATAGGTTTATTCCATGCTGAAAAAAAGAAGAAAGAAAACAACGTTTCGGCCGTGGAGCCTTCTTCAGGTAAGAGCTCACACCTGAAGAAGGCTCCACAGCCGAAATGTTGTGTTTTCTTTCTTCTTTTTTTCAGCATGGAATAAACCTATTACTTGTTCCTTTGCAGTTATAATACATTATCTGTACAACACACAGGACGATGAGGGTTTCTGTGCTTTTAAGGAATGTGGAGGATGACGTACCAGACAGCAGCAGCAACTGGACAGAGAGAGACAGAGGATGGAGTCATGGTGTGGGCAGTAAGTTGAGAGGTGATGTCAAGGAGACAAATCCTCTTTGGTCCAAGAGTGTCCATTCCTCTTCTGACATAAAACTGAAAATGTGGCTAGCAAAAATCCCTTGAAGCCTTATTCCATTAACTGTAATGACTAGAAACACGACTTCCATTTATTAGAGGGGAACCTCTAGCAGTGGCTGTTTCAGATATGGTTTTTAAAAGGAATCAACATTTTTTGCATGTTATATGGAGACTTCCACACTATCTCAAGTTTATTACTGCTGCCACATGCTGCTGCACTACACAAGAACATACAAAAGGTTACCAACAAAAGGTGGCCTTCGGCCCATCCAGCCTATTTGGTAGTCAGCTGTTAATTGATCTCTCAGTTAATTGATCTCTAACTGTTTATTGGATGAACCCGGGTACTGGATTCAACAACGTGCCTGGGTAGCCAATTCTAGACTCCCTCTACCCTTTGCATAAAGAAGGGTCTCCTATTCTCAGTTTGAAAGGCACTACCAGATCCCACTTGTGCCCTCTGTTAGCCTTCTGAAGAAGCCCATTGGGTTGACTTTATCTGCAATGAACCGTGAGGAATTTGAATACTTGAATCAGACTCTGCAAGGACTTTTCTTTGTTTAAGACTGAAAAGGTTCAGCTCATCTCAGCCCATCAGTGTAGGACATTCTTTTAAGACCCAGAAAGTTGCTCTTCTCTGGATCAGTTTCAAAACAGCAATATCTGTTTTTGTAATGTAATGACCAAACTGCTGGACGACCTGCCACAAATTAAGCCTCATCAAACAGGGATTTTTTTACTAATTATGCTCTGTAAGGGAGCTAATTATAATCAGCCTCACACAAAAAAACACTTTAAGCGTCACACATCCTCTCTACTCAAACTTCCTGAAAATATAGTAAGATTAGAAACATGCCAATGATAATTTACATAATTCCGGGTTCATTCTGAGCCTGTTACAAAGTGACGTAATTGCCAAGGAAACATAATGGAATCAATTCTTCGGCAACGGGAGGCCGGCCTGTTTTGGAGTAGAGGCATTGTGCAGCCTGAGGAGGCGCTGAGTGGCTCAGGAATGGAAGGGTGTGTCTGAAAGCCTGTGCTTGAATCCCAGTAGGGAACAAGACACACAGGTCACTCGTTCCGCATGAGCCCACAGCTTGAGCAAACCGAACCGCCCTCCGTGGACAATGGAGCAGACTCCTGTCCGTGCTCTTCGCTTCGCACAGCGTGGATCACACGTGACACTGTGAGCAAGGGCTGCCGGCACTGCTGAGAGAGCGGCTTTGTTCCAGGCGGGTACAATTTTAAGTGGCTGTTGATACAGACAAGATTAGATTTAAGAAAAAAACACACATATTGTTCTTCCCAACAGAACTGGAACGGAGACTGCTTTCAAGAAAACCCATTCAAGTGAGACCCTTTTTGAAGTTACTACTCTTTTTAAAATGTTGATGCTTTAGTGGGGGAACTATCACAGTAATCCAAATTCACTGCATCAAAGCAGTTCTTCCTTTTAACCTGGGAGTGACACATTCCCTGTGACTCCTCAATGATGACATAACGATCACCAGCTTTGCATTAAGATTCAGCTTCTGCAAAATGTTTTTTTTAATAGATCCATTACTGTTGCATGTATTTATTTAACATGAGTTGAATTCTGATTTACCAGAAGGCTACAACATTAGTCAGCAGTCACAAGGCTACACTCTAGGAACAAGGGGAAATCTGTTTAAATAAAGCTGAGAATTACTACAGCAAGAGTAGGCAGACTCACAATTTCATAGCTAGCTAATGTAATTTAATATAATGGCTTTCTTGGAAGTCAGAGGTGGCAATCCTCTCTTCTGTTCAGCATTCAGAAGGCCAGTGGGAATAACTGGCTTGCTATGGAATGTCCTGTTCATTACTGTGGCTCTAATAATACACACTGCCTGCATGTAAGAAGCAGAACTTGAGTACTAACGAATACCTGTTCTGAAAAGAAATAACAAGTGCAGCTGTCACTGTACATAAACTTGATTAAGAACAAAAGCTGAACTGAATGACACATAGGCTGTATGAGTTAGGCTTTAGAAAAGGGTGAACTCTACGGTAACCTGACTGTGCAATGCAGACATACAGAAAGGACACAATAATCCGTGGATCAAATCCAAGACCAAATAACCCATAAAGAAGAGCATTGTTACTTTCAGGATGTGTGCAGAGAGAAGGCATGAGACACACAACTGAAATGGAGATTGTTCATGTTCCTGGAAGAATAACCATTGCCAGCCTTTTGTGATGACATCTCCCCCCTCAGACAGACTTTATCCTCTCCTATTCCAAGTAAAGAGTGGAGTTAGGTTTATGGTGGACCAAGGAATGCAAGCAGCTTCCTCATATTCTAAAATAATCTATTGCAGGCCCACCTGCCAAACTCATCACAGCGTTTCCAATGCTCCCTAAGAATGTTTGAAATTGAAAAAAGGACTGGAATACGCCCTATGCTCTCAGATTCAGCATCTTTGTATCACACAGTGGTTTGCCGAAGCTTTCTGCGATCAGCATAAGGCTTTACCATTCTTCTCAACGAACCACTCTGCTGTACTACACTTCACCCCGCTTCTAAAGCACTTATTTATGAAGGCTGGTATTTATATCTCCTCATTAACACAATATACTAAAACATTATTCTAAGTATCTTTACCACAACGCACATAAAAAAACAACAACTAATTGCTAACATTTTAAAGAACTTTGCATCCTCAAGAAACCCAAAGCATTTTACATACAGGATTGGACACTTTGCCTAAAAGGAGAATCCATAAGGGTGATGCACGGCAGTCATTTCGCACCTTCAGAATTGCTTCTCCAATTAAATGAAAGGGAAATCTTAATGACCAAGCCAAAGCTGAAATTAAGACAGCACACTTGGGCCTTGGGTCTGACATGCTGGGCAAAGGAACCTTCAATGATCACGTAGATAGGGCCTGGGTTTGACATCTCATCAGGAGAACAGCAACTCCAACAGTACTAATTAATATCACAAGCAATAATGCAAGGATGTAGTTAATAAAAAAAAAGATTAAGCGTAGTTTAGAAAAGCTTCCAGTCTCCATGACAGCATTGTTAGTGTTGTACCTTAGCAACAAGCCACGCAGTCAAGTGCTATAAAAACTGGAGCTTCTCCAGGCCCTGGTGAACTCTAATTAGCTAGGCAATCTGCTTTAGAATTACATAATGAAGAGGAGCAGAACCTGTCACAGAAAGGACGGTCTGTTTGAATTCAACTAGGCAGCCATGCACAGTAAGAAATAGCCATTACTACATGTGCTGGCCATGTGACATCTGAAACCAAAGTAAAGCACCATATCAGTATCATAGCAAGCCAGAACCTGGGCACAACAAGACAAGCAATGGAAGGCTGTGCTTAAAGACTTTCTCTATAGTGTTTTAACAGAAGTCAGTCTGACCAGGTGTACAGTTACTGCCACATTCTGGTAAGGCAGGGGCTGCAACTTACTTCTTGGTGTCCCTAGTGTTTTCTGGTTTTTGGCCCAACCTGGAAAGGCGAACTGTTTAACTGACTAATTATTTAATTCATTAAGACATCATAAAGGATACTTAAAAGCTGATTACTGAAAAATGTAGTTCAGTAAAAATAATCTATAAAACACCTTCAAGTCCTAACACTTACCCGGTTAATTAATTAGATCAGCTGTGTAACTGAGTCCAGAGCCAACAAAACCCAGAAGACACCAGGCTTAGGTTTGTCACAATAGGTTTGACAGCCCCACTGCCGCAATGTCAGTAAACTGTCAAGCAGCCACGGATGTGTGAAAGATACAGTTGTGCTTGTGGAGCTACGGATAAGGCCTGTGTTTATTTCTTTTTCCCCACACCATGCCACCTAACCAATCCATTGTAAAGTGGAATACAGGTACAGTGAGCTTCCACGTAAAATTGTATTTAAGTCTCTCCTCTCTTTCTCTGTTTTAATTTTTCACAATCCTACTCGTATTACAGTTCTATAAACGCTAAGAAACAATAGGTACTGCTGGCCTTGGAAGAATAATCTCTGATAACAGAGCAGTGCCAGAGAGAGATCACAGAAAATGTAGGTCAGTCTTACACCCCCCCCCCCCACTCCCCATCCCCCTGCAAACATGTTTATTTCTAAGGCCTAGAATGAACTCTCTCACCATGGCAACCAAACAGAGGCCTGCTCCGGAGTGCGCAGACAACACTGGGAGCTCCTGGCTGCGGCCCAGCACTCGTTGTGCTGGCCTGCCCGCCCTCTCTCTGTATTGTTGCCCTCGACTCAGTAGAAGTGGCTATTTATAGCAACTGTTAAAGAAGGACTTTTATCTGTGGTTCCACAGAGGAGAAAAACAACGAGAACAAAAAAACAAACAAACACAGGCTCTAAGATGTTGTTGCTATTTTCGTCAGAGTCTCCCAAGTTCACTGCAGCTGTCTTTTGTGCAATGGGAAAGGTAGTGCACCATTTCAGAGATGAAGCAACCAGCGCTGTGAATAACATTCGGTGCTCACTAGGAGTGGCAGGCTGCAGGGGGGATAGGGATTTGCATTCCTGCAAGTTTCATCATATAGCCCAGCACAAAAAAGACCAATCTTTTCCTGGTGATAATGAGGTAAAAGCCATTCCTCCTGCCTGCCTGATTCTTTCTGTAGATCTGAACATATGAGCGCCGTGTGTGCGCCGGTTCAGTACAGCAACAGGCAAAACACACAGGTAGAGTAAAAGTCCACTTCCGAGTACATCCTCATATCACTCCAGCTCCACTTGAATATCAACGTGGACCCAATACGTCTTAATGAAAAGACAATTAAAAAGTACCTACAATGAAAGATTCTTCTTCAAAACTCATTAAGGAACTATTTCATCAGAACCGAAATGACAACATACACCTGTTAATATGATATGAAGATATCCTGTTAATATGGTATGAAGAAACACACAGCTCAACAGCACAATTGGGTCCACACAGCCATTCTAGTTCTTTTTAAAATTATTTTAAACTTATTTTAAAATAATAAATAAACTTATTTATTTCAACTTTAAAGACTTAAAATGCTCTCACTTAAAAGTGTTTATATATTAGCGTTCATGTGAGAATACAAGTTCTAGCACAGCTGAAAAGAGTTAATTCACTAAAATGTAGATACTTCCACTTCTTGGGGAAAAAAATTGGCATTTGATAAACCTTCAAGAGTTTACACTGACAAGTGTAATTGAAGGATCAACATTTATTTAACCCAAGTGAAAACCTTGTTTTATTTACAGGGGACCAATGCTTATATGTCCAACATGTAGTCCCAGAAATGCAGGAGGACAGTATTTTCTACAGGAATACCAAGATGCAAAATGTCCAATGTATCCCAGTAGTTACAGGATTTAAAAAGTCGGCAATATCCGGAACCAGCGTGCCTCAATGATAAAGGATGCGGCTGATAGCAGAGGCTGAGCCTTGCAGAGTCCACACATTGCCCTCCTGAGTGTTGGTTATGCCACAGGCTGCCTGTGCCCATCATCTGGCAGCTCACAACAGACCACATGTGAGTTGGAATACCCTAGTGTACTGGGGTGGGCCCGAGTACACTAGGGTATTCCAACATCTACCCTCCTGGCAGCACGTTGCAGCTGCTGTCAGCCCCACCCTGTCGCGTTACACTGGTTTCCTCACGAGTCTGGCGCAGCAGGTCAACAGGGCAGAAGCCTCCTTTCAGTGGAACAGCAAGAAATGTTCCCTTCACTGTTCACTCAAGAATATAGGGCTCCAACTTCTAACATTATACAAATCCTACCATCTAGCCCTGTTACAAACTGCATTTCAAAACAAGGCTGCTTCACACAACGTTTCTCTCGGCACTTTAATGTGCTTGGAGAGCGCCACTACCTGAATGTTTCAAAAGTGTTTTCACCTTGAGTCCTGGCGGCTCTCCCAGTCTGCCCTGTGGCGTGCCAGCCCTTGTGCGGGTTTAGTAATACTGGCACACTGAGGACGGCAAACTGCTTTGCAAAACAGAGAAACCCCTCAGGCACCAAAGTGATGTTTATGTTCCAGGATGTTACAATCCATCCCCCCCCCATTACTGAACTGGCTTCAATTCTGTTATGGTTTTTTACTGCGACTCGCAAATTCAACTGAGAACAGAGAGCTGAAGTCACATTTTGCTATAGTGCAGTAACCAGCATGCTGATTTACACTCAACAGTGTAGATGGAGGAAATCTCTACAGCGGTAAAGTGGATGAAAACTCATGGAGGTGTAATGATCAGCTGCAGATTTATGCTGAACTGAAGTTTCACACAGGAGAATGAGTGGGGAAAGCCCTCAGTCAAGGCCAGTGCAACTGCTCTTCCACCTCATTTGAGATCTGTGTGTCTCTGAAGAAGGAACTGCTTTAGTTACAGCTTTAGTTTAGAGCTAGGGATTGTTACCATTGCCCTTCCTTACCTTCCTTAAAGATCTTATATTCATCATTCCAAGAAATCCTTAATTGTCCTCACAGCTTCTTAAGTGAATTTAGGATTGCGTGCACTTGACATTCTAAAGCTTGCATATGGGTGATACATAAATATCAAAATAACTGCAGAAGCTTCCTTGGAAACACAGACTGGCTTGCTGTGCGTGCCAAAATAAGACCATGGACTGTGGTGTAAAGCATACCAAATTGTACAACAGACAACAGACGTTTTTTAATCCTATCCTCTCATATTTAAAAAATCCTCTGTAAGTGAGCTTCATTAGCTGAAACAGCTCACAGCTGTTTACTTGGGGGGTATATGTGGTTTGCGTGATCAATTATGATTTTGCCTAGGACCTTCTCAATGGCCAGGAGAATAGAGAAAGTCTCCAGGGGCCACAACGGATGACTACACTTGGGACTGCCAGAAGTAAGGAAAAGTACAAACAGTGAGGTGTCCGCTCCCAGAAACCAACTGAGACATGCAGGAACAGTACTGATACTTTATGCTGGGTTAATCAATACATTCAGAACACACTTTTTCATGACTAGTCTCAAAGTGCTTTACTACAATGTTCAGACTAATTGAATGAAAGAGGGCATAAAAACATAATTCCTGATTTCATTATTTTTAATAGGAAAAAGCTTGATTAAACATGCTGTGTGACACAAGTGTGAAGCAGTGTCCAGGACTCTGGTCTGCAGACCAGTGGGTGAGGCTCAATTTCCAAGTTTTGGAACCCGCCAGAGCCTTGAGCCATGTGCTTTTCCCAGAGTGCGCCTGCAAGTTCCGCTGTTTAAAGGGAAACCAAAATTTGTTTGGAAATAAAAGAGGTAATTGGTAATTCTAGAAGTCACTTTGGATAAAAGCATCATCATAACTGATAAATAATAATCATGCCGATGATGGTAACAGCCACGTGGCACACTCCATGGCCTCAAAAAAAAATGAACTAGCAAAAGTCAAAACTTAAAATGTATGGGTGCCCCAATTATCAATTCAATGTAAGAGGAAAACGCACAGAAATGCAGGGAATTCCTTTGGAGCTGCGATCTGTGTGCTTACTACAAACCCACACAATAGCTTCTTTGAATCTCAAGTGCATTCCTGTTGACCTGCTTTGAGAGCGATGGCGTTCAGCCCATCAGCCACCCATGCGCCACTAAATTACCACAGCATAACTGAAACATGGTTTCAGTTCAAACATGAAATGTGGAAGCACTTCAGAGTTCACAAGGAGAGCTTTGTCATTATTACAATAATTACGCTGATGAGGGTGATGACTACCAAGCATTATTAATATAAGCAGTAGGGATATACTGTTAGGGACAATATACAATGACATATTAACATGACACACAATGCATGGCACACTCCATTAAACCTTCTGGGTAACTGGCATCTACTATATCAGCAGACATGATATTTGCACAATCCAAATCGCATGCCTTTGTTCAGTTTTTCTATTTTTAACTAAAACACAGTTAGCCTTCGAAAACATGGTCTTGGTATGACATTCCCCCTCAGACCAGAAATTGTTCTGGTTGCTCTTCTTTATCCTGCCTCTAGAGTGGCAGTATCTTTCTTGCAACCAGTTAAAACTTGGTGCAATATCCCAAGAGAGGACAACTGCATATATTAGAAAAGTGCATGCAATATTAGAAAAGTGCGTGCAAACAGTCCATGTCTCTCAAGTTCAGGTAGCAATGAGTGCAACAGCTGTGTTAAAACTATCAACATGGAGGGTATTGGGAAAAAAAATGTCCCCTACCCCAAAATGAATATGCACTTTTACAAGTTGTAGCATGAAGAAAGATGAAAAGCATTCTTGTAATGACGGTGCAATTCTGTGCATGCCTGTTAATGTCCGCACCTCGCGCTGTCTCATCCTTACTCATCCCATCATACTGCACTTCCTCCTTTGAGTTCCTGTCTCCTCCCCTGCTCTTGTTTACAGTAAACGCTGATACAAGTCACGTACTCTTAACGAGTGAGAATGCTTACGCTGAATGCGCAGGTTGACGAAGAAGAAATCCGATCACTTTTCCCTCTGGCTCCATTCTCCATTAAAACAAAACTCACCGAGGAAACCTTGGCTGCACTTTCAATTACCCAACACAATACCTTCACTTTGTTCGTCTAACCGTATTTTGTTATCTTAAAAATACAAAACAGGTTTAAAAATCAAAACATAAGGCTGTGTAATCAGTGTTCAGAGTAAGCCAGTGCAGACAGAAACCTAACTTAAAATTTCTAAGATCCTATATTTTTTTTTACCTTGTACAAAAGCTGTTGACTCACTGTAAGTGGATGAGAAAATCCAACCACAAAGTATTCTTTGATCTAATTTAAGCGCATGTCAGAGACTAGGTATTCTAGTCTGGAAACCAACACCAGGCTAAAAGAACCTGGAACAGCCTCACTAAGCTGCCACCCAGTTAGTGCAGTTAATTTGCCTTTGCAATTAAACATGGTTAATTCGGAAACCAGTTTTGTCTTTTTTCTGTTTTCACTTAAGGGGAGGGATATTTAAGACTTCTCATTCAACGGTTGAGGGTTTTTTCTCTCAGCAATTGAAATGAGAAACAGCAGAAAAACGCTTTTTACTGTTCTCTTTAATTGAATCCGCTTCAGGCAAACCGAGAAAAAATTTTTAAGAGTAGGAAATGAATTTAAAAAAAAAGAATGATTTCCCTGAAAACCTGCTCCTGGAGAAATGAGAGTAATTCCAAGAAAATACTGTCCAGATTTCACGGTTGGGTCACAAACCACAATCCCTGCCTCCCCCGCCAAATAATCTCCACTTCTAGTTTCTCCACTTCAAGGCCCAGTGCACGTTACCATGACCAGCGTGTACAGTTCCAGGACCGTAGCCCAAACAAGAAACGAGACATCTCCTCCACAAAAATCACTTCAATGTAGCACTTGAAAACTAACATGCACTTGTGTGTCTTTTATATTTTTCAGTCATAACTGATAAAAAGCCATCACCCCTTGTGGAAGCGGGTGCACTGATCTTCTTGATAAAGCACATTCCAAGTTTTTTTCTTTGTAAGGGGAAAAAAATACTGAAGGCTCAGCCTGCCTAGGTTTTGTCAGCAGACGAACAACCTTCTTTTCTTCCAGCTCTCCACAGGAGGCAATAACTAAAAAAAAAGGAACAAATTAAGTCACCACAGAATGCAGTGGACCCCACCGAAGTGGAGTGAATGTGCATTAGGAAAGACTTTGCTCAAACCAAGGCAGGGAACCAGCAAATAACAGTAACCCTGAGAAAAGAAAGACGGTATGTCAATGTCAATCTCCAAGAAAGCACTTGGGGTATGCCGCCATGTGACAGCAACCTCACACGCCTGACAGCGGCAATGAGTTACTGTAACACCTTCACTTGGGCCCAGCTGAGTTACATAAACAAAATGGAACTACGCCATATGCACCAGGCTATTACGAAACCTGAAGAGGATTAGGCAGATTACAGTGTCTGAACTACAGTACGTGAGAGCCATTTCAGCAAGCATTAAAATTAATTAAGGAGAACGTGAGCAGGCAAGGAGCCCAGTGCAAAGCACGTTCACACCGGCAAATTTAACTCGAGTCTCCAGACTTCCAAGGGTTTTTGTCACAAAAGGTTGTTTCGCTTTTTTCTGTTAATACAGAAAATTATAATCTGAGAACAGCCTATTGGGAGTCACTTTCTTTTTAGTGAAGTTACTGAAACCTGAAACACCCAAGTGATCATCAGCACTTCAAACTGTGGTGACCTCGGTAAAAAAAGGAATGAATGTGAATTGACAGCATATGAAAACCCTTCAGCTGCAGCTATATTTACCCTTCAATGTAAAAAATAAAAATAAAATGCATGGACTGTGCATAATTCTATTCTCTGTGTAACCATCTGAGCTGTAAGCAGAGTCGATGGTCCCACCACAGGTTTTTCTTTTTCTACCTCGATTGACTTAAAATGTACTTTCACATACAATTCGGGCCAGCGAAGGCATACCGTTGAAATGCACAGGCAACAAGTCTGGGCGTCCACACAACAGAGGGGGCAGATGACACGCTGGACTCCAAGGAGGCGTGCGTCTCCAGAGGCTTGGAGGAGGGAGAGCCGGGTGGGAAGCTGGGAGGAGAAAGGAGCTATTGTCTGGGCAGAGAGGAGCCGCCACGTGAAGGAGCAGCCTCCTGCGTCTGCAAGACATGTGCTCCGGTGCTCCGTGACTCCTGGGGCTTCTCCGTCGGGGAGAGGGAGTGAGTCACTCGCGCCACACGGCGCGGGGCCAGAGCCAAACGATGAATGAGTCTCCCCCTGGAGAGCAGCGCAGGCAAAGGCGGCCAAAAATCACTGCTTTTCTGCAGGCACCTGCTGTGAAAAAGCATTTTGTTTGCTTTGTTTGGATCCTATATTTACACCTGCGGTGGCAGCAGCAGCAGAAAGGCTGGGTCTGAAAAAGAATCATCTTTAAGCATCGCTGTGCCTCTTCCTGGAATTGTGCTGTCAGAAAGCCCCATGGCTCTTTATTGCCGGGAGGGTTAAGCAAGAAACAGAGAAGACAGACCTAAAACACTGTTGAGGATTTGGCATATAATCACATAATAAATCACAAGCCTCATGGACTCCAACTGTGCATGGAAAAAATAACTAAGACCCTACTTCTTATGATCTATTGAAACTGTTTTAAAAATCCCTTTGTTACCATGGTGCGCTTAGAAGCTGCGCAAACAAAGCAGGTAACAATTTTTCAATAGTTTTCATTTAAAGCAAAATTGTGAGTCCATGATTTTAGTAACAACAGTCACCGATAACCCCTCAGGCAGTGCGACTGTATCAAAAGAAGAAATATGTTGAATACAACAGGAGCCAGTATCCCCTAGGACCACCATAAAACTCGACCTTACCCTTTATTAGTTCTTTCCTGGTGAATCGTTTTCAGGAAAGACTTTACAATGTTGCCCACATTTATTTTCTACAGATGATACCCTTTTAACTATGGAATGAAACAACTAACCCATGCTTTTATCTAAACTTGCCCATTTATTTTAAGTATACTTTTGATACAGTATATTTTTATACATTTCGAGAGGCAGAACTTACCATCACCAAACAGCTTTTGAAATTCAATACATTAAGACAGCCCCCAGAAAAAAAGGCAATTTTAAAGATCATCTTTTAATCAGTTTTGCTTCCTATGTTTAGGTGTACAATTATAAAATTACCACAGCTTTTGAACCAGCTTTATGCCAGCTGGGAGAGACCCCACCCCAAAAGTCAAGGGATGAGGACCCAAGACTGACACACCCACATCTCTTTAACTAAACATTCCCAGTTCTGTATCAGAGAATAACTGAATCCAAGTGACTTACATTAGCTTACATTCAGTCTTTTTTTAAAAGAATAAAGAATGTCAAACTAAAAGACCTTAACCGCAGATGTACAAAAAGTGGGCAGGGTAAAGTCACTATCACAGATACATAAATAGAAAAATACTCCCACCGCAGTGTGCTTTGCAATTCTCATTCATTTAAGAAAAATGCTAAAAAGGTCTCTAGACTATAATATTAGCATATTGATCCAAATGGGGGGTTACAAAAATGGTGAACTGACCAATAAGTCAATAAGTAAAATAATTATTCATAACCCCAACTTGTAAGTGATTTTTCTAGAATATACTCGAGCAGCTGGTATAATTAAAGGCACGTGAATTCTTTATTCCCTGGCACAGCTTTGATAAAAAGAGTAATAATCCAGGCACACTTGGATTAAACAAATGTTTATTAACAAGGACAAGACAAACACTATGCTACAGACAAGGAAACATACAACACACAAGTTACTCTATTTACAAACAAGGCGTGTTAGAGGCCTAACATCTTAATCACCCAGAAAACCACAGACTGCTACTTAGTATTAAACTCTTAATGCCTACAGAGGCCACATAAGAGATAAGCTGCCTTTCTAAATAAATGCAATTCAACCTGCAGTTAAAGCTCTCTCTGCACCCTGGATGCCACAAAATAAATGGGAGTCTATCTCTCTATCCTAAAAATGCACCCTAAGCAGGAAAGACATCTCTAACTGAGGTATCTTTTCCCCTACATTCACAGTATAGTAAGAGCTCTCTAGCAAGCTTCCGATACTTAGCTCCAGCCAGGTTTTGTTTGAACGATCATGAAGTAGGGGCTCTCACCTGGTGCAAGCTTCAAGTCCCAACTCCTCTCTTCTCTCTATTCTTTTCCACATCTTCTTCTTGCTCTCCTCTTTTCTTAAATGTGATCTTATATGGTGTGTTTCTGTACTACTCATTCACAATCATTAACACACAACTTTTGGTGTTACCTAGGTATATCAAGGTAAACTTTACAATTGGTTTGGGTTCAGGAGACCCTTCACATCCCAGCAAACATCCCCTCTTCTTACTCTGCCATGGTGTCACAAACTTTATCTAAAATCTAAGACGCACTTCCCAGTCACCTAAAGTTGTAACAATATTATTCATATAAAGTGCTGTTTGCAAAATGTTTATTTTTAGAATTTGTATTTCTATTTATATAAATGGAGAATGGAAATCTGAGCGAGCTTGATCTAAAAGTGCGACACACCTATAAGCTAATTTTTCTTTGACGTGGGAACATTCAATATTCTTTGATGTGGGAACGATCCTAGAGGTATCATTTATTAATGAAAAGAATACACACCACATTTAAAGCACAAGATAAATCATTCTGCACCTGGGGTGTCAAACTCAAGCAGCAGTGTGCCCCTTCTCCCCTATGCCTCTCACACACTTGACCACTGTAATCACCACATTAAGGGGGACGTTTTAACACTGCGCTCAGGCCTGAAAAAAGATCAACAGGTGCTATCCCTTGAATTGTCTCAATCCTTGTAAATCATCAACTTTAAACTTCCTTGGAAGAATGACAAATGTGACAAGCCGAAGGAATTAAGGACTGACCCACATGAAACACTCAGACTCTATATGGGTAACCTTCCACCAGTGGAATCTGGAAACAGATCACTTACCTGGGGTCATCTTTTCAATGTCCTAGCAGTGTAATAATATTACCCCCTTAAAACTGAGAAGCTGCTGCAGGGTTGTGTACTACTTAAACCGATACTGCTGAGGTAGAAGGATCCCTGAACATGTGACTTCACTGGTCTGACTATACAAGAAAACCTCATTAAGACTAACTAAGGCTATATACTGGTATCAACTACCTAGCTGGTCCCTTTTTTCAAAGGAGACATACAATCAATGAACTGGAAAATATTAATGATGCAAAAACAACCTGCTAATACAACAAGAGAGCGTTACAATGAACACATCAATTTCATACAAGACTCTAACAAAAGGCCCGCAGGAATGGAAAACAAAAGCAAAAAATAAAAAGTCACAGAAATTCCTTTGTTAAGTTGACAAATTTCCTGTTTTCCATGGTTGAGGGAAGACACTAATTGTATGGGCTTTGATAGGTTTCCATGAAGCCACAGAAGCCCCTGTGGAGCAATGTCACACAGCAACAGTGAACCGTCTGGAGCTCAACAAGATCCTCCAGTGTGTCACAGGGACGAGGAGCAACAAGCCACATTCAGACCCTATCTTCACCATGCTTCACAGAATAGGGGCTGTGCTTAGGATCATTTTGCAGCTCCTCTCTCCTGTCATGGTTTGAGCATGCATTGCTGCCTCTGGAACTGGCTCACGTCTTTACTGAAAGCAGACCAGGAGGCGAGACAGTAGCCTGCGAGTTGTGTCTTGTCAATCTCGCTCAGCCTTGCATCAGCATAGAGCGCCTCCACCTGATTGCCCTTGCCGTTTTCCCAGGATCAGGCATGGGTTCAAAGCATTTTGATCTTCAAAGGCTTGAAAAGATCATGAGCAGGCAAGTCTGACCAAGTTGAGCAGACAGGAGTTGGTTTGGGAGCAACCGGCAGATCTCTCCCAAATGAGCAGGGATGAAGACAATCTTAAAAGCACCTTGAAGAGTGTTGGCAAATGCATTTGGACCTACAGCCTGAAAATGACCTTGATACTCATGTTTTCGCATTAAGAATGATAACAAGTATTCAATGTAAGACAATCAGATCATTTGTACTATCACACAAGACTTGGCTAAGTAAAGCAGGCATGCTAGCCATCCTAGAAAGTTAACAGCAACTTAGAAGTTGGGAAGACACTGCCATAAAAATCCTGAGGTCACCATATAAAACAAAAAAAAATCTTGTACACCACATTCACCAATGTCAAAAGAGTATGTTTCTTGTATTGCGGGTCATATACACTTACTATTGGTAGCTGCATATACTGTAATCTTATAAAACTGTTCTTTTGTTTATGTGATAATTTGTACCTAAAGGATTTCACACAACATTAAAAATGAAGAACAGTTAGAAGAAACTGTGTTGCTCAAACAGAGCTTTGTTGTCCCTCTTTTATTTACCTGGCAAAAGAGGAAGCATGCTCTTATCACTAATCAACATATTCCTGCAATATCCGGTTTTATCAACCACCCTAATCCAGCATAAACACACTGCCAAAGAAAACTGGAATTTTCACTTGGGTGGCATAATTTGGAATAACTAACATGCAATAAAATCATATCACAATCTGCCCCCCCATCAGTTATTCCTGAAAGGCTGGATTCCTGGTTGGAGGACCACAGTGGCACTGACATTACACACTTCAAACACGTCCCCCCAACCCCAATAAAACAAACACCCCAATTATCCTTCTCCATAATGCTAGTAGGACAGGGACAGATCCCAATAACGGAGGCAAAAAAACAGGTATTTGAAATACTGCACAGATATAAAAAATTTTTAATGAGCAACCCTAATGGAAAGACCAACATGCTCGCTATTTTTAGAGCTGTTCCCAGTTTGACCCCCAGGGTTCTCCCACCCCACATTTACATGACTTTGCCCTCATTGCCATGAGGGCACCATGCTTCACCATGTGCTTTGTGTGATAATGGACTAGTTTTGGGGGTTGGGGGTCTTTGATCAAGTATTTCAAGCATACTAAAGGCACAAGCATTGGGTTCTCTTGTTAGTGCTGTCCAGTCCAAACCAAACAATTCAGCACTTGTCCAAGGTCTGAAAGGATACAAGTTCTGCACTGCACCTCAGCACGGTGTGCTTCGCTTGAGAAGCCTAGCAAAACAAGGTCTCCAACCTGCTTTAAAAAAACACACCATTCTGTTGAACTGATTGTTGGGCACTTTTTAAAATGCATACACAATGGTTTTACTTTTTGAGGAAACTGCAAGCAGTTTCTTCACACATCGATAAACCCTGTGAAACAGGACTGTGCACAGGTCTGTTGCTTTCCTATCTGTTATTTAAAAAGTAATGTCAGATCGCACTATTGACTTTCTGATAACTCTTAGCTAAGTAATGATTTCTAAAGTAGACACCGTGAGGTAAATGTAGAATGTCAATTAATGGTTAACTAACTCAGCAGTCACTGAGCACCAACAAGATCCTGCAAAGTCGGGCTGATGCACAGAACAAGAATATACTCACAGCCCTTTGAGCAAAATGGAACAAAGCACTGGCCGAGCTGAGAACAGCAGGTACAGTAAAACCTCTGTTTCACACAATAATAACAATGGGGAAGGGGCATCTGTTATTGCCAAATGTCCATTAAATCACAAATTAATTTTTTTTCCCATCCAAAACCACACTATGAGAAAACAGTATTTACTACATATAATTTCTGCATCTTCTCACCTGTATCTTTAACAACTGCAATCATAACAGTCAACAAAAATTGTTTCTGTGGCCTTTTTTTTACCATATTTATTGTTTATCATATATAGTATGTACAATTCCCTAAAGTATGCAACAGACAATAACCCATCATAAGCAAGTAACCTACCACTACTAGGCACCATTGATAATCCTGAATTTTAAACCTACACAGTATACATTTTTTACCTGTTATTTTAGGGAGGGTCCAGTATATCTGACTTTACAAACATAATTTCCCTTTAGCAGATTTTGTTAGTTGAATCCAAAGTACATTAAACCGAGGGTTTACTGTATCATTAGAACTTGGACGACACTCACACAGCATATTGGGAAACTCACCGACTTTCCCAGTAACTTAAGAATAAAGCACATTTCAGCCCTTGACTGTACGATGTCTGTGTGTCACAGGGCTGCGCGTGAAAAAATAGTACTTGGAAACACTACACTTCCTCTGTCCAAAACAATAAAAAGCAACACCAAAAAAGTATCACTGGACTTAAACGATCCTCACTCCTGATCCTGTAAAGTCAAAGCCCTGCACGTTTTATAAGGAACCCAAACTTCTCCATGACTAATGGCTTGGAATAAGTTACAATTAATATTGACGATGAGCTAACTGCATCAATTATTAACTTTAAGAGAAGAATCCGTGGCTATCTAAGATCTGGAGTGTGGATCACTTGCCAGAATTTAGAACTGAACTAAACTGTGATACAGGAGTGCTAATGGCCATGCCACACCATCATACAGCAATTCTCTTGTAGTCAACACCTTTAACTGAAACACTTACATGAGCAATCGTATAGTGTATGGTAAATGAGTCAGCTTCACAGACCGAATTAGGAATTAATTGAGAATAAATACTCCTGACACGAGTTTAGTTTAACTTATATCTTTACATAGTACATAAGAAATGAATGAATAACCTTCTCTCAGATAAAGGGGAGGTATTTACAGCTTTACAAATTTTACAAATTTACAAATTTCCTGAGGTGACACAATCCAATCAGATCAGAGAGCTATTCTTGGAAACAACAAGAGCAGCTCGATCAAGATTTTGGACGGTTAATGGGTTCACCAATGTAAAAAAAAACAATAATAAAACACGCCTTCCCCCAGCCCAGTCGAGTGGTTGAACAAGTGGTTGAGCAAGCTGGGCCACATTGCTACTCAACAGAAAAATCCAAATAAATCTGAGTATCCTCAAAACTTCCTTGTAGCTGCTAGGAGCACATTCCTTTAGGGAAGATAAGACTTATTTGCCACTGACTACAAAGCTGAGGTAATGGTAGATAAAAGCAATACACAAAAGGTTTCTTTAATCTGCACAAAGTCATTCAATTTAGCTGCCTGGCCCCATGTTATCAAAGGTAGAAGTAATAACTGGAAAATGTCAACAAAAGCAAGTTTTCTCCACAACAGTGGTTCTCTGCCCTTGTCCTGGGACAGCCCTGTCTCTTCTGGATTTCTTCCCAACCGAGTTCTTAATCACTGGTCCCTGTGATTGAATTTCATGCTTGATTAGATCATTTTCATGTTTTTTTTCCTGTTTTCTGTTTCTGCACTTAAACTTCAATTTAAATATAAATACTCCCCAAAACATTTCAGCTAACAGCTAAAGCCATGGACTCTTTAACAATCAAGCAGTCAGGGCTTCAGTATGGCATCTCAACCAAGGAGTCCATTCAAGAGTCTAAAAGTTTCAGTTCCTTGTACTTTGTTTCACTGAATCAAAAGACCATTATGTAAAAATAGTTATCGAATTTCTTACATTCTTGTTCTTAAAAAACATGACAAAAATACATTTCAATCAATCCTGTCGTTACGCAGGTCTAAAGCATTTCTTTAAAGTCATTAGTCACTGACACTTCAAAAAAAGCAATATCCAGAGATTATCAAACATCTGAGACAAAAATCAAGATTCTCCAAAAACATTCTAAAAATTAACAATGATGAATGTTGGGGCTATAAAGATTGCACAACATCGTGACTCACAAATGCGGGTAGCATGCTAAACTGGAGGTTTCAAATGCCATTTATAAATATTTGTTAAATATTTATCAATTTTTAGTAGAATCACAATCTGATGACTTATTTGATTAGACTTATCAGTCTAATGCATATTAGCAACAAACCCCTAATCATGACAGTGGCTGGAACTATATCCTTAATTATAGGTTATCTGAAGAAAGCACCTAGTTCCATCTCCAAGTGTTCTCCAAGTTCCAAGTGTATGAACATGTGATCTATTACCCATTTCTCTAAGTGTCTCTTTCTAAACCCTAAACTAAAGTTTAAACTAACCAAATCAATTGGGTGTGAGATAGAACTTCACAAACCAACTATACACAGTGCCCAAGAAAGTCCACAACTGACAGACTTTATTGTGCATAAGAGAACACTGCAGTGGCATTTAAATAATGTGACTTTTCCTTGACAGGTCTTGCAGCACATCTGACAGCCAATCAGAAATGTTGCATTCAGTCACGTCAGTCATGTCTGAATTCATACACACGTCAAGCAAAAAATACGGTTCAGTCGCTGCTATAAATGTTCCAGTTCTTTACACCTTATTAAACCTTAATAAAAAGCCGACTCCAATTCTGATGAATCTCTGAGGTGCATCTTTAGTTTGGCTCCTTGTGGCGAACAAATTCAGAAAACAACATCATGCTCTCAACTCCAAGAGGGCTGCTTTAAGGTTATTGTGGACAAAACAGCTATTCAAGAGGTGCACTGTGGGATGCTAATGCAGATACAGTAAGCCGAGTCAGCTAACACTGACCACTTCAACACCTGAGGCACAGTGTGTAAGTATTAACATACTGTGTGTAGCTTGAACGGCGCTCATGGCCAGCACAAGACATACAATTTTTAAGCCTCCTTACAAGGGAGAAAAGAAACAGGTGATAATCAAAGAGAGATCACATCTGAGCTGCAGGCCACCTCTTCCAAAACGCATTTCTGTAGAAAACAAAACAATTAACCAATCAAGAAGGGCTCTGAAGCTCGTTATGAGCAGATCTTCTGGAAAAGGAAATGGTTCAGGTAGATTCAGCATTGTTACAGTTTTTTTATGAAAAGTCTGAAATAAGATGGACGTAAGTGTGCTCTCAAGACAGGATAATTCCAAATGTTCGGGTCTGCAATCAGTTTCAGATTAATTGATAGAAAAAAAACGAATTCCAGTTTTTCATACCCAAATAAACTAACATAGAATGTTTAAGTGGTGAAAAATGCTATTCATGCCTCTTTTCTCCTTAACCTTTGTCTCCTGTTTGAATTCCACTTCTGTACTTTCAAAAAGACTTTCTAAAAAAGACAGGCAAAATTCAGAAAAAGAAAATGGCAAGCTGTGAGAAGCCGTTAACACTTCACTTCCTTCTATTCTAAGCCCTCCTACATTACCAAGGAGCTACCAAATAACTACTGTACATGTTGTGCTCCTCAGACCTGGTGTTAACTAGCACTGCGCCTGAGAAATTTATTGCATATTATAGTAATTGTACACAGACCTTGGGCATAATAGCTTTCTGCTCATGTAATTGAACCATTGGTCCAATTCAGTTGAGTTACACCAGTAAGTCACTACTTGATACGTGTTCCTGAGCCACTGGCACACATTAAAGGTTCCATAATGAATACAGCATAATGAGAAAGGTATTGCTCCTCAGCATATTCGCAATTACACGAGCACAACTGTAAACAGGCAAGAGACCAGATAGACTGGGATCTACTGCTGCATTTGGAGTTACTAACCTCAGGTCTAGCTCCTATCTCCTCCAGCTGCCAGCTTGCTACTAGAATTGTCAAAACAGGACACTATGGCCAAATGGAGCCTAGCCAACGAGATCCAACTGGAATAAGCCAAGCTGCAGAGTTATTTTTACAGGGAAGGTTAAACGGGCAAGCATCTACATGCCCAGCAACCTTCCTTCTCCTCTCCAGGCCTGCATACCTACAACTATGCTACTCTGACAGGCTGGCTCAAAGAGGATACTGAACCTGACCATCTTCCTCTGCTTCTTAATTGCTCTTCAAAGTGCAATGGCCCTAAATGACTCGCTATATCCACTCCAGCTCAGTGAAAATTGGAGCCCTTGTACATCTTTGTGGGACCTGGCGCACACCAAATCAAGCGCATGCAGCCTCAAACTGAGAAGTAACTCAGAAGTAAATGGGCATTCGTAAGGAGATCCTTTTAAATACAGTGCACAAAGAAGTAACAGTCTGAACCGTCCCCACTGACACTTGACACTTGGCTTTTGAATATATGCATCAGATCTGAATAGCAGGAAGTGGGTGGAGGAAGTGCATCCACTTTGCACGGGGTATTGCATACGTAATGATCCCATTCAGAAAAGATTTTTTCATCAACTAATCACGCACAGAAGCACAGCAATTTATCTGCACAGAAAAGAGTGAATCACACTAGAATGCAGGCAATTAAGTGAGAGAGGACTCAAAACAGGAAAACGGCAGATGGCATGAACCATGACTGACGTCTGCGAATTTGTGGTTTAAACTCATAAAGAGATGGAACCAAAAGCAACCACAGATTTATACTGATGAAGGTGGGCTATCTTATAGAAGTGGGGTGCTGATGAGGCCGTTTAAAACTCTTTGGGAGGACAGGGCTTCTGATGGGCACACACTCTGTGGGCAGGGTAAGCTCAGCGGCTGCAAGCTTGCAAGATCGAGCCCAGATGACATCACTGGCCAGCTCTGACCAGGATCCTCCAAATGAACGTGGGGAGAGCTGGGATTAGTTGGGTCTGGGCTCTCTCTCTCTCGGCTTTCCAGCAAGCATCATCTCCTGCAAGATTGCAGGCTTGCGGTGATGTCAACAAGGAACACGCCAGCCCTGCAACCGGCATCAATTCCCCTGGTCAGTCGCTGTGGAGCCTGCAGCATGTCAAACGGCGAAAGATGCTGCAGGTGGGCGTGTTGGTGAAGCACAACCACACGATCGTTCTCAGGAGTGGGTACAGGAGTCGATGCCAGAGAGCCAGGTCATGACACACCCAGCAATTGCAGTCTGGGTGGTTATAGAACACACAACCCAGAGATTCCAATTTTAAAAAAAAACATTTTCTCCAAGGAGCACAACCCACCAAAAAAACCATTACATACACCAATAAAAACATTTAGGAAGTAGAGGAGAGCATTTGGCTCACCTAGCCTATTGGTAATTAGGAGTTAAATAATCCGAGATTCTCACCCAGCCATTTCTTTACAGAAAATATCAGCTTCAACGACATGGCTGGGGAGCTTGTTCCATACTCCCACCACCCTTTGGGTCAAGAAACACTTCCTGATCTTGGTTTTAAATTGTTTGTCTGGTTTGTGTTTCAGTATTTATTCTGAAGTCATTCGCTGGGTTAATCGTCAAAGCATTTGAAAGTTTTGAATACTACGTTCCAAAGATAAATATTAGTTCAGTTCCTTCCCTTAAGCCCAGAAATGTACCTGCTTGCTCTTTTCCAGACTGATGCCAGAGCAGCAATATATTTTCTATAATATGGCGACCAAAACTGTACACAGTATTCAATAAGAAGCCTTACTAAGGCACCCAAGTTTCCTCGTCCCATTCTGTTCACCATTTGAGCTCAGAAACAATTTCTAAATCTACACTCAAGCCTCTCCCTAACGATCTTATCTGATGAATCATAGAAAACTTCAAAAACAACGAAACCCTTCTGCTTCTTACTATACCTACTGTACAGATAGTGAGAGAAAGCTGCTCTGTTCACTCAGCAAGACATGTTGCATGAGGCAT
This sequence comes from Atractosteus spatula, assembly GCF_055471065.1. Taxonomy (NCBI): domain Eukaryota; kingdom Metazoa; phylum Chordata; class Actinopteri; order Semionotiformes; family Lepisosteidae; genus Atractosteus; species Atractosteus spatula. The sequence goes on from NC_142719.1 coordinate 18,503,687, forward strand.
TCAGAGAATCTTTATTAACCATTCCAGACTGTATTTGAGAAATGTGGGGTGAAGGTAAAAAATGCAAAAAAAGAGGATTTGCTAATACACAAAAACACCAAGACATTATACACTAACTCTTCTCAGATTTATTTTTCCTGAGGGGGTGGGAGCAGAGGTGAATAAGCCACTTGCTTAGAGAACAAGAAATCAATTTCACCCCATAAAAGGTTACTTTTTTAAATATAAAGAATGCATTAAAACTAACTGCTGTACCTAACCAAAAGCAAAACTTTTGTAATTATAGTTCGTGCACGTCCCACCCAGGGTGTATCCCGCCTTGCACACCTTGCATGCTGGCATAGGTTCCGGCTTCACCCAAACCTTAATCTGGAAAATGGAGGAAGTGATGGATGGGTTTACCTGCACATCTGAATTAACCACATAATGGGGAATGTCTAGCACAGCTACCATTCACTCTAAAATCTCCTTCCAGGGGACATGCACTTTCCATGTGCAGGCAGAAATCAGCATGACTCAGCAGAGCTGTCTCGCTTGGGGTTTGGGGAAAAAAGAAATAGCAGAAAAATTACATCAACTGCTTTTTTTTTTTTTACCATCACAGGCATGTTCGCTCCTCATAAATCAACACGTGCACCCTCCCCCCAACCACACAGTCATTCTAACCAGGTGCACTGGGAAGAAATTCATATGTTTGAGGTGGATGAGATACTGTGTACCTTCTCAGCTCAGTCTCCGGCATCAAAAAGTTCAAAGCTATTTTTGTTTTTTGCTTTGAATTTCCTTGCAACACATAAGCCGTCATGACTGGGAATACGTGTGCCCAAAACTTCTACATTTCCGGGTTTTCTGGTTTTGAGGGCTTGCTGAACATGTTAAAAACCAACCTATTAGGCCACAGTTTACTGCCAGGAAGGACTCCTTGCCCTTTGTTAACGCTGAATTCCCCTTTCTGACTTTCTCCCGGAGTGCGGGGGGTGTGACTGAGAGCACTACATTCAATCACCACTTCTCGAAACCCAGAAATGCTCGCTTTGCTGAAAAGCTAAGGCAGTGCTGCCAGGATATATTTCACCTTGTCAAAACTGTCATCTTGGCTGAGGGCTTGTGCTCAGATCTGTGGCTTTTAGGGGAGAGAAGTGGACTTGTTGTTACTGAAATGCACACAGACGCAGAGCATCGGCAAAGAGTAAAGTGACACAGATTAGATGTACGGGACTATGCACAGTTTATAAAAACAGACAATCCCCCCCAACCAAAACAGTTTACTATACCTCTCATGACAGGAATTTAAAGGAGATTTAAAATGTCTAAAACTGTCAAAAGACAGCGTCTTTCTAAGGTAGTGATTACCATTGAGATGGTGCTGTACATGAGAAGGCTCTATTGCCAGTCGTGTGGAGCCTGATCATGTGCATGATAAGAAGGTCTGATTCAGCGTAACCCAGATTTAAGGAGTGCACTCATAAGTCTTTAAAATAATCTGGAGCTGGACCATCCAGTGCTTTATACAGTGGTGTGAAAAAGTGTTTGCCCCCTTCCTGATTTCTTATTTTTTTGCATGTTTGTCACACTGAAATGTTTCAGATCATCAAACAAATTGAAATATTAGACAAAGATAACACAAGTAAACACAAAATGCAGTTTTTAAATGAAGGTTTTTATTATTAAGGGAAAAAAAAAATCCAAACCTACATGGCCCTGTGTGAAAAAGTGATTGCCCCCTAAACCTAATAACTGGTTGGGCCACCCTTAGCAGCAACAACTGCAATCAAGCGTTTGCGTAACTGGCAATGAGTCTTTTACAGCGCTGTGGAGGAATTTTGGCCCACTCATCTTTGCAGAATTGTTGTAATTCAGCCACATTGGAGGGTTTTCGAGCCTTAACCACTTAAGGCCACTTAAGTCATGCCACAACATCTCAATCGGATTCAGGTCAGGACTTTGACTAGGCCACTCCAAAGTCTTAATTTTGTTTTCCTTAAGCCATTCAGAGGTGGACTTGCTGGTGTGTTTTGGATCATTGTCCTGCTGCAGAACCCAAGTGCGCTTCAGCTTGAGGTCACGAACAGATGGCCGGACATTCTCCTTTAGGATTTTTTGGTAGACAGCAGAATTCATGGTTCCATTTACCACAGCAAGTCTTCCAGGTTCTGAAGCAGCAAAACAGCCCCAGACCATCACACTACCACCACCATATTTTACTGTTGGTATGATGTTCCTTTTCTGAAATGCTGTGTTACTTTTATGCCAGATGTAATGGGACACACACCTTCCAAAAAGTTCAACTTTTGTCTCGTCAGTCCACAGAGTATTTTCTCAAAAGTCTTGGGGATCATCAAGATGTTTTCTGGCAAAACTGAGACGAGCCTTTATGTTCTTTTTGCTCAGCAGTGGTTTTCGTCTTGGAACTCTGCCATGCAGGCCATTTTTGCCCAGTCTCTTTCTTATGGTGGAGTCATGAACACTGACCTTAACTGAGGCAAGTGAAGCCTGCAGTTCTTTGGATGTTGTTGTGGGGTTTTTTGTGACCTCTTGGATGAGTCGTCGCTGCGCTCTTGGGGTAATTTTGGTCGGCCGGCCACTCCTGGGAAGGTTCACCACTGTTCCATGTTTTCACCATTTGTGGATAATGGCTCTCACTGTGGTTCGCTGGAGTCCCAAAGCTTTAGAAATGGCTTTATAACCTTTTCCAGACTGATAAATCTCAATTACTCTGTTTCTCATTTGTTCCTGAATTTCTCTGGATCGCAGCATGATGTCTATCTTTTGAGGATCTTTTGGTCTACTTCACTTTGTCAGGCAGGTCCTATTTAAGTGATTTCTTGATTGAGAACAGGTGTGGCAGTAATCAGGCCTGGGTGTGGCTAAAGAAATTGAACTCAGCTTTCCAAAGATGTGATAAACCACAGTTGATTTATGTTTTAACAGGGGGGGCAATCACTTTTTCACACAGGGCCATGTAGGTTTGGATTTTTTTTTTCCCTTAATAATAAAAACCTTCATTTAAAAACTGCATTTTGTGTTTACTTGTGTTATCTTTGTCTAATATTTCAATTTGTTTGATGATCTGAAACATTTCAGTGTGACAAACATGCAAAAAAATAAGAAATCAGGAAGGGGGCAAACACTTTTTCACACCACTGTATGTGAAAGACTTTAACATTCTGCTCACAAAGAGATGGTCTAACTGAGGGTGGAGCGGTGGCTCTGTGGCTAAGGCTCTACGCCTGTGGCTGGAAGGTTGCCTGTTCAAATCCTGCAGCCGGCAGAGGAATCCTACTCTGTTGGGCCCCTGAGCAAGGCCCTTAACCCCAACTGCTCGAGGGGCGCCGTATAAATGGCTGACCCTGCACTCTCACCACAAGCTTCTCTCTCCCCTCCTGTGTGTCTCATGGAGAGCAAGCTGGGGTATGTGAAAAGACAAATTCCTAATGCAAGAAATTGTATATGGTCAATAAAGTGATCTTATCTTAATTTCCAGAGAACAGGAATTATGTCCACATGCACTTTACTTTTATTTAACACATGACCTACAGTCCTGGGCATACTTGAAGCTGGTTTAGCACCTTGGAATAAAGGTATGGATAAATATGACAGAGTCCTCGCAGAGACATTCAAAGTCACGTTCCTAACTTGAAAAAACAACAACACTGGGTTCAAAGCAACGCCATGCTTTCCAACTTCCAACAAGGTTTTGACTTCAGTAGCATTAACACACACACTGCAAAGCTGATGCTGGGAGACTATGAACATAATATCCGTTCTTTTGCAGTTTACCATGAGATTCTGCTGCATGCACATCATATAAATCATACATTATATTTATGTCATTCAAACCCATGAAAGCAGGAGACGGTGTGGTTGTCATGACTGCGAGACATCAGTGAGACCAGTAGCAGATTCATTTAAGATAACAATATAATGATGAACTGAACAAGTTGAATTTTAATTTATACTTGCTGTGCTGTCTTCGTGTGTATTGTACGTACACGATGCATTACGCGTGTAAAATGACTAAACTTAAAATTTTAACATTTAAATAACTGTAATGTTTAAAAATGTTGTTCATCACACACACAAATACAAGCTCTCTCTCTCATTCATTGTTAATTTTCAAATTTTAAGCGTTTCTTAAACATTTCAAACTACATTTTTAGTGCTCAACTTAACGGATCATTACAGTAATCACTCTGTTTATGCACAGAAAACGTGAAAGTACACTATTGTAGACTTGCATCGGCATGTCATGTGTTACTGTTGAAATACATTGATTCTTATGTCACACTTGAGCCTCCAGGGAAAATCTACAGCTTCCTGGTCCCCATTAATCCTATTCCCATTATTTCTTATGGGAAATAATTCCCTGCTTAACATTAAGGACATTAAAAGGGGACTTTTTACATTCATTTTTAGTGGTATTGTTGTGTTTGTTAAATGGTTACTTTAAAAAACATCAGTCTATTTTTGGGCTTCAAAATCATGAAAGCAAGAAGACTACGCACACAAGCCTCCGCTTCACCCAATCAGAATCCCATCCCGTGTAAACATCAACAACCAGGATAGAACGAGTAACAGAAACGCTTCTGGGAAATGTAGTAGGGTAAAAGTACTGTCTTTTCTAAACCAAAGTACTTGATTGAAAGGTACAGTATCCAGAAAATAAAACACTTATGTAAAGCACACATCTTAGAAAACTATACTTAAGGAATGTAGCAAACTATTTCTACTTTATTTCAGTTAGTAGTTAAATTAGCAAGGGGGCTATGTCAAGGAAACTCTTCTTCTTTTGCATTTTGCTGCAATTTGTTTCAGTTACAAGCAAATTTAAAAACTGTTTGAAAATAGTGCTGTTCATAAAATGGCATCTATAAGTCTTGAGAAAACCCTCACTGGATTCTGTTACAGTTTATACACAGCTGCTCTCATAATTATCATCTTCCTCTGTCATAAAGAAGTTAACTGGTTAAACAATTAACTGGGATTAACTGTATGGCATGAATACATTCTGTAAAAAAATTACAAGTAATCGTCAAGAAAAGTAAAGCTTTAACTGCCATCAAGGTTGTTATAGCTACTTTTTAAATAATTTTTATCAACACCCTTGTTTGAAACACAGATGGGGTAATTGTGTTTTATCTCTCTACAAACAATAAATTGAGCTTTTTGTGACCATGAGCTTCTTAAGTGCAGCTGGACGGAAAGTACATAAAAATGAACAGAAAGTTAACAAGCATAAAGTGGACAGTTACTAGTTAGTTAGTACGTTAGTTAGTATCTAGTAATTCAAATGCACAAGAGAAACAAACACCAATAAATCCATTCCTTTATTTAAAAAAAAAGAAAAGAAATCAGTGGGGAACCAATAAAACCTTAAAGTGGTGTTTTAAAGAAAGAGCATACACTTTTTCCTAAGGTACATAACATTTCTAAAAGGCAAACAAAAGCAGCAGATCGCCACCAATACCACAACATTTAATCAAACTGCTCCTTCTTGTGGTTGTCTGCAATACCTACCCAAACTTGTGCATCTCTATACTGCCTCCTCTCCTGTAACCAATAACTCGCACTGCCTCCTATTCTCTCACAATTATTCAGCTCTAAATATTAACTGACACGGCCTCCCCTTCTCTCTCTTCTACCCCTGCCTCCTGACCCCACTGGCAGGACACTTCCCTAAAACATGATGGACAATACTGAAAATATAAAATGAACAGCTAACAAAACAGGGAACATGTGGGGTAAGCCTGCCATCTTGTGGTGCGTTTATGAAAGTGTTCCCACTGGTAACACCAGGACAGGAGAACAACCTTAGCTACATAATTATATACACACCATCTTTATGAATGAGAGCGAGAGAGAGGGGACAGAGTAAGATTAATTCCTAATGCTTTCAAGATTTTAGTGTTTTCTGGAAATCCATAGAAAGTGTAGGGGTGATAAAGTATCAGCAACACAGAGCTGAAGATATAGGGAATCCAGAAATCTGGACCATGTCTGAATAAAAAAAAGACAATACAAACCTTAAACGTCAACATAAATTAGTGGAACCAAGAGTGAAGACAGTCCAACCAGTGACAAGAAAGTGAGGCCAGCAAGATGGACCAGAGACGAAAGAAGAAAAGAAAAAAGCAGAAAGGAACAGAGGTAGAAATAAAGACCAAAAAGAGAAAGGAAGCCTATAATCAGCCAACAAACAGCAGAAAAACAAAAACGTAAGACTTGTTTGTTAAGCTGCACTTAATGAAGTTAAAGTGCTGGACTGCTCGTAACAGAAATGTTAGTTTGCATTGTGTACCACTACCATCTAGTGCCAGAACAATGTATTCCAGGAAACCCACTGCCTTCTCTGAAGAGGCACAGATCAGGCATCGACAGCACCGCAACCTGCTTGAACACTGCTTTGACCCCATAAAATCCTTTGGTCATTTATGACCCCGGAAATGACAAAAGAGGAGGAAGGCAAGCAAATTGACACTGAAGATAAAATTAAAAGTTGACTTTTATAGGTTTCTTAGGTGGTGTCACACACATTTCATGTTACCATGCTTGCCCATTTATACAAGCTGAATAGTCTGATGTAGATAAAAAAAACTACTGTACTTTAAAGAACTGGTACTGTCACAGAAACCACCAACATACCTCATCTAAAAGGCCAGCAGACGATGGGAAGATCGTACTGCTTCAAGCTGCCCCTCCTGCCACAGACTGAGACTTGTCGGGTAACCCTTGGGCACCTGTCAGGGCAGAGTTCTCCTTTGGGAGCTTTCGCTGCAGGGGCACCCAGTTGTGCCAGCACCCCTCTTCATGAAGAACATCTGGACTTGAGTGTGCAGCTGCAACAAAGCAAGAATATGAGGTCACATGAGCAGTCTGTAACTCCACTGGGCAAGGCCTAAAGAGATAACAATATTTCACACCGCATGATCAAAAACAATATATATTAATTACATAATGAAGGGGATCCAATTCATCCACCACTGTCATGCAACAGCCCCACTACTCAGCTGATCAGGTGGAGACTTAAGGAAGTGCTTCACCAGATGCATTTAGGAAGGACAGAGGGGAATTTTGCCAGGACACCAGGGTTAACACCCCTACTCCAACCAACAGTGCTGTGGGATCTTTAATGCCCAAGTAGTCAGGATCTCAGTTTATTGTCTTTATCTGAAGGATGGCACTCCTACAGCACAGTGTCACCACATACTGGGGCCTTGGTTTGGAATATCAGGTCCAGAATGCCACCTACTGGTGTACAACATCAATTACAGCAGCAGCCTGTTGCTCTTTAGAAGCCTTCCATTCCATTATTGACCTGGCCCAGCCTGGCATAACTTCTAACATCTGAAAAGACTGGACTAAAAGGGGCAACGTATTATATACTCAATCATTTACAACGTTCCATAAGAAATAAAATCTGTACCTATGAGCTATCCTTAGCGTCCCACTCGGTTTTAGGAGTCCAACAAGCCAATATCCGATCTCCCAGTTAGCAGAAGGCTGCGGTCACGGCGTGCAGGAGCCCAGTCAGGAATGTGCAAATTCGGAAAAAAACTCTTTCTACAAGGAAGCGAAAATGTTCCCCCGGGCAATGTCAGTTAGAATTTCCCAGAGGGTGAAGACAATTCAAAGGTCTCTCCCATTATGTTTGCGGGGAAACGGTGAAACCCGACTGATAAGCACTGTAAGACTTATTAAGCGTATTAAAAACGACGGCGTTAAGGATGAAACCCAACAGATACCGTTGTGCTTTTTAGGGTTTGACAATTGTGTTTAAATGCACAGCTTGTTAAACAGCTCCTGCTCCAGTGACATTTACCGGAAAAAACGTGGTGAGCCAAATTTATCTTCTTAATTTTATTTCCATTACTTACGTCTATTGCTTCCTGCGTCAAGAGACAAATCTTGAAAACCGGCCAACTTCATGTGCAGCTTCTCACGAGCTCTTCTCGGACACAGCGCGTAGCTAATGCGCATGCGTACAGTCGGTCACGCTGGTCGAAACGGGCTTTTTTAATTAAGAAAAGGTTTACATGTGCAATTGAAAGCAAGCCCAGGATTAAAGGACATCGGTGTCAATTTAATATAGCACAATTTTACGTGCTTTCCGTAAATGTGAAAGTTTTTATTTAAACCTTTGCGGAGAAGCTGGAGTCTATCCGCGCAAGCAGAGGACGCAATGCGGGACAGGACACCAGTCCATCGCAGGGCAGACACACACACCAAGCCCAGTTTTCCCAAAAGTTAACTGTCTTTGGACAGTGGGAGGAAAACAGGAGCACTTGGAGGAAACCTACTCAAAGCTGTGGATATAAACTCCACACAGATGGCACCCAGTGTTGAGAGGCTGCAATGCGAACCATTGTGCTCCCTGCCACCCTGGAGAAGTTACAATCTAATTCAAAAGAATTTTGCAGTTTTTCTGTATTTCATAGCTCTACCTGGGAATTTATACATGTTCTATAAACTGAGCTAGGAAGATTGAACTCAAGCTGGAGGTTAGCTTTACATATTTAGGTCTTGTTTGTTTTCTATATGTATTCAAGATTATATATTCATAATCCTGGTATTGGGGACCCCTCACACACCACACACACATATACACACCTGCCGTGTGTTGTTCCAGCCCAGATCTCCCTTACACAACTGAACCCCACAAATGGAAACCTAAAATTAAGTACCCTGTGATTTAGCACTCATTTGGAGTAAAAACCAGATGAGACAGTGTTCCTCCAGGACCAGGACACTCCACTCAAAGCGCTTTACAGGTAATGGGGACTCCCCTCCACCACCACCACTGCGCAGCCCCACCTGGATGATGCGACAGCAGCCATAGTGCTCCAGAACACTCCCACACACCAGCTATCAGTGGGGAGGAGAACAGAGAGTAATGAAGCCAATTCATAGATGGGGATTATATGGAGGCCATGATTGGTAAAAGCCAGGGGGAATTTTACATCTCATCCAAAAGGACAGCACCTTTTTACAGTAAACTGTCCCCATCACTATAATGTCACATTAGGACCCACACAGACCACAGGGTGAGTGCCCACTGGTCCCACTATCACCTCTTCCAGCAGCAACATTAGTTTTTCCCAGGAGGTCTCCCCTCCAGGTACTGACCAGGCTCACACCTGCTGCACGTCAGTGGGCTGCAGGGTGATATAGCTGCTGCTGTTACCAAAGCCTTATGTAAGTTGGTAAATTATGAAGTTGATATACAGCACATGAGCTATTCTACAGATAAATTATGTTTGTAGAATGCGAAGTATTTTGCTGTAATTGGTAAAACTGTCAGCTGGAACATCTTTCCAGTGGCAGCCTGTTGCCATGAAACCTTTTTTTTTTTCTCCAGGCGATACAAATCCACTTGATGACCCGGGACAGAGGGACAGGCGCAGGTCTACGGCATCGGCTCCAGGGAATCTCTGTCGCTGGAGAGACACGGCGCGGCATGTCTGAGTATGTGAAACTGCAGCTGGGGCACAGAGGAGATGGGACAGGAGAGAAGAGGAACCTTTTTTCTTCTGCCTGTGGAAAGTTTATTTCACTTCATGTGTAGTCCATCAGAGTACTGTTTGTGGGGCATATTAAACCCCCTGCATCCATTTTCTGACCCCGCTTCTTCCTATGCAGGGTCGCAGGGGGACTGGAACAGGCACAGGCACAGGCACGCACACACACCAGGGCCAGTTTCCCCCATCAACACGTCTTCGGACTGTGGGAGGAAATCGGAGCACCTGGAGGAAACCCATGCGAACACAGGGAGAGCCTACAAACTCCACACAGACAGCCCCCTAGCTCCAGAATTGAACCCAGGGCCCCAGTGCCACAAGGCACTTCTTCCCACTGCAACAACCCACCTGATGAAACCCGATTTCCGTAACTTTGCTGATCAGCCAATTCACTCATTTCACTCCTGACCGTCAAGTAGGCACAGACTGTCTTCCTGAATGGTTACAGTTCATTAAAAGCACCGGCCTGCTAAAACAGGCTGCCAATATTTCATGCGTTTACCAAGTACAGCTGCACATCAGCAATCTTCTGTGTAGCATCCCATACTTTACCCTTACAGCTGTGCACTGCGGACTATTATAAGTCTGGTAATTTTGTATCCATTTCAGCTGGGTATTTTATTGGAACAATTAGAGAGAAGCACTGTTCTCAAAGATACCACAGGATTTGAACCCATAACCTTACAATTCCAAGGGCAGAGCTCTAACTACTCCTCCATGCTGCTGCCATAGACAGCAAAATTAATTAAACCAGCAACACCAGTAGGGAACTAATACATTTATTAATTTCTTACATCCTTAGCATCAATAAATACATGGATAAAACAATCAGACAAGTGCTTAAATTAAGTTCAATGGTTCTATAAAAACACAAATGTACATTTGACATTGGACAAGAACTCAAGGAGGGTCTCGTCAAAGAATCCAAATAATTCTAACATTCTTTGTTGAAAGAGAAGGTCGACTATTCACATCCTTAATTGAATCAATTATTCCAGAGTTCAGGTGCTGCCTGCTCTTGTATCCAATGTCCCTGATGAACACAGACCTTACACACATAAATTCAGACACAAACAAACACAAATATCCTTCATTGCCCGCTAAAATACAAATACTGTAACTTGGTGTTAGCATATGGGTTTGGAAAGTTAAATCTCTAAACTTCCTCTGTTCAGTCCAAGCAGGAGGAAGTACATTTGACTCAATAGTATCAGGAACTACGTGCGTCTAAAAGTGCAGTGTCTCTTAACGCAGAGCTAGGCTTTTAGTTCTGAGCACCTGCTAGTTCCGGACCCACTCTCTGCGTGGTGTTTGTAGGAGAATCTTAAAATCCTGCCCGTGTGCCAGCTCAGAGTTTGTCCTCTGAAACTCCTCCTCCTCCTCCGAAAAGCAGCGACAGGTCTTGATCACAGCCTCTTCACGACTACTCGCAGTACAAAAACAGACCCCCTTCCACGGTCGGCTTGGAGCACAGCATTTTGATCTCGTTTGCAAATTGTAAAGCACACTCCAAATCCACCTGCGGATCAAGGATGAATACTGCGAGGGGGTTTTTGCATTTTGATCACAAAGAGAACCGAAAAAAAGCCGCTCATAAGAATTGACATTTGCCCCCTCCTGTGAAGAAAAAAAACGCTGTATTTAGAAGGGAATGACATCACCTGGCCGGGGAGGGTGACGTCAGGGTATTGTAGAGCTGTGAAAAGAGCATGTGTTCCAGGATTGGCTGTAATACAATACCAGCGGGGAACAAAAAATGGGTCATTGTGACACAGGCAGGAATCCACACTGAAACTCCAACAGGCTGTGATGTCATCTCCGTCTCCAATTGCAAGCAGAAACCCTGCTGGAGGCAGTAATTGTAACCCACACTTTGCTAAATTTAGAAAGAATAGGGTGTGTGTCCCAAGGGAACGGCATGCATCTAAACTGACGCTTATTCCAATCAGGAAAGCTTGTTTCCTTACAAAGGTACCTGACTGCATGGGCCTGCCTTGCTGTTCATTAGCTCACCGCCTCATGGTTTAACCACTGGTTTGTGTCTCTTAAAGATGGTGCTTAGTGCTTTCGGAGGACGTTTTATATATTCCAGAGCATGTGTTTTATAAATTCTCCACGTCTGCCATCGTTGTAAAGGAAAGCGGACTGCCATGCCTGTCTCTGTGGTAACACTGCACTTTTTTGAGTCCTTTGGAATTTCTAGGCATTTTGAACGTTTAGAGCGTATACCTTCCCCCTTTGCCCTTTCTGACACTCCCTGCTCGGGCTCATTGCGATCTCCTGCTGCCCAGGCCTCTCTCACTTGGACACAGGGTTCGATCACGAAGAACACCCAAAGGACACTGTCCCCCAACTCCCAGGCTTTCTTCTGACCAACTCCAATAAGAGTGAGGGAATGTCCTGTCCCATGGAGCATCAAATCTAGCAGGTTTCATAGACCACGGTTAAATCAGCACTTTCCAAACACCTAGAACAATTTAATTGCAATAAACGTAGCAGCTGGTTTCTTAAAAGGAGGAATTTAGAAATCATTTGGAAACAAAAGGCCTTCAATCCCAGTCCCCATGGACCAGATTAAATAATTACTTGCTTGACTGACCTACACCTTGGTCTTTAGAAACAGGTGACCAGGTTCTGAGAATAACAGTAAGCTTCTGAATGTGATCCAGAGCTACTAGGGTCGAGCTACAGGTGGTCTCAGACAGGGCCCAGGACTGCAGCGTTGTCGAAATCATCTCTATCCACTGGGACAATTAACACTGAAATGCAACGAACAGGTATTTAAAAAGTCCGCTTTCCTTTCCTTTGCCCATATGGGCATTGCCCCCGTCCTTCCATCCTTTAATATGATGGATGCATGTGATGGGAGCCACAGAGGAGAAAAGGGAAAACTGGAACATTCTTGGCTCTTCCTCACAACAAACGTCTCTCATTGCAATCTAGCAGCTCCCAAGTTCTTTAAAAGTACCGATATTTCCCAGGTAAAATTACACAAAGAACCTGCTGGACAATAAACCTCAGTAACGCTCACGTTATAACTCCATCACTGGTGCTGCACCTCTGACAGTCTCTGTGCCCCAGAAAGCCAAGTGCATTTCAACACAATCCTTCTCCTTCTAGTGCTTCCCAGTAAGGGCTTTTAAGAGTCCATGAGAAACATGAGCATAGTGTCAGGGCTCACCAAGACTGCACAGCGGCTGCGACTAAATTAAATATCTATGTGCTACAGAGGACAAGTTGTTTTGTAGTTTTAAATTGAGGGTTATTTAACGAGCTCAAAAAAAGCTCTTTTTGGACACTGCAGACCCTACCGAGAAACTCTGCCTTTCCACAAGTCCTTCCAAGTGGGCCGTTTCTCTTCTGTGCTGCAGGACGCCCAGCTGCTTTTCCTCTGGGTCGGGCACAAATGCAGGGATTCAGGTCTCTCGTAGCCCAGTGCCTTACACTCCACCCCCTCTGGAGGTGTCTGGCTGCTGCGCTGTACCCAGAGGCTCTTGCTTTGCAGAACTAAACCGTCACTCTTTGTGGACGATGATGATACAAGTCAAATGAGCTCCTCAGCGTTCTGCTATGCTGTCAATATTGCACAGGATCCCGTTGGAATTCATTTCCATAGCTTTTTTGTTGAATAGGAGTGAAAATACGAGCGCAATGTATTTCACTGCACCAAGACAGGTCATCTACATAAAGTGCTTCATAGCTTGAAGAAGTCTGTAACAGTTCTTTTCAGGTAGCTGAAGTTGTTCTACTGCCATGATCAGTCAGACTGAACATAAATCATCTTCTTCTGTCATCAGTCATTAATTTCAACATGCAAGAGGCAGGAGCACCTCGGTCTCTAGTACATTCTGCTGCGATCCCTCCCACTGCGGTTGTCAGTGCTCCCCTTCTCCAGCAGATGGCGCCATGCCGAAAACCTGTTATCTGGCAGGCCGGCTCGGGGAACCCATGCTGGAGGGGGATGCTAGCAGCGCCCTGTTGCCCCGCCACTTCTGGCGCAGGATGAAGTCGTAGTTGGCGGAGGTGCACATGGCGTAGAAGACATTGGCCTTGTCAGGGATGACCAGTTCTGCACGGGGACACGGGGGAAAGCAGAGCGACAAGTGAAAGGACTGACACTGCGGAGCAAGCAAACGATAGCAGTCAAACAGAAGAGCGATAACCCCTGACACACTCCTAGATCCCAACAGGATAAATCTGTTGCTACAATTTAATTTTCTTCTGCTTCAGATCAGTAAAGGCTAGTCAAAATAAGAAACAGCTGATCTTGCCTACAAGTGAGGAAAGTACAAAGATAAGCTCTACTAACAAGTAAAGGAGGTAGCAGGATCTCTACGGAAGTGGCCTAGAGGGGAGGTTTCTGACACTCGTGGTACCGACTCTACACTGCAGCTCACCTCTGTCCTGGGAGAGGACCTGGCTGAGCGAGAAGTCCTGGCAACTGCTGCTCTCCAGGTTGTGCTTCTCCAGGGCTCGCTGCACCACCTGGGCCGTCTTGTCCTGGCTGGTCAGCTGCACGGGAGATGGAAACGGGGAGAAAGAAAATGAGCTGTTACTAAACACAGCCGGACACGCCCCCAGGACTACATGCCACGCCCCCATTCTCACTCCTTGTGCCGGTAACAAAACAATAACCCCTACAAGACTGCTTTAGGTGGGGACCTCTTGAAGGAATTTCCAAAAATCGCCCACAGAAGCACTTTATTATATATAGGTTATATAGGTTAAAATCCGAGCATGCTAAATTCCAAAGCAAAACGTGAGGAGCCCAATTCACTCCATCCACCAGCCCATTTAACGATGGAATCTACTTAATCGCTCATCCCTCTGCTGCGCGCTTCAGGAGATGGATGTGTCCCAATCACCCATAGCAATGGCAATAAAACCAGACGTTTCTGCAGCTGGAAGTCCGAGATTCAATGTACAGGAAAAACGGCCCGCTGTGACAGTAACGCCATGCACAGACGAAACAAGGAGGACTGTTCTTCCCCCTCTCGGGACCCCCCCTTGCTGGATCTGGCCCATGTCTGATCTTCCATGTGTAACACAAGCCACAAGCTGCCCCCTCGCTGACGGAGCACAAGCTCGGGGTGTCCGCACTCACCAGGATGCTCTTGTAGACGTTCCCGTTCCCACACTCCACGCTGACCCGGATCACACAGCAGTCGGCCACCTGCCGGTTGTAGACGGGCAGGGAGTTCATGGAGATGGAGCGCCGGTGGTGCAGGTGCGCGGGGGCGGAGGGCAGGTCGGGCTGGGAGTTGCAGGAGCTGGAGGAGCTGGAGGAGCCCGTGGGGGAGAAGACCTCCTCGGCCACATCCTGGCAGGAGCTGGACAGGGGCTGCAAGAGGCAAGTAGGGCCAGGTCACATCCTAGAAGGGGATCACCAGCTGATTTCTCCAGGATCGTACTTCTTGATCACAGCAGATTTCCCAGAAGCTGCAGGATCTAGCCCTCCATGACCAGCCTTAGCTCCCCTCTGTAAAAGTTATAAAAGTTGTTTGGTCGGTACCTTGCATTTGCCTTGCAAAGGGGAGTGGGGAGAGGAGACATCCTCTATTTCCGATCCACTGGATCCCGACGAGGACACGCTGATCTGGTCAGGGAGAGTTTTCCCACTGGATCCGTCAGTCACGGTGAGCAGCCTATTGTCAGCAGGAAAATGAGGTTACCCAGAGTGTGAGACTCCGGTATGAGACAATAGCTTCTCTTTTCGATGCGTACATCACTGATTTTTAAATCCCGGAATAGTCCCTGAATCGGGAACTCTATGGCCAACAAGTCGTATATTGGAAGAACACATTTCTCCACTTAAAAAGTTGTTTTTTCCTAACACCAAAAAACATAATTTGTGTTTTGCATCTCTCCCGGGACACTCACGAGGTCAGCTTCTTGGCCAGAAGACGGTGGCTCCTGATGCTGGGGGACCCAGGGCAGGTGTCCACCGGGGGCTCCAGTTGACATGACAAGTCATAGCTAGGGACACAGAGTTCAAAGGTCAGCCACCAAAGGAGGGAAAACTCCTCTAGAATTACAGGGTACACCTTCATTAGGTCCCCAAAGTACCACAGAGACTCCAACAAGAATGGATAGGCATGCTTGAGTTATCAATTGTTTAGGACTTGGGGAACACTCTTAAATGAATTTGGAAGGTGAATCCCTCTACTGTGCCCAACTAAGTATAAATCAGTTAAGAATGTACCCCTGTCCTGGCCTTCGTCACTCCTTCCCCCATTTTCACCCATGTGGCCTGACCCTCACTTCCTGTTAGAGACGCTGGAAGCTGCGGGTCTCTGACTGCAGCGCACTTGTTCCCAGATCCTTATTTTCTCTGCCAGGAGGGTGGAAACAAAACCTGCGTTTCTAACTGCTCGGGATCTATGCCAAGCGATGCCAGTGTTTGTCTTCGGATACGACATTGCTATCAGGTCACGAAGAAGTTCGGTTGGACTCCACAAAGTACCACAGAGACTCCAACAAAGGTGGTCTTAGAGCCGTGTCAAGCGCCTGTGAACCATGGATGTCTGTCCTCCCCCCACCGGCACCCAAAGCTCCTCACCTCTCCTGGTCGGTCAGCGGCCTGTGGCTCTGCAGCCAGGTGGAGACGCAGGGATGATGACTCAGGCTGTACTGGGAGCAGGCGGCCTGCAGCTGCCTGATCTCAGACAGAACCTCAAACTCCTAGGGAGAGAGGGAATGCCAGCAAGACTTTTACATGGGCACCTGCCACACGAGATACAGTACCTCTCAATTCTGAGCAAAATGGCTTTCCATGACACTCAGAGACATTTCTATGGATAAACCACAGCTTCTCCACATGCTTGTTAACCATTTACTTTTTGTTCCTTTGTACATCCCCAAAAATAAAACAAGTTTCATTTTACTAAATCTAAAAGGTACCATGGTCTGCACAGGTTCAAATAATGAGCAGCGAGCTTTACGTGAAATAATTACAGTTTGTCACTGGCAACCTTACAGAAACCAACACAGAAGCTAAAGCTGACACCTAGAAAGAGGCACGAGAACCATTTAATCATTTTCCCCATAAAACTAGTAGACAAATATTTGAGAGCTGTATTATGGAGCAGTGTTGAATGTTTACATTCGAGGCAGGGAATTGGGATTGTACTTCCAGGCAAGATACTACAGTAAAATTGCCTCAACATGTATAAATATGAGTCACTTGCAAAGTAATAAATATGTCAGCCCAATAAATTAATGAGGATGGAAATATAACTCTTTCATGGGCATAATTACAGGTCAGCAGCAATATTTTCCCTTTTAATAACCAAAGTAAATGTAAGTGCTCTCCCCTAACTCTGGGTTTACTGGGTAAAATAACTGCAGAGTGACATAAAGTAACACTCACCCTTCTCCTCTTCTCAAAGTTGATGAGCCCCCCCTGGAGGAAAAAGAGAGAAACGCAGGTTGAGAGGCAAGAAGAGTGAGTCCTTAGCACCACCGAGCCCAAGAAAACTGCTGTCATGTTCTGAGCCCAACGCAGACCACATTCTAATTAATCACAAATGAGAGCAGGCCATTTTTTAGTGGCTAATTGATTCAAGGACCTCAACCAGGGGTTTCTTGACAGATGGGCCTGCCAAAGTACTTGTTGTTGTAGCTGTGCAGGGGCGCTACAGAACAAGTGACAATATTTGGCATTTCTCTGTGGTTTTCTTACAATCGGTAAATTAAGGATATACTTATTCACTTCAATCCAGCAAAGAAAGAAAAACTGTGCAGCTTCCCAAATGCCATCTCACTGAAATCCTGCTTTGGCAGTTAAATGAGGCTGTGCTTGGTATGCTGGTTGTGAGCACATTTTCCCCCAGCACGCTTCTACCCAAGTCAGAAAACTGAGATGGCAGCATATCAGAGTAACGCACAAGCCAGTGTCCGTCAGCGGTCAGCGGTCGGTCTGTCCACTCACCTCCACTGTGTCAGGCAGGGCGGTGTCCAGCATGGTCAGCACAGTGAGGAAAGTACCCAGGTATGGGACACTGCCTCTGCTCTGTATAAGATAAGATCACTTTATTAACCATATACAATTTCTTGCATTAGGAATTTGTCTTTTCACATACCCCAGCTTGCTCTCCATGAGACACACAGACAGGGAGAGAAGCTTGGGGTCAGAGCGCAGGGTCAGCCATTTATACGGCACCCCTGGAGCAGCTAGGGTTAAGGGCCT
The DNA here is from genome assembly GCF_055471065.1 of Atractosteus spatula. Classification (NCBI taxonomy): domain Eukaryota; kingdom Metazoa; phylum Chordata; class Actinopteri; order Semionotiformes; family Lepisosteidae; genus Atractosteus; species Atractosteus spatula. The sequence continues at coordinate 18,521,390 of NC_142719.1, forward strand.
TGCTCAGGGGAACAACGGAGTAGGATTCCTCTGCCGGCCATGGGATTTGAACTGGCAACCTTCCAGCCATGGGCGTAGATCCTTAGCCACAGAGCCACGGCTCTGCCCCAATATGAGGTGGGGGTGCCCCTCATACTCTGCCCCTGTCTGTATGACAGACGGGAAGAAAATATTGGTCACACAAAGTCTTATTCGCTTGGCGCCTTTCTGCAAAGCAAAATAAAGACACTAAGCTATGACTGGAACACTGACGCCATTTTAAGTGTGGGGGAAGAAAACTAATTTGCTCATTTGTGTGAAAAAATCACCTATTTCACTGCCACTTCTCTGCCGTGACTTCTCCTGAAATAAATCTCATCACTGAACCCAGGGACTTCTTCCCCAACCTTTGTTTTGCAGTCCCTTTTTATGGCCTTCCTCCTGTTATTCCCCTAGTACTGTCCCATCAGTTTCTCCAGATCCACACCAATGCCCTGCTCCGAACTCTAGCCCTGAAGTCCATATTGGCTCTTCGAGCCAGGAGGACCTTCCTGTGGGACCTACCGTCTGTTGGGCAACGGGGCAGTGCTTGGGAGATTTGGGGCAGGAGCCGTCGTCGTTTGGAGTGCTGCCATCCTGTGTAGAGAGCAGAGAGAAACCACAGTCACACACCAGAACTTCTACAAGGTGGGACAGTTCCCAGATCGCCCCAGTAAAACCTACAGATGGGTATGGTCCTGCAAACAAAACCATACTTGACCAGATAAGTCTCATCATCTTCATTGCTACAGTCAAACCACTGGCCTCTGTACCTCCCCATCATGAATCACAAACCCTACAGTAGCCTGGATTGTCAGAGACTCATTCATTCAACCCTTATAGAGGGCTAGAGTCTGGCAGGGGGGGGTCAAAACTTTGATCCCATCTGGGCTGTGACATCAGCTTAACTTTGGTGGCAGGTGCCAGACTTTTTATCTGCTTGTTAGGGGCAATGAAACCAGTAATTACAAGACTTCATTCACAAATATTGAATGAAAATATATGTGTACAGAATGAGGCTCAAAAGCCATAAAAAACTAAAAAGCTGCCAAGAGCTACCTTTTCAGCTTTCCATTGGCCTTTTAATGGTATTGACACTTCGCTATTTGTTTTCTCTCCATCATACTTGTATGAACCCAGAATAAACAGCGGCTTGTAGGACCTGATCAGCAAACACCAGCGCTGATTACAGGACAGGATTTACACCACATTTCCCTTCTCTATAGAATCCCAGGCACCAGCGCTTGGGGGTTAATTATTAAACGTGCTCCTGTCCTTGCATGCTGTACGGTGTGTTAAAATGTTAAAAAAGCAGCCCAGAGATTTAACACTTATAAACATATAGTCCTTTTTTGGGATCACTTTTCCCAGTTGACTGTACTTTCAAATTGCTGTTTACTGGCCTCAAATTGCACCTTTACTGGTAAAGGTGCCAGTTGTTTCCGGGCTGTTAGGTAACACTCCCTGGGTTCAATTTGCACTTCAGCACTCAGGGTGTTTACTAAGGAAGGTCTTGGGAACACTGTGGAGCTCAGAGTTTCTGAGAGAACACTTAAGGGTCATTGTGCTCCGTGAACACAGAACAGCAGGGCTGGAGAGAGAAACTCAGAGTGGAAACACCTCAAAGCAGCACTGACAATTACAAGGCAGGGACTCACTTCCTTGTGTTTCTCCAGGCCTTGAACAAATTGTGATGTTAATTTTGATTCATTAAGCAGGAGATTGTTTTACATCAAAGGAGAACTGTATTCCCAATTTTCTAGACTGGTTATAAAATCTGGTTAGTAAAAAAAGAATTGATGGTATCTCTAAATTTGACAAATTCCAAAAATAAGCACAAAATCATGAACTTTGCCAAACTACTGTAAGTCGCCATGTTGTCACAAACCACTGGTCTCACTATGGGCAGGAGCAAGAGTTCACACAGATTGTGACACGAAGTGGCCCTTCCTGCTCACTAGTCACTGTAATGACTAATGTAATGCGATGAATGAGCAAGTAAGTACAGGCTGTATGGCAGTCATTTCACTGCAGAAATGTTCCAATGTGATCTCCATGTAGAGTTTACAAGTTTCTATTTCTATTGGATTAATAGAGATGGGTTCACAAGCCTACTTGTTCACAATATCACAGGGCTGCTTCACCTTACTGGATGTTTTGTTGCCTCGTTCTGAATCGCAGACAATGATGGAAATTTTGTCTATTTTGTGATGTAAACTGGAAGTTTTACACATTACTGTGTCCATCTTTCTTTCATTGTGGTTTGAAATGCACTCATCGTGATTCTTTCTCACCGTGAAATATAAAAAAAAGTTGCAGTTCCCCTTTAAGTAATTGTCTTCCAACAATTGTGTTCCTCATTTTTTTGAAAGCATGCCTCAGTTTGCATGTATTTCAGCCTTTAAGAGGCATGATACAAACTGAACAAATGTTATAAAAAAAGAGATGACAAATGAAGGTAATTATTGTATAATTTAGGTAAAGTGCCTCAAGAATGCTATATTGAAAAGCGCGATTCATTGTTTGATTGATTGATTTGGACTGGGAATCTCAAGAACCTAAGTAGCCTGCATGAGCCACAACACCTCCTTATCACTGCTGACCGAAGCAGATTAGAGGAAGTTCTTTACCTCCATAAGGATCTCTCGGCTGCTCAGGGCACAGTTCTCATCGGGAAAGGTCTGGCACAGCTGTTCAAAGGCTGTCACGCTCTCTCTGGAAGAGAAAAATCAACATAAAAACATGAGGTCTTCAGCAATCGCTGTCCATGTAGCAGTGAGGTGCATATTTACAGGTGGAAATGGGATCCAGAGTCCTCACATCACATAAAAGCGAGGAGACTGGACTCAACCATTTTCAATCCATAGGCAAACGGAATTTGACCATTTCACAGACAACAAAAATACAACCCCTTTGTCTGCCGACTGAAAATCCAATCAAGAACAAAGGAATCACATGGGAGGCAGAATTCACAAACCCAGAGGTGGAAACTTTAAAATTACCACCGGTTTAACAAAGACCAGGAAACTGGTTTCTCAATGGAGCATTGTTGTAGGCTGAGGGAACAGGTTGGTGTGCTACCTAGAGACAGATGCCCAGGTTTTCTTCAGCCTATAGACGGCATTGGACTGCAGAGCAGAGAGGATTGCACGCAGGGAGGAGAAGTTCTTCAGCTGTTTGCACTCCTGCAACACAGAGAACAGGAAGGACCTCCATTAAACGCCCACTGGATGGGGAGAGGGGAGGGGCCAAAGCCCTTGTTCGGAGGTGGAGATCTCTGGTGTTGGAGGATTGTGGGTTTAAGATCTAAAGACTTCACTGATTGCGACTCAGCTCAATATGTCTAGGAGGATAAGCTGTGATGGCAGATTTCTGTACATCACAGCCTCAATGTCTTTAACCACTGTGTACAGGGTCATGCTAGAATGGGGCCAAAGTTTGTCTGTTTTTTTTTGGCGGTTCTCTGGGAGCAGACTGACCTGCGCCACCTTGATCCACTTCTCGACGACCCTGGCGCGGTCGCAGGGCCGCTGGGAGGACGGCTGGCACAGCAGGGTGCTGATGACGCAGTTGGTGACCATATTGAACTGGGCGATGGTGGCGCGGATGGTGGGCGCCAGGTGCTTGTTCTCCTTCTTGTCGCGCTGGGACCAGATGCAGCCCATGCACTGGAATGGCAGCACCTTCATGAACAGCCCCTGCAGGCATCAGACAGGGAGAGACAGAGGCATTACAGTCCAATTCAAAACGGACGCCAAGATCATGCCAAGGGCCAACGCTGTAGCACCTGAAGACAGTAAGGGCATGGACCTGAATAGATCTCAGAGGGATTTGTGCTCTTTTTGGAGCTGTATGGCGCTTAGATTAGCTGCAGGCCATCAAAGAAAGGAAAGTGGAAGATCTCTTCCTCCCACAAAGCCATAAACATAGAAAATGAATAAAATCTACAAAAATCATTTGTTTCCTCAATGTGGGCAGTATCCCTGAAGGTGAAGGCCTGGGTTTCTTGCCATTCCTGACCAGGCTGTAGCTCCAATTGCAATACAGTACCTGGACAACCACAAGCTGTCACAACCGGAGAGTGACTGAGACTTACCGCGTCCAGCAGGGTGAGCTGCTCTGCAATGTCTGTGGAAGGGAAGTCCAGGAAGTCCCGTACCACCTTAATGCAGTCCTGTTCCGAGTCACCTTTACCAGAGCCAAGGGCGGCCTGCTGTCTGCCATTTTTCTCTGCCGATGAGAAGCAGGAAGAAGGGTGGGTGAGGGATGAACAGTGGGAAGATGATCACAATGCACAGCAGCTAAGGTTTCCAGGGTGACCCTTGGGTGGGGCTAAGGTCTCCAGGGCGACCCATGGGGTGAGGCTAAGGTTTCCAGGGCGATCACCTAGGGGGCGGGGCTTAGGTTTCCAGGGTGACCCTTGGGAGGGGCTAAGGTCTCCAGGGCGACCCTTGGGGTGAGGCTAAGGTTTCCAGGGCGATTACCTAGGGGGCGGGGATAAGGTTTCCAGGGTGACCCATGGGCGTACCTGCATCCTGAAACTTCTTCAGCAGAGTCTCGGCACGCTGGGATAGGCGGCGGTAGCACAGACGCTTGCGCAGGCGTCCCCGCAGCACCTTCAGGCAAGAGTAGTGAGGGGGATCCCGGAAATCCTCTGCATACTCCTCCAGCCACATCTGGATGAGCGGGATCAGAGTGCTGAGGAAAAGAAAGGAGGAGAAAGGGAGGGAGAGATGAGATGCACAAGCTTGAAGGGGTTTCACAGAGGTTAAACAACAGGTTCACTACAGAACTGCGCCTTTGTCTTCCTCAAAATCCTCCCAAAACAAAAAGTAACACTTTAACATTGTTTTCTTCATCATCCCAACCAAGAATTGCATCTTTGAGCCTATATAATGATATTGTTTCAATTAGGAGTTAATTCCGCTCCAGTGTGACACAAAAGCTCCGTGCTACATCTTCCGCAGTTTGCTCAAGAGTGGATCACAGATTTCTGCTGCAGCTGGAAACGGGGAGCATGTGGAGGAAAGATCAAAGCAGGCCCTCAAAGACTGACCCTTTCCCTCACCTCTTGTTCGGAAGAACGTGGCAGACGTTGCTGTCCACATCAGTGATGGGGTCATCTCTGAAAAACAACAACAACAAAAGCGGTCACTTCCCCAAGTGTCCAGGGGTGTTTTTCTGCCAGTACTGAGGGTAGCTTGACAAGACTATCATCTATTACCATCCATACCCTGCTGGGCATGGCAGAGGGTCCTGCCATTGTCCGGCTGGGCCAACCCTTGCCTTAAAATAGCAGAGCGGTCCAACAGTGGAGCATTCCACAAGCCGGTTTAATCCACAAAACAAGCAAGCATCCACCCTTTCAAAATAGGCCACCATTCCCACATAAACAAAAGATAGAGAATTTGATCCTGGAGGTTCTAGGAGACGTTCATTGGACAAACTGAAGAGGGTCAGAGCCTGATTCCCGTGGTCTTTTCCCAAAATTCCTATCACCCACTCTGCCATTTCCCACTAAAAGGCGAACGTTCCTCACTTTACTCTGTTTTTACCATTTTCTAAGGATCATGCAGGAAGAAAGCCAGATCTTTCTGCTTTTACGTTCATAGTACAACAGGGCCACGGTATGATACATTCGAGGAAGTTTAGTTTTATCAAAGCAGGGCTCCGCACAGAGAGATCAGTTAGAGCTCAAAGAGGAGGGGGGAGTGGCTCCACCTGCGCAGGAGCAGGTCGATGAGCGTGCTGGTGTCGGTGAAGGCGCGGTAGGTGGCCAGGAAGATCTTGGCGAAGTCGGGGTCGTCGCCGGGCTCCAGCAGCCGAGAGGTCAGTTTGTCCAGAGTGGCCGCCTTGAGCCGCCGCACCTTGTAGGTCCTGTACTGGACGAAGCAGAAGGCGGACTGGGCCTCCCCATCCTCTGGGGGCTGTACCGGCTCCCTCCTCAGAGTGATCCCGTAGATCGCCCCGTCCTCCACCTCTTCCCCCCACTCCTGGACCGGGTTCTGGGAGAAGGACAGAGAAAGAACATGAACAGTTAAAGAGAAGAGGAAGCCACCGGACCCTGCTCTGCTCGGGTTGATGGCCAGTCGCTTAATAATCCCAGAATTCCATTCAGTCTGGTCCCAAAAGGTTGCCACAAAGTCAGCTTCAACCGCATGGCCCGGGACGTGGTCCCAGACTCCCACAATCCTACATGCAAAGGGGGGTCTCTTTAATTTCCCAGTGGTGTTCCTGGGAATCAATGTATTCCTAAAGATGGATCAAAGTCTTTTAAATTTGGAAAAGCGGAATCTAGTTCCCTAGGCAGAAGAACAGAATTGGGGCTTTATTATGTATTATGCAGGAACAACAGGAGAATGGGCGACTCAGTCACACTGCACACTAAGTGAGCCTCATTAAACAGACAGCTGCCTGAAAACTGCGATTGGCTCCATTAATTCAATTCGAGCTTTAAGCCTTACTAGCCCCTGGGGGAAATATATTCGACAGCAGAGTTCAACACAACAATACAAACAAACCACCCATAAAGAATTCAGCACAGCAGCATCTCAGAAGATCAGAAAGTTATTCTATTGCCTTGGAACGAAATTGCAGAGAGGAAGAAAGATTTCCGGAGTCTATTACCTTGAAAGAAAAACTAAAGCTTAGCAGAGGCTAGAATCAGAAGACCCGCCCCTCAGAAGCACACGGGTTCTTCCCAGACCGGCAGGACTGGGGATCTCCAGAACCCGGGACCACTCTGCTGTAGGCAGAGTGACAGGTGGAAGAGGAACGAAGAAAAAACCTCTGGAGGCCGTGTACAGGAAGCAAAAGGAACAAAACAGAGTTGCTGGGAAGATTTCAGGACACTTGCACACAGCTTCCACTTGTGACCTGTGGTTGGCCCACTCCTCAGTACACCCCACCCTTGTTTCCCTCACAGGCTCGCTAGACTGCAGGTGCTGATAAGCAAGACGATAAACAAGAAGTCCGCACGTCACCGCGTGACCTTCGAAAGGACATGAAAGCATGGCTGAGTGCTTTGTAGCCAATACAAACTCATACTCCCTGGTTTCGCTGTACACACACGCACGATGAAGTCAAATAAACTCAGCTCACTCTTCCATACGGAGTGGGACTGTACTGCGTTTCAAAAACCCTTGGTTACATTACAAAGGCTAAAAACAAGGTGAGTTAAATCTAGGCACCATTAGGAATTATTTGCAACTAAATCAGGCTGCCATATACTCCAATACCAAGTCATTGATAAGTAATCTGTCCTTAATATCTTAGTAAATGTTAATTTAACACCCTCAAGTGCTACTAACACGTAAGGAAAGACCGCAGGATATTATACATAATACATTACAATGCATAGCCCAGCAATGTTAAAAGTCTGTGCGAAGACAAGAATGTGTTGTGTCTATGGTCTTGTCCTGCACAGTATATAGTGCGAAGTGATCACAACAGGGACATCAGCTCCTCAGGGACTTTACAGGAACATCCCTTTAACCTCACAAAAAAACCTGTAAGACAATCTGGAGTCTTTAAAGCAGGGGTTAAAAGCTCATTCAAATTAAGCTTCAAAAAACCTTCTATTTTTCCCATACAATACTTGCTAGTGGCTTGCAACTCTTGCACCAGGTACAAAGAAACCAAACCAAACTTTAAAGCGCACTGGCTGCCATCAATAAACGAGGCAACAGGGTTACCATCAAATTCTGCAGCCCAACAAGCAGCATTTTGCAACTACATGCCAGCTATTGATTTTCACCTCCAAAATAGGTCACTGTACGCCAGCAATCTTTTTTTTTTTTTAATTGCATTTCAGGAGTTTTATTAATACACAGAGCTCCTTGGCTTAGGTGTACTCGGGACAACCCAGCACTCAGCAGATTTTATGTCTGAAAAAGAATAGCACAGGGCCACTGATGGGGGTGACAGGTGGGAATCAGATTTTTCTTAAAAACCGGCGTGCTCCAAGTCCTTCAATGACATTACTTGCTAGACAGCCAGCCAACCAGTCTTGGATGAAATAATAGGCTTAGTATTGATCTACAGAGTCTGACTGACAGGGACGAACCACTCAGCCTCTTTAATGCATTTTATTTCATCACACATCCTTATCACAGCCAGGGGACGTTTTCAAACGAGACCCTCACTGTGGCGCTGCCTTGTTTACATCAGGGCCTGCTTAGTAATGCATTTGCTTGACAAAAAAACAGAAATTCTCTTCTGGCGGCCAAGCCGCACACACAGTCTCCAACCAGATGGCCGCAGGCTGATGTGAGCTGTATAGAAGATCACTTGAGCTCAGAGGTTAAGAGGCACGGTTTTAGATCAAGACCTGCGTCGCTGTGGCTCAGACAACAGACGCCTGCACAGAGCGCAGGCTGTATTCAGATCCCTGTCATTTTCCAAGCAGAATATCCCACAGAAAACAATCCAGGGCCTCCTTATTGTAATGTCGCGCAACCTCATGGAGGTCGTGGGCTCTCAGGGAGAAACCATAGGAGTTCTTGACAAGTTGGAAAAAATACTTCCTGGTCTTTCCCTGGATTACTTAAAATCATTGCGGGCCCAACTGCCCTTGGGTCAGGAAACTAAGAGCGCCAGGGTTTCTCCTATCAGGACACAGATACAGTACCTTTGCCAGAATCGTCTTCCTTTCTTCCACAACGGTTCACCTATCTTACCGGCTGACGGTCTTGAGGAAGGGAAAAGAAGGGTGGGTTCTTTCACGCTTCGGGGGCCAGCTGACGGAAAGAAAACTCAGCTGCGAGTGGAAACTCCGCAGCGAAAACAAAAGTCTCTCGGCTTTACAAAAAAAAAACCCGCAGCATCAGGTTTCGCGAGAGAGGTGAAGATTGATAAAGATCTGCTCACCAGACTGGCGACGTGAATCTGGTTTCACACTGAAACACCTGCAGGCCGTCAGGTACTGGGACTGGCTCGGAAAGTCGAATTGTAAGCCATTTTCCGAGCAGGAAGAAATGTGTTTGTTAGGCCCAGGCAGAAGCCTGGTGGCCCTAACCTGCTGATGGTCTTTAACTTGAGGCAGGTACTGAGTGACAGGCCCGGTCCAGTTCCAGCTAGGCCTGTTCTGAAGCCATCGCCGTGACTACTTTACATCTCATTTGTGTTTAAAAGAAACTATTTTCTCTGTCCACCCACATGCAAAAGAGATGCCTTGACTCATCAAAGGCTTTTTTAGGACTCCTGTGCAGATGATGCCCTTCAAAGAGGTGGGTTCTGTTCGGGCACATTTAAATATGAATATTCACACAAATGTTTCCCCCCATTTTTCTGAAGAGAAATTAGATTGTTTTGTGTCCTTCACCCACCAGATCTGGTGTGTTTTGAAGGTCTCAGCTCACAGCCACAAACCCCACACATAGCCCACGAGCCGGGAGAGTGAGGAAGAGTGGGCAGACCCCTCAGAGAGGCTCGGCTTTTTTGAAGTACAGTAAACTCGGGTTTTACGTGATAGCCCAAGCGGGGCAGCGGGGCAGTAGGGCCATGCATGAACACACACTCTTTCATGATCTTCAGTGCTGGAGAGAGAGCGATCAAGCTATCCCTCTCACTTCCGTAAACGCAGACCAATTTTTTCCAGCTGCTGGGAATAAAGATACAGAAATCGTCCAGACTGAATGCTTCCTCAAAAACCTGCAGCGGATTAAAATAAAAAGGACTTTTGCCATGAACACGCAGTTCTCTTGTAGTTTTATAAAGGGTCTCGCACAATATCGCACCTGGCTTTGTGCGTTATATTTCAGGAAAAGATACAGGAGGAAAATAAATCCTGCATTTCCCAGCGCCTATTAATGGCGCACAGCAAACAAGATCCAGTTTCTCTCTCCCTGTGAAAAATCAAGTCATGCATAACACATTTGTGCAAGATCCTTCCTCAATCTGAGCCAGGGAATCCGTCTTCCTTCTTTTGCATTGAATGCAACTGGACGGAAAGAAAAAAAAAAGATGACTCCGGCATCTTTTCTGCTGTCTCAGCTATTGTGCGTTTAAAGTTAAAAGACTGAGCAAAAAAGAGGAAAGTTAAGAAAAAAAATCAGATCTCTTCTGAGAGATACAGGTTCCCTGCCACAACTCCCAAAGCTCGACACTTAATGACGTTTTTTTCCTTTCTACCCATTTGGGACAGTGAGCAATTTCCAGCTCTGAATAATAGGGGGAGGATAACTAAATAACTACTGCCAGTTTCCTGCGACAGGTGTCTGTTGCTAAGATCCCACACAATAAAGCAGCAGTTCCCCATGGTCACACCCTAGATCAGCGCTGGGATCCGTAGCCCTCTCGCCTGCCGCTGTGACAGCACCACAGCACAGGCACTGAATGACAATCGGGCTCGAAACGGGGCCAGTTTTAGTTTTTCTGGCCACACAAAGATTTGCAGATTGGGCAAGCCAGTGGACTAACTCAGGAGAGACCAGGCACCTTGGGGAAAAAAACGGCTGCGATCATTTTCGGCACAGAATGTCTTCTCCTGCAGCATGCAAGGGGTTCGGACATGCCAAAGGGAGGGGAGGGGGGCTTGCTGTGAGTTCTGGGGCCTTGGGGTGGGCGATGGCGTTTTCCTCCCGAAAGAAATGTAAACAGCCTAACCGGTTCTTAAACTTTTCTAGAAACCGAACTGAAAGAAATCTCTCTCTCACACACACACACACACACACACACACACACACACACACACACACACAGTGTACACGTGATCCAGATTTCTGGGCAGAGGGGTCTCCATCAAGAATGGTAGCACCCCCACAACACTCCCAGATGCAAACACACAGGATGAGAAAGTGGGGGGTCATGTCTCCCTCCGCCCCATGCAGTCACCCCCAGATTGCTGAGGCCCCTTGCTGGGACCCAACGGGCTGATGCTCATGATCCCCACGGGGCTCTGACCCAGACTTCAAGAACCCATGACTCAACTTGAGCGCGTGACCTGCTGAGCTGATTGCCAAGCAAGATCGTCCACCTGCAAGGACCTGCCAGACTCCTGCAGTGACTGTCCAGGGCCACAGCAGACCCTTCTCTGGGCAAACTGAAGCCGGCTGCAGATGAAAGCATTTGAAACCATTTCTCCCCCGAACGGCTACGGAACAAGTCTCAACCCACCCTCTCCGCTGTACATGTGCGAGGCCGCCCCACCACAGCTGCACACAGAGCCCTCAGTACCTGCACTCAGCTGTGCCTCTGTCCCTTTTCCTATCACCACCTGCGCAGGTACTGCGGGAGGACAGCAGGAGAGCTCCAGGCGTACCACAAGAACACACAAACACGCTGGCAGGAGGACACGGGCTTTCAGTCACAGGCTAAGAGAAGGGCACTGGAACAACCTCTCCACACGTCCAAGAGACACACGGTTATTAAGCCATCGCAGAGCGGCCGTTCGATTAACGCCCATATATCCACAACTCTACTCAGTGGATATACTGTATATAGATATTTAATATCTATATACAGTATATCCATATCTTACAATATCTCTAAAGTGATTTGTAAGCCTAGTTTCAAAGACTAAGGAAAACCATTCATCCATCCATTTTTTCTGACAGCTTTATCCAGAACAGGGCTGAGGGGGAGCTGGAGTTTATCCCGACAAGAAACAGGTGCAAGGCGGGGTACACCCTGGGCGGGACACCAGTCCAACGCAGGGCAGACACACACACACATTCCCACCAGGGCCAATTTTCCCAGAAGCCAATTAGCGTACCACCATCTTCTTGTGGGAGGAAACCAGGGCACCTGGAGGAAAGCCACGTGAACACAGGGGAAACATACAAACTCCACACAGACAGGTCTGGAAGGCAGCAATGCTAACCGGTGTGCCACTGAGCCACCTTAAGGGAATTAATGAGCTCCTCAGAACGTTTACTACATCATCATTATAGACGTCAAACCTTGTATAACTTGTATAACTACTTGAAATTATGGATTTACGAAAGCTTAAAAGACTGCTGCCGACGCGACTTCACCAAAAACTCAAAAAATAAAATCGACAATACATAAACACGCTATACTGTGATTCATAATACTTACCATCGTTATCTCCTTGCCCATATTTCCTAGCGTTCACAGTAGGTCGACGGTGGAAAGAGATCGGTTTGCGGACACTACAATCCCAGGTTTAAACAGATTTATTTCCTCATTTTTTTCGAAAATTGGAACTCCGTCTTCGCTTCACTTTTCACATTTCACACGCGAGTAAGCTGGTGCATTGACTACTAAGGCACTAGTGCATTTTAGATATTTAAGACTACCATCCGATCGATGAAAGAAAAAAGAAAAAAAAGAATATTTGTGCGTGGCTGTCTTATAAGGGAGTAAAGATCGGATGATGGAAAGACGTTGTTATATATTTTTTTTTGTTATCGCTCCGTCTAAAGATGTCTTACAAACGACCGAAAGCGTGTCGAGAGCGCTTCTGAATTCAGAAAATCAGTTTTGTTTTAGAAGTACAGTACGGAACTGCTCCAAGGCTACTGCCCTGCGCTTAGCGCCGTCAAAAGCACCTGCACGGCGAGAGCTGCGCCACTCAGAAATAAAGCCCAAGGCGCGCTGAATAATTCAGATGGGAGGTTGTCCTGTGGGCGGCTCCTTTTTAGGCCTGTCCCGCGATTCGAGTCCGTGCTGGGAGGGCATCCTGCTATACGCATCTTCATTTAGCGTACTGTACTTTTTAAAGGAGGAAGCGTGGCTGATGACAGTCAGAAATTGTAAACGTCACCTTCAAGGACACCGCTAGACGCCACTGGGAAAACTTTATTTCAAACACCCGAGTTGAAAGAGTGGACTAAAACTACTACAACTACTAGAGAGACAATGGAATGCAGGATAAAACACTAGCCCGGTTACTTTAATACACGATTTACATGTATACGACTTTCAAAGCGTTTTTCACTGGTTAAATAAAAAAAATGAAAATAGTAAAACGGCAAACCAAATCTGCATTTAATTAAAATATCTCTCACTGATGTAGAATTGGTGTGAATAGTTGATTACATGTATTGATGTCCAAAAGTAGCACAGCCTCCTAGCTCCACTCCTTCATAGAGACCTGAGCCTCTTGCTGAAGCACTAGAACTGGTTGCCAAAGTAGGTGGCTTAGTGAGCCCCAGGGTGGAGAAGGGGTACGATGATTAACTTTCCAGCTGACCCCACCCCACTCTGAGACAGGACAGGTCTTGCATGTTGCCTCTGGACTGAAACACATTAAGCTGTGATCTGGGCAGAATTACATAATTAATAATAATAATGATTGCTTACACTTATATAGTGCTTTTCTGGACACTCCACTCAAAGCGCTTTACAGGTAATGGGGACTCCCCTCCACCACCACCAGTGTGCAGCATCCACCTGGATGATGTGACGGCAGCCATAGTGCGCCAGAACGCTCACCACACATCAGCTATCAGTGGGGAGGAGAGCAGAGTGATGAAGCCAATTCAGAGAGGGGGATTATTAGGAGGCCATGATTGGTAAGGGCCAGTGGGAAATTTGCCCAGGACACCGGGGTTGATTTAGTCTCTTTTTTTTTGTCCACGAAAGTTTCCACACATAAAATATTCTAATCTTTTTCAAATCACAATCCAGCCTGGTGCCTACTGGTGCTAAAACATAATCATCCATTGAGAGACTGCTATTCACTTTACATGCGGTGTCAATTTATAGGCGAGCCACAAGCCTGCCCTGTCCCAAATGCCTGAGCGATGTGCGTCTAAGTGCCAGACCTGTGAGGAGGGGGTCCCTAAAACTATCTGGCAGCACCCCGGTTTCACCCCTGTGAGACCCCTGCTCATGTCAGTGCTTTTCATCGCTAGTTTGGCACCAGGACTGTCAGCAAACGTCTTGCGTGACTCTGTCATTCCACAAGTCCACTGTTTGTTTTCCTCGGGAATAATCATCACAACAAACCACAAGAAGTACATAAGAAAATAAATAATGACTCTTTGGAGAAAAATTCTCAAAACCTTAGCTTACTAAGAACTGCACAGCAGGTGTGGACTCTGAGAATTGTCAACGTCTTGCCCAAAAATATTTATTATGACTTTAAACAGAGAACTCCGGATGTATCAACAATTGCAGTCTACCGTGGTAGAAGAGAGACTACTTAAAATACTGCCCGAAAACACCAGTAATAAAAGTGTGGGAATCGTGTCATTGTACCATCACCTGATCTGTTAAGGACAAATTAAAGGAGCTTTACTCTCCTAAAGGCAGGATTGTCCAAGTTCTAGGAGGTTTGTATTAATTTAATCAATACAGACTTAAAAAAAAAGAAGGAAAGTCAAGGAGCTTGCCAGAACAGTGGTAAACATTAAGTCAGTTTGGTTGCTAGTAATGAACTGACCCCAGACTGCATTTGGCTGCTTTCTGAAGGGATTCAGGGTATCGGCTTCAACAACATGGCAGTTCAACATGTTCCAGACCCCCACCACCCTCTGTGTAAAGGGGCACCTCCTGTCCTCGGTTTTAAATGCACTTGCGTTCTGTTTCGACTTGTGCTGTCTGGTTCAAGTCTGACTTTTGATTCTGAATAATGCAATTCATTTGTCTTTATCCTCATTAATTAAGGACCTTGAATACTTCAATCAGGTTCCTTTTTGGCTTGGGAATAACTGGTTGCTCTTCTGTATACTCCGGAGCAGAAATATCTTTTTCACAACACAGAGAATTAGTGGGTCTTTTTTGTCATATGCCTATTTGGACATAACTGATGCCAAAGCAAATATAGAGTTAGAATAAAATTATTTAAAAAAATGATCTGAGAATTACAATAACAGCCTAAACACAAATCAGAGAGCAATCAGATCATTGCATCTTTAATGCTGCTGAACACTGTCTTTTTATTGTACAGGAACACTACAGCATGATTTGTGGAGGTTTCCTCAACACCGGACACATCACAGAAGGAAAAAAAAAACACTGAATTGGGATTGTACAGGATCTCGGCTGATGACTCCTTATTTAAAAGATGCACTTTGCTCAAATGTCAGTAGATAAATATGTTTCCAATAAATCAAATAAGCAGATCGATTGATCAATCAAGGGCCAAGGGGATGAAAGAGTGACCCCTGGGGATCAGAGTTCTGCACCTCCAATGCAAATGATCACTAAGTCATATAAAGCACTACAAGCGTGCTCCAAAACCATCTGGACATGATGGGTCAGTAGCCAACGTCAAAATACTTCAAACCTTACTGTGTTTAAGCAGCTAGGATATTAAAACTGCATTCAGATACCCACCAACCCTCAAAATCAGCCATCAAAGCTTAGATAAATTAACACTGGCACTAAATCACAAACGGCAGCCAACAAATTGCACTCATCAGTTGCCCGTTCTTTCTGCTATTACAAAACCACTGAATAGTTTATCAGTGCTCTCAATTTGATCTATATAGTCAGCGCAAATTACTATAAAGCATGGTTCATTAACAAGATTTATATCGATATCAAGGATAAACTGCAGAAATACACTGAGCAAAATGTAGAATTCATATAAAGGTACATTTTGATCTCAAATTTCTTAGAAAGACTACTGTACAGTATTTGCCAGTTTTTAATTGGTAATTAAACCGTGACAAACGATTCAGGAAAGGAACAATGCTTAAGTGAGTGATTTCCTTCACCTCAGCTTCTCAATCCTGCTCTTTCTAATCTCCTTAATTAGTCTCCCAGCTAATGGACTCACAGTCCAGTAGCTCCCCTTTACCCATCTGTAGCCTCTCTAGGAAGAAGGAACATACTGACCTCATCATCTCGCTCCGTGTCCAAAAACTGGAAGCTCTTCAGCCAAACTCCCGGCACCAGGTCTACTAGCTCCAAGTCCAGACAGCGCTGGCCTGGGAATAGTTTCCTCGTCTCGAACATCTCTGCCCGGAGGGACTTTTTTCTCCTTCTCCTGTCTAAAAGGACAAGGCTGGGCAGTGGATCCACATCAAGCTTCATGCTTCACACATGGAGCTACAGCTTGAAGTGGCTCAGTGGAGTGTCGATCTGTAGAGATCACTACAAGCACACTCCCAGCTGTGACAGACGAGCACGCCCAGATACTCACCACATTCCAGCACTGGAAAACAATAGAACTTCAAAAATCTCCTCCCTGTTTTTTTGTTTTTAGTTTGGCTGCAAAACACCATTTGTAATTGAAATCAGCCACCTGAGTCTATTCAGAGCATTGGAATTACTTGCGAATTGAACCTGCTGGGACAATTGGGCATCATGTAAAGCACCTGGAAGAGATTGACACCCTCAGCCCTGCTGTCTTTGAAAGAATCAAAACCTCTTAGCTCAGAACACAAGGGGTGTGTGCCTCAGGTCTGCAGAGCAGGGCCAGTCATGCACCGGCCTTTTCAGATCCTCTGCACTGGCTTCTTCTGTTTCCTTCAGCCTGCAAATTGCGTGATTTTCAATTCAATTCAGAATACTTTATTCATCCCAAGGAGCTAATTTATGGTGCAACAGACAACATGTTCGAAATAAAAAGACATTACTAAGAAATATATGTATATAATGAGAGTAAGAGTGTGCAATATTTAAGATTGTATTAAAGTATGTGTACATGTAAGAGGGGGCTCTATCCAATAGAGATCATATTGATAAAATATCTTTACAGTCATCGTTTGCCAGACTGATGGCCTCTGAAACAAAGCTAAATGTCCTTCTATTTGTCTTGTGCTGTGGACAATGCAAACGTCTTCCAGAAGGCAAAAGTTCAAAAGACTAATTATTCAATTTAGTTATTTGTGTATAATTAAATGATGCATTCGGCTTATATGAAACATGGGGATTGGATGTCGCATTATTTGTCTCTCTCCTATGTTGATTCTCAAACACTGCAGTCACCAGCATTATTTTCTCAGGGGCACTGCAGTCTATAAAGATCCCATTACTGGGGCAGTCAATGCTCAAAGAGGGAAGCACAAAACATCAGTTCTACCGCCACAGTCCTTGCATCTAAACTGTGTGCTGTACAGGACGGTTTTAAATGTGGCCATGTCTAAAACAGTGCAGGCGCTGCATGTTTCTTCTCAGAGCAGTCCGGACCCATGCAGACAAGCAGGAAGTCCTTGGGCAGATGACCTGTATTTGTTGCTGGTGCTCTCCTCTCTTTCTCCCCCTTTCGTTCCTCTGCCGTCTTTCAGATGTGGATTTTCACTGTGCCGCAACAGAGCCCTTGTCTTTGCGCCAGCTGCGGGTTTCACTTTCACCTGCTGGACTTCTTGGAATTGAAAACGAATGAAAGAAATTGCAGAATGGCACGCCACATGCAGAAGACTATGTGTGACTCATAACTAATTAATTCTTAGGAAGGACTAAAGCGTATGGTCTTCCTATCATGTAACTATCTGTACATGTGTGTTTTTGATTCGGTTAAATCATGGCACCACTCATAGGTTTCCATTAAGAAGGAGCAAGGAGAAAGACATTTCTGATTATGTCAGGATGTGCGAGTTTTTCTAGTGAAATTCAGCTTGTATAGGTAAACTGCAGTCATACTTTCTCAGACCAGTTATTAAATCTCAGTAACAAAATCAGTTCTTTAATGTTATAGAGCAAATATACAAATGTCAAGCCATGAACTTTTTGAAAGTACTGTAAGTCGCCAGTTCCAGTTCCAACAGACTGCGACATGATGCGGCCCTTCCTGCTCACTAGTCACTGTAATGAGTAATGTACTGTGATGTACAAGCAAATAAGTACCAGCTGTGCTGGTACTTATCTGCATACAGAGTTAACAAGTAAGTAGTCTTTGTCAGCAAAACCATCCAAATATCCAGATCAATATTTCTATTGGATTAAAAGAGATGGATTCCCACTTCTTTATAATGTGCTAAGGACACATCATGCCACTGTAAATTTGAAGTTCTGAATCACAGAACATGGTGCTGCTCCTACCTGGAAATTTAATCTATTTTGTGATGTAAACTGGATGTTTTACAAGTTACTGTGCACATTTGACTTTTATTGTGGTTTGAAATGCACTCGTCAAGGCTGATTCTTTCTAACCCCAAAATATAAGAATAGCCTTGAGGTTCTCCTTTAAACTGCGTCTGTGGCTATCTCCTGGACAAACACACGGATTTCATTTCTTCTCCAGTGGCCCTGTTAAGGCAAGGCAGCATAGATGTTTGTTTTTTTGCACCATCACCTAGAAAACCAAAACAATGAACCCTTTTATCAGTCTTCTTTCTTGGAATTGAGCTGATCAATACCCTGATCACCCTGGATTCTCTGCGCTGCGGGTTCAAAAGCCACATGGTCCGAGAAAAGAACTGCACTGGAAACGATCTCTACTTCCTTCTTCGAATGAGGCTATTTTTGATCCGTTGTGTCACGGATTCCATCTTGACTCAAAGGGGAAAGAAGAAGCACAACCGACAGTCCAGCCGAGGCTCCTGGAGGAAGTGTTTTTGTGATTTCTGGCGGGGGGGTGAGGGTTGTCTTTATTTCCTCTACTTAAGAGTTTTTTGGGAATCTGCGTCAGCGTGGTCTGTCATTCGAAACTGCAATGTGGAAAACATGGAGTGCCCCCTCCTTCACTTCCTGTTCAGAAAGGTAGAGGAAATCGATCGAGAATGCCCCCCAGACACCACTCTGACAGCAGACCGTCGCACAGCTCCTTTTCAAAGCAGATCTGTTTTTTAATAGCTCTGTGATTCAGGAGCTGGTTAGTTACTTCCGAGTATTCTGTTGTGCAGGAACACACAGCTTTTGAAAACCCAAGCCTTTATTGGGACCAGCATACACTACTACACACAGCTATTTCAGATTAAGGAAGTAAAACCACCTTTATTAAGAAATACTGTATATGCACTGCAGCCTCATAGTGTTTGGGTCCTGGATTTGATTCTGCGCTAAGGTCTTTCTGTGTGAAGTTTGCATGTTCTCCCTCACATGTCTGTGTGAGTTTTCTCCTGGAGGTCTGCTATTCCCAGAGACATACTGGCTACATTACCAGGTGGCTCTAAACTGTCCCTGACATTTGTGTGTCCTACAGTCCTTGGGATGACTATAAGCATGTGCAAGCTAGTTGCAAAAGAAAGAAAATTAACAAGGCAACAATACATTTAGATATTACTTTTCCTTAATATCACATTTGATAATATGTTGTGTGCATTTCAATCTCTCATTTGCAAGATAATCTATAACAAGACAATGCAGAAGCACGTTTCTTGCAAGTAATTTTGAGCAATTCCATTTTTAGAGTCAGACTATGAACTCCAGACTGCCAACTATTAAATATACATGTCCAGTGCTCTTGGGTGACACAATAAATATACCTGTATAACAAGCAGGCCAACATACCTGTTTCAGAGAAGTGCTACATCAGTCATTTTAAAGCCCGGCCTTATTTCTGGAGTTTTTCACCCTGGAGGGTCTGGTTTCACTGAGACTGCTGGGATTTTCTCTCTGTAAACCCAAGTTACCAATGGAAGCTTGCACTGACTTTTCTAAAAACCCTGTTCTTATCCAAATCCCCTCCCAATAAATACAGAGAAGACACGAAGAAGCCTAGGAATGCTACACTTACTGTTCAGCTCTGGAATTCTGGCATGGAAAGCTGATATATCCGACAGCCAGGATCAGGTCCTATGGGATTCTCCAGTGTGACACTGCAAAGCTTCGGGAAAAGAATAAAACCACCTATAGCTGGCTCGGCTTCCCAGGTTGACTGACTCTGCGATGGGATTTTTTTCCATTTCTGCCTCTGATCCAAGAATGTGTGATGGCCAATGTGCTTTTCATTGGGGGGGGGGAGAGGCGTGGGGAATCTTTCTCTCACAAATTCCTGGCACAGAGAATCCACATCACTAGCCCTTCCTGTCAGACCAACTTATTCAGCTTCGCTTGTTTCCTAAAGGCAAAAACAAGGCCCTGCTTCTCCCGTTCCCCATCTTTTATATTCCTGATCACCCATCTGTGGGATAATGCAGCCCTTTTGCTCTCTGCTCTCCATCTCGAAATAGTGTGGTGAGGCAATAAAAAAGGCCAACAAAATGCATAGACACATCATTAGTGGAGAAACCACTAATTGTTGAAATTCTACAATACATTGGTTTGATCCCACTTGAAGTACTGTGTTTGGCTTTGGTTACTGCACTGCTGGAAGGATATTGGTGTGCTAGTGGCAGCACAGAGGACCAGTGTGAATAATTCCTGAACTGAACAAAACCGTACTTGCACAAATTAAGGAAAATAAACATTTTGAGCCAGAGAATAGAGAAGTTTATGTGGGGAGCTAGATGTTGCTGCTCAACCTCCTGAAAATCATCGGCCAGATCAATTCAGGAGACAATTCTTCAAGCTCAGCTGTGACATAAGGACCTGGAGATTCTACTTGGGCCACTCAGCACAATAACGAGGACACTTGTAGATGACAATGATCAAATCCCAAATCATTGCAGATGCTTAGCCACAGAGCCACCGCACCACCCCTCCGCCCCCAGAACTCATTCATTCTGCCCGCCATACTCATTCTTGAGGAATAGCCGCTGAAAGTCTTTAATTGCCACCGGCCTCTTTTGCTCTTGGATCACATGCTGACCGTGTGGAACCTGTGCAGCGCTGCAGTCTCAGTGACATTTCTCTAGGAGGCTGATTATTGTCCGACTGCTCCCTTGCAAAGCTTTGCACCCCGTTGGTGGAGAGAGATACTATCTCCCATCCAGCTGCACTCTGAACCAGCTACTGAGAGCAAGCTACTGTAGCGTGTTCCCCGTGAGGGCTGTCTCTCCATCATGCATTGCCATAGAAAACCTGCAGCAAAGCTGATTTTGTTTTAAGAAATCCCCCTAAAAATTAAACAGTTTCTCTAAACGCATATTTTCTTCACATAGGACTGACGTAAAAAAAACTGCTATAATTTAATTTGAGTACTGAGAGGCCTTCTGCTTCTTAGCACATCTTCAGAGTGGAGGGTTAGATATATATGTTATACTGAAGGTTTAAATGAATAACAGAAGACTAAAATTCATGTCTTTCAGAATGTTTCTTTCTGACATAAATCATTCTAAAAATATTTTAAGCCTGGTTTACCACACTTTTCCTTTTCATTTATACACTGCAGTATACAAATAAAGGCCTGGATAAAGAAAAGTGTTTATGACGCACACTAGGTTTAAATGTAAAACAAAAACAAAAAGCATTTCCTTCAGACAAATGAGAAACAAATGTACAAATTAATTAAGGTACAATCCCATAAAAATCAGTAAAAGTAGTACAATCAACTGGGCAGGACGCTCTCTTCTCCGAAATAATATATTAACATTTCTGACAAGTGGTAGAGTGTGTTCCAGTAGAAAGAAATGAAAAACCAGTGATTTAAACTCATTGCTTTTGTTAACAACACCAGTGGATGAACTCCGGAAACTCCTAGTAGTCCTCAGTTTGAACATCCAGTTTTGTTTTTTGTGTTTGCTGGAGGCAGGGATTTAGCAGACATAGTGGCGTCTTCAACAGTGTGGCTACTGGTACTGATGGGCGATGGGAAATGTTGTGAAATCATTTCAAGTGTTTTGCATAGGTACAACAAAGTGGTCAGCTAATCATCTTTTGGTTTCTCCAATACTATACCTGCAAGACAGAGGGAAACAGCAGACAGCAAGAATAATTCCCATCACAGCATACTGCAGATGGCAGCTATACATAGAGGAACGAAAGAATAAAGTATCAGCCCCAATCCTTGCTGTCATGCTGAAAAATCAGCATAAACTAGGAAAATGCCCAATCACAATCCCCCTACATCATAACTGCTAGGCCACATATAGTAATACTGTACGTACAATACAAGCAGCCAAAACTCTCCGAAAAATAAGTGAAGATAGGAGCAAATTATCCCTCTTCCCAAAGCTGACTTGGACCCCAAAACCCAGCACTGAGCGTAAAAAATCTCTAAGTAGTGTGAGAGTGCTAACCCTAACCCTAGCCGGGGTTTCAACAGAGCAGTTCTGCAATTTCCGTCTGTGGTTGAAAATGGTCCCCACATCAACAAATATAAACCTGAAACAATCAAAACCACTGATAAAAAAC
This sequence comes from Atractosteus spatula, assembly GCF_055471065.1. Lineage (NCBI taxonomy): Eukaryota > Metazoa > Chordata > Actinopteri > Semionotiformes > Lepisosteidae > Atractosteus > Atractosteus spatula. Next base: position 18,543,440 of record NC_142719.1, read on the forward strand.
TCTTGGAAATTCATTCTCTTCAAAAATGTTTTTCTTTTGGCAACTTTTCAATCAGGTGAAAAATGCTGTTACAATGGTACACTAGTTAGAAGCATGTGAAACACTTCTTGATATACAGTACTGATGAACAAAAGACAAGCAATACTCAGGGCTAATGGATTTAATCAAATACTACATCCATAGATTTTTAAGCAAACTTGCAGAAAACGGCAGATGGACGGTCAAGGAGGATAAAAAGAGGCGAGCCAATAACCCAGTCTTTCAGATCTCTCTGGCGTTTCCCAGTAATGATCCGGACAGCACAAGCACAGGGAGCGCCCGCTTAGCTCTTGACCATGGGGAAGACGCAGAACAGAGCACACTGAATACAGTCATGTCAATTTCACTGCTGGCATGCACCCAGCCCTGCCCGCACCACATCCCTGCATTCACCGTGCCCTGCTCACGCCAGCAGCATCAGCGTCACGAGCACGCCTGGTCTCATGAGAGCACGCGGCATTTAAGAATCCGTGTAGGAGATCCATTGTTTTAAGCCTCGTTTGTTTAAAATCAGGTACGATAGAAGAGACTCGATCAAAAAGCATTCGAGGAATGCTGCTGGCCAAGTTCATGGGCTCTCCGCGGAGCTGAGCTTTGTTAAGCATGCCAAGGTGAGGTTGCTAAGACGACAGGAGGGGGTTGTTTGGTGGAGGATCAAAGAAAATCCCTTGGGTGGGGGTGGGCCGGAACAATTTGTTTGTCTGGAACAATGGCAGCACGTAGCAGGTCAGGCCCTGCTGGTCAAGGCTGAGGTAGTAATGATGTCACAGCGCCCGAAGTGAGGCTCTGAGCACTTTCACAGGGAGACAGCTGCCCCTCTCTTGGGTTTCGCGATAGCAGAGTTGCTAGATAGAGAGAAATTGCAGACAGAATTGTTTCCATCGCCCAACTGGTTAGGCGAGGAAGCCCGGAGCACGATCAAGAGATCAGCTGGTATGATGCACATGACAACAGGGACAGCAGCTCGGAGCTGCGTGAATCTATCACACCACATGACGAGAGCGAATCAGTCTCGTGGAATGTCTCTGATATGCAGGAAGCGGGTACGAAGCTGAAAAGCTGACTTTTAAAACTTCTTCCAGGTAGGTATAATATATGAGAAGGACTTGATTCCGAAGTACTCTGAAGTTCCATAAGTCTTACCAGTAAAGGAGCTACAATAATCCCTGTGATACAGGCTACAACAATAAACTACAGTGCGTCACATCAGCCTTTTTACTCAGCAATAAATGCCACAGTATTTACCTGCAGCATCATAATGACAGTTATTGGAAAACTGTATGATCATTAATTCAATAGAAAGAATGAGAAACTATTATTGTGATACATAATTCCCGCTCCATCACATTGGATAAAGCCTTTAGAAAATGAATGGATGGATAGATACATCATAGAACAAAGCCTCTAATTCTTGTCCTTGAGAGCACTAATCCCGTACATTTTCTAGGCCATCCCAGATGTCCTGTTTCTAAAAGCTGGGAATACATGCAAGTAATTGATCTCTTGGTGTGATTTGTTCAAGTAATTCTGGTCATTGAGGGGAAAATGGTAGAGTTTTTTTCCCCAGATAATCTCAGAGTTACTTAATTTAAGAAATTACTCACTTTCCTGATCACAATCAAAGTTGTCCAGGTTGTTAGGAATTGATAATTACCTAGCAAACCTGCTGGACTGGACTGGGGCTTCCTAGGATTGGGGTTGGAGACTTGTGGAAAATGATCACAGGTTATTTTAAAGATATACTGTAATATCTGGTTTTATTCCTGGAATGCAACACATTACACTTCTGCAGAGATTGCTACATCAGCACCAATGTCAAGTCAGCCAGGGCTGCTGGGAAATCCATTAGTCTGGGACCCTCTGATGTCGTGCCAGATTCTGTCATCTCCTCATATATGGTATCCATTACCAAAGCGATAAGATAAAGCCTTTGCAAGGGTCTTGTTAATGCTCGTGCCTGAAGTATCAAAATACCAACAAGCATCAAAGCAAAAGCTCTAATTCCCAAGCATTTCTAAATCTAGGCGATTCTTTAAAAATAAAAAGACATCAAAATATTCTCTAACCTGGATCAGCAATAAATGTGTATCAGCCCACAATTTGCTCTCTCTCTCTCGATACAAAAGAAAAAAGGTGATTCTAAGAGATAAAACACCCACTTTGTTAAAAGGAGAGAGTTAATGAGATGCAGTTACATAAAAGCATCATATTCTACAATATCTTATTGATTGGATTGGATTGTTCAGCCCTCCAAGGAAACAGCCTTATACAAGTACAGTCTTCCATGCGTACATCCCTCCATGAGTACAGCCCTATACAAGCACAGCCCTCCATGAACACAACCCTTTACAAGTGCAGCCCTCCATGAACACAACACTATACAAGTACAGCCCATCCATTAGTACAGCTCCCTTCGTGTACAGCCCTCCAATTTGTCTCCCTTACTGCTGTAAAGTGCAGATCCAGAAGAAAACTGTATTTAAATGCAGAGTGATGTGATGAAGACCAGTAAAGCACACGGAAGAACAGGCCGTTTTGCTTCTCCTTGCAGATACACATCTATCCCGGCCTTTCCTGACACTGTTCTTAGAGAGTTCGTTTGCATTGCAAATACCTTCAGCAAAAACAGTCGCCACACAAAACAATAGAATCTACAACAAGAGAGGATTTTCTTGAACACTGAAGAGAGGGATGCAGACAGTTTCAATGGGGCTGATTGTTAAATATTTTAGTCCATCCCTTATAAGAAAACTATTTATCCTGGTTTGCAGCCAGCCAGAGGCTGTCCTGGAAGTACAGGGTACAAGGTGTGGTTTCATGGGAACACATGGGAACAATTTTGAGCTACTGGTTGACAGACAACAAGTCTTTGGAAGGAGGGCAGAAACTAGAGCCCTTGGAAAAGATCGCAGACACAAGAGAACCATCCAAACTCCACACAGAAGCTGCACCAGTCTGAACTCGAACCCAGGAGCCAAGATATGTGAGACAGCAGCACTAACCACTCCTCTACTCCACTGCCACTACTCCAATGCTTATTTTTTTCCTTATCCTAAATTCAATTCAAACAGTACATTATGTTTCAGTCTTCACTCAGAAACTTACCCTTTTCATCCATTTTAATTCATTTTCTGTTGTGCATGAACTTATATGAACCAAGAGACCTATTCTTAACCACCCTCTTACATTGAATTACAGAGGTGGATACCAGGTGTATTATACTTTTGATGTGGTTTTCTTTTGTGTTAAAGGCAAATGAAAGTGAACATTTGTCATGGCTCTCCCTGTAGACCTCAAAGCCAGCATTAGCATCTTGTTCTTACTATAGGTAGATTCAACTGTGGTGCAAAGTATAGAGCCATCTTGTTGGAGACTGCAGCAGTTCATTAAGTGCAGAAGAATCTTTGGAGAGAAACAGCAAAGATTTGACATTGACTGAATACTCAGCAATAGGATGACCATGATGAGGAACACTATAGAACATAATTCCTTGTGTATTATTAAGCATCTGTTTGACCAGATGACCGGAGACTGCAACAGCATTTTCTAAGCTCTTTGTCCAATTCAGGGTCGTGGGGGAGCCGGCGCCTATCCCAGCAAGCAAAGGACTCAAGGTGAGATACACCCTGGTCAGGAAGCCAGTCCATCGCAGGACAAACACAGACACACACTCACACCACAGCCAATTTCCCAGAAGCCAATTAACCTACCAGTGTGTCTTTGGACTGTGGGGGGAAACTGGAGCACCCGGAGGATACCCATGCAAACACAGGAAAAACATAAACTCCGCGCAGACAGCACCCCAGGTCCAGAATAGAACCCAGTGCTGAGGCAGCAAAGCTAACCACTGCGCAAAGGTGTCATCCCACTATCTAATCATTTCAGGTAACAGCACTTTGCTGTGCTTCAAGACAGAGTTAAAAACTTCCTTTGGTTATACTTATTCCAAATCATGTAAAAAATACAACACTCCATTTGTACACCAGTTTGTCTTGCTAAGATATTGATATTTGCAATAATCTTGGGTGGCAATACACAAGAAGTCTGCATTATTATTAAAAGAAAATTGTATATCAAAATATATGAACTGTATAAGTGTCCTTTCATCCTTTTTCAGGACCAGCGCTTTCAGCACATACACTGCTGCTTTTCCTGTTGGAAAAAGGACAACACAAAGAGCACATGTGCATACGCAACTACATTTAAATTACTTTCCATTGCAATTACTGTGCATTTGCAATACAAAGGCAATGGAATTGTACTGTAGTCTGGACACTTAAGAATAAATCAGTGCTTTCAGATCTTTAAACATGAAAGAAAAGGAGAACTCTGATAGCCATTTAATACAGCACCCTATTTCTTAATCTGCCCGATTGTGTATCAGCATACAATTTATCCACTGGCTCCAAATCTAGAGCAAAGTTTGACTTACTTTTGCCATCTTACTAGCTTACTTACTGTAGCTAGAAACTCCTGAATTCTTACAGTTCACCTCAGTGCTGTGGTTTGGTTAAAAATTAATCATTAAGAATAGCACTGTTATTGTAGATGCATAAAGAATATTTCTGAGAATAAGTGGATGAATCCCAATTTCAGAATTTAAAAAAATGATCAGAATACTGGCTGTCTTTAACTCACATTTTGATTTGTTCTTGATAGATTTTCACTGGTTTCAAAAGAAACAGAAAAACACTGATGTAGTAGCTAGCTGCACAAAAACAAATAACTCCTGAGCATATACTTTAGTCAGAGTAAATGAAAATTATGGTTTGTGAACTGAGGAGACGGCTTGGTATTTCCATTATTGTGATGATTATATTTTCATAATTTAACCCCTTGCTAGATGCTTTGGGTGATTGTGTCAGCCTCACTATTAATAAACCCTAGCCTTATTAGAGTAACATTAAAACAAATATTTATTAGCATGTATGGCAACTGTCATAAATATGCAGCAGAGATATACTACATTTAAACACATTTGTAATCTAGGTTTCTCAACCGGTGTATTGTTTTTACAATCCTCGTTTCGCTCCATTGACTTGCCAGATGAAAATGCAACGTTAAGTCATGCACTGCTCCGCAGGGAGCACGTGAACATTTTTCATTAAAAATGTTACACATGATCACATGGAAAGTCACACTGCCAGAGTGTCCATGAGCACAGGGCAAGCTAAGGCCACAGAATTCAGCCGAAGAAAAAGAAAAGTGGAGGTGCTGCAAGAGCAAAGTTAATGGCATTCAACATGGCCTTGGCTGTACTCAAAGACATTCGAGGCATCACCTTGCACAATTACATCCAATTATGCTTTGAACATATTTGATCTACCAAAAGGTTCTGAAAAAAGTCAAATTAAGACATAATGCATATAAAAATTATTTAAGTCTTAGCCCTATAAGCATCTATGAAACATGCTGCAAAAATCTGTCTTTGCAGACATGCTGCTAACTAGCTAAAAATCCATCAATCTTCTAACCACTTTATCCAGTTCAGGGTTGAGGTGGAGCCAGATCCTACCCCAGCAAGCAATGGGCACAAAGCAGGAAACACCCTGGACAGGACACCAGTCCATCACAGGACTGACAGACAAAACAGACATGCACACTCTCACACCAGGGCCAGTTTTCCCAGAAGCAAATTAATTACCAGTATGTCTTTGCACTGGTGGGAGGAAACTAGAGCACCTGCAGGAAATCCACATGAACACGAGGAGAACATACAAACTCCACACAGATAGCACCCCAGGTCTGGAACTGAACCCGGGGCCTAAAGCACTAGAAAGCACTGTGCAGCCCACTTTTTAACACAATAAGCCAAATCTCCATAAGAGACTCTGGTCACAAACCCTTTAATTCCTGCAAGTGATTGAAAGAGGAAGGGTTAGGGTTAGACACTGAAGTCTCAAAACTGAACAACTAACCTTCTAAATTCAAACATAAGCACTAACCACCTCCCAGGTGCTAAAACCCTGTGTCAAGATGCTTAGTGCCTTTTACTGCAACACTTGCACAATCAGCACCTGTACTGTGAAATGGAAAGTTACAGAACCCAAAGTACATCTGAGAAAGGTCTTCTTATCAGCTTTTGATATGAAAATCAGTTACTCTAACAACCTTGAAATACTAATGAACTGGTCTCTCTAGAGTCCCAATCTAAGGTGTGAAAATATAATAATTCAATATTATAATCAGCGCAGATATAACTATATATAAGTACAGTATTTAAATAGCTATTTCTTATCCAAATTAAATGTTTCAGAACATGCACTATGTCACACATCACTAGTTGATGCTGCAAGCATTTATGCTACTGGGATTGAATGCAACAGTAACATTTGCTTCTGTCCAGTACCATTTTCCACAAGAGTCCACAACTGTTCTAGTCCAGAAGCATTCACACTGCCATTTTTGAGTACTATTACTTTCTACCTATATAAATGAGCCTGTGGTTAGCAAAGTCTAAAAGCATGGGAACATAAAGTTCCACCTGTCTCATTTGGCTTTTAGTGGCTAATTGGGCCAAGGATCACACACCATCTCTTGAAAGAAGCCAGGGTACCAGCTTTGGCAACACAGCTGTATACTGTAGCTTCTTCCACACTCCCATAGCCCAGTGTGTAAGATGTTCGCAGTCTTAAACATACTTTCCCATTGTTTCTATTTGTGTTTCACTGGTGACTCTGAAGAACCACTGGGTTGGTTTAGAGTATAGAATGCCTTGATCTTAAATACTTGATTCTGGTCACCCTGTAGTCTTCTTATGGGTAAAAAAAATGATCTGACATACAATTAGTGTGCAAAAAAAAAAACCTTGCATACCTTTTGAATATGTTTATCCACTCAAAACATTAGGTTTTTGTAATTTATATGACCACAGTTATTATATAACTTTTAGAGTTGATTAGTTGCTATTGGAATATACCTGGATATATACAGTAACTTTAAATGCATACATAACATGTTTTAAGATGATAAACTTGTGTGGAATAATTTTACAATAATATGAATCACAAATTCATATCTCAGATTACATGGCTTTGACAATAATATGTTTAACTACGCAGTTAAAATAAACAACAGTTAACAGCAATTAACCAGGTTAACAAGCAGCATCAGAGGCTAATTGGATTTATATCCATTTAACATTATAATGTTGGCAAGCACTGGGTGTAACTGTCAGAGCAGAACAGTCTGAATCGGACACTCAGATACTGCAGGCCAGGAAGTGTGGTGAAGCCACTTATAGATTTCTCTCAGAAGAGCAACATTTTACAAAAGTATAACAGGGCAAGGAACACTTTTGCATAAGGTGGATAAAGAAAAAAACATTTAATCTTGTTCATGTTCACTTGCTAGTGTGAAGGACTGTAGTCTGGATGCAAATGCTATACCCTGAATACCTTTAAAGAACCCCAGACATAAAGACCTCTATGTGATAATGCTCCCATGACACACTGACGTAGACAAAACACTGAAAGCAGTGATAGTGCACTTAAATTCCTGTTGTGCCTTTATCTGTATCTCTACATTCACTACAAAAGCATTGCATCCAAACTTCAGGTCATGTGGGGCTACCTATTAAAACAGAACAAAGGGTAGCATTTTACAAAAGAACAGTGAAAGAACATCCCTGGCTGTTTGGGATTGGTTTCAAGTGTCATAAAACAACAAAAAAGGATCACTCTGGAACACATCCAAAACACGATCATTTAATGCACGGGGGTTATGGCATAGCTGTGGTAATTTTGGTGCCAAAATACTTCTTATAATATTTTAATAACAATTATTATTACAATAATTAAAACATCTAAAAGAACAAAAGAAACTTGAAAATGAATTTTCTTGTGTAATATTTTAATAAGTGAGAATCTTCTCATCGCCTTAGACAATGTGGACATAATTCTGAATATCTAGAGGAATAAAAGCAGGTCAGAACTAAACTTACTAGACCAGATCACACATACAACAGTTTCAAATACAAGTAGAGGACAGAGAATGGCTTTGATGTTCTGTAAAGACTCTGTCTCTCTCCATTTGAGTTATCGAGGTCACTATAAGAGTAGCTATACCCATTAAAATCAAAAGCATTTCCAGCCCTATATCCTTATTGCCAGTTCTTGTTAGGGAACAAAGGTTTGTTTTTAAAGATGGCAAATAAAAAGATCTTCAAAAAATATATCCATTACACAGAGCAATGAAATCTTTCCCCATTACTAAGAAGGAAATTTTGAGGGTTGAAGATTTTACTTTTGTATGTACATCAATCTAATCTTATATACATTTAGCAAAGATAAAGACTATAAATGTCCAGTATAAGAGAAATAAAGTATCCTAAAGAATCCGGTTCCAAGGAGGCAGATTTAGCCCAGAAAGATCCTGCAGGTCTTTCTGTGTCAAAAAAAGAAACATGTACAGACTTCATACTTGAAATTGTTAGCTACAACTACATGTTCTATAAATTGGACTAGATCTGTGTCCTCAGCAATAAAGGGTTTTCAACATGAATACAAATGGTTGTTTAGAATATAAAGCTGATCAGGCTGGGTGCGTGGGTGCCCAATTGAGAATGCTGTAAAAAATCACACTGTGCACTTTGTTAAATAAAAACTCCTAGCTTCTTTTGCTTGGAATGCTGTATTACTAGGGACTGAAGTAGACATTCTGATGCAGAGTAAGTTTCTAAGTTTAATGGTACAACTAGGTCAAGAACTCATATGTGCGTAGAATAGAGCAGGGGTCTTCTACTCTGGTATTTGAAGGCCACAGTCCAGCATGCATTTGAAGACTCTTTGAACGATAAAGACTTTAAGCCTTAATTAGACGAATTTTCCCCTTCTCTTCAGTCAAAATATGTGAAAGAGGCTCTGACAACCTGCTAGACTATGGCACTATGCGGACTGCACTCGGGACACCGTGCAAAGATTTCTAGTTTTTCTTTCCACTGAAACAGTTTTGGAAAACTGTTCATCTGGAGTTGGCGCAGCAAGTGAAGCAAGACGTTTTGAAAGCCAGGATTGCTAGCACCCTCACCGCGGTAAAACAATCAGCAGCTTCACAGACTGGCAAATAGAGCTGGTTTTGTCAAACTGGATTTACAGGGTCTACGTTAGTGGCCTAGGGAAAGTCAACAGGGTTTGCCCTCAAAACCCACCCGACCTCTACTCTCCAAAACTGTCCTATGAACTGCTGGTGGGGTTAGCAGCAGCATGCCTAATGCTTGCCCTTCTTCTTCTTGGTGCGTGTCTTCCTCTTGGTCTTGGAGTCGATGATCTGCTGGGACTGCCTCTTCAGCGCGGCCCGAGTTACAATGTCAGACTCGTCTTCTCCACTCTCTTCCTCTTCTAGCAGAGAGAAGAGAGAACATACTTCTTTTTATACACTGCATTACACAGATTTGGCAGCAACACACTGCTTACTTCAGTACTTTCATTCGTTGCTGCTGTGTTAAGGAGCCCAGAAACAGACACTAGAAGCATAATATGGATTTTAACTCTGCAGGAGGAACTAAATAAATGCATACCCTGCCGATTTAGGACAATTCTGTATGCCGTAAAGTATTTAACCACAACTTGATTTAACTAGAATTAAATACTACACAAGAAAAAACAGAAACAATATTATTGTTTCTGAAACAACGGATCCAAGACTAATTCACTTAAATATTATTACAGGGCCAATTTCCTAAGCCTACATAATGAAAAATAAGACTGTATTACTATTGAGGAAACAATTAGAAAAATGCAAAACAAGACGAAGATATGAAAACCTAAATCTTTAACCTGCAAGTGACCTTGACAATGTCATGCACAGTGCAAAGATTCCTGTTCACATGAACTCGGTCAACAAAAGGTTTTATCAGCACGCACTGGATGTGCAGCTTCTCAAAATTACAGATTTTGAAAGCATGTTAAAAATTCTTAAAGCATTCTAGAGAAGAAATTCCTTTTCTCCACAAATCCTTAGATTAGTGAGGGGCTTCTTCAGTTTCCATGTCCATAGGTTCCTCAGGATTTTATTACAATTCAGATCTTGATTACATCAATAAAAATAACTTGTAAAATATAAAAACATGTTTGTCAGGTATTAATCCTTTGAGAATTTAAAAGCTGCTATATAACTTGCAGGATTTTGTCCATGGAGGAATGGAGTTGCTCCAAATAAAAGCATTTTACATGCTTACAAACCCAGGGTTCCATCTTTTACAATTCAAATGGAAAACACAAACTACAGTAGGTTAGAATCTGGCTGATTTAAGTCACTCACCATCATAGAGGTCCTGTTTCTGGGTCTCAGGGAGTTTGATCCTCATGTTGTAGGCTGGGAGTTTTCCCTCAATGCTAGTATGGAACTACAAAGAGGAGCATTTGTGAAATATTAGTGAAGATTTATATTTTCTGTTTACTAAAATAGGAAGGCACTTATTCCTTTAGGTACCATATTCTGAATATTCTTTATGGACCTTATGGGCATTTACATAAAAAATATTTTTTTTATTAAATAAGTAAACTCGAATAATGTCCACAATTCAACAGGTTTTCTAACCCTCTATTATGCTTCTATATTGGTTAATTATTTGAGAAGGAAAACAGGCAAATGATTTGATGTTTTATTTCAATTTTGGAACCATCCAATTAATACTAATTTCTTAGAACTAGGCTCTGCAGTAGTGGCTTCTTCACAACACAGTGTAGCAGAGACTTTTGTCATTTGACAGGCTGTGAGCTTGTGTCTTACAATTGAGTTTGCACCAGCTGGAGGAGAGGCACATTTCTCAATAATGTCACGACAAGCCTGCAGGCACAAGCCACAAAATGCTAGAAAACCAAGAGAGTTGTCTCTGACTAATCCCAAACCTGACACAACTCGGGCTCAAACCTGTGACATCTGGAATCAATTCAATAAATCTTAAAGCATAGAGCTGGCTAGCAGAAGGATTACCGATTGGTATAAGACAACTCTGCGAATGATTCCTGACAGGACAGACCTCAAGGGTCAATAATGACGTGACACATGCAAAACTCATATGCTTTGCAAAATAACAAAGGTGTTGAATGATTTTAGACCATCATCAACAGAAGTCAGAAGTCAGAACACTGTGTGCCTGCACTGTCGTTTCCCAGCAGGTATGGCCTGCTGACAAAGCCAGTCTTGTTTCCATAACAAACAACTTGCGTTAAGAATTTGCCTGATGTCTCTCCTATTATCCCCCTGGACAGATGGTGTCAGCAGTCAACCAATCATTGCACATCACCTGAAAACTCTGATTTAACACACTGCTCTGAATCTTAGAATGGTTAAGACTCTTTGAGAAACCGATACAGATCTACACAGAAGTCAACCACCCAGCTAAAGAGCGCATTTCAAATTTCAGAAAAAACACTCTAATGGAATCTGAAGATGCCGAGGAATGTGAAGCACTAGCTAAATGAGGTGTATACTTATTTTGTTGTAAACCCCGTATGCTTTTCTGAACAAATTATTTATGGTATTGTGAATGGACAGCTTTAATTATGCATTTTGACAATGGACTTTGGTGCTCTATCAGAGAAAACAAGTCGTTACTAGGTATTCTAAAGTAATGTTTTAGATTAATATAATTATAAATATATGCAGCATACTTCTAGTCACCACAAAACGTTTTTTTGAAAAGTGAATATCTCTTAATTCATAACCTGCAATAACCTTGACCAAGTCAAAAACCTTTTACAATATAAAGAGATACAAACATCAGGAACATTTCATCATTGCATGAGAACAGAGAGAGACCTGAGAGCAAAAAAACCTGCTCTCCTTAAAGGTAACTCCAAACTATTGTTTTCATGCTGAGTGAAAGAAACTAGTATATCAATCACTCATTTCTAATACTTTTTGCATGCTATACCATGTCAAAATGACTCATCGATTTTGAGGATGTTGCTATTTTAGAAGGCATGGATATTTTAGCCAACGCTGCCGAAATAAACTGACAGTCGAGTAATTGTTCTACAAAAAAAGTCATCTTGGCATGTAAGATTATGAAATATGAGAGGCAGTACAACATGTTGCCAAGCTCCATATTGAAATCTGATACAAGGATACTGATTTCTGAGCCTTGTCAAAAATTAATCTCCCTGATGACACTCAGATATCATGGCTGAGAGTGTGACATTATTGGTCAGGAATGACCAACTTCAGCTATGGTTCTGTGCTAACTTGGTTTCAAGTGTCTATTTGTTTCAGGTGTTTAGAGGCTGGTAACATGAAGTGGCCTATATCTCTCACAGAATACGGTGGCACTCCTGTTGTTCCGCGGTGTTGGTGTTTAATACAAGAATGATTAAAAGGAAATTAACAGGCTTCGGATCTTTACTAAGTTTCAGTTTAGCCAATAAACTGAAACCTAGTAAAGGAGGGCATAATAAAAATAGTGAATCTTAAATATTTTTACAATATATTTTAGGTTTCTTTGTTCAGTTTCTTTCTGGGCTCTCACCTCTTCCTCCTCCATCTCCTTGAGGATGGCAGCAAGGTCTTTGCCCTGCAGCTCCTCCAGCAGTTCCAGCAGTTTCTGCTCTGACTGAAACAGCAGCTCCAGGACATACTCCTCTGAGGTAGGGGGTACCTTGACAGCCGGAACCTGGCTTTTTGGCTTTGGGAGACAGAAAGGGAGTGAGATGTTGATTGAACCTAGTTCCATGCCCTTTCTCTCATCAGGATGGAACTTGGCTGCTTAAAACGTGATTCCCAGCTCCAGGCCAGTTTGTTATCTGGCCACCACCTAAATATTTAGTTAAAAACCTGCCTATTTATTTTAGAATTATGCAAATTGCAAACTTTCAAGTTACTTTTTTAGCATTTAATTTACTGTGTGATGCAGGTGAACCAAATGAAATGTTAAGTGCTGGTTGGATTAGCAAACTAAAGCGTCAGTAAAGACTCAAGACTAGCTTCAGGAAACAAAGGCTTACAGTGAAGACTGGAAGCATCTAACAAAGCTATCTTAAAATGCATCTTTCTGTAATTGTAATTGAATTGTAAATGCTGCTCAGTGGATCTGGCATAAAATCAGTACAAACCTTATTTGCATGGTGTAACAATGCTTCAGTGTAATTTTTACCTTTCAGTATGAAATTACATGTATACACATTTATATAAATAATAGTCAAAGCATGAGTTGAATCTGGAGCAGTCAGAATACCATTGCTGCTGTTTGATTGTAGGAACAGCTTTGTCTTGTTTATAATCCTACAGGACATATTCAGGTACAAGAGGCATACAAAATAATCATATTGCTTATACTCAACACATTGTTAGTATTTCTGATGCTGGAGTAGCTACTGTATAAAAAGAGAACTGCTGTATGCAATATCTAGAACACACAGCATTCTAACATATTATTCTTGTTGATATTCATTACATGTTGATATTATGTAGTTTTATATTTTAATTTTGCAATCTGTAAAGACCAAAATACAACTGCATCTGAGAAGCGCTGCAGCAAAAATGAATAGATTCAAAGAGGCAGTTATACAATAGTTGAGAGGTTTACACTCATATAACAGAACAAAAAGTGCTTTGCATGTGCTAATTTATGCTGGACAATGCAAACCTAATTAAAAGCATAAGGAATATTGCAAATGAGAGGTCGTAGTTAGGGCTGCCTCCCTTGCTTGGTTGCTAGGAAATAACTAATCTCAGGATCTCATCCAGCTGTTTCTTAAAGGAGCAGGGGGAAGAGAAGAGCTTCAAAGAGATGGTTAGGTAGCTCATGGAAGACATCCAACACCCTCTGTGTCAAGGGGTCTTTTTCTGCTGATCTACATTTTAAAACAAATCTTCCTTAAAGAAAATCAGAATCACATAAATGCCCACATTGTAGATCAAATTAGAAAAAAAAATTATCATTTTTACAGAAAAATGAACATTTGGCTGATCCAGAGTGATTTAAATGTTGATGCACTTATTTGCAATCTCCCAATACCATATAAATCCTTACCACTGCCCATACTCACAAAGTTAGTCATTTAAAAAATGTCATTATCTGCAATTTTAAATCACGAGATCAGACTACCACTGCACAGCGATCTCTGCAGTTGCTGGTTCTGTAAGGCTCTTGCCTATAAACCAAGACCAGATATTAGATATATCAGTTTATTTTAATGACTCCATAAAGCTAAAATAGTATTAGATGTTTTGCTTGTGTGCTTTATCAGCGCAGTCTGAGCAAGAGCCTGCTGCTCAAAAGTCAAGAAGTGGATCCACCCTCTGTGCAGCTGGGATCTGTTTTGCGGAAAAGGTACCAGTTTGATGTGCTGCAGTTTGTCACTGAGGTGCTCCACTCCAGCCCTCACGGTGTTGAGGGTGCGCGTCAGCCTCTCCAGCCTCTCCTTGGTCTCGTCTCGGCGCTTCTCCTCCGCCCTCAGATGAGCCTCGCACTCCTCCAGCATCTGCTGCCCGCTGTAGGACAGAGAACGGGCATCAATAGGGCTGTCGGGTAAGAGACGTGAAATTATGGAGGCTAAGGACTGTAAACTAATTCAGTCAATTACCAGCTTTATTCCCTTACTAGACAAGCAGGCTGGCGTACAGCATGTGCTTCATTTCAAGGGCAGGGTGGAGAAAAAAATGCAAGAAAAGGTGGAGATCTGGCCAGGCGCTGTGCACAATCCAAACGAAAAGTGCTAAAACTGCTGTGTGTAGTCTGAAGACAGACGGATTCAAAAGGTTGTTGCTAGCTCTCTTGTCTGGGTTGCTTTTGTGAGTCAAAATCTCACATAAAGAAAAAAACATAAAAATGACCATAGCATAAGAATTTCTGTAGTTCCGTTTACACCAAACAACTCAGGAGGTTAAAACATTGTTCAATGATCAGAGTAACTTCTGTGAATTCTGAGGGATCCTTCCTCCTTATGGTGATGGGGACCACATGTAGTGGGGTAGATAACTCCCCAAAAACTCAGGAATATGGAAAACCTGCATATTGCAGATATTGCACACTACAGCTGTTATAAATAAAGGCAGCTTAACTTGCTTTAAGCCCCCAAGCGTCACTTGGAGAGACTGCCGTCCAGCACACTGCCTCCAGTGTGCTTTACTATGAGCTAGAACCACCACAGCACAACAGCTGCAGAATACAAAGTTTTCTACAGCTTATATAGATTTTCTTGTTAACCTGAAGTCCTGCTAAAGCACTATATAAGGTAAGTAAGTAAGGGAATGTGGACCCATATCTAGTAATCTTCCAGCTTCTGACCTGACCTTTGATCTTTTCTGGATAAAAACACCCAGGAATGTCTGCTTCTGTTGTTTGTCTGCATCTCACAGTACCCCTTCATTCTTTCCCTGGAAAGTCGTAGGTTTGTACGATATAGGTCCATTTATTCCTCCTCCTCCTGCACTTTCTCAGTATGTATGCTGGCTGTCACTTTAGCAGACAGTGCTCAGAACAGGAGTAAAGAATCACACAGTGAATGCAGGAACTCCATCTAATATGCACAGGCATCACATGGATATAGCACAGAAAATACATCACGATGAGTCACTGGGCATCTGTTTATTAACCTCCCCCACACACTTTACTAAAAGTAGACAACAAGACTATGAGTAAATATAACGTGAACAAACAGTGAAAGGTTATGCCACTGATGAAAACCAGGCAAAAATGGCTTTACCCAGAACCCCATACTGCCAGTGAAAGGAAAAATCATTAATCAGAAAGGTTCTGAGGATAATTGCCAAAAACAATGACACATACTGTGGCAGACACTACCCTTCCTAACAACGGCATTTCATGAAATCCCTTTCAGAAACTGCATGTCAGAGCACAAAGGAATTTCTAGGAAATATGGCATGCAAAAACATAGCTCATTAGAAATAAACAGGAAAAACAACATAGTTTAAAGAGCATCAGGAGAGACTGTAAGGGCAAATCCATGGCCCTATACCAAGTCATAGGTTTAACTAAGGGGACGCCTAGTGGCAGAAACATCAATACACAATAAAAGCAAATACAAGTTTTAAGAATCTAGGGCAATTAATCCGATTTACTGGTCTTGGAAAGCCAAGAGGTTTTAAAGGAATTTAGGCTTAAGCCAATGAATGATTCAATTAAATCATTAAGATCTTTTGACAGAATGAAAACCAGAATTCTTAAATTATAGTGTTGCATGTCCACTGGACTTGTGCCAGTAGGATTCCGGATGTGCAGAATGAGCAGTGCATCTGTGGGGAGCTTGTGTACCTGGAGAGCTTGGCCTCCCCGGAGTATTTCATCTCCTGGAACTCAGCCTGCAGTCGCTCCCTCTCTTCTTTCAGCCTGAGCAGGGTCTTCTCGTTCTCGCTCTTCAGCTGCTCCAGGTGTCTCTGCGTGTCGCCCTGAGAGATGAAGCGCTCCACCACTTCCTGCAGGTGCGCAACACAGACAGGGAGGAGAACAGGGTGTCCTGACTTGAGTCATAGCCGTCAACTTCGGAAATCCCTTCATTCACCTGAAGATGTAATTGTACTTCCAGTGGTCTACTGAAAGACAGTAACTGACACAGTGTGATAAAACACACCATAGCTGCCCATCAAACATCCTCGACAGAAATCACACATACCTATCACACAACACAGAATCTGAAACACACCAATCCCAGCAGGGTCTGAGAGTTCAGCTTTGTTTGTTGAGCTATGCCCTGGCTTAAATGCACAAGAATGATATTTACACAACGAATAAAGTACATTAAAATTATACATACTTCATTTCTCATTGGATTTACTAGAATGTTGGTGGGTTTGGTTATCTTTTGGTTCGGTTACATTGTAAATAGCAGTAGTCAACTGTTGCACAGAATTATGAAATAACAAGAATGAACCCAAGTTCTAATTTCATACTATTTAGTCATCGATTCACTTGCAATCAATGAGTAATTCGAAAGACCTGTTAAGTTTCTTGAAAGAAAGAATTCGTTTTGCATTCTTTATGTCCTCTTTGATTATGTCGCATATCTGAAATACCAACAATCAGGGCAGGGAAACTGTTTTGCATACAAATAGGAGCAGGTGTAAAACACCACCAAAATCCATTTAGGCTCTTTACATTAATTCTGGCAATAATTAAGCTCTACTTGAAGCTATTTGTTGAAGTTATTTATTCCAAAAAAATGTATATGTGTATATTAATGTGAATTTATACTGATTTAAAAAATACCACTGATGAATGCTGATTATTGCCAGGTTTTAATATGTATCCGGGCTCCGTCTAGCAGTCTTGCAGAACTCGCGGTGTTCATGACCCTACGAGGACTCTTGGATCTCTGTTTGCATCTTCTTGAGGAAAGGGCTTGATGGGATTCTCAGATTGTCCTCCGGGAAAGCGTACGATGATGGAGAAAGCGCGAGAGAGAGCAGTGCTTGACTGTCTCAAGCCCCCGCGATCCGGTACCTGGGTGTCAGTGACGCCGGTGGCCTCTTTGATACGCTGGAAAGCCTCCTCGAAGGTGGAGATGACCTTCTCCTCCTCGCCCACCCTGGTGCTGCTGCGGTGGGCCTCGCTGCCCGCCTCATCGGGGTGCATGGCTGCCCGCTGGGCCTGCGAATGACCACCAAGCACAGCAATACAAGGCAGTAGAACACAGCTCGGTAAGACTGCAGCATCAGTAATTTATTACAACATTATTGTAGTAGTAAAACATCCAGGACGTGCGTCCTTACAGTGCAGCAATGGCACAATTAATAGCTAAGGTACATTACATGAGAAGGCTTTTGAAGAAGCTAAATAACAGATGAACGAGTAACAAATTAACAAAGAATGCTGCTGGCTGGTGTTCATTTTCAACATCATTATCTGAACGTAAAGCAGTATTAGAGATTAAAACTGAAAAGTATCCAGGACTGCCTTTGTCCCGGGCTCAGCCTTACCCGCCTCTCCACGCGCTCTGCCTGGGCCTTCCTCTCCTCGGCTTGTTTCTTGTACTCGGCCAGGATCTGCTCCCTCTCTCTCCGCTCCTTGTAAACCTGCTCCTCCTGCCGCTGCAGCTCTGCCTGCAACAGCCACATGCACAGCGCCCCGTCGGAACACAGACACTTCCATGATCGGAAAAAAGCGCGTCTGGCCTGAACTCGGTTCAGCTGATCTTGCAAAAGTCTTTGACGTGGTTTAGGGTACGAGTTGTGGTGTGTGAGAATCTCAGACACAGTGGGCAAGTGACATGACCCAACCTTGAATCAGCACTAGAGAGGGCCTTTGCTGGTCAAAACACTGGGATGGCTGATGTCTGAATGTCTTGCATTTTCAGAAGCTATGTCTAGTCAACGAGCAAAGGACAATGTATAAGGAATGAACAAACTGAATAGATAATAACACAGCTACAAGCACACTGGTCTACAGCAGTTCCACTAGCACATCGGGTACATGAGGACAGGCTGATGTCGGTCAGACCTTAGCGGCGTCTCTGGAGAGGTGTGCATCGCTGTTCATGATCTGCAGCTCCCTGAGCTCATGCCGCTGACGCAGGATCTCTGCTTCCAGACCGTCCAGCTGCACCTGGAATGTCAGGCTCTCCTCCTGAAATAAGAAGAGATGGACACGGGGAATTAAGAGGCAGGCGGTGAAGACAAGAGAGAAAAGACTGAAAACTCTGCCCTTCATGTGAGGGCCCAAAGGCGCTTACTAGTTGCACTAATCCAGACAAGCAGATGCCAGGGTATGTCGAAAAGATAATGTCTGTAAAATCGCAGAGGTAAGCACTGCCGTTCAAACTAGAATTAGGTCACTGCCTAGAACAGATTTTAACTACAGCCTTCTACGATGAATGAGGAATCAATAAAGTTTGAAGAACTATCCATGGCAAATAAGAATAGCGTAACCAACATGAGATTTAAAATACTGGCACCAGGTGTAAATGTACATAAAGGGAGTCGAATTTGCATCCATAAACCTTATATTAAATAGGATCTGAGATCCACACCTGAAGGTGAGCTTTGAGTTTCAGATACACGTTCATGATGTGCTCTGCTTCCTGGCCCTTCAGCTGTGCTTTCTCCAACCGGTTCTCCAGCATCCGTAGGGTCTGAAACAACAACAACAACACAGCAAAAGATGTGAATGAGAGGCAACCACATTGTCCACACTGTGTACCCTCACAGTGACACTCCTAATGGATTTAAAAAATCTTCTGGCTACAAGCCTGGCTGTCCCGACAAAACCTTGCAAAAAACTCACACGGACCGTCAAAATAAGAAAACCTCTTACTAAGTAACATTAGGGAGTCAGTGAGCAAAAAGAACAGCTTGGACAGAACGTGACCAGGATCAAAAGGTTTAAAAATATCTGTAACTCAACTTCAATCCCATCCCATCTTCCTAGCAGCACTGTATCTAGCTGAGGTTGCAATGAGAGAAACAGTGTGTGGGACTGAACAACCCTTTGTACCAGTCTCACTGGTTTTCAGCAGGATTGAGATTGGGGGATGGTTCTGCCACTGAGAAAGCGCATTCATTTGACTGGGTGTTCCTAACACTGTCTTTTGCCACATTAGTGTCTGATATTGACCTCACCTCAGCTTCCTGAGTCCACCTATTCACTATAATCAATCAACACCACATTTAAAACAGCACTTCATAGCATATGCTTGGTTTCCTAACACTCCACTGTAATCATTTTATCCACTCCTGTGTAAAGAGTTGCTTTACTTTGACAGCTCTCTCTCTCTATCTATTGAACACTTTTCTCCAAATGTTACTGCTCTATTATCTGAAAGCTGTGTACAGTTACAAAAATCATTTTGCTAAAATAATTAGCCTCTTTCAGGACCCAAAGGCCTGAACATTTGCATATTGGTCATCCCCAGAATGCAGCCCAATATTAGTCTACACTCTTCTAGTGGTCAAACACAGAAGACCTGGACAAGCAAAGATGTATATAAAGATGCACCTTGCAGTAAATACTAACAATCAGAATTAGGTGCGAACCCACTAGTGGTGTTACATGAACAACTGATCAATCAGGATAACGGTGATGTTTTTTTTCATCAAACAGAAGGGGATTCATGGCAAACATCTACTTAAAAAGGGCTGCATTAATATAAAGAGGTGTGTTAACCTGCTGGGGCTGCTCCTCTGTGCCTTCTCTTTCTTTCTGTGAATAGAAGCAAAAGGTCAGTGACAATGAATCCCCAGGTCATGTGGTTTCAAAATGTTTTGGTGGGGACAGCGGTGTTATTTTAAGAAAAACAAATTTTAGGATAGAAATAAAGACTTCAGTTGCCTGGCAATTTGATTCATTTTGCACTTGAAGAGCCACATTATTTTTGGCATGTCTTAAGAAAATAAATAATGAAATGAATTCATTAATAAATAAAAAATAAATACATAACTCAAAATAAATAATGCTGTGATGCATTTTACACAATAGTCTGCAACCTGGAACACCCAAAATGGCGTGAACTGCTATGCAATGGGAGTCTTATTTTTCCAAGATGAAAATCTAAAATGTCTAAGTCTCCCAACCATTCTGTGCTCACATCCTAAAAGATCTACATAATGTCCACAATTTGCATTTCTGTCTCAGAAGTACAACTGTGCTTTGGAACCACCTAATATATAATGTATGTACATTCTGTTATTAAATTTACAGAATTGTCAGTCCTGATCTTCAGGCTTTTCAATGTATCCAGACAGTCTGATTTTTCCATGCCTCACAGCCCAGAGCAGGCCTAGTCTGAAAAACTTAAAAACACTTCCTAAGATCAAACATTGCCCTCTCATTGAACATTTACCAGTATATAGAATTTCTTTAAAAATGTTGATGTGATTAATTATACCAAAATATTAAGCGGTTACATCCAGCACATCCGAGCAATGCCAGGTACAAAAATTCTCTAAGCAGAACAAAAAGAGAATGAACTGCATCAATGCTGCCACCATTCCCAGCTCTGTGGATCTTCATGTTGAAATCCACAGTCAGCCATTCTCTGGCTCCCCTCTGACAAACCTTTCCTGATGCTGTGCATGGGAGACTATGACAGACTGAAAGAGCCAACCATGGGTAAGCTCCCAATTGCCAAGGCTTGTCTGTAAGAGTTTTCAAGAAATATAATAGGTCTATTTTAAACTTTAGTAAGCCAAAGTGCTGTGCAACTGCTATTGAAATTACCATGCTACATCTGGCCAGTTTCCCAAAGGTTTCATTATACCGCTAATTTAGTTTCCCAATAATTTGTATCAGATCTGAATCCCCTGCCTTTCCATTTGATTTACTAGCTCTCATACAAGACGGGATAGCTTCCCAGCTTTATGACGACATTCCAGCAAGGAATAAGAGAGGTGTGGGCCGGGATCTCTGCCCTGGTTGCTGCAGTTACCTTGGCCTCCTCAGAGCTGGCCTCAGCCTCCTGCTGCAAGGCCTGGCTCTCCTGCTGCATCCTGCCGTACTGCTCCCGCAGCTCCTCCAGGCGGCGCCGGCGAGTCTCGGTGCTGTGCTTCAGAGCATTCAGCCGTTTCATTTTGTCGCACACCTTCTGGTCCATGATCTGAATCGCTGCCTAGGGACCAAGCATAGACAGGAATAAGGTGAGATAACAGCTACCTAAGTGCGTTTCAAGACTTGTTTCAGCATAACCAGTTTATTCCTGAACAGAACAAAACCAAGGCTGCGACTGCAGTACAGCCCGACAGCCAACCTGACACGTTCAGGTTTTATATGCATGTGTTCAAATTACACAAGAAAGAAAATTAGTGAAAAAACAGACCTAGTATTAAAATTATTTTTTTAGATTTTTTTTCATGTACAATGATGGGCACTGTCCTTAAAAGCTAGAGCTATGCAGGTTTTACAGGCAATTTTCTCTTAACTCCCAGTTACTCAGTGTGCCAGTGGCTTTCAGGCTATCTGGCCGCCTTACAGGAATTCCCTCACCTTCCCTGTCTTATTCCTCAGGGTGGCACTCTCTGCAATGCGGTTCCGGAAGGCATCCTTTATCACATGCTCATCTCCCTGCAGAACCAGACAGCACATTGCGGAAAGTTAGAATCTGTGTTATATCTCCTCTTCCATCATCCCCTCAACCCAGTATTCCCAATTACTGTTTCACCGGGTTCTCAGCTTCACATGGGCCTTGTTCAGAAATGCAGCTCTCTGCCAAATTCACTGAAAAATTATCTTTTTAACTGCCCTTCAAAAAATGGACTATGGGCTAGGAAACCACCCTGTGCATCGCTGTCATTTGAACCTGACTTAAACCAAGGAGTTCACAAAATAAAACTTCCTTTAATGCAATTAATTAAAGGGGGGTTGATGAACCCCAAGCTGGAACTTGAGAAGTAGATGTTTTGGAAGTATAAACTTGGTCTTCCAAAGAGATCCCAGCCTAGACTCCGACTGTCCCTGGTCTTCCAAGGCCGCAGTGTGCAAAGTTTATTAGCCCCAAGTCTAGATTTGTGAAGCACAGAACCAGAATGCGGATGTAAAATGATCCAATCTCTATCCCTGCCTCACGTGAACTACTCGGCAGGACCAATCTAGCACAGACACATGACGGCTGTTTGTGCTGCGAGGCAAGAGGCCAATGGCTTCTTATCCTAAACCATCTTACTGCTAGGGCTTCAGCCAACTTCTTATGTAGCCTCTTGTTCTCCTGACGGAGCTGCAGGATGGCTTCCTTGTTCTTCTTGATGGTCCACTGGGAGCTCTCATAGTAAGCGCTTCTGTCCCCCTCTGTGAGTCAGAAATGTCATACTTAAGACGCTCCACTCTTCCTCAATATCAAAACCATTAAAAAATCTACTGTAACACATATTGTTGCAGTAAATCACCACCAGGCTCTTTTGTGCTTTTATTAGAGCTATGCAGAATGGTTTTCCCTGCACAACGTGCTTTAAAAATGCAGTGTAGCTAGCAGACGTGTGGCAGCTTGGACACCGAAGTAGCTGGTATGAGAACAGAAACCACCTGTGTGGTTTTGGACGTTTCCACCATCCCCACCCCCACGGATGAACACGCATTGCACAGGCAATGCTGGAGAACAGAAAACAGTCAGCACCAAGGAGATGATGAGGAATAATGACTCTTCTGGGGTACAGAGAAATCGCGTAACACTGATATTGTCAGGAGAGCGCAGATATTACAATAATCCGCCGGCATCTCGAACACACAGGTGATTGATTCATAATAAGGCGTGCAAGGCGTCCTTCCCCAGAGCCGTCAAGTTGGTGACGCCCCCACTCCCTCCCATCATACTATGATCTCTCCTAACTTCTTCCTGTACCCACAAGGACTGTACTCCAACACCACTACACACACGACATGTAAGCCGAAATTGTATTGTCCCTTCGATAGCTCAGTAAAACTGTATTAGTTGTAATATTTATTAATCACCATACTATTTTTGCACTGTTCCCCGAATTACCTTGCACTGTTTTTGTCCTGTTATATTTTCTCTGTTTGCGGATTTTGCACAGTTTTGATTACGTTATGGTAGTACAGGTTACTGTTATTGTTATTGTGTTATTCTATTGTCTTATCTTCTGTCCTGTTTATATACTGCACCTGAGATACTAATGAGAAACACTTTTCATTATACTACGCACCTGTGTAAGTATAATGACAAAGTTGAATTGAATTGAATCTGGTGCGCAAATCTCCCACTTTCTGCGCGGCCCCCACCCAGCGTTAGCTGCAATGTTTTAGTTTAGTCATGCCCTATAAACATTGAAGGCTTGTCCTTCCAAGCGACTGATATGGTCCACGTTTTATCATGACAAGTTCTTGCCAACTCTAACACTCTCCTTACATAATCTACTATTTATGTACTACTTACTGTACAGTACGACTGTACAGTAAAAGTCGAGATAAAGTGCCTACAAAATCAACTTTAACTCACACCTTTGTTAAATTACGCGAAAGTTGCCGATTTTAAGTTAACACGTTTCTTTAAAATTGTATTTTATGCACCGTGGTGCGTACACTTAATTTAAACCAGACGCACTCAAGTTTCTAGCTAAGGGACTTTGACGCGTTGAACTGCTTCCCTCAGATGACAGGCTAATATCAGTCCAACGTTAATGAAAAGAAATACCTACCAAGAAGCTGAATTTTCCTCTGGAGCTCCGATATCTGCTCGTGTAGAGGAGGCTTAATTGCGTCGGTATTAAACGAGAGAGGCATGTTTACCAGGTGCGCCTTGAATGTGAAAAAGATAATGTGAATAACCCTATGCCTGACGCCGATAACGTCAAGACCTAGCAGCCAGAGCTTTCGGGTGCCACCGTTATTTCAGTGTGCTGCGCTGGCGCCGAGTTTCGGAAAAATTAATTTCTCCTCTTGTAAGGACTCGGGCCTTCTTCACTCAGCTACCTAGGCTGGAGCTGTGAAACACTAGGAGCTTGTCTGGGTGCCCAGCAACAGCCATCCGTCTCCATGGCTACAGTGGGAGATAAACAAATCACGTTGCCAGGAAAATGTTCCACCGCAATGCATGCTGGGCGTTGTAGTTGAAGACGATCATGGCCGTGCAAACTACTATCGCCTACACCGAGCACCTTTCAAAATACCCAAATGCACCTCATTGCACTGCCCAGATGCGGAGGTAAGGATTCGCATCGCTGGTTCTTGCTATCTATCAGTGTTTCTAAATCTCCTTACGTTACAACAGCTACCTATCTTGGAGAACTTCGTAATTGGAGCAGTTTCGTCCCGTTTGCATAACATTTCAACAACCTGCAGCTGGATTCCCTGCTCCCTGCGTTCAAAAGATTTGAACTTTAAATGTAACGTCATTAAAAGTTACAAAAGTTACAATACCCTTTAATGGGTATTGTATCCTGCTGGATACAGACATTTTGACCAGCTGTGGGAGGGGCTAGGAACATGTGTTTTTTTATCCAATTAAAACATACGAGGGAGTCATGTGTTAAGGGCTTAGGTCATGTGATTTCATCTGAGCATTCTGGGATAGACTTGTCACTCCTTTTTGAATCTGTCATGATGGAAGATGGAGAAGGCTTCACTGACCATATGGTGAGTACCTGTATTTATTTTATACATAATGCAAATTTTGGGGGCACATTTTTATAAGCTATTCATTTTTAAGCATGATATGACATGTTAATGTGAAAAAAAGTGAATTATATTTGTACTGTTCTCCAAATCTGACATTAAATATCTGTATCCCCTGGGATACGTTGCCTAAATGGGGGCGTAAAACAGTCATTAATAGCACTATGGGTGCCTGTTCTTTTAAAGGCCATAAGTATTGGATATTAAATAACAACAAGTGAAATGCGTTTTTTTATTCTTTCATCACATAAAGGTGCATTATTGATTAACTTTAATATAATTTACTATTTCAGGGAATTTCCACAAAGATATTTTATAGTAGGCCTAGGAGAGGGATTCAGCCAGTAGTCTTGCCACCTGATGGCTCTTCAGATTCAGAGCAAGGGACGAGTGAGGAAGATGATGAAGCCTATGTAGATGCAGAAGGCCGAAGAGAAGATAGCAGCAGTAGCAGCGAGGATAGCAGTAGTGACAGTAGCTGTAATGATGAGGCAGCAGAAGGAGGACACCCGTCCAAACAAATTAAGAAATTTAGGTGATGTAAACCAATAAATAGGATATTGTTGATAAAGTAACACTATATACTGTGTGTTCATGTGGGTGTGTGCACTTACTGTACATGAATGTATGCATGTGGACTGGAAACCAGACAAAAATCTTTTATGTCCAAGACTGCTAACTGACCATGAGAATGTGTACATGGAAGTAATACATGTTATTTACAGAATATATAGTGAGCAAAAAAGGGGAGTGTGAGTGGTTTCCAATAAACCATTATATATTTCATTCCTTTCTAGGTGGAAAAAAACAGATTTTGAACACCAGTTAGCTGCAACACCAACATATTTAATGGCACAAGATGGAATCTTTTCTCCACTAACCTATTTTTCCAAATTCTTTGATAATGAGATTTTTGAGCTAATTGCTGATCAGACCAATCTGTACTCATGTCAACTGATTGGTGGAAGCATAAACACCAACATCAGTGAAATCAAAGCATTCATAGGTACCAAATTGTTCATGGGTATAGTGAAAATGGCTGCAGTGGAAGATTACTGGGCCAGTGATACAAAATATGACAAAATAGCAGATGTCATGCCAATTAAGCGCTTCAAATGTTTGTCCAGAATGCTTCACTTTCAAAATAACCTGGTCTGAGAAGACCGGCTGGTGAAAATCAGGCCTGTGATAGACCATATGAGAAAGAAATGCTCTCAAATTGAAAGTGAAAATCAGTTCTCGATTGATGAAATGATGGTGCCTTACAAAGGTCGAAAAGCTGGAAGTCTGCGCCAGTACCTACCTGCCAAACCCAAGAAATGGGGTTTTAAGATCTTTGTGTGCGCTGGGGTATCTGGTTTTGTGTATGACTTCTTCGTCTACACGGGGAAGTCTACATTTGATGGTGCTACACAAATTCCACTCAAAGAGTTTGGTTTAGGGGCCAATGTAGTTTTGCATCTTTGCAAAACCGTCAGGAACCCCCCTGACTGCATGGTCTACTTTGACAACTTCTTCACATCTCTCAGCTTGCTAACCTATTTGAAGGATTCCATGGGCCTCAGAAGTTTGGGAACCATTCGAAAGAATCGTTTGATGGGCTGAAAACTGGAAGATGATCGAGAACTACTGAAAAGAGTAAGAGGTAGTTTTGATTACGGAGTTGACAACGATGCACAGCTTGCAATAGTCAAATGGGCTGACAGCAAAACAGTCACCTTGGTGAGCACATGTGCTTCTGTGATGCCTGTAGGTGAAGTGAAGCGCTTCTCAAAGAAGAAGGGAAGACAGATATCTGTCCCATGTCCACAGATCGTGGCAGAATACAACCATCACATGGGAGGTGTGGACTTGGCTGACATAATGATTGCATTATATTGCACTCCAGCCAAGTCCCATCGGTGGTACCTTTGCATATTCTGGCAACTGATAGACCTTGCTGTCAGTAATGCATGGTTGCTCTATCGGCGTGACGCAACAGCAATTGGTCCAGTAAAGCTGAAGAAACTGAAGGCCTTCAGGCTAGATGTTGCCAAAGGTCTCATCTATCCAGAAAAACAAAAAAGAGGCCGGCCTTCCCTAGGAAATGAGAATGATGCACCAGTGACGGTTGTCAAGCAGCCAGGTCCCACGGCCTATAGATGAAATGCACTATGATGGAAACAGCCACTAACCAATTCTGTCTGTGAAAGGGAGATGCAGGATGTGCCCTGATGGATAGACCTCCATCATGTGTGAGAAGTGTAATGTGAGGCTTTGCATTGTCACTGGACAAAATGCATGCAACTGCTTTCATCTTCGATGAAATACTGTTGAACATAAGGACAGGTTCATAGTACTAGTATTAAACAAACAATGAACTGTTGCAATTTTGGGCCCAAATGAATTGGGGTTTTTGTAAGATTTTTCATTTTTTAACAGAGTAACTTGTAAGTTTTAAGTTTTAACACCAGTTGTAATTTTTTAAACACCAAAGCAAGTAGGGATAAGGGTGTATTGTATGTTTGGCATTCATTTTTTAATGAAACATAAAAAATTAGTGAGTTTTAATAGTTTTATGGTTCTTTTGACTATGTGAGCAGTTGCCAAAAACAGTTCAGATGTATACCCCAAATGGGCACTGTATCCTGTGGGATACAGTTTGAAAAATGGAAAATAAACACACAGTTTTGAAAAAACTTATGTAATTATGTTATTTGAGACAAAATGCACTAGAAAAAAAGAAGTAAAACATTTTCAGTTAAGTTTTTTGGTACTTGCCCATTAAAGGGTTAACGCTGGTAGCTTTAGCTCCTATTAATGTTATGCTTAGATGGTATTTAAGACTACAATGATACCAGGGTCAAAATTCCTGCCTAAGCCAGAGATGAAGAAGCCATCAGTTGCTACGATTAAAAAAACCCAAATCATCCCTGTTGGTGTGGTTAGAGATATCACATGGCATTGTGCTCTCACACAAACCATCAGCTTTTGTACCGATAACGCTTCTCAAAGTCTCACAGACCCTGAGAGGACCACGCCTTTCTGGCAACCCTCTGCGGCCAGTCCCTTCTCGCTGCTGACACCGCTCTGCCTGTAGAGGGGGCAAGTGAGCAACGCTTAGACTGGACCGAGAAATGCACAAATGAAAAATGCAAAAATGCCTTTAGTTAATCACACACAACCCCAAGTTTACAGAAGCCTCTGCAACGTCTGTACGAGTCTGGGTAGCCCATAATCTCAAGCACCTTGAAATTTCATTCTTTCTCAGAGTCGCTCCCAGACTGATATTCACCAAACCTAAGTTTTGTTAGTTGCCTTGAAGCACGTCGGCTAAACTACCCATAAACAGCACTATCATTTTTCAGAAGTTTTTAGAGTTTCAGCAGTCGTTGTATGTTATACATATCTTTTAGTGGATACCTACCGTGACCAGTAGTTCAGATCTGCCACTGATCAGACCGAGAACCAGCTGTTCCCTGTCAGTACTGGATCAGGAGGTTCCGTGGCAATCAGATCTATACATCGATACTCGTTGAATACATTGCCACTTTTAAAGAAAACAATGCAAGATTCCGAAAGTAAATTTAATAAAGGTGTTGTATCCCAATGACCTATAAATGACGATAGACATTTATTATTCTGCTTACTCATTGGTTTAAGTCGAACCTCAGAGCAACTTCAAAATCTCATTCGGTCTCCAGGCAAGTGGCATGACTAAAAGAGGAGCCTGAAATTAACACGCAGTCCAAGCATACCTCCAAAATTGGATTAAACACATGGCAACTTTAATACATCTCAAAACAAATGGATTGTACAATGCCGTACCCCACATACGGACTACCACTTGGGTGTCTGTGCATTCGTACAGCAACGCTGTGAACCCCTAAAACCGCAGATCGCGTAGTCAACATTCATATTCTTCATCTCGCATAATGGGTTAAAAAATAAGTAACAACAAAAATCTGCAAAGGCAGTTTAACATCAGACAGTATTTCTCTTCCCACTTTTTCTCCCCCCTCTTCTCCTTGCTCGGTGGTCCACAAGTCCACCTCCAAGAACAGAAATCCAAAAGCACTTCTTCTCCCTAATGGACTGTACAGACATGAGTGCCAGTGAAAAACTCTGTAGGGTAAGCTCTCCGAATCACTACACAACACCAAGCTACTGAGGCACACAGGCTCATATTGTGACCTTTTAGAACAGACATGTTAATATGTTTACCTTTAAACAGGCTTTTTCTACAGAATCCTTGTTTTTCCAGGTCAAACAAGGGGGACGATCATCTTCATTATCGCTTAGGCCGGCCTCAGGTTTCCCTTAGCTTACCTTGACATGAAGTTGCGAATAAATACCAGCATAACATCTTAGAACGTTTGTGTACAGAATTAATAAAACAGTGGAGCTAACAAAACTCTATAGTATAAATGAAATAAATTTTAAATACATGGTTAATGTTTAATAATTTCTGCCAAAACAGATCTGAACAGAAGTTTAAAAAAAGTGTTTGTTTTCTTCCTTCCAGGTAATGTCCCATATCCATACCTTGATCAGTTTCGGCACAAACCACATCTTGGTGTGACAGTTTAGAAGAATGAGAGAAAACGGGGTGACTACACCCCATCTTTCAAAATCCGAGTGGGAAAGCTCAAATGCTATAGAACAGGGGGACATGGGAGACGTTGACTTATAGAACAATATATATACACAATACTGAAAATCTATATACTTATAGATTTTCAATCGGCAAGGGTAAATCACGGATGTTCACTCAAAACAAAAGGAAAAAAAGCCACCCGCCCTCTGATCAGCAGATTTGTGTAGGTGCCAAATCCCATACTCTTCCCATAATTCCCTAATGTGGCAGATGGATAACTCTTCCCTTCCCCCCCCCCCCACCAAGACAACCAGGTTCCTGTACCGCTAAACCAGTGTGCGGTGCAGTGCTTTAAAAAAACAGGACCACAATTTTGTCACTGAATCAGCTCTGTGGACTGAGGCACACCCCAACAAGAAATTGCATTCAGGTAAACACCCTTAAATGGGTCCCACAGGTATATAGTTCTATGCTTCTCTATTCTAAGAATAGCCTGAGGGCCACTAGAGAGGGTTTCAGGTAATTGGTCAATAAATCAATAAAAATAAAGTGATATTAAATGCAGTAATTGAGCCATATATTTAAGGCTAGGCTAAAAACTGGACCTTTCTTGTGGTTCCCAGGGTTACAATTCCTGATTAAGGAAACAGTCTACAAAATTCCCCTAGTGGAATGAGAACACATAAAAAAAGGTCACAAGACCCTCCACTATACCCAGCTTCTACTGACAAAACCAAAATCACACAGACCCAAACTGAAGTAAAAAACAGCGATGCTTTAAACGCTGCAATCTGAACATACAGCACTGTAGTTGAAGATTTTGTACATGAATGAAAACCACCAAATGTCTCAAGATTGGATATGAATCCAAGATGCAGGGAGTAATGTGGACTTTCCCCCAGATCTCCGATAGGAAAGATAATGCAAAGAAAATACAAGTCAGACAAACATTTCGTGGAGTCTCTGAAGTCCAAGACTGCGGTTTCCAAAAGATCTGGCAGCAGAGGAAACTGCGCACCAGGCAGGGACAGAAGAAACCGATTGCGTCCAATGGCATAAAAATTAGAGACGGGCATCCGGGGAGGGCAGGCTTGTTCACTCTGCGTGGGGTGGCGGAAAGCAGAGCCTGGAGCTATCCCACGGTTTTTTCCTCGTTCTTCTTTTTGAGGATCTTGAGCAGAGCCTCAGGCATGTAGTAGGGTCTTTCCTGGGAGCCGTCATTGCGTTCCAGGTCCTCCACTGTGGAAAGAGAGAGAGCGCGCCGGAGACAGACAGGGAGAGGCAGAAGGGAAGAGGGTGAGTGCTGCATCTTCAAGTGGAGACACTAGTCCTACTTTTAAAGGGATGGTGGGGGGGGCGGCGTTGGGGATTAGAGTCCTTTTTTGCACTTCTCTCATCTTCAGATTCACCTTGAGGTCTTCAATTTTACTTTGAATTACGGTGCAGCCAAGCTTCACAGGGAGACTCGTTCTCTTCCTACTCCCAACCCAACGGGGAGATTGGATTGATCAGCGCTTGAACATCGATCCAAACCAGCTCAAAACCTGCCCCCTGCTTGAGTGACTGAGTATGGGGCGAAAAACCCCTGAAATACCAGCACAAAAAGTCCACTTGAATATTAATAATTTCAGTTTAAGCGGCCTTCACACCTTCCAAGTTAAACCTTAAAGTCTGTTCTGAATCATCAATTCAATTTTTGTAGAAACCCCCCTATTCCCAGAGAAACAAGCAGGAAACGCAGAGTCGAAAGATGCTGGGTTTTAATAAAGATTACAGCATGCAGACAAGGATTAGTAATGGCACAGTCAGAGGTTAGAGGGCCAAAAAGGCTGCATTAGATTGCATTTACAGTGTCAATCAGTGTTCCAAGGCAAACAAGGTGCTTAATTGTATATTTTTTTAAAACAAGATCCATTCCATATTGTTGAAACTTAATCAAAACCCAGTTCCTCACAGGTTGTAGCATTTTATGGCTTTTTCTTAATATGAAATTGGATGATTATCTGGACAAATATTAGGATATTTTTCCAGGATTGCATTTCAAAAAGCTCATTTTTCAGGGGACCAAGCACATCTAAAATGGACCTGTAGAAAAAACGAACTTTCCTGAAACTAATCTTTTCAACGGATGAAGCGACAGTCTTTGAAATACATTATGTGTATTGACTAAGTTGACCCCGAGTCCTCCATCTCTCACATACTGTACAATGAATGTGAGAATAGAAGGGGATTGGAGAGCACTTACGGACACACCCTCAAGCATTTGATTGGTTCATCCAGGTCCACCCATCTCCAATGCACCTCTTACATCGTGGGAGTGGTTTAAGGATCAATAGCATGACCTGAAGAACTTAATCGATCTTAGGTCTTTCGGTTTGCAAAAAATGTTAATCCCTGTTCCAGAAATCTATGTTAAAAGAATTTCAGGTACCAAAAAATGAATCCGTTTCATTCCCTGTTACAAGCAGGGAGGAAAACAACTCTAATGGAATTCAGTTTGGAGTCTGGTACAAAGCAAAGACTGATTGTTTAGGCTTTTTTAGTGCTCATGAGATTTTATACTTTGCAGATGGAGAAAACCAGAAGCCGTTCAAACGAGGCCACAAACAAATCATACAATTCCCTTTGCAGTCGGCAGATGGGACAGTTATTGTTTCCTGTAGTGACAAATGTTGGATCTTTTATCGGACGCATGAGGAAGCTAGCTTTGTGGAAGACGCATTGAAAGAATTTGGTGCTACTGTTAGAGAATTGTATGATCGTGCAGATCTTTACAAATAGAGTAAAATTGTTAGGAAACTATTTTCCTTTTGAGCAAATGATCTTGAAATATTCCTGTGCCCTGTGGCAAAGTAGAGACGTTGTAACTGGTTGTAAAGTACCGTGATGAATAAGGTCTTTTAAAGACCCTGGGATCATGAGTATTAGAAGCTGATGCATAGAAAATCAGACGTACAAGCATGTCAGAGTGCAGACAAGCCACCATGTTCTGGTCTAGAGGCTCAGAATGGGATCAGGACTGTGACCCAGAAAAAAAAACATATACCTAAGTAGAAGTGGCAGCTGTAGCTTTGCATATATCAACACCCACACTGAAGAGAAAATATGACACTAAAGATTAGGCACATGAGCTATCCTGGGTCATATTTACACAAGGCTCCTTGGTTCCATGTTCAAAAGAAAACCAGAGATCTTTGGATGCTTAGCAAAAGAGCTAGTATACTTGTCCATTACTGGGCTGTTTCCCCTGTGACTTTACACTCAAGCATGATGTGCAAGAGGTGGGTCCTGAATTTTAGAATTTGCAGATTCCAGTAATCCCAACGCCATTCTGTGCGAACAATCTTTTTCTCATTTCCAAAGGGCACAAGCCTTGAGCATACCATCTACTGTACATCTGTCAACCACAACCTACCCAACAGGCTGAGATTCTACAAGACAAGGCTGGATGAAATTCAGCGACAGGTTAGCTACTAGCACTTGAGCACAGACACCTGTAACTTTTGCTATATGATCACAATCCAAGGTTTTTCCTACACAGTGATGGAACAAGATACTGTTCTATCACACAGGAAGTATTCAGAAGGCAAAGCCCTTTTCTGAACACTTTAGTCTGAGGGAGTGAAAAGGGTAAGAGGAGTGAGGGAAACTTCAGGACATCTTAATTTACTGTTGAAAGGAAGGTACCGGTACCATCTCAGCTATGAAAAGGAGGGGGGGGGGTATTCTATTTCTACATTCATGCACCCCACACTTAACCTGCTATCCCAAATCCACCATCCATCTTAGCAATTAAATCAAGATAGACACCAGTCGCCCACAGAAAAGGGTTGGAATGTGTGGGTTAAATCCTTAAGACGCAGTACAGCCAAGCTTCCCCCACAGACACACTTTGGTACAATCCAAGAGAAGCATTTGCTTCAGGCTGAATGAAAAATCCAACACTGCAATAAAGGGTGTTCTCTTTAAGAGGTGGGGTAGCTTCTTGCAATAGTGCCTCCAGAGCACCAGGGGGAGATAACATCGCCTCCCCACAGTTCCCTTTGGCTACTCCTGGGCCTCATCAGGTTTTTCAGCTTGCGGTTCTTCCTCCTCTCTAGGCTCACTCTTGGAGAGGATCAGATGGAGCTCGGAAGACATGTAGTATGGCCTCTCCTCGGAACCGTCGTTACGTTCCAAATCCTCACCTTACGAGGAGGGGGAGGTGTTCAGGCATTTGTTAATACAAGGCAGGGGTGGAAGGGAAGAAATGAGTGGGGAAAAAAAGATAGAAAAAAAGAGTCAGAAGCAAAGCCAGGATAAGTCCCATCATTTTTGCCAGAGTTTGAGCCAATCTGCATTTTACAAGGAAGGCATGTCATTAGGGATTCCACACTGTTAGTACACTTGTAAAACATGCAGATTGGTTAAAATCAAGATAGAAGAAAGGCAGAACTTGCAGTGCTATCAGCAGTATCAGAAGTAGAACAGTGCAGGAGATAAAAAGTTAACCCCCCGATCATATTATGTGCGCCACTGTCCCAAGACCACAAACTTGAATTAGTGAAACAGGCACCATGCATTCTCTGAGACTTGCCATTCCGACGCTGAAGACCGCATGAATGTTCTGCGCTAAAATCAGAATTGCTGCACCCCCCTTGTTTCCTACATGGAGACTGGCGAGATTAACCTCAATGCCCGTTTCACTGTGTACAATCAGCAGTTTATGGATTCGATATTTAAAAAACTGGACAGAAGACCCAATGAAGTACGGACAGCTCTTGAACAGTCACAGTGCTGAGCAATGAGATTCAGCTGCACAGTTCTATTATTAAAGCGAATGCTGGGTGGCTATTTCTACTCAAGCCGATCATCGCCACACGATCTTAACACGCAAGGACCCTGTACTCGTACAGTAGATTTTATGAAGGATAAGCCTACTCCAATAAAGGGAGATAGTCTGTGCAGGCATGCACCGTCGGGAGTTGACAAACACAGGAACAGTTCTCCTTTGGGATCGCTGTCAAAAAAGGTCCCTTTTACTGAGCATCTCCCCCATGCCAGCTCAACTGCCCTCTCGAGATTTCAGAGTGATGAATAAGCGACGTTGCTTTGCACTCGAGCCTCCTTGCTCGTTTCCCGGAATAATTTGTTGCAAGGAAACCTGTGTGGGCTATGTGTCATCACGAGACCAAGCGGTCCTGCAAGGAGGATGCAAATCCGTTCACAATGGAGAAGGCGTACTTACAGAAGCAGAGGAACAGCGTATCCACACACATAGCATAGACGCTGAAGAAGCCGTGAGCGATGAGATACGAGCCGACTATCACCGTCTAAGGAGACCAGAGACAAAGAGAGACCCAACTCAGCCACTGCCTCTCATGTTACTCAAAACGCCAATGAAATTCAGAAAAGGTCAAGTTGTTAATGTACAAGTATTACAATACAGTACTGAATAAACAATACTTTACAATATAGCTTGAATAAAACAATCAAATAAATAATGCTAACTGAAGAAGCTACTAAATTTCAGATTCATAAAAACCAATGCATTTTAGCAAATTTTAAGTTTCTCTACTATGTTGTATTCTAACCACGACAAGGGCTCAAGGTCAGAACCACTTCCAAACTCAGGCAAAAAGACCAGGAGCTGCCAAACTACCAGGGTAGGACGAATTGGCTTCCCCTCACATGAAACTCATTCTCAGATAAATCGCCATTAATGACAGGCGCTTCCCGGCACACTCACCAAGATGGGGACCCAGTAATAATTGAGGTTTGGAGAGGTGTTCTCAATGGCTTTGATTCTCCCCGAAAAAAAGAAGAAAGACAGGATTCCTGCAAAAAAGAGGTCAGGACTGGATCATGGGTTATAAATTAACACACATTCCCGAAGGAACAGCGATGTTAGGGGGATCTCGCATTCAACTTACCAACAAGCCCGACAATCAACAGCTTCCCCAGGAACAGTAGGAAGTCCGTCACCTTGTCCAGGACGGCCACCCTGAAACCAGCGAGAAACAGATTGACATGGAGAGTTCAGCCCAAGCTACCCTGGCCAGGCCGCATGGGGACATCTGCGTAGGTACACCTCCCCCTTCCCATCTCACCTCACTATGTTCCTCATCAGGAGGAAGAAAGCATCCCTGGCCGAGGTGCAGAAGTTTTTTCCGTAAATTGCGATCTAGACAAAAAAACAAAACGGCAGATGTTCTTGTAAACCGCAATGCAAAAAAGTCTCGTTTCACTAGAGTCTGGCCACTCAGGCTGTTTGTAAACTGTCAGTTGTACTGTAAACCTGGACATTCAATATAGACTTTTTAAAAGATGCCTGAAAGACATTAAAATGTGTAAATTGAGCATAAACGATCCAAAACTGGTTTATCAAAGGTTTCATGGTTTTATTTAAAATTACAAAGCAATTCAATTGGCAGATCGTAAGGTTCATGCGGTTACTCAAGTTTGTTCAAATCCCTAGTTTATACTGTGCTCTAACCTGCACAGAAAAGAAGAATTATCAACACAGAATCTTTGAAAATTACTCTGTATACATCTGATGCAATATTCCAGAAACTTGGAGACTAGTCTCTATCAAGTAAATGACGGATATAATTTAAATCTCCTGTACATTCTACCATACTGTAATGCTGACAAGTACTACAAGTGCAAGTATTTAAGGTTTCAGTTTAGATGTTGATTTCTTTCAGCTTCCATTGCTCAAAGCAGGGGTTATGGTGGCCCCAGGGTCACTTCAATATACACTCACCATGATGTAGGCATTTCTGTTCAAGAACTTGATGAACTTCTCCAGGCACCAGAAACAGCACTTCAGGCAGCACAGCAGGAATTTGGCAAATTTGTTCTGGGCACCTGTAAAGGTGTGTGATACACCCAGAAAACATCAGGGGCCAAAGCAAAATCGCTGGCATTTTCGAAAAACCGCCCGTGTCCATTCAGTCACTCGGATGGAATTACCCTCGACCATAGGCACCAATTTTTCTTTGGAATACTTGAACACAACAGATTTCTCAAATTTTAATTGCAACATCAAGAATGGTACTTGTCCTGCAGAAAACCAGTCCTTCCAGTCCAGAGCCATGATGCCCCACAGCTAAATTTTGCACTATTTAACTCAAATTAATTGCTTTAATTGAGTCCTCTAACATGGCAGGAATCTAGCCATGGAATGGATGGGAATATCCTTGGGCTAATTCCACCTCTCCCGACTCACCTTTGAGTTTATGGTCCAGGTATTCCAGCAGAACCCGGATGACCTGGACAATGGCCAAGATTAAAGATCCAAAAGCCAGGGAGCCAGTGTGGTACCTGGGCAGAGAGACAAAGATACAACAGAACTAGCATCACCAACTTGCGATACACCTGTTTCCTAGATATGCCCAAATAACACAAGCTGTGTTATTTGAACTTGTATTCTCTCACTCATTCCACAATGGCACATTCAGAAAGCCTCGTGAGAAACTAGATCATACACCGTGACAGAAATTTGATTTTACCATGTTTGTACTGTGCGTTGAGCGACCGCTCAATTTTTAGGAACATTGGAAATCGATTGGTCTTGCCTTGTTTGGTAGCTGAGGTTTTTCTAAATTTAAGGATGTTTTACAAATATAGCAAATGGGCAACTTGTGCCCAGCAAGGTGAAGGCACAAACTTCCCCGTCGCGCACATCTTTAAAACGGTGAGGGGATGCCTTGCATTTGGTCATGATGGGGCACAAGCGACTCTTACCTGAGCGCCCGGCCCAGGGAGGAGAAGACGGGGAAAGTGGGCATGTCGTCGGGCTTCTTGAACGCCCAGTAGTAGGAGGCAAACGCCCCCGCAAGCGTCATCTGGCCCAGCGCCGTGACAAAGTTGGCGCACCAGAAGAACAGGAAGACGTTGTAGAACTGCAGGGCAATGAGGTACTTGTGGTAGTAGGACTCCCCGCCGTAGAAGGCGAACAGGCACTCGGCGTCGGGGCACTGCTTTCGGATGTTGGTGGTGTTGAACGTCTGTGGGAGAAGCACGGGCAGTCCGTTACCGACCCGGCTACCAAAAACCCAGCTATTGCAATCCGTGTGCTCTGCCAGTCCAGAACCATATCTGTCCTTCAATCCCACATTAGGATTGTGGGCTAGTTTGGTATGAGGGCATCTTGGATGGAGGGCTTATGACATTTTTAAATTTAAAAGCTTGCTTTGTCAATTTCAAAATGGGGTCAACAGCCTTCAGAGAAAGGGTGTGGCGTATTCTTGAATCCCCGACTTTAAATATCTCATCTCCAGCAGAAATGCTCTCGTTTCCCTCCCCCGTCCCCACGGGATGTTTTTGGAAGCCGGCTTTCTCACCTCGGGATCGCAGGTGCTCCTGCTGTAGTTGCACGTAGTCTCATTAGCAAACACTTTGTAAACGGGCTCGTTGGAGGTCGAGAGGAAGCTAGGAATTGCAGCTAAGGAAACAAAACGCAGGCCGCAAGGCGTGTGTGCCTCAAATAATTAGCCAGACAGACATTGAACCACAAGCCATTGATCTTGCAGACATTAGAGAGACAAAAGGGGTCAGAGGTCACCCCTCTCAAAAGGATACACAGCTGTGATGGCCCAGTATGCAATGACCAGGGCCAGGAGGGCAAAGGTCAACAGTGGGTAAAACAGCGATGACATCACATGACCGATCGCCCTGCAAAGAAAAGAGGTGCGAGTCGCTGTGGTTGTGCTGGAGTGCGGGGCAACGGAAGAGCTTCGTGCACGACGGGCGAATCGCTTACCTGCTGGCTTCCTTGATGAGAGCGATAGCGATGAGGATGCGCTTGCGGAGGAAGATGAGCAGCAGAATGATGATCACCTCCAGTATGCACAGGATGATCACTGCAATACAACGCAAAGGAGCGGGGTGGTGTCAGGACAGCAGACCGGCTAGAGAGGGAAAACCAATTTCCACCCGTTTCAAAGTCCAGCACCAGATTTTTGTTCTTTAACCTCACTGTGCAATCTAAACAAAGACCTCAAGCGTCTCGCAGAATGTTTTAAACAACTACATTTCTTTATGACGAAGGGTCCGCAGGTACACTCATTTAGCATGAGGTCTCATCACTCTTTCCCAGGCCGTCTTGCAGACTTAGGAGCAGTTCTTAGAGCGGAAGAAGAGGATCATGGGAGCAGAGAAAGGTGGGGGAAGGGGATCGAGCTCTTGAAAAGGGAGGAGGGTTAGAGAGGGTCCTGGAATTGAGATGGGTGGACTCACTAAAAGCCAGCCAGGTCTGTCTCAGCTGCAGGTACACGGCGAAGTCAGTTTGCAGGCCCAGGTCCTTGATGGAGACGTCCGACCCAGGGACGCCTTTCAGAGAAGCGTACTCCATGTAACAGTGGAAGATTCCTGGAAAATCCAAGAACCGAGATCTTGCATCAAAAGAGCAATGAGCTTGAAATAACAGGAATTCATTTTCCATCTCCACACTCCCTTGTCCAATCAGGAGTGTCCTGGCAATACAATATCTAAAAGTCCCCATGTCCATTCTCCAATATGAGAGGACTTGCTGTGGTTATTCATGTTTGAGCAACTGCCCAACTATCACAGTGCAATCGGACAAAGTGTAACCGTGGTCAAGAGAGAGCTTTTAGGAATAGTCAGCTAAAATTCCAGTTTGGACATTGCAAATCTGACCTCCTTATCTCATCCACTGGAGTCCTACTGCACTGCAGTGACCCCTGATCTCCTGCTGGCTAAAGCGCTCATGGATCCTTTCAGCATAAAAGGATATTAGCAGCTGAAGATGGTATTATATTACAGTCACCTACAATAGGTGGCCTAATAAGAGCTAGAGGTCAGATGGCGTACCGTAGCCAATGACGAGGATGACTAAGATGATCATGATCCAGACCATGATGCCTGCGAGGTACCGTAAAAGCACGATGAAGATGAGGCTGACAATCATGGCGATGACCAGGCCACTGCACAGAAACAGAGAGGATTAGAATCCTGGCCTGGAAAGAAGTCATTCTGATTTTTTTTTTTTCCCCAGCTGGAGGGGTTGGAAGGAAAAGGAGGTAGAGAGAGAGGACACTCACAGCAGAATCCAGTACCAGGACTGTGTGTAGTCCTCAAAGATCTTCATGGCCACCTGTCGCGCCTCCAGCACCATGTTGGCTTTCCTGTAGAAGCAACACGACCCTTAGTCATTTCAGAAGAGCTCAGGTGGGAGTTCAGTTCACTCCGCAAGCTACTGAACTCCGGCAAATTAGATCCAGGGCAGAACAGGATTGTGCCCACACGCTCATTTCTTTAAGATTAATCCCCATGTGTTCACAAACCTACATAGAGTTATTCTTTATTGTTTAAAGTTTATTTGCTTTTGACTGCTGTGAGCCAACATGAACAGCTCAGCTCATTCGAGAGTTTATACCTCCCTGCACAGAAGCCAGAAGTTCCTCCTATCAAGAAAATGGGCCCGGGTTTTGCCATACAAGCTTCAGGGCCAGTAAATTGAGACAACACTACCAGTACTGGGAAAGTTTTCTACTGCACCAGACAGCAACAGCAAAATCCCTGGAAAATTGGGATGAGTATCATACAATGCATAGCGTGCATTATTGAGAACGTTTCTGCACCAATATGGTAACCTTACAGTAAGTGGCCCTGACTAGAACAACTAATTGCATGGTTATTAATGGAAGCCAGATAACCTGTCACTGTTAAACTTATACATTTAGAATTTGGATGCCCTAAAAACAATGAGACACTACATAAGTCTACATAGTGCATTTATTTGCACTGTGAGGCGGTGAAGACGGCTGCTTTCCAGCAGTCAGCACTCGGGGAGAAATCGTGCAGTTTGGCGACAATCTATCGGCACACGGGTGAGATAGTCCAGGCCTGGGGAAGCTGTAGGAACAGACTGGTGGAAGTGAAGGATCCTGACACTTGGTTAAATCAGCAATGGATCTAACTACTGTTCAGTGGGAGCCTGCAGGGATGAGAAAGTGCTGAAGAGTGGGAGGGGGCCAGTCCTCTGGGGAGCTGGCGGCAGGCCGGAGGGAGTGTGCCGGGCTTCAGTGAAACACGAGGA
The DNA here is from genome assembly GCF_055471065.1 of Atractosteus spatula. Lineage (NCBI taxonomy): Eukaryota > Metazoa > Chordata > Actinopteri > Semionotiformes > Lepisosteidae > Atractosteus > Atractosteus spatula. Next base: position 18,584,111 of record NC_142719.1, read on the forward strand.
GGGCCGCGGCTGGCCGGACTCACTTGGCGCCCTCCAGCAGCTCGGTGACGTTGCGCACCTTCCCTCGCCCGTCGTTGAACGTGGTGTCGTTCCCCACCGTGATCACCCCCTTACTCGTCTTGAGAGCGGGGAAGCACCTGCGACTGACTGGCAGCCGGAGGGGAGAGAGAATTTAGACACGGAGGTTCCCCGTCTCCTGGCCTCAGGGTCCTAGAGAATCAGACTCCTTAAACTTTCAACATCTGAGATTGTGTGGGGGATAAACCGTACCAGTTAAGGCATAACTTGGTCCAATTATCTCGTTACCCAGGTGTAGGGCTAGTTTAACAAAGAAAAAGACTTATCTAAGAAAACCGATGGGTCGCATTCGCAAAATGGTACATGAGAACTTGGGACCGTCAGTGGCTTCACTTAAGACCCACAGCATTGGAAACCTTAAATTCTCAATCAGATGGGCCCCAGCTCCAGCAAGCAGCTCAGAACAGCACTACATAGAAGAGCATCTCAGTCCTGCCCCAAGGGAGCCCAGCTTCTGGTGATTATTATTTCAACCGTGTTTGGGTACTGATACAAGTCGTTTACCTGGGTAAATGCAATCATACCGTCCAGCACTTTAATGAACTAACGTACCTTGCTCAAGGGTACAACAGCAGTGTGCCATCCGCAAATTGAACCTGCAACATTTCAGTCACGGGGCCAGAGTTCCAGGCTGCCGTGACGTAACCAAGCGCTTGTGTCCTATGCACAAGTAGCTTTTTATGCCTTTAAAAATGGCCTATGGTCCCAGAAAGATATAGCAGATGGATTTATCAATCACTTCAGTTGGATCTGAGGGGGATTAGGTATGCGAAAGCTGAGTTGATCCATTTCCAAGCTCCAGTTCATGACTGTGGTAATAATACCCTGGACAATCACCAAGCCTTCCAGTGTGTATAGTGTTTATTTTCTAGTTATAATTAACTGAGGAGGATCTGTAGAATTTTGTTTTCACTTAAGCAGTATTAAAGCGTTTCATGTCAATCCATGGAAAAAAAAACAATTAAATTATGATTCCACATTGGGCAGTGCAGTTGCAGAGTGGTTAGCACTGCCGCCTTGCTGCGCTGGGGCTCAGGATTCAATTCTGGACCTGTGGTGCTGTCTGCGTGGAGTTTGTATGTTATTATATAGCCCCGGGTTTAAATGGGTTTCCACCCGATCCTCTCAGACCAAAGATATACGGGTAAAGTAGGTCAACTGGCTTCTGGGAAAATTGGCAAACAGTGCAAGTATGCATGTGCGTCTGTGTGTCCAGGGTGTACCCCGCCTTGCGCCCCTTATTTGCCAGGATAAGCTCTGCAATCACATGCAGCCCTGAAGTGGAAGAACCAGGTAGAAAATGGATGGATGGGCGATTTCATATTGTAACGCAATAAAAAGTGGTCAAGTCCAAGAGCGTGAATACTTTTGAAAGCCACTGTATTGCAAAGTTTTACCATTGGTATTCAGGTCTTCAGAAATGTAGTAGAGTCTAAACAGAAACACATTGATAGTAGCGGTTCGCTTTGAAAAGAACAGTAAAAGAACACCCCCAAAGGGTTTACTCCCCAGAGTGTTGGCACGAATTTCGGAAAACAAGCGCCTGTTCAGCAGGGGTCAAGCTGGTACTCACATGGCTTACTGGGGGTCAGCATGGCTGGACACAGACCGTCCCTCAGAACCTCCACAGCCGTCTGCAAGACAAAAAGCATGGCTGTCGCAAACACATCTGCACACGGGATGATGCTAGGAGCAGGGGCTGAGCTCTGGGGATCTGGAGCAACTTCACCCTGATCAATCAAGCAGGCGATCCGTTTCATCACCTGCTTGATTTGGAGAGCTGGGACCGAGATCCAAGTCCCCTTCGGCCCTCAAGAGCCAGAGGTCTCTTAACTGAGCAGATTACTGGCTTAACTGACCTTTAATATACAGGGTGAGCTGCAAGGCTCACTGGAGTGGCCCAGAAAAGAGAACTAGGGCCTCCAGACTGGTTCCACTGTTAAAGGTACAGGTGGAGCTCAATGATCACAGGTTCGAGCCAGGGTCATTTGACTAGTGCACAGCAGCTGGGACCCCTCACTACCATAGGGCGGCATTCGACAACATGGGCTCTCTCTCTCTCTCAAGGAATCTCCCCTGGGGGTGGTCACAGGACTCATAGTAGCCAATTTTTCACGTGTCCATTCAATTATTCCAAACTGGGTGGGTCCAACAGAAAATGAGCAATCCTGAATTTCGACCCAGAGAAAGGAATGGCTCCAAAAGGAGGATGTGCCCACATTCTCTCATGAGCTGCAGCCATGGGCTCAGTCATAAACAACCGGCAACTTCACACTGGCTGGAGATACGATATCATAAAGCTGGCAATCCAGGTTGTTTTAAAAGGAGAAATAAAACCAAAGTAGGTGCCTCGCACGCCACAGAGCGTCACTGGTGTGACTGAGTCCATGGTGTGACATTCAACACTTGAATGACTGAGTCCCCCCCAGGGCCTGCCCACCTTCCACTCAAAGGCCTCCTTCTTTTGCAGGTGCAACTCACCAGTTTAGAAGAAACAATGTTTTCCTTGCAGAATTTCTGATAGTATTCCAGGTCTGCTGCGTTTGTGTAGGCCTTCAGTAGCGTCATGAAGCGATCCGGACACTCATCAACACAGATCTGCCAAAAGGGAAGTCACACATCAGCCACTTAGCACCGTCTCGAGTCACCCTGAACATGGGCCACTGCCCACTTCGAAAATCTTAATCTGAAAGCTGGCACAGGACAGTTCTCAGTGTTGGCAGGTGCAATAGCCAAGTGCTTCGTTCATATATGACTACAGTGCAATCACTGGACATTTGCCTTTCTGGGAAACAAAACCCCAAATTGCACTTCTACATTTCTAGTCATATGGTAGTTAACTGTTCCACTGTTACAAACTGAAGTCTGTTCCGTTATCAAAAAATAATAGACATTTTCGTACGGTTTCGATACTCCCATTGAGCGTTTGCGTTCAGGACCTCCTGAAGAGAGGTCAAGGGTCACATGGGTGATGGACCTCACCTGCGTCGTGGGACACTGGAACTCCAGCAGGACCAGAGGGCTGGCACACTTCATGATGTTGAAGTAGAACAGGTTCCCCTTTTTCCTGGAAATAAAGAAACATGCAAAGCCAAGGCCTTGTTAGAACAAACAGGGAGCAGAGAAACACTCGTTTACTTAATGACCACCCATTGGCTTTCCATCCCTTTAAAAGACTGGATTCTAAAGAAATAAGTGGAGTTTTAATCCTGTTTGGCCTTTAAAGAATATCAGGACTGCCTGATCTGGGTTCTTTGGACTGGGCGTCTACTGTTCTGGTTCTGGAAAACTAGTGTCTCCTGGTCGTCAACTTGCTGAGCTCCCAACAACTTAATTGGATTAAGCATCTTAATTAAGCTTTCCCGGTCTCTGCTTGTTGACAATTTAAAGCTGCAGGGCTTGCGTTCTTGCACCCAGGCTGCAGATCCTAGCTTTTAATGAAGAGTATGAAACCTGTGGACATTAAGGTCTAAGAATTAAAAATTAGGCCTTAATCGGGGATTCCCAATCCTAATACAGGAGGAACAGTGCATCTGTAAATTCTCCAGTAAAATGGCTCTTAAACAGTAATGAGCTGCAACTTCTTGGGTTTCTTGTGCTTTAAAGAGAGCTAGAAAAAATGCAGACACTGCCTGCTTCTTCAGGACCAGGCACCAGTGAAAAATGCACAAGTTCAATGCTCTTCCTTACATTCTAGGGTACTGATGACAAAAGAGGTTCAACAGTTTAAGAAGGATTAGCTGAAGTACATCACTACATCCATAACCCCCCAAACAGGAGTCCTGAGGTATAAATTTCTTGGTTCTCAGAAAAAAAAAGAACTCTTAACTCTCGACAGGTTTTTAAGATGCTTCCCAAGTCAGTAAAGCACACTGTTGCCTCTGTGTACAAAAAGCATCTTTGCAAAATTTTGCAAAAGAAACTATACTGGGCATCCAGAGAAACCTACCCCTATTCATGCATGCATGGTTTTGGAAAATTCAAGTATATGGATTTTGGATATTGATTAAATAAATTAATTGTAATTACAATGATTGCAGGCCTGCAGCTCTCAATTGGCTACCCAGTAAGATAAGCATGGTTGAGCCTAGTCAATACCTGGATAGGAGACCTCCTGGGAATCTATGGTTGCTGCTGAAAGTGGCGTTAGTGGGACTAGCAGGGGGTGCCCACCCTGCAGTCTGTGTGGGTTCTAATGCCCCAGTATAGGTGACGGGGACATTATACTGTAGTGGATGCCATCCTTTGGATGAGGTGTTAAACCAAGGTCCTGACTATCAGTGGTCATTAAAGATCACTGGGCATTTCTCGATAAGAGTAGAGAGTCATCCCGGTGTCCAGGCCAAATATCCCCTGCCTTTACCGTGGCCTCCAAATTGTCCCCATGTACGATTGGCTTACACTTGCCCTGCAATGGACTAGCATCTCATCCAGGGTGTACCCTGCCTTTTGCTTGTTGCGTGCCAGGTAGGCTCTGGCTTCCTGCGACACCGTATGGTATAAAGTAGTTTGGCAAATGACATGACAATGATTGCAAGAACTAGTCTTTAACAGCATTTCAGGTCCTTCTGTAATAAAGGACCTAAATAACGGAAACAACCATCGTTTCTAAACTGGACTAAGAAGTACATATACCCGAAAAGCAGAGACCGAGAGAGTAGTGCAGTGATACTCACTCCAGTGGGGTGCCAGCCTGCCCACAGAACTGCCCTCTGCTGTCAGTGGGGTAGATCACCTTTCTTGGGTCACCTTGAGACCAGGCTGGGCAAAGACATAGTGGGACACCATTAGAACAACAGCAGGAGCTCCAGTGAATTGCCTCTCCACATGAGCAATCAGCTGTATCCCATTGAAGTTGCCCTGTTAGCTGTTCACAGGTGCAGGGTGGCACCAAATAGCTCAGACACCCCAGGAGAGCATTTATACACCCAGTCAATGTCTGAATACCAGAACGGATTTGTCTAGTCACTTATTTCACATTTTAAATTATTTCCATGTATCTGATACATTTCTGAAGTCTCAAGCAGTTTATGAATTGAAAATGATAATTGTTCAAGATCAAATCATATTGGTTCAAATAACTCAAAGCTGTCAAGATGAGTTTGTCTGCAATGCGGTGGCTCTGTGGCTGGAAGGTTACCGGTTTGTATCTCGCAGCCGGCAGAGGAATCTTACTCTGTTGGGCCTCTGAGCATTGCCCTTAACCCCAGCTGCTCCAGGGGCGCTGTATAAATGGCTGACCCTGTGCTCTGACCCCAGGCTTCTCTCTGTCCATCTGTGCGTCTCACGGAGAGCAAGTTGGGGTATGTGAAAAGAAATTCTTAATGCAAGAAATTGTGTATGGCCGATAAAGTGATCTTATCTTATCTTATCAACTACAGTAAGCAAGGAATTTCAGATGAAGAAACTTCGAGATCACGTTGTACTAGCCTGGCAGAGGTAGGCACAGGTACAGGGAATGAATGCGTGTCCGGACAAGCGCCTGGTGCCCTTGGAGGATAGAGCCGAGTGCCCTCTTGCGCCAGCAGCAGAGCCATGGCGCCAGTCCCATCTCACACTTACCCACGATGCCCACGATAAAGTAGCCGACGATGGCGACGATGAAGAGGATGCAGCAGATGATGTCAGTGCAGCCCCTGGGGGAGGGCAAGGGGAGAGTCTAGTTAGTGCTACCGCAGGGGTTCCCAATCCTAGTCCTGGGGACCCCTATGCCTGCTGGATCACTTTACTGTAGCCCAGGTCCTTACCTAGTCCTTAGCTGAATGGCTGCTTCTACTCAAAGGTTTGAGATTTTAAGTGACTTCAATGCTGTAGTTAAGGAACTCCAACATTCAAATGAAACCTGTTATTCAGTCTATTAAGGGTTCAGGTGTGGAGGAACCCAGGACCAAGACTGGGAACCCCTGAGCTACTGGACCTTTAGATTAAGTAACACCCCCTCCACCCAGTCTCCCCACACTGACCACCAGCCCACACTTCCTCTCTCTTACCGGTTATGAATGGGTCCTTTAAAACTGGGGTCATACTTCTGCGGTTCCCCTGCAGAAATAAAGAAAATAAACTCTTTAAAGACAGAAAACACAAACCCACAGAACTACTATATCTCTTGTCTTGACTTATTGATTCTTTCTCTGTGAGCCCAAAAGTCATCTTGCGTTTAACTCGGCAATTTATTACTAATGCTTACAGAGCTTGTGTTTTCTCTCCCTGCCCTGCATCGCACTAAATGAAACCCTGGCCCAGGGACACACCCAGCAGAAACCTCCCGGATTCTTGCCATGACTGTCATTCCATTTTCAAAGCTCTTGATTGCTGCAGTATTTAATCCACAACACCAGAAGGCAGCACTGAGCTAAACTGCTGTTAAATGGCCACTAGAAAATGTTTTATCGTTTTAAGAGATGCTCATTTTTTGTTTTAAAACAAATGAAGGAGGACTGCTAAAATCAGAAAATAAAACGGTAGGCAGTGAATAAATGTATCCCTCTTCTCAGAAATTGTGGTGATAAATTAAGGAAGGTAGAGCACACATTTCAGATTTTCCCTAAATATGTATCCTCTGGTTTCACTTAAACAAAAAAGCAAGAAAAGAAATTAGAAGTAGAAGCTCCAGGAAAACAGTCTCCAGAAAGAGCCTCCAAGGCTCCTCAAGGCTGGTTTAAGTGCAGTAATAAGTATTGCAGTTTTGACTCCACAGAATAGCATGCTTGGAAAATCAGAAAAAGCAGAGAAGATTAAAATATCCTCTTTATCAAGCATCGGGATTCTGTTGTGTAACAGAGAAGCAACAGTTTTTGGAGATATTCCAGACCAAACAGTACTCTCCGATTTAGGGCTTAATTTCACCAGTTTAAATCTCCAAAGGTTTGAACCTTTTCAAACCTCCAAACAGCTGGATGGACACAGATTCTGTCCTAAAGGATCAGAAGATCCTGTATGCGAGTTGCCTTGGTGTCCAAGTGCCCAAACACGTCAGGGTTTCAGATGCCAAAGGGAAAACAGCAGTGCTTCTTCTACACACATCTCTTCTGCTCTTTGCGGGGATCAGGAAAAAACAAATCTTGATTGCACTGCACGCAGTGCTTCTATTAGCGCCAAAAACAACCGTGTAAATGAAAGTCATCCAAAAATTGAGTTTGGGCTGTGTTAAAAAAAAGGGCATTTCTCCTGAATACAAAAGGTCAGGGCTGTTTACACAGAAACGTCCTGTGGAACAATTCCACACCCCTTCTTTAAGGAGTGAATATTTCAATACTGGTGTAAAAGGGCATTATAGGCACTTTCTTGTATAATGGAAAAACAAACTTAAGATTCTCCTACAAAAACAAAAATAGCATCAGTGTTTACTCCCGAGATGGAGCAGAATTGGTCAACACCCTGATAGCTTGATCTTTGATCTCTCCCCCGTACAGAGGAATGTTTTCAAGCAAGGCTGGGATGAGGCAGGAGTGTCTAACTCTCCAGCACACGCCCGCAGGTTCTCGGAATCTCTTCACCCCACCGGCTCCTGCCCAGCTGGGGAAAGAGCTCCGTCAGGTCTCGAATTCGGGTCACTCGGATCCGAGCTGGACCGAACACTTGCCGACACTTGGTCCACGCCGACAGAAAAGGGTCTGGTACATTACTTTCTAGATACAGCACCACCCCACCCCTCGTTTCCCGCGCGAGCTACAATTTCAATTCCCAGGCTCCCCGTGAGAACATCGCCACCAGCTCCGGAGATCCCAGTGCGGTCAGGCCACTGGTTCCACCACAGAAGAAAGCGACAGTACAGCATTCACCAGAAGAGCAATAATCAGCCGAATAACTGCCCTCTCCTGTACCAGATTTGACAAGGAGTAAGGACTGTACAACCCCTTATTTCCACAATATTAAATACCTTTGCCAGGATTCCTTTTTGCTTTCACATATTTACATTCTGCTGGACAATCATAAATGTACACTCATCTCTGAGGCCATAGATACGTGATGTAGGCCTAGGCAAATTATAATATTTTATATTAATTTTTTATAAATCCATATTGAAACATGTATTATTGAATATTTGTAAGGGTGCCATGCATTGTCAATGGTGCAGGCAGTTCCAATTTTCAAGCACAGCGATCATCAATCACGGTAAATAGGTCTACACCAAGTGGTGCCCACTTCTCCCCAAACCCACCTCCCCTGTGGGGGTCTTGGAGAAGGGGCTTCAGTAGTTTCCCCTATGCCCTGTGTCAGTAGGCAGCCAATACTCTAATACCCCTGTACTCACTGAGGCACTCTGAGGGCTGGAGACAGGATTCAGGCGCAGGTTTGGAAAACAAGCAAACAAGCAAAAACGTAACCCATGAACCGTAGCCAGGAACAGGCGGAGTCCAAACCAGGAAAGCTCCGAGTGAAGGACCACAGGGACACAGGGCCAATCCAGGAACACACAGAGAAGGCAAGTACAGTTGAACCACAGAAAGTAAGAGACTGGACAACACTAAGAGTAGTAACTGATGAGCTAAATTCACTCTATGCTCAGTTTGAGGTCAGTAACGCAGATCCAGTCAGGAAGATTCCAGAAATCCAAGACGGAAACCCACTGATCACATCCAGAGCGGATGTGTGTAAAGTCTTAAAAAAGACCAATCCACGCAAGGCTCCTGGCCCTGATGCCATCCCTGGCCGCGTTCTGAAGGCATGTGCAGACCAGCTGGCAGATGTCTTCTCGGACATATTCAATCTCTCCCTAGCTCAGTCTATAGTTCCTTCCTGCTTTAAGAAAACCACCATTGTCCCCGTTCCTAAGAAACCCAGAGTCAGCTGCCTAAATGACTACCGCCCTGTTGCACTCACATCAGTTATCATGAAGTGCTTCGAGCGGCTGGTCAAAGCATACATCGCCTCCTCACTGCCCGACACCCTAGACCCACTGCAATTTGGGTATCGCCAGAACAGGTCAACAGAGGATGCTAATGCCACTGCCCTCCATACTACCCTCTCACACCTGGATAAGAAAGGAACATATGTGAGAATGCTGTTTGTTGATTACAGCTCAGCATTCAATACCATAGTGTCCTCAAAGCTTGTCATCAAGCTCCAGGACCTGGGACTGAACACCTCCCTCTGTAACTGGATCCTGGACTTCTTGACAGAACATCCGCAGGTGGTGAGGGTGGGCACCAACATATCCTCTACCCTGACTCTAAACACTGGAGCCCCCCAAGGCTGTGTGCTTAGCCCTGTCCTCTACTCCTTATTTACTCATGATTGTCTCGCCAGGCATAACTCAAACTCCATCATTAAGTTTGCGGACGATACAACAGTCATCGACCTGATCACAGATGGTGAAGAGTCTGCGTACAGGGAGGAGGTTGAAACCCTGGCAGCATGGTGCCAGGAGAACAACCTCTCTCTGAACATCACTAAGACTAAGGAGATGATTGTGGACTATAGAAAACACCAGGGAGGAGGTCACACACCTATCTACATCAGTGGGACTGCAGTGGAGAGGGTCAGCAGTTTTAAGTTCCTGGGAGTTAACATCTCAGAGGACTTAACCTGGACCCACCACACCAACATCGTGGTCAAAACAGCACGGCAGCGCCTATTCTTTCTCCGTAGGCTAAAGAGGTTTGGCATGCCATCACATATCCAGGCCAACTTCTACAGGTGCACTGTTGAGAGCATCCTGACTGGTTGCATCACTGCCTGGTATGGGAACTGCTCCGCCCGGGATCGCAAAGTACTGCGGAGGGTGATGAAGTCAGCGCAGCTCATTACCGGCTGTGAGCTACCAAACATCCAGGATATCTACTCAGCTAGATGTCTGAAGAAGGCCAGGTCCGTTCTCAAGGACCCCAGTCACAAATGGTTTTCCCTCCTACCTTCCGGTAAACGGTACCAAAGCATTCGGTCCAAGTCCAACAGACTACAGAACAGCTTCTACCTTCAGGCAATAAGACTGCTAAATAGCCAACCTGCAGCTCCTTTAGCAAATCACCTGTAATGGCTACATGAACACACAGTTTTCACTGCATTCAGCATAACCGCACTACTTGTATATATTGCATACACCATGGACACATAGCAGCTCTACTCATATTGGGTTTTATTCCATTTCTATTACATCTATTACCTCAGTTTTGTGATTCTTGTGAGACCGCAGAAAAGACATTTCATTGCCAGCAACTACTGCTGCACGCTGTATTGCTGTGCATTTGATAAATAAACTTGATTGATAACTAATGACTAAGACTAAGACTATGCACCAGAGGATGAGAAGGGGGGTCTTAAATACCAGATGATATTAGAGTCTGAAAGGTGGTACTGATTAACCACAACAACCTGCTATGGTAGGCAAAGACTGAATGACAGGATTGTCGCTGTGAGTCTGGTGTGATTGTTTGTGGGCCGACGAGCACAGGTATGACGAATACATGCCAATGAAGCTCTTGAAATACATGAAGGAGCTCACTTCAGCCACTCCTGCTGCACAACAGCCTCCCCCATCAAGGGGAGGAGTGAGAAACTGCTTCACCAGTTGAATTCGGGGACCTGGGAGATTACACAAGCCCAGAGTGGACTTGAGCCAGGACAATGAGGTTATCACTACCTAGTGTTACCACAGTTTCTATCTACTGGTCCTCCAACACCAATTCCAGCAACAACCAGCTTCTCTTTACTACTGCAGTGGGCAGTCCTCATCTTGGAGGGCAGGTGTACCCACAGGGTACTAAACCAGCTGATTACAGGCTTAACTGGACCAATTTAACAGCTTATCCCAGCTAATCAGCTGCTTGACACCCTGCAGAGACCTCCTGACCCTCCAGGACCAGGACTGGACACTTCTGCCCACCCCATTACTAACCAAGCCCAGCCTCGGTCACTCCCCAGTCTCTGGGTAAGACAAGGGGCTGTTGCCAGTATTATCACTTCAGCTTGTTGAGAAGCAACACCTTGATCTGGTTAGAAAAGGCCACAAAATTAGCTCACCTGCACACAAGGTGCGTTTTATGCAGACGGGTAACCCAACGAGTTCAATTCCTACTGCCTGGCCAGACCTTTCCACAGTGTCTTTAACACAGCGGGTGTGGGCGAGAGGCGGCTCCTCCTTGTTTGTTTGAGCAAGTCAGCTTTGGAAAGCAGATTTTCTGAACCTTGAAAGAAAAAGTCTAAGACAGAGCGGCCAGTCTCATCTGGGTACCAGGGAATTCGTCCCTGGGCAAAGGCAGGACCCTGTTAGCAACGCTCAGTTGCCTTCGACCTCGATACCTCCAGGATATCTGACCTTTCTTAAAACATTCCCAGAGAATTCCCAGCCAAGGCTGTAAAGGAGGTGTGACTCACAAAGCCCTGAAATTCGATAGCCCAACATTGCACAGGGACAGCGCAGGAATGCCCGGCTCCTGCATTTTCCTTAAAAAAAACCCGAACTGATCTAAGGCTCTGGACTACAACAGGTTGGGCAACAGTGCACAGCCGTTTTTAAGCTCAAGCTACGGTATAACAGGAGCTCTACAAACACCCGATAAAGAACCAGAGGTTGTGTTTTAACAGCACGAGCACTGCCAGAGCTGGCAGTTTGTTTTTGCAGGTCTGCCGAAAATTTGGTGCACGTTGTACATCTCAGCTTCCTCACTCCTACACCAGCACACCCAGAGGACATGCATGCACACGCAGTCAGACAAACAAAGTGACTTTACCATGTTTTCCATAGTAGTTCTCTTCTTCACCTCCCATCTTCTCCTCCGTTTGGTTTTTATGTCCACCTTTACGGCAAGAAGAGGCTCACCAATTTTGCAGTTTTTTTTTTTTGTTTGTTTTGCGGGCTCTTTCCTTTCTCAGTGTCGTTCTCTCTTTCAGCACCCACTTCCTTTTCCTCTCTAGGTAAGAAACTAGTCAGACCAGCACTGGACTGATTTAAATAACACTAGGCCTTACCTTTCTGTTTCCTGCACAGTCCTTCCCTCCGTCTCTTCCCCCTCCCTTTCTTTCTTCTCTCTCTCTCTCTCCCTCTCCTGAGAGCAGGCCCCACACATACAGCACTCCTCCCTCCACAGCCAACTCAAACAGCAGATACTGAGAGATAAAACCAGCCCACAGCTTAAACAGCACGTCACTATGCCCCAGCAGCCCACAGGCAAGGCACTCAGGGACTATTTCATCACTCTTTCAGACTCAAGCAATGGCTTTTTCTTTCTGTCCTGCTGTTGGGTTATGAGAAAAAGTAGTCTGCATCTAGGCCATTCATGCTTATTCGAGACAGCTGGACTCCTTGAATTGGCAAATTGGTTCACTGCTTGAGAAACTGAAGGACTTCCCCCTTCACCCCAATTTCTACCCCTTCTAAAAATTAAATACATTTACCAGTTGGCCTCCTAAGCCCTCTAAACCAGTTGAGACAGGACACAGTTATAGAGCTGCCCCTAAAGCGAAAGAAATTAGCACATAAACACAGTTCTACTAAACTAAAACAGACTGACAACTCAGTTACTGAGTGTTGCTGCCTTGCAATAAGCATTGTAAATATTCTTCATTATTTATTTATTTCATTCTTGCCCATTCACTGTTTGTTCTGATTTCTGTCCCCCTCATTTTAAAAATCAGAGTTGATCTTTTCAAGCCCTTGAGGGCAGACCCCTCCCGCCGAAATCAATAACACCAATCAGCTGTTCTGTCTTCCTGCTGCTGATCAGACAAAATGAGCAGCTGATCACAATAACTAATTTGATTGCTATTAAAGCGCTTAAACCAAATCCTCAGGTTCATTGAGTCTTTCATCTGCTGTAAAAAAATAATTTAAGCTGTTGCTGCTATTAGGAACATAACAGGGATTTAAAGATACCTGATATAACCTATAGAACAGTGGCCATCTATAGGACTAATACCTGCACAATACAATCTTTCTGCCCAGCTGAGGCATTGAAATTAATTCATTTAAAGTAGAACGAGGATTGACAGTAGGGATACCCTGACATTTCCAGCTGGTCACTTTAAAAAAAATGTATTTATATTGGTGCTCTGCTGAAGACCTATTCACTACTCTAATTATCAGACAATATGTGTGAATGATTGATCAATTGTACAGATTTGCATAGGCAGGCAAGCCATTGCAAATTAGAAGTGTCCTATAGATCCATCACTCTCAATGTAGAGAACAGCCTCTCTCAGACTTCAATCCAGGCGCACATGTTGTCTCAACACTGTTGGCTGGTCAGAAACCAGACAAACTACTGACAAACGTCTCAAAGAGGTCATTTGAGGACAAATAAGACTGTAATTAAATGGAAACTAGTTTCTCTAATATAGCAATAATAAAATAATAATAATCCTCACACTATATAGCTCTTTTCTGGACACACCACTCAAAGCTCTTTACAGGTAATGGGGACTCCCCTCCACCACCATCAATGTGCAGCATTCACCTGGATGATGTGACAGCAGCCATAGTGGGCCAGAAAGCTCATCACCTCTGTTTTACATCTCATCTGAAGAACAGTGTCTTTTTCACAGTATAATGTCCCTGTTACTATACTGGGGTATTAAGAGACACTCAGACTGCAAAGTGAGCACCCCCTACTGGTCCCACTAACACCTCTTCCAGCAGTTGTTCCTAGCAGTTAGTTGTTCCTAGCAGATCTCCCATCCAGGTACAGACCAGGCTCACACCTGCTGAGCTTCAGTGGGCTGCCAGCTGTGAACTGCAAGCTGATATACTGTAGCTGCTAGCCAAATAGCTTTAAAAGGAGAGGAAGACAAGAAAAAGGACAGTAATTTGCAAATTCAGATGTTTCTAAATTAGATTAAGCAGAGGAGTAACCCCAGCAATTCTGAAACAGTGGAAATAAACCGGAGATGAGGGACAGATTTCTCATATGAAGAAGATTGGGGTCAAGAAGGCTGCAGCAATTTTCCATCCAATGATTCTAATTCAGAACTTCGGTTTTAAAACAAAATTCACATTCACAGCGCTATAGTACAGTGTTATTTGTTTTGTGAGTCAAACAAAAAGATGGTTTAATTGGTTCCAGTGGTGGCTGAATTGTGATCTAATTATCTCTGAGACAAGAAAAATGACCACACCCCCACAGTCCATTTCTATTATGAGCTCTGAGAGGAAACAGGCAGCTCATTCTGGAGGCTGCCCAGACTAATATTCAAACATTACACCAAGGCCTCTTTCTAGCGCTCTGTCATAACAGCAATCAATCTTGCCCTATAAAAAGCATTATCCCTCCCTGACACTCAACATTATACTGCCACCTAGTGGCCAAAGTGGTATACAACCACTTCAAATAGCGTGCGTATATGCGGCCTGCTCTCGCAGAAGAGGCCCTCCTGAGAGGGTGGAGTCATGTGGGGAGTGAGCCACATCTAAGTAACCGCTCCCATTCTGCGAGCTTTTGCTGTCTGAGTATTACAGAACACGAAATCCAACAGCCTTTTGAAATGCATAATTCTCAATATTACCTTATTCCTGCTGCCTGTGTAACGAATACACCCCTGCATATAACAGGGATAGAAGAGGAGTTCTCCTTTAGCTCAGCTGGCAAGTTCCCTGTTGCATGATGCCGGAGACCCGGGCTCATGCCCAGGCAGTGAGGGACGAACTGGCAGGGCAGGAGGGGCAAGGGCGGAAACCCCAAGAACCGTTACACCTGCCTCTTTTCAAGGAAAACCCCAAATAATGTTAATGGGAGTTACGTTGCTTGTCCATAAGTCATTACGGATAAGATTTGCTGCACCAGCAGTGACAGCAATAGTAGCTCACACAGCACTTACATACCAGGAGAGGTGTCCCTGCTGAAGCCGGGAGATACCTGATTTTCTCACAGGACTTCTGGGATACACATTGTCTTGTCATAAAATGTCAAGACCTCAGCAAGAGCAGCTGCATGGCTAAATTAAAGGCTAAGCTGCCAGATACGCATGAGTGTGTGTTTGTGTCTGCTCCATTTTGTGCCGGGTGTTGTCTCAGCTATGCAAGCCTACCTCTGTGACAATGTTCACTGCATTAACATGACAGAAACTCTGCCTATATGGTCAGTGTATATCAAAGAATTAATTAACCCTTGAAGGGAAACAGACCCAAAATCTTACAAGCAGGCACCTAAATATACAGCAGCATATACAGCATGTACCACAGATGCACACACGTCTGTATGTGTGTATGCTTGCAGAAGCAGAATGCTTCCAGTCACGTGCCCAGCATCTCCTGCTCACAACTGCGATGCTTGAAAGTGCATGCCTCTTTCGGAAGCTTTTACAAGCTTTCTCTCTCTCATCTAGCTGGGAAAGAGGAGAATAAGGCAGAATTTGGGGAAGGAATTCCCACGTACTGGTGTGGCTGAGACTGGACAGCACTATCCTCCACATGTTCAGGACAAGATGAACAGGCCCCGAAAGTCTAGACAGAAAGGAGGTTAAGCAACACACTGTCTCTTCTGTCTTTCCTAGCACTTGGTAGGATGGATTATTGTTCAATAAAGGGAACTTGCCCAGCCTGTTCTGGCTGTGAAACACTGCACAGACATTTACATTAAAACCACAGGAGGTACACGTTGGTCTGCACACAGTGAGGTGCATATACTGTATCATTAGGCTTCAGTCAGAGTGAGTGAGCAATTTTTAGAAGGCGGCATTTTGAGCAGTTATGTCACCCTGTAGCTCACCACTGGCGGTGAGCTAGTTAAGCGGCCCTTAACTAAAGTTAAGTTTAGCAACCCCTTAAAGTTAAGCTTTGAGTGGGGTATCCAGAAAAGCTCTATATAAGCGTAAGGAATTATTATTAGAGCTGCATCTGTGCTTGCCCAAGCAGGAGGAAGGGCTGTGCCCCACAATGCAGAATGACTCACAACACATGTGACTGCATCAAGAGCAAAAGTGAAACCTGAGCCCGGCACGCACAGTGCAAAAAATACCATTATTGGAACGTGCATCTCAGGAGGCACAGCGGTTAGCACAACTGTTTCTCAGATCCCGGGTTTGATTCCAACCCAGGGAAGCCTGCACATCCTATCATTTTTCACAGGCTGAAAGATATGCTACCATTGACCACTGTGGTATAGTCACAGTCTCATAAGTGACTGACCACTTCGAACTGTGCGCTTGGGGTTCATCATGAGGAAGGCAGCTGTGCTCCCCCCCACCTCGTTGCCCAACCATGAGTGCAGAGGAGTTCAAGCCTCTCCACTGCCCAGGTCCTGACAGCAGGGCATGAGCCTCTGCAGACACAGAGATGCATGTCGATGCCACAGCTCGAACAGCAGGTTTGGTCGGAGGGGGTGCAGAAGACTCTTTCACGCAGATGGAAACACGTGACGTAACTCCAGTGCAGCAATCTTTATGAAAGGCCACAACTGTAAAAGGTAGACAATTGTTTTCTAGTTTTCCCTACATTCTTTATGCTTCGATATGACGTCTCAGCATGTACCACATCTCCCTCCCTGCATTGCAGCCTGCTTTAACCATGAGTCCATGGACCAACATTTTTACCAAAGCAAATCTACAGCAGAGTCCATGTGGTGCAGTTATGCAAGACAAACTACAGGCTACAACTTTTTCTCTATTGTTTTGCTCACTTTTGTGCTCTGTATTTTTGAGGTAGAGTTAAGTCTCCTACTATAATGTCAGTATTGTTATAGTATGAATTTGTGATGCTTTGAAAGTCAAAGGGAGGGTGCTCACTCGGCTCAAGTACTGGGAATTTGGGAAAAGTCAGCTGAATAGATTTTTTCCGGGACTAGGAGGGGATGGTGGGCTTTGTGAGGCCCGACACAGACTTTCCTTCCCCCCTCTTATCCAGAACAACCCCCAGGCCTCAATCCTGCTGGAAAACCAGTGTAATTTTTTCCGGTCAATTTTTTCTATATTGACGAATTGCTCTGGTGATGGGGAAAACAATGACACAAATAAAAGCATTTTTTTTCATTTCTGCATTGTCTCTTCATTTAAAAACTAGTTCAGTAAACTACACCCGTATGTTTTAAAAACAGGGCAGCACGGTGGTGCAAGGGTTTGTATAGGTCCATCACAGCACTGGGGCCCAGGGTTCAATTCTTAGGGGTGCTGTCTGTGTGGAGTTTGTATGTTCTCCCTGTGACCAAAAATGTGAGTTTTCTCCGGGTGCTCTGGTTTCCTCCCAAAGACCAAAAAACATACTGGTGGGTTAATTGGCTTCTGAGTTGGAGTTAAATTGACCTAGTTTGTACAGAAGTGCAACTGCAAAAGCCCCTGGAGTTTCAGTCTAGATTTTAGGCTCAGAAATGCCCCCAGTACATAGGAGTTTGCATATGACTCCATTTCTGCAAAACAGGAATCAGGCAGGATGCTGTTCACTGTTGTACTGTTAGAAACCAGCTCCCAGTTTGAACACAGAAAAACAGGAAAGGCTCCTTTTAACAGATTAACATGACTTATGTAGATGTTTAACCCATTTAAAGGGGTGAAATGAAATATATTTGTTGACAAAAACATGCTTTATATAAATAAACCTCAGCCTGTGAAGAATACTTCTGCCAGGAGTACTGCCCCAGAGGTGTGGGAGAATTTCCCTGTTCCCAGACATTCGAATGTCCATCACGCAGAGTGGTGCACTGGTCTACGTTACCAAGCACAACAGTATAATGACCATTTGGGCCTGCTCTCTTACTCAGAGTAACTTCTATTCCAGGCGTGTTCCCTGAGTCAGTCCGCGTGAGACTCCCGGCTCAGAGGAACTACAGTAGCTCCCCCACCCAGGATTTGATCTGGACCATCCAGTCCAGACATTTGAATTCCAAATGATGTGCAATCCTCCCAGTCAGAAAGCAAAAGGTGTAAGTGTATTTAAAACAGAGTGAAGCACTGGGAGGTGTTTCACAGACCAGAATGGAGACCATGACAGCAGAAAGGCTCTCTTGAAAATGACAGGGAGCGTTTATCTTTATAGAAAAAACCCTAGACACACATTTACAGGTATTCACCGACTTGCAGTACAGAAGGGTTTCATTCTGCACAACCTTACTTAAGCCAAAATTTACAGAAGTCGGAATGCACTCTTAGATGGTACATTACACATACAACTGTTGTTATTACAGTACTGCAACAATGCATCCATTCATTTTCTAACCACTTCATCCAATTCAAGGTCACAAGAGAGCTGCAGTATTTTGAGCAATGGGCACAAGGCAGGATACACCCTGGATGGTAGACAGGGCAGAGAGACACAAACACGCATACACCAGGGTCCATTTTCACAAAAGCCAGTTAAACTACCAGTATGTCTTTGGCCTGTTTGAGGAAATCCATGCAAACAAGGGTGACACCATGCAAACTCCACACTAACAGCATGCCAGGTTGGGAATTGAACCCAGGGCCCCTGCACGGTGAGGTAGATATGCTAACCACAGTGCCACTGCTCCATCCTACCTCAATCATTCCTTTTTTGCAATATTATTACAGTATACAGTACTCTTGCACAGTAATTGTAACAGTGCATTCCTTTTTTGCAATATTATTACAGTATACAGTACTCTTGCACAGTAATTGTAACAGTGCCTTAATTCAGCAGCAGAATGCTTTTCAGACATGAATAATATATAATAACAAACATTATAAACTTTATTTTATATAGTGCCTTTAAAAGGTGGCTTCTCAAAGCTCTTTACAGAATAACCACAACAATTTAAAAAATATACAAGATATGCATGATGACAATACACAGTTAAGAGGAGACAGCAGATCGTGGTACTAAATACAGTAGGAGCAGGGGGGTAAAGAACAGAGCCAGTTAAGTAAAGGTTCTTCTAAAGAAGAGGGTTTTGAGTCAGGATTTGAAGGAGTTTAGAGAAGGTGACTCTCTGATATCCTTGGGGATAGAGTTCCAGAACTTTGGGGCAGAACAGGAGAAGGCCCTGTCACCCATAGAGTGTAGACGGGCTTGGAGTACAGATAGGAGACCCAGAGTTTGAAGTTGACATGAAAAGTGACAGGAAGCCAGTGCCAGGACTCCAGGATAGGAGTGATGTGATCAAAAGTGAAAAAATAATGTGAATAAAAGGGTAACACTGCAAACACACAGCAGAAGTTATTCCAGACGCATGGAAGAGAAGATATGCACACAGGACAGTGCAGACCAAGACTAAGCTGCATGCAATTTTTTTTAACAGAAAGATGGATTTATGTGAGTCCGAGACTGTATTAATTTGGCAGATGCTTTTATCCAAAGAGCTCAACTCTACTTAACTATGAAAGCGTTAATATTAACTATCCCTTATTAATAATAAGTAATGTATAAAGAGTTAGAATGACAGCACAGCAGATAATAAATGTTAGGTTGCTTTAAAAGACAAATAGATCACAACACAGGATTAGTCATTGACTACACACATGAATTATTCACTTTTGGAGGCCATCTTCCGGGAATGTAATTTAAAACTAAAAACATTCGTGGTCATCATCTTGGAATATGAAACTCATCTTCTTTCGGCTTCTTCCCACACGGAGTAAAACAAGGTAGCATTGAAGCCGATCCAGGTATTCTACTAGGTAAGAACAGGGAAAACTGCTGACTGCTAGGGTCTGCCTTCTCTTTTCCCTTAAAGTGTAGCCAAGAAAAATGCCCCAACTTGCCGACTGACATCTGTATTCCACAGGCTCTTCCGACCGACAGAAGGATCTGTCTGGCTTATCACACTGAGCACACGGCTGCTGTCAGCTCCTGACTCAGTGACGAGAGCCTCTTTAAAGACACCACTGACGGGCAGTGCTCTCATGGCGGCCTCCCCCAGCCCCTCCAAGGAGGGTGAAGCTGATCAGCGAGAAACTGCAGCAGGGCCAGAGGACAATGGCCAGGGAACTCCCGGCCTTCAGCAGCCTGACCACCCAGTGAGAGCCTTGTTGGTACTGCTCAGACAGTATGACACTGGGCTACTTCATCTCACACAGAAAGGGATCAGTTCTATAGTCTACGACACAGAAAGGCACAGGAAGCACAAGACCTGGACGCAAAGCTATATATTTCCTTACTTCTTTATTTAAAGTAAGATCTTTTCTTCAGAAAAATCTCCCCGGATTTAATTTCTGGACTTCACAAACCATTTGGAATGGGCTCTACCAGGCCCAGGCCACCCACGAGATCATTTGTTCGGCATACATGTTGCTCACTGCTGATTGGAGGAGAGGCTTGTCACTCACTGATGTCTATGCCACCCTGCAGTTACCCGGGGATATCGCTGGGGTCGCTGTTTTGCTGCGAGCCAAAAGACTCCTATCTTATTCCAATCCTTGAACTGCTCTGGAATATTGGTAGCAGTCAATAAATGACAGATTATGACGAATTTTGGTGGGAGGCTCCGTGAGCCCATCGAAATTAAACGTATACGTCATTCACAGTACATTACAGTCATCCAATAGTGCGCCTATTGGAGGAAAGTAGGCACGGTCCTCAGTTTCCCGTATGTATTAGGATCGCAGCCATGAGCTGAGTTCATGAATCCGCGGCCTACCCAAATTAGGAGTGTATAAAAATAATAATAAAATGGCTGGGCGCATTACAACAATAATAACGCGCTCAATGTGTCAGAAGTTTAAGTCTTTCACCCGAGAGTCAATTATGCCCCGTATATTTATATAGAAGGCAGAAACAGAGACGCTGGTCTACGAGTCGGTGCCAGTAACAGAAAATCAGAGAATTGCAAGGTATTGGGACCGAGCCTAAGCGCTTTGGCTGAAGCGTGCATCCTCAACTTTTTTTACTCAGATTTTCCTTAACGCTCTGCTTTTCTTCCTCCAGCTACACGTCTGGCTCCATCCCCGCAAACTGCAGAGCTGAGGAGCGGTCAGCTTTCAAAACTACGAAGCAACGATGCAAATATTCAACGATGTAAAATTATTACTTGGACTTTTATTGGAACTTCAAACTGCAAGAGAGCTTGCTGTGGGAGCAGCACGTTTGCATTGTTGAATCCGATTTAGGTGGCAAGAGAGAGCGCCTGTGTTTCTCACCTCTGGTGTGTTGGTCAGCTGACGGACCAAGTACAAGATATCTGTCATATCTTTGCCCCCTTCTCTGGGAAATACAATGCGTGCTCACTGTAACCGAGGGGTGCAAGGTGCTTTTACATCTCAGGCAGTGGAACTAAAATTTCCACGAAGCCCGTGGAATTGTCACACACAGATATACTGTAGAATTGCATTTCTTTGTTTCCGGAATTAGACACATGACACAGGAATTCAGATTCTTCAACAACGTGAGACACAGAATCACGGTCCTTTAAGCAATTAAAATGAACTGAGGGAAGACAGACCCCATATATTTATATAGACACACATCCTTATGTACGTTTACACAAGCACTGCCTCATCGATGCACAGACATCTGTACAAGAGTATTCTCTGCCTACAAGCTGACCAGCACCATTGTCAGAAACCCAGGAGACAGGAGCTCCCTTCTATAATGTTAGCTGACCAGGGTTCACACAGAATTAAAAACATATTTTGCTGCAGTGACGTAACTGACATTAATTCAACATTATTTGCAGATTGTTGCATGGGGAAACATTTGGCTACAGAGAAAAGAAGAAGGCTCTATTTTTAATATACCAATTCTCATGAGTCATTTATTTTTGTCATGACAGATTTAGCACCAGTTAACACCCAACACCCTAGTCCCGGATATTTCAAAAAAGGAATTACCCCAAGTTTGTTCCAAGGTCGAGTTAACGGTTTAACAGAGAGCTCCTCTGTATAACAGAACCAGCTTGAACAGTGTTGTACCAGATTTTGCCTTGCAGTTCTTAGTAAAACCCTAAATGGATTAAGCTGCCATGGAAAGGGACTCTTTACTGGAACTGCTGTATCTGCGTTGTTCAGCAACCGCAGGATAGAGACCAAAAGACTTCTTCTTGTTTGCAACCGTTCTGAACTCGGTTCGCGTTCGCGTCCTCCTGCGCTACCTTGTGCTAATCTTGCAGCGATCAGCGCGCATGAATGCACTCGTCTCCTGCAAAAAGGTGTTGCAGATCCGGCCAGGTTACGAGCTGCAGCTGAGAGAGGAGGTGGGCTCGCTGCCACACATTACAACTGGGCAGCAAGCGGAGCAGAAACGCCTTCGGATCACATCCAACAGGCATTGTCCTGCCCTGATATCCAGCTCCTGCTAGCATCGCCTGTTGTTCTCCTATAGCTGTGAAAAGCTCTGGCAGCAGGAAGAAAAAACAGACCTGTGAACAAACTCGAAACATGAAAAACCGCTGGTTTCCTGTTCGTCTGTTTTTGTTTGTTTTTTCGCGCTTTCACGCAGCACGCACTCGTCACCTGGACGTCACGGTTTCTCCCAGTAGCAGAAAGTCTTTTTACGGCTCCCCGCTTGCAGCGAGAATCGTCTTGCTGACCGCTAAAATGCAAATTTGGGAAGATTTAGCGTGCCTCATACAGTAAAGCCAGCTGCTGTATCATCCTGCAACTCACAACTGCCAACCCACTGAAACTCAGCAGGTGTGAGCCTGGTTTTCCCCTGGATGGGAGACCTCCTGGGAAGCTATGGTTGCTGCTGCAAGAGGTGTTAGTGGGACTAGTAGGGGGTGCTCCCCCTATGGTCTGTGTGGGTCCTAATGCCCCAGTATACTGATGGGGACACTATACTGTAAAAAGGCACTGTCCTTCGGATGAGACGTAAAACTGAGTGGTCGTTAAAAATCCCAGGGTGTTTCTCGAAAAGAGTAGCGGTGTAACCCCGGCGTCCTGGCCAAATTTCCCATTGGCCCTTACCAATCATGGCCTCCTAATAATCCCCATCTATGAATTGGCTTCATCCCTCTGTCCTCCTCCCCACTGATAGCTGGTGTGTGGTAAGAGGACTGGAGCACTATGGCTGCCGTCGCATCACCCAGGTGGGGCTGCCCATCGGTGGTGGTGGAGGGGAGTCTTCATTACCTGTAGAGTGCTTTGAGTGGAGTGTCCAGAAAAGCGCTATATAAGTGTAAGGAATTATCATTAGTTATTAAAGCTTCTTAAAATTAAACATAAGACGCATGCTAACACAGTCCTACAACACTGCAGGTTCAGTAGCTTCCATGAAGGTCTATTAATATAAGCATACCGAAATGCACTTAAGATGCACATCAGAAATCAGCACAGGTCTTAAGATAAGGACAGCCTGCTTATAAGGAGAATTTGAAGATGAGATGCATCCTAAGCAACTGCCTTATATAAGGTAGTTTAGGTGGATGGCTGCGTCAGCATGCGTAGTCTGCAAAGGAACAAGTAATAGGTTTATTCCATGCTGAAAAGAGAAGAGAGAAAACACAACGTTTCGGCTGTGAATGCCTACTTCAGAAGCAGCTTCACAGCCAAAACGTTGCATTTTCTCTCTTCTCTTTTCAACATGGAATAAACCTTTACTTGTTCTTTTGCCTTATATAAGGACCACTGTCTATCAAACCAGGAGCAGAGCCAGAGTAAAGTGCTGAAGTGTAGGAAAGACAGTCAGAAAGCAAACGCTTTTTGGAGAATAAAAAATAACCAAAAGGATTTTTTTACAAAATCCCCAGATATGAATCCGCAAAGTCAAATGGGAATGAACACCCATTATAAGAAATTCATTGAATCTGTGCAGTGTGGTAAAGGTGGAAAAGTTTGTGAAGACAAGAATAGTACCTTGCAGGACAACGGCAAAATGAAGTTGCCACATGTACTGTAAATCCGGTTTCTGCAGTGTGAGTCTTCACAGGCTTCAAACAGGCAGAGAACAACACACCCAGAAGATTGGGACTGTACTTGTGCTCAAAGTGTATTTCATGAGAATTTCTTCTTCTGGTGACCCAAGTAAGGTTTGTCTTGCCCTATAATCTTTGCGGTGTTGCAGAAAGGCGTAAGAAGGGTCTCCGCTCAGCTCATTATGCCTGCTTGGCATCAGTGCCACACAGCATGGGATTTAGGGCGTGCCTGCAGCTGGTTCAGTGTGTCACAGTTCTAAGTGCTACCTTTCAACATCACTCCAATACATGTTCAGCAGACGCTAATGGAGCCTCTTTGTGTTTTTAAAGCCCGTGTATTAATGCACTTGTTCCAATATGTACACACGCAAACAGAACAGATCAACAGTTGTCCAGCGAGATACAGTCACTATTCAGTCTGCCCACTGCTGATCTTAGGCCAGATGAGGACATTTCCTAAGGTGGCCGAGCTCAACGGCTGCCGCGGTTTAAAGCTCTCAGCTTCCGTTTCCAGCGTCCCGAGAGGTCGTCTCTTTCCCTGAATCGCCATCCCAAAGTGCACAACGGTCTCCGCCGCAGGGGATGAGGAGAGATCAGATGACCCACAGAGAGCGCAGCCAGCAGTTCACAATAGAGTCCTTTGATCCTGGTTCTCCCACAGGCCAGTCTGTACAGTGCCTTGGGCTTGGCAGCCTGGAATGACTCTATTTTATCTGCAGATAATGGGCTTCGCCGATGTGGAAGGACAAGATGCCCTTTGATGAACAGTGAGAGAGGAGAGAAAGCACTGTTGCTGCACAGTGCAGCCAAACAGCTGAGGGAGGAAGCTCTGACAGCATTTTGCCATTTGGACTCTACAGTTAGTTTCTCTTTTAATCCGGGCATTTTCAGAGTCAACGCAGCCTCAGGGATGATAGCCCGGGCCCTGACAAGAGGCAAAACACATTCATCTATCCTCTTCATCCTCAAGTAAGGAGGATCGATTCCCACAGTGCTCACCTACGGAACGAGCGGGACTCTGCAGCGAGCGAGATTCAGCTCCAAGCTCCTGAACGGAACTGGTCTTCATAGGACACTGTAAAAGGAAACCACTCGAGATCACGGAGCATTTGATGGTGCAAGCCTTGAAACAAATGAGCTTAGAATGGAAAATGATTTTTTGGAACAACATAATTATGGCTGAATACCAGAGGCATGCCTGGCAGATCAGTTCACAATAAGGGCTTCTCTGCATACATAAGACAGAGCTGATACGTTCATGCTGTACCCATCCATCTTCTAACAGCATCATCCAATTCAGGGTCACGGGGCAGCTGGAATCTATCCCAGCAAGCAACGGGCATCGCAGACACAAACACGCACACATTCACACCAAGGCCAATTTTCCTAGAAACCAATTCATCTCCCAATATGTCTTTAGACTGTGGGAGGAAAATGCAGCATCTGGAGGAAATCCATATGAATACAGGGAGAACAGACAAACTCCACACAGACAGAGGCCCAGGTCTGGAATTGAACCCAGGGCCCCAGCGCTGTGAGGCAGCTATACTAACCACTGCGCCACCCTGCCAGTGGCAAAAAGATTAAATCACTCTGATGCTGTCCCAGCTGTCTGCCAGTCAGGTCCCCCCCTATCCTGAGTGGATGGGGTCCACAGACCACTAGAATCACGAGAACAGTGCTGTGCTGGCACTGGAAACAAGGAGTGGGGCAGAGTCACTGCTCTTGAAAGACACACAGATTCATGAAAAGAGAAGTGAGAACGGTCTTAGTCTGTCCTTCTGAGATGTGAGCTAAGAGATCACATCATATGCCAGATTTAGCCTCGTTCACATCCCCCTTTGAAGAGCGTGGTTATTTCCAATGCCAACGCAAGCAGTACATCATCTGATCTGAAAGACAGCTGGGTGTCAGAACAGGAGATTAAAATAAAAGTCACAAATGAGAGGAGTGCGTTTGGCCCCGCCATCTGATTTGGATCTTATCCTGCCCTTTGTTGAGGAAAGCCAGAAAGCAGAGGAACTTGTTCCAGCCTCCTGCAACCATCTGTGTAAAGGTGAGCCTGTTGTGTCTCAATTTCACTTCCTCCTTGTTTCCACCTGTGTCCTTGGGTCTGCGTTTCCCTGTTGTCCTTATGCAGAGGACGTATGACTTTGATCCCTGTTTTCAAGATGTCCAGTTATAAAAAGGCAGGACCTGTCTGCTGAGTGCAGACTCATCAGACAGCAGCAAGCAATGGAAAAGAAGATGACTGATGCTTAAATCTGTGTGTCAGAGCAGAGTAAGTGGTTCCACTTAGTCTGGATGGAAAACAGAAAGAGTAAGAAAGCGATGACACAGGCACAGCCTCACTCCAAACTAGAAACATTTGCCCAACAAGAGAAATCCAGCCAGATGGACGTATTTTCCCTTTCCTGATTTTGTCCTAAGCTGTGTTTTTTTAAATGAGAGAAAAATCTAAGTTGCAGCGCACAGGAAACATCTGGCCGAGCTTGAAATAGTAACCTACTGTTACAGCCTAAAAAAAAAACCCACCCCGAACATTCACTCAAATGAGTGCCCAGAAAACCACTGACGTATCTGACCTCCTGCAGGTTCTGCTCCTTTATAATTGTTTTCCTGGAGAAGGGAAGGCAGTTTGTGATTTCAATTAAATCCTGAGAGTGGCGGGACAGTGGCACACTGGTAAGCATTGCTGGCTCGCAGTGCTGGGACCCTGGGCTCAGCTGCGGAGTGCTGTCTGTGTGGAGTCTGCATGTTCTCCCCGTGTCTGTCTGGGTTTCCTCCAGGTGCCCTGGTTTCCTCTCATAGTCCAAAGGCATACTGGTAGGTTAACTGGCTTCTTTGACCCTGGTGTGAGTGCATGCCTGTCTGTCTGCCCTCTGATGGACTGGCGTCCCGTCCAGGGTGTACCCTGCCTTGTGCCTGTTGCTTGCTGGGATAGGCTCTGGTTTCCCCGTGAACCTGAATTGGAAGAAGCGGTTCAAAAATGGATGGGTGAAAAAACGAAGCTGGCTGGAGGCCATGTCGGTAACTCCCTGTGATGAGTACGTCTCTCCTTCCTCCAAGCCCCTATCCTCCCCCACCTGGTGCAGAGACTGGCAGTGCAAATTCAGATGAACCTGTAACTGAGTACTCAGCAACATCACCCCGGCAAAAGCAAAATAAAAAGGGCCGTTAGCGCTTAACGGTCTACAAATTGCTTCACAATTCAGAGAGTGGGTGGAATCCCTTTCAAAAGCATCTGTCCTGGAGTGCAGGAGGGTTCTAATAAAGTGAAAAATGAGACAATTTTTCACATAAATATTTGTTCACAAAAAAAACTAAATGGTCGTCACAGTGGCACAGTGGTCAGCATTGCTGGCTCCAAGTGTTGGAGCCCCGGATTCAACTGAGGAGCGCTGTCCGTGTGGAGTTTATATGTTCTCCTTCTGAACTTTTTTTAGACTCGGGCAAAGAAGACCCCAAGAAACCTGATCCAAGGATTCATAATCCTCAAAGGCATTGAAAAAGGCAACATTGCGGACTCCTTCAGAACGAACACTGAAACATCATGGGACACAAGTGGAAACTACGTGGAAGTGCATCTGAAAGGCAATAGGAGGCACTTCTTTACACAAAGGGTGGTGGGAGTCAGGAACAAGTTACCCATGTTGTTGAAGCTAATACCCTAGCTTCTTTCAAGAAACATCCAGCTAATATCTGGGGATCAATTAGTTACCAACTGGCAAATGGGCAGGATGTGCTAAATGGTTAGTTCGTAATGGAAGACATGCTGATTGCTACATTATCTCATCTCATCTGTCTCCCTGTGCTTAGAAACCAAATAGAAGAACGATTCCTCTTCTTTGGAAAAATACTGGGGCTTTTAAAAAAACAGATAATAGTGGGTAATGAAAATCTTCCATTTTTAAATCAATCATGAGCTGCTGTTAACTGGATTAACTGCAGCACACTTCTAGAGAAGGGCAGTCGGACCCAGAGGGATGCACCTCTGTTCAGATCTCAGAACCGCACACAAGAAAGCCTGTCATTTCACAATAACCACGACTGAAGGGTTTTGTGCCAAACACTGGTTGCGCCCACATTTCACATGCACGTAATTATAAAGTACAGAATGCAGGCCGAGGGACATGAAAGTTAGCCTAGGCTGTAAACAGCACGTACCAAGAACACAGTCTCACGTGCTCTCAATAGCAGTCATGAGAGCCAACCACAAACAAAGCGCAAGGGGCTGGAACAGAGCAGGCCAACAGCACTGTCATGTGATGGGGGACGGTAGGAGCGGGTTTCCACTGCAGCGAATCCTTGCAAGCAGAAAAAAAAAAATTGCACAACTAAGGGCGACCTTCCTGTATCTGAGGCAATAAATGTTGCAAATAATCCAGATGAATGTAATGGGGGGGTCATGTCTTCCACTAGGCAAGCCCATGTCGGGGCAGAGCGGTGGCTCTGTGGCTAAGGATCTGCACCTATGGCCGGAAGGTTGCCACTTCGTATCCCGCAGCCGGCAGAGGAATCCTACTCCGTTGGGCCCCTGAGCAAGGCCCTTAACCCCAACTGCTCCAGGGGTGCTGTATAAATGGCTGACCCTGCGCTCTGACCCCAAGCTTCTCTCCCTGTCTGTGTGTCTCATGGAGAGCAAGTTGGATGTATGCGAAATGGCCAATAAAGTGATCTGATCTGTACCAACGCCCAGTGTGCCAAGACAGGCAGAGTCTGAGGAAGAGCTGGGGGGCTGGGAGAAGGAGGGGAGCAGCCTGTTTATGCTCTAATGACTATTCAGACAGGCACGAGGAGAGGGAATCAGTAATTACAGAGGGTCGATTACAGGGAGAAGAAAGCAGAGGAGAGGCAGAAGTGTGGAGGTTAGGCCATGGGTTTGAATCCCAGGCGGCACACTGCTGTAGAGGCCCTGCCCGAGGCATTTCCCTCGAGTCGATCCAGTAAATTCCCAGCTGTATAAACAATTCTCGCAGGTGGCCACTGTGATTGGCATCACACAAGCTAAGTGTGTGATTCTCAGCAACTGGCTCCTGCTTCAAAGGTGATCGCTCATCCCGTTAGCAAACTATCCTGGCAGAATGTTTATTAAGGATGGAGGAAGTGAAGTGGGGGGCAAAGACTGCACTTTATCTTCTTGGTTTATAGTCTGCCATGTGTGAAGTTTAACAGGGTGTGAATGCCAACAAAGTCAGAACTTGGCATCAGCCTATTGCATGCCTTCTAATGAAATTTTGTTCTGTATTGCTCAGCAGTAATCAGTGGGGCTTCAAGTAACCTTTGACCTCTCGAGTAACTCCCAACACCACGTTTTTCTATTGGCCAGACTTTGACACAGATAATCAGAGAGCGACATTTCCCCATTTCACATGAAAAAAACCTGGAAACAGCAAGACGGGGAGAACGGAGAGCTCCGTGCTGTTCTTTCCCTGTATGATTTTCATGGAAGATCCGCTCTGCACTTCTTTGAAGCCCTGGCCCTCAGCGAGAAACCCAAAACAACCCCTTTCCACAGAGACACTGGCCAACACTGTTCTCCTGAGGAAAAAATAACTCTCTGATGCTCAAGCAATCAGGTCCAGGGATGCCTTATTGGATCTAACAGCCAGCCTCTCGGGGTTTCTGCTGTAACAGATATTGTGCATTTCCTGGAAAGGTGACATGCTACATATTGTACCTCCCACAGGGAGCCTGAACTCGATTCAGAAGAGCTTCTTGTATGAGCCAGGACTTCTGTTTCTCACTGCCTGGGGCCTGTGCCTTTTAATTCCCTAATACAGCCAAGAGCGAGAAGAGCCTATAAAACAAACATATCAATTTCCACAGCAGCCCCTTATGAGTGCAGTCTTTAGCACACATTTCATTTTGTTATCGAACCACGAGAAAGGAAGGAAGGAGGGCTTAGTGACATGCTCAGTCTGTGTGTTAAATGAAAGGTATGGCACCAGTGCAACCCTATAGCTTGCACAAAACATGTGTTGCTTAAAATATTTAAGACAAGCACGCAGGCGATGTGCGGCCTGAAGCACAAGGCCTGATCACACTGTATGGTAGAGCCTCCAATCCTGGTCCTGGAGTGCTCCTATCCTGTAAATCCAACAGGCATTTCTCCAGACAAACATTCTACCTAGGGAGCCAATTTGCAGGTCTTTAGAAATTGATGATTAGGAACGGTGAACTATGATGAGGATCTCCAGAAGCGAGGCTGGAAGTCCTGCCCTCAGGTATATTCCCAGATTGATACATTGCCTTGGCCTATGTTGGCCACATCGCTCACACCCCTGACAGAACAGGCTAACCTGCACACCGACGAGCCATAGCGCCACCTACTGGTCACATGAAACAGCAGTGAAAAGCATTTCGGCGCACAGCACGAGAATCCTGTATGGCCAATGGCCGACATGCGATACCATATTAGCGACACACAGACATGAGTCTTAGGAGTGGAATCCCAGGCAGGGAAACCCAACAATGAAGAGAAACCTCAACTCTATTATGTAATGAACTCAGCAGCCATATCACTCTGCAACTCACAACTGGCAACCCACTGAAGCTAAGCAGGTGTGAGCCTGGTCAGTACCTGGAATGGAGACCTCCTGGGAAAAACTAAGGTTGCTGCTAGAAGAGGTGTTAGTGGGGCCAGCAGTGGGCGCTCACCCTGCAGTCCATGTGGGTTCTAATACCCCAGTGTAGTGATGGGGACACTATACTGTAAACAGGCGCTGTCCTTCAGATAAGACGTAAAACTGAGGTCCCAACTCTCTGTGGTCATTAAAAATCCCAGGGCGTTTCTCGAAAAGAGTAGGGGTGTAACCCCGGAGTCCTGGCCAAATTTCCCATTGGCCCTTACCAATCATGGCCTCCTGATAATCCCCATCTGTGAATTGGCTTCATTACTCTGCTCTCCTCCCCACTGATAGCTGGTGTGTGGTGAGCGTTCTGGTGCACTATGGCTGCCGTCGCATCATCCAGGTGGGGCTGCACATTGGTGGTGGTAGAGGAGAGTCCCCATTACCTGTAAAGCACTTTGAGTGGAGTGTCCAGAAAAGCGCTATATAAGTGTAAGCAATTATTATTATAATAACTCCTGTGCTGGCTTTCCTCCAGCTCACGCTCTGCCATGGCAGGGGGGAATCTGACATCTGAGGACCTTCTGAGAACTATTTTAAGCGAGGTATGAAGGAACTCGTCAACCACTGGCAAAGTCTTGACTGTCCCGACCTGCCTTCTCAGATCTCTGTAGTTCAGAAAACAGACAGACCAGCTTTTACAAGCCCAGTATAACATGGCAGAAGAAAAGCACGAGCATTTATTTTCCTAACATGCTGTACACACACTCAAGGCACACTGGCGCAGTGTCGCCTTCTAGCACTGAGGCCCTGGGTTCAATTCCTTGGCTGCTGTCTGTGTGGAGTTTGTATGTTCTCATGTGGGCTTCCTCCCAAAGTCCAAAGACATGCTGGTAGGATAATTCTGGGAAATTATGTTGTGAGCGTCTGGCCTGTTATTGACTGGCGTCCTGTCCAGGGGGTGACCTGTCTTGCGCCCCTTGCTTGCCAGTATGACCCTGAACTGGAAGAAGAGGTAAAGAAATGGAGGGATGGACATGTACTTATAAAAACAGCTCAGGGACCCCAGACAGTAACAACCAAGAAGTAAAACAACCATATTCTTGTTTAAGTTGAAAATGTGTATCCCATGTCCACCATGACTCCATGATTTTTTTATAGGCCATTCTAACTCCTTCTGCCACTTAACACTATTTTTACGTTCCTCTTTCAGGTCCACAGGCATCCATAAGCCACTGAAGTTTCCCTTCTGCTCACAGGTGCCATACCAGTCTAATTTACCAGAGGCAACACTGATCCCTCTGCTCCTACTCCAGCTGCCCCAGCTGTTTTAAATGCAAGCGCTGAAATATCATATACAGTAGGGCTATTTTAACTTCTGCGCTGTTGCAATAGCAGTGGACAGTCAGTCCAGACCTCTTGGAACAGGGCAGCCCCTGTTAATGCCACAATCTGAGGAAAAGAGGGTACAAGTTACTCTCATCTGAAATATTTGCATGGCAGTGCAGGCACTTGGCACAAAGCTGGGTGACCATGCCTCTCCCAGCACACAGTAGGCTGAATCTGATCCTGGCCAGTATGTCAGTCTTAACTGAGCCTTAGTGCTCCAGTCCAGCCTTCTGGTGAACACGCCTTAAAGAACTGGAAACATACTGTACTTGTATTAAGACATTCAGGCTGTGAGTGTGTGAGTTTCGTAGATTTTCTATGGGCAAACTAAGCAGGGCGAAGGCGCTATTACCAGCGCTATTACCAGGGGTGCTGAAACTCTGGAGTAACATTTTCCATTTGGTAGTTTTGGTTTGCAGAAAGTTAAGCCACAGAGCTCCTCCCTTAACAGACTCCAGCGTCAGTACTGACATCGCTCACCGGACCGCCCTCTGCTGACTGAGGAGTCACACACCCACTGTGTGTTAAAGAGGGTATCTGGTCTGCTTACACCCTAACATTCTCTACAATGACCTAAACGATTTAAAACACACTGCAATGGTTAACAATGCCTGGAATTTCACAAGCAGGACTCACCTACTGAAAATAAATTTTGATAGTGGCAAAAAAAATAACACACACACACACACACACACACAAGAAACGATTCCTGAAACCGGAAAACGGCCCAGTATTTCTGGGCTGAGGTTTAAAGTATGTACAGGTAGGCATCCTATAGCTCTGCAGTCGGACTGAAACCCAAAAAATTAGGCAAGTTTATAACGGCAGATAGTTGAAGGGCCAAGTTTTATCAAAACAAGCTTACATTAAAAATAACATTTCGTGTTGGTTGCAAATGGGCAATTGTTTCAAGATTTGTGGCTTTGGGCTTATACTGGCCACCTCAGAAGTGAATATGATGCGCTTTCGGAGTTATGTACACAAGAACAGCAACTAACACAAGACGTTCAGAATAGGCAAAGCTGTAAGTGTAGTCCTTAATTAATACCTATATTTAGACGGGCGAGGCATTCAACAGCTCCCCGTTAACTCGGACATTCCCAAATAACACGCAGTAGGACTTGGACGGGAGACACGCTCAGGCTTGCCAGTCATTATCTGGGGCGTGAAGTAACCTCTTACTGGGTTAAAACAAGCGCAAGACATACGGGAAGGTGTCATTCCCAGCTCGAGGCAGTTTGGGATTTAGACGTTGAGGTTTCCTCTCCTCCTAAAAAGGACAAATGCATTATGGGGAAGAAAATCCCGCATCGGCAGCGACCTCCTATCTGTGGGAATTACAGCAAGCCTCTCTCAGTTTGACCGTCCACTATTACAATGACATGCACAGGACTGTGGTCAGTTTGTCGTTAACACTCGTCCAACTCGTCCAAACGGCAATTTTAACCCAGAGAAGGGATAACAGACTCAGCTATGGCGAGTGTGGAGTTTAATTTTCAGTACCTGGACGTTTATTTCCAATTGTTCCTCAAAAAGAAAGAATTGAATATTCTGGACAACGCTATGCACATGCACGCCACTCAAAACGTCAAAACCACCCTCCTACTGTCATCTTTAATGAAAAAAAGCGCAGCCTGTGGCGATTTGTACTCCGTCTCGTGAGAACTACACGCCCTGGAGCCCAATCAGAGTCTAATCAGCCAATGTAGGTTTTCCGACATGCTAATATAGTAATAGTAACAGAAATGGTCATGTTGGCCGCGGTAGTAGCCAAAGTGGAATTTAAGTTTCATTTTTACAACTCAACACTGTCAAAGTCGTTTTAGACTTCGTAGTCATTTTAGCGGTTTGAGTACTAACAGCTCCGTGGGTAATGTTGAAGTTAGTAATGGGAAGACAGATGCTCGTCAGCATGTTGACGTCCACAGTGGAACAGTGAAGTCGGGATGTCTCGCCCAGCCCAGCATGAATACCGTTTCTAGGAAAATCGATAGTGAACCAACCCTGTACAACTTGACAGGCAGCTGTGGCGACGTGACAAAACGTTTGCCTTTCAAATCCAGTTCTGTTGTGAGTAACATTTTCCTATTCATTCACCCGTCATGTATAAAAACCTGCAAACTGGTCTACTTACATTTGCTTAATTTTTTAACAATATCAACACTCTCACGAAAATATGAACGAACTGTCTCGAATTGTGAACAATATATATTCCCTTTTAATCCTTTGAACAATATATACTCCCTCCTAATCCGTTGACACAACACGTTCCTTAGTTTTGTACGCTAAAAGAGTTGAAAAGGATGCTTCAATGAAGCCGGGACTGTCAATCGCGAATCAGTGTATATACTGTAGATGTATTTTGCAGGACAAAGGCACATTTGAGTGAGCGCTAAATCGAGTTTACTGTTATGTTTTTGCACAGAAGCGCTATATTGATCAAATACAGTTTTTATAAACCACACACGCCACTTAGCTATCGCTCATTCCTCGTCCATTGTTTTCAGGACTGCTTGTGTTTATTTACTTCATGCACAGGAACTAAGCAAGTCCGCATTGCAATACAGGAGCAGGGTAATTAGGGGAAACAAGCCCACATCTTACCGTATTTAGAATCGGGGTTTTTATTCTCGGGTTCCATCGTTTCCTTAAAAGTTGTAGGGGGACGAAAATGTATATATATCCTGGACAAGAAACCAGCGCCGTTAGTCCATCATCCTCGGAGAGAAAAGGCGTCAGACTTCAACAAGGCACCCCGCACCCCCCCCTCCTGCTCGGCTCTCCACCCCAGCCTGCCCTCCCCGGGCAAAGGAAGGGAGAGGCGCACCGTTTTAGAAAGCACAACAGAGGCTAATAGAAATAAAGGGTTTTATGATCGACGGACACAATGACCAATGGCGGCTAAGCGGTGGGCGGGTCCGCTCAGAGGTTACATATTTTCCGCTATTCTGAAGGAATGTGAGTTAATATTATGAGCCAGTTTCAACATGTCCCTGGTGTACGGGCGGGTGACGGTGTGTAACTCATCTTTGCTGTAAAAAGCAAAAGTTCCGTATTTTTGTTGCAGCTGACTGTGTATGTGTCCGTATCACTCGCGTTTGATCGTTTATACCCTTTCGAAACAGACAAGGGGGGAGGGGCCATTTCGTCATTCTTTTTTGTTATTTCTCGTGTTCTGTGCCTTTTGAAATCTGAAGCTCCTTCGTTTATCAAACCCACACCAATTCCAATAAGCAAAGCCTTCAACGAAACGCATTACACCTTCTTAAATTATTTTATAGTTCACGAACACCGAGTGGTGTCCAAAGATGCTGGAAGACGTGGTAACGCTCATTATTTTACTATATGCACGGTCTCGTCTAATTACCCCTAGTCTCATCGGAAAGGGAAGTTAAGACATTAAAGCATCAGCAAGTAGTAGTTCCAGCTGTTCGTGTCTTTGCTGTAAACAGTACTTATTCTCTGGTTTCCGTACACGCCTGTCTCCGCTGTTCAAAACAAAACCCCAAGTGAATCTGCGGCTATTAATGATCGAGATCAATAACGAGGGTGGGAAAAAAATATTGGACACGAGAAAACACCAGAACATGACGAGGATGATGATCATAGCTACAGCGCTCGCTAACTGCAAAAGTTAGAAACTGACACCTGAAGAAGGCTCCACGGCCGAAACGTGTTTTCTTTCTTCTCTTTTCAGCATGGAATAAACCTGTGACTTGTACCTTTACAGCCATACGCATGCTGACGCAGCTACCCACCTGAAACGTTTCAACTTTGAAACTCACTCCCTGCATGAGATACATTAACCTTTTCACAGATTATAAATCTAAGGAGGTATTCGTTTGATATTTGCATTTTTCTCCTTTTCCACGTTTTTCTATCTCAGTCTTTGTTTCTCTCCAGTCCATATTTCATTTTTTTTGCTTTCTCTTTTTTGTTCGTTTTGTTTCAATCTGTAGAGTGCCCCCAGACGCTGTTATAAAGCCTTGTAATTTAATGTACGCCGGAGACGCAGTGTGATTCCAGTGTGGCACAGACGCGCTCTGTCACAGGCAGAAGTAAAAACTTGACAAATATGGTCAGGGGACCTGTGTAGTATCTCAATCCTTGCTTTCTCGGAAGAAGATTACCCTTTATTCATAATTCCTAAACGCAAGCGGCAGCCTTGTCTCTCCCGCAACCAAGCGCTCACATTTTTACACCCAGTTACCGATAACCTGGAGCGCTTCCAGGTAACACGACCCGGCAGCTAGGAGTTTCGCTGTGCACGTCTATGGGTTTCCTTCAATGCAGTCTGGTGGTGATACAGTAGATTAATTTTCATTCCGAGTTTTGTCAGACAACCGAAAGGAACATAATACTGTAATCGCAAACCAGTTGCGTCCACACAGCGTTTTGAAAAGAGATTTGATCATGGAAATGTCTGTATGTTTGACACATAAAATGTTCTGTTCATTAAAGGTCTCCCCTCATACACGATTGTCTATTTTATTTCCTCTTGTATCGATGGTCTTTGATGTTGTTTTATTTTGAAAGATTGATATTATGTAAACCTGCTTCTTACTGTTAAAAGCAAATCCACCCATGTTATCGAGAGGGCCCACACCTGGGCCAAAAATAGCCCTTGGATCATCAGCTCAACAAGGAACTCCCGGTCTCGCAAGCGCTTTCCTTTGGTGCTTCCCTACCACTCTAACACACTTGCTATCCCCAGGACCATTATTAACAACTACTACATTTTACAGGCCGATCCCTCCATCGGTACCCTTTTTTCTAACCACCCAATCATCTCATACCGCCGAACACCCAGTCTGCGTAAACTTCTGGTTCACCGCTCCCTTGACCGCACTCGGCAATCATCCCCACCAGGCACCTTCCCCTGCAGCAGAACTCACTGCATCACCTGCAAATACATATCTAACAACAACGCGCTCATTCAGGGCCACTCGGGTCAATTCACCCAGACGACATCCTGTACCTCCAGCAACCTCATTTACTATATCCCCTGCAAACAAAAATGCCTAGCTATCTACGTTGGGGAAACCGGAAGGAGACTAGGAGACCCCTTCAGCCTATTGTTTCTCATTTCAGCTCAGACGGCAATGATCACACTGATCTCTCAGTCTCTGTTCTCAAAGAAGGGTTTCGCAACTCCCATAGCAGAAAAACAACAGAAACGAAAGTCATCCTGAAAGTAGGTTCACACCATCCCCCTTCTCTCAACGACCGACTTATTTTAGTGTAATCTTCTCTATTCTCAAGCAGGTTTTGACTTCACACCTTTTTTCGCCCTTCTGCACTTTGCACTTCCTGAGTGGCCTCCCAGCTTTTGTTCTTCTGTGTTATTTAATCTTTGCTATCTGCCCTCTCTTTCTCACACCTGAAGAAGGCTTCATAACATAACATCATCACTTTATTAACCTTTACAATTTCTTGCATTAGGAATTATCTTTTCACATACCCCAACTTGCTCTCCATGAGACACACAGACAGGGAGAGAGCCTGGGGTCAGAGCGCAGGGTCAGCCATTGTACGGTGCCCCTGGAGCAGCTGGGGTTAAGGGCCTTGCTCAGGAGCCCAACAGAGTAGGATTCCTCGCCAGCTGCGGGATTTGAACCGGTAACCTTCCAGCCACAGTTCCTAAAAAAAGTCTCACAATATTAATCATCCTTAATGATCCTCCTTAAAATGCGGCATTTCACGTGTCTATAAATAAAGATCTCGAATTGTTAAAAGTCAGATGGTCATGTACCCCATACAATCGTCCTAATCTTTTATGTAACCAGGTACGTCGTTGAAGAACACTTTCGTACTTTCAGACACAAACTGGGCTGAATATAAGACGTCTAAGGCGGAGTCTTTGTTCTGACAAAAGCACAACGTGGGGGGCGAGCTGGGTTTGTCTCATTAGAAGATCTGTTGGTTTAAAATGTTCGTGTAGTTTTCCATTTCTTTCCCCTTGAGAATGGCACCCTCTAGAGACATTTAGGAGTGACGTCACCCAGGGTACAACAGCAGACTGGCACAGCGGACAAAGATTTAAGATTTACTTTAGTTCTATTCAACTGAAGTTATCTTTCAGTTCTTTCAGTATTGAACTGAAAGATAAATCCCGGGACATTAGAATAAGGAAAATCTTTTTATTATTGCCTGAGAATCGATTATCTGGTGTAAACTTTCCAATTCTCACATGGAGTGATCACGGACTCAAACCAGTACATGTTGCAACGCGCTGGAGCTACCGCAACAATGTGAACCGCAGCAGCTGTAGACGTGTACATTACAGTGCTTGATTACCTCAATGTGTGCTAAACCTGAACGTCCCAATGTACATAAAGAGATGAGAACATGAACTAGTATTCGTCTCTTCTAATCCTGTGACACCAGGAATGCTTGCTTGAACTATTCCTTCTCTTGCAAGTCTGAGGTTTGTATCAAATGAAGCTTGTCGAAAGAAATCGCCATTTCCCCGTCGAGCTACGAATTTCTCGAGTGTTCCGGCGTTGAAATAGAAATAAAAAAGCACAACACATTCCATGTATGTCAACTAAAACCCACTTCCTTTATTAATTCACGAAAATCCCTAACATCGAAAGGTGTTAAAAGGGTAGTTATTTAGCATGTGTCAAGGGTTCATTTAATTAAATCTCCAAGAATCCTTGTTGAATAATAATAAAATAATAACAACAACATACAACGACAGATAAATATCGCATATAATGGTACTCAA
Source organism: Atractosteus spatula (assembly GCF_055471065.1). NCBI lineage: Eukaryota > Metazoa > Chordata > Actinopteri > Semionotiformes > Lepisosteidae > Atractosteus > Atractosteus spatula. Next base: position 18,622,546 of record NC_142719.1, read on the forward strand.
TCGTGGACGATAAATACGATTCAATGATCAATAATCATGGCGCTTCCCTCGTGGATATACACTGCTGTCTGAGAGAGTCGTTACAAGCTTCACCGTTATAGCCCTCGCTCTACAAACCCGACACAAACTTTTTCTAGCCTTAGACGTTTTGAAGGCACTTGTACGCGTCAGCTAAAATCGCCCCCGCAGTACGGGAACAGCCGGGCGCTATGTTTAAATCACCGGGCCCCTCGCCCAGTCCCGCACACGCCTCCGACTCCACCAATGAGCGCCCGAGCTCCCAGCCACCGCCCCCAAGCGCGAGGGGGCGGCCATTTTGAAAGAGGCGGTCGAAGTCTCGAAAATCACTCAAGCGCGTTATTTCACGAGAAAAGCTGAATTACAGCTAGAAACAAGCGTTAAAGTTTATTTTCTTTGCTGTGTGTCCCCAACCATTTTGCAGTGTAGGTATGACAGTGCAGCTTGCGATCGATTACTCAATTCAGTGCACTTTATAACTTAAATATGGTTACATGGTGTCCCATTATATGTAATGGAATTGTGCATATAAACATTTCCAATTGCGTTCACTTCCCATTAAATCTAACGAAAATAAAACTGTTCTTATGTCTGCAGACATGTAGGACATAAAATCTATTGTATAAACAATCATAGTAACTACGTTTCCCAGAAATGTTTGCAAAACGGATTGCTCTATGAAGTGCAATTGTAAATCAGTCAGCAGCAAAGTATGATTAATTATAATTCTACAAGTAAGTTGAAAATGTGACTGTAAACCTCTTGATGCTTTCATTTTAATGGTTTGTTTCCATTTCCTTCGAAGTGTTTATTTTACAGTGTCATGCTTTACATTTTGACAAAACTTGGAAAGTTGCTTTAACCGCAATTCTTATCTTGCCACACTCAACATGGCGGCTTAGCCGCCCCTCCGCTTCTGACGACCTCAGCGTGCGACTATCACGTCACAGTGAGCTTGCTGGCTTGTCAAACTGCGAAAGCCGAAGTCCTGCAGCACGAAGGAAATAAACTTGTTCACCCTTCCAGCCCTTTCAAAGATTTTACTTAGTGCCTGCGAGGAAGCACAAACTCAGAGTAAGTAAAAACAGGTAGCGATGCACGGGTGGTATTTTTAGGAGATCAGTTAAGAGATCGGGGTTTAATTTGCAGGTTGTGTAACCGGAGTTTGACTGACCTGAGTGACTGACCTCACAATAAAACTTTGGCTTTAGGGACGCCGCTAAATTATACTGCAACAGTGTCACTGCGACAGTATATCTACGTTTATCTTTTTGCCTCCTATGAATTGTTTCACAGTACGATACGTTGTGGTATCTTCGTAGAAATCGCACGGGAGTTATGCTTGCGTAATATGCTACTAACTATGGAATGTATGTGTCTCGACATACCGTTCATTACAAACTGAACACAGGAGAGGCAGCCTTTATTGATTTTTATTCGCTGTTTTCTTATTTGTAAAACACGTTATTCTGTTAATAGGCACGCTATTCTCAAAGGCAGTTACGGGAGACCTCGAGTTATCTCGATGCGTTCCTAATCTCTCAAATGTCGAACGGACGAAGATTTAGGAAATACGAGTTTGTAATTTGAGTTATCCTTTTCAATATATGAATGTGAGGTGAATAAAAGTAATTTAAACTCTTGGACTAACAAAACATCTGGAAATGTAGGTCATCCTGTTCAAGGATTGGATGTAAAGCCTGTCCTTCCTGTTTGAAGTCTGTACACAACTCCAACAAAAATGAATTGGATAAACTAAACAGTCTTTTTCCAGCTTAAAATATACCTTCAACAGGCCGTACTGTTCGGGTTGCCAAACAAAATGTCAGACTGGCATGATGTCAGACTATGCAAAAAGGAAACTGCTCCTTTGACACAGGAGATCCTGATGTCTCAGTCGTGCTGTATGTTTCCCTGTCAGCTCCACAGCTGCTGATGGGCATCATGACCTGTGTCTTCCAGTGCAGGTTCTAACCAAGCTCAGAGGTTAATTAATCCCTTTAATTGAACTTTTTGTTTGATTCGCGCTTTTAAACCCGTTTCTGTTCAGAACGTCTGGCCTGTTGTTGCGAAGTGATTTAACACAAACAACCCTCTTTGTTTATAAAGTGGTCTTTCTGACAAAGCATTTTAACAGCTGTTCAGGCGGATATATTAATGGACTAGGGGAACTCCAAACATAAGACGGGGAACAAAATTGCCCCCAGATACTCCTGCAGATGGAAAAAAAAAGTGACTGTGTTCTGCGGAGGTCCAGTTACTTCATTTCCACACACCTAATTGACAGGAGATTTCTAGAGCTCAGAAATGTTCTCAGAGTCCTTATGTACTTATCCCAGTCAACATCTTAATCAGCTCCCTCAGTCCAATAGACTTCCAGCTCTGTTGCTCTGTATGATCTGCTAATGCTTATTGTACCACTGAGAGCCTGATGGGGCAGGTCTGTCTCGTTGAGCTGACTGGATGTTTGCTCTTCCCTCCCCAGCCTAACCCACAATGGCCTTGAGAAGCGCAGCTGTGCGTCTGCTCCTGCCCGTCCAGAGGGGGGCGCTGTTCCATGCTGTCAGAGCACAGGGCACCGCCGCCGCTCAGAGGGGTAAGACGGCCAGATTCCTTAACGGCACTGACCCTGGGGCGGGCGATGGTCATCTCCAGGCCTCGAGGGGCCCAAGGGGCTGCGTGGCTTTCGATCCGGGGCTCGTCTTCGTTGGCTGAAATTTTGCAAGCCGATTCTTGGGTTTGCATGTCCAGTGATGTTTTCTCCCACAGTCCTCCTGCTCCCTGGGGCAGAAATACCAGCCCTCTGTATGTGTGTCAGCAGCTGGTGGTGAGAGGTGTAGCATTAGACTTCATGCAAGATGCTCTGAATCCAGATCGGTTTAGTTTTGGCGAGGGGAGGCTACCAGGAGCGTTCTTTCATGTATTTAAAATCACAAGAGACACCGATTCGCAGTCTGAGGCAGGAGTGCAATGTCACCACCTAGAAGGACCCAGGTGGGACCTGACAGGAAATGCATTTAGGAATGGACAGCACTTTGTTACACAAAGGGTTTTGAATTAAGAGGACATGAAATCAGTGCCCAGCCATGTGGTTGAAGCAGATCCTTCAGAAAATAGCTGGACAAGTCTCTTGGAAGTGGGAAACAGATGAGCCGGATGAGCCTTCTCTCATTTGTGACCTTTCTGACATGCATCTTAGGATGGATTTATTTATGTGATTCCTTGAAAAGTGGTTTGGTTGCAGCCGTACTGTCTGTTCAGGCAGCTTGTTTTCTTGTGGAGGACTATATATATTTGAAATTCAGTTTCAAATTTTGCATAACCACAGATATCTCTTCTAAGCTGCCTTGTGTAATTACATCACGGATACATTAGGGAGCCAACAGGCAGAGCATCTTCCAATTTCATTCTTTAGAAAACAAGATTCTGTATGCAGGATTTCTTTTTCAGACTTTACATTGTATCAAAGACAAAGGCACATTTTGAGTCCTCAAGCTCAAGTGTCTTCTGTTTTCTGCTTGGTGGAGATTTGTGTTCTAAAGCCTGGGTTTTGAATCTTACAGAGACAGAGGTGAAGACGGACAAACCCAGCAAAACAAGTAAGTGCAATTTGAATGATCCTTCCTGTACAGAAAAAATAGCCTTTTAATCCAGACATCCAGTGGGATCTGTGACAGCATGAGATAATGGGCCGACATACTGTACATTTCTAAAGCATCTCAAGCTACTATGAGTCGGTCTGTGCAGAGAGGGTGGTGGGAGTGTGGAACAAGCTGCCTAGCTATATTGTTGGAGCAGATACTCTGGCTTCTCACAAGAAGTAGCTGGATGAGATGCTATAAACTACTATATACAAATAAGCTAGCTAGATGCGCTAAGTGTTCTTTTTTTTGTAATCTTTCTTTTGTTCAGAGAGTGCTCAGTGTGTAAATCCCTAGGTGAAAATACTCGATCTTTTAACTTTAAACTTGAACAAGTGGATCTTGGGCAGGGCAGCACGGTGGTGCAGTGGTTAGCATGACAACGCTGGGGCCCTGGGTTCAATTCTGGACCCGAGGTGCTGTCTGTGTGGAGTTTGCATGTTCTCTGTGGGTTTCCTCCGGGTGCTTCAGTTTCCTCCCACAGTCCAAAGACATACTGGTAGGTTAATTGGCTTCTGGGTAGATTTGCCCTGGTGTGAGTGTGTGCCCTGCGATGGACTGGCGTCCCATCCAGTGTGTATCCTGCCTTTCACCCATTGCTTGCTGGGATAATCTCCAGCTCCCCTGCTAGCCTGAATGGGATGAAACAGCTAGAAAATGAATGGATGGATGGATCTTGGGCATAATGTCCTTACTTGTAGCGTTGCGTTAAATGAGTTGTGATGGAACTATCTGGGGAGGGCACAAAGAGTATATGTTAATGGTGCCACTCCGCTCCCACCCAGCCAAGGCGCAGATGGACTGGCGTGATGCCCTGGACCTGGAGAGCCAGCTGACAGAGGAGGAGACCATGATCAGGGACACAATCCGGACGTACTGCCAGGAGAAACTGATGCCGCGTATTCTCATGGCTAACCGGAACGAAGGTAAGAGGGAGCACTAAAGGAGACCATGGCAGTCTGGGGTTGTACTGGAGCTGCTGTGATAAAAGGGTCCCCATCATGGCTCATGTACAGGGTATAATGCAGATGCAGTCCCTCTTGGCCAGAGTTAAACCACAGTGTACACACTGGCTTCTAGAGAAGGAAAGCAATAGAATCGGTTTCAAATTTGAACGCAAATGGGAGGTTTTCAGTTGTCTTCCAATTGACTGGGTTTGATGGCTTGTCCTTATTCCTAGTTTTCCATCGGGAGATTGTGTCCGAGATGGGAGAGCTCGGAGTCCTGGGCCCGACGATCAAAGGTGAGTCGAGACCAGGCAGCCGACGTGCTCCGGCGCCCCTGCTGTCCCCCCGTTCGGCGCTCACGGACCGTGTCTCGCCAGGTTACGGCTGTGCCGGGACCAGCTACGTGGCGTACGGCCTGATCGCGCGGGAGGTGGAGCGAGTGGACAGCGCCTACCGCTCCGTGATGAGCGTCCAGTCCTCCCTGGTCATGCACCCAATCTCCGCGTACGGGTCCGAGGAGCAGAAGAAGAAGTACCTGCCCAGGCTGGGTAAACAGGCCTTCGTCTCCCCTGTGCAGCACACCCGTACAGAGGGCATGACCGCTTAATTAGACAGCTGTAATCGGACATTTATGTTTCGGATAAAGTCCATTCAGGGAGCCATATTTCCTTTATTGTGATTGTTATGGATTTAAAAAAAAATCCCTTTAAAATGCTCCTTTTTCATTTTCTAAGGTTTAGCCAGGAACCATACACAAGAGAAGCAGTTATCAATCAGTAACTGGAACTGGAAAATAATCTGTGCTGAAATGCGCTTTGAATATTCCTGAAGATTTAAGAAAATATTGTCGAAATTAATTTTGGGTTTTGTAAGGCATCATTTACAGAATGAATGAGGTGTGAGTGTGTGTGTTTGCCCGTTATGCCTTCCGGCATGTAGGGCAGCAACATCCTGTTGCTGTTTCCCTTACATTAGTTTTTTACAGGACAGAGTTGTTAGCCTTGTGCCCAACCTCAACATGGAGGACCTGGTGCCCGACGTGGGACACGAACCCACTACCCTGAGATAATGAGTCTCGTGCTCTACCAACAGAGCTAGCCGGGGCCTCTGAGTTAGAGTAGTCAGTTACAAATGGAGGATGAACCCCACTGGGGTATTTTCCGAGCTGCTGCTGTCGGCGGTGGGGGTGTGCGGGGCTGACCTGTGTGCTCTCTCAGCCAAGGGGGAGATGCTGGGCTGCTTCGGGCTGACGGAGCCCAACCACGGCAGCGACCCGAGCAGCATGGAGACCCGCGCCCGCTACAACTCCTCCAGCCGGACCTTCACCCTGAACGGCTCTAAAACATGGTACTGATTTACAGTATAGAAGTGCAGTGCCTTCTGAAGCCTTCGTTATTTCCTGACTGGGATCCAGTCTCGTGACTTCAAGTCAGCTAGTCCTGTAGCCTGTAGAGGTTCATCCCTGTAGATCTGTATCAACAGATATAGATCCATCTACTTTCTAATCCCTTTGTGGAATTCAGGGTCATCGGGTAGCTAGAGCCTGTCAGATGCAAGGCAGGATACACCCTGGATGGGACGGCAGTCCATCATCACAGGGCAGACACAGACATTCACACCAGGGTCAATTTTCCTGTAATTAATCTACAAGTGTGTTTTTGGACTGTGGGAGGAAACCCATGCAAACACAGGGAGAACATATAAACTCCACACAGATAGCACCCAAGGTCTGGAAGTGAAGGCAGGGTCCCGGCACTGTAAGTTAGCAGTGCTGCCCACCGATATAGATGTACAACACAAATGCATAGATATGCAGTTCTATATCAATAAAACTTGCTAAAGCCTTCGTTGGGAAACTGGGGCTTCTGCAGGAGGTGTGGAATATAGGTCTTGAAAAGTGCTATTTTGTTAATTTGCACCTTAGCTAACATTAGCCCAGCGTATGTGGAGTTTCGAGAGAGAAAGTGCAGTGACTTTTGTTCTTATTTTATTTGACCATATAACTTATATTACCCGATAAAACTTTCTTTCAGCGTAATTATCCGCACTTTACACTTCCAGCTGTAAAGCCAGAGTTGGTAAAACCTTTGCCGCTGTGTGTGGCAGAAATATAACCAGAACGCACAAACCGAAAATGAGTAGATTATACATGACAATAAAAAAACGTAAAAGCAAAAGGTTTGGAGGTGAGGTTGAAAAGCACAGGTAGAGTCAAGGGCTCTTGTTTTCTCTTTGGGCCAATGACCTGCTCTGCAGTGAGATAATTACATGAGTAGTTTTCCCCCTGGGAACATCAGGCCCTAGAGTCTGTGGTCCGTTTCATTAGTTTAGGTGCATTGCAACAGAACAGGATCTAGTTGCTCTTTAATGCTGAGTTTTCCTAGACATCAGGTTTGATTTTGGAGTGATCTTCCAGAAGTTGGTAGTCTTTGCCTAATGCTTGAAGGCAGTCACCTCTCAGCCTGGCTCTGGTGCCGTCTCGCGCAGGATCACCAACTCCCCCGTCGCTGACCTGTGCGTGGTGTGGGCCAGGTGCGAGGACGGCAAGGTGCGGGGCTTCCTGCTGGAGCGCGGCATGAAGGGGCTGTCCACGCCCCAGATCGAGGGCAAGTTCTCCCTGCGGGCCTCGGCCACCGGCATGATTCTGATGGACGACGTGGAGGTGCCCGAGGAGAACCTGCTGCCCAATGCCAGCGGCCTGGGGGTGAGGAGGGGGGGCGGCAGCAAAGCTGCCTCGAGTTCTCACGTCCTTGTCTCCAAGCTCGCGCGGCAGGCATCCGAGATCACTGTAGGAGGAGCACGAGCGAAGACGGACGGTTTGCCAAACGGCAGGCTGTGCTAGCAGGCGGCAGGGAGCAGCCTTCCCTGCTTTGCGCCCTGCGGGCAGTGCCAGCGTCAGATCAGATCTGCACTGTTGAAATTCCGCATGATCGCAAAGATGGGCATGGACTGCAAGTTCAATCTGCTGATGAAAGGACATGAAAGTCAGGATGCACATTCTCTAGACACATTACTACACATCTCACATTCTAGATCCATCACAAAGCACTCGAATCCACTTTTGTACTACTTTGTAATATCAGAAAGAATTTCTCCTTTGTGATCACGCCCATGACGTTACCCTACATTGACTACTACATCGACGATGGGAACTCTAATGAGCGCATTGAGAGAGACCTCTAGGCGCAAGCCCTGCACTTCTTCAAGATAATTCCACAAGTCCAGTAGTTTTGTCTTTGATGGTGGCACACTTCAAATGAACCCGCATAGATGTGACGACTTTCTCTGCCCGCCTCTCGCTTGTCTGGCAGGGTCCCTTTGGCTGCCTGAACAATGCCCGCTACGGCATCGCCTGGGGCGCGCTGGGCGCTGCAGAATTCTGCTTCCATGCGGCTCGTCAGTACACCTTGGACAGGTGAGTGCTCCATTCCTCTGATCGTAAAGACAATTGCACAACCTCTGCTTTATCTTACGTTGGCTCCATTTCTTGTGTTGTTGTGAGTCCCAGTTTTAGGTGTCTCTTTGGTTCTGCTCAGAATGGGTGAAGGGAACTGAAATTATTTTTCCTTCACCACTCTTGATAAATCAAGATGTCATCGAATTGACAGGTTGAGGATTTCACAGAACAGCGTAGCAAGATTTGTAGTAGCTAATAACCAAAAAAATGCAAATCCGAAAAGAGGCCGAGTTTCTTTGCCTCTTTAGTGGGTTTTAACAGATTCTCTTGGAAGGGAATCGAGTGGATTCCTTGGATCTTGGAGTAGCAACCAAGACCGTGAGGTAGGCCAAAAGTTTGGCTCTCTTATTTCCAACTTTTACGTTCTCAGACTTAAACACGGTCACATTTCCCTCATCATAAAATGTATCCTAAGTTTGTTTACATTGAAGACTGTAGACAGTGAAGGCCATGTTCACACACAGCATAATCAACTGCAACCTTTGCACACAAACCCTTTTATTTTAATCTTATAAACATCTCCAGCTACCTGGAGTCTGGAGCTACAGTAAAGCTTTACAGTTGTCTCCACCCATATGAATTGCTTTTGAGCAGGCAGTCAGTATGTGATTGAGTACTGACATTACAGCTGTTGACAGGGGAACTGATGAGTCTACTGGTGCTCAGGAGCTGTTCCTGGTTTTACAAGCCACAAGCTCTGAGCACTCATTCCAGATGTCTTGATCACACTGAAATAATGCTACAAACAGGTCCGGGCCAGGCACAGAAACTGGTTACCAGTGGGTGTGTGTGTGTGAAATAGACTGAAACACCACGCAGAGGGAGTCATCTTACCTGAGTTACCTGAATTGGTGGTGCTCGGGTAGTAAAAGGCCTGTTTCCCCCAGGATCCAGTTCGGCGTGCCCCTGGCGCGCAATCAGCTGATGCAGAAGAAGATGGCCGACATGCTGACGGAGATCACGCTGGGCCTGCAGGCTTGTCTGCGGCTGGGGCGCCTCATAGAAGACAAGAAGTGAGGAGAACTGTGGTTGTCCTGTGAGAACCAGTGTCGGTTCCCTTCCTGGGGGGAAAAAGACGAGGGGTCACGGGGGGTCTGGCACAAGCTGCCCAGCCATGTTGTTGAAGCTTCTTTCAAGATGAGATTCTCAGATCAGTTAGCTACGAAAGGGCTTGATGGACCTCTTCTTATCTTTCTTATGATCTTAGGAAGCCACCTCAAGCTTTAAAGCATCAGCCAGCTATTTTTTAAAACCAACGTGCTTGAATGCCTAAAATACCCCGCACTGTTGTACTACGTGGGGCTTTTCTAGATATATTCACCTCTGTTCTGATGTTACTGTACTTGAGTGTTGTAGACAAGAGAGGAAAGAAGCTTTTTGCTTTAGTTAGGGCTGTCCCTTTAGGGATATTTTGGAGAAAATAAACTCCAGTAGCAGGGAGGGCAGCACCTCGTTCCTCAAGGGAGGTCTGTTTCCATTTGCAACTCAATTAACTAAAGACCCCTTAAGTGTTTCTTGAGTATAAGGCTGCTGATAGACGGTATTCTAGATTTGTGAAATAAAAAGCTTCCTTACGAGTGAACACAGTTTTTAATGTAGGCTTTATATGCACCCAGCCAGATTCAATTAATTTTGAAGACTGCGCAGCCCTGCTTATTTATACAGCAGGCTCAATATGTGTGTGAAAGGAGCATCGGGGGAAATGCTTCATGACTAAACAGGGTCTCACGGGCGTGTTTTACCTTCTGCAGGGCTGCGCCAGAGATGGTCTCCATGCTGAAGCGCAACAGCTGCGGAAAAGCGCTGGAAATCGCGCGGCAGGCTCGCGACATGCTGGGGGGCAACGGCATTGCCGATGAGTACCACATCATTCGCCACGTCATGAACCTGGAGGCCGTCAACACCTACGAGGGTAGGGGAAGAGCTTTGAGTGCTGGCGCAGCGCATCGCCACTAGATGGCAGCATAACCACGGTTTGGAATTTGCAGGTTGAGGTGGGAGGTCATTGGCTGAGTGCCTTCTTCCACGAATCATCGTTTCTCACAAAATCCAGCCATCTTCTAGCTGCTTTATCCAATTCATGTCAGTAAGAACCAGGCACAAGGCGGGATACACCCTGGACAGGTTGTCAGTCCGTTGCAGGACACACACACAGACACAGATATAAACACACCCACACCAGGGCCAAATTTCCCAGAAGTCAGTTTGTCTACCAGCATGCCTTTGGACTGTGGGAACAATCAGAGCACCTAGAGGCAATCCACACAAACCTGGAGAGAACATACAAACTCCACACAGACAGCACCCCAGGTCTGAAATTAAATCCAGGGCCCCAACACTGTGAGGCGGCATTGCTAACCACTGCGCCATCTTCCCCCCAAAAATGCCAGAAGTAGATAGTTTTTAATTTCACTTACTAATGTACAGTCTTTGGGTGAAAAAAAGACCTGCAGTGTAAACAAATGTTTATTATGATTTTCACAATATTATGAAGTAGCTGAATAAGATGTATGTTTTTTTATAAAGGTTTACAGTGGGTGTAGAAACTATTGATCTCTACTGTATTTTTACCACATTTTGTTGTGTTACAAATGGAAGACGTGACTGACTGACTTGTGTATTTTTAGCAGAAGAGTGTTTAAAAGTTTGGGGGTATAAAATAAATGAGTTAAAAAATGTTCCCTCTAAAAATCTCCATTGGAAAAGTATTCCCCACTTTAGCGATTAACACCTGTCTTTGTAAGGCTACTTGCAAAGTCGTTTTAGTTGGTGAAAATTAAACCCGAAGGTTAAAAAAGCTGGGTTCAACATCCCATAAAAGACCTGAGGCTGTGATTGTTCAAAGAGGGAGAGAGAATAAGTGTTACATTCTTAAAGTCTCGGGGACAGTGAATAGTTGTCCAAGCAGTTTTCTATTTTTCCTCAAATTGTTTTTTTACAGTAAAAACTGATTATGCTCTGTCAACATGTTTGATGCAATTTGAAGTTTTACAACAAAATGTGGTAGAGTTCCAGTGAGGATCAATACTTTCTACACCCACTGTACCTGCTGCAATAGATTGCAAATAGCAAGACTACTGAAGTGCATTGCTGCCACAAAGGGGAAAAACAAAAAGTCACCCCCTTATCTCATATTTACGAGATAACAAATTCTCTCAGAATTATGAGATAGCAATGATTACTTCAGTGTATGTACAGCTTGTTACGTTGTGCATTGAACGCGTCTAGAAGCTACTGTGAACGTGGCTGGCACTTTTGTTTTAATGATTTAATGTCCAGCGCTGCAGAATTTGTACGGATTTGCTTTCGAATGGGGTTTAGTCATAATTTTTTTAGCAAATGTGAACAGAATCATTATAAGCATGAGGACCAGTTCTGTGGGATTTAGAAATCAAGGCAATGATGGTTCCGTTATGAACAGTTATACGTGCAATCACTTCCACTGCTTAAAACTGCAAGTCCACACGTAGCAATGTAGGTATTGTATGACAATTGTGCCATTGCATGATCACATGAAGTACGCGAGAATTACCATCTCGTAATTACGAGATAATTAGTAAGGGTGAGGATTTTTGTTTCCTTGGTGGCAGCAATGCGCTTGCGTACAAGACTGTATGCCACTGTGCTTATACAAAGATTTGCTATTTTATAGTTGGATGTTTTCAAGCAGTTATGGAAAAGGGGAGTTTAATTCTAACCCATCCACTTTCACAGCAACTCCATGCTTTCTGTGTGACACAATCCCAGCACATTCCATCAAATTAAGTACAAAAATAAAGTCATACTTAGTATAATCTTATTGTAAGAAAGCCAAAACTGACACATGCCATTCCACGTATGCCATATATTGTTGCAATCTACAGGAATGATTGGAACTAAATCTGTAGGTCTGCGCTCCAGTGATTAACAGGTCTTGGTGTTGAAGCTGAAACTGTGAAAAAAACACCACTGCAGTGCTTTGTAAAACCATCTTTTACACCATTATAATTGCAGCAGTTTTCACAGTTTTGCTCCATGACAAATTACTTGTTTTAACAAGTTTATGACACAGTTGTTTTTTTTTTAATTTGTGGCTGGTCATGGGTAGCACGCATTTCATGGTCTAAAGAAAAAGATCTAATCACACTATCATCACATAAGATGATGATAAAGGTAACAAATGAGAGGAGTTCAGATGGCACACTGAATGAAAAATGCTGGTGTAAATGACTAATTGTAATTGTATTCAACATAGCTGTTTTAATGTTGATATAATCATCATGCTCATTTTTCCTTTCTGCATTTCATTTACACCTGAATATCTTGGAGGTATAATATTTAAAACTTGAGCTGAATGCCTAATGAAAAACTAATCTTGTTGCCTTGAAAAAATCCTAAAATGGGAATTGAGACACTGCCTGTTTTATTTCCTCTAATTGTACTTGCGAAGTGAAATGAGGGTGTTCACCTTTTCCTTTTCCTGTTGTAGGGACTCATGACATCCACGCGTTGATCTTGGGCAGAGCAATTACTGGGCTGCAATCCTTCACTGTCCAGAAGTAGATCTTCAGACTCTTTGGGTGAAGAATCAGGTCCAGAGATTCTTAATTGTTCCCAAAAAGGCTTCCAATCTGGAATCTACTGAATTTTTTTTTAATCTGAAACTGCATGGCACTTTTTTTCCCCATGAAATCAAGTTTGGAGTTTGGACTTCTGTTCTATCGAAAATACGCACATCCACGATTCCTCTCGAGACCGTTAGTGCCGATCGTTGCTTCAAATGTAAAAGAAAATCAGGTGGGCTCTAGCAGGATATAAGCTTTTGTTCTTATAAATTTCTTTGTGACTTGAGAACTCACTAAAATGAAAATAACTTGTTTTGTGTACTGTGGTCTGCCAAGCATTATACGTTTAAAGATTATTTTTGCTATTAATAGTCAAAAAATGTAAAACCATATTTTTTTCTGCAATAAATGTTGTCAATCATCTTACTTAATAACTTAGCAGAACTTTTTCATTTTTGAAAAAACATTAAGTTACTGATTATGTGTAAGAGGAAAAAGCTGCCTACATTGTGCACTTTAGAATTTACTGTTCTACAGTTTCCACCACTTTCTCACTAATCTAATCTGTCTTGAAAGAACTGGATTTTGTTGACTGTTGGAGGATTCTGTTTTGTCTGAAATAAAACACTTTATGCAACATTGAGTCATTTTTAAAACAACAACAAAAAAATAATTTTAGGTCCAAGCCTAAACTATCTACCACTTCTCTTTTCCATCTTTAGGACTGTGTTGAGCAGACACTTTACTGTAATTATTAAATTCGAACAGTTTATTGAGGTATTGACTAGGCTTCTTATTTAGAGAGTAACAGCAGACACCTTTTTAGTGAAACAGTTTCTTCAGATGGATTTGTTAAAGTTTTAGGGTAATATACTAGGAAAGTCTTTTTTTCTGGCTGGAAATAGATATTTAGCCATGTGCTGTGTAAATGAAGAATAAATAAATTTAATTCAATGCAGATTATTTTAGTAAAAAGCTGTATGGCTTACTGTATTAAAAAATGTACCGAAGAGTCAACTTTCTTACACATTTTCTTCCAGTTGTTCCTCAACATTTTCAGATATAATGTGTAGGCAGTATTGAACAGCGCTCCAGCATGAAATGGAAATCTCACTCACTGGAATCTGCAAGGATTATTATTAGTACTTAATGATTTTTGAGTCTATTTTTTGTTATACTAATATTAGGGCAGATACAATCATCTAGGCAGGTGTATTTTATTCACAATGAACATTGACATTTAAACGTTTACACAATGAGAAATTAAGTGAAAGTAGCTGAGGTTGGGAATCAGGCAACAAATAATAGATCTGTAACAATGACAACAAACAGAAGACCTGTAGACTAAAAGCACTGTTTTTTCAAATAAAAAGAAATGATAGTATGTGCCAATAGATACCAGTAAACTGAGTGCATGACGCAAGTGTGGATAAGATATGGATGCCTCACTCTCCCTGCTATCTTTGAGCCTATACGCCCTCTCACCTTCTGGGAAACATAATGTTGCAATCATTCATCTTTAAAAACAAATAGGGTACTGGGGAATCTACTCACCAGGAAGCAGCAGCAGATTTTTAGAAGGTAGCCTGTGTACAAGACAGAGGCTAAGCTGAAGGGCAGGAGATGGCAAGAAGAGGCACTGGTATTCTGTGTTTGCAGGACAAATAAAATGTCCTGCTTGGAGTTGAGCTGCCCTGACACCTCATCCCTTTCTGCCTTCCATGGGATCCATCAGGAAGTCCATAGTCCAGCAGATGAAATTGACTTACTTCCTTCATGACCTTGGTCCAGTTTACTGAATGATCTGTATTTGACTTTATCATTAGGATTTACCCAATGCATAAATGAACTTAAAAAGCAATTTTACCAGTAAATCATTTTACTCTTACTGAGTTATATTTTTATGATAAAGGGTTCTATTGTTTTGAAAGGATTTCAGTAATTGGCATTACTATTACTATAAGCATTACTGAGTATTACCAGAGGCCTATATTTTTATATGTGAGCATCTGTGCACTTATACTGCAGTTACGCTACAGCCACCAAAAGGAGAAAATAGCCAGTAAATTGATGGCCTATATATTTTTTTTCCTTTTGTTATTGTAGACTGCTAGAATTTTCTGAAGGTTCAAATATGATAACAGTGAGCACTCAATGAATTCACAGAATTCTGTTCATGACCAGCTTTCAATTTGTTCTGCAGACTAATTCATAATTTCATAAAATCAAAGTAATGGTTCTAAAACACTGCAAACAAAGGTTGTTTTGGGGAGAATGCAGCATCTCTATTATGGAATTTACTTAGACAATACATCAATGAAATATGTTTCTTTACAGAGATTGCATTAATACACCTCTTCTAAAGAATGCTGAAAACATGGGAAACAGGAGACTATTTTTGAAATCATGAAAAAAAAACATTTTAAACATTATACAAAAGATATACTTATCTTGTCAAGCTTTAGCACAACATCCCTTTCTGATTAAACTAAAAACAACAGGTAGTGCCAAATACAGATTTTCCTTTTAGTCTTTTACCTTACGGATATATTCCAATTCAAGGCAGGTTACAGGTATCTACAATCTTCAAATGCCTATAAGTTGTCAAGGATTAAACATTTTTAAACATCTTTGTCACAATGACTTCTCCTTCTCCTAAGTCTAGTTATATACTGCAGCTTTGAAATTCTAACAAAAACACACCCATAATTAACAGCCAGTAATGCAAAATACAATGGCTGTACCTATTTTTTTTATCATTGGCTGATTACTGCAGTATTCAGGTATGCAGTTTTGTTATGTATCAGAATACTGCTGTATTCTGTTTCTGCCGTTATATCACAGTGCTCCTCCCAAGTACTCACTGATGACTGATATGAATAACGCATTTGTATTACCAATTAAAAACTTTTCAGAAATTTAAGTTTGATGTGAAGCATACCTGCTTTTGGAGCTGTCAAAAAAGCTTTTAATTAAACACAGCACACAGTTTGACATCTCAAAAAGCAACCTGCCTTTGCACTGAAAGACGCCTGTTAAGAACAGGACTTTGAGGAAAACACTTGGGAACATCACAATTTGGCACACCCCTGGGAGCAACGTTCCAATCTGAATGCACATCTGATTTGGGAGACCAGAATTGACATTTTCTTTCTTCTAAAGTTTTACAGCTTTTCTATAGTTCTAAGTGGTAGAATGTCAAAGGTCTGTTGGGAAACATAAGCACTTGTTGATGGTCCTCAGAGACTGGCTGGCTCCATGGAGCTCCATGTTAAGCAGCCTGCTCCTCTGTAGGGACTCTGACAGCTGCTGCAGCTTCTCCTCCACCAGCATGTTGTCCTCCTCATACACCTCACACATGTGGTCCTTCATCTGCTGGCATAGGCTTTCTACCTGAAAGGACAAACATCTTTATATTCTCACCGATGATTGTGGTTCTTCTGTGTTCTTGAGAACATGCTGCCATGTTCTTACTTTCAAAATTGAAGGTGAATGACTGTTAGTGTACACTGAGAGTCTTAAAAGTCAGATTTGGGATGTGTTACGTTGTGTAGTGTACCATTTGTTATTATTGTGTGTTGTGTACTAGACTATTTGAATAGCCTATTTCAGCTAAAGGGGATAAAATATTTAAACTCAATCCAAAAGGTACTTTTTCAAATCACCTGAAATTAAACCACATAGTATTCATATAAAAAAGGATACATTTTTATCTTAAAAATACAAATTCCCAATTAAGCATCACTGGGGAGAGATTTTCTTTATTTCTGTGACATATCAATGAGGAAAAGCTGAAAGTTAAGGATCTTATTATTTTCTCAATGGCATAAAGGAAAAAAGTCTTTATGACGATTTTTAAGAAAATGAAATACCTTCATCATAATCTTGTCTTGGAAATTGTTCATTAACTCATCGTTTTCTTTCCTGCTCTCGTTGAGCTTTTCAATCAAGTCCTGAGCTTTTTTCCCTAACTCTTCAATCCTCGAATTGAGAGCAGAGAAATACATTGAATGCTCAGAAGGAACCATATCTGCATCGCTGCTGGAGGTTTCAATGCCAGACGAATCACTTCAAACAGAAAAACAAACAAAATGCTATGGCCTGCAGTGACTGTTAAGAATGTACAGGCTGAATGAGAGTGTGATATCTGCTTGGTACTGAACATACTAATTTAAGTTATTAAACCAAGTTATTAATACCAAACTCTTGTTTCCAGTAATTAGATCTTTACAAACACAGAGTTATCAGGTCTTTTCCTGATCCACTTCAGTCTGAAAACTACTATTTTCATTTGACTCTAAGCAATGGAATTCACTGTTAGGAATGAAATGAGTCTCACTGATTAGATTTTGGTCTTGGTGGCAGAAGCAAGCCTGACAATTTAGGATATTAAACATAAAATAAAAACTGGATGTTTCAATTCCATGATTCCAAAGGTTCAATGTCCTTTTGAACCAGGATTATTTTAAAATTCCTAATTCTTAAAAGAAAACATGTATTTCTTCACAATGATTGTACTTCAAATAATTTCAAAACAAAAATATCTGAATCCACCAACACCGTTCTGAAGTATCATCCTCTAAATGAGATTCTACAATTAAAAAAAAGATGATTTTTGAGGATTGTTGATAAAGGAGAAATTCTGGTTGGGGAATATTCACTTAAATAGGATAATTCAAGATTCAAGAATGACCCTTCGTGACTACCAAACCCTAATATTTGCAAATATTTCACTGAATGTATTTTAATAAATGAAAACCAGCTTTATCTTACCTTACTTGGTGTTCATGGGTCTCATCCAGGTTCAGAAATAAAGAATTATCTGCTGTTGACTGACCGTCTGTTCCTAACCCTTCATCTGTGTCCTGAGGTTGAAAAGAAGGGAAAATATTGACACATAAACATGAAGAGGCTAATACAATTTAAACCTTTAAATAGTCCAAGACAATCTATGGATATTTCATGGTGAGAAAATAAAAGGGGGAAGTCTACTAATTGTTTGGAATCAAACAATAAGGCCTTACTCAAATACCTTCCTAATCTGGGTAATTTAAGGCTAAAAAAAGACTGGCTGTGGCCTCTATGCTGGATCAAACAGTAATTAAGTGGATGGATTATTTAAAGATACAAATTATTTTTAACAAAATATTTGTTCATTACTGCATTTCATTACTTTCACAAGAGACCCCAATTGAGCACTGAAAAACATTTCAAGATTCTTGATACTATGGCCACACAATATGTACATGCTTTTTATATTGATAGCTGGGTTCTTGATCTGAAAGACAAACTGTATTGGTATAGAGAACTAACTTTTTTATTTTATAAAACAGAGTTCATTATTTTCGAACACCTTTTACAAGAATAAAACTACAGGGTGCCTCAATTAGTTTATGTTATGCATAGCCATTGCCTTCTAGGGTTTTACAGTACAATGCAAGGCAATAAGAAGATCATTTCTTGCCTTACTTTTACAAATCAAAGATATAAATGATTTGTTTAAGAATACACCAGCGTGTGTGTTGGTTTTTCTATTTTTTTGTCATTAAGATGGATAGATGGATTATTTATTCCAATAGTAGACTTCAGTTTGGTTTGGTGGACTCCCACTAATCAAAGAATTTCTCTAAAGGAGGCCTCTCAGAAAGTACTGCTGAAACCTTTCATACCTCTGCTGAACACTGATCTTGTTGTTTTGGGGTGGAGGTTATTTTCCTAAACAGGAACTGATCCATTTTCAGCAGCAGCCGTAGAAACTGTTGTTCTCCTGGGCAGATGCAAATTAGAAGCTCTTCAACACTCTCTTTCTCACATCAACTTACAGCATCTGTTCTCTAGGAAAAAAAGTTATTGTACATTTTAACTGACTTATTGGTAGCTCGGATAGAAGACCCCTATCTGTATACGCCTGCGTAGCAAAAAGCATCCTTCTGCAGTGTGAATGTGTTAAAAGCAAAATACATTTGTTTTAATACCAGATCCACATATCCAAAATACTTATTGTGACATGCCTATCTTCTAAAAATCTGCAAATAAAAAAGATATCTATTGCATATTTTCAAGTAAAAAGCATCTTTAATATTTTTTTTATTTTGTTCTACCCCTTTATTGCAGCATCATTACTTGAAAGCTGATAGTGTATATTGTCATCATACTCTTGCACTCATTTGCAGAGCTTGTGATTAAATAAGTCATCAGTCCTGCACTTTTAACCTTTTACACGGTTATGCAAATCTCCATGACAGACAATTTGCAGCATTTAAAAATTGGTTAAATGTGATTTATCTAATAAATGACAAAATATCGCAACTAATTATCTATTAAAAATGACAAGATATTATTACTGATATTGTTTACTTCGTAAAGGTTCAGCAGTTGTTTACCTTACATTTTCACAAAGATTTGCTAAAACCTTTAAATATTGTTCTGACTCAAAGTGTGGGGCAAGGTGGTAGCCATCAACTCAGGATAATAGTACACTTAGATAGATAGATAATACTTTATTAATCCCGTAGGGAAATTGATGAAAGAGACTTAAGAGACTTTTAAAATAACTGTGCAACCTAAACAAGTAGCATTTTCACGGCAGACCGGTGGCAGACGCGATTTTACATTATGTCCAACTAGATATGGGCTTAATCTGGCCCTTTGAAAACATGCCCTCCATTTTACCACTACGTTGGTAATGCTCCAGGTTGGAACGACATTCTACATAGGTACACACACAAACAACCTGATTACCTGACAATTTCAGGACGTGATTTCTTGAGCGCTGTGTCGGTTATTAATACAACTGTCTCAATGTAGACATTTTCCTGTTACCAACGGTTTCGTCTACAAGGGAGTCCTCGCGTCGCAGGCTTGGCGGGCACGCGGTGACTCTGGCGAGGAGGAGGAGGTACACAACTGCGCGCGCATGCGGGTGGGACAGAACGAGGACAAAATGGCGGAAAACGTCCCTGTGTGGACAGTTACTGTACTTCTAAATCCTAACCAACATATAACGTGGTTATCACAATGTTAATAACATTTTCGCACAATACCGGGTGTCTAAAACATACCGTGCACAATTTGAAATAGTCGATCAAATAAGACTCAGACCCAGCAATATAGGAACACAGACCTTTGGTGTGTGTGTGTTAACCACATAGTTTCAGGTGTAGTGTTCCTGATGTACCACCCCAGCTCTTCCATTTTTGCGAAAAGTCTTTTCAGTTCCGTTGCGGCTGAAAGAAACACAAACCTACAGCGACCGTATGTCGCGGGTGCTCGGGGAGCGCTGTTTCCCGTGGGTTTTAAAGTTGGCTTTTAGGGGAGCCGTGCTAAAAACAGGGCCCTTTAAAGTATCATACTATGTTTATATTGACTCCTCTATGTAAACCATTTCCCATCACAGCAATGAAGTACTGTACCTAGTCCCAGTTACCGTACCTGCGCAGAGGTAACTTACAGACTTACAGCAGCTATTTTGATATTTACACGTTTATTCTGCGATTTTCCTCTTCGCTTTTTTTGTAAATTTATTTTTTATTCTTTTTTTGTTAGGTACCGGTGACATTTGATTAATGTAACATTATTTGTTAAGTAACCTTGTATCTATGAAGGTCACGTTGAAAAGAGAAGTCTCATGGAAGGAGTATGCGGTAAAATATGCAAGACGATTTCAATACGGACTTTCTACAAGTGTCATTTTGCACTTCTTTTAACGTAAAATAGTATAGAAGGTGTGATAGCTTTACAGTATTCTACGTTTTCATGCAAGATTGTTTTTTTTTTTAATGCCAAAGCGGATACGCTTTTGATGAGGTCACAAAGGGCGAGTGTTCCGTTTTACCCTACGTTGTAGTAACACCTGGGCGACGAATTAAAAACACCAACAACACCCAAATCTAAACAAATCTCAGCATTTCTCGGAGGCTATTTTCTTGATGGATAGTTATATACAGAATTTAATATTAATTTATTCAAATTAAGAAACAAACAATACTTCCCTTCTGACCAGATGATACGACTCTGAAACCTAAGACACGTTTAAGGTAAGTTTGGAGTATATATTTAAAGTCTATTGTTTCTCCTTTACAGTTTTGATTAAGATGGCCGCTATTTTGTGTCTATCTACTTGTGCAGCTATGTGCCACCATGTCAAGTCCTCCCTTTCCCCATCACATTACTACTTGGTTACACACATGTGCTCAGTCCTATTGACTCAACAATCATGACATTGTGCTATGTGCATGTGGAGACAATACTGGTTGGTTTTTTTTGTAGAAATACCATAGCTTGAATGAAAAAAAATGTTTTTCCAGTAAGCAAGGTAAATGTATGAGTTACAGTAAGCTTCAGTCATTTAACCAAAAACGTGATAGCCAGAGTCTCTTCCCTCTTGAATGAAATAATACACCATAAAATGGCTCTGTGCTTTCTGTGCTCAGATACTTGTGACAGTGTTTGAGGCTGCTCCATTTTGTGACTGGTGTTGTATCACACATTACCTCTATGTGAAAAATCCTGACGGCGCCAGCTTGTGACTGGGTCTCTCGATTCTTTTTTGTCTCACGCCTCCGTCTCTTGGCCTTGCAGGGATGTCCATCTTGATACTGTGCTACCTCATCCTGGGCGGGGGTCTCCAGAGCCCCCTGCAGGTGGGGGATGGAGTGCGCCGTGCCGCCCTGGTGGACAAGAACAGGGAGCGTGAGCTGTTCTTGCAGCAGATGTTGCTGCGGCTCGACGAGGAGTTTGACCGCCTGAGCTTCCAGGCAGAAACCGAGACCATCCCGGCTGATGTTTTAAGTATGGCGGGAGCCTGGGCGACTGAACCCTTGGTCTGGACACTGGCCGGGGCTCTGATCCTGGGCCTGTTTGTACTCAGACGGCGTCGTCCTAGACCAAAAGAAAAGGAGAAAAAAGAGGAGGTGAAGAAGGAGGAGGAGGAGAGGAGGGCAGAAAGAGATGTCAAGAAGAAAAGCAAGAAAAGGGTGGTGTTCAGGGAAGAGGAGCACAGGAAGGAGCGGACGCCCTGGCCGTGTGACCAGTCCCTGCATGCCTTCTACAAGGCTGAAGTGAGCCAGGCTGGAAGGGACGAGGCTATGTGGGGCGCCGGCAGTGTTGTACGGGGCCTAGTGGACTCTCTCCTCCGCACAGCCAAGGGCTTTGGCCAAGCAGGCGTGGACGTCCTGAGGGAGGAGTGCGTGGGCGTGGGAAGCCTGTTCGAGGGCTGGGGTGTTCGAGGGGGCAAGCTGGAGCCCGTGTACGACGTGCTGGTGGCCATCGGCGCACCCGCGGGCTTGTCCTTCCGCGTGGAGCTGGGCTACGGGGAAGGGTTCTGGCCCGGCTCCTGGCTGGCCCTCCCCGAGCACCTGGGACAGGGCCGAGTGCGAGTGATGGGGGCCAGACGGCCCCCGCCCCCGCCCGGCTCCGACGTGCGCAGGCTGGCAGCGGAGAGGAAGGACAGCCTGGACTGCCTGCTGGAAGAGGGCCTGCGCTCCGGGGAGCACCTGGACCCCACCGGCATGCTGCAGTGGCTGGGGGCGGCGCTGAAGAAGGGCTGGAGCCAGCAGGCCAACTTCACCCTGGCCTTCGGGGAGGCGGCCTGCCCCTGCCGTCTGCGGCTGGAGTACGGCTCCGGCCAGGCGCTCTGGGTGAACGTGGTGCCGGCCGTCAGGGTGGAAGGCTCCGACGTCTACCTGGTCACCCAGGGGCCCATGTTCCGGCCCCCCCTGCACTGGGTCCAGTGGTTCGCCGTCTATGAGGCCCGCTTTCTGCAGGAGATGACCCAAAGGCTGCCCCCCGACAGTTGTCACATGCGCTGCCTCCAGATCCTGGCCTACATCCACGCCTCTTGCACAGGAGGCTGCGCCCCACCCCTGCCCAACAGCTCCAGGGGTCCGGTATCCTCCTTCCTGAGCTCCTTCCACATCAAGACGGCCTTCCTGCACGTGCTCTTCTCGCAGGGCGACCCTCAGAGCTGGGCCGGGGGGCAGCTGTCCAACCGGGTTCGGGAAGTGCTGTACATGCTGCAGCACAGCCTGGACAAACAGCGGCTCTTCCACTTCGTGGTGGGCAACCAGGCCCTGTGCCTGCACCTGGGGCTTCCCTCCGTCTTCCGGAACGCCCCACCCCTCAATCTCTTCCGAGCGCTGCAGGACGACCACGCGCTCTGCACCCTGGCCCTGAAGGAGTTCCGCCGGCTCCTCGAACGGCTCGGAGACATCGGCCCGAGCGCCCGCCCGCAGGAGCCCCCCGTCCCCCGCGCCCATGGAGCGGGCACAGAGGCGGCAGCGCCGGCCCCCGCAGATGTCACCCCAGAAGCCGCTTCATCTGGTCCAGACGGGAGCACAGCCAGGTCCAACCTATAACAACATCCAGAGCACCAGAACACGAGAACATTCAATAAATTTTGCATTAGAAAAAGTGAAGGAGTCTCTGCCTCTTGTGGTTCTTGAATCAGTTTTGTATTAGCATTTGTTTAATTTAATAAATTTTAATATTAGGGTTGATTTACAGATCAGACCCTTGCCAGGCTCACTTCCTGCTATTACTTGTCTGTCCAGAAGTTCCTGATGGCATTTATGAGGAGAAATATATTATCATCTTAATCCCGGTAAGGTGGCGCAGGTGTAGTTACAGTAGCCCAGAGAAGTTCAGGTGGGCAGCTGCGTCAGGATGCGTAGTCTGCAAAGGAACAAGTAATAGGTTTATTCCATGCTGAAAAGAGAAGACAGAAAACACAACATTTCGACTGCGAACCCAAAGAAGGCTCCACATTGTGTTTTCTTTCTTCTCTTTTCAGCATGGAATAAACCTATTACTTGTTTTATTACAGTAGCACTGTGGCTCCATTGCTCTCTTGGGCTCTGGCATCCAAAATCCTTCTGTGTGGAGTTTGCATGTAGTCTCCAGACAGACCGATATGGATTTTCTCTTACCTTCTACAGACATGCTAGGCAGGTTAACCGGTTTTGTTACAATGTCCCTCTGAGCTTGTTTGCGGGTGTCCTGTCACAGACTGGTATCTCATTTTCCTTTTGGGATAAGCCTCAGGTTGAGACGCACCACACCAGGAAAAAACAGCTTCTCCCAGCTTCATTTCTCGAGCAATCAAATCTTACGTAAAGTTCCAGGTAAGGTATAAACAATGATCATATGAAGACTTTTCCAGATTGCTCTCATTAAAAATGCAATATAATAAAAGAGAAAGTTGCGCCTCCCGACTCCTGGAGCTTTCCAACGGGCAGCTTCCAATGAAATCCAGAACGTTCCACCATGACCCATTCCCAGCGTCCATTCTCCAGGCCATTGCGAAGGGAAAACGCATCAAGTATCCAGTAAGAGGAGCATTACAGGAGCTCACAAACGAAAATAAAACACAGATTTCACAATGGCCAGACCCAGGTGGCTGTCTAAATTGTAAAGCATTTAACCGAGAGAAAAGAAACCAGCACAATCAAAAATATGGGGGGAAAGAGCCAGATGACTGACGTGAACTGAAAAATCAGTGTGGCATGCAGCAGCTTCATTCCCTGTGGGACTTCTCATTCGACTTCCCCGCCAGGACATCTCCCAATACTCGTTGCCAAAAAAAAACAGCTGGAGCCTAATTACATGGTAGTGTAGCAACAGCAAAACTAACCACGGCAACGATAACAGCTTCTCTTGTGCTTTTCAAGGCCCAGCAGGTCAGGCCGCTGGATAACAGCTGGAAAAGAGGTAAAAATTCTGCCAGTCCATCAGTCTTTCTGTCCATCTATCTCGATCTGCCTGGTATTGAGAGGCAGCTGTTTGTCTGGGAGGAGGCGTACAAAGAAAGAGTGGGATATAAAAACAAGGAAAACCAGAAAGCGGTTTCCTGCTGCGCATGTGTTCCGTGTTGTGGGGCTTGTATTAGTAATGGTAGCCAGAGAATGTTGGGGAGGCCTGATTGGGGTATTCATCCGCTACTGCTCTTGAAAGTAGGATGACGGGCTCAGCTCGGCCAAAAAAAAATTCCATTACATGATATCAGAGAGATTAGCAATCACTGAAACTAAAACAGGTGTCTGAAATTTAAAAAATAACAGCAGTATTGAGAAGATATCTGAGCCTTAATGTTCCACACTTTCTTCCTCACTGAAGCACCACAAAGGCTAAAGACAAGCTAAAAGCCAAAGTTGCCCTTTCTGTCCCTGGAAATTATTGAAAATAAACCGAACAAAACAAAGCAAACCCATGAAGGCACAGTATGATCAGAGTCAGAATGCAGAGATCAGGGCATTGAGCTGCTGGAGGAGAGAGGAACCCAAAGACCTCCTGACCTTCACCAGTATGGAAACATAGTATCAGTCAAGAAAAGACTAAAAAGGTCATGCCAGATACAGCCATTCCTGGTATTCTGAGTATATCCCGGGATATTTATAGCTCTAGCTCGTGGAAAAAAACAGATTAGCCTTCTTGCACATGACACCAACTGGGGATCTTGAGATCAGAAATTCCACTCATTAAGAATTAACCTGCTTCCCTGCTGCTCTGAACTCAATTGACTTACATTGGCTTGCAGTGCAAGGGTGGGGCTATTTTTACTGCCCTTTGAGTCTTGTTTAGGATGGCAAGGAATTAGGGGACTAATACGTCCAGCCAGAAAGAGCTGAGCTCTAATGGGATGACACAATGTTACACGTTGTGCAGGTTATGTAAAATTGCAGTCTATGTCATAGGTCCACTTTGTGCCAATCCGTAGGCCCTGCATCAATGCTTCTAAGAATTCTGCACTTATAGGAGGTTTAACCGGGTCAGCAAAAGGTCTTGCGCTAAGTGATTTGTGGATTATTTAAATAACTCCAGCACACATGATCCTGCCAAGTTTTTCAGAGGATTTTGTAATCTGGGCAGCATGGTGGTACAGTACAGCCTTGGGATCATTTCTGGACCTGGGGTGCTGCCTGTGTGGAGTTTGCTTGTTCGCCCTGAGTTTTGTTTTTCTTCTGGGAGCTACCAGTATGTGTCTGGACTGTGAAACAAAACCAGAGAACCCGGAAGAAACCCATGCAAACCTGGGGAGAACATGCAAACTCCACACAGACAGCACCCCAGGTCTGGAATTGAACCCAGGGCTCCAGTGAGGCGAGGGCGAGGCAGCAACACTAACCACTGTGCCACCGTACTGTCCCGTCATTGCAAACTACTATAGGTAAAACTTTAAAAGTGACTGTGTAGGAGGGGAAAACAGGAATAACCTGAATATTCCTGTCCTTATACCTGGATTTTAAACTTGAACTGGATTTGAGTTGGAGACTAAAAAAAGGGGGAGGTAGTTTCACACCTGAGCAAAGGCCTTTGACAGAAATTATGCCAGCGGGCAGAAAAATAACCCGATGGGCTTGTGTAAGGAAGGAGTGTGGTTTAAAGCCAGCAGGTGTATGGAAATAGGTTCTCTCAAGGTGATGCACAATGTGGTGGAGAGCTATCAGGACAAGGTCTCTTTGAAGAGATGTGGAGCTTTGTCATTAGAGAAGCAGCAGCCCTCCACCAGGAGCCTGTAGAAGGGTGATAAAAATCAAGCGAAGGGACGTTAAACCTTCACAGGATGTGTGAATTTAGCCCACAGGTCTCAAGCTGAGAACAAGGGTAACTCCAAACTGGAGCCGTTGGATGCGTGGTATCTCGAAATTTCACTTAAAAAACGCTTTCGGCTGCGAGCCCCACCTCAAAGCTTCTGAGAGCCCACAGCAGAAAACTCTTTTTTTTCTGCCTTTAAAAGCCACGCTTTTGAATTTTCCTGAAGTCAAGACAATGCCGCTGTTGGCAACAAGGCCCAACAGTCCAAAACACTGAACTGCTTCCCCTCCTCCTCCCACACCAGTCCTGGTTACACAACCTCTAAACCGCTTGGCTGGACATTGTTCAAAATCCCCCACTGGCCCCCCACCTCAGGATTTATAAATTATTCAAGCAGACACTCACACACACACAAAAAAAGACAAAGCCCATCCGATGCCCGTCTGATGCAAAAGGATTATAATCTCTAAATGGAGAGATAAACTTAGCTCTGGGAGGCGTTGGATCATATTAATGGACAGGAATAATAATACAGTGAGAGCATCTTTCCAGAGCCTATAAATAAACCTCCTCTGGAGTTCAATGTGAGGAGAGAGAGAGAAGGGGTTTGTAACACTGCAGTGAGGGTGGTTTCTGCTCAGGTACCTTCTACAGACCGGAGTGACAGCAGAGAGCAGGGCAGAGCAGCACCCCACTGATCAAACCCCTTCTTAGGTCTGGGCATGCGATTCCAGCCAGGTAAAGGGCTGTGCTGTGTCACTGATAACTCTTTCACACCCCAGCACACATTGCTCAATGGCAGTACTAAGGGGATCCTAATCGGCCACTTGGCCCAAAGGCAGACTGGGCTCTATGACCCAGAAGTCGAGGTTATCGGGCCTGGTGTTACATTCTCTTTGTTTTTTTTCACTCCCCTCCCATGCAGGAATCTCTTATTGGAGGTAGGCGTATCCCTAAATGAAAGTCTGTCTCTGGATTGGTTGAAGAAATGCTGGGACATCCTGAGAGGGTGTCTGAAGAGAGCTGCAAGAAGAAGAAACCGTGAAAACGTGAGATGTGTCGGATTTGTTTTCTTAGCTGTGGTGTAGGGTTGGGATTGTTGTGGCAGCCATGTTTGTTTTTTTTAGTTTTCCGTTAAAGCTTAGTTTAGTAGAGGGTAGAAAGACAGCTTGCAGAAGACTTTTCTTCGGCTTTGCAACCCTTTTTTCTTGGGACACAGGTTTAGCGGGTAGTTGGGTTGTAGAATAATGTAGTTCGGTTTTTTTCTGTTCACTTATCACTATTTTTTTTTTTTACTTCCTAGCATTTTCCACCATCCTACACATAGTTGTGTGTATTTCCGTCCGTTAAACCCTGGCTCATATGTTAGTCCCCATTCTCCCCTAGACTGAGCCATATTGAGGACGTAACACCTGGGTCACGTGAGGAGCTGCCTATAACCTGATCCCCCCCAAGAGAGGTTGCAAAATTACCTAAGGGCCACCAGGGGGCGATGGGTGCAAGTAGCCAGCAAGGACAACTCTTGGCTCTGGGCCTCCTGTGACTTCCTGGGCAGCCGCTCCTCCAGTGAGCTCCTGAGAGCGTGGAAGGTGACACAGGATGGATGGCTTCAAGGAGCCACCTGGACATCCTCCTCTCCTCTGCGTGGGGACTGGGAAAGGCAGAAATTCCCACAGAAATGGAGATTCTAATTTCACCCCAGAAGGAGCTCGCCTATGTGCTCCTCTGCGTGGCTGTCGTTGTCTGCGTTAGGAGGGAGAGGAGGAGGAGGGCTGTCTCAGTCCGGGAGCTCTGCCTCGGCATGCGGCCTCCTCTTTCATCACCCTCAGCTTGGGGGAGGGGGGGTATATGAGACAACTGTAAAGTTTCTCAGTGAAAACTCTCACCCTCCTTCCCTCGGGCACCTCCATCTCGTGCCTGTGAAACCATAGCCTGCGGCTCATCAGAACATCCCCGGAGCAGGGCGTCCTGCCAGACTCCTAGGGGCTTCTTGCAGTAGAGACGAGATCTCATCGCAAAACAAGAAACAAGGGGAACAAAAAACTGGAGTCCACAGCCAGTAGACTCAGGCTACCACCACCTTACCAACCAGACTTGCTTGCTCACTGCAGACAGGAAAACCCATTTAATAAGTGCTTCAAAAACAGGGAGAACCTTGTTTACTCAAAGAGTTGTGGGACTCTGGTTGCACAGCTGGTGAAAGGACGCTAATGGACCTAATTAACTGGAAAGACCATCCAACCATCAGCTGGGGTGGGACAAGACCTTATGGCAGCTCTGCAGATGCCATCAAAACTGGGCCCAGTTGTTCATTTTCCCCATTTCCTTCTTCCTATGGAGCGTTTGAACACAAACAGAACTTCCCCACCCACTAGAGCACAATACAGAGGGAAAAGGCACTGGACTGCAAACTCTAGAATAGCTCAGTCTTCCCAACTGAGAGACATAGGCTGAAGCATTACAGGCTCAGTGACCACAGCCTGGCCACAGGCATATGAGCCACAGGAGCAAAGTCAGCACCCTTCCTGCCAGAGACAGCTGTACTGTCTGCTACAGTGACTAGAATAAAGGAACTCTGCAAGATCAAATCTCTGCCTCAACAGACTCTACAAGACAAGAGCTGTGCTGGGGGGAGAAGATGGACCTATATTTGCTCATTCTGTTTTTGCTTCCCTTACGCTTTTTCTAAAAGACTATTCTTGTACAATTTTATTCTTTACGCATGTTGTTGAATTTCTTGCTTATTTTCTCATTGCCACCCTCTTTGGCTGTACTGTTAATACTCACAGCAAGAAAGCAGCATGAACCCGAGAAAAGACTATAGCTCCCCCCCCCCTCATTTCTTAATGAGCGTAGTCTCTCTGCTCTAGCACGTGGACAATTGATGACAAAGGAGAAAGCCAGCGGGCGATTATTGATGCAACGCAGGGCTAACCATCAGTGCTCCAGGTTCTAAGTCTCCCTGAAAGAACATACGACAAAACATGAGAACCCAAGGAGACGCAGGCTTTCCATTTTAAGAGCAGGAAGCTGGCACTGTCACAGCCACGATCAATGCGCGGCCTGTCATCAGACGACAGCGCGAGGAGGAATAAACAAAGTCAAGCTAAAATTAAAAAGACGCGACAAAAATAGGACAGCAACAGAGAGGAAAAGAGGAGGGAAAGGAAAGCCGGGCGTTTGAACAGGGAGGTGAGAGATCTTTCTCAACCCCAATCTTTATTTTAAAATGGGGTCAGCCAACAGTAGGTGGAACTGTTTAGAGCAGATCCCGCGCTCATCCTAGAACACGCAGCACAGTGCAAAACTTGAAAATTAAACAAGGACGCCTTTGGGAATTAAAATCAGTGGCACTTCTTTATGCAAAGAGCTGTGTGCCACACAATATGAGACACATATAGCCATCTATAACTAAGCGAGAGTGTTCCAAACTCTGTAGGTCGAGATGGGGATTTCATAAACTTTAAATGCCTCAAGCAAATGGCAAAAGACAGAGATTATTCATTTCAGTTAGGACAGCAGAGCAGAAAGGGGCATCCATTCACTGTGGCTCAAAAACTGCTTTCTGCAATGTGTGCTGCACTGCTTGAGCTTCTAGCAGGTGCATTCTGCAGACAACTCCCCCCCCCCCCCCTCCCGGCACCAGGTGCCTGACAGAGACTGACAAGAGTTGGGCTCATATTATGTTGCCATCAGCCTCCTCCTGAAACTAGGAGCAGCCAGTTCTCTGGGTTAGTGTCAATGATAATGAGCTCTGGCTGCGGCCCAACTGTAATCTAGCTTTCTGTCCAGAACACCCTCTCATTGACTATTCTCGCAACCCTCTCCCTGATCATCCCATCAACCTGTCTCCATGCAGAAAATTCCCAACACAGTTCGCCTCCTGGCCAAATACAAATGAGCACAATTTTTAGGGCTCATCTCTGCATGAAAGTGATAGTCTCGCAGCTCATGACCACAATGCATTCTCTTTCTTGCTTGGTTCTCAAGCTCTCCAACAACCATTCTCACAATGATTTAGCATCATGACCATTTATTGGTTTGGGCATCAGAGTGGCACTGTGCTGGGTCTTGGATTCGATTTCAGACCTGGGGTGCAGTCTGCGTCGAGTTTGTATGTTCTCCTCGTGTTCATATGGGTTTCCTGCAGGTGTCCCCAGTTTCCTCCCACAGTGCAAAAATGTACAGGTAGGTTATCTGGCTCCAGGGACAATTTGCCCTGTGCCAGATGCCTGCTGGGATAGGCTCTGGAACTCCTGTGACCCTGAATTGGATAAGGCAGTTAGAAAATGGATGGATGATAATGTCATGGACAAGCCGAATGCAAAAAGGCTTTGGTTCATGCAGATATCACAGTTTGGGCAAGGTAAGATCTACATTTTATTTCTAATCTGTCATTGTTTTTTTTAATTTGGAATCTATCATTTTGTGTTACAGTATATGCTCATCCAATTTGTAATTACTAAATGCTTTAAAACACAGCTATCCCTAAACAGCTCCTGTACATAGAACATACTGCAGACATGTCCCTTCAACACACCCAACAGCAGAGCCATTTGTCACCTGACATTCTTTGCCCAAAGGGTGGTGGGAGCATGGAACAAGCTACCCAGCCATATTGTTGAAGCCAGTATCTTGATTCCTTTGAAGAAACAGCTGGCTGAGATCCTTGGATCAACTAACGACCAACCAAACAGGCTAGTTCCTGACCAAATTCGTTGTTTGATCTTTAGCGCCTTACCGTGTCCGCTTGCAGACACCGGATACCTCAAGCCCTTAAGCGAGTGCCCGTATCTAACCGTAATAAAACTGCTCAACTGCCGCACATACTTGTCTTTTGTTTTTGTGTTCTCTACATTTAGTCTGTTTAACGCATTTATTATTCTGTTTTAGATCGTTATAAGGCACAGCTCCTTTTTGAAGCTGTTTGCACATAAATAAAGTTATATTGCGCGACCCATTTCGCTTTGTAATAAATGCAACTTCGCTCCACAGGCAAGTTTGACAGAATCACTGTTTTGAAACATGGGGCAAGACTGGAAATGACTTCAATCTCCAGCAACCAATAGCCGTGAGAGAGCCGCTAACGACACGAAACGTAGGCGGTTTAAGAAAGACCCAACACTGCCCTTTCCCAGAGTTACAAGCTATGCCAGCACCTGTCAGGACCAAGGACAGCTCCGCCCAGCCTCATGAGAAGCGTGCAGAGGAATTTACATGGTCCCGTACTTTCTGGGCAGGAACCTTCGCTATCAAATTGAGGTTTTATTCTGCGCCCACAGTAAATCTAATCTCTTAAACTGCTCACCTGGAAATCGTCACTTTGATCAGAAAAAGAACTTTCAAATGGACATTTTTCTCAGGAATGCTGACACTTTTTATTACAAAAACATGGGGTTCGACGGAGACATTTTCTAACCTATTACTAAACCAGCAAAAAAAAAGCGCATTTTTTTCTCCTGCGACCTCTGTTCATTCATGGTCGAGGTACGTATTATATATCCTTATCTAACCTTTACCTGTTAGTCACCTCCGGAGAACATTATTCAACGTGAAACGAACGTTTAGTTTCCCATAAATATAGACCCCACAAATATTCCAGTTTGGGGATATAATCTCATCTCGACATTTGAATGCTGGTTTCGTGATGACAAAGAACGTCCTTAATGTTTTGGCAGGGCTGACTATCTTAAATGTTTCTCGTTTATAATAAGTATGCACGGGGGATTAAGCCGTTGCTCTTTACAGAACTTCGTGTGTACCCAGCAAATCGAAAGGTCTACATTAGAATTAACGATGGTTACTTTGCCATTGTTGAAATGCTCATCTCATGAATATTTTCTTTCGCCCAAGCTTCAGAATAATTTAAACAAGCATCGCCAGCGCTGGAATTGAGGACACATTGAGCACGTTGAGGAGCCCGGCGACTTGAAAAGTACAACAGGTCTAGGAGAGGGGGGGAAAAAAGCTTCACGCTTGACGAATTTGAAAGAATCCGGACAAAACCGCAGAGGATATCACCCAAAAAGCTAGAAAACCATGGATTCTGCTAACATCACTAGTTTCAACATCACAGATGAGGCTGGACACGCTTTTCAGTACTCCTTTTCCAACAACGACCCGCTGTATAAGGACTACAAACCAACGCCCCGGGACCTCATCCCACTGCCTAAAGCGGTGCTCTATCTTCTGATGGCCGCTCTGGTAGTGGTGGCTGTCGCGTACGCCATCGTGGGTCACCTTATCAAGGACCTCGCCCACGACCTCGCAGGTAATTCTACTGGTCTGTTCTTGGTTATTACTGGGTTTACCCTGATGACAAAAATGAATTGCGCGTTCTGAACAACTCCCCCAAAAAGTGTGATATGGGATTTTAGACAGCTTCTCGACGTAGTCGTTAAAAATAAAACGTTAGTTTTCAGTTCAAGGAAACCTTTAACTTTAAGAATTGAAAAACAGTGTCTTAAGACCACCAATCTTACAAATAAGAATCAATTACTTATTACAACGGAGATGATAACTACATTTCGATTTAGTATAGACATTAATTTAAAAAAACAAAGTATCCTAAATTTATAAACTGCTTAGCATTGTAAACGAAGCCCCACAACAATTAAGCGAGGCGTTTTTGCATGGAAAAGCGTAATTTAAGAATGAAAACATTTTAAAATTAGAACCAATTCAACGAACGAGTTTGGTTTATCTAAAAATCATCTTTGCAATTTGAAATAGCTACAAATATCTGCTGTTTGTATGTCGTGAGACCATCTGATAGACGTGTCTGACTGCGCCAACTGTTCTTAGTTTAAGCGACATACAGTAGAATCGCAGAACAACGGACCTGGAAGTCTTCCGGAGATTCTTCTAGGAATCCTTCAAGATGTATCAACAAATTTACTATATATCATTTAGCTACTCCTTTTTAGAAGATAATGCATCATCCTGTTGTAGTCAAAGCAGGTCTTCCGGGTAGTTTCAAGTAGACTCAAGTTTAAAAAGCCTCAGTCCGAGATTACATCATCAAGCGAGTCTTCTGGACAAGAACGAATTTTAAAAGCTCTTGATCAACCAACAAAGTCTGCGGACCACACGTTAACCACTCTAATAACACAGATATCGAAGAGTTATATGTATAAATAATGAACCCAGTTCATTTAGAATCTAAAATCCGACTGCTTTGAGCTCCCGAGAGTGAAAGACTTTGTGTTGTTTTTATGGAGCACTAATGCAAATTCATTTTGCACAATGTATAGCCTTTTGTGTTTACCCAATGGAAACCGCTGCATGCAACAACGAATGCCACTACATAATTATCTTATTCGAGGTCAGGCTTTAACCCAATGAATAAAATTCATGTCGGTTTCCGTTTTTTCAGTGACCCTAGTACAGGGCTGCAGTAAATGAACAGAAGGTATATTAATGCACAGCAGAGTTGAACGCAACAGTCCTAAATAGTTTTTTAAACCTTTTATCACTCACCGACCTGAACAAATTATCTAGGGGGCGGGGAATTTAAATACGATGCTCGAAGCCAAGTCTGAATCATTTTGTATAAACAAACATTAAAAATAAACCATGCTGCTGGATGTTTTTCAAGATTTAAAAAAAAATCAGAAAAAATCCCCGGAAGCTGACGCCTAATGTTTGTTTTCGCAGAAAACTCGGTTGCCAACAAAATACGCTGTAGCACTCTCAGTCTACAATGTACGGGTTAAAAATTAAACCAATATTTTAAATTAAGCACGATAAAGGTAGGTCTAGCAAAACTAAACGGCGAGACAACTAGAAGAACCCGTTGAAACGGTTTCTGTATTGCTATAAGAAACAAAGGTACAAAGATAACACTTAATGTAAGTTTTGTCTTCCTTGAACGTTGCCCGAATAAGGTCATCTTCTAAGTATCGCCAATACATAAAACTAAATGAAACGGTTTGCTTCCGCCTTAAGGGACAGATTGTCCAGCTGGAGTCCTTTGTATAAGACTGTTCCTGAGGCAGCCTCTGCTCCAGGAGTGCTTGCGAACTGTCTCTTGGTGTATAAGTGCTGGACCAACTCCAGTCCTGGAGACCTGCAGTCCAGCAAGTCCTGTAAG
Source organism: Atractosteus spatula (assembly GCF_055471065.1). Lineage (NCBI taxonomy): Eukaryota > Metazoa > Chordata > Actinopteri > Semionotiformes > Lepisosteidae > Atractosteus > Atractosteus spatula. The sequence continues at coordinate 18,656,775 of NC_142719.1, forward strand.
TCATTCCAAAATCACCACCTGCCCAAAAGGTGTCCAACTACCCCAGTTAGGGCAATGATTAGCTCAAGGGACTCGTTTAGAGCCAAGCAGGAATGCAAAGCTCCAGACTCTGTGGGCCTCCAGGACTGCAGCTGGTCACCCCTGATCAGAGGAACACAGTGTCCTGTCCCCCTATACAGGACCCTGAAAAACCGCAATTTGATTAGGATGTATTATGTGGGCAGGGCGAAACCAGGAACAGTGTTTGACTCTGTCAGACAGAAACCGTCTAGGAAAAAGGAGCTCACAGACAGTGAGGGACTCGTATCCAAACAGCTGCTGCTGGAATTACGCAAGACAACAATCGCACAAAGCCCCGCATCATCAAGAGAAATACAACCCCCCCCACAACTCTTTCTAATATGGAAAGTATGGATTATAGAGCAATCGCTTTAAAAGAACGGCAGAGACCGACACCACAATGATTCGTTAAAAGAGTGGGAGACTAGGACAGCTTGAGGTCACCTTGGTACACGTCTGGAAGAGCAGAACCCAAACAGATGATATTCCCCGCTCTTCAGAGACCCCCAAGCCCCTGGTGTAAATACCTCCCACAGGATGGTTCAGTATCATTCCTGTATCAGGGGCTGCGTATTCAGGGTGGGCAGGGAGCAGTGAGAGAACTGGGAAACATCTATGACCTGTAGCACTTTTTAATGGGTCGCTTATACAACTTCTTTCTTTAAAATCAGTTCTTGGGTCTTAACCATCGGATGTAGGAAAATATGTTGGGCTCAATAGACAGGATGCACAGTCCTTTACAACAGTAATTTATGTCAGAGATAGCCAATCCTGATGCTGTCCACACACCTGCTGTGTTTCATTCCAGCCAAACTCTGCTACACAATCAAACCCTTAATTGACATAACAGTAGGATTCATTTGAGCTGTTTTATTGTTATGTGCAAATGATCGCCTTTTAAGTGTTTCTTTTCTGAAACCAAAATTCCCAAACGGTGCAGAAAGGAACTGTGAATATTCCACTCGAGCAAGCTGTTAGCTCAGCTGAGGCTCCACAGGTGTGTGAGCCACCAGGACCAGGGGTGGGAACCCAGGAGTTATGGTGCAGGATTGGAAAGCACAGAAAAACCATAAGGAGAGAAAAATGCAGGCAATGCAGACAGAACCACGTCAGTAAGCTTAAGAGAGGCCACACTTCCAAAACTCTCTCCTCCCTCACCCCTGCAGACTGCATCCTGGGCCCAAGCGAGGAGGAGCTGGAGAAGGAGAATGACCTCAGCTGTATCACGCCCAACCGCATCCCCACGCCACTGGCCCCCTCCCACACCAACGCCTTCCACGTGTGGGACCAGGACGACGTGCAGATCCCCGTGTCCTCGGACCAAAGCCCCGAGCCCAGCCCCTCCCTCCTGCCCTCCTACATCCCGTCCTTCTTCCCCTTGCACAGCCCCACCTACAGCCCCGCCCGCAGCCTCACCCTGCCCCGGGACACATAGACACGCCCCCTGCCAGACCACGCCCTGGGACACGTAGACACGCCCCCTACCAGACCACGCCCCGGGACACGTAGAAACGCCCCCTGCCAGACCCCACCCCCCGAGCGGCCTTCCAGAGTCAAGAACCTGCAACCGATCCCCCCCCGCCATCCCCCACGCTGTCCATCCTCGCCAGCGCCCCACCCTGGAGAGCAACTGGACTGTGAGGGAGCACACACACTGACCTGCCTTCAGCCCCTCCACGCCTCAGTGCACTATGTCCCCGATCACTCACCTGCAATTAGTTCCACCTTCCTGCAAAAACAAAACAACAACCATAGCCACCTCCGGGGATCTGCAACAGCTAGTCTCGACTTCAACTCCCCTGAACCGCCACGAGAGGGGCCAGAAGCACCCGAAGGAGAGTCAGCCCCCCGCCCCTCCCACCAATCCGGGAAATCCCCTCGCCTGGGACTGCCTGCTTTTCAGCCATCAAGGACCAGCGCGTGTGTCCGTCGAGGTCAGATCGCGATCTGGGAGGACAGAACTGGCAGAGGGACCCACCAGCTACTGAGCAACAGCCACCCAAGAGGCAGCAGCACTCCATGCGTCTAATAAAAGGTGCTCGTTGCTCGTTTTAGCAGGCAGAGGGGGGGAGTAGATTAGTTACAAATGTATTGTGATAAACGTGACCTTTTTAAATCAAAACCACCACCATTAAGTCGATCTAAATCAATAATCTTTAAACAGGGGCATGCTCTCTTACGAGCAGAGACACGGACTGTCCCACCTGCTGTTACTCGACACACATTCTCCGTCCTGGACTCCCGTGTGCTTGACTGCCACTGGAATAAACTATACCAATTGGGGCTCCATTTGCTGCTTTTGGTAAAAATAAAACCCGCAGGACTCGCTGCATTTGAACTCAGAAGGGAAAAAGCTCTACCAGACTTGGAAAAGGAAAACCAAAGTGTTTTTGGAAAGCACTTGGGAAACCTAAAACCTCCAACTCTGCTGGCCCAGCTTTTAAAGGATCCTGGCAGACTCACAACAACATTGTGTGACTTACCTGCTTTAGGCAATCTGATCCTTTTGGATGTGCCATTTCAGGAATTTAGTACTGAAGTGTAGCAAACAGCTTGCAACCAGTAGTTTAGGAAAAAAAACCTCTTAACTCCTAAAGAATGCCAAGTGCGATGTGTTGTTTTTTTACCTGTAAGTGTAAAATATTTGCAGTACTCATGTAAGGTGTCTTTTTATGTGATTTTCAATTTGTTTCTAAAAGCTTAATCGCATTTGAACTGTAACTTGTGCAAATGTTCAAGAACCATACAGATGTATATCGTAAGGTAGTCGGCAACAACAGTTTGGGAAAAAAAAAGCTCAGCAGAACAGTTCAAATGACACAAACCTGCTCTTCTGATGCAATAGATTTTTTTTAAATTAAAGGTAAAACTGTCATGTACAATCACACCACTATTGTCTTTCAATGTTGTACAGGTCTTAATGGTTTTGTCTGAGCAACTGGGAATGGCAGCCATGTGAGAAGACAGTGTGAGGAGTGAATGAGCGTATGCATCAGGCCCTGTAGTGCTGCAAACCAGCAGGGCTTTGTAGGTCTCTATATTACCAGCTGAAGGAAATGTCCCAATTAAGTCAGTAATTACTCAAAAAAGTGCAATACAACCTTGGACGATACCAGGACCCTTAAGGATTTAATCATCCTGAAAGAGTGTGGGTCTTTTACAAGACCATGTTCCAAGTCAAAGTCATCTCCTGCAGCAACAAACAATACCTGCTCAAGATAGGCTGTCAAATCAACACCTCAGAGAGCTGAACTGACGCCCAAGAGCCAGGCTACAATCACAGTACCGAAGTGCCCAGCTCTTCCACAACTGCATCAAGAGGCCCTGTCCGTTTCACACACCTTTCGAGCGTGTCAGACTGGTGTACGGGAAGGTGTGAAGAGACAGGGGGTTGTTCTGTTGCATCCTTCGGAATCAATTCAATACTCTCCCATCTAATTTCCAGAAGTGGTGGAACATGTCCACATTTTTAACACATCCTCAGGTTGAGCCAGGAAAGCTGAAATTTACAGAAAAGTATGAAACATGTTGCAAAGAATCCATGCTGATTTGTTTGGATCTCTTAAAAGAATCAACTGAATGAGTTTTACCATTCTGTTAGTATGCCTCCGAAACAAATAAGGCAACCAGAACAACGTAAAACAATCTAGAAAGAATAAAGAAAAATACATTTTCTCCAGAGCTGAGGATGGTGTAATAAAAATTCATAAAACCACCCATATAAATCAGCAGAATTTCAGGACGTCATTATTTCTACAGGATGCTATTTTCTTGTGTAAATTCCCTGATCCTTTGAGCACACTGATTGCTCGGATCCAGGACACACGCAAACCAGCAAAACAACGTGTTTTACACTGCTGTATCTGGCACTCTGATGTCAGGGGGGAGTGAACAAATCCACTCAAGAATTGTGATGCATCTTTCCTGACTAAATGAACAAAAAGAAAAGACAATTTAAAGATGATTTAGAGATCATGTCAAATCTCTCTTTAGGGCACAGTTCAGGAACGAGATTGAGATACAAACCGCTTTGGAGCCTGGGTTAAAATGAGGGCTTAAGAAAAAACATAAATCACTCCTTGCTTTATCTGGTGTAATACCCGTTAGGTTCTTGGAAGGGTCAGGAACTCATCCAGCGCCAGAAAGCTGCTTATTCCTGGTAATGGTTAAAGGTTAGAAGCAGGAGAAAAAAACAACCCGGTTTCAAGCAGCAATATCTGTGCCGCAGGGGCTCAACTGTACTGGTTTAAGTCACTGGGCAGTTCTTTCAGAATCAAGGCAAGGTCTCACCACCTTGACGTTAACTATTTAAAGCCGCGGTTAACTTTAAAAAGAAACCGGAACAAGACTTTATCATGGAACTCGGAAGACAACGCTAATTAAGTTACTCTTCCTTCCTCCCTCTTTTCCATAGCAGCCAGTGATAGAATTAAAGGACCAGGGCATGGTGATGTACTTTGTCAATAATACTGTCAGTATTAAGAAAGTAAAATGTGCATGTTGGCAGAATTAATCCTGGTTCATTTTTGGTCAGCATATTCGCAATCCTAGCAAAAGACTTACAGAAACTCACACACAACACACTCCTTGCTGGGCGGGAACAAAACCTTTAGGAATCTGACTGACAATGACAGCTACCTTACCTGTTAAGGTCAGAGGTCAGAGAGCAGATGCAGACTGAGCACTGATGGGAGAGAAGGTTAGAAAGTGCTTGAACTGAATGTTTCAAAAGGCCCAAACCTTCTGTCAAAGGTATGAATCGATTAAACCACTGAGCACTGTCAGATCAGAATCAGGCTTTACTTACGACCTAATAAAGGAAAAATCAAAAGCAAAATGCCTTAAAGAGCGTTTATTTTGTCAACTAGCATTTTTCTCCTGCTGGCCTCTCTGCATGGTTTTGAAAAAGTGCCACCCTATAATGACTTGATTGGTCAACATGATCACAGAGTTTCACTCTGCTGTACAATATACAGAAAAACAGTTCACATACAGGGTGAATTTTGAAAAAATATGCATGAACAAAATACCCTGCTGTGTTTGAGAGAAATACTCTCCCCGTGAGCAAACCAACAGTTTTTTAGCAGACAAAGGATGCTGCTTGTGACAGATCCCTTTTAGAGGCGGTAACTGTGAGTTTCTGTTATAAGGACTTGTCAGACCTGGGCAGAGCAGTTCATAATGTTAGTTAGGCACGATTATGTCGTAGGTACACAATGCTTTGGAATTAAGTCAACCTCACCAGTGTTTTTAAGTGTTTAAGAACTCTGATCGTGGTTTAAAAAAAAGCAGGCGATGTATAACAATTTGTCACTAGAGTTGGATAAAATGCATAGACGAAGCAGTTTCTCTGTTAAAGGAAGTACAGTATATATTTATCTCCTTTACTTCATTTCCTACCTAAACCAGAGAATCTACAAGTCCCATACTATCACTGCCTAGACTGTGTCCTGCAGGGACACCACTGAGATTAATAAATAAAGTTTGAGGAGCCTGTTGGTGGAGGTTTGGCGGTAACCATGGGTAATGGGGTCCTGAGGTGACAGCCCTTGGCCCAGTGTGGCAAAGTGGACCAGGGGTCGTCCGTGCAGACGCCTGATTGGATTTAGGTGTCCAGTCGGCACACTGGGCTGTCATACACCATCTGTAAGTTGACCTTGTGGCCCACCAGCTCGCGGATGTTGTTGATGCCATACTTGATCATGGTGGGTCTAGGAGAAAAAACATGAAAAAACGTGAGTGACCAGCAGGCAATGTCAAGACGCTAATGTGCAAGGAACAGCAGATTTCACAGTTTCAATGCACCCACACAGAATTAAGGTCACCACATTCTCCAACCAGACAAGGTGGGCTATTGAACCAACTTTCAAATACACATCCCATTCGTGTAGTCCTCATGCCAATAAGATTCAGGCCAAAAACAACGACACAAAAACTGTATATGACGCACGAGTGACGCCACAGCAGGCGGCTTCCAGAAATGTCCAGGCGGAGATTTCCAGAAAGCTTTCTTCCAGGAATCTGCCGGGCAGAGGCGGATGGCAACACTCAGGAGACATTTAGGGTCATTTGTTTTTTTAACAAGCAGACACGAAGATCAGAAGAAAGCCGGCACCAGCAGACACCACGTGCACATGGGAGCACAGGGTAAGTGGGGAACCTAGACCCTCTTCTGATTTTTGGAGAGAGTGACCCGGCAGACAATGGCTCCTGTGGAAACCACCGAGGCACATTCAATAAAGGAGCATTCCTGCCACAGACAGCTTGTATAGCTCGTGGCGGCAGAGAGAAAGTGGTGGAGGGGACGAGGCTGCTTCAGCTAATCTGCTTAAACCACAGAACAGAGGGAACTCCCCCCCCCCCAACCTGGATTAAAAATCAATTAGTGATTGAGCTTCTCATTAGTGCTGATTGGATTACAGCCAGTCCCCCCTCCTCCAATCATGTCTTTTCCAGAGCCAAGAGGCTGGGGCACGACCTTGTGATTCCAGTTCTCTCTCTATGCTGCTAGAATTGAAAGCCAGGCATACAGAATTACCGAAAGCCATGGTGCCCTTGGTAACTATGGCATCCTTCAATATGAATATTAATATTGAAATAACATTTCTCACACCCACTCCATCCTCTAATGCACAGTAATCCTTTCTGGTCCCGAACTCATGCCTGCAGGATTTATAGAGGACTGAAAGGCCTCGATGGACAAACCCTTGGAATAATGACTAAACTGATGGAAATGAATCACTAAGAGCTCATCTGGAATGAGCCAGTGGCTCTGACACATGTACCTCTGTCCCGGGATTTGCAAATGAAAAAAGACACGTGCCGATCATATCGGCTTTTGTTGGATTTTTTGCTAATTGGGAGGGTTAACCCATAATATTCATTAATATCTTACACTTATATAGCTCTTTTCTGGACACTCCACTCAAAGCGCTTTACAGGTAATGGGGACTCTCCTCTACCATGACCAATGTGCAGCCCCACCTGGATGATGCGACGGCAGCCATAGTGCACCAGTACGCTCACCACACACCAGCTATCAGTGGGGAGGAGAACAGAGTGATGAAGCCAGTTAAAAAATGGGGATTATTAGGAGGCCATGATTGGTAAAGGTCAAGGGGGAAATTTCGAGAAACACCCAGGGATATTTAATGACCACAGAGAGTCAGGACCTCGGTTTTACGGATGGCTCTTTTATACAGTACAGTGTCTCCGTCACTATACTGGGGCATTAGGATCCCCACAGACTGCAGGGTGAGCGCCCCCTGCTGACCCCACTGACACCTCTTCCAGCAGCAACCTTAGTTTTTCCCAGGAGTCTCCCAACCAGGTACTGACCAGGCTCACACCTGCTGAGCTCCAGTGGGCTGCCAGATATATAGCTGTTGGCTGTAAGCATGACACTGACTGCAAGCAACTCTGGTCCAGTCCTGGAGGACCAGGGAGTCTACAGGTGTCCAAGGTCTCTTCAAAGCAGAGATTCTGTTCAATTGGTGCAGCTCAGTCAGTTAATAGCTTCTATCGCTCATTCAGAGCCGAACTGGGGTGAAAATCAGAAAGAGGGGGGGACACCCCAGTTTAGTGTGATACAGCACCTGTTTCCATTACTGATGAGAGGGTCCAGACACTGGGGTTGCAGAAGCCAGTGTTTACGGACACTTTCCCCCCCTCTTTTGAGCAGAATTACTGAAGGGCGTCTCTGGCAAGCTGCAAACCTCGTTTGTCTTCACGAATAGGAAAAGATCTCAAACGACCAAGAATTTGACAAGAGTGCTGCCAACGGATAGATACACAACTCACGATTAGACAAATAACTGGCAATTAGCTGCTGACTACGAACAAAGTGCAGTAACTGCAGAAGAAAGAAATTTTCATTAGGGATGTCAGGGCACCACGCCTAGCTTCTTACAATTCCGTTTAACACCACAAGCACATTTCTTCTACCAGCTCTGGCTTCATTAGTTAATAGTGAAGCCTCCAACCCAAAGCGCTCAAGCGTGGTGTGGGAAAAGACATGATTAGGGACACCTACCCAATTGGAAAACCACAATCCGTTATTTCCTCTTTCCGACTCACCTTTCCAGCGACAGGCCCCAAGCAATGACGGAGACTCCCTCAGGGAGCCCCATTGGGAGCAGCATTTCCGGTCGGAAAACCCCCGAGTTACCCACCTCCACCCACTTCTTCAGGCCTGGGAAGGAGAGGGAACAGCAGCATGAAGACTCAGACAAGGCAGAAAGAGCTTGGGGAGTCAATAATAATTGTTTAAAGATCTATTTTATTGTTGTTTGTTACTGCACAGCATTAGCTACACTGTGCAGAAGAAACTGTGTAAGTAACCTTAAGACAACTGAATAACCTGGTAGATTTAATAATTAATCTTTCTGTGTGTTTAAAATAATTCAAGCTTAAACTATCTTTCTGGTTGGCAAACAACTGACATTCATTCTTAACAGTTCCTTCCTGGACAATTCCCCACACAAACGTTTTTACAGTATTGCTGGTCTCCTGGAAGTACACACTATTACTAATGATATATACCTAATCTGTTGTGGCTTAGACCTCAATTTTTTTCTCATATTTATTCAACAGGAGACAAAATCTACTGCTGTCCTGAATCCCCGTGGAATTCTGCCGGGATGCTAGCAGTATAAAAAAGAAATATACTGACCCCCTCAAACTTCAAATGTAAAAATCCAATAATAACAAGTACTGCTTGTTAAAGCATGCTAATGTATTCAGTTCACTGACACTTCCAGTACACCTTTAAGACGCAGACCATGATCAACTCCTGTTGTGGCCCAGTTTTATTGTGACGTTACTGGCGCCTCCGTTAAGTAACCCCGCGAGGCAATCAGATGATCAGGCACCAGCCTGCACAGGACTGCGCTCAGGAGGCGCGGGGGAGCTTGAAGCGCTTAGCGTCCAAACGAAAAGAAACGCCAAGCTTCTGGCGACGAACACGCCGGCCCAATTCTTTTCTTCATCGGGGAAACCTTCTGTGGTTCCCATATGTGTGCTGGCCCGGGTTCGAGATGGGGAGGAGCTCTGGACTGCTTACTCGGGCAAGGCCAGCTAAGAATGAGCGCTCACAACAGCGTCTGGCCTGGCGCTGTCCCAAGGAGGCCCCTGCCGAGACCAGCTTTAATCACTCCGATCTGCTAAACGGATATACAATTAAGGGTCTGGAGCTGCCTGACCGCTGCTGTGAGTCAGCTGTGCAAACAAAGCCCTTGTCTTATAGGCCACCTTTCAGAACCACAGAGCAGACCAGGAAAAGACAAATGCTTGAAAAGCCCCAGCTGACCCACAGACTGTTTGTCTTTAGACAGTCATTTCCAAGACATCCCAGAATGCCCTGAATCCAGGAGGACTGGAAACAGGGACAGCCCACAGACCAGCTCTGAAGTACTAGAGGTTATATACAAAGATTCTAAGCAAATCAGTGACAAAAGAGGGGCATTCACACGATGTTCTGGCTATGTTGGAGGGAGACCTGTACCATAAGGAAACAGTTCCCAAAAAAGGAGATCTTATTGCAGAATGAAAGTGCGCTAGAGAAACCAGTTAACCCTGCACAACACCCTGAAGCCCAGTGCTGTATAACCACACACTGAAGCCTGTGGGAGTGAGAAAGCCTCTAGCTCTAGGAGACGTGAAGATGCTCCTTTAAAAAGGGAAGCATTTTCCACCCTTTGGATTCTTTGATACCCAATGGATTAAACACTTAATTAGATCATAAGCCATTTTTGTAGATTGTCTATTCTGTTGTTCATAACCATTTTCACGTACTGCATACAAGTACATTTCTATAGTGTTAGTTATATATTACATAAAAATACATTTTTAAAAAATATAGTAATTTAATTAACAGTTGATTATGATCGCTTTTAGGTGATGGATATATTTCATTCATATGGATTTTTTAACTGTATAATGTTAGAACTAATGTTTCATGTGTATTTTAAAGGCATTCTGTTTATAATTGACTTCAAATCAATTGGGAGATTATCTCCTTAGTGTGTCTGTTTCCCATGCAGAATGCTTTCTAGTTAATTGTTAACTGCTGTAAAACACTTCTTGTGTTGTTGAGCCAAATCTAGTTCATGATACAGCTTTTGGTGCTAAAACCACAAACAGATTTTAATAAAGTATAAAGGATTTGTGATTATTTAATGGTTAGTAATCTCCTGTTAGACAAAAATTTCTCCTATCCCCAAAAAGTGGTGTTCAGTATATATACACACTTTAATTTCAGAGGCCTCTAAGACAGCACTCACAACAGTGATCAGCCCCCTGTCTGAACAGACAAAAGAAGATATAAAGAATTTAAGAAGAGACTGTTCATGTCCCTTGTCTGGCCAGCCAATCACTAGTCACTCCATACAGAAATAAACCAAACCTGTTACCATATCAATTCTGAAGGCCATGGTCAGGGAGAATACACAATTCAATACCAACTAGTTGCATGGGATTTGGTTAGGTGAGCTCCTATATTAAAAGACTTACAATACAAATATACAACATACAGCCAATCATGAACAGCATGCACCCAACACACCTTCATGTACCATTCCTAAACACACATCAGTAGTTGGATAAATAACAGCGATTAAATAACACAGTTATTTATCTTATTACTCAGGCAGTTTAAAAGTTGCAGGGCTGGAGAAAACTGTTTAGCAATGTCATCAGAAGATGTAGCGAGACGCATCTGGGTCTGGAAGTGAGAATGTTTCTCACAGAAACGCCACTGTTCCACCAAGGCTGTAAGTGATCTCTTTTTATCCCTAGTCAATGTGTGAATCAATACAAATACTTTTTTTTTTCTTTTCACAACAGCGCCTGAGCAATAAAAATATCCTGCTGGAGTCCCAGAAGAGACATTAGAGAACTAGACCATTTAAGAGACCAACGGAGCATGAAGTTAATTGCACTGATTCAAACGTTTTTCCCTGAGGTCCCACAAAGTGAGTGGCAACACCTCCGTCCACTGCACACTCCACTGCCAATTTAAACTGATGGGTCGGGGTGTTTCCTCCCTAGCCAGAACACCGTGGCATCCCCTGCCAGGATACCCACTGCCCCGACGCCAGCGATCACCAAAGGGCAGCAAAGAGCTAGAGCTCATGTTGGCAAGCCCAGAGAAAACTAAAACTAACCTCCAGATTGGACAGAGGGCTGAATCTTCTGCAGGACACAGCAAATTCTCTCTCCTCATGCAAGCAAAATCATCTAGTGCCCTGGCTGGTGACGGCTGCACTCAACCAGGACCTTCCGCCTTTTGAACCAACTGCTCCTGTGCCTCTTTAACTTAAATATACAAGCTCTTCATTTCATGCGTCATAAATATGATGTATAAAATTCACTGAAGTGAAACAACTCGTAAGCAACTGACCTACCCCTATAAGGCACCATTGATATTCCTGAATTTTAAAACCTTGTCGAATTTATTGCAACCTTGTTTTGTTATGTGCACTTCCCCGCTATGGAGGGATCGCAAGATATCTCCCCGACAAGAACAGTTTTTGCAGAAGGGCCACTAATATTTTACTGAAGAGATGCAACACTGGTAACTTCCTTATACAGACAGAAGCTTTGCAACCAATAAGAAAGATCAAGATGCCATCAGCCCTGAAAGCTACAGTCCAGCTGTGTTCTTGACCACTGCTAGAAGCCACACAAGCTGCACGCCTGCGATACAGACTTTACAGGGAACAGATGCTGTCCTGTGGGATTTGGTCCCGTTCTTCCACAAGAGCCTGGACACACGTGCTTGTTTGCTGGTCTCTTAATCCTAGATGCCCAATACCATCCTGGCTCATCCTACAGGCGTTCAGTGGGGATCACGTCAGACAAGTAGGGCACGGCATAACCATCCCCAGTCTCTTACCTTCATGGTAGCTGAAGACCTCCATGCTGGGCTCAGTGTAGGGGTTGTAGGCTGGCTTGAAGCGCAGTTTGGTGATCCCTGAGAAGAGAGGCACAAGGGAAACATTGAAACTGCTCCCTCTGCACTCATCCAGGCTCAGATTTAGAACACCACCTTCGCCATCTGATACCTAATTATTCACTATGCACGTACCACCTGAAGTAAATCTACACCTCACATTCAATATTCCGTGAAGCCCAGACCAGACACCAATGCTGATGAGTAGAGGGCGTGGCGTTCTCATTTGGATGGTGCAAGCTCCTGCTGTCAGATACTGAACTATCACTGTAAGGTCTTGGCACAACGAGCTCTTTAAATGCTTGCTTCATTAGCTTAATAATTATAAAGACAAATGAAGAATTCACTTAATTACAGTGCCTTGAAAAAGTATTCAGCCCTCAACATATTTTTCACATTTTCTAGCTACAGATTCTGAATTTGAAATAGCCTGTATTAGGCTTTTTTGGAACTGATCCACAAAAAATGTTCCAAAACCTGTCCAAAATGTACTAAAAATGAAAAACAGAAATGATCACATTTAAAAAGTATTCCCTCCCCTTGTAATTGCAAGCTGTAATTAGCGCAGGTGCAATACATTACCTCAAAAGTCACACAATGTATTGACTGGCTCCTCCTTTGTAAGAAATTAGTGGGTCACCTGCTGTCAGCTTTTTTGTAAATATAAATATCCCTCTCTGAGTGAGAGAAACAAAGACTCAAAATGAAGACGAAAGAGCATTTCAAACAAGTCGGAGATATGATTATAGAGACGCAGAAATCTGGGAAAGGTACAAGACCACTGTCAAGGCACTGAACATCGCTCGGAGCTCAGTGCAGTCCAGTGTACAGAAGTGCAAGCTAAACCTAGCTGCCACACAAGAAGGGCACTTATCAGAGAACCTACTGCGAGGTCAACTGTGACACTGAACGAGCTACAGAAGTCGGTGGCTGCGATGGAAGAAAATGGACATGGGTCAACAACCTCCAAGGCATTGCAAGGAAGACACCCTGGCTGAAGAAAAACAGACCCTTGCCTACAAAGAATCTGCAAAACGAAGATACTGCAGAGATGTGGCAGAAAGTCTTGTGGTCTGACAAGACTAAAGTGGAATTTTTTGGCCTGAATGCCGAGCCGTATGTATGGCGCAAATCAATCACTGCTCACCAGCTAAGTAGCGCCATCCCCACCGTGAAGTGTGGCAGTGGTTGCGTCATGTAACAGGGATGCTTTTCAGTGGCAGGGACTGGCAATCATGTAGGGATTGATGGGAAGATGAATGGTGCACATGACTGACAAACCCTAGACAAAAACCCGGTACCCTCTGCCAAAATGCTCAAACTGTCCTGTTGCAAGACAAACTTCCTCCTCTGTGATCCAAAATGATTCCACACTGCCACAGCAACAATGCCTTCAAATGAAGAAAATGTGTCCTCGAGTGGCCCAGTCGGAGCCCTGACCTTAATCCCATGGAAAATCTGTGGCAAGACTTCAAACCTGCTGTCCGTTGCCACTCTGCAACAGACCTCAGCTAGTTTGAGCAGTTTTGAGAAGAGGGATGGGCAAATATTGTTCCATCTCAGTGTGCAAAGTTAACAGAGACTTATCCAAAAAGACTTCAACTAAGTATTGGCCACAGGGGATGAATACTTATTAAATGATGATACTGCAGTTTTTTTATTTTTAATTATTAATTTACGGCTATTATCTTTCTTTTCTTGAGGGATTCTGTGAAGATGAATGTGTGACTCCTAAGTAAAAATTAATAATAATAATTATTATTATTAATTGCTTACACTTATATAGCGCTTTTCTGGATACTGCACTCAAAGCTCTTCACAGGTAGTGGGGATCCCCTCCACCACCACCAATGTGCAGCATCCACCTGGATGATGCGACGGCCGCCATACTGCGCCAGAACACTCACCACACATCAGCTATCAGTGGGGAGGAGAGCAGAGTAATGAAGCCAATTCATAGAAGGGGATTATTAGGAGGCCATGATTGGTAAGGGCCAATGGGAAACTTGGCCAGGACGCCGGGGTAACACCCCTAAAAATTCCCATTAAAAAAATTGCAGGCTTAAGTGTGGAAAAAAAGAGGGATGGGGGATGAATACTTTTTCAAGGCACTGTATGTAATCAAGAAACTTACTTTACAAAAGAGATGCACTGGAACGGTCCACAAGATCTAGTGTTTGAATACTTATAATATATTGTATTAAAATGGAATTTGCAGCCCCTAATGTAGAGTTACTGCCAATGAATCCTAAATCAGCTTATTCCTGAACAGATGAGTGCTACTCAATTACGGCTGATCAGCAATTCCACCTACCGTTAATTAAGTCAACCTATCCACGATTTGTAGAAAAAAAAAGCTAAAAAACAAAATGCATTTTATCAGAGGCGGCTATGCATTCCTTTTCTGCCGATTTCAGTAACCTGTCCGATTTGAAAGCTGTCCAGGATATTAAATTAGAGAACAACGAAGAAGAAGAAGGGGCTGTAACACATTCGGCACCCATTTCTTACCCAGTTTGGTGAAGAACTGGTGAAGAATGCCCATAAGGTCACCCAGGGTTAGCCCATAGTCGGCCACCACCCCCTCGATCTGATGGAACTCTGCCAGGTGAGTGGCATCCAACGTCTCGTTCCGGAAGACACGGTCAATGGAGAAATACTTCACCGGAGTGAAAACCTCCTGAATTTTTTTTTGGGGGGGAGGGAAAACATACATTAGAATAGTCATTCAGCAAGTTAATAGTAAGATAAAAAAAAGTAAAAACATTAAAAAGTATTAACTGAGTCCTTTTAAACATGAGGGGAAAAAAGGCCAATCCGGTACTGAAGCAAGGATGGGCATGACTTGTTCTATAAGGAAGGCAAGGGGATGGGTCAGTTTCTCACAGCAGTGAGAAGAAGGTGTGGCACGTGCCCAGGCCTGGCTCTTACCTGCTGAGAAAGGCGGTACAACATGCGAGCGCTCACAGCCGTCGTGTGCGTCCGCAGGATGTTCTTCTGCGCCTCCTCGATCTTCCAGTCGTACTTGTACCTGCAAAAAAAGAGAACGGAGTTTGACACACAAACTTACAGGACTCTTGGATCCAATAAGCAGCTTAGCTGCCCAGCTACAGAACTGAAATAGTCTAGTCAGCATCTCAAAGGGGTACTTAGTGTTGTCCTCTCACCGTCTCTTTACCTTACAACAGCTTTGTGTGTCTGTCTCACCTAGACCTGCCTATCGACATTCCCTCTTACAACCCCGGAAGTACATCCCATTTCGCTCAGGCTGTCCCCTTCCGGGGTCTGCGCAGGCAGGCCCGGAGGCCTCTGTCTCGGCCCAGGACAGCGAGTAGCCGCCGGTGCTCATACCCCTGCGAGCCGAAGCCCCCCTCCGAGTGGACCTTGCGGACTCTCTCCAGGTAATCCTGCGGGAACTCATGCGCCAGAGCCGGGTCTGAGGGAAGGAGACGGACAAGGAGGAGATGAGGAGAAGAAACCTCTTTGGCCTTAAATTGAATTTGTCATTAGTTTGCTTCTAAGTGAACGGCTGATGTGGTCTACTAAGAGCCTTGGCCATGAAAGATCCCCCCCAGTCCATTACACGTTAGTCTCTCCGATTACAGCCTTAACAATTAACACCCAGCTGATCTTCCCCTACGTGCTTCCTCTTCTTCAAGAGGAAGAGTGAGAGCTAGCAGCACACTGCCCTGCCACGACAGCGGGGCCCGTAGTCTTAGATCGCTCGAGGAACAGCGGGGCCCGTGAGCTCCTTACCCGATAGGAAGAAGGTATCGTGTTGGTCACGGGCAGGGTGCTGCTGGGGTTGGAAAAGGGCGTCGAAGTTCCAGAAGGAGCTCTCGATGAAGTTGTTGGTCGGCATCTCCGTGAACCTGGAAACAGACGGGAACATCATCCTCTCCACCCTTTCGTCACTGGACAAAGGTTACCCTCCCCCAACGAAGGCAGATGCCTAACCTGCCTCCTTACCCTGAAGCACAAGAATTGAACTCAGTCAGGGGGGGAAGAGGAATCAGGTCACAGGCTTTCGCTAAAGGGAACCGCAACAGTATTTTATATTTAAAACTTCCAATATAGATAATTTCCAAATACGCACAGCGCCATATTGCCATTATTGTCTGCGATTCAGACCGACGCAACGGTGAGGTGAAGTGGCCGTATTACATTGTAAAGAAGCAGGCTTGTGAATACGTCTCTATTAATCCAGTAGAAATATTGCTTGCATATTGGTTTGCCAGCAAATACTACTTATTTGTTAACTCAGCATGCAGATAACTTAAGAATAGTTCTGCAGTGAAATGTCTGCTACAGTACTTTCACAATTTTCTCGATTTTGTGCTAATTTGATATTTTGATACCGTCAATTAATTTGTTATCGAGATTTAATAACTGGACAGAGAAATCAGGACTGCAATTCTGCTTGAAAGGTCTGGAGGTTTCCCTATGATTTTTGAAAAAAAAAACTGCTTTCATGCTAGTTCTTGCATCTTTGCTCATGATTCAAGCCTGGCCCTCATTATCTTCCAAGGCGCACTCTCTGGGGGCCATGTTGACTTAGCACAACTTAACATAATTATTACTCAACACCGAGCTCCTAAATATTAAAACAACGAACCAAAACATGATCAGAAATCAATTGAGAGGTCAGTAATGACTTACTTTTAGGCATGTTCAGGCAATTTTCAAAGCAGAGCAATTAGGTAAGGCCTGAGGCATTCGTGTGGCAGTAATCGGGTGAACAGGTAGGCACACTCACCCCATCTCCAGGAAGATCTGTCTGAACTGGGTGCGCACCTTCATGAGAGGGTGCAGGTGCCCACAGTCTGGGATGATGCCCATTGCCTCAAAGTTGTAGGGCTTGAATGACTTGTCGCGCCAGGAGCCACTGAGAGAGAGAGAGAGAGAGAGAGAGAGAGAGAGAGAGAGAGAGAGAACACCTGTGAGGGAAAGGGGTTCACAATCTGGCTGAGGTGTGGACGACACGCCTGCTGCGTGGAGCCGAACGAGGCGCAGTGAAATGACACCACCATGACAACACCTAGCATGAAACGGAGCACACTAAACCACCTGCAACTGATATATCACACATATAATGGTCCTTCTGACATTTACAAGGCAAGAACAGTGAACCATGAACCAGTGAGCACCAGTGAGAACTATGTGGAAATGCATTTCAAACCAAGAATGGAGGAAGGCACTTCAACTTCAACCAACTACTTAAAGTCAATACCTTGGTTACTTTCAAGAAGCTGGTGGGATCAATTATGTACTAACTACCATACAGGCCAGATGGACCAAATGGTCTTCTCTCATCTGTAACCGAGTAAAATTGATCGAAACGTGTTCTGACCAGCTTTTAAAGGTAAACCAGTAAAATAGATCAAAACTGGCAAAACATGAACAAAAAACAGATAAAATTAAATATTACTTTCAGCTCTACCTTTCTACGTCAGAAGAATGCATTGTGATATTGTAAGGTGTGGGGTCAATTTTAGAAACACAAGCTGGTCATTTGTTTTGCCTCTCACTCTTAGATAAGAATGGGTTGGGGGCTGGCACGGCTCAGGGCCATCTGATCAAGTAAGCAGCCCCCAGATGAGTGGAAACACCAGGTCTACCCGTGTCTGGATCAACCTTCTGGATCTGACCAGACTAGCTCATGTGACCAACGCTATACTTGTGCATTCCTCAGGAATCATGGATTCTTCATGGATGACCTGAAACCTGTCAGGTATTGGGCACTGAAAGGGAGTCCTCAATCTTAAAATCTCAGACCAGGAACATCAGTTTTTGTACCAAGTTGAAAATTCCACTTTCCCTTTGAACATCAAATAAGTAAGGTTTGCCACTGTTGTCTATATTTAGATGCATTTCTGCTAAAAAATAAATTAATGGTTAAAGCAAAACAACAACTTGGGAGTGTGGGCTTAACCAGCTGGAATTGTCTGTGAAAAACACTTCACCAGATAAAGATGTGGGTCTTCTGTTAAGTGCATTAGTGTTGGCAAATGTTAGTAATTAAGTGTTGAAGGTTAGATGCTGTGTTCGTGAACCCACATAACTAAAGTAACACCAGAAGCTTGTAAGGTATGTAATGGTGAAGTGGATATCTATAAATTATAGTTTGCACATTTCGTGCCTAATTTATGTTAAATAAATCCTCATCTTTTAAGCTATGGAAGACTTGTTTCTCCAAACAGCCAAAATCAAGGATAACACACCCTACAGATCTTAAGATACAGAAGCACTTTTTAAGATGTAGCTTTTAAGCACTGTGAGGAAGAGAGGTGGGGGAGGGAAACAGACAGTCTCCTCTTTTTGGCATTGTGCTGATTTTAACACATTTAAATCCCACACGCCTCAAATCTTGTACCAGAAAGCCAATTCTCACTTCACAGCAGTCAGCACCTCTTTTCTCGGGATTCTGCCTGGGGATGCATCTGCTTAGCGACTTAGCAAGTGAGGTGAGTGAGGAAACAGCAAGAGGAAAAAAACAGCCCCCAGTTTACATAAAACGCAAGCAGCTTGTACACAGGAAAAACAAATCACCAAGGGGATGACCTTGACAGCTGGCTTTCTTCTGTTAATCACAATTTCCCGATTCAGAAGGCACTGAAAAGTTGGTTAACTCTGACACCAAAAAAAACCCTACAAGCTTTAGAATCAGGACACTAAGGAAGTCACCACAAATAGCCTTGGCATATACAGTGGATATAAATAGTCTACACACCCTTATTGAAATTGCAGGAATTTTTTAGACGTAAAGCCAGAAATCAGGAGAAATCATATCAGACATTTTTCCATTCTTAATGTGACCTTGCAACCAACACAATTCAAGAAAAAAACAAATAGTTAATTATTAGGAAAAATAACTGAAATTAATAAAACTACAGCACCCCCCCAACTAATACTTTGTGGAAGCCCCTTTTGCATTTATTACAGCAGTAGGTCTTTGTGATTAAGCCTTTATCAACTTTGCACACCTGGACTTTGCAATTTTATGCCACTCTTCCTTGCAAAAAAGTTCAAGCTCCTTCAAAATACCAGGGGACCTCCTGTATATGCATAATTATAAATGCATTGTATGAAAACAACAAAGAAAAGCACACTGTTAACCGTGATGTCTCCCAGACAACAAAATCTAGGTCCATCCTACAGACGCAGAAAAGAATACCTGTGGCCCAGATTCAAGTGGTGACCCGCCAAGCCATGCGGTTGCTGAAAGCACCCTGGGGCTCGTGTCAAGTCTCAGCTTGAGTGGCAGGACCTTAACACCCCCTGCTTGGTTTTGCACGGACATCTGGAGTCGGGCTGTGCCAAGTCTTCCATAAGGGCATGGGGGAGTTCAGTCACTCTGACGTGTCCCATCTGCCCCCTCACATGCTGACCTCCCGTAACCGAGAGGCGCGGGAGCGATCAGATTTTCTGGCATTACTAGTCCCTCAGACCTCCGTTTCCGAAACATGGAAGTACAGGTTAATTGGAGAACATCATATGGGTCAGTCTGAAGCCGGTGGTCAGCAGAGAGAACTCTGGAGGAGGGAAAGCTCTGACTTTTGAAGGACCAACACCCTTATTTATTAAGAGCCTTACTCTTAATCCCAAAACATTCAGACTGCAGGACTGTAAGTCACCAGATGCACTGTAAGCGCGGTCAGAGCAGATGTGCTGGGCTAAACAGAGCACGTGCCCACAAAGACACTTTCAACCACAAAGGCTGCAGTGTGCCTAGAACAATTTTGCCGATTTTTAGTCTGGCTTGACTGTAACCATCTATGCAACTTGGCAAGAGAGCAATGAATCATGAAGGGAGGGGGGCAGAGATGTAAGATGAAATGCACGTAAGTCAGGACGATTCCTGTCATTTTCAAGTCATGCTCCGGCCCAGGCACGGTCCAGGGGGAATTACAGGCACGCCTTCCAAACTCGGGTCGCGGCAGCTCGCTCCTGCCTGGGTCTGTCTCGGTCCGATTGTCTGTCTGGGTTCGGGAACCCATGGCAGGCTACGGGATAGCAACAGCTGGTCCCAGGGACGAGCGGCAGGTCCAATCTCCAGCAGCATTGCATACAGACACACCCTGTGCAATCTAACCTGAACCGGGTCAGCTACTGCTGTGGACACAGCGCCTCCAAGCACAGTGTGCTTCTGGTACAAGGGGGTGGAAAAACACATCCTAGCAGACCTGTGCTGCTGTACTCAAACAGCGTTAGTCACAATATTCTACTTTTGTGTGAAAAATACTTGCATGCAAGAGTCTAACTATAGCATTAAGAAAAGAAACCAGCACAGACCCTGCAAAAGTCTTAAGCAATCAGACAACATTGACATCCAAGACAATGTGGCTAAATTAAAAGTACATTTTAACATATGCCCTGGTTTGAAGGAGAGTATACTTCATAAGAGAAGAGATCTATGCTGCTGTGCAAAATGGTTTAGACATCTTACATAATCAGAAATTCCCATATAGGATATGAACATAACCAGTTAACTTAAAACCTCCACCCATACTTTTTGGTGTTAAAACAATGTTTTGAGAAGAAACTGTTTAGCAAACTCTACTTCACATTGATTGCAATATTTAAAAACAGTATCACAACCGCTAAATCTAAACACCACCTGAACAGTCCATTTGTATAGAAGCTACTACATCACGTCAAATGGACTCGCACTGTCAGGTTATGTTTCATATTCACAGAGATATTTATGTTCTCAAGTCAACCAGACATAAGCAAAGAGTCAGTCTTGTTTTTACTTAGGTGGATCCTTTCTTAGACAAAGACCAAAGGTCGTCTTCTGTTGTCATCCATTCGCAGTTTTGTTTTCAAAACTCCATTAAAAGTTAAAAATGACAACAGGGGGCACTTTAGGCAAAGGGTGGTGGGGGTGTAGAACAAGCTACCCAATCATACACTGCTGGGTGAGATCCTTGGATCAAATAACTAACAAATAGGCCAGATGGGCTGAACTGCTCTTCTCCATTGCAACTGTTCTTATTTTCCAATTGGCAATCCAAGGGCAGACACAGGGCTTCCATATTCCAGGCCTGTGTTCCCTTTGCAACTCTTGCTTACTTTGTTGAACAAGGCGCTCTCAGATATTTTTCACGTTGTGCATCTATTCAAAACTTGGTATTTTCAAGTTGTTTTATAAAATGCAAAATCTAAAAGAAAGGCTCCAGCAGGTTTGGGGTTTAAACACACTACAGAGTTATATTTAATCCTATCATAAGTTCAATTGAGGGTTTAGCTATTAACAGTTCTCCTGGAATAAATTCAGGTAGGGATTTTGAGGACCAGAACTGGGATTAATGCAGAGTCAATGGAAGGAAAACACAAAGGTGGCAGAGCTGAGCTCACACAGTATGTCTGCAAAACAGATATACAAGATGCTCTTAAAGCCATTTTAATGCCAATTCATGGTTCCCTTAAAAAAGCACCAACGCAAGCTGAACATATTTTCGGGCTTCTGGCAGTTTAATCCTGACAATGCCCATACCCCCTGCAGGAAGAAGGGCAATTGCAAAACCATTTCCTCTGTAATCCTCTCTCAGCGAGCTGAGATCAAAACAAGATAGCAGAAAAAAAAAAACCCACACAAATCTGGAATATTCCCCTCTGCCTGCAATCCTAATAATTGACCGCCTGCAGTTACGAATTCAATACAGCAGCAATCTGTCCGCACCCCCCAGGATGCCTCGATTCAGTTCGAGATAGTTCACCTTCTGGCCCTTCAAGAGCTCCCTGGATTGCTCTGCTCTCCTCCCACGTCACCCCAGAGCACTTTGCGATGAACAAAAAAACCAGTTTCCCACTAGTGCCAAGAGACATAAGAGCTCTGGAGCACTCTGGATTTTTCCAGTCAAATAATCAGACATTTCCACCCTATCCTCCATTTTCTGACCACTTCTTCCAATTCAGAGTCATGGAGGCCTGGACTCTATCCCAGCAAGCAATGGGCACAAGGTGGGATCCACCCTGGACAGGACACCAGCCTGTCACAGATTCACACTCGCACCAGGACCAATTGTCCCAGAAGCCAATTAACCTACCAGTATGTCTTTGGAGTGCGGGAGGAAACCAGAACATTTGATGGAAAGAGAACAAACAAACTCCACACAGAGTGTACCGCGGGAATTGAACCCAGGACCCCAGCACTACAAGATAAAACAGCTAAAAAAAAAGGATGGAGTGATAGATACGAGCTTTTTCTAGTGGGAAGCTTCTCACAGTGCTAAAATAAACATGGGCAAAGAGCTGAGGTGCATTAAAATAGTAAAATGGTGGTACAAGCGACGGCAGCTGGCGCTCACCTGGCGATCATCTCGGGCGTGAGCTCCGTCTCCTGCCTGGACACCCTCGTGCTGAAGGCGCTTCCCTTGGTGATCCAGTAGGACTTGACTGTCCTGCAGAGAGGAAACAAGGCGCATCATGCTTCACACTTTAATTACACCACCGCCAGGGCTCTATCTCCAGACCAGATGGACACTAGGGGCACCCCAGCACTGCTTTACGACAGTCGCAGACCAACAGGCATTCTGGGTACCAGGTCAAGCTGGGATCTCTAGAATTCCCTGAGATCCTTCAGGAATGGGTCTGACGAGATCCTGGGATGAAGACACCACCAGCAAACCAAACCCACAAAAGAGGCCGAACAACCTTTTTCTCACTTACATATAACCATGTTGTTATGTCTTTTGAGATTGACGGTTTTAGAGTAGGGAAGGAAGGACACAGGGCAGATATCTTCTCCTGCAGGCCTTAAATGCAGTTCATTTAAAAAGGTCTCTGCTCGGTAAAAGGAATTTAAAGGAAACAGACATGTTTATTAGTTTGATGCATTTTAAAAAAGTGTGACCCCACGTCACAGTCAAAAGCAGTCACAGTCCTTCATACGACACACAAAATAGACACCCCGCTACATGGTTGCTAAAATCAATCACAGTGTGCAAGAGCTGGGAGTCCAAAGTCTAGCCTCTTGATTTTACATGTAGTTTCCCACTATATTATTTAGCGTAACCCACTAATTTGAGAGGTTTGCTGAAATACACCTGTGAGTTCTGTCAAGTCTGAATCTTTGGATTCCACTTTTAGGAGGTATATAGTAGTCCTGCTTACTTTTACTGTAAAGGTGTGATGTTACCGTAGGGTATTACCAACGTTCTTGACCAAAAATGGCTAACTAGGAGCATGAGATTTGCTCAGTTACAATGTTGGCGTGGTTCAAAATATGAGGCATTTCTGAGCTGAAAAACGTTAATCATCATTCTTTGGTCTTTTGCTTGCAAAAAGCAGAACTGGGATGTGGTTCCCATAAACAGCCCAACCCACCCTCAGAACCCCCTCAACTAAGGCGACTGACTTTAACGTGCTGCTCTGTTCCGCAGCCTTCAAGTCAAGGAACCGCTGAAGGAAAAACCCCAGGGAAATTTAACTTAAGATGCCCGAGGCCCTCAACCCCAGCTTGTCGGAGACAGTGATGCAGTGCTGTCCTTAGGAAGAGTCAATCTGATCATCTCCTGAGCCCTGTAAACAAGGCAGGTAGCCGTTTGGCAATGGTGATTGCTCTTCACTTTATTACCGCTAATGCACTCGGAGGCCTCAGAGCGCCGCCATCCATTTGCTATATTAATTTTTGCTAAAGCCTGTAAGCTGCGTGTTGGACAGGCTCCATCTGGGACATACTGTAGAAAAAACCCTGTGGCAGCCCCAGGGCCATTAGCTAAAAGCAATGAGGAAGGGGGGTGGGTGGGCTGTACCGAAATACCAGGAGCTCATCAGCAGCGGCTGAAGATGAGTTGTTAACCTTCATCAAAGGCGCAGTGCCCCAAAGGCCCCGGAACAGGGTTCGAATTCTACCACAAGATCCTCTCCCTCTTTCAATGTGTTGGATGCCAACAATAACTTGATAGGAAAAAAAATGAATGAATGCCAGGTAAAGGAGATGATATTTCAACTGGTTTTGATTTTTGTTCTGTCCTTCAAGATTCATTAACAGTCTGAATATGTCAATATGTGTTTTTATCTAACATATAATAAGGCAGCACAGAAAACGCTCTTTTATTAATGGAACTGATTTATGGATCCGCTAAATGAAATACACACTGTTCTATAAGAAACCAGTGTACAACAATAACTTATACAACACAATTATAAAACACCAGCACCTATTAAAAGAATAAGCCTACATATTTATGTTAGCATATAGCACATGTGGTATTCGTTTTAGCCTACTGTGTTATTATACACTGCACAGAGGCTGTGTAACTTGGGCAGGGGTGCAACTGAACTCTTTATATTTTTGCACACCAGACAACAGCAGGACGGTCAGGGTAGGCAACAGCTTCTTGGTTATTTTAACAGGGTTTAATGTGGAAAAATTAAAAAATGGCTTGGGGGGGGGGGCATTTAGTAACTTATGTCCAACACAGAGTTCACAGAATACAGGGGAGAAGTCCAGAGAGAACTGATGTTCTAATTCAAAACACGTTAAGTACGTCCCAAAGCTCAACGGCAGATATCTCAGAATATCTGACAAATTTTGCACACATCACACATAGCCCACCGCTCCAGGAGTCCACAATAATTAACAGTGTCCACTCAGGTTTTAATGTTAATCACTCCAGCTTTTCAATCAACCCCCCTAGAGAAGCACAAAATCACCCCGATCAGCAGTCAAGCACAGAGGCTGGCAGTGCCTCTTCTGTGAGAGACACACAAAGACACACAAACCAAAAGCCCAGGCTTCAAGGCAGGGCTCAAATTGGGTTGGTACTGCCCGACATATAGCACAGGCACTGCTGTTTTTGGGTCGGAGTACTTTAATGGTACGTGGAACAAAATACATCCCTTAATAACTCCGTTTCTGATTTAAATCACGTTAAGATTCCAAACGGACGATTATTTTGGAAACACCGAATGCTCGATTAGGGGAACGCTTTTTCATCTTAAACCGAGATGATAAAAAGTCTCGATCTTGTTTCCAGCCCCGTTATTGAGATGCTCCCCAGACAAACTCTGATCTCTTCACAGAGCATGGGGATCAATCTTTTCTCTCAAGTCATAAGAAAAGAGTGAGGCAAATCTCTATGTATACAGATCATCCCCAAAAGATATGGCTGCTCAGGTTACTTTTACAAAGAGTTATGCTTATGAACAGGTCTGTTCCCATTAAGCATTTTACCAAGATTCATTTTTCTGACTGGGATAATGGATACTGGCATTCTTTCCCCCCCCCAATTCAAGCACTGCTTCAAGTCACCTGGTTATCATTGTCCCCATAGGCTTCTTAACAAATCACTGATTTAATAGGACGTTAATTGGCAATTAGCATCTTTCCCAGGGTGATGCACAAAATACTGCAAACAAATGCATACAACCTATAGGATTGAGACCTCTAACTCTGCACTCTACTGCACTGGCTATCTCTTAGGATTCTAAAAACCCAACTTGTCTGGCAGGAAACAAAAAAAGTTTCTGATGGCAGCTGTGGTTATGCAAGGCATTCCACCCTATTGGCATAGGCCTTCCTGATCATCTGGTGTGATAGTGCTGCCACCTGCTGGTGTGTAGCTGTACAGCAGCAAGAACTAAGGTCGACCCCAAGATTCTCATTGTCAGGGTATCACTAGCTCCATGAAGTTGGCGCCCCTACAGACAGCACAAACGATGAAACCCACCTCATTCGTTAGTGCTATGTTTGTAGCAGTTTGTGCTGTTGAAAGCAGCGTTTGTGCTGCTGTCATTTCCGAGATATAGCGCCTTGTTTTTACGGGGTCGTGACGTCACTCAACCCCCTACAACGTCGTAGGGAAACCAAACTGGTCTCATTCGTTAGTGCTACGTTTTTGCCAGTTTGTGCCGTTGAAAGTAAGTTCCCAGCTGTTTTTGTTCCCGAGATATAGCACCTTCTTTTTCGGGTGATCACGTGACCATGCACGATGACTTTGACCTCCAGTGACCCCGTCTGCCGAGTTCAAGCGCTCTGTTACTGGTGCTAGAGTAACAATTCTGCAATTCTGTTTCTCTGTTTGCCCGGGTGGGGAGGGCGGTTGATTTTGCTTTTAATAATAGTATCTTCTGTGCGAAAAAGAAGGCGCTATATCTCGGGAACGAAAGCAGCACAGACGCTACATTAAACGGCACAACCGTAGCACTAACGAATGAGGTGGGTTTCATCGTTTGTGCTGTCGGTAAGGGAGCCAACTTCACGGAGCTGGTTTAGCTGCCTGATGCTGGCGTTCAGTCACCTTAGAAATAAGTTAGCTTTCAATTTTAATTTGAGCTCAAAAGAGGGAGGGCACATCAGAGTTAAACCTTTATACAAGTTTTTATTCAAGCCCAATAATTAAAATTGCAGAATGCATCTTAAATCCCATCGACCACTCCTAGGCTAGCCAGTCAGGTTTCCAAGTTCAGGTCCAGGTGATCTCAGAGTCAGATGGTTTTTCCCCATTTAATTGAACCACCAAGTTAGCGAATGACTTACAGCTTTCATAGCCTCATTTGAGCTCAGAAGCAACTTGGCAAGCTGAAGCTTTGTCTAAAATGAGAAACCCTGACAATGAGCACCTGTGGACCTTACAGCGCCTGTTTGTGCTGCTGTACGGATACTCGCCAGTAGGTGGCAGCATTATCACACCTGATGCTTGAGCAGGCTAAGCCATTGGGGTGGACTCCTCTGAACATCTAGCATAATGACAAAACCTAGAGCAGTCATTCCTGTGGGGGGCCCTGTGGGCTTTCCAGACACAAGCGAGGAGAGGCCAGTACTCACACTTCCATCAGCAGCTTCCTCTTCTTCAGCTCGTTCTTCTCCTTCTCCTCCAGCCTGTCCGCCTGGCCCCGCTGCACCAGCAGGAGGCGCTCCCGCACGGCGTCTTCAATACTCTCCACCTGAGCACAGGCAGCAGAGACGGATGTCATTCCCCCTGCCTCTCCCCCTCCCGGAGGCCGAATCTCTCCCATTAAGGCATCCAGGGGCAAAGTGGAAGGATTTTCAAGGCCTCACACACCAGGACTCTCCTGTACATCCGTAAGGGAGTCAAGACCCCAAGCAGTCCTCCAGCTTCTGCATTTTAACTTTGCAGTTATAGAGAACTGACATAATCACCATATATATATATCAAGGTACGATTCTATCATTGCAAAATAATTCATGTAACAGCAGTCATGGCTACAAAAGCCATCTCCAAAGGTGAGTCAAAGAGCAAAGCTACCAATGACAGAATTCCCAGACTCCCTCAGCAGACGACAGATGTGAGAGAGAAAGGCAGCACGCCTGCCCATTACATCTCTGATAACCTCCAGCAAACCGCAGCACACGGATTTAAAGCAGCTGTGCTGCTCGCTTCCAGAAATTGGAATTGTGGGATTTCCGTCACAGCAGTCACTAGTGGCTCTGTGGCTAAGGAGCTGCACCCATGGCTGGAAGGTCGCCGGTTTAAATCCTGCAGCCGGCAGAGGAATCCTACTCCGTTGGGCCCTTGAGCAAGGCCCTTAACCCCAGCTGCTCCAGGGGCGCCATATAAATGGCTGACCCTGCGCTCTGACCCCAAGCTTCTCTCCCTATCTGTGTGTTTCATGGAGCGCAAGCTGGGGTATGTGAAAAGACAAATTCCTAAAACAAGAAATTGTATATGGCCAATAAAGTGATCTAGTAGTGTGACATCATATCCCTGCAAACACAGCGTGCCATACAGGATAGGGGTGCACAGTGATGGTCTTTGAGGCTCACATGAGTTAGTTGGCTGTTCCACTGGGCAAAATCAACACTCGCTCTATCCTCAGGTTCTAAGGTACTGTCAACTTAAAAAGATCCTGAAAAAAATCCCACAAGTCTTCAAGGGCAGGCGTCTCGCAAAAAAGAATCAAATATATCCGGAAGAGAGCCTTAGAAAGACCAGGCTCCGTGCACATGCAGTTAGAGGCTCTTTACAGGCGATATCATCCACTATTATCTGAATCTGGAGCAATCGGGAGCTCCCACGCTCCGACTCTGGAGACTCCCGCTGGGAGAGAGGGCGATGCCCAACTCACCGCTCTGAAGATGCGGGGGCCTCCCTCAGCGTTCTTGTCCAGACGGATCCACTTGTTGGACATGGCCTTGCTGAAGCCCACCTTCCCGCTGGGGAGTTTCTACTCCAGAAGGGGGGGGGCCAGAGAGACAGGAAAACACACAACGTCATCCATGGGATCTCACCTCCGGCTGGGAAGGTGAGATCCCATGGATTCTATACCCTCCTTCCCTCCTTCAGCTGCAGTGCTGCCTGCTCATGGGCCGGCATACAGAAGCCAACCTGCACTGTGGGAACCCTCTGCCAGGTCCGGCACAGACTCTTAATCCACACACCTGTTCCAGTTTCCCCTTTTATTAACCGTTTACTTACTGCTGAAAGGGTTTACAAGTAAACACTGTGATGTTTCATGCCTGGGTTTTTCTTTTGTCTTTTAAATACCCAACTGCACTTTTTTAGAACTATTTTACATTATATCTGGAAGGGGTAAACAGAATAGTCCAGTGGTTCTCAAACTGTGGTACACCATATGACCCTGGAACTTTGTTGTGTGCACTGAAAAAGTGGGACGGGTTTTCATATTTTCTT
Source organism: Atractosteus spatula (assembly GCF_055471065.1). Classification (NCBI taxonomy): domain Eukaryota; kingdom Metazoa; phylum Chordata; class Actinopteri; order Semionotiformes; family Lepisosteidae; genus Atractosteus; species Atractosteus spatula. The sequence continues at coordinate 18,685,386 of NC_142719.1, forward strand.
TTTTAATAAAATTAGTTTGTGTCGAATACGCAGCCTACGTACTACGATACAGCGCGTGCTCATACTTGAGTGAGCACAAGAGCTACAATGTAATTCTATACCATTCTATAGGAATGCGTGCTATGAACGCAAGTGACCAATTGTATTTAAAAAAAGTTATCTCCAGCAAATAGCGAGGTAGGAGAATGTGTGTGATTTTGGAACAATGCCAATGTTGTAAGCACAGGAAAGCATAGAAATTCGTACTACGAACGCTGGCAATCTTGTGAGCACAGGAAAGCGTGATAGATAACAGAAAAATATTTAAGAACTGTTTTAGGTTAATTTGAGAAAAATACACCAAGAGTCTCTGTGTTTCACTCCCATGTGCATGAAATAAAAACTTTTTAACTTCTGAGACAAACTCCTGAAATGGAAATGGGAAAAAAATGCAATCTTGCGGCTTGCTAAAGCAGGTAAGCCCCACACTACTTGTGAAGAACTTTGTTTACCGTTGGCAAAAAAACTGACACGTATTATGTGTGGAGAAAAAGCTGCTGAACAGCTCGACCTGCTGCCCCCTCCAAAAGGCACAGCCACTCATAGAATTATTGTTATGATGTCAAAAGTACGCTGATAGAGCGCGTTAAGATGAGCAGATGCTTTTCACTGCAATCAGATGAGTCTATAAATGTCGTCGATTTGGCCAATTTGCACGTTTACGTTCGATACGAGTTTGAGGGCATGTCCCATGAGGACTTTCTGTTCTGTGAGCCACTACCAACAGGAACTACAGGAGAGCACATATTTCAGCTTCTGAATGATTTTATCGGAGAGAATGGCATCAACTGGATAAAACGCGTCGGAGTTTGTACAGACGATGCTATAGCGATGACAAGCCGACACAGTGGTGTAGTTGCACGAATTAGAGAGGTTGCTCCAGATATGAACTGCAGCATCCACCGCGAGGCCTTGGCCGCCAAGAAAATGCCTGACAATTTAAAATTTGTTAGACTCCGTTGTGAACTGTATCAAGGCTCGACCAATGAATTCACATCTGCTTTGCTTGACTAAACAGGCTCATCCCTGTCACTGAAATGGTGCTTTTTTATTGTTTATTTTTAATTGTTGTTCCTTTTGTCATTCTGTAAAGTGCTTTGAGAAGCCACCCTTAAAGGCGCTATATCAAATAAAGTTTATTATAGTAATATTTATTATATATGCCTATGCGAGTGTGTGCGCGCACGCGCGCTCATGTTGGTCATTGAGATTTTCTGGGGTTCCTATGAGAAGATGACTTGTAGGTGGCACTTGGATGCTTTGGTTTGATCATGAGTGGTACTTGGTCCAAAAAGTTTGAGAACTACTGCCTTAGTCCAATCTTAATTAGCTTAGTCTTGTTTTTAAAAAACAACAGTCTACACAGAGGTATTACTTCATTTGCCTTCAGACAGGGGAATCGGCATCATAAAGGGGATAAACTGAATCTTGTTTGGCCCCTGATCCTTTTCCAAACCTATCTGGAAACACTGCAGCTCTACCAGCGGTACAGTAGCAGTACGAAGGCTGGCATCACACAGCAGACGCCCCGCCGCTCACCATGAGCTGACTCTGGGGCATGCCCTCGGTTGGTATGGCAGCAAACACCCGCGCTTCGTGGCTGCCCTCCCCGGCAATCTCCTTGCCCTCTTCCGTCAGCTCCCAGTGCTTGGACGAGCGCTGCTCCGCGGAAATCACCTTCAGGGGAGGAAGAAGACACGCCAAAGTCTGTGGCCACTGTCCCAGCAGGGAGAGAGGCTACACGCAAGCACAGGCCTGTGGTCTACCTGAAGGCTATGTGACTGGCCTCGTCAGACCATCAGCTCATAAACAAGATCCCTACATCCCTATAATACTGCAGAGCAGAAGGAAGACACTGAGTGTTGGACTGTTCTAAGGGCTGAACATTTAGAGCAAGGCTTTTCCAGTCCAGACTCCCGCTGCTCCCAGTATGAAATGGTTTGCAATCCAGCTAGATGTTGTCACTTAACTGAACACACTCCAACTGATTCAGCCTTTCAATCGTTCTTTTCCACCGCGATTTAAAACGGGTCCAGTCAACAAATAATATGGCGCCAAACAGGAATTAAAAAGAAAACTGGCAATACTGGAGTCTGAAAGACATGGACAGGGAAACCCTGGTTTAGAGGCTTTAAGCAGCACCCACTTGAAGTAACCCCAGTATCAAAATGCCCAGCTGCTTGATCTCAGACTTACCAAGATGTGTTCAAACAAACGGCTGATACATTATTTAATATATCTGTCTCTTGGCCAGGACCACAATTCACAGGGACAATGTGTTGGCTGTTTTCGATTTTCATGGATAGCTATCCTAAGCATTCCCAACGTCAGCCTAACGGGTGTTTAGGATTGAAGTATCACAGGCATTTCTGTGGCAGTCTGCTATTTCCCGTGCTGGAGTCACGATTGGGTTTGGAATTCAAAAAATGACTTACAGAAGCAGCGCTTCTAGACATTTGTATACTACAAGGGAAACGTGCTATTAATAGTCCAATTCAAGCTATACGAATGCCATTTCCCGCTCCACACCACTGTTAATCATTACAAAGAGAAATCAAGACATTTCAAATTATGCTAGAAATCAAAGCTTTAGGGTGCAGAGATGGCCCAGAGACAGAATCGGCTGCAAACAGGTACTGCAAGTGTCAATGCTAAATGAGTTCTTCTATCTTCTACAAAAACGCAGTAAATATCTAGCGTGCATCTCTAACTAGTCCCGTGCACTTGTGCTGATCCTGAAACCGGCTTTCACACACACACGCCTGGATTGCATCACTTTCCCCATTCATTCCGCTGGGGGAAACGGGTTGGGAGGCTTTTAAACCCCGTCCTCTTACCTCCCCAAGGGACTGCAAGCTCTTCACGGCCCCGACCACAAGCTGGTGCTCCACGCCGAGGTTAGCCGCGACATCCTGGCTGTCTATGCCGCCGTCTGCCTTCTCCACCCGCTGAAGAAGAGACTCCGCTAACAGACCGTCAGCCATGCTGAAAATACTGTCAGCCGCAAGGAGGGGAAGTGACGTATGCGAGCTGTACCGTACTTTACCAAAGAGAAACGCAACATGGTGTGCCGCTCATCTGACCTCCCGTAGAACACTTAAAACGTACCTGCCAATCCACTCAACTATGCAACTTTCAGAGATTAAAAGACAGATATAAAGATAACGACACACCATTGATGACTGACACCGACGTAAGGCTTCAGTGACAATAAACACATATATCCCACCTGAAGTTTTTGTAATGAATGATGGATGCTCATATTGAAGATAAAATACGATAATACCTTCTGTGACGTTTTCAAGGCGCATGCTGTCAAGTTTAAGGCGTCTCTTCTCGCCATTTTGAGAGTGGCACAGTCAATATTCCTTGTAATTCACTCATATCCTGTAGCTGAATCACTGCCACACGAAACTATGCATACGAAAATATTTTCTGAATAAAAAGAATAAAATATCAACCGATATATGAGAATGTCTCACCATTAAAATAAGCTGAGAACAATTTATTTTTATATTTGTTATGAAATATTCACTGAAAATAATTTCTATATACATAACCAGCTCTTTGAAAACAAATATTATGAAAATACAATCCCACTTTCCCAAGGTAATTAAATAACACTACAATTTCATTTACATCTCTACAATTTCAGCGAAATCAAGTGACTGTTTTCCTTGTGTGAGCACAGTTAGTCGGGAACATATTTTCCTCTTTTTCTAGATGGAGAGAAATAGTGCAAACAACATTCTGACCATAAAGTCTGCACTCCCAATTTTCCATTTGTTTGCTTGGAGCAGTATGGCAGAATTTAACAGGCTGTGTTACCAATCCATGAATTACTGCTATACGCATCTTAAAATGGATTAGAATCTGCGCCATTATTCTGCAGTATTATTCACCATCCAGGCCTGTGTATAACATGTTCATTACATTATTTTAATGTTCACCTCCTACCCTTTTGTTGTACAGGGTGTTTACAAAGTTATCTGGCCTAATCCTAGCATTTCCAAAGGTGGTCCTGCGGGGGGCAGTGTGTTACAGGTTTTGAGTCCAGCTGGGCTTGTTTTCAGCTGAACTGCTCACACGTCTCCCAGCTCTGCAGGTACTGGCTTCACAGAGACCTGAAGACCTGCAGTCACAGAGGTTCCCAGCACTACTCCTGTGTGTGTGTCTGGGGGAGCTCCATTCCCACAGCACCTGAAGACCTGGGAACGTCCGTTCAACTGCTCCCATTAAGCCAGTGATTAGATCTGTTAAATCTTACAGCACAAATACATCCACTTATCCATCCATTTTCCAACTGCTTCAATCCAATTCATCAATCTCTGGGTGCAAGGCAGGGTACACCCTGGACGAGATGCCAGTCCATCACAGGGCAGACAGACACTGACACACACTCACACCAGGGCCAATTTTCTCAGAACCCAATTAACATGTCAGCATATCTTTGGACTGTGGGAGGAAGCTGGAGCACAAAAAGGGAAGAACACACAAACTCCACACAGACAGCATTGCAGCTCTGGAATGTCAGCCCACTGAAGCTCAGCAGGTGTGAGCCTGGTCTGTACCTGGATGGGAGACCTCATGGGAAAGCTAAGGTTGCTGGTACAAGAGGTGTTAGTGGGGCCAGGAGGGGGTGCTCACCCTGCAGCCCATGTGAGTCCTAATGCCCCACTATAGTGACAGGGACACTTTACTTTAAAAAGGCACTGTCCTTTTGGATGAGGTGTAAAACTGAGGACTTGACTCTCTGTGGTCAATAAAAATCCCAGGGCGTTTTTCAAAAAGAGTAGGGGTGTAACCCCGGTGTCCTGGCCAAATTTCCCATTGGCCTTTACCTATCATGGCCTCCTAATAATCCCCATCTATGAATTGGCTTCATCACTCTGCTCTCCTCCCCACTGATAGCTGGTGTGTGGTAAGTGTACTGGTGCACTATGGCTGCCGTCACATCATCCAGGTGGGGCTGCACACTGGTGGTGGTGGAGGGAAGTCCCCATTACCCGTGAAGTGCTTTGAGTGGAGTGTATATGAAAGCACTATATAAGTGTAAGCAATTAATTAAATTGTGCTCTTGGTAATGCAAAACGGGCAGCTGATACTGTCTGAAACTGGATTCCCCTGTGTCCCAATCCTCGAGAGCCTAGGTAGAGGCAATGTATTCTTCTTCTTGTGCATAGCCACATCCGCATCGCCTCCCTATGAAAAACACTGAGCCCAAGGTCCCTTCTGTAGCCTTTGTGATGTACAACACAGTGATGTTTGAAAGAAAACACCCGAAGGCAAGAAGATTCTCTCTTATTCTGCAATTTTCCTCACAGGATCAATAACGTATATACTGTATCTATCTTATTCGACTGAAAGAAAACTAGAACAAAAAAAGACTGACAGGCACAAATTGTCTGGTATTACCATTTTTATTTAAGTAAATACAGTTAAATCTTTCCAGATAAAACAATTAATTAAAAACTTTTTTTTCCAGAAGGCATACATTAGGCTGCAAAGGAAAAAGTAATAGGTTTATTCCATGCTGAAAAGAGAAGAAAGAAAACAACGTTTCAGCCATGGAGCCTTCTTCAGGTGTCACAGGTGTGACACATGAGGAAGGCTCCTCGGCCGAAACGTTGTTTTCTTTCTTCTCTTTTCAGCATGGAATAAACCTATTACTTATACATGACTGTATCTTTACTTCAATCATTTAAAACCAATTTTAATCAAACCAACATAGCAGAACGCAATTTGAGCGGAATAAAAGGCTTCAAAGTAAAAGAAACTGATGTATTTAACAGTAATAGCTGTGGATTTTTAAGAGCTTGAGATTTCTACCAATGTTTTCAGGAAACTTTTCACCAAGACATCCATTTTGGTCTTAGACAATACATCTCTTAATCCATCTTGTTATATTATTTTCTTAGCTAGTTATACTTTTGTACTACAGAATCAGCTAGAAATCATACCTTTACATTATTGGCCTCATTTAGTCCCTCATTTCTCTAAATAAGCTTTTTATAATCACCAGTTGCCTGGAAAAATTTCAGTGTAATAAAATTTGAATTTGAGAAGAATCTAATACTTTATAGACTGAAACTAAAAGTCATTCAAATCATAGTCCAGACCAGATCTAAAATGCTTCTTATCTTGAGATGAATGGGTTCAGGCAATGATTCAGAGGTAGATAGCTTCACATGTAAGAATGCAGAGCGAAGAAAATGTGATTTGCTTGAGTACTGAACATAATCCGAAGATGACCTTGGTTCTTAAGGGGTGAAACATTGCACAGACCTCAGACTGCTCTATTTACTGTTAAATTAAAGTTAAGGAAATTGTTTGCTTATGCAGGTGTACCCAAAGTCAGATAAAGTTGCAGGTTTTACAGATCATGGAACACAACCACAGAACTGCAAATGTGTATTTTCTTACTAAAATGTAAGTCAGAAACTAACAAGAAACCTAGAATATCAACTTCAAAGTACTTCTTTTTTTTTTAGACAGATCCTTTCCATCTATACCGATAGACTTCAACTAACATCTGTTTCTTGAGTAAAGGGATCATTTAAGCATTTAAGCCACAACTGGTTTCATGTGATTAACCTTACAGAAATGAAAGTGGTTAATTTAAGACATTTCAGAGGTGAAGGAATTAACCTTGCAAATATTGCGCAGGGTAAAATGTAACATTTGTATAAATCTGCATAAAAGGCATGGCTTAGGATGGGCCAAAAAGTGACCTAACTAGTTACCATCTTGTTTCTGTATGTGTAAAAATACAAGGTTGCAGAGTAAAATAACCTATCTTAAAATCCAGAACTTGCATAAAGGTCAATGGTCCCATCACACTTGTCTTTGGTTCAGGGATGGAGGTTTTTAAAACGTGAATAATGAGCAAAGAAAAAAAAATTAAACAAGAACTTCAGCTGTGTGACTCGGGCAGCAGGGTGTCAAAAGCGAAGTGTGGTCTTCCTGGCTCTAGGGGGCGGTGCGACGTGGAAGCACAGTGCGGTACAGGGACTTCCCTCGTGCCTGGATGAAGGTGATGGTCATGTCCTTCTTGGTGACCTCCACGTGCGCAAAGCCACCCAGGGAGCTCTGCTGGCCGTAGAAGAACTTTAGGGAGTGAGCAGGCACAGACTTCTTGTGTTTCATGGAGTTATCCAGGAAGTTGCCTGCTCCGCTCACCACGTAGCCCACTCCCGACTCCTCCAGGTACTGCGAGGGAAGAAAAGGAGACATTAGCCCCCTGGTGAGGGAGAGATCGGGGGTGTCCAACTGTTGCTGGAGGGCAACAGGATTCCAAAGTTATTCCAGCATAGCCCGTTACTAAACGAGTGGCTTTGTTGGCTCACCTGGACCAAAGGAACCAAGGAACAAAAAAAAATGATTAATCTAAAAAGATCCACTCTATTTATTTGCAGATTTCAGCTTTTCAAACCTCTCTCCCAGCTCTGCCTTTGTCTGTATGCTCTCTCTCATCTAGTTTGTCCTTTGTTCTTCTGTGCTTCTTTCTCTGATAGTTTACACCATCTTCAGGCACAGTAGGTTACAGCCATTAGGTCAATGGGGACTTGAATGGGACATAACGCTTAATCCAGCATCCCACAGAAGACTCTGATTGAAGTTCCTTTGGAACTGGGATTCGTGCATCAAATCCAGTCTCTTGGGCTCCAGCGGTCAATTACGTGAAATAACAGCACAGTTAATTCCACTCCTTTCCTTCATCAGACTGTTTTTTAAATTGTCAAACTGTCTGACATCAATTAAACAATTAAGGTACAGAATGTAGCTGCACCAGCAGCTATATCAACCTACACCTCACAACTGGCAGCCCACTGAAGCTCAGCAGGTGTGAGCTGGGTCAGTACCTGGATGGGAGACCTCCTGGGAAAAACTAAGGTTGCTGTTGGAAGAGGTGTTAGTGGGGCCAGCAGGGGCCTCTCACCCTGCAGTCTGTCTGGGTCCTATTGCCACATAGTGACAGGGACACTATACTGTAAAAAGGAGCAGTCCTTCGGATGAGATGTAAAACTGAGGTCCTGACTCTCTGTGGTCATTAAAAATCCCAAAATATGATTAAAACTCAAAAAGATAGGGGTAGGGGTGTAACCCCTGCATCCTGACCAAATTTCCTCCTGGCATTTACCCATCATGGCCTCCTAATAATCCCCATCTAAGAATTGGCTTCATCACTGTGTCCTCCTCCCCACTGATAGCCGATGCGTGGAGAGTGTACTGGTGCACTATGGCTGCTGTCACATCATCCAGGTGGGGCCGCAGATTGGTGGTGGTGGAGGGGATCCCCATTACCTGTAAAGCGCTTTGAGTGGAGTGTCCAGAAAAATTGCTAAATAATAACTAAGTTAATAATAATATGAAGTGAGAAGTCTGTGATTTAATACATGGGTTGCAGCAGACACTCAACTGGTTTAGGAGACTCAAGATGTGTGGAAGAAGCCTATAATTAGTGCAGAGACTAAATGTTAACTTAAAACCAGCAGAAACTTATACTAACTTGTTACATATTGTATTCACACATACTAAGATTCCTAAGTGTCTCTTTAAACATAGTGCAGAGCTTCACTAACATCTCAAGACAGAAAAAAAGCAGACTTCTTTACACAGAGGATTGTGGGAGTGCACAACAAACTCCTAAGTCATGTGATCGAAACCAACTCCATAGGTTTCTTTTAAGAAACAGATAGATGACATTTTGAGGTTCTTAACCTTTAACCACCCAAACAAGCCTGAATGACCGTGTTTGTAACATATCTCAGGTTCTCAAAATCGCAGCCGAAGTTTACCATAAAACCCAAATCCAGAAATCCCAGGCAGACCGCCCACCTGGAGATTGTGGTCGTGGCCGCAGAGGTAGGCGGTGGCATTGTACTTGAGCAGCAGGGGGCGCACATTGTCCAGCAGGCACTCGGTGGGGCCGTGATCGGACACTGACCACACCGGGTAGTGGCCGGCCACCAGCAGGAAGTCGGCCCGGGAGGTCTCCAGCTGCTTGGCCAGCCACTGCAGCTGCTGGTTGGCCATCAGGCGGTCAGGGGCGCCCCGGGGACGCTCATCCAGGTAGTCGTGCGAGTTCCCGCACAGCAGGATGGTGTCCAGCATGAGGATGGTCAGCGTGGCGTTTGAGTGCGGCACACGGAAGTGCAGATTGTAGTAGTAATAAGGGAAATTCCTAACGGGAGAGAGCGGGCCTGAGATCAGAACACTGTACCTCCGAGGGAAAAAGTGCCCGGTTTGTAAAACCTAATCCAAAGAGATCACGGTGCCAATAGTGGAAAATGGCCCTGTTTTCTGGGTTTTCATCAATACACAAACAGAAGATTTCTTCTACTAGGTGACTTTGGAGCCTATTGTAATAGTCCATCTGGGCTTGAAAAGGGGGAGGAATGAATAGTTTGCAGGCTGTCGCTCACCTTGAGCAAAATCACAGCAGCAGCTCAAATGGGAGGTGGAACACCCCTAAGAATACCAATGAATGAAGGAATGAAGAAACTGCAGGGTTTTAGGCTGCACTAGTTTTTTTTACCTGGGTCCAATAAGTTAATTATTGCTATCCTGTGTCTTCCTGCATTTTTGGTCAGGGGGCAGGGTCTAAGAATTGCCCCCCCACTCCCACCCCGCTCAGGGTCAGGCCCAAATGCTGGTCTGTCCTGTGTGCACCACTGACACTGGCTCTGTGTAACTGGATCGGCCCGTGACAAGTTTCCTAAATCCTTCTACCTCTGCAAAAACCATGCTGGCTTTAACCTTTTTCACACGTGAACCTGAGTCACCATCTCATTCTGCAAACACAACTATTTCTACAGGATCACCTCATACAGCATCCATTAGCAAACTGCAGAACTTACACAACAGGTCAAGGTGCTGTAGTGGCTGGTTTTTAAAGGGGGCGCCACCTGGAGAGTGCCAGCTGGGCTTACCATCTCTTCGAGAGCCGGGTGTATTCGATCTGAGCCTCCACGTTCCCAAGGTGGTCGTGATTCCCAGCAACGACGTACCAGGGCGTGTGCTCCAAGGATTCTGCGGTGAACACCCGCTCAAAAGTCTCCTGCCGGCAGAAAGGGCAAGGGTCAGGGCAGCCTGGGACAGCACTCTGTGGGCTTCAGTGGAGAAACAGCTTCTTCAGTATAATCAATATTTTCCATTAGCTGAACAACCAAGGACTAAATAGCACCACGTATCGGTATAATTGGTACATCCATTCATCTTTAACAGTTCTTCAACTGCTTCATCCAATTCAGGATCATGGAGCAGCTGGATCCTATCCCAGCAGGATACACCCTGGATGGGACACCAGTCTGTCTGGGGCACAGACACACACAAACATACACTCACACCAGTGCCAATTTTCCCAGAAGCTAAGTAACCTACTAGCATGTCTTTGGACAGTTGGAGAAAACCCAAAAGAATCCTTGGAGAACATGCAAACTCCACACAGACAGCACCCCGGGAATGGAACCCAGGGCCCAAGCACTATGAGGCAGCAATGCTAACGACTGCATCACCATGCTGCCATTAATAGTACAGTTTGGCACATTTTCCAGGCATCTCTATGGCTGATTAGGAATGCTTTGTATGGCAGAAAGCACATAATATGAAAGAGAAAAAAATCTGAAAGCATAACAGCTCTCTCAGTTTCCTTCCAAGCACATCTGTGGATATAAATGGGGTTTTCTCCAGCTCAACAATTTAAATACTGGCTTGTTTAGAAGCCGCTCAGTTGGTGCGTACATCTTGGCATTAAACACATGGGCACCTGCGTGCCTAGCATTCGAAACAAGCATCTTCGCTGTCACTGGCTAGGAAAAAAAAACTGGGAACAGAGGTTGCAGACGCAAAAAATGGGACAATGGAGCCCTGCCAGTAAAACTCCAAGGAGGAAAGGGAGAAACGGGTTTTGCTGCACATTTACCTGGAAGCGTGGGTCCCGCACGCTGTTCACGCCGCGGTAGTAGAAGTTGTCTCCCACCGCCAGGACGAAGTCCGCGCCCATGTGCTTGGCCACCTTGCCCATCTCGTGGGCCGTCGCCTTCTCGATGGGCGTCATGTAGGGGGGGTTGGGCAGGCCCCCCCAGTCGCCCACCACGAGAAACCGGATGGACGCAGATGTCCTGTTTGCTGGGAGAAGGAACATCAAATGTGAGGCCAGACGTCTACGACCCTGGCACTGCAGATTTAACAGGGGCTTTGAATGACTGCAGAGTGAGGCCTAGGAGATGCCGGCCTGCACCAACTAAGCAAATACTTCACCCCTCAAGAATCAGGCCTTGGGTCTATCAGACACCTAAATTAAATGCAGACCTTCAGGTTTGGACATGTATATATTCTCTCACTTGTGACAAAAACTTTTGTGTCCCAAGCAGCTTCACACAAAACCTTTACACTTATTGTAAGCACTAAACACAGTGTAAGTCTCCCCTTAGTTTTTTGGTAGCTGGGACACAGATCCCCATGTTAGGCCAATCATGGCTGTATAATACAGGGAAACTTACTGGGATAACCATACTCAGACCCATTAAACATTCCTCCTTTCTGACCACAGCTTTATCCCTGATCCTTCACCTACACTGGAGTGAACGCTCCACTGCTGGAGCGAACACTGTAGCAGAGCTACCCCAGACAGGGCAGATTCACAAGGGAGGGATGCTCTTGCCCCTCCCCCCGGACAGGGCCCTTAAACTGTCGGGTTGATCAGCTACGCACGTCCTGGAGGAGGTAGGAGGAATCCAGAGCACCTGGGCTGATCCCATGGGTTCGGGGAGGGCTTGGAGGACAAACAAACCCCACAAAAGATGTTCCAGCCTGGCATGAACCAACCCTGAATCCTGGAGCCAGGAGGCAGCAGGGCCATCCTGCGCAACACCATGAGGCCCACCCAGGTCTAATGACATTGATCCAGCATTGTTCATGATGGGATCAGTATTATAATGAGCATGGTTTAACATTTCCAGCATAAATAAAGCACCAGTCAAAGCCCATATGTGCCCAGCATTACCCATCTTCCAAGACCAGGCCCCTGGCCCTTGATATTCGACGTGTGGAAGTAGTTCATGCATTAACTCCACCTATTCTGACAGCCCAACACGAGAGTTATGTGCTGGTATGGACGTATAAGGGTCTGAAAGGAGCTGGGAATGGACTTACGATCATGATGGTCATGGTCCGTGTAGGGACTGGGGAAGCAGAGCACCACGGGAAGTGCAGACAGCAAGGCAGAGAGCAGAAGCAGGGGCGCCGCCATCTGGGAAACCGGACGAGAGCCTGCTGAGGAAACGGAGAATGGAAAAACCGACTCCCACTGCGCAGCAGTCTGATCCATTTCATGTCTTGCCTTATTTGAAACCAACATCAGGAGCTGGATATTTCAACCAACCAGTAAAACCTGAAATGGATCTGGCTGCTCTGCAATGGGAGCCTCAGCCTCTGCAGGAGGCAGAAGGACACGCAGTACCTGAAGGAAGCCTTGCAAATACGCAATCCTAACGAACATGTGAGCCAACAGGAAAAGGCTGAGGCACCTCTGATAAGCAATCCCCTAGCACTTCCTCATGCTGAAGATATTCTTGCTTGTTGACCAACTTGGCACAAACTATTTCAAAGACAGAAGCAGTAAGCTGCTGAACATATTGGAACAATTACAGTATGTTAGCCTCGGCTTTTTACACCAGCTCTAAACTGTATCTGTGTCTCTCTACTGGTATTTATTTTGGAAAACCATGGCTATGTTATGCTATCTTTTTCCCCAAGTACATTGCCTCTTGTGAGATTTCAAGCTTAAAGTTTATAAGCAAAGTTTCCATAAAAAGCTTTTACTTGCCCCAGTGCAACATTTTGCAGTTAAAGATAACACACTCCCATATGCTGATTAATTCAATTAAATCCATGGAAATTGTTTTACCAATGTCTCACTTCCACTGTGAAATCACACAAGCCGTATTGCCACGCTGTCTTGCCAGGGTGGAAAACATCCAATGGAATCTCGACTGAAGTTAAAGGGCAAGTGACTTTTGCCACTTGCCAAGTGTGAAAGAAGTCTAGGAAACTCCTCCAACTGTGTGTCAGTAAAACTGGTTAGCTATCACAGTACATCCACTTAGTCACATACTATACTTGCCATCTGACAAAAAAGATAAGCTGCAAATGAGAGGAGGCCAGCTTTGCTAACCTACTAAATGAATAGGAATCTCATTCAGTCCTTTAAAGAGAGTCCAAAGCATGGGCCGTTCCAGGCACCCACAACTCTTTGTGTAAACACTATTCTACTCAGTCCTAAATTAAATCTTTTGTAAAGTATAGCAAAGTTACTGCCTTCCCATGCTATCAACCTCTCACCTAGTTACCAGCAACAGAACAATTGTCAAAAGGAAATGAAACCCTTTATCAGAAAGCCAGATAATCCTGGCAAGGGTCATAGCAAAACAGACCCTGTCACAGAAGCACAGGGCACAAGGCAAGACTCCACCAAGGATGGCATGCCAGTTCACCTCAAGGCTGGCATGCAAACAAAGGAAATTCAGTCTAAATCTTGGGGGCAACATGCAAGCTCCACACAGACTGGAAATGAGTCCAGAGACTAAGAAATATGAGACAGCAACACTGAATGCACCACCACTGTAAAATGGCAAATATTCCTTTTGAAAGAAACGTGAAAGCCAAATGATTCTAATGATTTAAGCGAACAGCATAATCGGCTGTCTTACATGACAATTCATAAAGTATTAAAGATGGAACACCAAATATTGTGGTAGAAAAAAAGGATTCAGATTGGACACAAATGGAATAAAATACAAGAAGCTTTATTCTCCATCTGTGTTGCTGGTTTGTGACTGCCTTAAAATGTCTCATCTCAAAAAAATTCCCCGCTATAAATTTCCCAATGTACTTATATTTGGTTCTGTCTCCACATTAAAGTGTTAACCTAAAGCTTGAATTAATGAGGAAAGTGCCAAAATGTTCAGGAGAGGCAAAACAGGTCTTTAAATGCAGTGAAGTACTTGTAGCACCTGCATAGTTACCAGAGTAATACTTCACTCTTTCTCCATTTCTACAGTGGACACACAAGATTCCTAACAAAACGCTTTCTCATACCTAACTCAATGACAATGAACCACAGAATTCCAAACAATCCGCAATGAACCACAGAGATGAGCTCTTACAACATCACTCTAACTCAAGTGTTAAAGCACAATGTCAAGCTCAAAGACACCTCCTGTCCTAATCTGGAAGCAATAAATTTCAGCCAGAAAAGAACCACCCTCAGTAAAAAAAACAGTGCATGCAGTGGACAAAAAAATCCATAAACATGTATAATGTTTTAATGGAAAAATACACCGCTTCTACAGAATCCACAGGGAATGCTTTTCAATACTGGACTCAAAATCAATCAAAACGGTACCCCTGTTGCCACACCAAAGCCATCACACTGAAGGAGTTCTTATCCAAGCCACAAAATTCAATCAACCCCAGGAACAGCTGGTGGACATACCTGGATGCAGCTGATGCAAAGCTACCTGTCTCTGTAACACAGTGCGGCAGGAAGGAACTTACTCTCTGCAGTCTGGGTTCCCTTCAGCTCTTTTTTCACCTTCAGCCCTTCAGGCCAGTCCTGCCTGTGTTAAATACCTTCCACGCTCCCTGCCTTTTATCAACATGTATAAAAGGGGAAGTACCGGTGCCAAAGGTTACCCCTAATGGGTCCGGGGGGGGGAGGGGGGATAAACCAGCCTGTGTGTGCGTGTGCACATTTTGCTGCTGACGGTGTGACTCAGGCCAGTGTCAAAACAATCACTCGGCCAGCATGTGACTGCACTTTTTCAGCTACAACCCCCACTGGTGGTGCTTCACCAGTCTGAGCTTTTTAACACTTCACAGCACTCACAATCTCACAGTGTGAAGTCAGACATCACAGCGGCATCATCAGATACATCTTCCTAGTGGTCATTTCATCTCCTGGCTTTGATTGAGTTATGTAATTAACAGCCCATTCGTAAACATGGTTACTGTATGTCACACAGGGTTTTGAAGCCTATTTGTGAAAGAAGGCTGATGGCCACTGTTTGAATGGCAGAAACACCATTATGAAACAATGCCCAAATTGTGATAAAACATGAAGGCTAACATTTTTTAACTTATTTTTAAGAGCTATTTTGTTCAGCTACACTGCTACAAAAATGTAAAAAATCCACTTTCACTTAATTCATATGTAAAAATGAAAAAAACAGGACTAGGGCTTGCTTTGAAAATCTAGTGGGCAAAAGAAAAGTAGATTTACTGGAAAAAGAGAAGAAAACACTGCCCGGTCCCTAAGCACCAAGGTTTACAAGCCACAGAGGACATTCTGAAACAGTTTATAATTCAGGCTTTCACTCCACCTTGACCTTCTGCATGCTGGGCTTGCTTGGATGTAAAAATGTCTCAACCCATCACTCCCAGGAGCAACGTGTCTTGACACTTGCAGTGCATGGCTGTTTCTCTTAATTTTCCAACTAGTAGTCACCCTAATCCTGCACAGATGCAGCCTGTGAGAAGCGCTGTCATTTAACATCATAGAGGCTGAGCGACGCATCACCTTTCAGGCACCAGCCGGCAGGGAACCACGAGTCCTGAAGGGGATTCAATTGATCTATTAAAAAGACAAACGTACTGCATCAACAGGCTATAACTCAACATCATTGAGATTAAAAACTGAAAGAATAAGTGACTCTGAGTAGAGTACTTTTTCCAAATGACATGTATACAAGCAGTGTGTTGGACTGCTCTGCAACCTCGGTTTGGAGATCCTGGGTTCAAGTCCAACCAGGGGAACAACCTTCTATGTGGAGTTTGCATGTTATCACAATGGCCACTCGGGGTTGCTGCATGTACACAGATATGCCATCTATATGAAGCTCTCTTGTATGCGTGTATCTTTGTGTCCTGCAATGGACTGGCATCCAGGCCAGGGCGATTACTGTCTTGTGCCCATTGTCTCCCAGGACAGGCTATGATTATGCAATTACTGAACATAAAGGAGGGACACCGAGGAGCTTATATAGTTAAATACACTTAAGGTCCTTTCAAAATTCTAGTTTCTCTTCATCATGTTCACAGTGAATCTCAGCTTCACAGACCACATCTGACTTGCAAACAAGAATCGAAACAAGACAAACACCATGTTACAAGAAATACAGTCACAGGATTGACTAAAGAACCCTGCATCTCCAGTACAGCTTATTATTACTTATTACAGTTCATTACCTGGAAAATGCACAAATGGCCACTGGTTATTCATAAGGACATAAAAGTTAAAGATGAGAGGTCATTCGACTCATCTAGCCCAGTCGTTCTGTAGTAGTCATTCGGTCCCAGGATCTTTCAAGCAGTGGCTGAATGAGAAGGCAGGATACCCACTTCAATCACATGGCTTATCCCATGCCCCCACAACCCTTTGTGTAAAGACGTGCCTCCTGCTTTTTGTTTGAAATGCAGTTCTATGTGGTTTTCTCTTGTGCCCTCTATTCAGCTTGTTATCTAGACCAAAACATGGAATATTAAACAACACAATCAGAGCATATCAGAGAGACAGTGGAACTTGCCAGCACCTACCCTGGCACTAAGTCTTTCCCCATAAGTTCCTGGGGTAAATTGATGCACTATGCACATACGTTACAAAAACACCAACACAAAAGCTGTCACACTTTTGACAGATGTAAGCCTTGAGACAATGTAGCTGAGAAAAGATTGCTCACTACTTTACTAAGGGCCTGATGTTGATCAACTCTTTCTACACATACTGTGCTCTCATTCACCTAAGCCAGCAATCAACAAAATTATCTCACAGGACTCTAAGTTCCAAGATCGTGGCATTAATGCCTTTGACTTTACAGCTCTGGCACCCTTTGGGATGAAAGGTGTTGCAAAAACGTAATATATGCTCTTGTAGTTCACATGCTTCATTGAACTTCCATCTTATTTTAAGATCCAGACACTAATGACTAGACATAGTGTCAGTGCTGCTTCTGCAGAGGAGATATTTTTGCACTCATGGATACATCGCCTTATGACATAGAAACTTACGGAACAAGACCTGACCTGCTTGTTCCCTCCATGGGAATCTTCTTATATGTTCCGCTGGGCTTGTTAACAGAAACTGAGCTTGTGGAAAAATGTCTCTGCATTTCTGGAAGCTTTCGTGAGGAAAACAGAAATAACTGTCCTGTGCTTAATATGCATAACATGGGACCTTAAGATTTGGCAATTTATTGAAATACTTTTTATTTTTTCTGAATGAATTTTTCTACGCATTCCTCTCTTGTTTTGTGATTCCAGAACAACTTGGATGGCTTTGATTATGTAGCAGATGGATCCATTTCAGGTTTTGATCAGCAATGAAACAGAATCAAGACACAAAGGTTTGTTCACCTCATGTTGAGCCATGAAAGTCGTTGTCACATTTACTCCCCTGGGTCTGCTGCTCACAAACAAAATCGAGTTGGGCAAACTCCAGTGCTCTGAGCAATTTTAAATGCTTAGAATGCTGGACGGGCAGTTAGCAGTTATACAGTTAATATCAATATCAATATTCTGCTGGCTAGTGCTTAAGAAATTGGGCCATGTGCAGAATTAAGTGCTTATTTCTTGAGTGTTCATCATCAGCTAACTTATAAGAGGTACTTAGACATAAGGGAACAACCACTTAAGAATGAAACATGTTTGCTATTGGGGGCAGCATAGTGGTTAACAATAATGCCTTGCTCAATTACTGGTGTGCTGTCTATTTGGAGTTTGTATGCTCCCCCTCGTTTGTGGGAGTTTCCTCCAGGTGGTCCTATTTTCTCCCACAGTCCTAAGGCATACTGGTCGTTTAACTGGCTTCTGCGAACCTGGCCATGGTGCGAGTGTATGTGTGTCTGGCTGCCCTCTGACGGATCCCGTCCAGTTGTCAACACGGGCACCCAGCTCCCCTGCAACCCTTGACTGGATAGGGTGGCTACAAAATAAAAAAATGGATGGATTTGCTATTGAAAACACCTGCTGGGCAGTATTCCTAAAAACAATGACTCCACAGCAACAATCTGATCACGCAAGCAGCTCAACGGATGGGATCAGCTCAGCTCCATGTTTGAGTTGCTCAGTTTGAAAGGAAACCCACAAATCCGAAGGGTCCTCCTGTCCAGGGTCATACCTTCCTGGGTCAGTATAATACAGCACGTATTTACCTGCCCACAGTGAGAGGCCAAACTAAAACTATATGGGTTTATTGGAATAACTGCCACAGTTTTCCTCTTTCCAGACAATGGATGTTACTGATTAGTACGTAGTACCTAAAATTTAACTGAGATACTTTATAAAACATGCCTTATAACTGAGATAGCTACTGGGTCTTCACAATCCCCCCGTCAGAACTATGGATGATATAAAGAAATGTGCATGCAGACAGATAGGTATTAATCCGAAGGTGCCAACGTACACTAAGCATTGCATTTTGGAAGGTGTTGTTTGTTTTTTTTTTACTTTTCACAATAGTCTGCTTAAAAAAAAACATTGGGGAACTCGTGTCATGGGGTTCAGGAGTTTGTCCTTGCTCACCCAGATAACCTCACCTCAAAGGAGGTCAGAAGTAATCTAACCTCACAAAGTCAAGAAAAAGATTTGCGATAAGCAGTCGCCAGTTCCTCAGACCTAATCTTGGACCTCCTGGACTCATGTGGCAGTGTGCAAAGTGGAAAGTACTGCTTCACATGTAAGAGACGCAAACAAATTAACAATAAAACACGGGATGGGGCAGCCAGACCTAATGGTATAGATCTATAAATATCGTCAGTTCTCTTTACAAAGCAAATAACATGTTTCAGTGCCTATTTGGCAACTTACTGAAGGCTGATATTGATCCAATGGTTAAACAGATTGTCTTTACTTCTTTAGTTACACCTACAGCATAAAATGACAAGGTCACAACAAACCTAGCACTGATGAGCAGAAAGCAGCACAAAGCACTGTATTTCAAAGCCACTTTCCCTGCCAAACAAAAAACTGACCTCCAATCAGAATTTGCATTCGAGATGCAGGGACTTAAAGGCTCTCCTGCTGCTGTATAAGGCACCAGACTGCAAACCATGATACAGAGCCTGCCTGTCCTCCGCCCTGCTCAACGCCAGACTGCACACTGTGATACAGAGCCAGCCTGCCCCCTGGCCCTGCTCGACCCCCCAGGGGGTGGGACCTTCCCCACCCTCCGCCCTGCTCGACCCAGGGGGCGGGGCCTACCCACCCTCCGCCCTGCTTGACCCAGGGGGCGGGGCCTACCCGCCTTCTGCCCTGCCCGACGCCAGGGGGCGGGGCCTCCACGCGCTCCACCCTGTGCTCCATGCCAGACTGTGTGCAACCGTGAATAGAACCTGTTCTTGAGCAGCAACAAAGGATCCCGAACTTGCTGCTCACACATCTAATTTCAATCACCCAATCTCTGCAAATGATTAAGCACCCTTTTCTCTCAAGACTGAATTTCTTGAAAAACCTTGCAATACTAAAACTATCATTAAAAAACAAGGCACCCTTGCTTTGTCTGTAGCATGAGAACAATGGGATTCTCCTGTCTTTTCTATACTATCTCTGTGAGCTTCAGCTAGTTAATTCAATTAACAGACTGAAAAAAATACTAAATTAGCTGTAAACATGTTTACCAACTGCTGGTTCAGCAGACTGAGAACAGTCTTAATAGGGGAAACCAAAGCTTAAAATTGCCTAAGAAAAATCCCTATCCATCAGATTTTAAAATCACTTTGTTGCCTAGGTGCATGAATATATATGTAGCGTTTATGACAGCCAGCTGAAGTGGACTCGTTAAGTCAACACTGGATTAATGTACAAGCTAGACATTAAAACAGCTGATTGTTGGCACCGGATACTTTTTTGTGTTGATTTAGTCCAGCCAAGTAAGTCCCCTGACAGATTTTTGAGGAAACCAAACAGGAGAAAGTCTTGTGTACAAAGACTGTCTGTAACATTGGGTTATGTACTACAACCCAAGTCTGCTTCTTTGTTTATTGCCGACAAAGGGCTGGTGATCCATTTCACATCTGCAGTTCCCTCTTCAAACCTGTAAAAACAGTGGCAAACCAGAGGCAGCTACTCAGATCATCTAGCAAAAGATTGTATATCCTTTCCTACAGCTGCGGTCAAGCCTCAACTGACTGGATGAAAAAAATCAAGAATCCTAACCACTAGATGTGAAAAGAGAATTGAAATTGAAAAACTGGAACTCATCCTAACCCTACCGGTGACTGCAATCTGCTGATATAAGGAATATATCCTGCATGTCCACCCAGCTATCCATGATTGTGAATTCTTGTCCATTTTCATATGGCTTCGGCTTTCCAACAAATAACATCCAGTGTTCTATTCTCCGAACTGACAGGAAGGGAGATGTGCGGGGAAACTACTGTGTGTTGCACAGTCCTCTGTGGCCTACAAGCAAAATCTCTTTACAGTCCGTTCCACCCTCTGATGTGCTATACTCACATACTGCACCTAAGTGTAGATATGGGTTCCTTTCAAAAACAGAGCACATTCCCCTCTGAAGGAAAAGTTTTGGTAATTAAGGTTATCGGTTATAGGTTATATTTTTTACATCACAAAACAATTTGTCACAACTTGAAATTTAATGGATTTTTTTAAAAACGAAAATCTCACCTGTTCTCATTTAATCCTTAACTGGTTCTGTTCTTTACCCCTCTGCTCCTACTATATTTAGTACCACCATCTACAGTCTCCTCTATGTATGTAGTGTATTTTTTGTTTATTTTATATTGCTGTTGTTGCCGTTGCCATTCTGTAAAGCGCTTTGAGAAGCCACCTTTAAAGGCGCTATATAGAATAAAGTTTATTATTAACAATGCAGATGCTTTCCTACAAACATCGATATTCTGGGGCAAAAGGCGGTTTTTCTGTGTCATATGTGGTTACCTTTCTCTCACGATTTATATCCCTTAATTGAATTCTTACATTACTGTAGTATCATCTCGGACAGAGATGTCAGACAGAACTATTATAATTAATTTGAATTTTCAAAACCCTTCTGGGTTATCAGAGAATCATCAAATATTTATTTTACTGTATTTTAAAGGGCTTAGATATACTACTCAAGAGACAAAATCGTAATTATAATAGTGCTAATACGCACACTGCTTATTACAGATACTAGTAGTTAGAATACCCAATGTTTACGGTACTATCAGCTTGGCACCACTAGACATTCAAACACAATAACTATTTGCCAATAAGCGGTTACCCGTTCTATAAATCTGCGGGGGTATTTTCTATTAGTTTATTTATTCCAAAACTAAATTCTATTGCGCGGGATAAAGCTATTTTTTAAGATACGCTGACAACGACATCTTGACCAACCTTCCGATACCGAAATGGAAGTAGTCTTAACCTCACATTTTTAGCCTGTAATCTCGTGTGTTAATAATTATACATTGTTTACGAAACTTACCCTCTCCTTTTAGACCATTTAACATAGACTAACGAAGATTTATTTCGCTCGTGAATGTATACGATAAATAACATGACTTTAAAACAAGAACAACGCTGGCTTTACTCACCTTCAAGGAATGTGGAAGTCTCGGTGAAAACCGACCGTAGCCAAGTCACATTGCTGTAGTTCAGCTGCCAGACTAGTTTTTATTTCTGCTTTTTTGTTACTGACAATTTACCGTCAGAAATGACACATCTCTACACCAGATTCGGAACAGTCCGAGAATACTCTGGATACTTTTACCCATTGCTATTTAACCAAACCCCTGCCAATACGCTGGCAAAAAATGCACATTTTAAATGGTATCATTTTAATACACAAGCTTAAAAGGTTTTAAAAAGTCGACTTCCCACACATACACAAACTGCACGTGGGAAGAGAACCCTGTACCGGAAGTTAGAATATATAAACTCGAAGCGGAGAGAATCTCCGAATTTTCTCAAAGGTATAAACAGTGTGTAAACACTTCTCTCTTCTGCCCAAAGAGCTGCAGCTTAAGTCTGAGCGAATCTATGAGCGATTAGAATATATTTCTCCCCATGTAGCCAAATTAAACCAGACGCGTCTAAAATACTATTTTACTTTTCAACAACTGAAAGAAAACTTGCAGGAGCCGTGCGTAAAAGCGCAACGTGCGGTCTCTCACCCTTCCGCCGCTACACAAAGCGCACTGAACCTTCTCACAAACCCCTAGAACTGCAGCCGCTGATAGGCCGTTGTAACTTCGATCGTTCTGATCAATTGTCCTATTGGATAATCAATTGAGGGCGGGAGGACAGCGGCGGACAGAAAAGAGAAGAATACTGTATTGTCTCGAACGCTGTTTGGTTAATCAATTCAGGTGAGGTTTAGCAGAGAAAAATAGCATTTTTTTTTCGTTCACTCGTAATTCTATACATCACACCTTAAAAGAGCGTACTTACAAAATATCCCAAATTCCTACACCCAAAGTCCGAGTTAGTGGAGAACCCAAGTCGTTTATAATCATGTCCCATTGTCGTATTACTGCATACTTAAAATGAAACGTTATTTACCAGGAGAGATCGTTGCTTGTATTCAATAGTTTGTTCAGATGGAGTAAAGTTCAAACTGGTTTACGACATGTGTTGTTATTAATCATGAACGCATTCTGAGACTTTCGTGACCAAATCCATTAAAACACAGCGGAAATATTTTTTTTTCAGTTTTGCAGAATGGAGGATTTGCGCTGGGATTGAAACCGTGGAAAGCGCAATTGCAAGTCTATAGCAGGTGACTCCAAATCTAGATTTTTTTAAAACCGGTTACCAAACTTGTTACGCAAGACCTACGTGTTACCTGACGAGGTATTTAAAAGAAATGCAGTGCAAATTTACTGTATGTAATATAGTAGGCGGTAGTAGTCCTGTATGTTCAGATGTTAACGCGCATCGTTATACTAGTTAACATATTGTAGCAATATGTTCTGGGGTTCTTGGGCTTGTGCCCTCGTTCGCGCCCCTGTTCGTCCCTCACCGCATAGGCTCTAACCCGGGTGTCCGACATCGCTCAGCTAAAGAAGACCTTCCTCAGCCCGGGCGGCTAAATTCCCTGTCATGGGCAGGGGCGTATTCGTTACAATATAAAACTAAACCAATTTACTAAGGAAAAAATTAAATGAACGAAATACCACGGAAATTAATTGAATAGACAGGAATGCTCTTGCGTCATGTTTAATAATTAAAATACGAATCTACATACATTTATTTTTGCTCTTATAACATTGTTCTGTTGGGGTATTGAAATCCACCTACGGTTTATATGAATTCCATAGTAATATCTTCCCACATCATTGTAATAATAATAATGAATAATTCCTTACACTTATATAGCACTTTTCTGGACACTCCACTCCAAGCGCTTTACAGGTAATGGGGACTCCCCTCCACCACCACCAGTGTGCAGCCCCACCTGGATGATGCGACGGCAGACATAGTGCGCCAGTACGCTCACCACACACCAGCTATCAGTGGGGAGGAGAACAGATGGATTAATCTATAGATGGGGACTATTAGGACGCCGTGATTGGTAAAGGCCAGTGGGAAATTTGGCCATGACGCCAGGATTACACCACTACTCTTTTCGAACTCAAACAGGATACAGAGTGAGCGCCCCCTAATGGCCCCTCTAATTCCTCTTCCAGCAGCAACCTCTTTTTGTCTCCCATCCAGGTACTGGCCAGGCTCAAATCTGCTGAGCTTCAATGGGCTGCCAGCTATAAACTGATGAGATCCCACATTGTATTCATTAAGAGGCTTTTAACAAAGTTTTAGCAAAGTTTTTATTAATGGGAACTCTCGTAAACTCATACCCGAAATCTCGCTTAAGGAGTGCGTGATGAAACACATGCTATCTTACCCTGACCCCTGTTGGACACACAAAGTAATTTTCTACTACACGCAAAACACGATTCTTCCGCCCTGGTTTCTCAAACTCCGGCCGCTGAGGAAGATGGGTCCGTCTGCAGGTTTTCATTGTTGTGACTCCGCTGTTAAATGACCTATATCCGCTTTATGGTTATTCAATTCCCCTGTTTCCCCACGAGTCTTCAAGTGCTATTTGCTTTACAGAGACCTAGAAATCCTGGCTGCATATGCGGTGGTCCTACAGGAAGAGGATTGGACAGATTCGAATCTGAATGGTGTTCTTTTCCAGTGTTATTCTGGCCTTAAGTGGGAGGGCTGGAATCTTTCCTCATTTTCCTTCCAGTTAACTTATTACGTCGTCTGAACCAAATGATCTCTACCTGCTTGAGACTTCGATTTAACCCCTAAAGCCGAATCTACAGTGCTCCCGATACGTGTGCGCTGCTCTCGCCTATAACTTTGTACTGTAACGCAACGGGGGCTCAGGCGGGCGCCCTTGCCGCATCAGGTCGGCCCCACACCGTCCGGGGCTCGAACCCGGGACTTCCGCGTCTCTCTGCAGCGACCTAGCCCCGTGAGCTAAAGAGAGATCTCTTTGCAGCCCAGTAGCTATAGTCCTGCTATCACAGGGAAGGGCGGTGACGTCACCTGCTCTGGTACGCCGGCTCTTACACAGTACCTGTCGGCCGTAAGCGTTACACTCTCCCCCGCTTAAATCGCCGTCCCCGGCGAAGGGCTATCCCACCCCGCTTCTGACACCAATGTAACGCAACGGGGGCTCAGGCGGGCGCCCTTGCCGCATCAGGTCGGCCCCACACCGTCCGGGGCTCGAACCCGGGACTTCCGCGTCTCTCTGCAGCGACCCAGCCCCGTGAGCTAAAGAGAGATCTCTCCCCAGCCCAGTAGCTGTAGTCCTGCTATCATAGGGAAGGGCGGTGACGTCACCTGCTCTGGTACGCCGGCTCTTACACAGTACCTGACGGCCGTAAGCGTTACACTCTCCCCCGCTTAAATCGCCGTCCCCGGCGAAGGGCTATCCCACCCCGCTTCTAACACCAATGTAACGCAACGGGGGCTCCGGCGGGCGCCCTTGCCGCATCTGGTCGGCCCAAAGTATAGGTGGCTCGAACCCGGGACTTCCGCGTCTCTCTGCAGCGACCTAGCCCCGTGAGCTAAAGAGAGATCTCTTTGCAGCCCAGTAGCTATAGTCCTGCTATCACAGGGAAGGGCGGTGACGTCACCTGCTCTGGTACGCCGGCTCTTACACAGTACCTGTCGGCCGTAAGCGTTACAGTACACAGCTGGTGATCTAGACTACACTAGCTGCCTCTCCGAACCGTCTTCGGCTTCTATCAAATACCAGGAAGCTGAACATCCTCAGGGTCTTCGCTATTTTTTTTCTGTCAGTAATGCACCACGGATACTGCCGAAACCGTGTAAACAAACGTTCAATAACTATACAACATACGTCGTTTAAATGATTAGATTTTAATTCCGCTATGTTTTTGGCAAACAGTTTATGGAACACTCACACCCAGATCTTTTTTTGTTGTTGTTGTCGTGCTGTAGTATTAATGAGTGCGCTTTGCATTTCTCCACCTCGACGAGTCTTGAGTCGTTCATCTTTGAAGTTCTTGTTTTACTTAACTATAACTCGCACTTACGTTTTACGCTCCACTACACGCGCTCAGCCGCGTAACGACAGACTTGACGCGAAGCCTGACGGCTGCCCGCGATGCCGTTGTACACTGCAGCATCGACTTCAATGGATGCCTAACTGGAGCTACAGTCAGACTTCTGACGCGCGTAGAAAGTCTAGCCGATTTGTGGGACTCTTCAGCACCATCAGTTCTGATGCTTGGTGAGCGTTCTGGCGCATCATCCAGGTGGGGCTGCACACGGCTGGTGGTGGAGTCCCAATTACCTGTAAAGCGCTTTGAGTGGAGTGTCCAGAAAAGAGCTACATAAGTGTAAGGAATTATTATTATTTTTGCAGTATAGTGTCCCCATCACCATATAGGGGCATTAGGACCCACACAGGACACAGGCGATCTCTCCCTACTGATCCCACTAACACCTCTTCCAGCAGCCTTATCTTTCTCAGGTGGTCTCCCATCCTGGTACCAGCAAGGCTCACACATTCTTAGCTTTAGTTGAGTGTCAGTTGCCAATTGGAGGGAAATAAAGCTGCTGGTTAACTAATAAATGATTAACTGAATTATCAACTCAAAGGCATCTGTATGAAAGGCTGTTTTTTTCAGTATGTAAAGCTGCCCCTTGGTGTGTTTGAGCAGGACTGGAATTGATAAGCAAAGCAAGCCTGAGGGCAGAGGACAAAGAACACTGCCCCCACCTTTAGCAAGAGATATGGAAATGAGATGGATTCGTTTTGTGCCACTATTCTACAAGAGCGATATCAGGACGTGAAAGTGACGAGTTTCTGGAGCTGTCCGAGCACAGACCAAAATGCTGGCTCTTTTGTGGCCCTTGATTCGATTATAACAAGTGGTTGTTCCGTTGTGTAAAACTGCAATTGACCAGCTGTGATAAATTCGATAGAGTGGTGGGTTTCGAATTTGCGAATTATTTCACAGGTGATACTTGCTTACGCAAGTAAACAAAACATGATTTCAAGTCCGTCTTGTTCCTCAACTCAGTCTGAAGTTGGCCTGTTATTCACGCTACAAGATTTACCGTGAGCTCCCAGTTTCTACAACGCTCCTTTTCACTTTAGGAAGGTGGTTCTTCATGTACCATAGGGAGAGAAGAGATGCCAAACGAGAGGCAAGTGGAATAGGAATAAACGTTGACTATAGTCATTTTCTTTAACGTGGTCACAGACGATTGGTTTAGTGGTTAGTAATGCATATTCCTATAGCACAACACGTGTTGGTGCTGCTGTAGTCTGCTCGCAGCACACAACAATGGCATCATCATTTGTTAGCATGGGTTTCCACCAGGTGCTCCGGTTTCCTCCCACAGTCCACCAATAAACTGGTAGGTTAAGTGGTTTCTTGAAAAATTGCCCCTGGTGTGTGTGTGTGTGTTTGGGTCCATCTGCCCTGCAATGGAGTGGCATTTTGGCCAAGGTGTACCCCATTGCTTTCTGGGATAGGCTCAGGCTCCCCTCAATTGGAAGAAGTGGATGGATGGAGGGATAGTCAGCTTAGACTCATTTATTTGCAGACCTCCACCATCATATCAGTTGAAACGGAAATCTAATGGGTAAATTGATTCTTAAAATGTTAAAGAGCTTTAGAAAAATATATGACAATGATGTAACTGCTGTGCTGCGTGCAGGTTGTCAGAAGACAGTTTGTCAAGACAGGACATACTGTCTAGATTACCAGATTAGCCGAGTGCAATTGCTAAACTTTGCAGAATATGTAGTGGCGCTTCTTCTTTCGTTTCTATGTTGTAATCTTTCTTGTCCTAAGGAAAGGGGAAGTATTAGAAAAGGGACTAAGTGCTGTATTTTTCCACTGCATACAACATCTTTATAAAAAGCCTGTACTGCCTGTAGCAAGTTGAGTCTCTGATGCACTCTGCAGAGTGACAGCAGGCCTCCCAATATTGCAATATCGAAATAAAGAGCTTACTCAGGTGAGAACTCTCTCTTGTGGCTTCCTTGAGAGGTATATTTCCGTGACAATTTGGGGGCTCGTCCGGGATCACAAACCTGAGCGCGGACGGCTGCTGAAACTCCATCCGGACTCGGACAATTTTAGCAAATTGTACGAACCTTGAGGGATACACTGTTTATCCTTCCAGAGACGCGTCTGGAGAATTCACAGCAGTCTGACATCAGTAAGTGATCCTTTTAAAGAACCTATCGCTTTAGACTGTAGAAGTAATCTTACTATAAGCCTGGGGCTTCAGTAAGCAGGTTTGGGACCTGGTGAGTCTGGGACTCAAGTTAAAAGAGGGTTGAGAGTATTTCCTGTGGTTTTGTTGCAGAGAAATAGGAGGCCGGTGAGGGTATTCTCACGCTGTTTTGATGAGTCTGGGACTTATATAAAGAACTAATCTTAACACAGACGTGTGGTTAGTGCCCTGCGGGGTAGTTAATGTGGTAAGGCACCGATCGGTAAAAAATGGGGAACGAAAATTCAAAGACGAAAATGGGATTGAGCGGTCCAGCAAAAGTACATGTATGACAAATTCAGAGAAGCAGGAATAGGTGGGTTAGAGTCCCACTAAGCCCGGGTTAGAGTCCTGGCAGGAAGAAAAATAAAAGATTATAGTCTGGGTAAGAGTCCCAGAAGAAGAATTTTTTTTTATGTTCATGAACTGTGAAGCTAGGGTAATAGGTTTAAGGGAAAATATTTATCAACTGAAAGAGACGTCAGGGATAACAATAGATGCACAGTAGAACATAAGTGTAAATATATAGAAAATAGAGAAGGAAACTGCAGAATTATTTTTTTAACCACATGTATTACCTATAAGGAACTTATTAACATTTGTGTAGGAGACAAATGTATTTGGACCACTAAACTTCTGCTATTTAAATAATATAGGCAGTTTCTTAGTAAATATGTGAAATAGAGCTCTCAAAATGTGCCAGTACCTCAAAAGAGAACTTGCACATGATTTATATATGATAATTAGGGGCCCATAACTATGAAGGATCTTTGTAAGATTGACAATTGTAAAGGGAAACCTGGGCTCTTATAATCTGTTTTCCCAGTGGGTTGCTGCCACTGCCTCTGTGTCTACCCAACACTTGATGACAGAGATTTTTTTTTTCTTATAAATATACTTTATTCCGAAAAAAAAACATCTCAAAAGAAACCATCTCACACATTAACACTCCACGTAATAAAAACAATGGCGGAACGGCGGTGATTGTCCGTTATCTGTCTGTGTTGTCTGTGTAACAGAGCCTGTTTGATATCATCACGGGCCAATCAACGAAACTTCCTGGAGGGCCGAATCTGGTTAATGGATCGTTGAATTTGCTAATTCTCTATTGTAGGATTGTAGGTTGTTAATTGAAGCGGTGCACAGGGCTGGTGAACAGGTGCTGGACGCTTAGAGACCTCCAGTAGAGAGAAGACGCGACCTGATACCTGGTGAGTGGGTGTGGGTGAGGAAGATATACCCTGCCAGATGTTGCAACCCTGCGGGGGAGGGACCATATCAAGTGCAACTGACTACTGACTCTGCCATCTGAGTGACAGGATGAGATCGCTGGATCTACGCGTTGCACTGCCACCAAGACACTGCACCAGAGACTGAGTGCTGCGTGCAGGTTGTCAGAAGACAGTTTGTCAAGACAGGAAGTGGCGCTTCTTCTTTCATTTCTATGTTGTAATCTTTCTTGTCCTAAGGAAAGGTGAAGTATTAGAAAAGGGACTAAGTGCTGTATTTTTCCACTGCATACAACATCTTTATAAAAAGCCTGTACTGCCTGTAGCAAGTTGAGTCTCTGACGCACTCTGCAGAGTGACAGCAGGCCTCCCAATACTGCAATATCGAAATAAAGACCTTACTCAGGTGAGAGCTCTCTCTTGTGGCTTCCTTGATAGGAAAACTGTGATTTCCGTGACACAGTTCCATAGCTTGGACACTGTTCCTGGTCAAAAGATTTGTCCATCCTGGCTGCACATTTTACCCTCCTTATTCTGCTACCATCTGTGGGCCACCCCGATCTGGGCACAATTCTGCAACAGCATTGCGTTTCCACTTCTGTCAAATACTACCCAGAAGCAAAAGCATCCGATTTCATGACCAACCAGCATTCCACATTGACCCACATGGTATACCAGCGGCTTAATGTCCCTGCTGCCATTCATAACAGGTGAACTTGGCCCTTTGGAAGTCTTGCCATATCTGAAGCAGCTGCTCCGGCTGGGCCAGGGTAACAGAGACATAGCCCAGGAAGCGGCAGCGGTCGTAGGGAGTGGGGAAGGGAGAGAAAGAGCTGGATTCTGGGGGGTAGGTAGGGTGGATACCCAGCTGCTGCAAGCACATGCCCACATACACGTCCTCCAGGAAGATGGGCCTCACGGACTGGGATGCCTGCAAGATCTTGGGCACGAGGTCTGTTGAGAACACATAGCTTACCCCAGAGACATAATGGGGATAGAAACAGCCTGGGTATAGAGCGAGGGGCATGTACCACTTGGAGCCTGGATCTCTGCGGATAATGCCATAGTTTATGATTCTCCCAGTGATGAAGTCCTGCTTGGCAAGGACTCTCTGAGGGTCCAGGACCTTGTTGACCAGGTAGTCCACGTTGAGGAACATGTCTGTGTCGATCTTCATGGCGTAGGAAGCCCCCGGGCAGTAGGAGGCCAGCCAGTCCAGGATCATCATGGTCTTGATGGTCAGGTTGCGGTAGCTATCCAGGAAGTCCTTCTGGACAATGTCCCGGTGCTCTCGGCTCTCCTCCTCTAGCGCTGCCTGGATCCGAGGGGACCGGTCACCCTGGGGCAGCCCCACATAGAAGATCCGCCAGATGATCACCCCTGGGATCAGGCCCTCTCGGCCCCAGGTCTTCCGGATGGCGTCTCTGGCCGCGCGATCAGCGGGAGCCACTGGGATCACGAGGATCAGGAAGGGGGACATCTCCCGGCACTTGTCCGGCTCGTTGAGGATGTACCTGTACACGGCAGGGTAAGCAATGTTATAGGCTTCCAGGGAAGTGGGTTTAGTTTTCAGCATCTCCATTATCCTCCTGGTCAAGGACACACAAAAGGAGATGGCCATGACGGAGAAAAAGAAGACGGCGGTGCTCTTGAGGGACCAATTCCTCAAGACGGCCATCTTCCTGCTGAAGAAGACTTCCTGTCTGACAGCAGCTGTTGAAGCCCGCAGAGCAGGAACGGGACCATACGCTGCAGGGAAAGTGGAAATTAAAAAAATAAAGATCAAGCCAGTGTGCATATCATTATTTATGTTAAAAAACAAAATTAGGCAGTATGTCCAGGTGGAACGGTGTTCTTCTGGGGGTGTACAGGTTGTGGCTCCAGTAGGTGGTGCTCATTCCTCTAGACCTGAATCTCCACACCAATACCATATCTCAGGGGTTCCCCAGTCCTGGCCCTGTGGACCCCCACTCCAACTGGCTTTAGTTCCACCTGAGCACTCACTTCAATAATTGAGCCCCTAATACACCTAATAAGTGGTTTAACTTCAACTTGTCACTTGCATTCAGTTCCTTAACATGTAGGAGGTCGCCTTTTAACTACTGCACTTCTTAAGCAACTGAACATTTCTATTCTCCAAGTAGAAAAACCTTGCAAAGGTTGTAACCAAGCAGTTTATTGGTTCAGTTCAAGATTCATTGAAGTAAAGAGCCCATCTTCATTAAAAGCCAGCAAATCTATCCCAGCATGTAATGGGAGACACGTTTCAGTCATTAAAAAATGCCACGACACCGTTGATAACCGTAGGCATGTTAAATTTGATACCCTGTCTCAGGGTAGAATTAAGCCTATCCTGGCAAGCAACAGGCGCAAGGCAGGGTACATCTTTAACAGGACACCAGTCCATCATAGGACAGGCAGGCACAGACATACACCACAACTAGCCAATTAACCTACCAGCATGTCTTTCAACTATGGACTGAATGCCATACGAACACAGAGAACTTGAAAACTTCATACAGACAGTATCCCAGGAATTGAAAAAAGGCAGCAATGCTAACCACTGTGGTGCCATGCTGCCTGTGACTATCATAAGTGATATTATTAACTGCCCAGGAGTGGGTCAATTTCAAAACGGGAGTTTCATTTGAGGTGTGTGCCTAGCTACAGGTGTACCACGGATGATCAAAAGGGGTTTTCAGGTATAAGACAAACAAGAAGAAATATCATCACATCTCTCTTCCCTCAAAGCTTGTACTAGGCATTGCACAATGTTTACTGTTACATTGTGAGTTTTTGGGTCTGTGGGATGTCCGGCTTCCGAGACTATATTGACCTGTCTATTGTAACGCTTCGGGGTTCACGTGGGCGCCCTTGCCGCTGCCGCATCAGGTCGGCCCCCCCACCGTCGGGGACTCGAACTCGGGTCTCCGACGTCACTCAACAGGGACCCAGCCTCTCAGTTAAAGGCAAACCTCCCCTCAGCCCGACGGCTGCGGTCCCTGCTATTCACAGGAAAGGGCGGTGACATCACCGTGCTGGTAAGCCGGCTCTCACAAGCAATGGAGGCCGTTTCTGTTACACTATACAGTACTGGTTTAACTGGCGGATGTTTCGTAACGTTTTGTGTTGTGTCTTGTTTATAAATTTTGATAAGTTCTGATGTATTACTATTTAGTAACTAGAGGTTTATAAGACAAATCACGCGCCTCACAAATATCCCGAGCGGTGGGTCCACTTAAATTAGTTCACAAACCGCCTAATACTAGATTTTCAACATGGCAACGTTTCTTGGAACTAAACAGGACGTTTATGTACAACGAAGCTGCAAAGCTGTTTTCAAGACTTTTAACCGTGTGGCAGAAACAAAACTAGAACTTCTTTATGGAAGTGAAAACTAGAACTTCTTTATGGAAGTGCGCCAGGCTAAGTCTCGAGAGACACGTTTTTGTTAAAATTTATCAAAAATAACAAAGCTGTGCGACAACGATACAAATTTTGGAGTGTTAATAACGGTGTTAAAACCTGCAGTAGACTGGCGACGTGAGGACTTGTTTTCCCCCTTGTGTGAAACAGGTTACAAATTAACAATATTAGCTGACGCTCAGACAGTATCTGCGCCTAAGCAATGCTTTATGGATTGAAAGCACTTTCCTAACGCCGAAACGAATCGTAAAATAGCAAATAATTACCGATTTATCCGAGTATTATTTTTGTACCCTTGTACCCTTCAGACTGGTAACAAACCTTGCCAAACTAAACGTGTTAACCTGGGGTTTGAGAAGTTCAGAAAAAAGGCTTGCGACCAGATTTTCAAAAACTTCATTAAAAACCTTTGCTATTCAACATTGAATCGATATTCGAACATTGTGCGGCGGTTTAGACAGCCAACCAGAAATTTGGAAAAACTTGCAATTAAATACGACGGATTCTGTGAACTGCCATATAGTTCTTACTCCTGTCTCTTTTGGAAAGGAGCGTCCATGTTCCGCTACAACACTTACCTTGATGAGATGAAGTGAAATAGGTCGATTTCACAAGCTCTTGGTTCTTTTTCATCCAGTTAGAGTTACAGGTTGTACTGAAGTTTTTTGGCTTTCTTTTCATTCAGCAGCAAACCAAGGTCTTATGATGATGCAGCGGCCACGCTGCTGGTTGTTTTAGAAACAAATATTTGTAGTTTGTCGTTTCTTTTTCGTGGGGAAAAAAATACGCGGGCACACGCGATCTCACATTTCTTCTTGTGAGGGGGTGGTATTACTAGTTACTAATATTTGAACTCTCACTTTTGACGTGAGTGATAGCAGCCCTCTAACACAAGGAGCCACTTGTGATAAAAAAAAACCCGACCTTCATAATCATTACGCAAAAGTTAAGTTAAAACGTTCGAGGGAAATAAGTGTGTTTTGACGGACCTCCTACACAGTAAATAAACGTTCAATTCTCGGACTTGAACTCCGGCATGTTTTCCTATAACTGGTGTCCACCCAGTACAGAAAGTTGCGAATTCAGTTTTTGCGCTTAACAATAGAAGAGGGCTACAGACTTCCTACAGGAACACCAGAGTGCAAACTCAGACATATTGGACACAATATTAGACGCAACTTGGACACTTTCCATAAACACGCGG
This sequence comes from Atractosteus spatula, assembly GCF_055471065.1. Taxonomy (NCBI): domain Eukaryota; kingdom Metazoa; phylum Chordata; class Actinopteri; order Semionotiformes; family Lepisosteidae; genus Atractosteus; species Atractosteus spatula. Next base: position 18,719,061 of record NC_142719.1, read on the forward strand.
TAACAATCCAAAACAAGAATTGGCACTACAATGTTTAATCGCATGTGGTATTTGGGGAATGTGTAATTCGTGCCGTTTCCGATTTGATGAGCGGAATGACGCCATTCCCTAATTAAAAAAAAACGCTACTGAAACGGTAAGGTTACAATACTAAAACGAACGGCCGACATACAGGTTGTACGAGCCGGTTGCAGGGCGATGGTGGCACACAGGGATGCTGTCCACGTCTTGAGAGACGCCGGAGACTCGGCTTCGATACCGAGACAGGGGACGAACCAAGGCGGGAGCGGCAAGGGAAGAAAACCCCCGAACTCACTACAATATTTTCTCTCTCTTATCTCCACTCTTCCTTTTTCCTAGTCACGTTATCACGTAACGATTCAGAAAACACAGAAAGTTATATTAACTTAAACCTATCTACAACTGAAAGAGAGGATTCTATACATCTAAAATATTTTAAACTGCTTAACTGAATAAAACAACAATAACATAACCTAAGCTTAGGTCATACGGCATACGTTTACACGATTATCTTGGAAACTAGAACGTCGGACATTGTGCTGTTTGTAAGGGGAGCAACCTCACGGAGCTTCGTATTAGGGTCATACAAATAATGTTTTATTCGTTTGATTAAAATAAAAAGATATTCTACAGCAAGGAAATCCGAAACAGAAGTTACTTTTCCTTCAGGGACGCCAACAGGAATGCTGACATGCGGGACATGTCCAAGTCAAGCCGTCTGTCATGGCTCGAAATCAGGGGGTGGTATATTTTCATTCCATTTATTGAAAGAAATCGAAGAGTGACCAATAAAGTCGAATGAATTAAAGCCTCTTGGACTGCCCTTCTCCCGGACCGAAATTGGCCACCTCTGCTTTTAAGCACCAATGTCTACCGAAAATACTTCCCCATGCCAGGGAAAATAGCGCTCCAGTGAAAACCGAGTAAGGGTTCGCCAGCACCAGGGACAGCCACCTCAATCCAGGCGGAACTGGTAAAAAAACATTTCACATTCTGAAATGCTGGCTGAACCAGCTGAACCCTAATGTTAATGTTTCCGTTTTCTTTCTTCCTTTCCAGCTCCAGGGATTTTTTTGCCTATATTTTTGCAACAGAGCAGAAACTTTGGCAAACTCGTGATGTGTACTGTACTGACATTGTTTCACCACGGCTAAACTTGCATGCAGAATAATACCCAGAAACAACAGCTGACATTCTATACTTCTGCCTCATATTAACATTTTGAGGTGAAATAGAGACTTCATCAGTACATAGCAAAAATGACAATTTCCATGTAGTTTGTCCAAATATTTGTATATTAGTGGTTTGCTTTGCTGCCTCACTGGATTGGGTGCTATTGGTGTGGAGTTTGTATGCTCTCCACATTTCCATGGCTTTCCTCCAAGTGGCTTCCTTCCACAATCCAAGTACACAGTGGCAGGTTATTGGCTTTTGGGAAAATTGGTCCTGGTGCATGTTTGTGTCTATCTGTCCTGTGATGGACTGGCATCCCATCCAGAGTTTATCCTGCCTTGCCCTTGTTGCTTGCCGGGATAGGCTCTTAACCTACTAGCCTTACCATACTATCTGAACGCACTGTCCCAATTTATTTCAACCCACCAAATAACACCAAAAATATAAAATACAAACTGACAAAGATGTTTCCACAGGGCTCCTTTCAAGTAACAACAGGGGAAATTTCCTTAAAACCACCACTTCATTCCTCAGTTTCTGGATAACTCAAAACAATGTTGAGTTTAACAATCTAAGACGCACACTCTCACGTTCTCACACTATAAGTGAAGGACAGTAGCAACCTGGACTTAGGACTTTCCGTCTCCACCTAGTCAAGAGATTCAGATTGTTGTTGATTTATAGGCTTTTAATCTTTGGTTGGCCATAGGCGTATTAAAGTAAGCTTTAGTAGTTCCGGTGGGTTGCAAAGGAACAAGTAATAGGTTTATTCCATGCTGAAAAGAGAAGAAAGAAAACGAGAAGAAGGCGGCTCCACAGCCGAAACGTTGTGTTTTCTTTCTTCTCTTTTCAGCATGGAATAAACCTATTACTTGTTCCTCAAAGTAAGCTTGCTCACAGCTACTGGTACTCATAGATGCTTCATTGCATTAGCAATACTTTATTGTGCTTTCTAATTTTCCTTAGGGTTCCAAAATAATAAGAACTAAAAGAGCTCGAGCTGGACAAAGATTGACAGAAGTTGATTACAGGCACTTACACACACATGCATGCCAGCTGGACATCTATCAGCACGAAGTCCAGGAACTGTAAACTAGGGGCAGATCAGTCTATCAGACATGTTCAACCATGCACATAAAACCCTGGTCATAGTTTTTTCCCAGGTCACACTAGGAGTGGTCACAAAACAGTCACAGGCGTAGAGCAGAGCTATTAACTTAGAGGTTCACAGTCATAGATCCAACCCTGCTGGGTTCCGTTTTAGCCATATCAGTTACACTATTAAACCCTTAAGCAGCCTAACAGGATTAATTGGAACTGTTTTGACTGTTTTAATCTTAACATGTTGGAGGTCATATTTTAACTTGCATTGCAGGATTCAAAATAGAATCCTGAACATTTGAGTAGAAAAAAGACAACCTTGCAGGATGACAGTCAAGCAAGATTAGGGATTCATTTAAGTATTTAAACTCAGCTGGAATGGAAACCAGCAGGTGTGTGGGAGTTCAGGACCACAAGTATTAACTCCTCCTAATCTGCTCCACAGCAGTAATTTCATGCAATCAGCTCTTAAAGAACCATCACATCATCTCCTAAACTGTTTAAGTTCAATAAACTGCCAATCCAGGATCATGAGCTAGTTTGTCCCAGGCACCTGTTCTAAAGAGGTTCACAAGAAGTCATCACCTGAAAACTATTTTATCACCTAGCAAAGGAGGTTGTTAAGGAAATGTCAGGTGGAGCCAGAACGTTTTTTTTATGATGTTCCACTGGTATTGTAGAAATATGACTGTGGCTTGGGGTCATTACTCCTGAACTGATCGGAGTTCATTTTAAACAGACACCAGCTGTTGTACGCGACGTCTCAGGAATAGCTTGAAAGGTGGAGATAACACTATCAGGAAGAGAATGATCACTTATAAACACCCACTCACGGTAATAACGTAAGGTGATCATGGCTGTACGTGGAATATGATACCCTCAGAAACACTGCTGTAATTCACGACACTGTGGGAAATACACCACCTTGTGTGTGTCTCCTTCAGTGTTCGCTGGAAATGGCCATTTTCGTCACAAATTAAACTAATCTTAAACCTTCACTGGTCTGTGACTCCTTGTATCCCTGTAGTATTAATAAATCAGTTAAAATTATTAACTTTTACAGGATATTGTTTCATAATTGGAAACCAGTTTCAATTGTTTTGTTGCTTTTATACAAATATTTACATGTTAAGCCATTTTATGTACACGAAAATGAACTGGGTGTCTCCAGAAAACACACTGAAAAATCAAATTTGTTGAGAATAATCTTAAATTACAAAGATACCCAAAGTTTTTGTGCCAATCATTAACACAAGAAGCCTTTAAGTTAAGTGCCGCATGACAGTCCAAGTGTCAACTTTGTTTCTTTGAAACCTAACAAGACTATCATTGAGGTTTATTATTTTATTCCAGTCATCTACATTCACCAGTAAAGACTGGTTGAAATGTCTGAAATTAAAGATACAAAAAGAAAAAAAAAACTATGGTTAAAACTAAAACAAATTTTACACATAAAAAAGCTTAAGTACAAGGAACAAAAAAATCAGTGTTTTTCTTTTTACAAACTGTTTGAGAAGGTGTAGATTTTGTACAGTCCAATGCAGTTAGTTCTTCAGAACCTGTGCAGGTCTCCTGTTGTCACAATCAAGTCTGTTCAGCAGATGATGTGGACTCCAAAAGCATCAGTGAAATGATCTGACTGACTGCAACATCATGTCTGTGTCAGATGGCCGTTAAAGTTATGTCAAAGTAAAAAACAAAACCAGGATCCCCATCACAGAACATGGACTCAAGTACTTCTGAGATGTGGTACGAAACTGGCAGGGTTATTTTGTTTTGGTCTTTATTTAAAAGAACAAAAAAAATTCCTAAGATCCAATAATATAAAATGTGGCTACATACAACTTCACACAGCTTCAAATACTCTGAACCAAAAATAAAAAGCCAACTTGAATTTCAAGAGGATGATGCCAGGAGTCCAGTTTTCCGCTAAGCCGTTGTGTAAAAAAAACCCGATGCAGGGACAATGAAGCATTAAAAAAAAACAAATGCGCGAGATGTTGCTCCTTTGGAAAAGGCGGGGTACACGGAAAGGGAACGGGGTTCAGTCTATCTGTACTGATAGCTCATGGTGTGATCCCCTCGCCCGTAGCCTCCTTGGTTCTGGTAGGAAGTCTGGTTGCTCCCATAACTCTGGCCACCGCCTCCTTGTGTGCTGTAGTTTGACTGGCTGTTGTAACCTTAAGGGGGAGAGAATACCAGGGTTAGTGGATGACGTTTACTGGGCTCTGGGAAGATGATTGTCTGACCTTGCCCATTTCTTCTACATATATGTCAAAAGCCTATTACTTTTTCAGAACTTAAGCCCTTTAAAACTCTAAAATGGGACTCCACTTCCATGGACTTGCAAGTTTGTTTTTGGGAAGCTGTGGGAAATCGTGCAGTCATCAGACGCTGGGTGGGCGAGACCGTTGCTCAGGAGAGCCTACTAAAGTCATGTTATACGGATCGCAAGTTTCCCCAGCCAAACAAAATGCATGTAAAATAACTCTTAATTCAACTGCAGCCCAACCCTCTTCATTTTTCCCGCCGTAACACAGCTGTATCCGTGCAAGTAGCCAGTGCCTGCTTCCATCTTGGCGGTTTGAATCGGCAAGTGCTCAGATATAAAGGCCTCCCAAGTTCATATTCTTACCCTGGTAGTTGCTAGCACCCGGAGCTCCTGTTCCACCCCCATAGCCCCCCTGTGAACTCGGGGCGTATGTGCCACTTCCAGACCCGTAGGAGTTGTTACTACCATAACCTAAGAAGCAAAAAAAAAAGTATTAACACCAACATCATCAGGAAAAAACAAGGTTAGATAAACAGCTGTGCACAGAAACATCTGTTTGGAGGGGAAAAAAGTATTATCAGAAGGGCCAGTATCTTTAGGATAGTGTTTGAAAGTAAAACATCTGCACTCAGCACTGTTTCAAAGCACTGCTAGAATGTGCCATGTCTTAAAAAGACTAAAACAAACTAGAAATAACTTCACTATTTAAATTGGGATTGCTCTATTTCTACAATTATCACAATGATGTAAACCAGGAATCTGCAGCCCTGTACTTGGAGACTGCAATTTATGATTTTCCTTCTTTCTCAATAAAATGGAGTCAATTCAGCTGGTTGTCAACTGGATGCGATATAGACACCTTTCGGGCCCCCTCAACGGAATTACTTCTTTATCCGGTGGGACACAAGAAGCAGGTGACAAAAAAGACAAGAAACCAAGTCAGGAGAAATGAGCAGTCTATGAAATCAGCTTCCAAGAGCTGCAAGATCTGCGAAAATGGACAGTTCCACAATGTTTTTAACCGCACATCTGTCACAAAGTTAAGCTTTTGGGAGAATAATCTAACCAGACCACGGTTAATTCTCAGCGTTCCACACGGCCCAGTCCTGGAAGCGGGCGGCACTCACCTTCGTAGCTGTAATCCTGGCTGCCGCCGCCCCCCGTCACCTGACTGGGGTAGGCGGTGCTGTAGTTGGAATACCCCGCGCCCCCCCCGCCACTCTGGTTATGGCTGTAGCTCTTCTTGCCTGGGCCTCCCTGGTTGTAGCCCTGGTTGTACTGGTTATAGGAGACCTGGCCCTGCGGGGGAGGCTGGTAGCCTCCAGCGCCGGGCCCTCCTCCTCCCCCGCCGAAAGGCTGCTTGCCTGGGCCGCCGCCGCCGGTGCCACCCGGGTGGTGGGGCGGCTTTTTGCCGGGGGGTTTGGGGTTCTGCGGCTGGCTGGGAAAGCTGCCGTCGTTCTGGTAGTAAGAACCGTAGTTGCCGCCGCCGCCTCCTCCACCCCCTCCTGCCCCGGCGTTGGTGCCGGAGCCCATCCCCGCTCCCCCTGCTCCCGGACCACCGGCGCCGCTGCCTCCACCGTTGTTGTTGTAGTAATTATCTGGAGCAGAGAAAAACAGCTGATAGCTCGCAGGGGGACAGAGCACTGGCTCAGCCAGGGCCAGACACCCGCCAGGATACACACATTAAACGCATCTGATTCAGTGTGACTGAGGATGACATGTCTCTATCTCATGATGTTCAGCTGTGGACTGCTCTTAACAGGTGTGTGCATGTGTGTGGAGATGAATACATAAAGAGATAAGTGAACAACCTTTCACTTCCAAGTGTCTTGACAGCACTGCCTAGTATTCAGGCAGGATAAGATTTTGTACAGATGTCTGATCATTTACCAATAGGACACACAAACAAAACACTCCTTTTTACTGCCCTCTTTGTAGAAGGACAAAACATTTATTGTGTAAAAAAAGCAACATGACTACTTACATACAGTAACAACTGGTTTTAAAAGGAAATCACAGTATCGTGCAAGATTCAGCAGTGTCACTGTCTTTTAAAACTGTTACGATGGAAAAGTCAAGCTTATTACTACATCATCGTGTATGGCCTCATTATTCAACGTAAAAAGCCACTCTGGAATTAAAACCATTGGATGTCTTACATCTAGTTTAGCCTGAACTAGCATTATTGATTGGCTAGCCTTGATCTACTGGCCCAACATACACAGGTAAAAATAAAATAAAATCAGCCTATCGGTAAAATGAAAGATCCTTTAAAAAACAACTTGCACATAGTGGATGCATAATGACCAGGTAGTGAGCTATCTGCAACTTTTTAAAAACTGCTGAAGGACCTTGCTGTTAATACTGGTCATAAAAAATGGAAACAATGCATGACCTGGCTATGTAGTACAAAATATAGGATCCAGGAACCTGGGCATTCACCTTTATATCCAAATCCTTTCTCCATTCCCCCCCTCCCCAACCCCCCCCACCCCATCAAAGCACCTCTACATTACAACCAGAATCCATTTTTGATTAAAGCTGTTAATCCAGGTAAGATCTGTCTTTAATCTTTTTTTCTTGAAAGTCCAGTTCCTGACAAACGATGCAGCAGCAAAAGTCGAGGTGTTGGGAGTTCTCTTGGATGCTCGGCTATTGGCTTCTAAACCTTGGGGCTTTTGGAAGTTGATATTGGATGGAGGGATTTTAAATGCTTGGATTTCTTTACAATGTGAAACGTTTAGATCGTCTATGATGCAAAATCGTGGTAGCCATAGCAGTCTGAGACAAAATCACCTACAGAGTGAGACAGAGCAGAGAAAAAAAAATTAGATTTTCTTTCAGAGTGGCACATTCGCCATTATCATCTCAATCTTAGTATTTTATTTTTAGATTTCTCTGCTCCTGTCACCCTCAAGATGGCGTTTCCTCAGAACAAGCTGCTGGGGGGGAGGGGGTTTTCAGGAAATTCCCATTGAGAATCAAAAAAGTGACGGATTGCGTCCTGTGGCTTAAAGCAGAGAAATGTAAAAGTGTCACAAAATGTCAATTTTAAAAGGGAAGACAGACTAGGGGACTGCCCTTTAGAATGCTAAATTGGACCTCTTACAATGATTCTCAAATTAACACTCACCACTCAGATCAGATTTTTCTTCCAGAGTCTCTCAAGATGGAGACTAAAATCCCCAAGTCAAAAAATAATGAGGCTTTGAAGGTTCAAATAATTTCTAATCTTTTCAGCAGAACCAGTAAACAACACGATGAAAGTGAATAATTACTAAAAAAGACATTTATGTCAGTTAACCATGCACTATAATAAACTACATGCTTAAAAACCAGAATTCATGCAACGTTTGCACCAATTGAAAACAGTAAAAAATTGGCACAATTTTAATTGTGGTTTTATGTATTAAAAGAATTACACTTTTCAAACCTCTCAAAACTTTACCGGAAACCTAACAAATGCCTTTGACTACAATAAAAGCAGTTGTTTACAAAAAAACCCAACCCAAACTGGAAGTATTTGCGTGTCACACTCATGAGCATCTCACACATGGAGCCAGGCCAAGGTTAATATTTATTACAGACCTGGGACACAAGATGGGAAGTTCCTTCAAAACTGTAAAAATTCAATGCATGGCCATATTTACACTTTTAAGTGCAAATTCTCCAGATATTGAAACTTGGAGACTTACAAAATAGAATTTTACTATTCACCTTCCAATGATTAAAAAAAGAAACTAAGCCTACTTGGATACCTAATTGTTGCAATGGAACATTTGCTTAAAAGCTTAAATTCTTAGTTTATCCAATCCTATCCCAGCAGCCCCTGTCCACTCCTAGTCAGTCAGCTAGTGACGTGACCTGGGTTCAAATCCAGGACTCCGTGACACCAGGGCCACATAGCACAATCTACAGTGCCTCACAAAGTATTCAGACCTTTGACCAATTCTCTCATTTTAGTCCTTTGAGATGTTTATTTCTACTTATTAGCACTGAAATTTAAAATGAATTATTTTAATGTGACATTGTTTTATGTTAGAAAATATTCTTAAGAAAAATAAAAAAAACTGAAATATGCTGTTTGCATGAGTAATCAATCTGTGTTGTGGAAACGGAGTTTACACAGGTGAAAAACACTTGCCCTAACGAGGACAAAATTGCCTTACAATTGGCCTCTACCTGTGAATCATTAAAATAACTGCCACATTTTGTGGATAAAAACCCCACAGTTAAGGGATCATTATTCAGGCTGTGAATCTGAAGGAGAGCTGTGAAAATGAAGACTAAAGAGCATTCCACAGTTAGCGATAAAGTAAAACCAATGCATAAATTAGGAAAAGGGTACAAAACAATATCCAAATGTTTGGGTGTCCCAGTGGGCACTGTTGGTTCAATGGAACAAGCAATAGCTTTATTCCATGCTGAAAAGAGAAGAAAGAAAACAACCTTTCGGCTGTGGAGCCTTCTTCAGGTGTAAGAAAGATGGGGCAGTCAGCAAAGCAACAAGTGTTGAACATTGAACTATTGGTTCAATTATCAGGAAGTGGAAGCTACATCAAACAACCCAGACACTGCCTAGAAAATGTCATCCCTCAGAACTGTGGCTGAAAAGCTGATCAACACATTTGTGTTCTCTCGAATTGACTACTGTAATGCTCTACTTGCTAGAGTATCTAAATCTACTCTGAACAAACTGCAGTACGTCCAAAATTCAGCAGCCAGAATCCTGACCAGGTCTAGTGCAAGTGTTCACATTACTCCTATCCTGGAGTCCTTGCACTGGCTTCCTGTCAAATTCCGTGTAGACTTTAAAATCCTCATGCTCACCTATAAGGCTCTGCATGGCTTGGCACCTCAGTACCTGTCTGAACTATTATCGCCCTACTCCCCACCTCGCAACCTTTGCTCTTCTAATTCTGCTCTCCTTACTGTCCCCCAAGCCCGTCTACACTCCATGGGTGACAGGGCCTTCTCCTGTTATGCCCCCAAGCTCTGGAACTCTCTCCCCAAGGATATCAGAGAGTCACCTTCTCTAAACTCGTTCAAATCCAGACACAAAACCCTCTTCTTCAGATAAGCCTTTACTTAACTGGTTTCATTCTTCACCCCTCTGCTTTTCTTAGTACCACCATCCACGGTCTCCTCTTTATATTGTAATTGTGTTTTATCTTGTGTATTCTTCTTATTTATTGTTGTTGTTGTTGTCATCCTGTAAAGCGCTTTGAGAAGCCACCTTTAGAGGCGCTATATAAAATAAAGTTTATTATTATTATTAACTTGTGAGAGAAGCCACAGAGAGGCTAACTATCACTTTGAAGGAGCTACAGAGTTCAGTAGCTGAGAGCGGAGTAAAGGTGCACCAGTCAACCATATGAAGAGCTCTTCATAACACCGGCCTGTATGGGAGGGTGGCACTAAAGCCATTAGTCAAAAAGAACCATGTGAAAGCACATCTGGAGTTTGCCAAAAAGCATGATAGAGACCCAGTTGCGATGTAGGAAAAGATTGTGTGGTCAGATGAGACCAAGACAGAGCTTTTTAGCCAAAATTCAAAGCGATATGTGGCGCAAATCTAACACTGCCCACACCTCAAAAAACACCATACCTACAGTCAAGTATGGTGGTGGTAGCATCTTCATCAACAGGGACTGGCCATCTTGTTAGAATATTAGGAAGAACAAATGGGGCAAAATACAGGGAAATACTGCAAGAGAACCTCTTTCTGTCTGCTAAAAAACTGAAGCTTGGGAGAAAGTTCATCTTTCAGCAGGACAATGATCCCCAACACAAGGCCAAAGCAACATTGGAGTGGCTCAAGAACAAAAAGGTGAATGTCCTGCATGGCCCAGTCAAAGCCCTGATCTCAATCCAATTGAGAATCTGTGGCACTATTTGAAAATTGCAGAGTACAAGCATCATCCGACTAACCTGAACAACCTGGTGCAAATCTGCCTGGAGGAATTGGCCAAAATCACTCCTGAACAGTGTGCAAAGCTGGTACATACTTACCCTGAAAGACTTAAAGCTGTTATTGCTGCAAAAGGTGGCTCTACAAAATATTAAAATGTGGGGATTGAATACTTATGCAAACAGCATATTTCAGTTTTTTATTTTACTTAAGAATATTTTCTAACATAAAACAATGTCACATTAAAATAATTGGGAGTTTCAGTGCTTAGAAAAAAATATCACAGAGAACTAAATTTCAATGTAGGATTTGTAATTCAGTAAAACAAGAGAATTGGTCAAAGGTCTGAATACTTTTGCAAGGCACTGTATGTGCTAAGTGTGCATTGCCACCAAGAGCCTTAGAAATCACAGAATTAAATACCTGCAAGTCAATTCACAGCACTAACCTCTGAGGACTGGCAGATGTATAAAGAGTGCCTAAACAAAGGGCACAATATAGGCAACAACCTTTTGAGAATAAATCTGAGCATTGCTAAAAGAATCACATTAAAAAAATGGGTACTTACTGTATCCAGAGTTTGCATTTGATCCATACCCATAGGTTCCATAGCCTCCTGTTGGAAGAATAAAACAGCAGATTAGGGTTTCCCAGTCCAAAAACACAAGACCCTATCACCTAGTTGCTGTTAGCACCATTCAAGGCAGTCTGTTTGGATGACAAACGTGCTAGAGAATGAAATGTTTTATTTTCAACAACTAGCAGGGAGAGTCAGGCCAGGCGCAGGAAGGCCAGAGAATGATCAAATCCGGTTGAAAATGATCTGCATGTTTGGAGGCTGTTCAGTGTTCAGTGGTAACATGGTGACAGTGGAGAGAGTAAACTGACAACTGACAGAGGACCTCTTAAGCAGTAGGAGAGCATACAAAGAAGCATCATGCATCAACGAAAGCCAATTTCTCCTGACGGACCTTGCGGAAGACCATATGTGGAGAATTTGTGATGAATGTTATGTGGACTGTTATGTCTTTCATACCAATGTTTGTTTTGGGGGGTGAGGTGGAAGTGTGATTTGGGAGGAATCTCCTTTAACTCCAGTGCACATTGAGGAACATTACTTAGCAGATTCTTGAGAATACAGCACTTCCATTCCTGCAAGCCAATCGACAAGTGGAGAGGTTCCCACAGGCCAATGTAAAAACATGGAGTGCAGTGCAATGATTACAATGGGACGGCAAAGAAAATTGAGCCCTTGTTGTAGTCAGCTCCCCCCCCCAACATATCATTTGTGGGTAATAAAGCCTTTATAGCAAGGATTCCATCCATTTAGAAAGTCTACACTGCCGGTTTTACCGATCCTCAGTGCAAACAAATGTTTCTTTAGGTCATATTCCCAGCTCAATGTGAAATACTCCAAAACCAAGCTGCCCATTTCTCACCAATACATGGGTAAAAAGCATCAAGAGAACCAAAGAGCATTATTTGTATAGAAACTGACTGGTAAAAATGAATGAAAGGCGGTAGAGTGTACCTTGATTGTAGCCTCCTGCATTGTTGAACCCCCTGCCCCGCCCCCGACCACGCCCACCTCGGCCACGCCCCCTGGGGTTGACTGCAGGGTCCGCTGGTGCACCTCCCATCATGCCAAAGACTGGACTGTGCTGTAGGGGAATGTGTTCAAACCAACTTCATTCATTCACCCATGGTCTACAGATTTCTAACATTATTAGTCTGCTGTGTGTATGTATGTGGAAGGGGGATTCCAGAACTGTAATAGAAAACCTTCTCTTCTCTCAGAACTGGAAAACATAATGATTCCAACTACTCTTACTCTGACCGCTTTGCTCTTGCAAATCCTCAGAGCACTGCATAAAACAATGGTACCCACTATCTTACAAAACATGCAGTTCCATGTTTATATAAACTGGAAGCCAGGTTTTGAGTTGATTCAAAATAAAGGCGCACTATTCGGAACTGTAGCTGTGGCAGATTGAGTTTCTGCCCAAGACTGCCGTACCACACAGGGAGAGTGAGAATGGATAGACATGCCAACCTGTCACAGTTATCTTCTGACAGTGGGCTGTGCGTAATCATAGCATCAGCACTAGAGCAGCAGTGCGCTCGCAGTAGCACTGCCACAAGAGCGCACACAGCCAAGTCACAGTACGCTGTCCTTTAGAATGACAGATCAGACAGCACCCTGATCGACCGCTTCGAACCCTATCCCCCCTGCGCTGCGCTGCTGTAGGAGAATCCCAGTCCGTCCACTAGTGTTGCAGGCTCAGACCGTAGACTTTTCTTATACCACACCCCTCGTAAAGTTAAAAAACAGTTACCTCCACTATGTTGACCCACACAGTTTAAATGTACTCAAAATAGTCAAATAATAAAAAAACGCACTGACTTTTACTTAGGCTCACCTGGAAATTCATAAAGAACAAGAACATTATTTCAAATCCTGTAGCCCTTCACTCATATCCAGCACCACCTGCATCCCCTGATTCTTCTCTGGTGCTTATCCAGATAATTTTCCCAGTATAGACTTGTATATTCCATGCATAGCTAGATTTTGCATCACATGCCAATGCAAATTTTGATACCATACTTAGCCTAAAGGCACAGCGTCCAATGTAACACCGAAAGCCATGATGGTATATAAAAGGCAGGATCTCCACCTATTGTGCCCATACATCTCTGACTGCAGCCAGCTTGTCTCTTTCACATCAAGCAGGTCTGGTATCAGTTATCAGAACAAATCACCCCATAAAATCATAAAGTCATAAAATGATTCCAGTGACATGACTGCCAGAAAAACTGCCTTTCCATTCTCGGCATTCAATAAACTAGCAGCTGATTCTACCTTTGATTTGTAAACTCCAGCTAATATCAGCTAAAGAACCTATGTATAGATATTAGTTGGTCTGATCAAGTGACTTCTAGTCCTTTTCAAATCGCACACCACCCCTCCAAGTTGGTCATGTCCAGTATAATCTTCACCCTCGCCTGAGTATAAAGAGTTCAAATGCTGATCTTGTCATGGATTAAAGTGGCTGCAAATCCGTAGCCCTTGGCACCATTTTGATATGTCGACGCCGACCATTCTGTATTCCCATCTTTAGGTTTCCATAACCCTTTTCTTGAGGATGGTTGTTATTCCAAATTTTTCATTGGTTGAAGGCAAAGTCATGGCTGATTCCTCCTTTGACCCCTCTCCCGAAGAAAATACACAGTCAGGATCACCAGTGTCTTGTCTCTGAAACCTCCTCTATTTCACTATTGCCATCCACAACCTGGGATAACACTTCACTGATCTTCTGAAGCCCATTATTGAGTGTCTCTATTATACATGTGCTGACGCAGCACTGAGTAGGAGACAGTTCAAGAAAGCTCTTTTTACACTGTCAGATACTTATAAAAGTACATAACTAATTAGCCCAAACCCAAGCAAATTAAACAAAAAAAAAAGCAAAGATGCATGTTTATTTTGGATGTCAAAATGACCCACATCATCATCTTTGTATACACAGTCTGCACAGACATTCCAAAACATTTCAGGATCCAAACACTCCATATGAGCTCATGACACCAAACAAGGATAAGTAATTAAATATTGCTAACTAGAACAGTAAAGCTGTCTGGCTAAAGACTCAAATGGGTCAAACCCGCTCACAACATAACTGCTACTCACCATTGGAGGCGGCTTCTTCTTTTTAGCAGACTCTGTTGTTGAACCCTCGGGGAAAAGGCGCTCAAGTGCAGCTAACGCAGCATAAGCCTTTGCTACCTTCTTATTGGACCCTGTGCCCTGGAACTTCAGGCCATCGATCTCAACCTGACAGACGAGCATAACGATCACATCAAACAGAGCACACTAGCTAAGGAAGAGGCAGGCTCAGCGATTTCTTTTTCTCCCTAGGCAGGACACTTCTAACGAGATATCAAAACCAAGAGGATACACGGATGGGAAACTGCAAACACCATGCATTTCTCTAAAACATTTCAGCACTTCAGCTGCCATGATTTAGTACATTAAAGGAAAACTTTCTTGCCATGTTCACCTCGTTAAAAACACTTGTCAAAACTTATGATCTTTTATGAGCTGGCAGCATAAAGTGTGGGACAGCACACATTTAAAATGAAAGTTAATACTGTGAAACAAGGCCTCCTTTTAAAACATGACCCCATATAAACAGCAGCTGAAGGAAGAGAAACAGGATTGGCAGGTGGAGAGAATAAGCAATCTTATTCTGGACTCATTTATTTCCAAGGCTACAGGACACTGCGAGGCGACTTACTTCCATAACGAAGCGCTTGTCGTGGCTCCCGCCCGTCTCGGAAATCAGCTCGTACTTCAGCCCGCGGCGTTTCTCGTTCAGCTCCATAACCGGGTTCTTGCCGTGCTTCGTCAATATCGGACCCTGCTGCCTAGAATTCTAGGGGACAGGAAAAAAAGCAGCTTTATATTTCATATACGCAAAAGGAAATGGAAGCCCACCCATCAATCCATTTAATTTGGTGGCAAAAAAAAATACTACGCCAACTACAAGGAAAAACTTCCTCAAGGCAATGAAACAGCACACAAGAGGACCTTGCAGACACTGGTGTCAGCACTGCCAAAAAGAGGCAAAGAGGATCATCAGCACAGGTGCTGCTCTACATCGAGAACTTTAAATCATCCAGCTTTTGTAGCCATCATTAAACAGAAGCGAAGGCCGATTAAGAAGCATTTTTAAATGTCATCACATTCAAAGTATTAATCACATGTATTAATTTTTTTAACACAGTAGTTTAGATAGCTTTGTTGACCCTTTTTTCTTTACACTGAACAGTTCATGGCAGTTGACATGGCTGGTTTTATTCAATGCTGAATACGTTTGGTTAAGAGTGCATTGCTCTCAACACATTGCGTAGCCAAGACTAAAGACAGTGTCAGAGCTCTGAACTGTCTAGATAACAGAAGAGATGACCCTCCCAGTTACACAGGAAAAAAGTACACAACTTGTCACATTTAGATATTCATCAGGCTTTTGGTAAAGGTATTTTAAAAATTGCAGGAGGAAGGCATTCAACGTAATGCATGGACTTGGATTACAAATTGGTCAATGAATAGGAAACAGGTTAAAGGAAAAATTAATGGTTTCATGTGGCCAGTATAACTAGCAAAGTTCTCTTAGACATCATTTACAATAGTTTATATAAATCTGGTCCAAAAACTAGAGCTCTGGAATTGGTCCAGAGAAGAGCAACAGGACACAAAGGTACACTGAAAGAAGTGTCCAACACTGAAGTGTGGAGGAACTGAGCCATGTTGCTCTTGAACAGAGAAGACCGTGAGGGAATCCAGTTCAAAATCTTCAAAGGCATTCATGAAGCCAATTCAAATCACATCTTCAGAATTAAAAATGAACTACAGGTCACAATGATGAACTACAGTAAGAACAAACTAACAATTATGAGTAAAGAAGAAAGCACTTCTTTACAGCAAGGCTCATGAATGTCTGATACAAGCTATGCAGTGACAGCCTAGATTCCTGAGGACTAATTACTGAAGAAATGAGCTAGATGAGCCTAATCTTTTACAACCAGTTTTACATTCTTAAAAACAATGCAAGGGTTTCCATCACACTTAATGGGAAAGCTTAAAATTACGATGACATAGTAAAAACATTCAGATTCACTACGTATAATAATATTTTAAAAAAGTATAGGATTCTTTTACATAAAGAAACAAGTGCTTCCAGATAAATTAAAATGTATCCATGCAGTTTTGCTCAATTCTAACATGAAATCGAAAACACTTTTTCCAACGATCACACACCTCTGTGCTGTCCGCAGTCTCAGAATTCGGCGCCGCAGGGGTGCTGGAATCTGTAGCTACAGCAGGAGCAGCAGGAGGCTTCATCTCCACATCATTGGGCACTTCTTCCCCTTTTGTGGAATCGGCGGTTGTCTTTACCTCCACTCCTGTAGGCAAGCCCATATCCTGCAGGACCTGCAGTGGACGGAAGGGAAAATAAAATTCCGTTAACATCCAGGGTAAGAAATGTAATCCGGATAAACACTTAGCCACCAGCAATGCGGTAAGGAATCATCTTCCTGTTGGAAAAGGATTGTGCCCCGATGGGATAGGGTAGACGGGCAATACTTCAATTAAAAGTCAAATTTTACTTTTCATGAAAGACCCAACTGTAATGTCCTGCAAACCCAGTGAATCTGCAAAATGTTTACACTGAGATGATAAAGGGTTTAAATTGAGAACACATAAGTAGAAGGCAGGGGCTCTTCCTCTTTTCCTGCGCTTTGAGTACTGATTATATCACCAAACCTATACGTGGGTTCAAGTAGGAGAGGAGGCACACACTAAGGAAAGCTTCCAGCAGCTTTCTGAACACATCTAAGTAAAGGGCATTTCTTTTACCTTTGGACAAACAATGAAATAGTCATCTACCGCTAAAATTCTATTTCCTTTAATCCTGAGGGGAAGGGCCACTTACTGTGTTCAGAAACAATTAAAAGATGATTCCCTACTGCAAGGGACACCAAACCCATTTCTGGAAAACCACACACCTGCTGAACTTTGCTCCTGCCGAATTCTTAGTTTCACAATGTAATACTTATTCTGATTTATTCAAACCGTTTTCAGCTCTTAAACATATTGGAGTTTGTCTTTTAACCATTGAACTTCCTTAGTAAAACAAAATCCCTAAGCACAAAAAGAGTCATATATTTCAAATTTAAGTTCAAGTAAAGCTTCGATTAGGTAATTAAGCTCAAGTGGAAAGAAAGCCAGCAGTTGCCTCCACACCAAGACTGAGATTTCTTGCCCTACTGCATTTCCAATGGGACTGTGCAAACCCCCCCAGGTTTTACACCTGAATACTGAAGCCAAAAAAAAAAAGAAAAGCACTGTCCTGCCCTTCAGTAAGGTCCTACTTCACTGTAGAGGACATGTACCTTTACTGCTACATGAAGCTTGGCTGTCCTTTTCGAAGGGCCAGAAGCTTCAAATGTCTTCCCATCAACCTCCACAGCCATCGTGAAGACGGGTACGTGTACCGGGCCGGTCTGAGAGATGAGCTTGTACTGCAGTCCTGGTTTCAGCTGGTTCAACCTCATGAGCGCGTTCATAGCTTGGGGAGGCTCGGCCTTCTCATCTGGCGCTAACCAATGGAAAAGAGAGCAACTCAATTTTCCACAGCTACACTAATGAACCTGTACTCTTGATCAAATGGAACAGCTACTGCTAAAAAGAGATTAAAAAGATATTCCAAGGTACGAAAAAAACACTTTCTGCACTCTTTCAGCTTCCTGTGCTCCGCCGCTGCTTTTCATACTTGACTCATAATGCTGTGTTCCTCAGGTTATATTGTAAGACAAAATATTTTGCAACTACACTTAATTAATAGTCTTATAAAAGATATACACATTTACCTTACCCATAGAAATGTCTACAATTTTAGACCTTGTATTTCTAAAATTACAGCTAAGCAAAATAAAGCTATTGCCATCCTCGGACTAATAGGGAGAAGGTGCTTTTCCGCACTACAAAATGGCTAAGAAACAGTCTGAACTACTTCAATTCTGTTCAACAGATTATTAATATTATTCAATATATTCAAAGGAGCACAGCTTTGATCACAGCACAGTCCAACCTGGCCTCCTGTTTACTAGCACAAGGTCTCCACCAAGTCACAGCGTGCACACAGGCCCCATCATCTGGATCGGAAAAAAAAAGAAAGCTCACATTTCTTCTGCAGCTTCTTCTTCTTCTTATTTGGGTTTTTGTCATCTCCTCCTTCCTCTTCCTCGATTGGCCGCTTTGCTGGAGGAGCATAGGTGGTACTCGGAGGAATCTGAACTGTAAGAGATTAACGCGAGACATCAAGTCACTGCTTAACACCAGCAACCTTCCGGGCCTGGAATTCCCCTTTAATGCAGAAATAGTTGTTAACATGTAATATGTAGAAATTATCCAGAAACTATCCAGACTGTTTCTAAATTGGTTTGCAAAGGAATTTTAGAAAAGTCATCTTTGATAAAAACATGAATAAGATGTGTATAATATATATTAGTTTGGGGGGTGGAACCAAAGTCTTGTGTGTATACACATTCTTCTAAGAACTATTCTTGTATTCCAAAATCTATAACACTTCTATTTAAAGTACAAGTTTACCCGTATAATCAATCGGCGCGTCGGTTTTTGGTTTCCTTGGCATCTTGGAAGGTAAGGGATCCATTCCTAGCACTTTGTGTAGCTGACCAAAAGCAGCCAGTCTTAAGGCGTGCTGTAAAAAACAGAAAAACTCAATCATATAGACCTTATACATTTCTAAATTACTTTTGATGCTGCTGTACAATTCTCGCATATACTAGACTTCACTGCATGTTCATATCATGAAAACTAGATCACTGGAGAAATAAATTACATTTGGAAGTAACTTCAATACCAAATAAAGCATAGTGTTTCTACTTGCTGGAATTTGCAATTGATTGAGGTTATCTATGCATCTGAACTTGATATATCAGTATATGAATAACAATGGTTCTGCAAAGAGATTCAAAACCCACATTTTCTGCCATTACCCTGTCTACCAAAAGAACAGAGGAACTATCCAGTTAATACACAGAACCGTTATGTGAGCAACAATATCAACCTTCTGCATCAGATCCTACACAAAGGACAAAGACAGGCTGCCAGTCATGTTCTGTGCCCAGCTGTCACAGCTGTGTTTCTGTTATTTCACAAGCTGCCAATTCCGCTATGGCAGGACTTCAAGCTGAATTGAATTCTTTAATCAGGGCATTCACAGCAAGGCAGGAAGCCAGTACAGTGAGGTCGGAAATGCTGAAACGGAAGCCCATCTGATTTTCAGAGCACCGCGGGCTCTCCCCTCCGTCTGTTCTCTGCTCAGACAGGTGAGCGGTAAGGCTCACCTGAGCGCTCTGCGTGATGTCCTCCCGCTGTTGACGGTCCAGGTGGCTGATGGCATCGGTGGTCTCCTTCTCGCAGGGGTCAGAGATCCCAGGACCATCTGGAAGGTTTAAAGTCATTTACATAACTTCCTTCTTTACCTTTGATCACTGATCACTAAATGAAATGCATAGCCTTAAAAAAAACTATCAAAAAAGGCCATTATTGTTTTGTTACTGGCTTTTATGCATGGCAATGTGAATTTAAAAACTGTCACTAAACACCAGCAATCATGAGGTTCACCTAACAAAAGGACCAAAGAGAGAGGAACTAATATGATTTACAGTGAACCCGAACAACTCCGATATTAAGAATTTCATAAAAGCTCTTCGGGACACTGCAACATACATTTTCACTATTAACCCCGCTCTTCATCTTCTGATCACAATCGAAGACTGAAGAAATCTTGCGACAGAGGATTATTTCAGGAAGTGCCTTGTAACACCCAGGTGTTAATTTTACCTGGCATTAGGATCCCAGAGGCAAGGCACTCGAGGACTCTGCGAAGCGCCTCTCCGGCTCCCATGGGCCTGTTTCCAGTTCCTATCGCTTTTTCGCACAGCAGCTCCAGTGGCTGACATTGTAAAGCAGGGAGAGATCATGGTGAAAAATCTATTAAGTTTGCCAGGTCTTCAAGCAAAGCTGCAACACTTCTGCAGGTGGCAAATGAATCAGGGTCTCACGAGTTGGGGAAAAAAAAGTACAAAATCAATTAAGCTGGTGATTTTCAGAATAAAGTGGCAAACGCTTGGTACAAATTTAAATATACTTCTGCCCTTTAGGACTAGAGTTTCATTAACTAAACAAACTACTTGGTTAATGCATAACTCACAAGTCTTCCCAATCTAAAATAAGGGTTTTGGGATCATCAATAAATTTACAAGGATTGGGTCCTCCAGGACGAGGGTTGATGACTTAAATCATGACTGGTCAGTAGGTCAATAGAATTATCTGAACAGAAGATAACTACCAGATGTAGAATATCAGCACACTCTTCCGAGTTGATCATATTGTTTATTGAAGGGCATTTAATAATCTTGCCACAAGCTTCAGGAAATGTTGGCAGTACATTTTCATTGTTATGTGTGCTCTATAACGTAAGTCCAAGTATAGATTGACCTCTGTGCCGCTACTCACCCATCCTCTAAGCGGCGCCCATGTGGGGACCCGCGAACACAGGTCCCTCAGTATTCGGATCACAATGACGCAGGACTTCAGCCCATTGGCCCTGGCCTAGAAGAAGTGGGGGAGGGAGAGCAGGCTTCAGCAAGCGTGCAGAATCACCATCCTTACACCTTGCGATTAACATTCAGAGGTATACCAGTCAAACGTTCAGGCCGTTAACACAGATTCAGAGAAGTCTAAAGCGCAGGTGGCACACCATGACTTCAAATACAAAACCATCTAAGACCGTGCTAGGAATAAGAAACTCTGCTTAACAAAAGTTAAAGATCGGTACAAGTGCGCGTCCCCATTATTGGCTCTTGCCATTGTATTACAGAACTTTAGTGCAACAAGATCTTCAATTATTTTACCGTATTAGTTCGAAACAGACTTTGCTGAAACAAAGATTTGTAATAAAATGCAGAAGCCGAGGATGCCCACCCAACCTCAGTCAGTTTTGGGTTAACGCCATCCTTTCCAGTCTACTGCAGTGCATGATTGTGACACACCCTGCCATTTGATTCAGACCAAAGGCTCTGCAGATTTTCATTCCAGCTCTTATCAAAGCTCGATTGTTACCATTTGAAGTGGATTAATTTAAGTTTCTCCCAGGTCTTCAGGTGTTGTTGCTTTAAAGAGACCTAGAAAGCTTGCTCTTATGTTGGCCCTCCAGGACCAGGACTAGACACTATTTTTTTGCCAGCTGAATATTTAAGGAGCTGGCTGCACCCAAAAATCGCACTGAAATTGAACTGGATGGCAAGGCACATGAGGACTTTGGTGGGGGTGTTCCTTTTGGCCCAAGCTGTCATCCAACTAACGGGCAATGGAGGCTGAACTTGGCCCTCACCGGTAATTTTGCTACAACATTAAGGCAAGAAATGATCCTGAGCAACTTTGTAACTAGCAAAATCCCAAAAGGCCTCTACATTATTTGAACAAGTATACCTCTACTCTACAGTGACAGAAAAGGCAATGGAAGGTGCAATATTCCTTTTGGACTGAGTGTTACAGAGTAAGGGGTTTAAAATTCTGGTTCTCAGTACCCCCCCCATCCACATCTTCTGTTTGTGTTCCAGCTGAGCTGTTGCACTCCTGGACGAGTCAACGCATGTGAGTTAATTTGAAAACTTAACTTGAACATGCCAGCAATGTGTTTTTACTGGTCTCGTCTTATTAAATTACTTAAAACATAAAATGGAGACCTAGACAAGGGTCTCATCTAAGGAATGATAATGATTCCTTCAAGAACGATCTAGCAACAGCTTGACTGGATGAAATAACAGCAGCTGTGTGTGGGGGGGGGAGTCTGAGAAGCAGAATGGGAGGAGCAGAGGGAACCTCCGCCATAAAGGATGAAGAACAATGAGCATGGAGCTGAAACATCTGTAAACCAAAATAAAATTACCAAACAGATGGAACACTCAGTACTACAACAGATTTACTAATGGACCTATAAGGAAAATAACACTTCATCAGCACCTGATTAGCAGTTGTTCTATAATTCCCTTCCTAATTATATGTTATGCAGTAAAGATTAGTGGTAAATGGCATCTATGGACTTACTGAACAAGGTGAAACATGCAATTAAACTCAGAGATATCTGCAGATGGAAACCTCAACAAAACCTGGTTTAACTACTTGAAACCCATCACTTGAAAATCCGTTTGATCATGGCTTACACCCTAAAGAAATATTGCACCCACAAACAGTAAATGCAAGTTAGGTTAATACAATGTCTGCTATTTTGACAAGGATAAACAAAATAAAATGGGAAATGTCCATTAGAATTAATATTCACAAGACAAGTGTATTAAAACATACTCTTAAAAAGCAGGAAGTAGAAAACCATTATGCCTAGTTAAAAGCTAAACCTAAAAGAAACGGTGTACTCTTTATAGAGATAAGACTTTATTAATCCCGTAGGGAAATTGATGTTGAAAACATTAAGAGTTGAAGTATTTCTCCCTAAGACAAGTGCCAAATCCGGCACTATACATTAACTGCATCGATTAAAGAGAAAAGAAAAAAAAACTAACAGTGGTAACACTTCAAATGCACAAGAAAAAAATTCCACTACTTTAAGACAAATAAGAACAAGATGCAAACCTGGAACCACTTGGCGTGGCGGAGAGACGCCAAGGCAGTAAGGCATTTCTGCCTGTCCAGAACATCCGGGGGATCGTTGACTGATAGCGTTTCTATTGGCGGGTGGAATAAGAAGACAAGGTACAGTTTGACCAAGGGGGTTCTGTCAGACGGCGAGGGGGAAGAGGCAGCTTTCCCAACCCTGGCAGAAGGGGCGAGGGGAGGGGGTCCCCCCAAAAATATAATGAAGTCTGGCAAAAATAAAAAAACAACTGCCAGAGCACCAGAAAATAAACTCAAGCTTAGCAGCTTGGTTCACTGCTTCACTTACAGCCAAGACTGGTGATGGGATCAAATGTATTATCACGTCCCATACAGGGGACAAGTCAGGGACTTCATCTCCCTGCTTATTAAATCTTTAAATGATCCTGCTCTTGGCTGAGCAATTCACTTGTGCGTGTGTATATATAATCAGGGAGTCGACCCCACCCCTTTGCCCCTTTGGGTATACTGCATAGCCCCTTCCGAGACAGAGCGCGTCCAGTTGGTCAAAGGTCCAGCGTCCCTAAAATTGACAAACTAGAAGGCTTTATAGACATGAATCAGATTTGAACCACAGGCAGCAAGAATCAGGTGCACAAGTATAAAAACGAGTCTGCACTGCAGCAAAATTGATCGCTTCACAACCAACAAAGGTTTTGCTCTTGGCATGGGGTTTAGATAAGGCCAGTCATCCTGTTGTTGGCACAGCTATTTCCAAACGTGACCTAGGAAAACTGTGATCTTGCTTTTCCTACAATGTATGCTTCTTCTTTCCTCTTTACCTTCACCTTAACTTCCACATTATGAACTTTCTCCTGCGGTAACCTAATTTTGGGGAAAAAACTGCTTCTAGAGGATGATCTTCTCCAGCCTTCCCTGACTCCATCAAGTACACTGCTCGATTTTTTTTGACTGTGACTGGGTGAATATGCATTCAACCACGCAGAGCCAAACTGCCCAACATTATCTATAACCCATGCCTCCCTCCTACAACACAATTTCAAGTCCATAGCCTTCTAGTGGCTAGCAACCAGAACGGTACACACTTGCTACTCATTTTTGCTGCAATACAAACTGTTAATACAATTTCAGCATAAAAACACATGCAATTATTTTTTTTGTTTTGTTTTTGAGATTTTTTTTAAACTCAGAAAGCCTTCAATAAATATTTTACTTTTATTAAAGAGAAAGAAAATCGTTACAGGTTTAAAAGTTTAGTTACTGCTTTACTGTGTATTGGGCCATCAAAAATGCTACATTTAAAAGGACTAAAGGCTAAAAATAGCAAAGGCTCAGTACATTACTGCTAGAGGACTCAGCTCTATTGAAGGCCCAATAAACAATGGACAGGGAGTCTGCAGTGAAAGCGGGGCTGCTCCGGACTAGCCTACCTCCGGCGGCCTGCTTCTCCGCCTCCTCCCGCACCACAGGGGACGTCAGGTGGATGGTAAGGGTCAGCACGGGCTCCTTCGTGCTCTTGATCACGATGGCGGCTTCGCGGATGCTCTGGATGATCTCGTACTTTTCTTCTGTGATGCTCTGCAAAGCAAAGGGGAAAAAAAAACCCCAAAATTACTTTTATTTTACAGAATCGGACAAAACTTGATCGGAACGGTCCGGAGAGACCAAAATTCCGTGGGGTCAAAAGTTCGCCAAAGAACTCAGAGTCATCGCCACCGATTTTTAAAAAGATGAAAAACATTTAACTGCTAGCGCTAGTACTATTATATCACATTTACTAAAGCTGAAATCAAACCTGAGAGATGGCAAATCTATTTTTTAAACTGACGTTTAACAGCCAAGCTGTCAGGACTAAGGAATTGGTTTAACATGGCATCTGAAGGATAAGCACTCACTTTAGTGTAATGCACAGTTTGAAAGTGAGATTTAGAGGTTCCAGCAGACTTGACTCCCCGACTGCCTCGAACAGGAAACACCCTGGGTCTGGGTACATGCATTTAGAAATTAAGGACAACCAATGGACGGGCTTTGACAAAAGCACATTAAAAAATATGGACTCAAAATGTTCCTCTGAATCAAAAAACAACTTACTGCAAACTGCACTGCCAGGTTCTCAGCCACCTTCTTGAGCAGAGTGATGGTGGGTTTGTCCTTACAGAGCAAGACCAGCTCCAGATCCAAATCTCCCTTCAGCAAGAGGCCCTTCGCCACAAGCCCCACCCTCATCACACCTCGTAATGTCCTTGTCGCCTGTTCTGTAGGCTTCTGTTCACTGAAAACCAATGACAACGCAGTCACAAGACCGTACTGGACATGCACATTGTATTGCGCACAAATGCTAATGCATCAGTGAGGATCTGGATAAGAACCAAGATATTGGCTTTTCAACAAGCTTCCCAAACGGCAAATCACTCTGACATCATGCAATTAGAACCATGTCTGTTGCATGGCAGCCAGAAATGCCAAACACAATAAAATCAAGACAGATTTAATTCCAGATTCACCAGGTCACCAATTTGGAAGAATAGCTGCCTAAGGGCAGGAGGAGGAGAGGAGCTGGCTAAGAGGCAAGACCAGACGCGTTCAACCATTCCTGCTGAGGTGAGGGTCACAGCAAGGGGGGGGCCGGAAAAAAAAGAGGAAACCAAAAG
Organism: Atractosteus spatula; assembly: GCF_055471065.1. Classification (NCBI taxonomy): domain Eukaryota; kingdom Metazoa; phylum Chordata; class Actinopteri; order Semionotiformes; family Lepisosteidae; genus Atractosteus; species Atractosteus spatula. The sequence continues at coordinate 18,744,416 of NC_142719.1, forward strand.
TCATGCCCCTGGGCCGCCTCACCTCTCCTTCTCTTCCTCCGCCGCCCCCTCCGCGGGAGCGTCCGGCTCCTGCTTGACGACGACGACAACCTTCTCCTGCTCGTCCAGCCAGTCGGACACCGCCTTGAGGGCGCGCTCCGTATGGGACACCATGTTCTGCACGCCCTCCAGCTCCTCTTGCGTGGGGTAGACGGCCGAGTGCTTCGCCATGACGTGGCGGTCGTCGTTCACGAAGATGCGCATGGGCCGCTGGCGGAAAGGGGGAGGCTGTCGTAAAGTTAGTCACCCTGCTCTGCGGCACCATTACCCTGTCAGTCAGCACAAACACACCCTCAAATCACACTCAGAGAGCTGGAAGAAAAGTCGTTTCCTTTGGCTATAACACTTACAATATCTACTTAACTGGAAGTAAACCACAGATATACATCAGGAATTCTTTTAGTTGCCAGTAAGAAAACTATCAGAAGAAAATGGTTTACTAAAGAACCCCCCAACACTGGAACAATGAACAAATGTTGTGAAGGAGATTTATAAAACAAATTTCTTAGTTTACACACAGAGAGGTTTAGTGAACACTGGCAAGCCTGGACTGGGTTTGTGGCCCCACCGAGACCTGATTTTTTTCTACGAAAGAGGATGAAGTAATCTTTTGTCTGGATTGCTGGTGGTTCGTTGTGTTTTCTGCTGACTATTTCTATATGCAACCTCCCATCTATGCTGGCATAATGTAAACAGTTAATTATATAAAAAGATAATTGTAAAATGAAAGCAGTAAATTATTTGACTTTGTTTTATTCATGAATCCTTTCACTACCTGCATATTAGCAGGTGAACATAGGCACCCTCAGGGCACTCAAAAGAAACCATGAAGATCAGTACTTGCAGCATCAAGGACTACAGGATTACACAGATAATGGGTCATATTCGATTCTGAGGGAATCTCTAAACTTTTACAGGTTAGCTCATCTACACCTACATGCATAACCCATTCTCTTTCAAGAAAAAGGTTCCTGAAATATTTTCTTTACAAAATCTCCCTGAAACGTTATCTTGCAAAGCCTGGATTATGACAAACAATAAGCCCATGGATTAATCTTTGCATTGCAGCTGCTGTTAAAGGTTTTACAAGCTCTCCCTGCACGGAGACCTGAAATTGCACACGCACCAGTGCAGGAGCTACAGCAAGCTGTAAACACCTACCATGACGGGCTCCGAGGGTCCTTCTTCTGAGTCCTGTGTGGCGGCTACGTACTGGTGATACAACCTCAAGTCCTCCTCGTAGCACAGGCAGTCGTACCAGTAACGCAGCTCTTCGTATCTACGGCGATAGAGAGGGCAGGGCTTAACAGGGCACGAGGCTGTACCGACGTCAGCCATCCCAGCGCTCGACAACTAACAGCAGCACTTTACAAGCGCAAAGGAAGGAAACGCTAACAGCATCAGGGTGCTTCAAACTTGGCGTCTCCAGCCATTTCAGGTTTTCTGAGCCTCCGCCACACCACTGCCGAGTATATTGTAACGCTACGGGGTTCACGTGGGTGCCCTCGCCGCTGCCGCATCAGGTCGGCCCCCCACTGTCGGGGGACTCGAACCCGGGCCTCCGGCGTCACTCAACAGGGACCCAGCCACTTGAACCAAAGTGAAATCTCCCGTCAGCTGCAGTCCCTGCTATTCACAGGGAAGGGCGGTGACGTCACCGCGCTGGTAAGCCGGCTCTCACAAGCAATGGATGCCGTATGCGTTACACTCTCCCCCGCGTAACTCGCCGTCCTCGGTGAAGGGCTATCCCACCCCGCTCTGACACCAATGTAACGCTACGGGGTTCACGTGGGCGCCCTCGCCGCTTCCACCTCAGGTTGGTCCCCCACTGCCTGGGACTCGAACCCCGGCCTCCGGCGTCACTCAACAGGGACCCAGCCAACTGAGCTAGAGGGAGATCTCCCATCAGCCCGACGGCTGCGGTCCCTGCTTTTCACAGGGAAGGGTGGTGACGTTACCGTGCTGGTAAGCCGGCTCGGACAACCTGCAATGGTGGCCGTATGCGTTACAATATTAAGCCCCAGGTGTGACGGACAACTGTGGGGCAAGCCTGGAGCAGCTCAAGAGCCAAAGATGAAATGAAACCTTTTAAAAATGTAAATTAGTGAGCTGAGGAGCGGGGAGACACAGGAGTGCCGCAAAACAGTTGAGACTGGTTAAATACGCAAAATGCTCGACTGATATAGTACACAAATCAGATCACACACTTCCAGCTCAATTGCTTTACACAGCACTCTGTTGTCTGTGACAACGGTAAAAAGCACTTGCCGGAATAACAGCCCGTGCTCAATTCCACCACCTGCTTTTTAACGCCACTACAAATGCACGTTTCCAACTGGACAGAGAGGACTATCCCTATATTACCAGCAGTAACAGCTGTAAAGTATCATCTCCGTTTCTGAAACTGCATTGTTGCAGCAAAAACCCAACACTCGTGGAGTACATACACACAGAACTCTATCTCCCTCTGAACCTCTGCGTAAGACAAGGCTGTACTGGAAACAGGACACTTTCCCCATGCAGAGACAACAGTCAGCCTAGGAGGGAAGAGGTGGTGGTGGTGGTGGGGGGGGGCTTGCTTCAAGACCCAGCTCAAAAAGCGCACAGGCTTAAACCATTTGAAAACGGCACCCTCCACAAAGCCAGACAAAAATCCATTTCTCTGTTGCTCAAGCAGGGCAGGCGAATGCTGTGAACAGCGGACAGCTGGAAACTGGAGAAGACACGCTACCCTGGGCTTGAGGAAACCCAAAACCTGGGTGTACTGGGTGTGCAAGAACCATCAGTTAAATCCGTTCAAGAAATGGTCCAAATTGGGCATGTTCTCACACCTCTCACGCCGCAGTGGGAGTTGCGGAGTACCATCCCTATTAAGACGGCTTTGCAAGTTGCCACGAGCAGGAGTTTGAAAGAGACCGAGCTGACAGGGCCGAGATTTTCAAAATCCCCGCATCAAAGCGAGGCATTTCTTGCAAGCAGGGGGCCAAAAAGGATCAAACGCTCCACGATAAACTTGCCGATTATTGGAGAGGCGCTGCGGGGAAAGAGAATTGATTTTTTGCCTGGCTGAATTGCTACGATTTCCTTGCAAGTTACCTATCGTAGTCTTGTGGGTGAAGGCGCCTGCCATGCTGTATCAGATTGTCCCAGTATAGGAGCTCCTCATACGCCAGGCGCTCGTCCCAAACTGGCATCGGCACCGCCTCGACTCTCTTAGTCTTACCACCCCTTTTCTGACCGCAACCTCTGCCCATTGCCTGCAATTAAACGGTCAGCCTTTCAACCCACAGACGTACAAGGCAACCAAGGAAGTTCTCTTGTCATCTTAGCAGTGCCCAAATGCTTGCCCGGTTCCGCAGACCAATCGCTGACCCGGGTTCAGACCAGGAAGAATTCCTAAAACCCACGACAGCCCCAGCCAATTTTTCCCGGCCAGATTAAAATTCTCAGAAGCGATCCACGGTGTGACCTGAAGTTGGGGCTCTGGAAATAATGACTGGGAAAACACAAGCAAGACAGTGGCCAAGACTGAAGCTCACTTCAAGCTTCAAAGAGCCACCCAACAACCCCAGCTCTCCTTCTGCCACTTGCTCGCTGCAGCCCTTATGATTTGCACAATGGAAAACGTGTTGGATCGCACCAGATTACAAATCCAAACCCATAACGCATAATTTTTGGGACTGAGGCCACAAAACATGCAAAGTCAATATTATACGAAAGCCTTTTTAAGACTCAGCAGCATTGACAACTTAACATCAGTAAAGCGCAGTGCTTTTTCATGGTTGGCACAAACCGCGAACATGTGAAAGTGGCCACGCCTGTCCCCAGCCTATAACAAATGCCCTTGGGCACTCCTAAGATTCAATAGTTCCCAGTGTCCAGCTCAGCCAACTCCATAAACAGTTCTACCAGTACATCTTCATTACAATGATGCTCACCCATGCACACAGGTTAAAAAACCCCCCACAGAATTAACTTCTCCGCTGACATCCTCCCCTCAGTGAACATGAGAGTATCCAGTCTCTAGGAGAACACATCTGCCTAGCGAAACTGGACATTGGAAATCAAATGATTTACAATTCGTCTCTGTTAATCGTGACTCTTGTATAATCCAGTTTTAATCTACTCAAAACATAAAACATCCAAATCACAGCAGAATTACATAACCGCACATCCGCGTCCCGCTAGAGGCTTCAAAATCCGCTGTCATGAGGAAAAAAGTGCCTAGGAAAGAATCTGCTGATTTTTTGGAGTCTTCAGTGTAATTTATCAGCCCCTCCTACTTGCTCCAAGATATAACAGGATGCTCTGAGAAACAATTTTGCGATCTAACCCAAGGTAAGGATTTCAACCCTGGTACTGGGGGGGGGGTGGGCATTGAATGTCTGTTGGTTTCCAACTGCAATTGGAAGAAGCACTTAAATGTGGTCCAGTCAAAGCAGTAACCACAATATTTAGCTTGTTGAATAGTGGGGTTGGGGTAAAAACCTTCAAAATACATCAAGACTGGACAATCGTGGCCCAAATGGAACAAAAACCATGCAATTTGAACAGGCTTAAAAGCAGCAGCCTAAATGTACACAAAAGTGAAAACAGAATTGTGTATTTGTAAGGGTATCTCACCAGCGACTGCCTCAACTTTCTTCAAGTAGCAAAGTAATCATGTTGTGTGGCAGGCAGTTTCAGCACAGCCAACAAGAGGCAGATGCTTATACAAGAGCCTCGCAAACCTCCCCTCTACACTTACCAGACATCTGAAGCCCAAAAACACATGATGGGAGAAACAGCTGAGAGCAGGCATTAGCAGATTCCAAGTGCTTAAAATGTTAAAATCCGTAACGTTAGAACTCTGGACTTAAAACGGAGTTTTGCACTTCAAAAAAAACAGAGATCAAACCGTTTTGAATGTATACTTTAAGTTAACTATGTTTCACAAGTAATCATATCGGTTGCATTCAACCGAAAGGTTAACAATTCAGTCTCGGTCCACGAATGCTTTAAAATCGTGATCGAGGTTGTCACCGCACTGTGGCGTCGACCAATGAGCTTATGAATCGAGGTATCAAATGGAGAATTTTGGAAACCCACGCACGGTTACTCAATCACTTCCAACTGTCGCCCTCAGCAGCTGCACATGAATCTATTTTGTTTTGCCAGATGGTTAATTTACAAATGTATATAAAGCGTATTTGTGGGGATTAGTCTGGGGTTAAAGCGAGCTACACGATTTAATAATTGTGAAAAGAGACGCGCCCCCCTCGGGCACAAACAGCAGAGCACCCATGTCACCTCGCCGCCATCTTTTCCCCCCCGAAAATACAAAGCACACAAAGAGCAGGGTGGTCTTTCCGGGCGATGAGGACGGCACACGCGTTCGCGAAGACACCCCAGTTTGAAAAGGGGGGCAATCAGGTCCGAGACAGGCACCAATCCGGCCAGGTTGCGGCCATCGCCATTAACGCACGCCCCCCCGTGTCTCTCTCCAGCTCCTCGTGTGGCACAAATGCCGAAGCCGCCATTTTGTTCAGAGCCGGAGCGCAGCCGAGCCCCGGGCAGCAGCAAGCTGCTACAGCTACACCGGCCGGGGGAGGAAAGACGCCGGCTGCAGGAACTAAACCGCACCGCACAAGGCTTGCCGTCTGCAGAGCTGCGGACTCGACGGGTGTTTCATTTACCGACCCTTCTAATCTCGGCTCCACATCGTCGGGTTTTTTGCTGCAGAAAAAGGCCGTGATCTTAGAATACAAAAGTGTAGCTGCAGCAAAACCATGCCATTTTAGACCACATCAAATCTACTGGATGCTATATGAGGGAAAGCAACCGGACAGATTAACGCTCGGTTGTTTTTCTACTATTTTATAAGGATTGATAGATATGCACTAAGGTTTAGGTACCAATCAAAGGTTAAATAAAGTCACCCCCTCCCAGCACTCCCCAATCACAGGTAAACAAAGAGGTGAAAGTGTACGATATACTCGCGGGTTCTACATAAGCACTGGACACGTTCGCAAAGGGATTCAAACACACCAGGAAAGCATGAGATGTGTAAAATTCTAAAAAAAAAAATCATTTTGCATTCTCACCGTATCTACGAAAACCGCCGCGCCAGACGACCAACACTGAGGACAGCAGCCGTCCGCGTCACCCAGGGTATCAACTGGTAGAGAGCGAGCCTGCACGTCACCAAGGCAACAGCCAATCCGAGTAGCACGTTCGTCCCCGCAAGAGGACGTGACGTCAGTGAGATTTTACTACGGCTTCTTTTCAGAAAAAGAAACAATCCAAAGAATACGGCCGAGCGTGTCTTTTATGGTTTATTTTTCCCTAGAATTACTTCAATGTTTTACATAAAAGAAAGAACCGTTTATTTTATTGTCCACATTCGAGTTCCAGGGAGCTAATCGTTGTTATTTCTTTCTTTAAAAATGTGGAGCCATGTCGGTTTAGTAAAAATATAAAAACTTAGAATTTATGTGTAAGATTCCACACGACCGTTTCTGGGTAGAAAACAGCTCTGTTGTCAGAATTACACACCCCTTCGGGTTGAAATATCTGGTCATAGAAAATTATATACAGTATCAGAGAGTTTTCAAACAGAAATACATTGAAACAAAATATTTCCCTACCACTTGCATAGGATCCTTCTACAAACAATGAAGATAGACAGACTGCCTGAGTGCTTGAATTTTCCCAAATTATATATTAGTGCCTAACTATAACAGAAGTTATTTAAATGGAGAAAGTTCTGTTAAAAATGAGCTATAGAGTTACAGAGAAGAAGAGAAGGCAAATGTTTCAAAGAGGCTTGGGTAGTTCCAGGCCACTCTGGCACACCTCCACACTCTTCAGTTCAAATCAGCTCAACCAAGCAGTTAAGATCAGATGTGTAGTAAAAGACAGAGAAGCAAATTTCTCTTCTCTACATCTGAACAGGGGATCTAGAGGGTCTGGATGAGGTTTTTATATAACCACCGATATCAAGTGACCTGTAACCTTCAACCCTGTGACTCACCAGTGCTTCCAGTGTGTCAGAACAGGTAATAGGAGAGTCTGCTGGGCACCAGGTTCTGAACCAGACAGTCGACTCAGGAGCTTTTTCCTCATAGCAATGCTCTCACCACAACACAGACTGCAAACTACAAAACTAACAAGAACATTTAAAACGTCCTGCCTGTAAACAGATCCAGTTTGTCAAAGTAAATCCCAGTACTGAGCTCTGTGCAGGAGTGCCGATTATACACTGTAGCCTTGAGAGGAAGATGTCTTCTGTTCATGTCTTTGGTAAGAGGTTTCACAGGGGGACAGATCCATGGTCCTGAACCTGAGGTTGACAGACTCTCCTGACTAAGGTTTTTCAAAAGCAGGGATCGAGACTCATCAGGAAGTGAATACAGACACTAAAGATTGGTGGCAGTTTCAATGTAGTTTAACACTTTAGGCACCTTTGCACTATTTATCAGAGTTTAGATGCTACCCTGAACAATAACCTCCTACTGACCTACTTGATGCGTGTTGGTTTTGGGTCAATGAGCTATAGATTCGCAGTTCTGTGTGACACCAGTGGTCAGTCTGTAACACCCACCTCAAAGATGACTCTTTGTGCATCCATTCGACATGAATACTGTACCCGAGTCGGAAAAAAAAACAAATCGAACATGCTTGCTGCTTTGAATGTTTTAGCATTTGTTTTATCTTGAATACAGTTTGAGTTGGAGAAAAAACCGTCATTGCAGAGGAAACGGCGGAGTTGTAAACGGAGCAGACCGAGCGCTCAGAAAACTTACAGTTCTAGCTTCCCAACACCAGAGGGAGCCCTCTGGTGTTGGGAAGCTGGAACTGTAACACAGAGCAACAGGAGTACATTCTGAGCTGTTAACTGCTGCAAGAAAAGGACACAACAAGAAGTTTCTTTTGAAATTTGCTCTTCACAAAAGAAAATACGGTGTTAAACGTATGCAGTAGGTGCTCAAGAAGAGACAACACAGTCAAGTTTTGGCCCGGCAACAGAAGACAACAATAGAAAAACATGTTTTTCCTTATTAAATATTTTAACAATGTAATCTAATAAGAGTAATGTTGAATGCGACCCCGCTTGTGTTTAAAGACAACACAACCTTTATTAGGTTTCTTTGATAACAGAAGTCGTGTTAGAAAAACACTGTTACCGTTTGTTAACTTTTCCCTCTTTGAGCATGAACTGTGTAATACCGGTTATTTTTTTAGCATGTCTTTGAAAACAAATGGGTTTTAGTCATATTTCTCTGTCTTAATATTCAGCATAGAGAAGAGATTTTCTCCTCTTTTTCACAGTATATTTCTACTACGACGTAATTTATACGGGAGCAAAGTGATTTATAGTTTGTGCAAAGCCCTAGGTTCTTAATTTCGCTGAGTAAAGTAACCTTTTGTAATGATAATCGTCATCGCCATATCGGATTTAGTCTTCCCTCATCTGCCTTCGAAAACATTTATATTCCCGGCCAGATCTCGTATCTCCCAGTTGTTGTTCATGTACGTAAAGCGCAGAGTTCAGGACCACGGAGAGATACATACAACCACACTTTTTAAAAAACTAGTGTAATCCAGTCATGTATGGAGAGATACATACAGCCACACTATTTTTAAAACCAGTGTAATCCAGTCAGCGTGACTCGGGACAAGTTTGGAAGGGCGTTTTTTAATCGTAATGTATCTCAAGTTTACATTGACATGAGCGTAAGGCAGTCGACGAAGAGTTGAATCGAGTAGAAACGCCAAACTCTTCTGCTTTTCCTCTACGACAAGGTCAATACTCGAAAGAGGAGTTTTCGCTGTGCATTAGGAAAAGGTCTGTGGCCACGTCTCTCTTCAGCAGTGGGATGGTAGCCTGAGACTGGCGAGAGGGTTGATGTTCACTTTTGAAAATGTATTTTAAGTGATAAGGCAGTTTTATTTTCTAATGTGTTTCGCATGGTTATGCTGTGTTCGAGTGTTTTTCTTTTGCTATTACCAAAAGTAAAAATAAGTAGTCTGGAAGCACTCTTTCGTCTTTCGAGAAATATATAGAAAAATAAAAAAGATTTATGATCAGTTTTCTTCTTTTCGTCCTTGGCTAAGTGCCAGGTACGTTTAGCGCAAGAAACAGCTAAACGCCTCGTCGCCGAGAGAGCGATTCAGTTAGGTTTCCGCGATTCCGTTTTTTTACTTCTGCTCATCACAGAAATCTAGCTTCTGAAGAGAAAGCGTGTATATACATTAGTTGCGATGCCAACTATATCTGAGTCTGTTCTGACAAAACAAAGTAAACAATCAGGGAAGATAATGTGAATAAAGACACGCAGTTTCCCTGAAATGTTCTTTAGATCACAAACATTACCCTGAATGACTTTAGACATGCGTGTGTAACTCCTTTATTGTTTGAAAGACAGTTTAACTATCAGTAAACTATACCTTTATTAACCTTTCGGAGATACCAGATCCCCTGTGTAGAGTTTAAGGCGGAATTTATTTACTTTAATAAAAGCATTTAATTGGTGAATAGTACAGTAAATGTTTGCTTTTAGAATTTTTATAAGTTAATTGTCTGTTTTTAACCTTATGGTAGTGGAAGAACTGGATTGAGTGATGTTGAATATGGTTTTGTACTATCATTGTATTATTGTCGTATATGTTTCTGAACTTTTGATGTGTAGGAAAAAATATATATTCTGATGAGAAAAAGAAACACAGCATTTTCTGAAATGAGAACTCTATAGTTATATCTTATGTGCTTTCACAAAAAGTTGTCAATTTGTTTTAAGCCCTCTGACCAGCAATACAGCTTGTGCAGTGAGGCATTGCAACTTGCCAAACACACAAAAGCTCGTTAGGTGCACTTTTACCCAACGAGGTCCAGGTGGGACAATGCCTGATCAGGTCACCTTTAAAATGGCCTTAATTCAAAGCTTAGGTCACTGCAAGAAAAAGGCCACACTTAGTCCGTTTTCTGTGCATTCCATAATGCCTCAAATGTCACCAGAAGCAAGGGAGAGGGCCATTGGCATGCTGCAGGCAGGCATGTGCCAGAGTTGCCAGACACTATGGAGTAAGCTGCTCCACTGTGTCCCGACTGCAGAGAAGGTTTCAGCAGACCAGCAGGACAGATGACCATCCAAGATCCGGTCACCCTCGAGTGACCACACCAGAGCAGGACCAACACATCAGACTGGTCCATCTGAGAGATCGTTCCAGATCTGCCACCCGTACTGCTGCTGAAACTGCCAGCAGACACAATGCCCAGACAGTGACACAGTGACAGGACAGTGAGGCTCCATGCTGCTGGTCTTAGAGCAAGGTGACCTGTCAGAGGCCCTCTTCTCACACCCGACTGGCTTGGGCCAGACCGAGGCTGCCATGGACTCGTCAGCAGTGCCATCAGGTCCTCTTCACGGATGAGTCTCTCTTCAGCCTGTTCCACTCACGGGAGGGCCAGAGTGTGGAGGAGGAGGTGTTGCTTTTCTTTTTTCCCCATCAGTATATAGTCAAACAATATTACAGTAAAAAATAAGATATTTCTTTCAAGCTTCTTAAGATATTAGACTTTAAATGGAGACTATTGTCTTAACCCTAGTAATTTTTTTACATTTCTATGTGAAAGAAAGAATTAAATACTTAATAAATAAAATAAAAAATAAAATAAAATAAATAAAACATTTTAACAGTGTAACAAAACTAGGAGCACAAATGACTGATTTTATGTTACTTTAAGGACAATTGACTAAAACAATTTTTACTGTCAAATTGTTTAAAAGGTATTTTGAATGGATGTTTAATTTTGTTCATAGGACTGTGGGACAAGACAATGTTAAAACTATTCATTTTGGAGTATTTCTGTAAATCAATGAAAAATTGAATTAATTTGCCAATTTCAGCAGCAAAAGATAACTCTGAATTTTCTCTCCACAGGTATTTTCAAAAGGGCTAATAAAGTTGCTAATGCCAACTGAAACAACTAATAATGAAGACACCGTGTTGGACTAGTCCACAGCTCAGAACACATGGAATGGACCCTATGCAGGTTCCATGGACACAAAGAACCAAAACAGTAAATGAAAGTAATCCAAGGCCAGGGTCAAAAGGTGAGAAGGGAGTCCAGAGCCACAAGGAGAAATCCAGAATCAACATCCAGGAACAATATCCAAAAAGTCAGAGTCAAGGGGCAGGCCAAAATCCAAAATACAGGTAAGCAGTACAGGAGAAAAAAAAAAGATCAAGGGCTGAAAACACCAAACTGACGAAAACCAATTCAGAAAGCTACAGACAGAACTCAGGAACAGAGGAAAAGGTGAACATTGAATAGGGAGGTAAACAGGAGTAGGAGACAAAAACAGGAACCAAGGAAGAATGTACCCAAGTCTCAAACAAGCAACCAGAGTAGTGGCAACAATAGTGAGCACGGTTTGAACCATGAGCAGGGTTTAAGTAGGCTGGAGCAGGGGAGGCATGAGAGCTGGGACACTAGGCGAGTAATGATTGGCTACAGACGTCTGCTTGTTCTGCGCCTCGGCTGTGTAGTCGGAGTAGGCGATAGAGGTTTGCGTGCCCTCTGGTGGCCAGATGGCGGAACCGTAACACTAAGTGTATATTACTATAATAGTTCTGCCATTTTTATATTATCATGACAGTACATACAAAAAAAATTCCCATCTGATATCTGACTATATATAAACCCTCTGTTGTGTTGTTGCTTTGTTTTCAATGCATTTGCAATTGATTTGCATTAAAAAACATACAATATTCAGAAACCCTGTCTATTCTGTCTTGTACTCAGAAACGGTTCCAAATGCACAGAATTCTGTCAGCCTACAAGACTCTGAATCTAGAGTGCTGTCAATCTGGACACTCAGTGGCCTCTCTGTGTGATGTCCAACACAAGCAAGAATGATAGCAGAGTATTTACACAACAGGTTAAAGCACTAAAGGATAGGGGATTTTACTCACATTGTAATAATTGTGGAAAATATGCTTGTTTTATTTATAGCGCATTGCTCTTTGCAGTTCATTTAAACACTTATGGTCCAATTATATCTTTGTGAAGTAATTGAATTTGCTATAAAGGCAGTACTGTTGTCTGTTCAATTACTGCTACACAAAGACGTATTTCTGACTTATTATTTATTTTCTTAGCAGGTCCCCTTATTCTGGAGTTCAGAATATATACTGTACAAAATTTACATTGTGTATTAGGAAAATGTCCCGTTATTTATTTAAACAAAATGAGTCAGGCTGGAAATATTAAAACTTCACCTCGTATGACCCCCACTCTGGTTGGCAAAAAGATCATCTGCTGATCCCCAAGAAACAACATCTGCTACAGTCATTCTCCCATGGGAACTCTTTGCAGTGATTAAAAGCCTGCAGTGGTTACGTTTCATTCAAGCTGTCAAAGTACAAGATTAAGTAGAGATCAGGAATGAGCTGTTCCCAACTACAGTGCCCAGAGTCTGAAATCCAACAGGTTTTAAGCTATGGTCTTAAGTTATAAAGAGCTCTTCACTGGGGAGAAGTATTAAATTGATCCAAACTAGTGAGAAATCCCTGTCAGGGTAACAGATACAAGGTAAGAGGGCATGTAATTCTGTCATGTTAGTAATTAAGAGAGTATGCGCTGGCTACAAAAAAACAAAACAAAAGATATTTCTATTAAAAAAGGTATACCGTAAGCGACACAGTGGCTAGCATTGCTACCCCGCTGCTCTGGAGTCGTGGGTTCAATTCTTGAGGTCTTATCTGTGTGGAGTTTGTATGTTCCCGTTGTGTGAGTGTGTGCGTGTCTGTCAGCCTGCGATGGACTAGCGCACGGCCAGGGTGTGTCCTGTCTTGTGCCCGTTACTCCCCCGAAAACTAGAAAAGTTCCTGAATTTACACGTGACGCCAAGTAAAGAAACAATAACAAAACCCGCCCTCTGAATCAAATTTCACTTTCGCATCACTGTCGACATCTTTATGAAAAGAAAACGCGTAATAACAGCCAAGGCATAGTATGATTTTTAATCAACTTCAAAAACGCCTGCAGAAAACATTTCATAATTACTTTCAATTTCTAGATTCAGCACAAAACCGCTTTACTGAAAAAAAGACCGTTAATCTCTCGATTGTTTCCGTATCTTAAACACGAAGCTGCATGAGGAAGTACTGTATTATAATCACTATCCGCAAGAGAAACGCTGTGTTACTTAAAAAAATACGTTTGATAAAACAATCAAATACTTAATACGGGGGATTGTTAGCATGTGCCATTCTGTGAAGAATTTTTCGATTTTCGAAATTGTCTCTCCAAAGAAACACCCAAATTACATTTTATTCAACAGGTTTTCAAGACATTCCAAATGTTTTATGGATTGTGTATATCTCTCTATTTCTGTGTAGGTTTACCTGCTGTGAGGCGGTTACACTGACCAACTGGAGCTGCAAAGAATTTTGTTGAAGCCAGTTGAAGCCTTTCTGGGGGTGTTTGATTGCGACATGAAGTCATTAATCATCCTTGTGCTGGTTCTTCAAGGTGTTAAAGGTAAGCTGTCTGTTCAACTCGGCGATACTGCTCTCGGGTAAATATCAGAATTGACTATCACATTTTAACGCAATACTATCTTGTATAAACACAATTTTTTTTCTCAGCGGCGCTAATAATCTTCTGGTCTTAGCCCTCTTCCTAAGGACCTACAAAAATCTGCTGTCCAGGAGCGGGGACACCCAGGTTTAAACTGAAACTGGACAAGTCACCTGATTTACGCTCTATTATTAATTTCTTCCTTTGTGAAGATGTTGATTTTCATCTTTTCCTTTTACAAGGGACCCCACGTGTTCACGTGCTGACGCCAGCGATCACTGCGCTGCGTGGGAGTGATGTCCAAATCGACTGCCAGTTCCACACTTCAGGGATGAGGAAAGACATTGTTGGCGAGTGGCTCCAAAAGAGACAGGGACACACAAACACCATTCACATGTTCCACCAGAGCCCAGAGCTGTCACACGTTGAGGACCACAGTGTCAGTGGGAGGAGCAGGATGTTCCCCAGTGCCATCGCCAATGGAAACGCGTCCCTGCTGACCTCCAATGTGGAATTGACTGACGAGGGCGAGTACACCTGTTTCATTGTGATGGATGGTGCTGGTTACAGAGACACCACAGTGTTGACAGTAGTGGGTAGGTACAGCCCCATTGTATTCCAGTTACAGTTCATTTGTTGTATGATGTAAATTAACACTTTGCCCTGATTACAGGAAATGAACTGTAACCGATTCTGTCATTCAGCCAGAATGTACTGGCTTGATTACAGCACTGACTCAATTATAGTTCTTTGATAAAATAAATATAAATTTAAAAAGATACAGTACCTGTTAGCAATAGTTTTGGGCCAGTCATCCTTTGAAGTACCACCTTAAGAATAAAAACAAGAACTTAGAGAACTACTAGTAAGTACTGAAAAGCTCTCTCACAATGTCTCAAAAGGAATGCATCCATTTTATTTATGGAAATTTGTCTTTTCCTTAAGTTTAATTTTATTTTTTCCACACAGTTGAGCAGTCTGAATGGTGATGTTCATTGGTGAATCAGCAGTGTTGTGCTTTGGGTGTTACGCTGGACACCAGCTCGTGGGGAAGTGATGGACCCTATGTGGGTGACGAGATCACGATGAAGCCATTAACAGGATGATCAGTGAAATCCAAATTCGAAGTCTAAAGACTAGCACAAAGGTCAAAAGCCAGAAGAGAGACAAATCATACGATACTCAAGACAAGATCCAGAAATCAGGGTCATAAGACAATTCATAAACCAAGAAACAGTCGAGCGACCATTGCAAAGAGGATCAGATACAGTATGTAGCCCACCAGATAAAACCCAATACTGAGCAAAGTTGGAACAGAGCACAGGCTTGAAGTCGGCTGGAGAGGGAAGAAGTGGTGATGAAGGAGTACTGGGATTGGCTAATGATGTCTGGTAGATCTATGCCTCCCCTGAGTAGTTGAGGTAGGCTGTAGTAGTATAGGTGCCCTCTAGTGGTGGGATGCTGGTACTGTAACATTGGGAAGGGCAGGGATGTTCAAGGTCTGAGACAGACTCTCTCACTCTCTGCAGCCTCCTATGAGCAGCCAGAGCTACAGCAGGTCCTGGAGCAGGAGGCTGTGTCTCTGAGCTGTGTGTCTCGGAAGGGGTTTCCTGCAGCTCTGGTGAGCTGGATTGATGACAGGGGGGACAGTTACAGTCAGGAAGCCATCACAGAGCTCACTCTGACCCCAGAGGGGCTGTACGATGTGCACAGTCGCCTCAAGAGAGCTTTCAGCTCCCAGCGCAGCGTCTGCTGCATCATCACCAACAGCCCTCTGCAGGAGAGCAAGAGGAGCTGCGTTCAGCTCGGAGCAGGTAAACCAACCATCTCTGCAGCTTCTCTGTATGGATTATTAACATCACAGGCCACCTTCTCTGAGAAAATTGTTTTTGAAAAGACTGCTGTCTGAAAATTCTGTAGAACTAACCCATATCAAGCCCATGATATGGGCAGATTCAGAAATAAACTACTGACATACCACTATTTAAAATCTAACAAGAACCTCAGTTCTGATACTGCATCAATACATTTCTGTTTGCCGTCAGATTAATAATTTCTCTGGTTCCTGTTCTTCTGCAGCTGTAAGGAAGAAGAAAACACTCACAAACCTGTTTAAATGATCACTTACCTTCTCTTTCAGGGCAACAAGAAGATGGCAGAACAAGAGACATCTCCACTCTGATGGTGCCTGTGATGTTTGTAATAGTCCTACCCATTATAATATTTTGCTGGTTTCTTCTCAAAAGAACACTAAAAAGGTCATGTGGTAAGCAGAAGTAATTGTACAATACAAATATTTAATGAGAAACATCACATCTGTTATGCTTAAACTGACCTGACTTATTGAATTTAACAGATTTTGATGTTTAAGTTGTTAATTTATGCATTGTATTTCATAAAGTCGTACTCCATAGTTGTATAAACATGCTGTAGCTTGATCTAGTCAGAGCTGACAAAGAAAGCAGTCAGGGTCTGGTCAGTAAGGGGACCGGAGACCACTGAGGAAACCTGGTTTCTACTCCAAGTGGTGATGCTGGACCAGTAGGGGGCACTCTTCCCCAAACTAGTGCCCCAGTATGGTGACAGGGGACACTACTCTGTAAGAGATGCTGTTCTTTTGACATGACATTAACCAAATAACCATGACTTCTGTTGATCATAAGCTCATTACTGTTAAAGCTGATCAATGAGCAGGACATTATGGGAAGTGTGTATCATGCACTGCAGTGATGACAGTTTTGGCCAATATGTAAAGCAATCATGCTACATCTATAGGTTTGAAATAATCATGTTGACAAACTTTGGCATGGCTGAGGACCTCATACTTTCATGTGGAGGAGTTATCTGCTGTCCTTCCTTCAGCCATCAAGAAGGACAAAAATCAGTTGTGTCCTTTTGAAGCCGAGTATAAATATTTTAGATACAATAAACCAAGATTGCTGCCTTCAAATAATCAAATAATAACTTGAAATTATGTCAGCTACAATTAACTGTACCCGCATCTAGAACACACAGTAAGGCTTATAAGCTTTAAGGTTGCTTACCTCATTACAGAATTTCTCTGAATACTGCTTGTCTTTCTTTTGCTGCAGAGAAAATCCGCAAGCGAATCAGCAGTTTTTCACAGCCAGTTACTGTTCGGATGCTTTCTCTGAGACATCAAGGACTGTCCTCCCTGCTGAACTCTTGCCTGTATGTTTATAAAGATAAAGAGCCGTACCAGAATGTAGCAAACTCTTGTGCTCCAGCACCTCTTGGTACTCAGGCTCTGGAAATACAGCTCACTGAGAGCATCATTTTGAAGAAAGAACAGCTATTTGAAGTAGTGGAAGATGAAACATTCTGGAGCCCTGAGAAGTCAAGGGAGATGTATTTATCCAGATGGAGGGATGAGAGAAGTAAAGACTTCATCAATGTATACGTGCACAGGTAAGAAAACAGATTTATCTGCATTGCTCAGGTTTCAGTTTTATTCCATGATACATAAAGATGCCTGAAGGTGAACTGAAGTAGGTCCGTAGTCCACAGAATCTTCCAGAAAGAGATGACAAGGGAGGCATTTTTTTCACTGAAGACTTTAGAAAAGTCTCTGAATTTTGCCTCCTGTGAAACCTCAGTGTTACATGTTGTTAATCATGTAGCAAGAGGGATTGCCTGTAGCACACTAATAAAACACCTCATGATTTTGTGCATCCTCATGAAAAGAGAAATTTAAAAACAATTGGTACAATGGAATGTGTTAGTGACTCTTTTACCACTTTATTGTAAAACTCAAAAGGAAATACAATTTGTTGTTAAAATTCGTCAGAAATCCAAAATTGATTGCGCTGAAGCAGTGAAGTATACACTCAAGATATAAAACTATTCCACATTTTCATATCAAATACATTTCATTTCTACTCTGAGAATGTCTGCACTTTTTTCTCCAAAAACCTATTTAATCCACTCTGTACCATGTACAGTATGTACATTAATTTTAGTACTGTTTCTCCACAGGGGTGATGTAAAACTAAATGATGTTCTGCAAAAAGAAATTAAGCATCTTTTTGAAGACTTGAAGCTACTAACAGGTACTTTTGTTGCTTAAAATCCACACATGGCCCTTCTGTTTGATTGGTATACTTTCTCATTGTGCTTGTCAGTAGTGTATAGGATTATTATAGATTTTAGTGTAATAATTCTGGAATTTTAAATTCACTTAATGAGAACATCGTAACCTGGAGAGACATTAAATTTCTACAATCTTGAAGAAGAAAGCAATAGTTCTTTGTCCTGGTGGTGGTAATATACTGTATATGTGCTCATCATTACCTTTCATGGAATGTGGCTGTTAATATGCATTTCAGTGTGACACGTCCGCTTTAAGTAGTGTGGCTGTGCAGGAATTGGACATGAAGAACTCCTTTAATTACAGGGAGATACAGAACCAGGGATTTGGACAATTTGACACTGATGTAATAATTTTCCCAATTCTAGATCCAACTCTTGTCCGTGACCTACTGACTTTCTATTTCTCTTTTAATACACAGCACTTGTCTCACCACAATAAAACCTGGAACCTATTTATTAAGGACCTTGATGACAATTAGTATTAAATTCCTCTGATAACCTCATGAGGAGGCCTTGATATTCCTCTCTGGAGTGTCCCTAAGTGTCCATCTAGTGCCAGAATCCAATACCTGATCCTACCATTCCAGTTGCTTTGTTACATTCAAGTATCCACAGTACAAAACTTAACTTATACTGGAGTGCGTCCCGAGCGGCAAATGTACACTAGCAGATACTTACTTATTACCTGGTAAAGGAAGAATAAGTAAGGGCTAGCAATCACAGGTCATTTCTTAAAGGAAGAAATTGGCCTCTGTTAGTTTTAACTGTAAGTGGTGTGCAGTCTTTAAAGTAATATTTTGTCTCTGTTCCTGAGCAGGGTCGTACCCAATTACTGTGCTGACCATGAAGAACAGAGGAGTGGAAAAGGAGTTGAAGCCTTTTTTTCTCAATCTGGGATGCAGACGTGTGGTTTCAGTGTACAACTACATCATTGATGACTACAGTAGAAGCCCAGACAGAGATAAAGACATACTGGATTTCCTGAACATCTGTCTTGATGAGGCAGAAGCACAGAGATCAACACGTGAACTTGACCCATCCCCTTCCAGCTCTGCATCTTCACTAACTCCATTGATAAACACTTCATTATCAAGGAACAGCAGAACATCTTCTCCCACCAAGTCCAAAGCTCAGACTTAAACATGGACTAAGCAGATGTGAGTGGAAGGTGTCCCATGTCAGTTCTGCTCCTGCACAGGTGATAGTTTCACACTTTCACGATCGGAATCCCTGCTCTTAAGGGCGCTCTTGCCCTTTCGTATTTTAGTTGATTCTGTGCACCTGCCCTCTGTTTGTCCCTCCTTAAGCCTGGCGCTCTCGCTATTCCTGGCTCTGCATTTGGAAGACGGATGCCCGGAGGCCCGCCTACCATCAAGTCACCCAACATCCGCGGATTGAAGACATAGGCCTCCTATCGGCATCCTCGCCAAGCTGAGTCCAGGGCTCGGAGCGCCTGGCCTCGTCACGCCGTTTTTGATCTCCATGTTCCATGTCCCTGTTTTTTTTTAATCGTCTTGTCTCGGTTGGATTTCTTGGTTTTGGACTGGACTGCGCCCCGGATTCCCCCTTTTGGACTGGACCAGTTTGCCATCGCCACACCCCCCTGCGCACCGGATCACCGTAATGACACCCCCCCCATCTGTCAACCCGTCCTGATCCTCTTCGTCTCCTCCCGATGTGCTTCTCCACTCACTTCCAGATTATACCGTCTGCATAGGGTCCTAAACTACGGTTCGCGCAAGCCTGGGCCGGCTCCCGTTACACACACAAGCTGATCTGGACCCAACCTGTGTGAAAACCGCTATAGTTAAGGAAAGCGTTCCTTCAATAAGAAAGTTACTTGACATTGTTTGAGAGAGAAAATGAAAGATTTTCTGAGTCTGTCAGTTTTACACCTTTTTCACCTGGGGATACACCTGGGGGACCAGGTAGGTATCTCCAAGACAGGAGTAGTGTAAATTCTCAATGGAGGGGGCGAGACCTTAGTAGAGAATATTTAAATTAATCAGTCATTTTGCTACTTTCCCTAATTTCCCCAGCTAATTACAATTAACAGTACTGATGTTGCCAACCCAATAAGGGAGACCGTGTGTTAAGACATTTTCAATAAATGACTTGTAGAAAAGTGTTAAAATAGTTCCACCTAACTTAAAATATCTGTCTGAGGTTCCTAAGGAATCTGTTGGCCTTTTTGTATATAAGCAGTGTGACAAGATTTGTCCTGTCTCAGGTTGTTGTCTATGTCCAGTCCCAGGTACCTGCAGTCTTTGACAATTTCTACACTCTGACTGTTAATTACAGAAGAGCGGGAGGGTGTTACACTTTTCCTAACACAAAAGACCAGATCCTTTGTTTTCAACACATTTAACTTCAAAGTGAACTCATCACACCCTTTAGTAAAATCATTCAGAATGGATCCATGACATATTAAAGGTACCAATTTTAAATTGACCACAGCTGTTTTTCATTCAAACCAATGAAGCCAATACATTTCAATGTGCCTGGAAGCCATTTTTTTTAACTTAATCCTCTGCTTCCTAAATGACCTGTGAAAGTCAATGGTGTGTTTTTTACTTTAAGTTCAGTTCTACATCCTTATCCTTGATTTTTCTCTGTATAAAATTATATGCATAACCCAGTTATTAGTGCTGAATATAAATAAAATGTGCCCAAGAATGCTTTTACTCAATATTTTACAGTGTTTTGGGTTACTGTGACATCTTTCTGCAAATAACCTAATTCCCTGTAAAAGCAACGATACTGTATATAAAATAATTCCTACCTCCATTTTTCTCCACAGTTGAAGGTCCCATCTTCTACTGCACAGAATGTTTTTGAGTATTTTCCTTGTGTTGAGGTACACAAAAAAATAAACACTATTCCGTATCACTCCTACAGGGAGACTTTCTTGCCTTGAGCTGTGAGTGAGGAAATCAAATTCAACTCTTTGTCTGAAAGTCCTACTTTGATCTCTTTATCATGTGACTGTCAATCTCAAACACATCTGATGCCAATCCACCAACGCATGGGTTTTAAATAAATATGTTTTTAATTGTGTTAATCCTAATTATTGTTCACGACCACTTTTTCCCCACAATAGTCTTTAACTCGAGAATTTGTTTTAGTTGATTTCGTCACAGGTGGATGCAATTTAACAAACTGCCACCAGATGTCACAATCGCGTCCTTCTTTCTCCGTAAAGAGGCGTGTCTTCTCCCCCCCGACAAAGTAGGGCGTTTCATTGTTGTCGTGTCAAACACAGTATCTGCTTTTTATATATTACCAAGGCCATGCAAAGAGAGATAAAGAATATGACTCCTCTACTGCAGCGGTCTGCAACTTTCGTCATGGAGAGTGACTGCGTATTCTGCAGGGTTCTGAGTAACATAACTGGATCTCCTGAATATAAGACTGTCTATAAAACATTTGTTACTGAAGCTCTCTGGGTCCAGGTTAACAAAACAACTTTGTTAGACAAGAAAACATACAGGTAACTGGCAAAATAAAGGAAACATTGTCAACTGTGAAAACAGTGTGAAATACAAGAGACAGTGTCAAAGGAAGGCAGTGTCAACATAAAGTGTCTCATTAGGGTGCTGGGCCACCACATCAGCAGGTACAAGTGTCTGGTACTCTGCTGGAGGGACGCAACACCATTCTTCCATGAGAAATTCCATCATGGGGTGTTTTGTTTGTGGTGGTGGTGGAAATTGCCGTCTTAGAATCTCCTATAAGTGTTCAACGGGGTTGAGATCTGGTGGCTGGGACAGCCCTGGCATATGTTCAATCAAGCAGTTAAGATTGAATGTGTAGTAAAAGACAGAGACACAAATTCCCCATTTCTACATCTAAACAGGGGACCTAGAGGGTCTGGATGAGGTTTTTATGTAACCACCGATGTTAAGTGACCTGTAACCTTCAACCCTGTGACTCCAGTGTGTCAGAACAGGTAATAGGAGAGTCTGGTGGGCACCAGGTTCTGAGCCAGACAGCTGACTCTTTTTCAACAGCTCTTTCCTCATAGCAATGCTCTCACCACAACACAGACTGCAAACAACCGAACTAACAAGAACATTTAAAACAAACAGAACTGCCTTTGAACAGATGCAGTTTGTCAAAGTAAGTCCCAGCGCTGAGCTCTGGGCAGCAGTGCCAAATATACACTGTAGCCTTGAGAGGAAGAGGTCTTCTGTTCATGTCTTTGGTAAGAGGTCTCATGAGGGGACAGATCCATGTTCCCAAGCCCAACGTTGACAGACTCTGACTGAGGTTTTTCAAAAGCAGGGACCGAGACTCATCAGGAAGTGAAAGGAGACATTAAAGGTTTCTGACTGTATGGTGGCAGTTTCACTGTAGTTTAACACTTCAGACAGCTCTGCACTATATACAGCACAGTCCCTGAAGATGCTGCTGTGAACAAGTCACGTTCTTCTGGTCTACTTGAAGTTCCTTGATTTTGGGTCAATGAGAGTGTTGTAGAGTGGTGAGCAACACTGCCTCACAGCACTGGGGCCCTGGTTTCAATTCCTGGGGTGCTGTCTGTGTGGAATTCATATGTTCTCCTCATGTGTGTTTCCTCCAAGTGCTCTGGTTCCCTCCCACAGTCCCAAGACTGGCAAATTAACTGGCTTCTTCTAGGAAAGCATGTCTGTGTCTGGGTCCTGTGAAGGATGTCCTGTCCTCTGGCTCCCCCACAGCCCTAATTTGGAAGAAGCTGTTAAAACATGGATGGGAATAGAAGACACAGATTTGCTGTTCTGGGTGACAGCAGTGTCAGTCTGCAATGGCCACGTCAAATCACTTGATGTGCGTCCATTCAAAATGAAAACTGTACCCGAGTCAGAAAATGTCACTGCAGAAGGAACTCAGCCAGAGCAAGGATACAAAGTTGTTCGGTTCTTTAGTTCGTTTTTTGGATGTGCTATTCAAAAAGAAAATTTTGTTTTAAATGTGACCCAGTGGTGAATAGCGGCCTGTTATGCCAAATCCACTAGATGGCGCTGCCTCTTAGCTCGCGGTTCCTGTCAGTTGATTTCATCGTTCTGCGCATGGGCAGTAGGGACTAAGAAGTAGTGAGTTACCGTTTAAAAGAACCTGAAATTACTACAGGGAGTTGTAACGGTAAATACGGTGTTGTTTCCCTATTTACACCCTAAATGAGTATAAAGGGGTATTAATTGTCGTAATATAGTTCTCAGTGAGGGCTGAGAGGTGGCCTGCGCAGCCTGTGAGCGGCTTATTTTTGCGCGCGCTGCGTGGTGGGTTGTTTAAACTTCAACTGTAATGTAATTTATTTATTTATTTTATTGTTGTTCAGTGTAGATGCGTTTCTGTAACGGTCAGATGGAATGTAAAAAACTGTAAACCTAAACATGTTTTCTTTGTTTTCCCCTCTGCGTGAAAGAACCACTGCCGTATTTTGTGTATATAAAAATATCGTTATATGTCATTTCTTTTGTTCTTAATTTTTATTTTTTAAACTAAAAACAGATCAGACCACATACTCACATAGAAATAAAGAACCCCAAAATTATATTTGTGTCCTGTGCTAATTATTCTTTGCCAGGCTACACAAACATCATACAGTAGCTTTTCAAGTAGAGATAACAGAACAATCAAGTTCCGTTTTGGAAACGGATGATAACATAAGAAAAATGTTATCATGCCTGTAAAATATTCTTCTTTCACAGTGTACTTAAAGGGGAACTGCAACACTATTTTCATATTTCGGTTTAGAGGAATTACTGTAGCGACGGAGTCCAGATTGTTTAGGACCCTTATGGGGTATCTGTATCGATATACTGTAAAGCACGGAGTACCGGAGAGAGGAAAAAAAAGCCAGATGTACTTAGCCGAGACATCGGATCAGAAAGCATTGTCTTTGGGACGCGCAGGTCGATTAGCCAGTAGGTCCAAGAACTACAACACACAGATTAGGATACAACAGTAGTAGTAGTAGTAGTAGTAGTAGTAGTAGTAGTAGTAGTAGTAGTGTAAAAAAAAAACCTCCGTAGAAATACTAAATACTGAGCATTGAAATGAAGGGAAGGAGGCCTTAAGTATTGTGGGAACCGGGAGGTGTGGTAATGACCGATGGGTGTGATTGGATAATTAGGTTAAGCGCCGGCGTTTGCGGGACATGGAAGGTGCTTGTTTCTGATAACCGAGAGCCGTGACAATCAGCATTGATGAGTGCATTTCAAACCATAATAAAGATCAAATGTACAAAGTACAAATAAGGACTAAGCAGATGTAATAATAATTCCTTACACTTACATAGTGTTTTTCTGGACACTCCACTCAAAGAGTTACAGGCAATGGGGACTCCCCTCCACCACCATCAATGTGCAGCCCCACCTGGATGTTGTGAGTGGAAGGTGCACCATGTCAGCTCTGCTCCAACCGGTGATACTTTCACACAAACTGATCCAGACCCAATCTGCCTGAAAAGTGTTCCTGATACCCAGCTCATAAATGTCTTGCAGTTAAACAATCTGGCTGTCATAATTCAGTTCAAACTTGTTAGATAGATAATAGTTTATTAATCCCGTAGGGAAATTGATGTGTTACAGCAGTCCAGCCGAAGACAAGCAAAACAGACATCAGAATAGTTATAAAACAAAAGACAACAAAATAAATAAAAATAAATAAATACATAGGTGTGTGCAAAATGTGCTGATCATAGTCACTGTAAAAACAATAAAATATGTGCAAAATGTGCATAGGTTTATACAGACTGATTTTTCAAAAAGTACAATGGAGCAAACATGCTGTCCATAGACGAGCAAATGAAGGTCTAGCAGTCCTAGCCTAGGGCAGCGTTATACACCCTGACAGCCGCCGGCAGGAAAGACCTGCGGAAACGTTCCCTTGAACACCGTAGCTGGAGCAGTCTATTGCTAAATGTGCTCCGCTGCCCAGTAACAGTCCCATGAAGCAGATGAGAGGTGTTGTTCATGATGGCTGTGAGCTTGGTCAGCATTCTCCTCTCAGCCACCACCTCCATGGGGTCAAGGCTCATCCCCAACACAGTGCCAGCCTTCTTGATAAGTTTATTGAGCCTATTTGCATCTTTTGTCATGATGCTGCTGCCCCAGCACACAACAGCGTAGAAGATGGCCGCCACCACTGATTCATAAAAAATGTGTAGCAGTGTTCCACACACACCAAAGGACCTGAGTCTCCTAAGAAAGTAGAGTTGGCTCTGACCTTTCTTGTACAGGGCATCAGTGTTACCAGACCACTCCAGCTTATCATCCAGGTGTACCCCTAAGTACTTGTAGGAATGTACGCCCTCTATGTCCTCACCCTGGATGGAAACAGGGTTCAGCGGAGACTTATTCCTTCGAAAGTCAAAGATCATTTCTTTGGTCTTGCTGGTGTTAAGCTGGAGACGGTTAAGATGACACCACTCCACAAAATTGGTAATCAAGCTCCTATATTCCTCCTCCCTCCCCTCTCTAATACACCCCACAATTGCAGAGTCATCCGAAAACTTCTGCAGATGACATGTCTCAGAGTTGTACCTGAAGTCAGAGGTGTAAAAGGTGAACAGGAATGGAGCAAGGACAGTCCCCTGTGGAGCCCCAGTACTGCTAACAATCTGTTCGGACACACAGCTCTGTAGCCGTACATACTGTGGCCTGCAGGTCAGATAGTCTATAATCCAGGACAGCAGGGGAGTGTCCACCTGCGCTGCCCTTAACTTATCTCTCAGTAAAGGTGGATGGATGGTGTTAAAGGCACTGGAGAAGTCAAAGAACATAACTCTCACAATGCTCCCCGTCTTCTCCAGGTGAGAGTTAGCTCTGTGTAGCAGATAGATGACTGCATCCTCCACTCCCAGGTGTGACCGGTAGGCGAACTGCAGGGGGTCCAGTACTGTACTCACCAGGGTTCTGAGGTGGTCCAGTACAAGCCTTTCCAGAGTTTTCATTAGGTGTGATGTAAGTGCCACTGGTCTGTAGTCATTCAAGACTTTAGGGTGCCCCTTTTTGGGTACTGGCACCAGGCAAGATGTCTTCCAGAGCATCGGAACCTTTTCTAATCTCAGGCTGAGGTTGAAGATGTACTGTAGCACTGAACCCAGTTGGTCCGCACAGATCTTTAGCACCCTGGAGCTGACACCATCAGGACCCGCTGCCTTCCCTGCATGGAGTCTCCTCAACTCCCTTCTGACCTGGTCAGCTGTGATGGATAGGCCGAGGAGGGCAGGGGAAGATGGAGTAGGAATAGGAGGGATCACATGATGGGGTGACTGAGGACATGAAGAGGGTGTCTGGGGTGAAGGCCTGTGAGGTGAATGGACAGTGGACCCTGTATCGAATCTGTTAAAGAAAAGATTCAGCTCATTGACCCTCTCCAGGCCTCCCTCACTCTGTTGGCCGCCGGACAACTTGTATCTGGAGATCTTCCTCATGCCATTCCACACTTCTCTCACATTGCTCTCCCTCAGCCTGTCCTCCATTTTCCTCCCATAAGCCACCTTGCTCTCCCTAACCCTCACCTTCAGCTCTTTCTGTGCTCGCTTCAGCTCCTCCTTGTCACCTGCCTGGAAAGCCCTCTTTTTCCTATTTAGGATGACCTTCAGATCACTGGTGACCCAGGGTTTATTATTGGAGAAGCAGTGCACTTTCCTGGTGGGCACTGCACTGTCAACGCTGTCATTGTTATATATGACAGCGTTGTAAAACAATAAGAACAAGGAAGACAATCATTACCAAAAGTAATGAAGTGTTAGAGGAGATAAGAAAATTCCTTTACATTGTTTGAGAGAGAGATTGCAGTGGGGATGAAAGATTTTCTGAGTCTGTTAGTTTTACACCTTTTTCGCCTGGGGATACAGAGGCATCTCCAAGATGGGAGCAGTGTAAATTCTCAATGGAGGGGATAAGACCTTTGTATAAATATGTAATATTTAAATATTTAAATTTGCCCCAGTAATTTTGCTACTTACTTTCACTGATTTCCCCAGCTAATTAAAATTAACGGTCCTGATGTTGCCAAACCAACAAGGGAGACAGTATGTTAAGACACTTTCAATAAATAACTTGTAGCAAAGTGTTCCAAATAGTTCCACCTACCTTAAAATATCTGTCTGAGTTTCCTAAGGAATCTGTTGGCCTTTTTGTATATAGACAGTGTTACAAGATTTGTCCTGTCTCAGGTTGTTGTCTTAATCCACTCCGCAAAAGTCAGGAACACGATGAAACACCTGAGAAACGTCGCAGGACAAAGTTTTTATTCGACATACGTATAAGGCGATTTATGTAAAGTTCAAGTGGAAACATCAGCTGTTATGCTTTTCCTCTACTACAAGCTCAGATAGAAAAATGATTTTAAAACATGTTTTATGCTTTTCCAGAAAATTATGTCATTTGCCAAACCGCTTTATACCATACGGTGTCGCGGGAAGCCGGAGCCTACCGAGCAACTAACGAGTGCAAGGCAGGGTACAGAGGATGAGCTCTCAAAGTCTAACCCAATACTTAGCAAAGCTGGGACAGGGAGCAAGGTTTAAGTAGGCTCGAGGGGTTAACGAGGTCTGATTAACCTACGGCTCCCCAGAGTGGTTAAGGGATGTACTATCAGTTTGGGTGCCCTCTGGTGGAGGGATGCTGGTACTGTAACAGAAAATAAGATTTTCCTTCCAAGGTGCTTAGGGTATTAGAACAACGAGTGGGTGTCGATTAATTGGACACTCATATGGAATTAATCCATCCATCCATTTTCTAACTGCCTCTCACACTTTTGGGTCAAAGGGGAGCTGGAGTCTATCCCTAGAAGGAAGAGGCACAAGGCAGAATACACCATCACAGGGCACATACGGACCTAAAACACCCACCTGAACCAACATGCGGAGAACATGCAAACTCCACACAGATAACACTTTAGGAGTTAATCCCCCTGCCCCAGGACTTTTTTCACTTTGCTATTTGCTATAGCACACATACAGTATATTTACCTTTGCTATATAACCACTGTGCTGTCTCATTGACCCAAAACCAGCAATCAAGTAGGTGCATTGCAAGACAGACAAACACACATTTACACCAACCTCTAGCTCCAATTTTCCCAGAAGTTTAAGGCTTAATCCTTGTACATATTCATTACATTTCAGTGTGAAAGAAATGATTAAACAGTGCAGAGATGCCAATACATTTGTTCCAATGTAACAAAACCAGGAACAAAAATGACTGATGCTTTATGTCTCTGTAGGGACAAGGGTCCAAAAAACAACTTTTACTGTAATATTGTGTGGAGCTATTTTGAGAGGATGTTGTTCATAGAACTGTGGGGCAGGGCACGATTTTAAAACTATTCATTTTGGAGGTATTTCTGTCAATCAAGTAAGAAATTATGGAATTTGTTGCGTAATTGTAGTGGCAAAATATAGGTTTGTGTTTTTTAAATAAATTCTCTGTTGTGCCATTGCTTTGTGTTTAATTGCATTTGCAGTTAAAAAAATACAATATTCTGAAACCCTGTTAAATCTTTTCTTGTACTCAGAAACAGCTGCAAATACACAGACGTCTGTCAGCCCATAAGACTCTGAATCGAGAGTGCTGTCTGGACACTCATTGGCCTCTCATCTACAGCCTGTCTGATGTCCTACACAGCAAGTCAAGTCGAAATGATTCACACAACAGTGTAAAGCACGAGAGGAAAGAGCATTTAAACCACATCTTCACACCCTTTTGAAAAATATACTTGTGTTATTTTTACCACTGCTCTTTGAGGCTCATTTAAACACTTATAGTTCAATTAGATCTCTGTGAAGTAATTGGATTTGTTGTAAAGGATTTACTATTGTCAATCAAATTATTGTAACACAAGAAAGGTCTTATTGCCTTATTTGCTTCAACAAAATGACTCAGGCTCGAAATATCAAAACGTCACCTCGTATGACCCCCCACTCTGGTTGGCAGAACGATCATCTGCTGATCCCCAAGAAGCAACATCTGCTACAGTCATCCTCCCATGGGAACTCTTTGCAGTGATCAAGAGCCTGCAGTGGCTACGTTTTATTCAAGCTGTCAAAGTACGAGTAGAGATCAGGAATGAGCTGTTCCCAACTGCATTGCCCAGAGTCTGAAATCCAGCAGGTTTTAAGCTATGGTCTTAAGTTATAAAGAGCTCTTCACTGGGGAGAAGTATTAAACTGATCCAAACTAGTGAGAAATCCCCGTCAGGTAACAGACAATATAACACAGACAACAGATAATACACGGTAACAGACCATGGAATTTGTTGTGTTGGGAACTGTGACAGTATGTGTTGACTGCAAAAGAAAAGGCAAAAGTCCATTCTGTTTTTAAGAAGAGACTGGCGTATGTGACTGGGTGGCACCATGTTTAGCTTTTGGGATATTTGGCCCTAAAATGTGAGCGTGTGCTCTGCGGCGGACGGGGCAGGTCCAGGGTGTATGCCCCAGCCCCCGGCTTGTGCCGTTGCTTCTCTGCAATCCTGAAACGGGAGAGGTTAGAATTGTCGGATGAATCGAATAGCGTCCGAACTTCCTAATCCTTAAACTCTCAAAACCAGAAAAAGCCGATCATATCAAAGCAGATACTTAACGAATTCACACATAGCTCAAATTACAGAAACAATAACAAACCCGCCCTCTTTCATCAACTTCCATTTTCGATTAGAATAAAATGCGAACTGACATCCAAGGTACAGTATGTTTTTTAATCCACTGTAAACACGTCTGCAAAAATAATTTAATGATCAGTCTGAATTTGTCGATTCGGCACTGAAAACCGCTTTGCTAAACCATGATCTGCGTTTATTTCTCGGTTGTTTCCCCGTCGTAAACGCGACGCTCCCAAGAGAAGTACTGATTTTAATTGTTCTACGCAATGGATTCTCGAAATTCTTTTTTCGATACTCGAAAGTCTCTCCAGATAATTATATTTTATTCAACAGGTTACCAAGTCATTCCATGGTTTTGTGGATTGTGCATGTCTGTCTTTCTCTGTGTAGGTTTACCTGCTGTGAGGTTACACTGACCAGCCAGAGCTGCAGATAGCTTCAAAATCTTTTGAAAAGCTACAGCTGACTGGAGGTGTTTGATTGCGACATGAAGTCATTAATCATCCTTGTACTGGTTCTTCAGGGTGTTAACGGTAAGATAGCTGTTAAACTCGGCGATACTGCTACCATGTAAATAAGAAAAGCAAAATGAATATTTGAACTGGAAGTTTAAAACCCGAGATTTATCCGCATTTCAAGTAGGCTCCACAGCCGAAATGTTGTTTCTCTTCTTCTCTTTTTAGTATGGAAGAAACTCTTACTTGTTCCTTATTTATTCACATTAGCTGTTTATAATAAAGAGTATTTTTACTTTATAGAGGAACAAACTACATTTTCAAAATAAAATGTAATAAAATTCACTTTTTTCACTTTCGCATGATTGTAGACAACTATACGAAAAGAAAACACGTAATTACAGCCCAGGCATAGTATGGCTTTGAATTCACTTTAAAAACGTCAGCAAAAAAGGCTAGTTTCAATTTCTCGATTCAGTACTTGCAAAACCGGTTTGCTAAACAAATTCTGCGTTCATCTCTCGGTTGTTTCTGTATCGTAAACACGACGCTATAAAAGGAAGCACTACATTATAATCACTCTCCGCAAGAGAAACGCTGTTTTACTTTACTTTTAAAAATACTTTTGATAAAACAATAATCAAATGGTTTATACTACTACTAATAATAAATAATAATCTACCCCCACTCTTGTGCTCTCTGATGTGAAAGACGAGGTGTTGTCTGACACAATTGTTTCCAATACCCCGTATGTTGCCAATAATCAATGTAGTGCTTCAGTCACGGCTTTTGAAGAGGTGGATGATATTATA
This sequence comes from Atractosteus spatula, assembly GCF_055471065.1. Taxonomy (NCBI): domain Eukaryota; kingdom Metazoa; phylum Chordata; class Actinopteri; order Semionotiformes; family Lepisosteidae; genus Atractosteus; species Atractosteus spatula. The sequence continues at coordinate 18,774,994 of NC_142719.1, forward strand.
ATGAGTTCTAGCCACTTTGAGTAGGCATCTACAATGGCCAACAGCATCTTGCCTGCAAGGTCCAGGTGTAGCATTACCATAGTTTTGCAGGCCACTCCCAGGGATGCAGAGTTGCCTTTGGTGGTGCATGGCGTGTTTGCTGGCATTTCGCATACCACCTTACCACCTGCTCTACTTGAGTGTCCAAACCAGGCCACCACACATAACGTCTTGCCAGAGCTTTCAGGAGCCCCATCCCTGCATGTTCCTCATGCAGCAACCTAAGAACTCCATGTCTTGCCAACTCAGGAACCATCACAAGGCAGCCCCACAAAAGACCATTATTGTATGTAGTGAGTTCCCTCTGACTCCGGACAAAAAGGTGTGTAATGGCGGTCACTAATTGCAGCTGTCCATTCTTGCAAAACCCAATGGAGACCCATGACAAGGTAGGATCTTTTCCAATCAAAGAACCTCCAATGGTGGGGGTGTTTTGTCGACTCACTTTTCAAGGGAAGACGACTCAAAGCATCAGCATTTGTCAGATGTCTGCCAGGCCTGTAGCACAGCTCGTAGTCATATCTTCCTAGCATGAGACTCCATCGCAACATTTTGTGGCATTGGCTTTGCATGACTGAAAAGACCCAACAATGGCTTGTGATCTGTATAGATTACAAAATGTCGCTCCTGGAGGAACTGGTTAAATTTTTTAATGGCAAAAATGATCGCTAGTGCTTCCTTATCAATCTGGGCATAATAACTCTCAGTTGCTGTCAGTGTGCGCAATGCAAAACTCACAGGGTCTTCATGTCTATCAGACTCTAAAAATCCCCTGTTGCACTAAGCTGTCCAATGCCTCAATGGTCACTGGTGGACTACGACAGGCTCCCCACTCTTTGAAAACGTGTGCGTATTGTTGTACAATAGCCTGTGCTGAGGGCTGTATGATCTGATTTACTCCTGTAACCTTGATGCCAGGTATCCACCCTGATCACTTCCACCACTGTCCGAGTTTGGTTTTATTGCAGGCGGTGTGTTGGGCCACAAATAGTGATACATTGCATCATTTAGAAGTGAGCAGGCTGATCCCAAATCCACTTCCATTTTATATTTCTTGTTCCTAATCATGACTTCTGCATAATACGGCATTCTCCTTTGTTCTCTCTGATGTACGTTGTAAATTCTATACTCCTGACTGTCATTCTGGACACACCCCATCTGTCCTGTGAGCTCCTCATCCTCTGTTTCAGTCACTGAGAGCAGTTTTACTGAGATCCGTCTCACCTGGCAATCTCCTCTTTTGTTGCGGTTGTGGCACACAGCTGTAGAAAAGGGACAATCATTCAGATCGTGTAAACCTCCACATTGAAAACAAAATTTTTCTTCATGTTCTCTGCTGTCATACTGAGCCCTATTTTGTCTGGTTTTCTTAGGTCTGTTCTGATGCACCTCCACTGGTATTAGAGTGCTTGTTTTAGGTTCTGGCCTCAACTGGCGAGAATTTATGGTGGCTTTTTCTGCAGCCAGTGCTTTTTCCTCAGCCATTTTAAAAGTTAGTGTTGGTTCTGCCAGTAGGTGGCGCTGCAGAGCTTCATCATGGATGCCACACACTAACCTGTCTCGCGGCATGTCCTCCAGCTGGTCTCTGAACTCAGAATTCACTGACAATTTCCTTAGTGCCACTATATAGCTTGCAATGAGTTGGTTTGGCTGCTGATTACGATGATGTAAATGAAATCACTGCACTATAGTGGATGGCTTCGGGTCATAATGTTTTCGCAAGCACTCAATTCATTCTGCATAAGCTACTTCAGTAGGTTTTCGTGGGGCTACAAGAGATCTGAGCGTTGAATATGTAGCTGCACCGCAAACGCTAAAAGAACTGAACGTTTCTTTTCAGGTCTCACAAAGTCATTTGTGTAATAAGTCTACACTATACATGATGTTGCATCTATTCAGTAACTGACTTTATTCTGTTGTCACCTTCACCTAATATACTCCCTATGGAAACCCCAAAGGGTCATTTATGTTAACACATATCCTTACAATACTCCAGCCTTTCTCCATATTCCAGCCACAAACTCTCTCTGTTTGCCGTAAACTCTTCCATACGTCCAAAAGTCGCCATTTTAAACGATGCTTATGCCGTCAGTATCTGTACAAGCGAAAAGGCAACCGTCACTCCTGTGATAACCATCGTGGCATAAAGGATGGCATGATGGCTCATGTGCTGGATGATGGTGAGACCTCAGAAACCTTCCCTGTGATGTCACGGAACCTATACAGTACGTGGAATAGGAGGATCCTTATGCGTGACCGGAATCCCACAGGACACAGAGTAGCAAAGGGACAATCCAAAAGACAAAATCCAAAGGCTGGGTCGATAAGGGAGGCAGAGGGTCCGGTAACCAGAGATATTCAAAAACAATACAAAAGACAAAATCCAGAAGGCGAGGTCAAGGAGCGGAAGCAGAAGATTCGTCACGGGAGATCAGTCGAAAGGTTTGGAAACGCGCACTGGAGAATACTATGAAAGGCTTCTCAATAGTGAGCGTGGGAAGGTGTGCGAAGGGGGTTTAAATACTGAAAGAAAAGGGGTGTGATAGGATGATTGGTTAGGGAGTGAGAATTTGAGGAATCTGATGCATGTGAGAATGTGCTGGGTTCAATCAGGGATGAGATTGGGAAGCAGAGGTTCCGGGAATGTAACGTTGTTTGCGAGGGAGAGTGTGGAATGTGACAGGGACAGAACGGCGTTTCCGAGTAAGAGTGTGGGGCGTGACATGTGACAAATGGAGTAAAGCAAGGGTGTGTACTTGCCCCGACACTGTTCAACATGATGTCCTCAGGCATGTTGCTTTTTGCAACAGTGAGGAAGACAGCCACATCAGAGACAGGAAAGCAGTCACCAAGGTGAAGGAGACAGTCATCAGGGACTTCCTATTTGTCGATGATTGTGCACTCAATGCTGCCAGCGAGCAGGACATGCAAGCCAGCATGGACAGGTTCTCTGAAGCATGCAACAACTTCGTTCTCACAATCAGCACAAAAAAGACAGAAGTGATGTACCAGCCCACCCCTGGTAAGCCCTATTAGAAACCCTGCATCACAGTCACGGGATCGACACTCAACGTCATAGATAGCTTCACCTATCTGGGTAGAAATCAGGCATGTGAACATAAATGAAGAAATTAACTGCAGAACTGCTAAGGACAGTAGTGGGTTTGGGAGGTTGCGAGTCAATGACTGGGAATGTAGACGTATTAGTCTCAACACAAAGCTGAAAGTCTTCCAGGCTGTAGTACTTCCAACATTACTTTATGCATGCAAAACTGGACCATCTACAGCAGACACGCCAGACAATTGAAGCATGTCCACATGAGGTGCCTGCACAAACTGCTGAAAATCAGGCAGCATGATAAGATTCCTAACAATGAGGATCTCACACCCTGCTGCAGAAGACTCAGGCCTGATGGGCTGGTCATGTCCTACACGTGGATGACGAGTGTCTTCCCAAGAAGCTCTCGTTAGGTGAACTGGCGGAGGGAAAGCGCCCAGTTGGGAGACACAAGATGCGATTTAGGGAGAGTCTAAAAACTTCCATGAAAAGCCTAGGAATCTCTGTAGACACTTAGGAAAGCTTTGTATTTGAACACTCAGAATGGCGCAGTGAGATCCTCAAAGGAACAGAGGCTGCAGAAGAACGACACATAGCCGAGGCCAAAATCAAGTGTGAGACAAGAAAAGCCAGAGCGGTCAGCACCTCCACCACAGCAAACACTGGTCTTATATGCCATATTTGTGGTAGAAACGTCCGTGCCCAGATTGGACTCATCAGCCACCTCAGAACACAATCAAATCAATCTTAATCTCTTGATAGTTTATCAACATCCATGCACAATCGCCCTCATGCGCGGAGCGGTATTTCTTTCCCTTCTTGAGTTCGGTATATGTACATCTTCTGCCTACCTCTTCCCTCCGCCTCGTTGCCAGTATTATATCTACCTAAGAACACGGAGGTACTCAAGGACTATGCAGAATGGTAGCTTTATTGAACAGCATAGCTTCCAAAGAACAGCTAACTAAACTAATCTAAACTACTTCTCCTGGAATCACGTAACATAAACCCCTCACATAACTGATGTTCATAGTACACCACACACAGGTTCTCAAGACATTCAAATGTTTTGTGGATTGTATAGCTGTATATCTGTCTATCTCTGTGTAGTTTTATCTGTTGTGTGGTGATTACAACGACCAGCCAGAAATGCAAATGGTTAAAAAATATTTTGAAAAGCTGCACTTGACAGTAAGTGTTTGATTGCGACATGAAGTAATTAATCTTCCTTGTACTGGTTCTTTTAGGGTTTTAAAGCTAATCTGTCAGTTCAACTCGGCGATACTGCTCTCGGGTAAATATCAGAATTCACTATCACATTTTAACACAATACTATCTTGTATAAACACATTTTTTTTTCTCAATGGTGCCAATAATCTGGTTTTAGCACTCTTCCAAAGGACCTACAAAAATCTGCTGTCCAGGAGCTGGGACACCCAGGACTAAACTGAAACTGGACAAGGCTCCTGAGTTACGCTCTATTATTAATTTCCTCCTTAGTGAAGATGTTGATTTTCGTCTTTTCCTTTTACAAGGGACCCCACGTGTTCACGTGCTGACGCCAGCGATCACTGCGCTGCGTGGGAGTGATGTCCGAATCGACTGCCAGTTCCACACTTCAGGGATGAGGAAAGGCTTCGTTGTCGAGTGGCTCCAGAAAAGACAGGGACGTACAAACAGCATTCACCTGTTATACCAGAGCCCAGAGCTGTCACATGTTCAGGACCACAGTGTCAGTGGAAGGAGCAGGATGTTCCCCAGTGCCGTCGCCAATGGAAACGCGTCCCTGCTGATCTCCAAAGTGGAAATGACTGACGAGGGCAAGTACATCTGTTTCATTGTGATGGATGGTGTTGGCTACAGAGACACCGCAGTGTTGACAGTACTGGGTAGGTACAGCTGCACTGTATTCCAGTTACAGTTTGTTGTCGTGTAAATTAAGACTTAGCTCCAATTACTGGAAATGCATTGTAACCGATTCCGTCATTTAGCTAAAATGTATGGGCTCAATTACACCACTGGCTTGATTACAGATTTATTTTATTTTTGATAAAAATAAATATAAATTAAAAAAGGTACAGTACGTGTGAGAAATGATTTTGGGCCAGTCATCCTTTGGAGTACCACCTTAAGAATAAAGTCATCCACTACTAGTAAGCATGGAACAGCTCTTTCACAATGTCTCAAAAGGAATGCATACTGTTTATTTTATTTATGGAAAGTTGTCTTCTCCTTAAGTTTAATTTTATTTCTCCTTCAAATTGAGCAGTTGGAATGGTCAGCAGTGCTGTGCTTTGGGAAGGGCAGGGCTGTTCAAGGTCTGACACACAGACTCTCTCACTCTCTGCAGCCTCCTATGAGCAGCCAGAGCTGCAGCAGGTCCTGGAGCAGGAGGCTGTGTCTCTGAGCTGTGTGTCTCGGAATGGGTTTCCTGCAGCTCTGGTGAGCTGGATTGATGACAGGGGGGACAGTTACAGACAGGATGCCGTCACAGAGCTCAGACTGACCCCAGAGGGGCTGTACGATGTGCACAGTCGCCTCAAGAGAGCTTTCACCTCCCAGCGCAGGGTCTGCTGCATCATCACCAACAGCCCCCTGCAGGAGAGCAAGAGGAGCTGCGTTCAGCTCAGAGCAGGTAAATCACTAGAACATCAGCAGGCACTTCTCTGAGCAAATTATCCTCATGAGGAGTGGTGTCTAAAAATTCTGTGCAAACAATTGTCAAACACCATCAGAATTCTGTAGAGCTAAGCCAAACCCTGACCTAGGTCAAGCCACAGAATTAAGCAAGATATTGTTAGAACAACTAAAATCTTGTCAGATATTGTTTGTTCCAAACATTTCAGAATTTGGGTTTCTGTTGCAACCATGCTTGTGTTCCTTTAAAATTCCATCGTATTTTGTAAGGATGGATATTCTATTTTAATTCCCTGTCCTACAATATTACCAACCAATTCACACAAAGATGAATTCTCCTCTACACATCCACAAGTACTGTTGACTGAGAAAATGTCTGCCAGGTACTACACAAGTGTGTGGTTGACATGGGCAGATTTAAAAATGAACTACTGATATGCCAATATTTAAAATCTAACAAGAAGCTTGGTTCTTTTTCCGCTTTAATAGATATCTGCTTAGTTAATAATTTCTCTGGTTTCTGCTGTTCTGCAGCTGTAAGGAATAAAAAAACACTCACAAACCTGTTTAAATGATCACTTATGTCTCTTTCAGGGCGACAAGAAGATGGCAGAACACGAGACATCTACACTCTGATGGTGTCTGTGATGTTTGTAATAGTCCTATTCATATTATTATATTGTTGGTATTGTCGAAAAAGAACACCACAGAAGTCACCTGGTAAGCAGAAGTAATTGTAAAATACAGATATTTAAAGAGAAACCTCACATCTGTTCTGCTTAAGCTGACCTGACTTATTGAATTTAACATGTGTGATGTTTAAATTGTTGTTGATTTATGCATCATATTTCATAAACTCTTACTTCTTAGGTGCATTAACATGCTGTAGCTTGATCTAGTCAGAGCTGAACAAGTAAGCAGCCAGGGTCTGGTCAGTTAGGGGACAGGAGACCACTGAGAAAAACCTGGTTTCTATTCCAAGTGGTGATGCTGGACCAGTAGGGGGTGCTCTTCCCCAAACCAGTGCCCCAGTATGGTGACAGGGGGACACTGCTCTGTAAGAGATGCTGTTCTTTAGACATTAACCAAATAATCATGACTTCTATTGATCATAAGCTAATAACTGTTAAAGCTGATCAATGAGCAGGACATTATGGGAAGTGTGTATCATGCACTGCAGTGATGGCAGTTTTGACTAATATGTAAAGCAATCATGCTACATATATGTCAGGGAACTGGCAGGTAGTTTTATGAGGATCCTATGCGTAGCTGTGAATTCTGCGGGATGCAGAGGCAAACAATCCAAAATCATAATCCAGAAGCAAGGTCAATAGAAGAAGCTATAGATCAGATAAGATAGACCCGAGACAAACCAACACCATCCGAAAGGCGAAATCCGAGAGACGAGGTCAAAAAGGGAAAGGTTATGTCTAAAAACCGGGAAATCCAACGAGACAAAAACGCGCACCAGACACCCCTAAAGGAGGCTTCTCAATAGTGAGCAGGGTTGGTGGGTGAGGGAACTTCAAATCCTGAAGAGAGAGGGATGTGGTTGGATAATTGGTTCAGGAATGAGAAGCTGTGGAATCTGGTGCTTGTGAGAATGGGATGGGTTCAGTTAGGAATGAGATCATGAAACAGTGGGTTTGGGAATGAAACGGTGTTTGCGAGGTAGAGTGCGGGACGTGACAATATAGGTTTGAAATAATCATGTTGACAAACTTTGGCATGGCTGAGGACCTGGTACTTTGGTGTGGCGGAGTTATCTGCTGTCCTTCCTTCAGCCATCAAAAAGGACAAAAATCAGTTGTGTCCTTTTGAAGCCAAGCATAAATATTTTAGATGCACTAAACCAAGATCGCTGCCTTCAAATAATCAAACATTAACTTGAAACTGCAGACTTCTGTCAGTTACAATTAACTGTACCTGCAACTAGAACTCACAGTAAGGCTTATAAGCTTTAAGGTTGCTTATCGCTTGTTATAGAATTTCTCTGAATATTACGTGTCTTTTTCTCAGGTGCTGCAGAGAAAATCCGCAAGCGAATCAGTAGTTTTTCACAGCCAGTTACTATTCGGATGCTTTCTCTGAGACATCAAGGACTGTGCTCCCTGCTGAACTCTTGTCTGTATGTTTATAAAGATAAAGAGCCGTACCAGAATGTAGCAAACTCTTGTGCTCCAGCACCTCCTGGTACTCAGGCTCTGGAAATACAGCTCACTGAGAGCATCACTTTGAAGAAAGAACAGATATTTGAAGTAGTGGAGGACGAAACATTCTGGAGCCCTAAAGATTCAAGGGATGTGTATTTATCCAGATGGAGGGATGAGAGAAGTAAAGACTTCATCAATGTATACGTACACAGGTATGAAAACAGATTTATCTACCTTGCTCAGGTTTCAGTTTTATTCCATGATACATAAAGATGCCTGGAAGTGAACTGAAGTAGGTCCGTAGCCCACAGAATCTTCCAGAAAGAGATGACATGGGAGGCATTTTTCACTGAAGACTTTAGAACAGTCTCTGAATTTTGCCTCCTGTGAAACCTCAGTGTTACATGTTGTTAATCATGTAGCAAGAGGGATTGCCTGTAGCACACTAATAAAACACCTCATGATTTTGTGCATCCTCATGAAAAGAGAAATTTAAAAACAATTGGTTCAATGGAATGTTTTAGTGACTCTCTTACCACTTCGTTGTAAAACTCAAAAGGAAATAAGACTTGCTGTTAAAGATTCTTCAAAAATTCAAATTTGATTGTGCTGAAGCAGTGAAGGATACACTCAGGAAGCAAAACTATTCCACATTTTCATGTCAAATACATTTCATCCCTACTCTGAGACTGTCTGCACTTTTTTCTCCAAAAACCTATTTCATCCACTCTGCACCATGTACACTATGTACATTAATTTTTGTACTGTTTTTCCACAGGGGTAACTTGAAACTAAGTGATGTTTTCCAGGAAGAAATTAAGCAACTTTTTGAAGACTTGAAGCTACTGACAGGTACTTTGTTGCTTAAAATCCACACATGACCCTTCTGTTTGATTGGTATACTTTCTCATTGTGCTTGTCAGTAGTGTATAGGATTTTTATAGATTTTAGTGGAATAATTGTGGAATTTTTAATTCACTTAATGAAAACATCATAACCTGGAGTGACATTAAATTTCTACAATCTTGAAGAAGAAAGCAATAGTTCTTTGTCCTGGTGGTGGTAATATACTGTATATGTGCACATCATTACCTTTCATGGAATGTGGCTGTTAATATGCATTTCAGTGTGGCACGTCCCCTTTAAGTAGTGTGGCTGTGCAGGAATTGCACATGAAGAACTCCCATAATTACAGGGAGATACAGAACCAGGGATTTGGACAATTTGACACCGATGTAATAACTTTCCCAACTCTAGATCCAACTCTGGTCCGTGACCTACTGACTTTCTATTTCTCTTTTAATACACAGCACTTGTCTCACCACAATAAAACCTGGAACCTATTTATTAAGGACCTTGAGGACAATTAGTATTAAATTCCTCTGATAACCTCATGAGGAGGCCTTGATATTCCTCTCTGGAGTGTCCCTCAGTGTCCCTCTAGTGCCAGAATCCAATACCTGATCCTACCATTCCAGTTGCTTTGTTACGTTAAAAAATCCACAGTACAAAACTTAATTTATACTGGAGTGCGTCCCAAGCAGCAAATGTACACTAGCAGATACTTACTTATTACCTGGTAAAGGAAGAATAAGTAAGGGCTAGCAATCACAGGCCATTTCTTAAAGGAAAAAATTGGCCTCTGTTAGTCTTAACTGTAAGTGATGTGCAGTCTTTACGAATTATTTTGTCTCTGTTCCTGAGCAGGGTCATACCCAATTACTGTGCTGACCATGAAGAACAGAGGAGTGGAAAAGGAGTTGAAGCCTTTTTTTCTCAATCTGGGATGCAGACACGTAGTTTCACTGTACAACTACATCATCGATGACCACAGTAGAAGCCCAGACAGAGATAAAGACATACTGGATTTCCTGAACATCTGTCTTGATGAGGCAGAAGCACCGAGATCAACACGTGAACTTGACCCATCCCCTTCCAGCTCTGCATCTTCATTAACTCCATTGATAAGCATTTCGTTATCAAGGAACAGCAGAACATCCTCTCCCACTAAGTCCAAAGCTCAGACTTAAATATGGACTAAGCAGATGTGAGTGGAAGGGGTCTAATGTCAGTTCTGCTCCAACAGGTGATACTTTCTCACAAACTGATCTAGACCCAACCTGTGTGAAACCTGCTATATTTAAGGAAGTGTTCCTGATACCCAGGTCATAAATGTTTCACAGTAAAACAGCCTGGCTGTCAAAATTCAATTCAGTCTTTATTATTGCCAGAGGGAAACTTGTGATATAGGACTGTGTTGCAAAACAATAAAAACAAGGAAGACAATCATTACTAACAGGGAAGACATTACAATAGTGTTACAGGAGATAAGGAAATTAATTTACTTTGTTTGAGAGATATTCTGTATTGCAGTGGGGATGAAAGATTTCCTGAGTCTGTTAGTTTTACACCATTATCACCTGGGGATACAGAAGCATCTCCAAGATGGGAGCAATGTAAATTCGCAATGGAGGGGGCGAGACCTTTGTAGAAAATATTTAAATTCATCCCAGTTATGTTGCTACTTACTTTCCCTAATTTCCCCAGCTAATTACAATTAACGGTCCTGATGTTGCCAACCCAACAAGGGAGACCGTGTGTTAAGACAATTTCAATAAATGACTTGTAGAAAAGTGTTAAAATAGTTCCACCTAACTAAAAATATCTGTGAGTTTCCTAAGGAATCTGTTGGCCTTTTTGTATATAAGCAGCGTCACAAGATTTCTCCTGTCTCAGGTTGTTGTCTATGTCCAGCCCCAGGTACCTGCAGTCTGTGACAATTTCTACACTCTGACTGTTAATTACAGAAGGTTGGAGGGGTGTTACATTTTTCCTAAAAGACCAGATCCTTTGTTTTCAACACATTTAACTTCGAAGTGAGCTCATCACACCCTTTAGTAAAATCATTCAGAATGGATCCAAGACATATTAAAGGTCCCAATTTCGGAGTCCTTTAATAAACTGACCAGGGCTGTTTTTCACTCCATTTTAATTCCACTTTTTACCAATGAAGTCTATACATTTCTATGTGCCTGGAAGCCATTTTTACTTACCTGTAGTCTTTTGCCTCCTAAATGACCTGTGAATAATGTTACTGGTGATGTTTTTTACTTTAGGTTCAGCTCTACATTTTCCCTTGATAATACATACATTTGTCTGTATGGAATTATTTGCATTACCCAGTTATTAGTGCTGAATATAAATAAAACATGCCCTAGAATGCTTTTACTCAATGTTTTACAGTGTTTTGGGGTACTGTGACATCTTTCTGCAAATTATCTAATTCCCCGTAAAAGCAACGATACATGAAATAATTCCTACCTCCCCTTTTCTTCCTTTTCACCACGGTTGGAGGTCCCATCCTCTTCAAGGGCAACACTTTCTTTATTTTTCCATCTAAAACAATTTCCTTAAAAAAATAAGAACAGCACAGAACGTTGTGGGAGAGTTTGGAGTATTTTCTTTGTGTTGAGGTACACAAAAAAAAACCTAAACACTATTCCGTATAACTCCTAAGGGGAGACCTTCTTGCCTTGAGCTGTGAATTAGAAAATCGAATACAACTCTTTATCTGAAAGTTCTACTTTGATCTCTTTATCTCGAGCACATCTGACGCTAATCCACCAACGCATGGGTTTAAAATAATCGTGATTTTAATTTTGTTAAAGAATTATTGTTCACGGTCAATTTTAAAGACGGAAGTTTAAATTTTCCACAGTAGTCTTTTACTAGAAAAACCTTTTGAGTTGATTTCGTCTCAGGTGGATGAAGTTTAACAAACTTCCACCAGGTGTCACGGTCGCGTCATTCTTTTCTGAAAAGAGGCGTGTCTTCCTTCCCTCGCGCAGTACGGCGTTTCATTGTTGAAACTCATAATGAAGACGCTGAGATACTTTATGATGCTATGCATGAAAAAGGAAGAACTATTATGCCAGTAGACACAAAACATTCCCTTCTTTCTGTCTTCTGGCACTACTTTGTGTTGAATTGCCTTTGCAATTAAAATCATACAGTATTCAGAAACCCTGTCCATTCTGTCTTGCACTCAGAAACGGTTCCAAATGCACAGAATTCTACAAGACTCTGAATCTAGAGTGCTGTCAATCTGGACACTCAGTGGCCTCTCTGTGTGATGTCCTACACAAGCAAGAATGATAGCAGAGTATTTACACAACAGGTTAAAGCACTAAAGGATAGGGGACTCACATTGTAATAATTGTGGAAAATATACTTTTTTTTTATTTAAAGCTCATTGCTCTTTGCAGTTCCTTTAAACACTTATGGTCCAATTATATCTTTGTGAAGGAATTACATTTGTTATACAGTTGCAAGAAAAAGTTTGTGAACCCTTTGGAATTAGCTGGATTTCTACATTACTCATACAAATGTGGTCTAATCCTCAACTAAGTCACAATAATAGACAAACAATCTGCTTAAACTAATAACACACAAACAATTGTACTTCTTCTTGTCAGTACTGAACACATCGTTTAAACATTCACTTTTTTCCAGCCTGGACTGTATGTGAACCCTTGTATTTAGTAACTGCTAGAACCTCCTTAAGCAGCAATAACCTCCACCAAACGTTTCCTGTAGCTGCTGATGAGATTTGCACAAAGGTCAGGAGGAATTTTAGACCATTCCTCCTTACAAAACTGTTTCAGTTCATTGCTATTTCTGGGATTCCTTGACGTGAACAGCTCTCTTCAGGTCATGCCACAGCATCTCAATCGGGATGAGGTCTGGACTCTGACCTGGTCATTCCACAACATGCATTTTCTTCTGTTTAAGCCACTCTGTTCTTGATTTACTCCTGTGTTTCAGGTCATTGTCTTGTTGCATCACCCAACTTCTATTAAGCTTCAGGTGACGGACCACTACCCTCACATTCTCCTGTAAAATTTCTTGATACAATTTTGAAGTCATTGTTCCCTCTCTGATAGCAAGCTGCCGAGGCCCTGAGGCAGCAAAGCAGCCCCACACCATGATGCTCTCTGCACCATGCTTCAGGGCTGAGATGAGGTTTTGGTGTTTGTGTGCAGTGCTTTTCCTCCAAACATAGCATTGCACATTTCTGCCAAAAATTGAACTCTTTGTCTCATGTGTCCACAGGACATTGTCCCAGAAGTGTTGTGGAACATCCAGGTGGTCTTTTGCAAACTTGAGACATGCAGAAAGTTTTTTTTTGGAGAGCAGTGGTATCCTCCGTGGTGTCCTTCCATTAACACCACTCTTATTCAGTGTTTTTCTTATAGTTGACACATGAACAGAAAGTTTGGCAAGTTCAAGAGATTTCTGCAGGTCCTTTGCTGTTACCCTAGGGTTCTTTATCACCTCCTTCAGCATTGCACACTGTGCTCTTTCCATGATCTTCACAGGATCACGTACTGAACAGTACTGAATTTCCTCCATTTGCAGACAATTTGTCTTACTGTGGATTGATGAACACCCAGACCTTGCTATTACAACAATGCTGTTGTAACCTTTTCCAGCTTTATGCATCTCTTTTAAGGTCCTCTGATATGTCTTTTGATAGGGCATGGTTCACATTACAGGTCTTTCTTGAGAAGAGCAGACTTTGTCAGAAACCAATCTTTGTGTGCGTTTTTCATAGGGCAGGGCACCTCCAACCCACACCTCCAATCTCATCTCATTGATTGGAACACCTGACTCCAACTAGCTTTTGGAGAAGTCATTAGTCAAGAGGTTCACATACTTTTTCCTACCTAGACTGTGAGTGTTTAAACGATGTATTCAGTACTGACAAGAAGTACAATTGTTTGTGTGTTATTAGTTTAAGCAGCTTGTGTTTGTCTACTATTGTGACTTAGTTGAAGATCAGACCACATTGTTATGAGTAATTAATGCAGAAATCCAGGTAATTCCAAAGGGTTCACAAACTTTTTCTTGCAACTGTATAGGCAGTACTGTTGTCTGTTCAATTACCGCTACACAAAACATGTATTTCTGACTTATCATTATTTATTTCTTAGCAGGTGCTCTTATTCCGGAGTTCATAATATATGCAAAATTTACACTGTGTATTAGGAAAAAATGTATCACCCTTTTTATTCCAAGAAAATGACTCCTACTCTGGTTAGCAAAAAGATCAGGCCATCTCTTACCCGGGGAGAAGTATTAAATTGATCCAAACTAGTGAGAAATCCCTGTCCGGGTAACAGACAATAGGAAATACAAGGTAAGAGAGCATGTACTGTAATTGTCATGTTGGGAATTGCGACAGTATGCGCTGGCTGCAAAAGAAAAAGCAAAAGATGTTTCTATTAAAAAAGAGTATACCGTATTTACACAACAGGTCAAAGCACAAGAAGAAAAGGATTTAAACCACATCTTAATAGCTGTTGAAAAATATATTAGTTTTATTTATAGCATTGTTCTTTGCGGTTCATTTAAACACTTATGGTTCTATTACATCTTTGTGAAGTAATTGAATTTGTAATATGGGCTTTACTATTATCAGTCCAATTATTGCTACACAAAAAAATGTGTTTTTGCAAGGCTTGTCATAATTTATTTTCTTAGCATGTGCCCTTATTCGTGACTAGATAATATACAGTATATGAAATTTACATAGTGTACAGGAAAAGGTCCATTGCCTTATTTGCTTCACTGAAATGGGTCAGGATGGAAATATTAAAACTTCACCTTGTGTGACCCCCACTCTGGTTGGCAAAAAGATCATCTGCTGATCCCCAAGAAGCAACATCTGCTACAGTCATTCTCCCATGGGAACTATTTAATATAAGTGAGAGGCGGCAGTGGTTACGTTTTATTCAAACTGTCCGATGTACAAGTTTAAGTAGAGATCAGGATTGAGCTGTCTTGACCTGTGGGTCACAGGTTATAGGTCAGAGGTTCCCAACTGCAGTGCACAAGGTCTGAAATCCAACAGGTTGTCAAGGTCCTCTTAAGCTCTGAAGAGCTCTTCACTGGGTAGAAGTTTGAAACTGATCCAAACTAGTGAGAAATCCCTGTCAGGGTAACAGACAAAATGATACAGACAACATGTGTTGGCTACAAAAGAAAAAGCAAAAGTTAATTCAATTTAAAAAATATAGAATAAGGTAAGTGGTGTGGTGGTGCAATGGTTAGCATTGCTACCCTGCAGTGCTTAGACTCTGTGCTTAATTCTGGACCTCCTGTCTGTGTGGAGTTTGTATGTTCTCCCCACGTTCACGTGGGTTTCCTCCGGGTGCTCCAGTTTCCTCCCACAGTCCAAAGACATGCTGGTAAACTAGTTGGATTCTGTTGTAAACGTGTCTGTCTGCCCCCCGTCCAGCATGTATCCCACCGTCCGGTATTTATCAACAAAAACTAGAAAAGGCCGATCTCATATCAAATAACTATTCAGTGTCGCTTAGTTCCTGAATTTACATTTGATGCAAATTAAACCCGCCCTCACTGAATCAACTTTCACTTTCATTTATATGAAATTTATAGTCATCTTTATGAAATGAAAACGCGAAATTATACCCAAGGCATACTATGGCTTTTAATCCACTTCAAAAAGGTCTGCAAAAAAACATTTATTAATCTGTTTCATTGTTTCGATACAGCATCGAAAACTGTTTTTCTAATGTCGTTTTACTTTCTGTTATGAACGCGGCGCCCGTTTCCGTGTTGTGAACAAAACGCGCTAAGTACTCTTTTATGATTAAAAAAATGAGGAATTATACGGTAATCATTAGCGGTTCTTTTATTCTGTTCTCGAAAATGTCTCTCCAGATTAACACTAAAATTACCAAACTTTAAACATGTCTCTGTTATAAATCTCTCTATCTCTGCATAGGTTTACCTGCTGTGAGACGGTTACACTGACGAACTGGGTGCAAATAACTTCAACATATTTTGAAAAGCTACAGCTGACTGGAGGTGTTTGATTGCGACATGAAGTCGTTAATCATCCTTGTGCTGGTTCTTCAGGGTGTTAAAGGTAATCTGTCTGATCAATTTAGCGATGCGGGCGCCGGTAAATATCTTAAGTAAAATGAATATTTGAACAGGAAGCTTAAAACCCGACATTGAGCCGCATAATTCAATTCAAATAAATTTCAATTTATTTTCAAAAAAAATTTCGTTCATCCCCAGTGGGGCAGTTTAATCAACATACAAACATACAACACATAACAAGAAACAACACTGCTAAAAAAAAGTGTATACATAAATTGAAACAGCAAAGGGACCCTAAACGTGAGAGAAAGTAACTGTGCAATATTTAATAAGGTATTAAAGTACGTGCACATTTGTAGAGGGGACTCTGTCCAATAGACATCATGTTCTACAGACTGATGGCCTCTGGAATGAAGCTGAATTTGCTTTTATTTGTCTTGCATTGTGGAGAGAGAAAACCTCTTCCTGAAGGCAAAAGTTCAAAAGACTGATGAAGGATGTGAGCTGGATCTTCAATGGTGGCACAGGCCCTCCACAGGATCTACTGGGCATATACACCTGTGCCAGGGGTCTTAAAGGCACACAAGTGATTTTAGAGTTGAGGTTTACAACAGCCTGAAGTCTTTTTGATAGTGAGAAGTACACCAACAGATAAAAGAAAATACTTTGGATAAAAGAGCCATAGCATGTTGAAAGAATTCTTTTTTGGACTCCAAAGGAGCTCAGTTTTCTCAGACCATAGAAGTGCCACTGGGATTTCTTCATAATGACATCCGTGTTCTTGGTGAATTTAAGTTTATCGTCAAACGCAGAGTCCAGAATATTGGTAACTGTGAACTATACCAACGGACTCACCATAGAAGAATTTTCCCTCTCTAACCGTTTATGAAGAACATCTAATAGCAAACTTTTAACACAGTCAACTCCCCTTCAAGGACGGTAGGCAGACTAGAGAGGGTCAAGATCTGACTCTGCTGCAGTCACAAAATGTGACTTGACTATTTTTTCAAGAGTCCTCTTCACTAATGGAGTCAAAGCTATTGGCTTATTGTTCTTAGGAACAGCTGTAGAGGGCTTCCAAACAGCTTGAACAGTGCCAATGTCTAAAGAGAGGTGGAATAGGTGTTGAAAGACTCCACCCAGTTCTTCAGCACAATACTTGAGCGTTTTGCCACATATTCCATCTGGACCTCCTGCTTTGTTGGCCTGAATCTTTTTAAAATGGTTTGTGTCCGTACAAGTTAATATTTGCCGTGCTTTTCCTGCAGTAAGTAGCTGTTGGAGATCACCGAGTTGAGTGGAGAAATTACACTTCTTGAAATGAATAATTTAACTTGTCCTTCACTAGGATGAATTTGCGGCCTGCAGTGATATTGACTGTTTTAATGTTGTGCCAGGGAGTGCGGAAACTTCTCCTCAACCTTATAAGGAAGAACAACTACATTTTTTTAAAATCTCGTGATGAGCAAAAGACTTGAGCCGAATTATTTTATTAATGATTTTCAATTAAATCAGTTGGAACTCTTTGAACTCAGAACAACAGTCCAGTAGGTTTTCTGGGAGTCCAAAAACTAGCAACTCCAGACCCGTGCAGAACACTTAACCCTCTTCCTAAGGACCCAGAAAAATCTGCTGTCCAGGAGCGGGGACACCTAGGAATAAACTGAAACTGGACAAGTCACCTGAGTTACACTCTATTATTAATTTCCTTCTTAGTGAAGATGTTGATTTTCATCTTTTCCTTTTACAAGGGACCCCACGTGTTCACGTGCTGACGCCAGCGATCACTGCGCTGCGTGGGAGTGATGTCCGAATCGACTGCCAGTTCCACACTTCAGGGATGAGGAAAGGCTTCGATGTCGAGTGGCTCCAGAAAAGACAGGGACGTACAAACAGCATTCACCTGTTATACCAGAGCCCAGAGCTGTCACAAGTTCAGGACCACAGTGACTGACGAGGGCGAGTACACCTGTTTCATTGTGATGGATGGTGCTGGTTACAGAGACACTGCAGTGTTGACAGTAGTGGGTAGGTACAGCCCCATTGTATTCCAGTTACAGTTTGTTGCATCGTATAATAAATTAAGACTTGGCTCCAATTACTGGAAATGCACTGCAACCAATCCTGTCATTCAGTCTGAATTTATTGGCTCAATTACAGGCTTTTTTTACATTTGATAAAAATAAATTTGAATTAAAAAAGATACAGTACCTGTGAGAAATGATTTTGGGCCAGTCATCCTTTGGAGTACCACCTTAAAAACAAAAACAAACTTGGAAAAGTACTAGTAAGCACAGAACAGCTCTCCCATCTCTCTCAGAAGGAATGCATACATTTTAATTGCAGAAAGTTGTCTTCTCCTTAAGTTTAATTTTATTTCTCCTTGAAATTGAGCAGTTAGAGTGGTCAGCAGTGCTGTGCTTTGGGAAGGGCAGGGCTGTTCAAGGTCTGTCACACAGACTCTCTCACTCTCTGCAGCCTCCTATGAGCAGCCAGAGCTGCAGCAGGTCCTGGAGCAGGAGGCTGTGTCTCTGACCTGTGTGTCTCGGAAGGGGTTTCCTGCAGCTCTGGTGAGCTGGATTAATGACAGGGGGGGCAGTTACAGTCAGGAGGCCGTCACAGAGCTCACAATGACCCCAGAGGGGCTGTACGATGTGCACAGTCGCCTCAAGAGAGCTTTCACCTCCCAGCACAGGGTCTGCTGCATCATCACCAACAGCCCTCTGCAGGAGAGCAAGAGGAGCTGCGTTCAGCTCGGAGCAGGTAAATCACTAGAACATCAGCAGGCACTTCTCTGAGCAAATTATTCTCATGAGGAGTGGTGTCTAAAAATTCTGTTCAAACAATTGTCAAACACTGTCAGAACTCTGTAGAGCGAACCCGAACCCTGACCTAGGTCAAGCCACAGAAGTAAGCAAGATATTGTTAGAACAACTAAAATCTTGTCAGATGTTGTTTATTCCAAACATTTCAGAATGGAACCATGGTTGTGTTCCTGTAAAATTCCAGCATATTTTGTAAAGATGGATATTCTATTTTAATTTCCTATCCTACAATATTACCAATCAATTCATCAAAGATAAATTCTTACCTACACATCCACAAGTACTGTTGATTGAGTAAATGTCTGCCAGGTACTACACAAGTGTGTGGTTGACATGGCAGATTTAGAAATGAACTACTGATATGCCAATATTTAAAATCTAACAAGAAGCTTGGTTCTTTTTCTGCTTTAATACATTTCTGCTTGGTTCATAGTTTCTCTGGTTCATGCTATTCTGCTGTTGTAAGGAATAAAAAAACACTCACAAACCTGTTTAAATGATCACTTATGTCTCTTTCAGGGCAACAAGAAGATGGCAGAACACGAGGGATCTCCACTCTGATTGTGTCTGTGATGTTTGTAATAGTCCTACTCGTATTATTATATTGCTGGTTTTGTCGAAAAAGAACATCGCAGAAGTCACCTGGTAAGCAGAAGTAATTGTACAATACAAATATTTAATGAGAAACATCACATCTGTTTTACTTAAACTGACCTGACTTATTGAATTTAACAGATTTAAGTTGTTGTTGATTTATGCATTGTATTTCATAAACTTTTACTTCATAGCTGTTTGTAATAGCCCTGCCCATTTTATTATATTATTGGTGTTTTCGAAAAAGAACATAAAAAAGTCACCCGGTAAGCAGAATTAATTGTCCAATACAGATATTTAATGAGAAATATCACGTTATGCTTAAGCTGACCTTATGTATTGAATTTAACATGTGTGATGTTTAAATTATTGCTGATTTATGTATCGTATTTCATAAACTCTTACTTCTTAGCTGCATTAAGATGCTGTAGCTTGATCTAGTCAGAGATGAAAAAATAAGCAGTCAGGACCTGGTAAGTAAGGGGACAGGAGACCACTGAGGAAACCTGGTTTCTATTCCAAGTGGTGATGCTAGACCAGTAAGAGGCGCTCTTCCCCAAACCAGTGCACCAGTATGGTGACAGGGGGACACTGCTCTGTAAGAGATGCTGTTCTTTTGACATGACATTAACCAAATAACCATGACTTCTGTTGATCATAAGCTCATTACTGTTAATACTGATGATTGAGCAGAACTTTATTGAAAGTGTTTATCATGCACTGCAGTGATGACAGTTTTGGCCAATATGTAAAGCAATCATGCTATTTATAGGGATATGAAAAAAATCACATTGACAAACTTTGGCGTGGCTGAGGACCTGGTACTTTGGTGTGGCGGAGTTATCTACTGCCCTTCCTCCAGCCATCAAAAAGGACAAAATTCAAAAGTGTCCTTTTGAAGCCGGTATAAATATTTTAGCTAAAATAAACCAGGATCCCTACCATCAAAAAATGAAATGTCGACTTGAAATTGCACACTTATGTCTTTTACAATTAACTGTTCCTGCACCTAGAACACAGTAAGGCTTATGAGTTGCTGAACCCTGTAAAATAATTTCTCTGAATATTGCGTGTCTTTCTTTTTCTCAGGTGCTGCACAGAAAATACGCAAGCGAATCAGCAGTTTTTCACAGCCAGTTACTGTTCGGATGCTTTCTCTGAGACATCAAGGACTGTCCTCCCTGCTGAACTCTTGCCTGTATGTTTATAAAGATAAAGAGCCGTACCAGAATGTAGCAAACTCTTGTGCTCCAGCACCTCTTGGCACTCAGGCTCTGAAAAAACAGCTCACTGAGAGCATCACTTTGAAGAAAGAACAGCTATTTGAAGTAGTGGAAGATGAAAAATTCTGGAGCCCTAAAGATTCAAGGGAGATGTATTTATCCAGATGGAGGGATGAGAGAAGTAAAGACTTTGTCACTGTATATGTACACAGGTAAGAAAACAGATTTATCTGCATTGCTCAAGTTTCAGTTTTTTTCCATGATACATAAAGATGCCTGAAGGTGACCTGAAGTAGGTCCGTAGTCCACAGAATCTTCCAGAAAGAGATGACAAGGGAGGCACTTTTTACTGAAGAGTTTAGAAAAGTGTTTCCGATTTTGCCTTCCCTGAAACCTCAGGATTACAGGACTGTTAATCATATAGCAACATGTGTGACCTCAAGCACAGAACAGTAATAAAATACCTTCTGATTCTTTTAGGGGTGGGGGAAAAAAATTTAATCTTAGATGCACCGTGATTCTCTCTTGTATGATTCTGCATCGATGCACAAAACTCCATAATTGATCTTTTTAATAAAAAAATATGCACAGTACTACACATTTCAGATCAAAACAATATAACGTAAAGTAAAAGGACAAATAGAGCAAACAATAATGGTTTAGTTTTTTGGGCTGAAGACGAAACTGTCACGGAGGCCGGGTTGGTCTCCCAGGTTGTGGAGTGTGGTGTTTTAGACCCTATGTGAGGCAGCAATTCCAGAAAAAGGACCATAGGCTGGGTTCAGGGAAGACACACGGGGTTTATTGGTGCTCATAGTGAAGTAGGGAGGTTCCTGCAGAAGTGCGGGGAAAATCCGTAGGCAAACATATCCAGGGAAGTCCAAAGGGTAGTCCATGACCAGGAGATCCTTCAGGAGACGCAGACAAACAGGAAACACAGACGAGACGACGGGAATCCAGGGAATATGGGTCTCTCTTTCAAGCCCCGGGCTCAGCTTTGGTACACGGTAGCTTGATGGCGCGCAGTACCAAGTCGCCCCACGGCCGTGGCCTGAGGGCACAGGCCTGTTAATGCTCCCCGACCCACTGAGCCCGGGGTTTGGAAGACAGACCCATATTCCCTGGATTCCCGTCGTCTCGTCTGTGTTTCCTGTTTGTCTGCGTCTCCTGAAGGATCTCCCGACCATGGACTTAAGGACTGCTTCCTGACTACCCTTTGGACTTCCCTGGATATGTTTGCCTAGGGATTTTCCCCACACGTCTTCAGGAACCTCCCTACTTCACTATGAGCACAATAAACCCCGTTTGTCTTCCCTGAGCCCAGTCTATGGTCCTTTTTCTGGAATCGCCGCCTCGCATAGGGTCTAAAACACCACACTCCACAACCTGGGAGATCAACCCGGCTTCCGTGACAGAAACTAACTGCGTGGTGAAATGTAAAGACGTATAAGTTAACAAGTGCGCCATGCTTACATTTGAACTAAGCTAAGCTACCCAGTTTATTAAGATGGACAATCTCCGGCCTGCACCGTCCACTTGGAAAGCCACCACATGGGCACGTTTTAGGTGTTATGTAGTAAAAGGTAAAAATGAACTGGAGAAGAGCCATGTAGTGTGCAAGCTGTGTCATACCAAGATAAAATATTTCGGGAATACAACGAACATGCGAAATCACATTTCACGTTTCCATCCGGAGTTGGAGGAAGAACAGCCTGTTCTTCCTGCTGAACAGAGAACCCTCGAGCACGTGTCAAAGCTTCTACATACTGTAGTTCAGAAAGGGCTAAAGACCTGGTGATTTGCTTTACAAGTTTTATCGCAAAAGATTTGTGCTCCTACGCCGTTGTTGAAAACCCGGGCTTTCACTTAATGTTGCAAACACTGGAGCCGAGGTACAACATACTGTCTCGGCGTCACTTCAGTAAAACAGCAATACCAATGCTCTACAATGACACCAAAACTCAAGTTTTGGAATCATTGAAGAAAGCAAATAGGGTGGCAATAACTTGTGATGCGTGGACGTCCATTGCAACGGAATCCTATATCACTATTACCACACACTACATGGACAGAGCGGTGGCTAAGGATCTGCACCTGTGCCTAAAAGATTGCCGGTTCAAATCCCACGGCTGGCAGAGGAATCCTACTCCGTTGGGCCCCTGAGCAAGGTCCGTAACCCCAGCTGCTCCAGGGGCGCCGTATAAATGGCTGACCCTGCGCTCTGACCTCAAGCTTCTCTCCCTGTCTGTGTGTCTCATGGAGAGCAAGCTGGGGTACGCAGAGAATGAGGAAATCCGCGGTTCCTGGCTGAGATCAAACTGGGCTTCGGAGCAGCAAACAGGAATATTGATTGTATAGGGTAGGCAGTGTCGTAGTACTGTTCATGCAAGGACGCACGCGGGGGGGATCCGTGGAGACAGCGAGACTCATGCACAAGACGAGATCCCTATCTCTCCAGGTATTTATAGCGTTTTGGGAGAGGAATGGATGTCAGGAGCGATTCCTAATTGCTGACGGCTGTCTGATTGAACTTGGTTGTTGTCATCCCTCCCGAACTTTCATTCTAAACTCCGTTACTGTATTTCCACAGGGGTGATATGAAACTGAGTGATGTCCTTCAAAAAGAAATTAAGCAACTTTTTGAAGACTTGAAGCTACTAACAGGTAATTTTGTTGCTTAAAATCAACATATGGCCCTTCTGTTTGAATGGTATACTTTGTAATTGTGCTTGTCAGTAGTGTATAAAAATTGTAATGTAATGATTCTAGGATTTTAAATGCACACAATAAGAACCTCTTAATCTAAAGTTACTTTAAACGTCTACAATCTTTAAGAAAGCAATAGTTCATTTGTCCTGGAGGTGGTAATATTCTGTATACGTGCACATCATTACCTTTCATGGAATGTGGCTGTTAATATGCATTTCAGTGTGGCACATCCTGTTTAAGTGGTGTGGCTGTGCAGGAATTGCACACAAAGAACTCCCTTAATTACAGGGAGATACAGAACCAGAGCTGTGGACAAGTCGACACCGATGTAATAACTTTCCCAAATTTAGATCCAACTCTGGTCCGTGACCTACTGACGTTCTGTTTCTCTTTTAATACACAGCACAATACAACCTAAACCTATTTATTAAAGAGCTATTAAATTCCTCTTATAGCCTCATGTGGTGGCCTTGATATTCTTCTCTGGAATGTCCCTAAGTGTCCCTCTAGTGCCAGAAACTAAATAGCTGATCCTACCATTCCAGTTGCTTTGTTACAGTCAGGTATCCATAGTACAAAACCACTGTTTCTTGCTTAACTTATACTGGAATGCATTCCGAGCGGCAAATGTACACTAGCAGATACTTACTTATTACCTGGTAAAGGAAGAATAAGTAAGGGCTAGCAATCATAGGTCGTTTCTTAAAGGAAGAAATTGGCCTCTATTAGTCTTAACTGTAAGTGGTGTGCAGTCTTTTCAGAATTATTTTGTCTCTGTTCCTGAGCAGGGTCATACCCAATTACTGTGCTGACCATGAAGAACAGAGGAGTGGAAAAGGAGTTGAAGCCTTTTTTTCTCAATCTGGGATCCAAACATGTGGTTTCAGTGCACAACTACATCATCGATGACCACAGCAGAAGCCCAGAAAGAGATAATGTCATACTGGATTTCCTGAACATCTGTCTTGATGAAGCAGAAGCACTGAGATCAACACGTGAACTTGACCCATCCCCTTCCAGCTCTGCATCTTCATTAACTCCATTGATAAGCATTTAGTTATCAAGGAACAGTAGAACATCCTCTCCCACTAGGTCCGAAGCTCAGACTTAAATATGGACTAAGCAGATGTAATAATGAATAATTCCTTACACTTATTGTTTTTCTGGACACTCCACTCAAAGAGCTTTACAGGCAATGGGGACTCCCATCCACCACCACCAATGTGCAGTCCCACCTGGATGTTGTGGGTGGAAGGTGTGCCATGTCAGTTCTGCTCCAACTGGTGATACTTTCACACAAACTGATCCAGACCCAGTCTGCCTGAAAAGTGTTCCTAATACCCAGTTCATAAATGTCTCACAGTTAAATGGTCTGGCTGTCATAATTCAGTTCAAACTTGTTATATACGACTGTGTTGTAAAACAATAAGAACAAGGAAGATGATCATTACCAAAAGTAATGTAGTGTTACAGGAGATAAGAAAATTCCTTTACATTGAGAGAGATATTGCAGTGAGGATGAAAGATTTCCTGACTCTGTTAGTTTTACACATTTTTCACCTGGGGATACAGAGGGATCTCCAAGATGGGAGCAGTGTAAATTCTCAATGGAGGGGATAAGACCTTTGTATAAATATGTAATATTTAAATATTTAAATTTGTCCCAGTTATTTTGCTACTTACTTTCACTAATTTTCCCAGCTAATTACAATTAACGGTCCTGATGTTGCCAAACCAACAAGGGAGACAGTATGTTAAGACACTTTCAATAAATAACTTGTAGCAAAGTGTTAAAATAGTTCCACCTACCTCAGGTATTTGTCTTAATCCACACAGCAAAAGTCAGGAAAACGATGAAACACCGTTTGAGTGAGAAACGTCTCAGGACAAAAAAGTTTTTATTCGACATACGTATAAGGCACTTTATGCAAAGTTCAAGTGGAAACATCAGCTGTTATGCTTTTCCTCCAGTACAAGCTCAGTACCCGAAAGAGGCATTTTCCTATAAATTAGGAAAAGGTGTTTTTCACTAAGTCTCTCTTCAGCAGTGGGATTGTAGCCTTAGGGTAGCAAGTGGGTTGATGTTCACTTTGTGACGTATATTTTGAGTCACAGTGCCTTATAGAGCAGTTAAATTCTTTAAATGTGTTTCACAAGGTTATGCTGTGTTTGCGTTTTTTTTTGCTGTTAAAACAAAAAAAAAGATCTTAAAACATTGTTTTATTATTTTCCAGAAAATTATGTCATTTGCCAAACCGCTTTATACCATACGGTGTCGCGGGAAGCCAGAGCCTACCGAGCAACTAACGAGCGCAAGGCAGGGTACAGAGGATGAGCTCTCAAAGTCTAACCCAATACTTAGCAAAGCTGGGACAGGTAGCAAGGTTTAAGTAGGCTCGAGGGGTTAACGAGGTCTGATTAACCTACGGCTCCCCAGAGTGGTTAAGGGACGTACTATCGGTTTGGGTGCCATCTGGTGGAGGGATGCTGGTACTGTAACAGAATATAAGATTTTCCTTCCAAGGTGCTTAGGGTATTGGAACAACGAGTGGGTGTCGATTAATTGGACACTCATATGGAATTAATCCATCCATCCATTTTCTAACTGCCTCTCACACTTTTGGATCACAGGGGAGCTGGAGTCTATCCCTAGAAGCAAGAGGCACAAGGCAGAATACACCATCACAGGGCACATACGGACCTAAAACACCAACCTGAACCAACATGCGGAGAACATGCAAACTCCACACAGATAACACTTTAGGAGTTAATCCCAGGGCCCCAGGACTTTTTTCACTTTGCTATTTGCTATATCACACATACAGTATATTTACCTTTGCGATATAACCACTGTGCTGTCTCATTGACCCAAAACCAGCAATCAAGTAGGTGCATTGCAAGACAGAAAAACACACATTTACACTTACCTATAGCACCAATTTCCCCAGAAGCTTAAGGCTTAATCCTCATACATATTCATTACATTTCAGTGTGAAAGAAATGATTAAACAGTGCACAGATGCCAATACATTTGTTCCAATATAACAAAACTAGGAACAAAAATTACTGATGCTTTATGTCTCTGTAGGGACAAGGGTCCAAAAAACACATTTTACTGTAATATTGTGAAGAGCAATTTTGAGAGGATGTTGTTCATGGAACTGTGGGGCAAGGCACGATTTAAAACTATTCATTTTGGATGTATTTCTGTCAATCAAGTAAGAAATTATGTAATTTGTTGTGTAATTGTAGTAGCAAAATATAGGTTTGTGTTTATAAATACATTCTCTGTTGTGCCATTGCTTTGTCTTTAATTGCATTTGCAGTTAAAAAAATACAATATTCTGAAACCCTGTTAAATCTTTTCTTGTACTCAGAAACAGCTGTAAATACAGAGACGTCTGTCAGCCCATAAGACTCTGAATCTAGAGTGCTGTCTGGACACTCAGTGGCCTCTCATCTACAGCCTGTCTGACGTCCTTCACAGCAAGTCAAGTCGAAATGATTCACACAACAGTGTAAAGCACGAGAGGAAAGACCATTTAAACCACATCTTCACACCCTTTTGGAAAATATACTTGTGCTCTTTGAGGCTCATTTAAACACTTATGGTTCAATTAGATCTCTGTGAAGTAATTGGATTTGTTGTATAGGATTTACTACTGTCAATCCAATTATTGTAACACAAGAAAGGTCTTATTGCCTTATTCGCTTCAACAAAATGACTCAGGCTCGAAATATTAAAACTTCACCTCGTATGACCCCCCACTCTGGTTGGCAAAACGATCATCTGCTGATCCCCAAGAAACAACATCTGCTACAGTCATCCTCCCATGGGAACTCTTTGCAGTGATCAAGAACCTGCAGTGGCTACGTTTCATTCAAGCTGTGAAAGGTACAAGATTAGGTAGAGATCAGGAATGAGCTGTCTTGACCTGTGGGTCATAGGTTATAGGTCAGTGGTTCCCAACTTGGTCTGAAATCCAACAGTTTGTCAAGGTCCTCTTAAACCCTGAAGAGCTATTCACTGGGGAGAAGTATTAAACTGATCCAAACTAGTGAGAAATCCCTGTCAGGGTAACAGACAATATAACACAGACAACAGATAATACACGGTAACAGACCATGGAATTCGGTCGTGTTGGGAACTGTGACAGTATGTGTAAGCTGCAAAAGAAAAGGCAAAAGTCCATTCTGTTTTTAAGAAGAGACTGGCGTATGTGATAGGGTGGCACCGTGGTTAGTAGTGCTGGGGCCCTGGGTTCAGTTCAGGCTATGGGGTACTGTCTGCATGGAGTTTGTTCTTTCTCTGTCTTTCTAGGGATTTCTTTCAGGCTCTCTGGCTTCCTCCCATATTCCAAAGATATATTAGCTTTTGGGATATTTGGCCCTAAAATGTGAGCGTGTGCTCTGCGGTGGACGGGGCAGGTCCAGGGTGTATGCCCCAGCCCCCGGCTTGTGCCGTTGCTTCTCTGCAATCCTGAAACGGGAGAGGTTAGAATTGTTGGATGAATCGAATAGCGTCCGAACTTCCTAATCCTTAAACTCTCAAAACCAGAAAAAGCCGATCAAATCAAAGCAGATACTTAACGAATTCACACATAGCTCAAATTACAGAAACAATAACAAACCCGCCCTCTTTCATCAACTTCCATTTTCGATTAGAATAAAATGCGAACTGACATCCAAGGTACAGTATGTTTTTTAATCCACTGTAAACACGTCTGCAAAAATAATTTAATGATCAGTCTGAATTTGTCGATTCGGCACTGAAAACCGCTTTGCTAAAACATGATCTGCGTTTATTTCTCGGTTGTTTCCCCGTCGTAAACGCGACGCTCCCAAGAGAAGTACTGATTTTAATTGTTCTACGCAATGGAAACGCAGTTTTACTTGACTTTTTAAAAATAGATTTGATAAACCAAAGAATAATCAATTGCCTGATACGGGAAATTATTAGCTTATGCTGCTCTGTGTATTTTTTTTCGATTCTCGAAAGTCTCTCCAGATAATTATATTTTATTCAACAGGTTACCAAGACATTCCATTGTTTTGTGGATTGTGCATGTCTGTCTTTCTCTGTGTAGGTTTACCTGCTGTGAGGTTACACTGACCAGCCGGAGCTGCAGATCGCTTCAAAATCTTTTGAAAAGCTACAGCTGACTTGAGGTGTTTGATTGCGACATGAAGTCATTAATCATCCTTGTACTGGTTCTTCAGGGTGTTAAAGGTAAGATACCTGTTAAACTCGGCGATACTGCTACCATGTAAATAAGAAAAGCAAATGAATATTTGAACTGGAAGTTTAAAACCCGAGATTTATCCGCATATCTCTTCTTCTCTTTTTAGTATGGAAGAAACCCTTACTTATTCCTTATTTATTCACATTAGCTATTTATAATAGTCTCTTTACTTTATAGAAGAACAAACTACATTTTTAAAATAAAATGTAATAAAATTCACTTTTTTCACTTTCGCACGACTGTAGACATCTATATGAAAAGAAAACGTAATTACAGCCCAGGCATAGTATGGCTTTGAATTCACTTTAAAAACGTCAGCAGAAAAGGCTAGTTTCAATTTCTCGATTCGGTACTTGCAAAACCGGTTTGCTAAACAAATTCTGCGTTCATCTCTCTGTTGTTTCTGTATCGTAAACACGACGCTATAAAAGGAAGCACTGCATTATAATAACTCTCCGCAAGAGAAACGCTGTTTTACTTTACTTTTAAAAATACTTTTGATAAAACAATAATCAAATGGTAAATACGGGGAACTGTCAGCTTGTGCGGTTCGATATAAAATCTTCCGATTCTCGAAAATGTCTCTCCAAAGAAACACCAAAATTACAAACGTTTTTAAAATTGTTTTATTCAACCGTATTATATCTACCTCAGAACGCGGAGGCACTCGAGGATTATGCAGAATGGTAGCTTTATTGAACAGCAAAGCTTCCAAAGAACAGCGAACTACCTGTAAACTAATCTAAACTACTTCTCCCGGAATCACGTAACGTAAACCCCCCACATCCCCTGTTAAAAGAGAGGTACAACTAACGTTCAGTTCCACAATACACCACATCCCTTACCTCTAGTCCACATAGTCCTTCATCCACAGAGGGGCCTGATGCTGATGTCTCGTACAGGGGACACTATACCTTTTTACTCTCAGGCTCTGTAGTGGTGTCCATAGCTGGTGAAACAGGGACAGGAATAGAGGGTGTGTCCGAGTGGACAGAGTGGTCCAAACATCCTGAATCCTCAACACTAGACAATTGCAAGCCATCAGGTTCAACCGGCAACCATCCCTGCATCTGATCCACATGGTGGGGATGAGTGCGGCCATCAGCCATCACTGCCCTGTATGACAGTGGTCCTGTTGCCTCCACCTCTGTAGCAGGCACCAACTTTGGGCCCCCAGCGTCACTACGGATTTGCACCTGATCCTGTAGTTCAAATCTACGAGCTACACCCCCACACTCTTTTACTCCTGTAACCTTGATGCCAGGTGGTTCAAAGCAGTCACGCCCCAGCAAACTGGTCCCTCTCCCTTCAATGATGAGCAGTGGTAATTTGCATCGCTTATTATGATATTATACATCCACCCTGATCTCTCCCACCACTGTCTGAGTTTGGTTTTATTTCAGGCGGTGTGTTGGGCCACAAATACTGATGCGTTGTGTCACGATCGTAAACCCCTCCTCTTAAGGCCCTACCTTGTTTATACTCATCTCCCGCACCTGCCTCCGGTTCCAGCCCCCCGTGTTATATAAACCAGACGTTCCTGCCTATCGGGGCTTAGCTTTGGAACATGGACACCCGGAAGCCCGCCTACCCGCGAGTCCAGGAGCGACTCGACGGCATAGGCTTCACAACGGCGTCCTGACCATCTGTGTCCGGGATCAAGGAGCATCTGGTCCCGTTACCCCCTTTATATTCCCCCGACCCTCCGCCGGATCCCGCTTCGGTTTTTAACTCTGTATGTCTGTCAGGATGGATTACCCGGCTTTGGACTTTTGCTTCATTCATGGATTTGCCTCGGACTCCCTTGGACTGTTTGCCTCGGCCACACCTCCCCGGAACACTACCGCACCATGGACACGCCCCCTGTTTTCCTTCCAGCCCCTAGCATGCCTCTTTCCCCATGTTTTCTTCACTTCCCTCCGGATCGTGCTGTCTGCATAGGGCCCTGAAAGAATGCTTCGTGACATGTTGCATCATTTAGAAGTGAGCAGGCTGATCCCAAATCCACTTCCATTTTATATTTCTTGTCCCTAATCATGACTTCTGCATAATACGGCATTCTCCTTTGTTCTCTTTGATGTACACTGTAAACTCTATACTCCTGTCATTCTGAACACACCTCATCTGTCCCGTGAGCTCCTTATCCTCTGTTTCAGTCACTGAGAGCAGTTTTACTGAGATCCGTCTCACCTGGCAATCTCCTCTTTTGTTGCGGCTGTGGCACACAGCTGTAGAAGAGTGACAATCATTCAGATCGTGTAAACCTCCACATTGAAAACAAGGTTTTTCTTCATGTTCTCTGCTGTCATACTGAGCCCTATTTTGTCTGGTTTTCTTAGGTCTGGTCTGATGCACCTCCACTGGTATTAGAGTGCTTGTTTCAGGTTCTGGCCTCAACTGGCGAGAATTTATGGCAGCTTTTTCTGCAGCCAGTGTTTTTTCCTCAGCCGTTTTAAAAATTAGGGTTGGTTCTGCCAGTAGGTGGCGCTGCAGCGCTTCATCATGGATGCCACACACTAACCTGTCTCGCAGCATGTCCTCCAGCTGGTCTCTGCACTCAAAATGCACCGACAGTTTCCTCAGTGCCACTATGTAGCTTGCTATGGGTTGGTCTGGCTGCTGTGTACGATGATGTAAATGAAATCGCTGCACTATAGTGGACGGCTTCGGGTCATAATGTTTTCGCAAGCACTCAATTCATTCTGCATAAGCTACTTCAGTAGGTTTTCATGAGGCTACAAGAGATCTGAGCGTTGAATATGTAGCTGCACCACAAACGCTAAAAGAACTGAACGTTTCTTTTCAGGTCTCACAAAGTCATTTGTGTAATAAGTCTACACTATACATGATGTTGCATCTATTCAGTAAATGACTTTATTCTGTTGTCACCTTCACCTAATATACTCCCTACGGAAACCCAAGAGGGTCATTTATGTTAACACATATTCTTACAATACTCCAGCCTTTCTGCATATTCTAGCCACAAACTCTCTCTGTTTGCCGTAAACTCTTCCATACGTCCAAAAGCCGCCATTTTAAACAATGCTTATGCCCTCAGTATCTGTACAAGCAAAAAGGCAACCGTCAGTCCTGTGATAACCATTGTGGCATTACGCTCCTTTCTATAGCTGGTAAGATACTGGCCCGAATCATGCTAAACCGCCTCATCCACCCTCTGGAGCAAGATCTTCTCCCCGAGAGTCAATGCAGCTTCCGCACCGGGCGTGGTACAGGGGACATGACCTTTGCGGCCAGAGACCTTCAGGAAAAGTGTCAATAGCAGAACAGGGATTTGTACACCATCTTTGTGGACCTGACTTAGGCTTTCAACACAGTCAGCAGGGACGGACTCTGGAAGATAATGGCCAAGTTCAGATGTTCTGACCAGTTCATCACCATTACACGCCAGTTTCAGCATGGCATGATGGCTCATGTGCTGGATGATGGTGAGACCTCATAAGCCTTCCCTGTGACAAATGGAGTAAAGCAAGGGTGTGTACTTGCCCCAACACTGCTCAACATGATGTCCTCAGCCATGCTGTCTGACACTTTTCGCAACAGTGAGGAAGGCATCCACATCAGATACAGGAAAGCAGTCACCAAGGTGAAGGAGAGAGTCATCAGGGACTTCCTCTTTGTCGATGATTGCGCACTCAATGCTGCCAGCGAGCAGGACATGCAAGCCAGCATGGACAGGTTCTCTGAAGCATGCAACAACTTCGTTCTCACAATCAGCACAAAAAAGACAGAAGTGATGTACCAGCCCAGCCCTCGTAAGCCCTATCAGAAACCCTGCATCACAGTCACGGGATTGACACTTAACGTCGTAGATAGCTTCACCTATCTGGGCAGAAATCAGGCATGTGAACATAGATGAAGAAATTAACTGCAGAATTGCTAAGGACAGTAGTGGGTTTGGGAGGTTGAGAGTCAACGACTGGGAATGTAGACATATTAGTCTCAACACAAAGCTGAAAGTCTACCAGGCTATAGTACTTCCAACATTACTTTATGCATGTGAAACATGGACCATCTACAGCAGACACGCCAGACAATTTAATCATGTCCACATGAGGTGCCTGCGCAAGCTGCTGAAAATCAGGCAGCATGAGAAGATCCCTGTCCATGAGAGTCAACATGGTCAGCGAGATCCTCAAAGGAACAGAGGCTGCAGAAAGACGACACATAGCCGAGGCCAAAAGCAAGCGTGAGATATGAAAAGCCAGAGCTGTCAGCACCTCCACCACAGCAAACACTGGTCTTATATGCCATATTTGTGGTAGAAACTTCCGTGCCCAGATTGGACTCATCAGCCACCTCAGGACACCATCAAATCAATCTTAATCTCTTGATAGTTTATCGACATCGATGCACAATCACCTTCATGCGCGGAGCTGTATTTCTTTCCCTGCTTGAGTTCAGTATATGTGCATCTTCATCCTACCTCTTCTGTCCGCCTTGTTGCCAGTATTATATCTACCTCAGAACACGGAAGCAGTCGGGGAATATGCAGAGTGGTAGCTTTATTGAACAGCATAGCTTCCAAAGAACAGCTAACTAAACTAATCTACTAAAACTACTTCTCCTGGAATCACAAAACATAAACCCCTCACATCCCCTGGGAAAACGTAGGTATAACTGATTTTCATAGTACACCACAAACAGGTTCTCAAGACATTCAAATGTTTTGTAAATTGTTTAGCTGTATATCTCTCTATCTCTGTGTAGTTTTATCTGTTGTGTGGTGATTACAATGACCAGCCAGAAATGCAAATGGTTAAAAAATATTTTGAAAAGCTCTACTTGACAGGAAGTGTTTGATTGTGACATGAAGTTATTAATCTTCCTTGTGCTGGTTCTTTAGGGTGTTAAAGGTAATCTGTCTGTTCAACTCGGCGATACTGCTCTCTCATAAATATCAGAATTGACTATCACATTTTAACGCAATACTTTCTTTTATAAACACAATTTTTTTTCTCCATGGCGCCAATAATCTGGTCCTAGCCCTCTTCCTAAGGACCTACAAAAATCTGCCGTCCAGGAGCGGGGACACCCAGGTTTAAAATGAAACTGGACAAGTCACCTGATTTACCCTGTATTATTAATTTCCTCCTTAGTGATGATGTTGATTTCCATCTTTTCCTTTTACAAGGGACCCCACGTGTTCACGTGCTGACGCCAGCGATCACTGCGCTGCGTGGGAGTGATGTCCGAATCAACTGCCAGTTCCACACTTCAGGGATGAGGAAAGACGTTAATGTCGAGTGGCTCCAGAAGAGACAGGGACATACAAACAGCATTCACGTGTTCCACCAGAGCCCAGAGCTGTCACACGTTCAGGACCACAGTGTCAGTGGGAGGAGCAGGATGTTCCCCAGTGCCGTCGCCAATGGAAATGTGTCCCTGCTGATCTCCAATGTGGAATTGACTGACGAGGGCGAGTACACCTGTTTCATTGTGATGGATGGTGCTGGTTACAGAGACACCGCAGTGTTGACAGTAGTGGGTAGGTACAGCTGCACTGTATTCCAGTTACAGTTTGTTGCATTGTGTAAATTAAGACTTAGCTCCAATTACTGGAAATACATTGCAACCGATTCTGTCATTTAGCTAAAATGTATTGGCTCAATTACACCTCTCTTTCCTAGCGTTAATCCCGCATCAGCAGGGTCCACTTGTCGGCACACCAGTCTCCACTTGGTGGTTTGAACCAAATCTTTGAGCTGATGTTGCCATTAACAGAGACCAAGAAATACTCCGACCGGCGCATTGCTCTGCCTGCCGTCGGAGTGGGAGGGGGAGGAGAACAAAGTAATGTAGCCAATTCATAGAGGGGGATTATTAGGAGGCATGGGAAATTTGGCCAGGACACTGGGGTTACACCCCTACTCTTTTTGAGAAACACCCTGGGATTTTTAATGACCACAGAGACTCTCAGCCGAAGGACGGTGCTTATTTACAGTATAGTGTCCCCGTCACTATACTGGGGCATTAGGACCCACTTGGACCGCAGGGTGAGCGTCCCCTGCTGGCCTCACTAACTCTTCCAGCAGCAACCTTAGTTTTTTCCAGGAGGTCTCCCATCCAGGTACTGACCAGGCTCACACCTGCTTAGCTTCAGTGGGCTGCCAGCTGTGAGTTGCAGGGTGATATGGCTGCTGGCTATTGGCTCAATTACACCACTGGCTTGATTACAGATTTATTTTATTTTTGATAAAAATAAATATAAATTAAAAAAGGTACAGTACCTGTGAGAAATGATTTTGGGCCAGTCATCCTTTGGTGTATCACCTTCAGTTGTTGGGATGGAGTGGTAGCTCTATGGCTAAGGATCTCCGCCTGTGGCTGGAAGGTTGTTGGTTCAAATCCCACAGCTGGCAGAGGAATCCTACTCTGTTGGGTCCTTGAGCAAGGCCCTTAACCCCAATTACTCCAGAGGCACTGTACAATGGCTGACCCTGCACTCTGACCCCAGGCTACTCTCCCTATCTGTGTGTCTCATGGAGAGCAAGCTGGGGTACGTGAAAAGACAAATTCCTAATACAAGAAATTGTATAGGGTTAATAAAGTGATGTTATTAAGAATAAAATCATCCACTACTAGTAAGCATGGAACAGCTCTTTCACAATGTCTCAAAAGGAATGCATACTGTATTTTATTTATGGAAAGTTGTCTTCTCCTTAAGTTTATTGTTATTTCTCCTTGAAATTAAGCAGTTGGAATGGTCAGCAGTGCTGTGCTTTGGGAAGGGCAGGGCTTTTCAAGGTCTGACACACAGACTCTCTCACTCTCTGCAGCCTCCTATGAGCAGCCAGAGCTGCAGCAGGTCCTGGAGCAGGAGGCTGTGTCGCTGAGCTGCGTGTCTCGGAAGGGGTTTCCTGCAGCTCTGGTGAGCTGGATTGATGACAGGGGGGGCAGTTACAGTCAGGAGGCTGTCACAGAGCTCACACTGACCCCAGAGGGGCTGTACGATGTGCACAGTTGCCTCAAGAGAGCTTTCACCTCCCAGCGCAGGGTCTGCTGCATCATCACCAACAGCCCCCTGCAGGAGAGCAAGAGGAGCTGCATTCAGCTCGGAGCAGGTAAATCACTAGAACATCAGCAGGCACTTCTCTGAGCAAATTATTCTCATGAGGAGTGGTGTCTAAAAATTCTGTGCAAACAATTGTCAAACACTGTCAGACCTCTGTAGAGCTAACCCGAGCCCTGACCTAGGTCAAGCCACAGAAGTAAGCAAGATATTGTTAGAACAACTAAAATCTTGTCAGATATTGTTTGTTCCAAACATTTCAGTGTTTGGGTTTCTGTTGCAACCATGCTTGTGTTCCTGTAAAATTCCATCGTATTTTGTAAGGATGGATATTCTATTTTAATTCCCTGTCCTACAATATTACCAACCTATTCACACAAAGATGAATTCTCCTCTACACATCCACAAGTACTGTTGATTGAGTAAATGTCTGCCAGGTACTACACAGGTGTGTGGTTGACATGGCAGATTTAGAAATGAAGTACTGATATGTCAATATTTAAAATCTAACAAGAAGCTTGGTTCTTTTTCTGCTTTAATACATTTCTGCTTGGTTCATAGTTTCTCTGGTTCATGCTATTCTGCTGTTGTAAGAAAGAAGAAAACACTCACAAACCTGTTTAAATGATCACTTACCTTCTCTTTCAGGGCAACAAGAAGATGGCAGAACACGAGACATCTACACTCTGATGGTGTCTGTGATGTTTGTAATAGTCCTACTCATATTATTATATTGTAGGTATTGTCGAAAAAGAACACCACAGAAGTCACCTGGTAAGCAGAAGTAATTGTACAATACAAATATTTAAAGAGAAACATCACATCTGTTCTGCTTAAGCTGACCTGACTTATTGAATTGAATGTGTGTGATGTTTAAATTGTTGTTGATTCATGCATCATATTTCATAAGCTCTTACTTCTTAGGTGCATTAACATGCTGTAGCTTGATCTAGTCAGAGCTGAACAAGTAAGCAGACAGGGTCTGGTCAGTAAGGGGATAGAAGACCACTGAGGAAAACCTGGTTTCTACTCCAAGTGGTGATGCTGGACCAGTAGGGGGCGCTCTTCCCCAAACCAGTGCCCCAGTATGGTGACAGGGGACACTGCTCTGTAAGAGATGCTGTTCTTTAGACATGACATTAACCAAATAACCATGACTTCTATTGATCATAAGCTGATTACTGATCAATGAGCAGGACATTATGGGAAGTGTGTATCATGCACTGCAGTGATGCCAGTTTTGACTAATATGTGAAGCAATCATGCTAGGTATATGTCAGGGAACTGGCAGGTAGTTTTATGAGGATCCTATGCGTAGCTGTGAATTCTGCGGGATGCAGAGGCAAACAATCCAAAATCATAATCCAGAAGCAAGATCGATAGGGGAAGCTATAGATCAGATAACCAGATAGATCCGAGACAAACCAAGAAGACAATCTGAAAGGCGAAATCCGAAAGCCAAGATCAAAAAGTTAGGTCCAAAAACCGTGAAATCCAACAAGACAAAAACGCGCACTAGAGAACTCTAAAGGACGCTTCGCAATAGTGAGCAGGGTTGGTGCGTGAGGGAACTTTAAATCCTGAAGGGAGAGGGATGTGGTTGGATAATTGGTTCAGGAATGAGAATCTGTGGAATCTGGTGCCTGTGAGAATGGGATGGGTTCAGTTAGGAATGAGATCGTGAAACAGTGGGATTGTTTGGGAATGTAACGGCATTTGCGAGGGAGAGTGTGGGACGTGACAATATAGGTTTGAAATAATCATGTTGACAAACTTTTGCATGTCTGACGACCTGGTACTTTGGTGTGGCGGAGTTATCTGCTGTCCTTCCTTCAGCCATCAAAAAGGACAAAAATCAGTTGTGTCCTTTTGAAGCCCAGTATAAATATTTTAGATGCAATAAACCAAGATCGCTGCCTTCAAATAATCAAACATTAACTTGAAACTGCAGACTTCTGTCAGTTACAATTAACTGTACCTGCACTTAGAACTCACAGTAAGGCTTATCAGCTTTAAGGTTGCTTACCTCTTGTTATAGAATTTCTCTGAATACTGCTTGTCTTTCTTTTGCTGCAGAGAAAATCCGCAAGCGAATCAGCAGTTTTTCACAGCCAGTTACTGTTCGGATGCTTTCTCTGAGACATCAAGGACTGTCCTCCCTGCTGAACTCTTGCCTGTATGTTTATAAAGATAAAGAGCCGTACCAGGATGTAGCAAACTCTCGTGCTCCAGCACCTCTTGGTACTCAGGCTCTGGAAAAACAGCTCACTGAAAGCATCACTTTGAAGAAAGAACAGCTATTTGAAGTAGTGGAAGATGAAACATTCTGGACCTCTAAAGATTCAATGGAGCTGTATTTATCCAGATGGAGGGATGAGAGAAGTAAAGTCTTTGTCACTGTATACGTGCACAGGTAAGAAAACAGATTTATCTACATTGCACAGGTTTCAGTTTTATTCCATGATACATAAAGATGCCTGGAGGTGAACCGAAGTAGGTCCGTAGTCCACAGAATCTTCCAAAAAAAAGAAATGACAAGGGAGGCATTTTTCACTGAAGACTTTAGAAAAGTCTCTGAATTTTGCCTCCTGTGAAACCTCAGTGTTAATCATGTAGCAAGAGGGATTGCCTGTAGCACAGAACACTAATAAAACACCTCATGATTTTGTGCATGCCTCTGAAAAGAGAAATTTAAAAACAATTGGTACAATGGAATGTTTTAGAAACCCACAGCAGTTTTCCATTTTGGGACTCTTTCTTACCACTTCATTGTAAAACTCAAAAGGAAATATGACTTGCTGTTAAAGATTCTTCAGAAATTCAAAATTGATTGCGCTGAAGCAGTGAAGGATACACTCAGGAAGCAAAACTATTCCACATTTTCATGTCAAATACATTTCGTCCCTACTCTGAGACTGTCTGCACTTTTTTCTACAAAAACCTATTTAATCCACTCTGTACCATGTACAGTATGTACATTGATTTTTGTACTGTTTCTCCACAGGGGTGATGTGAAACTAAGTGATGTTTTCCAGGAAGAAATTAAGCATCTTTTTGAAGACTTGAAGCTACTGACAGGTACTTTTGTTGCTTAAAATCCACACATGACCCTTCTGTTTGATTGGTATACTTTCTCATTGCGCTTGTCAGTAGTGTATAGGATTTTTATAGACTTTAGTGTAATAATTCTAGAATTTTAAATGCACTTAAAGAGAACATCGTAACCTGGAGAGACATTAAATTTCTACAATCTTGAAGAAGAAAGCAATAGTTCTTTGTCCTGGTGGTGGTAATATACTGTATATGTGCTCATCATTACCTTTCATGGAATGTGGCTGTTAATATGCATTTCAGTGTGACACGTCCGCTTTAAGTAGTGTGGCTGTGCAGGAATTGGACATGAAGAATTACAGGGAGATACAGAACCAGGGATTTGGACAATTTGACACTGATGTAATAATTTTCCCAACTCTAGATCCAACTCTTGTTCGTGACCTACTGACTTTCTATTTCTCCTTTAATACACAGCACTTGTCTCACCACAATAAAACCTGGAACCTATTTATTAAGGACCTTGATGACAATTAGTATTAAATTCCTCTGATAACCTCATGAGGAGGCCTTGATATTCCTCTCTGGAGTGTCCCTAAGTGTCCCTCTAATGCCAGAATCCAATACCGATCCTACCATTCCAGTTGCTTTGTTACATTCAAGTATCCACAGTACAAAACTTAATTTATACTGGAGTGCGTCCCGAGCGGCAAATGTACACTAGCAGATACTTATTACCTTGTAAAGAAGAATAAGTAAGGGCTAGCAATCACAGGTCGTTTCTTAAAGGAAGAAATTGGCCTCTGTTAATCTTAACTGTAAGTGGTGTGCAGTCTTTACAGAATTATTTTGTCTCTGTTCCTGAGCAGGGTCGTACCCAATTACTGTGCTGACCATGAAGAACAGAGGAGTGGAAAAGGAGTTGAAGCCTTTTTTTCTCAATCTGGGATGCAGACATGTGGTTTCGGTGCACAATTACATCATCGATGAGCACAGTAGAAGCCCAGACAGAGATAAAGACATACTGGATTTCCTGAACATCTGTCTTGATGAGGCAGAAGCACCGAGATCAACACATGAACTTGACCCATCCCCTTCCAGCTCTGCATCTTCATTAACTCCATTGATAAACACTTTGTTATCAAGGAAAAAAATCATTCAGAATGGATCCAAGACATATTAAAGGTCCCAATTTCGGAGTCCTTTAATAAACTGACCAGGGGTGTTTTTCACTCCATTTTAATTCCACTTTTTACCAATGAAGTCTATACATTTCTATGTGCCTGGAAGCCATTTTTACTTACCTGTAGTCCTTTGCCTCCTAAATGACCTGTGAATAATGTTACTGGTGATGTTTTTTACTTTAAATTCAGTTCTACATTTTTCCTTGATTATAAATAGATTTCTCTGTATGGAATTATATGCATTACCCAGTTATTAGTGCTGATTATAAATAAAACATGCCCTAGAATGCTTTTACTCAATGTTTTACAGTGGTTTGGGGTACTGTGACATCTTTCTGCAAATTACCTAATTCCCCATAAAAGCAACGATACATTAAATAATTCCTACCTCCACTTTTCTTCCTGTTCACCACGGTTGGAGGTCCCATCCTCTTCAAGGGCAATACTTCCTAATTTTTCCATCTAAAACAATTTCCTTGAAAAAATAAGAACAGCACAGAATGTGTTGGGAGAGTTTGGAGTATTTTCTTTGTGTTGAGGTATACAAAAAAAAAAACCTAAACACTATTCAGTATAACTCCTACGGGGAGACCTTCTTGCCTTAAGCTGTGAATTAGAAAATCGAATACAACTCTTTATCTGAAAGTTCTACTTTGATCTCTTTATCATGTGACTATCAATCTCGAGCACATCTGACGCTAATCCACCAACGCATGGGTTTTAAATAATCGTGATTTTAATTTTGTTAAAGAATTATTTTTCACGGCCAATTTTAAGACGGAAGTTTAAATTTTCCACAGCAGTCTTTTACTAGAAAAACATTTTGAGTTGATTTCGTCACAGGTGGATGAAGTTTAACAAACGGCCACCAGGTGTCACAATTGCGTCATTCTTTTTCTGAAAAGAGGCGTGTCTTCCTTTCCTCGCGCAGTACGGCGTTTCGTTGTTGTCGTGTAAAACACAGTGTCTGCTTTTTATATATCACTAAGACCGTGCAAAGAGAGAAAAAGAATATGACTCCTCTACTGCAGAGGTCTGCAACTCTCGTGATGGAGAGTGACTGCGTATTCTGCAGGGCTCTGAGTGACATAATTGGATCTGTTGAACTTAAGACTGTCTATAAACATTCGTTACTGAAGCTCTCCAGGTCCACGTTAACAAGACAACTTTGTTAGACAAGAGTACATACTGTACAGGTAACTGGAAAAATAAAGGAAACATTGTCAACTGTGGAAACAGTGTGAAATACAAGAGACAAAGGAAGGCAGTGTCAACATAAAGTGGCTCATCAGGGTGTTGGGCCACAACAAGTCACCATATCAGCAGGTACAAGTGTCTGGTACTCTGCTGAGGGACACAACACAATTTTTCCATGAGAAATTCCATCATGGAGTGTTTTGTTGGTGGTGGTGGAAATTGACGTCTCAGAATCTGCCATAAGTGTTCAACTGGGTTGAGATCTGGTGACTGGGACCTGTAACCTTCAACCCTGTGACTCACCAGTGCTTCCTTATTCGGTAGTTTTACTTTTTAATGTGTTTCATGTGGTTATGCTGTGTTCTGGTGTTTTTTTTGCTATTACAAAAAGTAAAATAGTAATCTCGAAGCATGCTTTAGTCTTTCAAGAAATATGAAAATAAAAACTATTTATCATCAGTTTTCTTTATTATTCATTATTTGCACTTCATGTTGCGCACAGGAAAGACGCTTTGCTTTATCTGTCACACTTGGCCAAGTGCCAGGGTACATTTAGCGCAAGAAACGGCAAAACGTTGTGTCGCTAAGAGAGCGATTCAGTGAAAATAAAATTCTAAAACATTCTGAAAATTAATATTACAACAGTAAAATACCTTATTTGAATAAATGAACACTCCCCTTACAATTGTAAATTTGCTCAGGTATAACCAATCACCTAACAGATCACACAAGAAACTAATTGGCTCCTATTTGTGATCGATTGTGGCGATTTTGATTAGTTCAGAATAAAAACAACTGTTTCTAGAGGATTCCACTGCTTTGAAGTGGGCAGAAAGATGCTTTCAAAAGAACTTTGAGATAAAGTTGTGGAAAGGCCCAAGTCATAGGTATAAAAACATTACAAAGGCTTTAAGTATCCCATGGAGCACAGTCAAGACCATCATTAAGAAGTGGAAGGCGTATGGCACCACCCAGATCTTACCTAGATCAGGCCATCCCTCCAAACTGGATGACGAAGCAAGAAGAAGACTGATCAGAGAGGCTACCAAGAGGCCGATGGCAAGTTTGAACGAGCTAGAGGCCTTTATGGCAATGACTGGTCATTGTGTGCATGTGACAACAATATCACAAGCACTCCACAAATCTGGCCTGTATAGGAGGGTGGCAAAAAAAAAGCCACATCAAGTGTTGTTTATGTTTTTCTAGGTCAGATGAGACCAAAACGGTACATCTGGCGAAAACCCAATACATCTTACCATCCAAAGAACACCATTCCTACAGTAAAGCACAGTGGGGCAGCATCCTGCTGTGGGGGTGTTTCTCTTCAGCTGGGACTGGGGGACTTGATAGAAGGGAAGATGGATGTTGCAAAATGCAGGTAAATTCTTGAAGAAAACCTGCAGCCCTCAGCCAGGAAGTTGAAAATGGGAAGATGGTTCACCTTTCAACATAATAATAATAATAATAATAATAATAATAATAATAGTAATAATAGCTTACACTTATATAGCGCTTTTCTGGACACTCCACTCAAAGCGCTTTACAGATAATGGGGACTCTCCTCTACCATCACCAATGTGCAGCATCCCCCTGTCAACATGACAGTGGCTGAAGGACAGGAAGGTGAATGTCCTTGAGTGGCCTAGTGAGAGCTCTGACCTAAAGCCCATCGAAAATCTTTGGAATGACTTGAAGAGGGCAGGCCATCAACGGTCACCATGCAGTTTGACTGAGCTTGAACAATTCTGTAAGCAGGAATGGGCAAATATTCCTCCCTCTAGCTGTGCAAAGTTGGTAGAGATGTATCCAAACAAACTAAAGGCTGTAATTCAAGCAAAATGTGCTTCCTCCACATATTAACTCAGGTGGGTGTTCTCTTATCCAACCCAGTTATTCTACTTTTTTTCAGAAATTTTGCTTTCTTGGATGTTACAAGGTACAATTTGTAAATAAAACTGGAAAAAGTCTGATTTGGTTTTCTTTTTGGGCTCTAGGGCAAAAAGAAGGTAAACATTTTGAAAGGGGGTGGTGATTTTCTATCCCTACTGCATATACATTAATTACAATGAGAACTGTTTAATTTGTTTTTCAGAAAAAAATCAAAATCGGGGAAAATAATTTAAAGCCACACAATTTCCCTGAAATGTTCTTTAGAGCACAAACATAACCCTGAATGACTTGAGACATGCGTGTGTAACTCCTTTATTGTTTGAAAGACAGTTTAACTATCAGTAAACTATACTTTTATTAACCTTTCGGACACACCAGATCCCCTGTGTAAAGATTAAGACGGAATTTATTTCCTTTAATAACTAAAAGCATGGAATTGGTGAATAATACAGGAAATGTTTGCTTTTAGACTTTTTACGCGTTAATTGCCTGTGTGACAGTGTGTAGTGGGATCCTAATTAACGGGGTCCAGCCTGGGGAAAAAAAGAGCCGATAGCATGGCGGAGAGCAGACTGGACTGACACTATTTAGCGGGGTCCAGTCTGGTGAGCAGAGCGCGTAAATTCGAAACAAAACATGAAGTGTACGTAACAAGGATGCGTTTGTATGCCTACCCCAGTAAAAGTGCGTGATGAGACAGGCAAAAAGAAAAAGAAAACCTTACGCGTTTGCAATCAGCTCCGAGACTGTCGGCGAAAACTCCCCTTCTACCAGGGCTCCGCCTCCACACTGGCCGCGCCCCTCGCGAACGTCACATCCGTTTTTAACCTTATATGGTGGTGGAAGAATTAGGATTGAGTGACGTTGAATATTGTTTTGTATTATGGTTTTGTACTATCATTGTACTATTGTCGTATATGTTGCTGAACTTCTGATGTTTAGTTAAAAAATATACATTAGAGCGATATAAGATATTTCTTCCAAGGTACTTAAGGTATTAGACTTTAACTGGATACTATTATTTTAACACTAGTACATTTTTTACATTTCTATGTGAAACAAAATT
Source organism: Atractosteus spatula (assembly GCF_055471065.1). Lineage (NCBI taxonomy): Eukaryota > Metazoa > Chordata > Actinopteri > Semionotiformes > Lepisosteidae > Atractosteus > Atractosteus spatula. The sequence goes on from NC_142719.1 coordinate 18,818,804, forward strand.
AAATACTGTACAGATTTTTACACAGTGTAACAAAACTAGGAGCACAAATGAATGTTTTTATGTTGCTTTAAGGACAATTATCTAAATTTTGAATGGATGCTTAATTTTGTTCATAGGACTGTGGGACAAGACATGATGTTAAAACTTAATTTTGGGAGTATTTCTGTAAATCAATGAAAAATGATGGAATGCTAATTTTAGTGGAAAAAGATAACTGAATTTTATTCTCAACAGAGGCAATTTCAAGAGGGCTAATAAAGTTGCTAATGCCAACTCAAACACAACTAATTATGAAGACAATAAGTGTATATTATTATAATAGTTCTCTCATTTTTATTTATAGTATGACAGTACCTACAAAAAATATTCCCATCTGATATCTGGCTATACTGTATATAAACCCTCGGCTGTGTTGTTGCTTTGCCTGGGTAATGGGAGTAGGCGATAGAGGTTGGGGTGCCCTCTGGTGGCCGGATGGTGGAACCGTAACACTAAGCGTATAATATTATTACAGTTCTGTCATTTTTACGAATACACAAAACATACAAAGAATATTCCCATCTAATATCTGGCTATATATAAACCCCCTGTTGCGCTGTTGCTTTGTTTTCAATTGCATTTGCAATTGATTTGCATTTTAAAAAAATCATACAGTATTCAGAAACCTGGTCTATTCTGTACTCAGAAACAGCTGCAAATGCACAGAATTCTGTCAGCCTACAAGACTCTGAATCTGGACAATCTGTCAATCTGGACAATCTGGGGTTTAACTCACATTGTAATAATTGTGGAAAACGTACTTGTTTTATTTATAGCTCATTGCTCTTTGCAGTTCATTTAAACACTTACAGTCCAATTATATCTTTGTGAAGTAATTGAATTTGCTATAAAGGCAGTACTGTTGTCTGTTCAATTACTGCTACACAAAAACGTATTTGTGACTTATTATTTATTTTCTTAGCAAGTGCCCTTATTCCGGAGTTTAGAATATATAACTTCACCGTGTGAATTTACACGTCACACAAACTAAAGAAACGGTAACAAAACCTGCCCTCTAAAAAAACAAAAATAAAAATATTAAAAAATAAAAAAAACTGCCCTCTGAATCAACTTTCACTTTCGCATGACTGGCAACATCTTTATGAAAAGAAAACGCATAATTACAGTCAAAGCATCGTTTGTTTTTTAATCCACTTTAAAAACGTCTGCAGAAAACGTTTTATAATTACTTTCAATTTCTCGACTTCTCACTGAGAACCGCTTTACTGAAAAAGCGTTAATCTCTCGGTTGTTTCCACTTCATTAACACGAAGCTGCAAGTGGAAGGTACTGTATTCTAATCTCTCTCCGCAAGAGAAACGCTGTTCTACTTCTAAAAATACGTTTGATAAAACAGTATTCAAATTCTTAATACAGGGGATTGTTAGCATGCGCCATTCTATGTAGAATGTTTCTAATTTCGAAATTGTCTCTCCAAAGAAACACTCAAATTACATTTTATTCAACAGGTTCTTAAGACATTCCAGATGTTTTGTGAATTGTGTATATCTGTCTATTCCTGTGTAGGTTTACCTGCTGTGAGGCGGTTACACTGACCAACTGGAGCTGCAAATAAGTTTAAAATATTTTGTCAGTTGAAGCCTTTCTGGAGGTGTTTGATTGCGACATGAAGTCGTTAATCATCCTTGTGCTGGTTCTTCAGGGTGTTAAAGGTAATCTGTCTGTGCAGCTCGGCGATACTGCTCTCGCGTAAATATCTAAAGCATAACGAATATTTGAAGCTTAAAACGTGACATGTGGCCGCATTTTAGCGATTTACAATAAAGAGTAAAAGGAAGAAAAACTTTTTAAAATCAATTTTTTAATTTGAGACTGTTCATGATGAAGAAAAGACTCACGCCGAATTACTTTAATAGTTTTCTATGAAATCAGTCTGAAGTCTTTGAACTCGGAACAACAGTCCAGTAGATTTTCGGGGAGTCCTGAATCCAGAAACTCCAGACCAGTACAGGACAGTTACATTAATCCACTGAGTTACATTAGTTATCTAACTTGCACTCTTCCTAAGGATCCAGAAAAATCATCTGTACAGTATCTGGGACCCAGGTTTAAATTGAAGCTGGACAAGGCTCCTGAGTTACGCTCTATTATTAATTTCCTCCTTAGTGAAGATGTTGATTTTCGTCTTTTCCTTTTACAAGGGACCCCACGTGTTCACGTGCTGACGCCAGCGATCACTGCGCTGCGTGGGAGTGATGTCCAAATCGACTGCCAGTTCCACACTTCAGGGATGAGGAAAGGCTTCGATGTCGACTGGCTCCAGAAGAGACGGGGACATACAAACACCATTCACATGTTCTACCAGAGCCCAGAGCTGTCACACGTTCAGGACCGCAATGTCAGTGGGAGGAGCAGGATGTTCCCCACTGCCTTCGCCAATGGAAACACGTCCCTGTTGATCTCCAATGTGGAATTGACTGACGAGGGCGAGTACACCTGTTTCATTGTGATGGATGGTGCTGGTTACAGAGACACCGCAGTGTTGACAGTAGTGGGTAGGCGTGGTGATGAAGGAGTACTGGGATTGGCTAATGAAGTCTGGTAGATCCACGCCTCTCCTGACTAGTTGAGGTAGGCTGTAGTAGTATAGGTGCCCTCTGGTGGTGGGATGCTGGTACTGTAACATTGGGAAGGGCAGGGCTGTTCAAGGTCTGACACACAGACTCTCTCACTCTCTGCAGCCTCCTATGAGCAGCCAGAGCTGCAGCAGGTCCTGGAGCAGGAGGCTGTGTCTCTGACCTGTGTGTCTCGGAAGGGGTTTCCTGCAGCTCTGGTGAGCTGGATTGATGACAGGGGGGACAGTTACAGTCAGGAGGCCGTCACAGAGCTCACACTGACCCCAGAGGGGCTATACGATGTGCACAGTCGCCTCAAGAGAGCTTTCACCTCCCAGCGCAGCGTCTGCTGCATCATCACCAACAGCCCCCTGCAGGAGAGCAAGAGGAGCTGCGTTCAGCTCGGAGCAGGTAAATCACTAGAACATCAGCAGGCACCTCTCTGAGCAAATTATTCTCATGAGGAGTGGTGTCTAAAAATTCTGTGCAAACAATTGTCAAACACTGTCAGAACTCTGTAGAGCTAACCCGAACCCTGACCTAGGTCAAGCCACAGAAGTAAGCAAGATATTGTTAGAATAACCAAAATCTTATCAGATACTGTTTGTATCAAACTTTTCAGCATTTGGGTTTCTGTTGGAAAAATGCTCATGTTCCTATAATATCCATCTTTATAAAGCAAGATGGAATATTTTATTAGAATTCCTTGTCCTACAATATTACCAGCCAGTTCTTTAGAGATGAATTCTCCTTGACCCATCCACGTACTGTTGCTTGAGAACATTTCTGCCAAACAAGCGTGTGGTTGACATGGGCAGATTTAGAAATAAACTACCTCTATTCCAATATTTAAAATCTAACAACAGCGACCTGCATCAATACATAATTTCTCCTGTTTCTGTTGTTTTGCTGTTTTAAGGAAGAAAATGCTGCACAAGCATGTATAAATGATCGTTAACCTTCAGGGCAACAAGCAGATGGCAAAACACAAAACACCTCCTTTCCAGTGGTACCTGTGATAGTTTTAATTGCCCTCACGTTTTTATTGTTTTACTGGTATTTTCGAAAAAGAACATAAAAAAAGTTACGTGGTAAGCAGAATTATTTATACAATAACATATTTCATGGGATTATGACATTTATTAAACTGACCTGACCCATTGAATTTAACAGATTCTGATGTCTGAATTGTGTTGAACGTTTGATTCATTCCATTTCATAAACTCGTACTCCATAGCTGTATAAACATGCTGTAGCTTGATCTAGTCAGAGCTGAACAAGTAAGCAGACAGGACCTGGTCAGTCAGGGGACAGGAGACCACTGAACAAAACCTAGTTTTTATTCCAAGGGGTGATGCTGGACCAGTAGGGGGTGCTCTATCCCTGCTCTCAACTTTCCAAACCAGTGTCCCAGTATGGGGACAGGGGACACTGCTCTTTCGATGAGGCATTAACCATCATCCATACAGGTGGATGTAACCCTGTATTGCTTTTGCCTTCCACACCTCCTACAGTGCCAAGAGACCTGCTGCAGGGTCTTTAGCCGGGGACCACAATTCATTGTTTTGCCCTTTACCCCAGTCCTAGTGGTGGGGCAGTGACAAGTGCCTCCTCATGCAGCTGGCCTTTGGGCTCCCAGGCTCCTTTTTCTTCTCCTTAGCAATAGCCAGAAGCTTCCCTTTTCCACATCTTCTGCTAGATCCTTTACTGCCCTCTTCAATGCTATGCCAGCCACTCACACATCCCTTGGGAGGTGTAAGGTTGATGTACACTTTAAACAAATAATCATGACTTCTGATTATTATAGATCTTATGGCACTGTTCTTAAGAACAGGGGTGTTAAACTCAATGTCTTGACTAAACTCCACTTGGGGCTTGCTCAGTGTGGTCTCCCTAACTCTATTGGTGAATCAGCTACTCACTTCATCTGATCTGCTGTGTAGTGGGGCTGCTGGTGAAGAATGGGGGTGGGGTTGCTTTTCAATGGTCTCTGCTTGTATGTGAAAGCTTTGGGATTTAAATTTAAATTCAAACAATTAACGTAAAACAAAGTACACTTTTGAGTGTTTACTTTGTGACAGATTTTCTGGAGTTTTTCATAAGCTCATTACTATTAATACTGATGATTGAGCAGAACCTTTTTGGAAGTGTTTATCATACACTGCAGTGATGACAGTTTTGTCTAATATGTAAAACAATCATGCTAAGTATATAAAGTGGCTATCAAAAGTATTCACCCCCTTGGACTTTTTTATATTTTATTGTGCTACAACATGGAATCAGAATGTATTTAACTGGGAGTTTTTGTCATTGATCGACAGAAATAAAACTACAATGCCAAAGTAAAAACAAAATTATACAGATACTCCTAAAATAATTATAAATATAAAACAGAAAATAACAGATTGCCTAAGTTTTCCCTCCTCTTTGAGTCAATGTTTGGTAGAGGCACATTTGGTAATTACAGCTAGGATGTCTTCTTGGATAGGTTTCTACCAGCTCTGCACATTTGGACAAGAGTTTGCCCATTTTGGGGGCATAAATGCCCATTCTTCTTTGCAAAATTGATCAGACTCCCTCAGGTTTGATGGGAAAAGTCGATGAACAGCAATTTTCAACTCTTGCCACAAATTCATGATTGCACTGAGGTCCAGGCTTTGACAACGCCACTCCAGAAAATGTACTTTTTCTGGAAGGAGTCGTCTGCCAAGTCCCATGTCTCCTGCAGACTGCAGAAGGCTTCCTCCAGGATTTCTCTGTACTTTGCTGCTTCCATTTTTCCTTCCGTATTCACAAGTCTTCCAAGGCCCTAATGCAGCAAAACATCCTCATAACATGATACTATTACCACCATGTTTCTCAGTAGGAATGGTGTTCAGCGTTATGCTTGTGCCAAACATACGCTTTTACCATTGAAGCCAAAAAGGTCCATTTGAATCTTGCCAGACTAGAGAATCTTCGTCAGTGTTGTCTCAGAGTCTCCCTCATGCCTGCTGGCAAAGTGTAGTTGAGATTTGATGTGATTTTTTTTATCACTCTCCCATGAGGCCCAAATTTGTATGTTCCTCCCATAAAAGAAAGACTTTTATTACTTTAGAGTTGTCACAGGCCTCTTGGTGGCCTCCCTAAGTAGTGCTCTTCTCACCTGGATACTTGATTTTTCAGGACACCCTGATCTTCACAGTTGTGCCATATTTTCTATATTTTTTTATAATGGATTTTACTGGGGAATATGTAATGTCTTGGTAATTTTCTTCAATAACTCTATTGAAGTACCTTTGTCATTCTGATGTAGTTGTTGTTGGGAGCTGTACCTATCAATTGTGGGACCTCCCAGAGAGAACTCCTGTGAAAAACCCAAATTGCACACAGGTGGACTCCATTCAACAAATGATGCGAATTCTAAAGGCATTTTGTTGCATCAGAGCCTATTTAAGTGTGTGTTAGTAAAGGGGTTAATACTTTTCCTCTTTGACATTATTAAGTGTTTTGTGTCGATCAATGAAAATAAATCTCAGCCACTGGAGGTTTGAAAAGATCATATTTACAGTAGAAAACCTTGCCATGGCTGTGGACCAGGCATGTTGGTGTGGTGGAGTTGTCTGCTGCGTGTGCTCAGAGCTCTCAAGCAAGTGGGGTTGAATCTCGGCAGGGGCAGAGATATCTGTACTTGTCACACTAAACCTTTCCGGCTTGCAAAACAGTTGTGTGTCCTTCCTTCCTTCGTTCACCAAAAAGGATCTAAAGAGCCCTTTTTAAGTGGACTTTGAATATTGTAGATACAAACCTAGACCTTTGCCAAATTCCAATTAACTGTACCTGCACCTAGAACACACAGTATGGCTTGTAAGTTTTAAGGCTGCTTAGCTTGTAAAATAATTTCTCTGAATATTGCATGTTTTTCTTCTTCTATGCAGCACCTGAGGAAATACGCAAGCGAATCAGTAGTTTTTCACAGCCAGTTACTGTTCGGATGCTTTCTCTGAGACATCAAGGACTGTCCTCCCTGCTGAACTCTTGCCTGTATGTTTATAAAGATAAAGAGCCGTACCAGAATGTAGCAAACTCTCGTGCTCCAGCACCTCTTAGTACTCAGGCTCTGGAAATACAGCTCACTGAAAGCATCACTTTGAAGAAAGAACAGATATTTGAAGTAGTGGAAGATGAAAAATTCTGGACCTCTAAAGATTCAAGGGAGATGTATTTATCCAGATGGAGGGATGAGAGAAGTAATGACTTTGTCCCTGTATATGTACACAGGTAAGAAAACAGATTTATCTGCATTGCTCAGGTTTCAGTTTTATTCCATGATACATAAAGAAGTTAAGAGATGGCTGAAGGTGAACTGTAGTGGGATCGTAGCCCCCAGAATCTTCCAGAAAGGGATGGCAAGGGAAGCATTTTCACTGAAGACTTTAGAAAAGTCTGAATTGTGCCTCCTGTGAAACCTCAGATCCGTTAGTCACCTCATGAGCTGTTTATCATGTACCAAGTGAATGAGGTGTGGCCTCAGGCACAGAACAGTAATAAAATACCTTATGATATTTTGCATCCCATTGACAAGAGAAAATAAAAAAAATGTTTGACACCCAGAGCGGTTTTCCATTTTGTCTTAGAACGTTATTCTGAAACTCAAAAGGAAATAAATCTTGCTCTTAAACATTGTTTAGAAATTCAAATTTGATTGTGTTGAAACAGTGAAATATCCACTCACTCTCTGGTAAAAGCAAGAAAACTCAAAAAGCAAAACTATTCCACATTTTCATGTCAAATAAGTTTCATTCCCACTCTGAGAAGGACTATTTTTAGTCTCCAAACACCTTTTTTTATCCACCCGGCACAAAATGATGCAGAGTAATATTAGACCATTGTCTCTCCACAGGGGTGACATGACACTAAATGTTGTTCTTTGGGAAGAAATTAAGCAACTTTTTGAAGATGTGAAGCTACTAACAGGTACTTTCTTTGCTTAAAATCCACAGATGCCCTCCTGTTTGATTGGTTTACTTTCTCATTAGGTACAATTTGATGTTATGCTTGTCAAGAATGTATAAAAATCCTAGTGTAATGATTCTAGAAGCTTAAATATACTTCATGAGAAATATACTTAATGGCATTAGAGAACATTTTCTTGGGACATTACTCAGCAGACGAAAAGGTTTCAGCTGGAACAGAGTCTTTATTTGCATGCGTGTGGGAGATGCAGTGTTGATTTGTCCAGCGCCCTGGTCCTGATATAATAACCTTCCAAACCCTAGTTTTGTCTGTGACCTACTGACCTGTTTCCCCTTTACCCTCAACTGAGAGACAGGCACTGAGCCTAACATGTCAAATCTGAAACTAACCACGCAACTTTTGTCTCACCTCAAGACTGAACTTATTGACACACTGCACTTGAGTTGCTGCGGTGAGGATAGTCAGGCACTTTTAGACTCTTAAATGAACTTGTCTCATTACAAGACTTTACCTGTGTATTCCTATCATAACAGTAGGCAGACATCTGTCATTCCTGAACCTGTTTGAAGAGGAAGCTAATGATAATCAGCTGGATTCGATACCTCACATAACCTCCTGTGGAAACCTTGTTTTCCTCTCTGCAGTATCCTTAACCTTCCCTCTAGTGGCGGAAATTGAAACTACCATCCCTGTTACTTCGATGCATTAGGTATCCACAGTACCAAAGCAATGTTTCTTGCTTTACTTGTAATACTGCATGTAAAGCATTCTGAGTGACACATTTACCCTAGAAAATATTTTAATGTAATCACATAGCAAGTACATGTACAGACCAGTAATAACAGGTGCTTTCTTAAAAGAAGATGCCCTTTGTTAGTTTAAGCTCATTCTGCCAAGCCTGCACACCACTTACTTTGTCTCTGTTCCCGGGCAGGGTCATACCCAATTACTGTGCTGACCAAGAAGGACAGAGGAGTGGAAGAAAAGTTGAAGCTTGGGATGCCAACATGTGGTTTTAGTGCACAACTACAACATCGATGAGCACAGTAGAAGCCCAGACAGAGATAACGACATACTGGATTTCCTGAACATCTGTCTTGATGAGGCAGAACTTGACCCATCCCCTTCCAGCTCTGCAACTTCATTAACTCCATTGATAAACCCTTAGTTAGCAAGCAACAGCGGAAAATCCTCTCCCACTAGGTCCGCAGTCCGGACTTAAATATGGACTAAACAGATGAGGACAGAAGGTGCCCCATATCATTAATAATCCTACACAGAAGCAGTAGTTCTGATCCAAACCTTATCTGCATGAAAACAACTCTATATAACAATGGGTTCCCGATAATCATGTCGTAAGCGTTTCTCAGCCGAAAAAGCCTTGGGATCATAATTTCACTCCCTTTTATTCTGAACAACATAGGTCCAGTTGTCAGAGATTCCAGGCTCCTTTCCATTCTCTCCATCTTTATGTTAACTGGGAAATTTTCCATCCGCCACCTCACCTATTACAACCAGATAGTGTTAGTGCTCTCTTAAAAAAAATGAAAAAATGAGAAAAAAAAAGCTAAATAGCCAACCTGCAGCTCCTTTAGCAAATCACCTGTAATGGCTACATGGACACACAGTTTTCACTGTATTCAGCATAACCGCACTACTTGTATATATTGTTTACACCATGGACACATAGCAGCTCTACTCATATTGGGTTTTATTCCGTTTCTATTACATCTATTATTATATAACCTTATTTTTATAACCTAAATTTTGTGATTTGTGTTTTTGATTTTTGTGATTTCTGTGATTCTTGTGATTTTTGTGAGCTCGCAGAAAAGACATTTCATTGCCAGCAACTACTGCTGCACGCTGTATTGTTGTGCCTTTGATAAACAAACTTTGATTTGATTTGATATTGTAGCCAAGAAAACAATTTATTTGATCATTATCTGACTTTTACTTTCAAGCAGTGGAATCGAGTGCAGGGCACCCTCGTTCTTGTTTAATGATACATGCGAGTGTCCTCGTGGTTCAAACTGTGCTCACATGAGGTAACTGTAACATTTCACTCTGAGTACACCCCAGGGGAAAGTAAGTCTGTGCCAGCAAAGCCAGCGGTAGCTTGTAGGTGCCGTCATTGCACACTGGAACAGGTTGCTCATACACCGATATGATTGTTGCTATCTCAGGTAACACAGGAATGCACTTCCATACATTACTGAGTTCTAGATATTTTTCCGCTTGGTTTGAGCAAGTATTAAGGCAGCTTGTTTGAAGATTTTCAGAGATTTTCCAGAACCTGAGCTGGGAGGAATGGAAGTTTTCTGTATTGTTTTTTTTTTTATTTATCTTGTGCACAGATTTTTTTTCCAGTTTCACGTACAGTTAATGTTGAAATCGTAACTGAGTTTGAATGTTTGTTTTTGGATTTCTGTACGATCTGAATTCTATTTTAATTTCGTGTGTGCGGACTGATAGTGGCCAAAGTTTGTAATTTATTTCTTGGGCTGTGTTTGGGTGGCCTTATAAGAAACTTTATCGGGTGGTCCTTCAGAAGTGGAGAGAGTGGGTTGTTTCACTATCCTAATGCAGCTGGAGTTGTTTTTGTTGGAATTGTCTTATTTGAATATAATAAATGTCTAAATCATGTTGGTGTCTTGCCCCTTAGTTGCTCTGGCCCAGCAGATAGAAGAACCTTTTCAAAAGACGGTTTTCCGAACTCATACATCAGAAAGACTACCAAAACCAAACTTATCCTGCAGCTAGGTTCACACCTTCCCCCTTCTCTAAACGACAGACTACTTTTCTTCTACATTTTCTCCATTCATTGTCGGTTTCATTTCACACCTCTCTACACCTGTTCTGACTTCACACCTCATGATTGGCCTCTCTTTCTGTCCCCTGCTCCCGCCTCTCGCTCCTACTCTCTCCAACCTTTGTTCTCCTGCTACACTACCTTTGCTTACTGCCCTGTCTTTCTCACACCCGAAGAGGGCTCCACGGCCGAAACGTTGTGTTTTCTTTCTTCTCTTTTCAGCATGGAATAAACCTATTACTTGTTCCTTTGCAGCCTACGCATGCTGACGCAGCTACCCACCTGATAGAAGAACCTGATTGTTATAACAGGAGGTTCCAGCTTCTCTATTGAGGGTGGCCTTTTTGGGTTGCAAATATCTTATTTAAAGATATGAAAAGGAAAAGAGGGGGAGGATGACCTCCAGGTCCAGGTAAGGAGCCAAAGGAATGCAGTGCCAACAAAGTGTCTTAATAGGGTGTTGGGCAACAGCAAGCCACCAGAACAGCTTCAATGAGCCCTGAAAGAGATTCTACGAGCGTCTCAAGCTCTACTGAAGGGATGCGACGCTCTTCTTCCACGAGAAATTCCATCATGTGGTGTTCTGTTGATAGTGGTGGAAAATGCCATCTCAGACTCCTCTCCAGTATCTTCTACAAGTGTTCAACTGGGTTGAGATCTGGTGACTGGGACAGCCATGACATATGTTCAATTTTCAATCAACTTTTCCCGTCTGAAGCACGAATGAAAGAGTTATACAAGACGTCGTTGTTTCTTGCGTTAAAGGGCATTTCACTCCTTGGAAATTTTTGGAATATTTACATTTTATCTGAAAATACTTTTCAAACGCTGTAAGAACCCGAAAAGGAAAAAAAGTCGCATGAAAATGGAATAAGAAGAAATCAACTGATGCCAGATGTCTGCTTTCAACCTGGTTTGTTTGCGGGTGTGGATTTCCTCATATACTGTACATCAAAATGTTCTTTCTTAAATTGCAATACAGTAACCCGCAATCGCCACTGAGACTTCCAAAATACGACCCACAAGTGTGACAATGTCAGTACCGTGATGAAAGAACAATTACTCTTCAAACCGTCTCTAAGCGTTTTAAAAACAACAATGCTGCCATTGTCTCTTGCAGACCACAGAATTATGACGTTAAAAAAAAGCACTCCATCTGTGCGTCCGTACTCAGATTACACATTTGAACAAGTTTAACGGCTTTTCTGAAGCATCTTTGACACTTTCGTTCTTGCTCCTGAGGTTAGGGAACGTCTTTATCTGAAGTGACAAGCCGATTAAACATTTGTTATCCGGAAGAATAACGAATTCTTGTAGCGCAGTCTTAACCGGTAAACCTTTTCTTGAAGCCCCGTATAACCTCCACACTGATGCAGCTGCTATTGTATTGGCCCTTGACTTTCACTTGTCTGAATAATTTTAAAGAGGTTTTAAAATCTTTAGATTTCAAATAATTTAAATTTGGAGATTACCGTGAAACTTAATATCGGTATGGCGTTATTATAAAAACAGTCAACAAGCGGCGACAACAAGCAATGCATAAAACAGATAAAAATTACTCCTTGGCTAGACTTCAAGTTTACTCGTCGTTCAGCAGTTTGAATACGAATATTCGCCGTTTGCGACTCTGAATTATAGGCGTCTGATTTATCTATGGACACAAGAAGACCCATGTTGCAATATTATACATTGACCTTCCTCAAAAGAGAACGGCTCTAATCCAGGCCATGGTCCAATTCATGAATGTGCGGTTTCAAACGTGCACGGACTGTATAACTAGAAACCACTTTCCATGTTATGTGCATTTACCATCCATCAAAGATGAATCACGCTCTTACAATTCTAAATTACTTTGAAGAAGAAAAGTCAGACTCGGGGATCTAAATAAACTGGACACTCATTCCGTGTTTAGGTTCCGTCTTATTGAAGATAAACTGATTCTTCTCAGTTCTTGAACATGTTTCGGTCAATATACAACTTCCTTGAATAACAAACATCTGTTTTCTAACCGCTTCTTCCATTCCGGTATCAAGTCACGGGGGAGCCCGACTCTATCCCAGCAAGCAACGGGGGCAAGGCAGGATACCCATCACAGGGCAGACACCCAGACGCGCATGCACTCACGCCAGAGCTAATTATCTCAGAACGTAATTAACCTTACGGTACGTGGTTGGACTGTCGGAGGAAACTCATGCGAGCAGGGAAAGAGCGCACAAACCCCACGCAGATCTCACGCTAGGAATTGAATCCAGAGCCCCAACACTGTGAGACTGCAATGCTAACCACTGCGCCACCTTGCAGGCCAAGACAAAAAACGCAAATCAGAAATTGGTTACTACCCCATGACCTCTTTTTGCAAAGTTTTTAATTCGGAGTAAAAGAAGCAATATACATGGAATAATTTCTACCTCCACTTGTCGTCGCTGATGCCGCGGTGGGAGGTAGCATCGTCTTCATGAGCAACACTATTATTCAATTCAATCTATAAATTTTCCTCATAAAAGAACCCCCCCAGACTGCGCAGAATGTGTTGAAAGACAAAAAAAAACTACATATAACTGCTACAGCAAGACCTCCTTTTCTTGAACTGTGAATTAGAAAGTTGAATACGACCATTTTTCGAAAAACTGCTTTAATCCCTTTGTCCAGAGAGTGAATATCGAGGGGGTCTGATGATAATCCTCTATCGTAACGGTTTTAAATAAAACCCTTTGTTATGTTGATTTGCATGGAACAATTAAGCGCCACTGAATGGCAAATAATACTTGTTCACGGCCAGTTTTTCCATGGAAATTACTGTCATTTACCAACGAACAGTTAGTTTGGAGGTCATTTCATCACAGGTGGATGTGATTTCACAAACAGCCAACAGGTGTCACAATTGTGTCATTATTTCTCTGAAGAGAAGCGTGTTTTTTCCTACAGCAGCATCGCGCAGTAATGCGTTTCATTGATGATAAAGATCTACCCCATTAAACACACTACCTTCTTATTTTTTTTTAACTAAGACAATGGAATTGGAGAAAATGCATATGAACCCCCTACAGCATAAGTCTGGATCTCCGGCCAATGTAGAGAGTGAATTCCGTTTTCCATTCCAGCTAAGCTCGGAGTGATATTATTGGATCAATCAGAGGAACTCACCTTGTTTTATTGACCACTTAAGACTGCCTATAAGACATTTATGACGGTAACTCTCCAGATCCAGATGAACAAAAACAACTTTATGTTGGACAACAGCACACATATAAGCAAGAGTAGTTCAAGCAGGCAACAGCATCAGCATGTATAGACTTCAATGGAACAGGTAAAGGTTTATTCCATGCTGAAAAGAGAAGAAAAGAGATAACTTTTCGACTGTGAAACCTTCTTTATCTGTGACACCCGAACAAGGTTCCACACCCGAAACTTTGTGTCTCTTTTCTTTTCCTTTCAGCATGGAATAAAACTTTATCTGTTCCTATATAAGCAATATCCTTCCATTTTCTAATCACTTCATCTAATTCATGAAGACATGGGGAAGCCAGAGATTATCTGAGATTATCAATCAAGAATTGGGCTCACAACTCACACCAGGGCCATTTTTTTCCAGAAGCCAATGACTTGCGGTGGCTCTGTGGCTAAGGATCTGCGCCTGTGGCTGGAAGGTTGCCGGTTTGTATCCCGCGGCCAGCAGAGAAACCCTATTCCATTGGGCCCCTGAGCAAGGCCCTTAACCCCAAGTGCTCCAGGGGTGCTGTATAAATGGCTGACCCTGCGCTCTGACCCCAAGCTTCTCTCCCTGTCTGTGTGTCTCGTGGAGAGCAAGTTGGAGTATGTGAAAAGACAAATTCCTAATACAAGAAATTGGATTTGGCCAATAAAGTGATCTTATCTTATGTCTTACTTTACCAGAATGTCTTTGGACTGTAGGAGGAAATCCAGAGGAAACTCACATGAACATGGAGAGAACATACAATCTCCACACAGACTGCAGGAATTGAACCCAGGGCCCCAGCACTGTGAGGCAGCAATGCTAACTACTATACCACATGTATAAAATTCTCCTTGTCCATACCTGAAATCAGCACACATACCCAAACCCAAAGTCCCAGTGCCTCATTATATTCAAATTAAATTTAATACAATGCATACTGAAATAAATCAATAATGGATGCAGACACTGTCAATTCCTGGTGCTGGAGACCAGATGTGTCTGCAAAGTTTCATTCCAGCTCAGATTTAAAAAGCTCATTCAGTCCAATATTGGCTCCAGTATCACAGTTTGGCATCTCAGATGCTGGTACTTTATAGAGACCCAGAAAATCTGCACACACCCTCTTCTTGAGATAGCTAGGTGTTTTGCAAGCAAGCTGTAATCAAAACTTGTTCTCCCAAGAGACTTTTCAAAGAGAGACTTTTTGGCTCAGGAACTGTGGCTTGCAAACATGCAGGGAAAATGAAATGGAGATGTCATTGTGAAATTTAACACGGGGATGTAGATCAATGATAAATGTCAGCCTAACTCAGTGGAAATTTTAATTTTGGCTTTACTGAGACAACACATATTAGAATAACTTGAAGGGGAACTGCAACACTATTTTTGTATTTCGGAGTCAGAAAGAATCAGCTTTGATGAGTGCATTTCAAACACACAATGAAAGTAAAATGTACACAGTAAAGTGTTAAACCTCCAATTTCCATCACAAAATAGATTGTTTCCAGGTATGCACAGTGCCATGTTCTGCGATTCAGAACGAGGCAACAAAACTTTCGGTGAGGTGAAGCAGCCCTATTACACTGTGAACTGTGAGGCTTGTGAATATATCTCTTTTAACCCTATAGAAATATTGCTCTTGATTTAGAGACGGATTTGCGGTCAAAAACTATTTACTTACTAGAGGACAAAGAGAGGCCAGGCCGAGAGTCAGCCTGGGGAGGACAGAGAGAAGCCAGGTTCGAGAAGTGCCGGGAGACTACAGAGAGACAGAAGCCATGTTGAGAGTTGTCCTTGGACAGGAAAGAGAGAGAAGCCAGGTCTGTCGCCACTGGAGACGGGAAACCAAACAGCTGTGTTTACAGCTGAATTCATATCAGCATGCCACATTAAGACCGGGATCAAAACAGAATCCTGTTTCCACACTAATACTAATAATACAACTCATATTATCTCTGTAGACAGTTGTGTATATTTGTACAAAGACTGCATGTTTCCAGATAAAGTTTAAAATTAGAGTTAAGTTAGTGGATAGAACAAAATTAAACAATCAGGAGCACTAAATCATGTCCCTTTGCACATATTAAAAACAGAAGATTAAAATAAACGAAGAGAAAGCAGAATTCACCCAGACCAATATTTAGAACCCCGCTTGCAGGCATTTCTTTAGTCCGCTGTCATCCAAGGACCTGTCTAGAGCCCTCCTGCAACTTCAGACACTCAAATGAAAAAGAAAGAAAACTTATGACAAAGCGACAGTGCTTTAACTTCCTTCCTCTCCACCTGATTTCCTTCTGAATTGTTATGTGTTGCAGAGTTTCAGAGTGGCACCAAAGTAATAATAACAACCAGGAAGGAAACTGTCTTGGGTTTTGGAGAGGTTACTAACCCACGTCTTTGAGCAACCACTCAGGGCAAATTCCTGAATTCCCTAGATTCCAGAAGCACAGACTTTTTTCTGTGCTACACATATTTCTGGCCTTGATGCTATATGACCCGTATTCCATCTGACATTTTTGCCGTTATGTGCTTTCAATACAACCACATGAAACACGAGACTTGAGTGCCACTCTGTAAATCAATAATCAACACAGAAAACACAATGCACATCGGGCTATTATCCATGTCCCGTTTTTATTCAACTTCCATTACATCACTAGCTCACATTTGCTTCAGGGGTTCAGGATTATACAGCTGCACGCATTAATAAGGACTGCTTATCTGTCTTATGATAACAGCTGTGCAACATTATAGATTTTAAACGGTAATCACCTGGTGACCCAAATACACTTGTTCTGAGGTTCATGAAGAAAAGAAACCAGTTGAAATGTCAGCTTGAGAACAAGCAGTTAGAACTTCGAAAGGCACAAGGTCTTAAAAACATAATCACCTGTATGAAGGCACTTTTCAGGAACGTGCTGCCTTAAAGGAAGTTGGTTGCCAAGTCCTGATTCACACTTCCTGCCTGGCTGGATTCAGCAGGTGAACTTGGCTTCGCTAAAGTCATGCCAGACGTGAAGCAGTTTGCTGGGCGTGTAGCCTGTGACTGTGACGAGCTGGGAGAAGACACACCTCTCATAGGCCATGGACCGAATGTTGAACAAGCTGCGCCACCATGAGGAACGCCTGGGCGGGACTCCAAGCACCTGCAAGCACAAGCCCAGGTAGATGTCCTCCAGAGGAACGGGCCTGACAAACTTGGAAGCAGACAGCAGCTTTTTAGCCAGACCCACGGAGAAGACGTAACCCGTCCCAGAGACGTAGGGCGGATAGGTATCTTCGGGATAGGCGTCCTCTGGCATGTACCACTTACTTTGCTTACTTCTGCGAGGCCTTCCGTCAGCAATGACCGCTCCTGTGATGAAGTCCTGCTTGGCAGGGACACTCCGAGGGTCCAGGACCTTGTTGACCAGGTAGTCCACGTTGAGGAACATGTCCGTGTCGATCTTCATGGCGTAGGAAGCCCCCGGGCAGTAGGTGGCCAGCCAGTCCAGGATCATCATGGTCTTGATGGTCAGGTTGCGGTAGCTGTCCAGGAAGTCCTTCTGGACAATGTCCCGGTGCTCTCGGCTCTCCTCCTCCAGTGCCGCCTGGATCCGAGGGGCCTGGTCACCTTGGGGCAGCCCCACGTAGAAGATCCGCCAGATGATCACCCCTGGGATCAGGCCCTCTCGGCCCCAGGTCTTCCGGATGGCATCTCTGGCCACGCGATCAGTGGGAGCCACTGGGATCATGAGGATCAGGAAGGGAGACATGTCCTGGCACTTGTCCGGCTCGTTGAGGACATATCTGTACGTGGACGGAGAGATGACCTCGTACAGCTTGGGCTCCACAAGCTGCTGTCTCTGATGCTGATCTCTGGGGAACCAAACCAGGTAGATCAAGAGGGAAAGCAATCCTGTAAAGAGCAAGCATCTTCCCCGTCTCCAGAGCCACACTCCCACCATGCTGATTTCACCGTTCTTTCTCCTTCAGCCCCATCCCTGCGGCTCACAAACTTCCTCAGAGGAGCGACGCCTCAGCCAGATGCCCTGCATGGAGTTTCCTGGTTTCCTGTTTTTTTTTTCTCCAACCTTTCTGGGAGCATTGCACTCTGTAGCTCCGGCTCCTCTTCTAATTGTTTCTAAGCTACAGTACTTCTCTTTCCCCTGTTAGCTGAAGAGAAGCTCCTCCCTGAGCTTACAAGAAATTTGCACAGTCCCTCCCCTGCAGCACCTATGTTAAAGATCAACAAACTTGTTTCCTGAAGAACGGAGGGGGAGGACAAGCAGTCTGACATCTTCATTCTTCAAGTTTGACAATGATTCAATAAAGTAAACAGCAAACACCAGGGATCAGAAAGTAAAGCATTATAAACAAAATGGCTTTTACACAGAGAGCTTCCTTTTGTCTCTCTTTTTCCCCCTCAAATCCACAACACAGCGCCAGTGGCATGGGCTGGTTAAACAGCAACTTTTGTTTTATCAGATACCAGCCTCTCCCTGTCCCTAGTCCAGCACAAGCTGATAAGGAATGACTTGCAGATTTATTCTCCAGGTTTTCCTAATCAAGAGGTTCACTTCTTTAAACTGTTCACCCTGCACAACAGACAGGCTCCCCTGACCAGCCTACCCCTCTGGGCCGTTTGTCTTATTACAGCTTTCAGATGTTTGTAATATCTTTTCCACCTCACAAATACTCAAAAAATGGCAGTTTGTCACATTTATAACCAAGGTACTTTACAGATTCTGGTAATTTTACATAATCAAAACAGAGAGTTTGCTTTCAGATGGTGAAAAACTCATCTTCAGGCCCCTCAGTGCTTTCCAGTAGCTGTTCCACCTCAACATCTGTAAAATCCACCGAATATTTTATGTCTCTGTATATACACTGTTTTATTTGTTATCTCAGTAAGGCCAAAGGGAAATGTACACTGTATGAGGCCACTGAAGTGGATTCTGATTCTGAGAATGTGGCACTTGTGATGTCTCATCGCCGCACTGTTTTCTCAAACCAGATTTACCTGCCCTGTTACACCCTCCTTGTCCTAAACACAGCCGTAAAATGAGCTGGCCTATAATGAGCTCTGAGCTCAAGGCTCTGGAATTCCTACACTGCATTCCACATTGTAGAACTGTGTTATTACTCAGATCGCATGGAGACAGCAACAGGACAACGCCCAGACTCAACATTCCTCCCCACCCCCCAACACACCTTGAAAGTCATTACAGCACCAAACTCATCTTCACAGGAGCTGCCCTGTTGGTTTTAATTGGCCTAGTGTTTTGTTTCTAAACAGAATCGCCATTTTTCCTTAAAGAATTAGTCCTACTTAGCTCAGACCACAAGACCTCTTGTGACTGTTTGAGCAGTGCAAAATGTTTATCTTGAACCCAAAGATTATTATTAAAAATAAATTCACCAAAAGTCACCAAAGACAGGTGATTGTCAAAGCCACGGTAATTTAACAAGACCGCGAGAGCGAATTACCTGTAAATAAATAGACACTCTAGATCTTCGGCACCGGGGTAAAGTTAGCTTGAAGTTCGAAAACGATTTTGGCACGCCTGTAGCGTTTACACAAAACCTCTTAGAATTGCGAGAATACTTGCTTTGTGTATAAAATACATTGTGAATGCTTTCTCAGCCTTTACTTTTTCGTTTTTATGACATTTTTTGACCAAGCACGAATATTCTTTTGTCCATATCTTTGCAATGGAAGCACAAAACACCTTCAAACCAAATGCATTTTAAAGACTACGACTTGTGGATATTTCCACAGCCTCTACATCAAACTATCAGTGAGCTAATTATCTTTTTTTAAACCTCCGGTTTTTCATCGATGCGTAATTACACACGAACTGGAACCCGGGGGACCACTGTATACACAAGTTCACAACGCGAGAAATACTGTTCAATACGGCTTCGTGCAAAAAACCCGTATATGACCATAGGCAGCAGAATAGCGCAGTCTCCAATTACTCAGACTGTAAGCACGGGAATAAAGCTTTGTTTGATTTCCGAAACCCTTCCTTTACGTCCTGTTTTCATTCAGGTAAGGGTCAACTATATTCACAATACTACTGACAGCAGGAAGATTAAAATATTCTTTACTCAGAAGCTTATTAAAAACAGCTCCCATGATGTTCAAACCGATTTTTTACACAGAACACTGACACAGCTTTGCGTTCTGAATCTCTTTTTCTCGTGCTTTTATTTAATGTGGCACAATGCACTGGGATAGGGGTATTCTGTTCACAAACCAATAGCATTTAAACCACAGCACCCACAATGCTGCAAGTAAGTGTTTTGCACACTAAGCAGGTCCTCTGACTTTTCCCAGCTTTGTTTTGGGTTGTGGAACCTTTCTTTATTTTTTAATGATTTTTTGAAGATAACACTACAGGTAATACACTGGGATAGGTGGGTCTTCTTCATGGCTCAATAGCATTTCAAGTACAACAGCCACACTGCTGAAACCAGACAGTCCCCCTCACCTTATACAACCCTGCTGTGGCTGTGGCCCCTTTCTTTATTTGTTTATGATTTTTTCAATATGGCACCAATATGGGTTTGGGGGTGTTGATACCAGAGTGGTCCAGGTATCAAAATCGTTTTCGAACTTCAAGCTAACTTTACCGCGGTATCATCGGCCGTGTCCCAGTATGCGCACTTGCGGTCTTGCTCAAATCTGCAAGGGTTTAGGGTGCTTTATTTCTAAATCTGTGTTTTACAAGGGTGCTTGCGAGCCCTTAATAATGCGCCCCTTCTCTGAAGTCCGCATCGGAGCGGACTCTAAAGGAAACTTCCTCCCATTCTTAGCGAAACGGGGACGTTTCATGTTCTAACCTATTAAAGCGGAGAAAAACTGCCGTGGGGGTATAAAATATTCTTGTTGAAATGAACTTTTTACAGTTTTTAAACCCATTGTATATCAAAACAAAACTTCATTAGGCTACTTAAGATTCATACTGTACGTATTATAAGTACGAAGTGTTGACATAAAGCTTTTATACGACTGATATATATTCGTTTAGTAGACGTACTTAATAAATATGTGTACCATTAAAGTTTTGAGCTTTGAAGTATTGTCAAGATTACCTTTTTATATCTTACTTTATACTGCAGCGTTCCCAGGTTCTTTTCAGAACTAAGGACCAGTGGAGACACGATTACCAAACCAAGCACTCGATTCATTCATTAACAACCACCCAAAATCAAACACAGCGTTTACACGCACATGAGGAGACTGACGGAACACGTACACAGCTTTAGGGTGGTAATTACTTAACAACACGCTATACTTTTATAAGACTACACAGGGCACTAGAACTACTAGGACATTATTTACACAGGTAGGGTCAGCCGCTGGTCATCGTGCTGACCCTCAGACTCTCCCCGGCTACCACTCCCAGCATGCCCAGCGGTACTACGAGTGCCTAGGGGCGCTTCCTCCTCACCACCAGGCGAGGGCGTTACAATATGAACGTAAATAAATGCGTTTTGTTCCTCGTACTGTCATTTTTGTACTGGGACAGACGATATGAAATGCATTTAGTAGTACAAAGTTTTGAATACACAGTGGTATTGCCAAAGTTTTACTGAATTTACTTTGCCCGTTTCGAGTCGAGCCTGCTCAACACGATGTGTCTCTACTTCTGTGCAGGGACAGACGAGATAATAAAAATGGTGTCCCCCCGACCCTTTTTATAACGGCGCGCCCTCGCATGCTCGAGCACAGTCCACACTGGCGCTGAGTCACAGAGGTGCGGGCTTGGAGGAAGGGCTTCGGGCTTAAAGGGGGCAATTGGGACAAGGCAACGACCTTTCAAGATGAAGTGCAGACCCTAACCCGCTTCTGCTGGATACAATTTTATCGCCATTATAGCTTTTCAGTACACGTTCAATGGCGTAGATGGAGTGTCCAAGCAGGTATTCCACAGACGAAACATTTTGTCGCGTTGAGTGGAAAAAAAAAAATTCCTCAGGGTACCCCGCTGCGTATTTTCCTTGGACAGTAAGTATGGATATCACCTCTATGTGGCGATGAAACAAGGCACAAAATTGCGTCCGCTTATCTGCCCATCTTAGACTCTTCGTTGCATTTGACACGCGCACTTCATGCAGAGAAAAAAAATGTCACCCTTTAATCAGAACCACCACTCACCGACTCTTTTTATCCAATTATTCTTTACTGATTGTCAAAAACATTTTTAGAACTGAACAGAACTCTGATACTTTTGGAAGATGACTAAATACCACATGAATTACTGTCAGCTGTAGCTCAGTAAAACTTGAACTCTGCCAAAGATGAATAATGGTCAAAACCTTTACTGCTAAATCAGTGATTCAATAAAGGAAAAATTCCCCTTAGGTGGCAGCAAAGTACTATTACACATTACGTTTGTCTGCAGTTTCTCTGGTCATGATATTTCACAATTCTCGGAGCAGGGAACTCCTTTCCCTCTCAGTGCAGGGCTACAGTTCTGTCTCGCTTTACTAGCGGATTAAGCTGATGAGGCCTCAACTGATTATCTCTGACGTTTTCAGGTGTGCATGAATTATGTAGAGGCCCAGGCCATTAAGAAGCTAGTTGCAGCAAAAGCCAGTAGACCAAGTGGTCATCTGGGATCAGGAATGTACAGTGGCCATCAAAAGTACTTATCATAGGACTTGTGCAATCAGTTATTTTCTGTTTTAAATTTATAATATTTATAATAACTGCAGCTATCGAAACTATTTACTCCCCTTGGGTATTTCATATTTTATTGTTTCAAAATGGAATCATAATATATTTAATTGGGCTTTTAATTGTTATTGGTGAACACCCAACCATCTATAATGTCATAATGAAAACAAAATTCTACAGATCCTCTTAGATTCATTATAAATATAAAACGGGAAATAGATGATTGCATAAGTATTCACCCCTTTGTTATGACACACCTAAATACATTGTGGTGCAACCAAATGTCTTTGGAAGTCACATCTTTAGTTGTATGGAGTTCTCCTGTGTGCAATTTCTCCTTAATTAATGAGTTCAGGTTAAAAACGTCTATATCTGGGAGGTCCTACAACTGGTTTGTACAGCTCTCAGCAAAAATCACATCATGAAAACTAAGGAACATTCAAAGCAAATCTGGGATCAGGTAATTGAAGAGGAAGGATATAGGAACATTTCCAAGATATTAAATATTCCCCAAATTACAGTGAAGTCATTATAAAGAAACAGAGGAAAAACAGGACATCCTAAAAAAATGAGTATCCAGGTGAGAAGAGCACGAGTAGGGTGTCCACCAAGAGGACAGTGATAACTCTAAAGGAACTGCAGTCTTTCATGGTTGAGATGGGAGAAACTGTGCATACAACAAGTCTGGGTGCTTCACAAATCTGGACTTCATGGAAGAGTGGTAGAACAAAAAACACTGTTGAAAAAAACCCACATTAGATCTTGACTGCCAGAGCCCAAGTGAGCCCAAGCAGAACCAGATTCTACGGTCTGATGAGACCAAAATGGATGTGTTTGTCCTTGACGCTAAGCTCTGTGTTGGGTGTACGCTTAACAGTGCACATCTTCCTGTGAACACCATCTTTACTGTGAAGCATGTTGCAGGCAGCAGCATGTCATGGAGATACTTCACTGCACCAGGGCCTAGAAGACTTGTGAAGAGAGGAGGCAAAAAGATGCAGCAAAGTCCAGAGAAATCCTGGAGGAAAACCAGCTACAGTCTGCAAGATACCTGGGATTAGGGAGAAAATTCAGCAGGACGATGACCCAAAATGTATAGCCGAAGCCACACTCCATCTGAGAATCTGTTGAAATCTAACTGGGTTGCTGTTCTGGAACGGTCCCCATCCAGCTCAAGGGAGCTTGAGCAATTTTGGAAAGAATGGGCAAAAATTAGTGTCCAAATGTTCAAATTAGATATAAACTTTGACGTTGTAGTATGTTTTGTGTTCATCAGTGGCAAATAATCCCAATTACATACATTAAGATTCCATTTGTGTTATAACTCCATGTGTAACACTATACAATGTGAAAAAATCTGGAGGGGTGAATACTTTTAATATCCACTGTAGCTTGTGGAATGTAGGCTGTGTAGCCATGCCTATAGAAATCCATGAGCTTTTCTCAGATCAGTTATTTCCTTAAAACACCCCTGCTCACTGACTATTTAATGCCATCTATCAAATGCTTAGAACTGTGGTCCCTCGTCACAAGAAAAACATCAGTTATATTTAAATTTGATTAAAATCTGACACAGCATACAGTCATCTTGGCCAGGATTATCCAACCCCTGGCCTGGAGGGCAAGTGTGTCTGCAGGTTTTCATTTTCTTATTGACCTCTTCAGCTTGTAATATATTGAACTAGACATCCCCCCCCCCTCCTCTCTTCAGGCACAGCTATGTTAATGAGACCTTGAAGACCTGCAGATACACTGCCCATAATTCCTATGTCATGAAGGAGAGCTCTGTACAGAAAATACTGTGGCTCAGCAGGAGCAGGAGTGAGTGCTGGTATTTTTTCTAACCATTTCCATCAAACTCGGGGTTCAGTTCGGGGTTATGGGAGAACTGGTGCCTATCCCTGCCAGCAACGGGGTGTAAGGCAGGATACACCCTGGATGGGACACCAGTCCATCGCAGGGCAGACACACAGACACAAACACATACATTCACTCCAGCGCCAACTTTCCCAGAAGCCAATTAACTTGCCAGTTTTTGGACTGTGGGAGGGAAATCAGAGGACCTGGAGGAAACCCATGCAATCATAGGGAGAACTTGCAAACTCCACGCAGACAGCACCACAGGAACTGCACTCAGGGCCCCAGCACTGCGAGGCAACAATGCTAACCACTGCACCACCATGCCATACACTTTTAATTATCAGAAATTAAATACTGAGTGATCACATTAATAAGGATCTCTTTATTTGAATATTTTAAACTATTAGCTACTGAATAAAGGGGATTGGTAGACCAACAGCTACTGTACATGACCAACAACTGTCTGATTTAATTTCTGGGATTTACTTTGCCTTGGATTCAAACTGGATAGTTAATTAATTCCTGTAGGGATGAAGAGTGGAGTTAAACCACGTGCAGCAGTGGTTTATGATGAACCTCGAATATGAGGGAAAAAAAGGAGTTCAGCAAAGTTTTGTCACGGAGCACACACCTTGTTAGTGATCTCAGAGGAAGAACCACAAAAGACTGTGGATTAATGCTCAATTTGAAGCTGAATCTAAACTCCAGCCCTCAGGATGATAATATCCTTATCATACCTGTAAATGGTTATGGTAGGGTGCCAGGCAGCCACTTCACGAATACTGCGTGGTCATGAGTGCTCAAGAGATTAGTTCTGTTCCAGCTCTCTCCACTCCTTAGCCTGAGGGGTTACTTTGTTTTCTGGTGTGAATTTATTGGTTTTCATTTGGGATTATGTTACCTATAACAGAGGTTCCCAGTCCTGGCTGTGGAAGTCCACACTGCTGCACGTTTGCCCTATATTGCGTTTCATAAGTAAGATAAAATCCCCAAACCTCTGAGTGGAATAATACCTTTTAACTGTTCAATTAGGTAATCAGACTCAGCTGCAATCAGACCAGCATGTGTGGGGGCCACTATGACCAGGACTGGGAATTCCTGACCTATAAGAGGTAGTGTGCTGTGGCCCTCAAGGGTGAATATCGTGAATATCGCTCCTCTGTTCACCTACAGATGGGACTCAAAGGAATGACTGACTGGACATGCCAAAGGGCACTTGCCTGGGTACTGCCAATCCAGTGCCCTCCGGGCCACACTGTCTTTGTCCGAGGGGA
Organism: Atractosteus spatula; assembly: GCF_055471065.1. Lineage (NCBI taxonomy): Eukaryota > Metazoa > Chordata > Actinopteri > Semionotiformes > Lepisosteidae > Atractosteus > Atractosteus spatula. The sequence goes on from NC_142719.1 coordinate 18,844,185, forward strand.
AGTATTCCCCAAGGTCCCATCTCTACATTTCATCTCTCCAAAGCGCAGCGTCCACGACGCGGCTGCTGGCTCGGACTGGCACATGCTGGTCGCCTTAGTTACACACAGCTTCCCGATGATGACGAGAGCAGCAGCGTGCCAGGCCATGCCCGCGTTCTCAAAATCAGACAGTGCCGGCGTCTGGGGCTGTTTGAGAATTCCTGGTCCACTGCAGGCAGTGAACAACAGCCTTGAACCTTGGAGAGCTAAAAAAAACAAAACCTCTCGATAGCAGTTAAGATCAGCTGTACTCCCGAATGCCTCAAAGGAAAAAACAACAGCAGAACATTACGTCAGTGATAGTTTATTTATTTACAGTACATTCAGTAGCTTTACAAACCTTAGCTTGCACTTCTCCCAGATAATTGGGAAACCGACTTAGATAATAAATACACATACACAGTATTTATACAACGAAAGCTTTTGATCTCACATATACAAACAAACACTGGTAAAGAGCATGACATTGCTTGGTGTAGCAACATTCACCTGCAATTCAGCAAAACCAGCCTTTTACAGTTTTGTAGCACTCTGCATTTGAGTCCTAGCCTCAGGGCGTCCTTCAGAAAACGCCCAGCAGTTTGAGTCTGGGCTTGGGGGGGTGAAACTGTAAAGAGGGCAGCTGTTAATAATGTTTAGAGATTCCCTGTGGAATCAGATAGGATTAAAGATGTTTATAAAAAACATCCAAAAGCTGGAACGGCACTTATTTGCTTTGCAGTTGCATTCCAGAGCGACAGAGAAAAGCCTGAAAAAGACTACTGATACACTGCATCTCAAACCGACTACTGATCTCCAATATAGAAACCCCAGCAATACCAACCTCTGCTCCATACACACACCTACACACCTCCAACAGCTTCATGACTGTAACCTTCTTTTGCTCCCTTCACACTGATATGTAAAGTGCTAAATCCCATCTGAACAGGTTTAGTTTTTGAGGACTACGTTGGCTTCTGGATATTCCGTCCCACCCAAGCAGGAAATGGCTTGTTTAGCTGAGTCTGTTTAACGCCCTTGCAGTTAAGATTCGACCACATGGCTGGGCTGCTGGTTCCAGACTCCTGCGTTGCTTCTTTCATTTCGGAAAGGAGGGGGCGGAAGAGATACTGAGCTGTTAGAATGCAAGGAATGAAATTCAATTCTCCATCGCCGGCAGACCATTCCATTACAGTGCTTTAGACCACTCGGCTACCCTGGCCCATGCACCTGTGGCTCTCTGGACCCGGCCTTTGCCTACCCCAGCTTCAACTAAGGAGGGACTGAGTGTAAACATGCAGCATGATTTTCTGTTGAAAGTACAGAAGGAGGAACAGATAAAATGTTTCCACATGAATTTTCTACATTCATCAGCATGGAAATCCTAAGCCAAGTGGAAATCAATCATTTGTGAAAAATCCGTCATTTTCCCACCCTGCTTTGTGTAGGGAAGTTGTAAGGAAAAGGGGATGGTTTTCTACATGTCCCATTCCTGTTCCCAAGAGAACAGAACCCACATCTAGTATCGCAATCGTAGCGTCTCCCTTGACGTTCTACATCACTAAGGCAAATCGGTTGTACAGCTCCACACTCCAGCTAGAGATTTAATGAAGAACGTTGCTCTGGATCAACCTAAATATGCTCCATTTTGCAGTGATCCACTGATGTATTCCTTGTATATCTGAACCTACCAAGACCTTGATTCTACTGCTGTCACTTCCCTGAGCAGTCCCATGGGATCAGTGGATGACAAGCTTTCCCCTCTTCTATAGTGCCTGAAATGCGAACCCACACTGCTTTCCTGTTCACTTCCCTGCTGCTGCTGAGGGCACAGTGCAGAGCAGCCCGCGTGGGAAACAGGACCTCTTCTCTGCCCATCAGCACCTCCCCTGTGACTGAGCAGGCAGTCGTAGGGAGGTCTTCCCCATGTCGCAACCCCTGCCCCTTAAAACTGCATGCACCAGCTTTTCCTTCCCAGGATCCCCAACGTTCTCTGCCCCCGTTCCCCTTCTTTAGGGATTCTTAGGGATTGAGACTGGGATGTTTAGTCTTCTTGCCCATCAATGCGTTTCCTGTCTCCAGGCTGAGTGCCTTCTGTCAACGCACTGAATCGGGAGGCATGGCTGTTTCGTGGGAACTCGCCAAGACCCCCGATCTCCTCCACGGATGGAAAGAACCAGCCCAGCTTCTGGGGGAGCGGTAGGAACATTGATTAATGAACAAGTGTCCCCTCCCCACCACCTTGCTTGTCCTCCAGACCTCGAATGGGCTCCTCTATCCAGGCTAGTGTCCTCACACCCGGTTCACGGCCATCTTCTCCGAACCCTGGAGGGAGCTGATCTCCCATCGCCGAAACGTGCTCCCTTTCAGGTCACTCTGCCCCTTGGCGATGGTGTAGATCTTCCGCAGCACAGCTCTCCGCAGCAGAATGTACACCCAGGGATCCAGGATCTGGTTCCAGGAAGCCAGCCGGACCCCCAGAACCATCAGCCGCTTGTAGTACTGGAGGTCCGCCTCGCAGTTGCTGTAAGATTTGGTCACGGAAATCATGCCGAAGATCTGAGGGAGACAAAACCGCAAGTTTTCAGCTTTTCTGTCCAGTTTTTCACCACTTCTTTACGAGAAGTAAAAAGGACAGAGACTAAAGCAGGCAGTCAAGATTCAATGTTACCTTGAAACTGAGTCTCTGGAGAAAATGCTTTCCTGCACAGTTTGCAAAGTCAATTCTGTTGACGATGCAGAAACACAAACTCTTTTTTCAGCCCCTGCAGGGTGCAGTTTTAAATAAACAGTTGTTGAAAACAAGTTTCAAATTCTTCTGACACAACACCTTGAAGTAAAGGAAAACCACGACTGGCGAAGACAAAAGGGCAGTGTAAACTGAGCTATACATTTCACACTGTGACAGATGCTCTATTTAGTTTGCTTTTTGCTGCCTTTTCACTCATCCATTATTTTCTAACAGCTTCATCCAGTTCAGAGTTGCGTGGGAGCCGTTGCCTATTCTGGCAAGCAATGGGTAGGACACACCCTGGACAGGATGCTACTGCATCTCAGGGAAGACAGACAAACACGCACACTCACACTAGAGCCGGTTTCCCCAGAAGCCAATTCACCTACCACTATGTCTTTGGACTGTAAGAGGAAACCAGAGCACCCAGAGGAATCTCAGGGGAGAACATACAAACTCTACACAGACAGCACCCCAGGTCTGGAATTGAACCCAGGGCCCCAGCACTGCAAGGCAGCAATATTAACCACTGTACCCTCATGCCACTCAGAGCTTTTTCAGTTCAGCCATGCAGTATACAGTATACTCAATTACACAGGAGTTCATTGGCAACGCATTCTGATGACTCTGCAGACATGCTGACAGAGTTGAGCCTGGGAGAGCAGCTGTGCACTAGTCATTGTTCCTGGGCTTATCTGTTAATATCCTCTCCCTGTCACTTTCCTCCATCTATAACCAGAGAGGCGTTTTCGCAAAATGACACTGTTATCTGGCTTTAGATGTGACACCTTAACAAAACATACGAAAGCAGCTTTTCAGAGAATTTGAAACACTCTTCTGTTGTCATGGTTTGCCTCGTCAATTAAAAACAAAGCAAACATCATGTAATACTCTGCGTCTGGCAGTCGGGGGACAAGACAAAGCAAAATAAAAAAATGGTCAAAAACAGGCTTTGTGAAAATGAAATTTTGATATTCCATTTTGGGTTGGTATAAAAAAAGCTGTTAAAAAGATGTGAGGCTTTGTTTAAAATGGGTACAAAACATCCTATTTTTGGCTTTACAGACAATGAAAAAGTGGCATTTTAGAATTACTCATAAAGGAAAAAACAGATGGAGGCTATCATTTATTTCACTAGCTGAACATGTTGAAATGGTGTGTCATATTTTCATACTGTGATACCAAGGTAAGAGATGTGCAAGTCACAAGGCCAAAAGCTGGGCTATTTTGAGCTTCAACTTGCTCACAAAAGAGATGATAAATGATTACACAAAGCAGCCTGCTGCTTAGGTCTTACAGTGCAGGCTCCTGAGGAGTTCTGTGACCTCTGTCTGCCCCTGTACCACAGTTTGCTAACGAGTTGAAAGGCTGAAATCATTTGTTACTTTCCAGATGACTTTATACGGAGCAGCAAAGATTGAATCTTTCTGTTCTTTAGTGTTTGTGCTCAGGAAAGGTTCATCTCCTTTGGCACTGATAGACTAAAGAGACAGAACCTTTTTAGTCTAGAACACTGAAATAACGTTCAAGTGCATTTAAACCTGAGAATAGCAGGCACCGCTTTACCCAAAGAGTTGTGGGAGTATGGAACAAGTTACTTAGCCATGCTGAAGTAGATATGCTGGTTTATTTCAATTATTTACTACCAAACAGGCTAGATGGGCTTAATTTTCTTATCTTTACGTGTCGCGAAAGAGAGCCCCAGATCTGTTGCTCAAGCAGTACTAAAATCTAAGGATGCTTGGAGGCAGACGCACTGAAATACTGCACAAAAAAAAAATGCCGGACACTTAAACTTCAGCTTTCCAAATTATTCAGCTTCTCCACAGAGACCATGACTGAGATTTGGATGTAGAGGCCAAAAAATGCTAAATTATCGACAGCTCTTCTCAATAAGCGAGCAAAAAAGCACAAACCCAGTATTCCCACTGAAAAAGACTGAAGCAGAAGTGTCTGTCAGTTTGTGTTATTAAGATTCGATTGCACAGCCAAGTTACATTGAAGCATTGTGATGGATGTGGTGACTTTAGTGAAACTCTTGCTTTATAGGAGTTTAGGAAGGATTTTCTGGGTGATTCCTTTTTCCTGCTTCCTCATTTTCAATACAAAGTTTGGTAATTACAATATTTGTACAGATGGATTTCCTGGAGAAATCCCAGTAACGCTCAAGGCTACAGCAACAGTGCAACAATCTGGGATTTAAACCCACTATTTCCACAAAGCTTTCAATGTCTAGTCTACTAGACTACAGTCATTGTACGGTTTTTATAACTAAATCTTGGGAAGGATCACACAGCTCCTAGGAATATGTTTACTCTCTGACATTACAGTATAGCCATATGTTACTGTAGTAATACACTGTTATTACTGTGCAAACACAGAAAATTGTAACCATAGTAAGGGGAGTGGTTGCCTGTGGAAAGTGCATGAACTTTCCTAAAGGACTCCCAGACAGAACCAGAACAATTCCCGAGAAATGCACATGTTCCCAGCACTGTATACATTACATATTCACAGACAGGTCAAAGGTGCAGCCTGTGTCTGCTATTTCCTGCCGTTTCCTTCCTGAGCTTTTGAATGTCTGATTGCACGCCTCAGGAGTGATTATCTTCCCTCTTCAGCTTTCATTGCTATTTGCAATCTTAAGTGTTCAAGAAACAGCCTCTGAGAGATGACTGGTGGGAAATAGCAGGTATTAATGCATCATTCATCTGAGTCCCCAAGTGGCTAATGCATCACCAGTGGATGGTTCAGACACTGTGGCTCATTATTGTTTTTGTTTCCTGTAAAAAGCTTCCTCTTAATCAGCTATTAGACACCTCTCAACAGCCTCTTTTCTATTTCTGCCACCCAGAATATGACATGTCAGAAAATGACTCTTGGAAAACAAATGCCAGAAATACAGAAATGAAGAACGTATGAAGCTCAGATAAAACAGAGCCATGGAGGCTCGTGAGGTCAGAACTTAGCCTCTCCTGCCACAGCCTCTGTTTTGCTCAGTACACAGGCAGATTGCTCTGTACCAAGATTGTCTGTCTTCCTATAATTAATAATAATAATAATAATAATAATAATAGCTTATACTTATATAGTGCTTTTCTGGACACTCCACTCAAAGCGCTTCACGGGTAATTGGGACTTCCCTCCACCAGCACCAGTGTGCAGCCCCACCTGGATGATGTGACAGCAGCCATAGTGCGCCAGTACGCTCACCACAAACCAGCTATCAGTGGGGAGGAGAACAGAGTGATGCAGCCAATTCATAGATGGGGATTATTAGGAGGCCATGATTGGTAAAGGCCAGGGGGAAATCTGGCCAGGACGCTGGGGTTACACCCCTACTCTTTTCGAGAAAGGCCCTGGGATTTTTAATGACCACAGAGAGTCAGGACCTCGGTTTTACGTCTCATCCTATCATCTGGAGATCCCTTTGTTACACAAGTTCAAGATACTGATTGAATATATTGGCTTCCTATTGGTCATCAGCTCCCATACAGACTTTACCAGCAAGAAGACAGCTTTGAAACCCCCACAGCACTGATCAAACACTATGTGTGTAGTAGGATCTCTGGGGTAGTTGGGAGAAGTGTTCAGGTCTCTGGCTCCAAGCTCTCAATGCAGACACTTCTCACTGAGAAAACTGAGCAAAGTACGTTATTTCTACTGCTTCTCTACATAATCAATCAGCAAGAAGACACTTGTGAAACCCCCATAGCACTGAACACTATGTGACTGTTCAGTAGAGATCTCTGGGGTAGCTGGAAGCAGTGCCAACTCTGGATCTCTGGGGAAACTGGGAGTGTAGTTACCAGTCAGCAATGGGGATTTACGTGCCACAGACCTCCCGTCCATAGGCTGTCCCATCCGCTTCCCACTAAGTGCTTCCACTTCCTATGTGGAATCTACATGGAAGTGCATTTAAAACTAGGAACAGGAGGCACTTCATTTCCCAAAGGGTATTGGGAGTGTGGAACGAACTATCTAGCCAGGTTGTTGAAGCTGATACCCTGGCTTAATTCACGTAATGACTGGATGAGATTCTCAGCTCAAATAGCTACTAACTGCCAAACTGGTTAGATGGGCTGAATAGCTAACGTTCGTTTAATAATAATAATAATTGCTTACACTTATATAGCGCTTTTCTGGACACTCCACTCAAAGCACTTTACAGTAATGGGGACTCCCCTCCACCACCACCAATGTGCAGCCCCACCTGGGTGATGTGACAGCAGCCATAGTGCGCCAGTACGCTCTCCTCAGTGGGGAGGAGAACAGAGTGATAAAGCCCATTCACAGATGGGGATTATTAAGAGGCCATGATTGGTAAAGGCCAATGGGAATTTTGGCCAGGACCCTGGGGTTACACCCCTACTCTTTTTGAGAAACACTCTGGGATTTTTAATGACCACAGAGAGTCAGGACCTCGGTTTTACGTCTCATCTGAAGGACGGCGCCTTTTTACAGTATAGTGTTAGGACCCACATGGACTGCAGGGTGAGCGCCCCCTGCTGGCCCCACTAACACCTCTTCCAGCAGCAACCTTGTTTGCAACAAGTCTGCAACTTCTTATGTTCCTCCTTAATGCTACAGGATCAGGGACGTGCCCCAGCTCTGAAAGCCAGTTGGGAGTGTGAAGTACTTCATGTTTGTCCCTAAAACGGGTGTTTGTGAGCCTCTGTCGTCCTGTGAGAAGCCACCGCCCTCCCCACGGCCTGATTGAGCCGTATCACGCAGGAGCTCGCCCGAACCCCAGCCGGCAATGGCGGCCCTGCAGTCCGGCGCTCGTGCCCTCCCACTCACCAGCAGGGGGCTCCAGCAGATGCAGGAAGTGACCATGATGCCCACCAGCTGCACCACCATCTCAATGTCGTGGGACTTGGCCCGGCGGTTGTAGGTCCTCTTGCGGAGACGCGCCAGGACCAGGGTGAGGCCGCTGGTGGTGTTGCAGACCATGGACACCCCTAGGGAGGTCAGGCCAAGGCCAGAGAAGAGCAGCACGAAGATGACATCTGAGGCGGTGATGTCACTGTCCACCTTGATGAAGCACCAGGTGCCGGGATACTGCATGCCATAGGCGCCCAGCTGGAAGCAGGGCAGCAGGGCCACGCAGAGGGCGAAGAGCCAGATGATGGCCAGCGACAGCTTTGTCCGGGTGGACGTCACCAGGGCCGAGTGGAGCAGGGGCCGGGTGACACCCAGGCAGCGCTCGGCCGCCATGGCGCAGCCCAGGAATAGCGGACACAAGCCGAAAAACACCATGCACCCTCCCAGGAACTGGCACAGAGCGTCAGAGGAGGCGTAGGAATCCGGCACTAGGTACAGCCGCAGCACGAGAGCCCCCGGGATGATGTGGCCGGCGAAGTCGGTGGCCACCAGCGAGCTGGCGAAGAGGAGGAAGGTGGCTTTGGAGCGCCGCCGCATGCGGGCGTAGGCTTTGGCCAGGATGAACAAGGCAATGATGTTGGACAGGATGCCCAGAGTCATGGACAGCCCGGCAGCCGTCGGATCTGTAGGTTTGGAAGCAAAGACTCTCTCGTCGACCACAGTCATGTTGTCCCCGAGCATCCAGGTGTGGTTTCGGGAGTCGGCGGCGTCCTGGTCAGCCCCCGACGTGTTAAACTGATGCACAGCTAACATCATGGGGCTCCGCAGGTCAGGGCTGGTGTAAGGGGGCCTGGAGGACAGATGGAAAAAAAAGAAGAAATTATACTGTGTTGGGAAAGTGTGTCTGTAGATCGGAGCTACTTAGCGTATGTCACGTATATTCCCCTACATTGCAGAGTTTGGCTACAACCAGCTCCTTACCTAAAGAACTGATAAAATCAGCTGGCATGCAGCAGTCAAGCCTCTATACTAGTGCACAGCAATGGAATGGGTCAGAAGGACCATTTGATATAGCCTATAGCAAGGACTGCATATACAGTATATGATATATAATATACTGTAGAGCCTTAGTGTCTCCAACCACCTGGAGAGCTGCAATACTTTGTTTTTTTATAGGTGTCCTCAATCGGCTCATCTGAAACGGAAGACGGTTGGATTGAAAACTTCACAGCTGCAATGAAATGAAAACCAGACTCTTCCCTTCCCCTACAGGGAATATGAATTCGAATAATCTCGGGTTTGCAATGTATTAGGGCGACTGGAATCCTGTTGTTATTGCTGCATTACTCAATTTTACTTAAGAGACTACAAAATGATTTTTTTCCCCACAAGAGCAAAACATGGCGCTCCCCGTCTACGGAGAGATATGTTTCTCGTTTATACTCACAGATGGTGATTGATAAAACAGAAAAATGATAAGGCTTCGCCAGAAACACTAGAAACATGATTGTTACTGTAGATATACCCCAGAAAAGTCAAGCTAATACGGTGAGAACGGCGTTTCTGAACAGATATTCTGCGTAGCTGCGGTGGGAAAATGAAAATCAGGGTTATTTACAAATAGAGAATCCCCTAAGCAAACTTTTGTTTTTGAAGTGTAGACGTCTGTTGCTCTTCTTTTTGATCCTTTTCTAATACTTATTTTTCTGGAAGTGCAGAACTTCCGTATTATAAATTAATAATTTCAGGGGTATCGGTCCATCGAAAGAACCGAGACAGTGCCGAGAATAAATCATGACAGCCTAGAAAAAAGGAATTTTAGAATACAAAAAACGCGATCTTACCCACGTGTCGGTGAAAACATACAGTACGTTCTTATCGTGTGCGTTTCGTTTTATAAAAAACAAAAATAATTAAACGATGCATATGTAATAGAAACTTTTTCCCGAGTGTCTCGAGTACTGTGCGGACTATAGAAGCATTCCTATAAATGCATTTCTCTACAATTTCTAGTGCCCAGGATTGTTCCAAGCCATGTAGACTCTCCAGTGCCATTTGTCTTTAATGCCTGAGAGCAAGGCAAGTTAGGACAGTTCAGATGCCAGAAACTATCACGAACGCGCCTGCTCAGACAGGGCGCTATTTTAAGAAGTGATGGTTATCTTTTGGAGAATGAATCGTTCTTTCTTAATCTGATCAATGCTGTGCTATCTCCGACTTGCCACAGTTTTTGTATCTAGCACGAATAAAAATTTAAAAGACCTGGGAGACCAGTATACAGTTTATGATTCCAGTCGCCCTAATACATTGCAAATCCGCATTTCAAGCTTGTATAAAAAAATCACTGAGCGGAATTAATCATTAACAAATATGATGCTGTTTTAAATGTAAGTGACGAAAACATCTTGTATTTAAATACTAAGGCTTCACCCAATTTGTTCAATAATATAAAAGAATAGAACCAGACGTAGTCAGTCTAATACACTAAATTAAATGTTTTTTTCAGTGGATTAATAGCAGAGAAAATATGACTAACAGGAAGAAAACAAACGACCGGTTAAAAATAAAAATAAAAAATCAAGTAGAAAAAGGTTTTAGATATTTTACAGCGCAGTTTGACACAATTAAAAATATGTATAGGTTTAATGCTCAACTTCAGGCAATTAAAATCAACGTTGCACAGACACAGAATTCGTCGACGGTAACAGACCTGTAGGTTATGTACAATTATTTTTTCTCCGCACTACAACAGTTTCTGGTACGAGGGCTCGTTGGGAGTCGAACTGGCAAAAGCTATTGGATAGCAGACGCTTTGCATGCAAACTTCTCCTCATTCATTCCGGTCTTAGACACTGTAATAATGATCGAGTCATCAGTCAGGAAACCGCTTCTCAGAAATTAGCTATTTTGCACAAAAAAAGTAATTATTATTATGAGACATTCTGAAGAACTAAAAATGCTATTTAGTTGTGAAAAATATTTTAATTACATTTAAAGATATTGATTTAAATGATCGTTAAAGCTAAACAGAAAATTCGGTTTATCTACCTTGTTTTTATAAATAGTTAAGAAGTGGTCATTTCTCAGAGCGCTCATTGTTGCTCCTCTGTGACAGCAATGATTGTTTCAAAATCAGTTATGTCCACAATAATCTTATTTAGTTTCATTATATAAGATACATTAATGATATTAGCCTTTTTACTGCTGTAGTGTTTCTATTAACATTTTAATAACATTCTTTCCCTTTTAATTTCGCGTGCAGGTGCAGACACCCTTTATAACTTATAAAGACATACTGTACAGATCTACTGTACAAAGGCACACTGACAAGTCATGAAATTCCCTTGATAGCACTCATTCTTGTAGGTACATGATGACAAAATTAAGCTTGTCAAAGCACAGGTGAATTTCCTTCTTTTCACTATAATTCATACCAAAAACCCTTTCAAAAGGCCCTTCTTAAGCAAATGACATCAGGCTGTTCACGACAACGTTTTGAAATTAATGCCTACATCAAAAGGTTTCAGGGATAGTTAATAAAAATGCTCTCAAAGGGAAAGGGAAGTACATTTTCCAAGAGTTTACCGTTTCAAACAAAGATTCTTTGGCGACGGTGAAAGATGACATGATTTGAAACCGATTTAGCTTTTTAAATAATTTTCAGCTTTCCCTGTTTAAACTCCTGTTCCGATAAGGCGCTCTCTTGCTTTTTAGTTCTTCACGAAGTCCAAACCACAGTCTTGTACACTTCAAAATCAAGCCGTTTCAGGGAGAAAACCGTTTTCAATTCTTCCTGCAGCGCGTCTCCAAAATGACTGATTCGGGAATAAATGCCGTTCATTTTAAATCCGTTAATGCGTGACGCAGGAGTGAAATATCCTTTTATTCTTGAAAGAAAATACAAATACATGATCCTTCACGCGTTTAGTCATGTAAAGCTAGACCCATCTGTGTACTGTATGTCCCCATCTCGATGTAATGCCTTTTCACAGGCAACCACATTTATATTATTTTTAACCTGTAGGCGGCGACTCGAGGGGGCGGCGAAGCGAATCGATTTGGAAACAGCAGCGTGTGCCAGGTACTACGAGAGAGGAGCTGTAGTGAATATGGAAACCAGCGGGTCTTCAGACTCAGCAAGATTAATGTCCAAGTATTTAATGCAAATCCAGTCTGTGTGTGTGTGTGTTTCAGGGATCTTGTAACAGTTTCATTTACATGAAGGTAAATAAAACGGGAAAAAAAAAAAGATTGAGAACCGAGCCACCCTTCCTTCCTACGGCTTTGAACAGAATTCTCTCGGGAAAATAACCCCAGAGTTGTTAAATTTAGTTTTTCTTTAGAAGAGTATCGCGGATCACACTAAGGCGAGAGAAGAAAGACACCTTGGAATTACAAATTTGAAAACGCCTGTTTTTTTCTAGTCTGGCGGTGGGCTCCTGAAAGTTTCCATTTGTTTTTACGCAGTAATGAGTAACGGCCCTTCTTCAAAATTGAATCGTGCATCAAACTGCAAGGCGGTTTTATTAAGTTTTTGCTTTTTTTGTCAAACAAAAACGTTTGGAAACAGCTTTTCAAAGCACACTGTTTGCCTTTGCATACCTGACAAGGAAGTATTATAATTTTAATTAAACATTACTGCCTAATAATACTGCCAGTGAATAAAAAAAACCCAAATCGAAATGGAGGACATCCACAAGTGGTACACAAATTTCAGTGTACAGTTTATCACCGATGGGTTTCAGAGCACGGTGCGACACTAATTAACTCTCCTGAGTTGTACCTTTATATCTGGCAGGACTGGAGAAAACTTTAAATGAACTGTTTTGGGTTCAGTAGCGGGCATTGAACATGACTGAAACCCCTCAGAAAGGTGAAAGGTCATGCAGAATGCACATTCTGTACCTGTAGTATCCCAGTATCCCCCACCAAAGAGGAAGAGTTAGAGCTCCAGCACAAACAGCCTTGGAGCCCAGAAGAAGGTGACCAGAGTGCTCTTGCATGAGCTGTGCCTGGAAACAGAGAAAATAGTGTCAGTGCTGTATTTAAAATTTGGAAGCTGGCCATGGTAAGAGTCCGGGGCGGGGATCTCTAAGGCACCCTTTGCCACTTACTTTTTTTTATCTATGTGGACCTTGTGTAAAAAGGTGTCAGGTCACCTCTACAGTTTTGGCCAAAGCTGTTTGCAATCATCATCGTTCAATATCTCTCCTATTCGTAAGGTGGCAATAACAAGGAAGTGAGATTTCACAGACAGTATAGTTTCCTAGGATTAATTCCAGTTAAACTCAGCTGCAGCTTAATTCAGGTCATTAGCTGTTGGCATGAGTAAGGATGTCGCTGGCCCTTAAACAGTTTTATTAGGGAAATGCACACACATAGCCCTGCTGTATTACATGGAGAAGGACGCCACAAAGTACAGGAGTGGTCTATTTTCTCAGGAGTGCCTGTCACGACCGCCAGCCAGCAGAGATCAACGCGTAAGCGAGCTAATCAGCACCAGCAGCAGGTTACTATTAACAAGCGCCGCCGCACGAGTTAACACACCTGCAATTGCTCTACCGTGCGGCACGCCGGGTTATTTATACTGTTCTAACCTGCTTCCCGTTGCTCAGTATTGAGTTCACTTCTTGTTGCTCTGCCTAGCGTTTCTTTACCTTTTGCCTTCCTGGAATTCTGACTACACCTTTTGCCTTCGGACTTCGGATCTTGTCTCGCCCCTTGGATCGTTTGCTATCTGTGTCTATTTCGGATTTGACCCTGCCGCTCTCTTTTCGACCACGATTCTGTCTCACGTTTGGATTGTTCGCCACCAGTGCCTTTACCGGATCTCGACCTACCTTACGCCTTCGGACTACGACTCAGCTCCTGGTTTTGCTCTGTTCGCTTACTTACCTCCCAACGACTCCTGTATCTGCATCGGATCCTTTTCACCTCTTCAGAGCAGCGTTACAGTGCCTCTAAGCCACTGTCAACAATACCCTTTTCTCTTTGAGTATCTGCCTCAGGCCCTGCATTTGTCATGCGACATGCCACTGCAGTTGTGCCGTGAATTGTTCTGCTTCATTCGGATCGCCTCCAGCTGTGTTTATTGTGCAACACCACGCCCACACAAGATTCCTGCCTGTGTTGTGGGGTCACACCTCTTGTCTCTGAGGTCCCCGCATCACAAGGGGCACAGCCAGGACATTTTCCTTTGGCACCTTCAGAACATGAGCAGCGCAAGACCTGAGAAAGAAAACACGAGAGCATCAGTTTGTAAGAAAGGCTTCAAACGAGAGGAGGTCATTGGGCCCGTCTAGCTCGGTTGTTAGTAGTTGATTGATTCAGAGAATCTGTTTTTAAGCCAGGCTTAGACACATCCGAGTAGCCTATTCCATTAACCCAGAAAAAAAGATTAAATTGATCCAAATTAAGGTTTTATTGTGTGATTTCAACCCTACTTTACAGACTAAGCAGAGGGTGTTTTCAAGGAGCATTGCTAATTGCAGACAATAAGTAGGACAATGACTGAGAATGAAGTTTCCAGGTTTAAAAGCAGTTTGACAAGTGACACACACAGAGCCCTGTAAACTAAATAGCCATATTCTTACATTTCGTCCATCACTATTTTGGGGGGTATTACATACTTTACTCTGCGTTGCCACAAAATAAATAAGCATCCTGTTACACAGATCATCCACATTCAAGTCACAAATTTAATTAATACCTGCTTATCTATTCCCTGCTCTGTGGACTTAGAAGACAGTGTGAACAGCAGAGCAGAATATTTCATTAAAAACACCCAGACTGTGAAATTCAATTGAATGCATTGTTGAATCGAATCCACCACTGCATGTGTCCAACTACAGCCCCACTGTGCACCCAAAAAGATAACTGCATGGTTTCCGGTACAGGATATTGTGGAGAGCCCCCCCCCGTTTGGGATCGTCTCATGCTCCTGGGAATCTGTCTCCGAGAACGGGATGTCCTCGTGTCGAGTGTTTTAACCCTTCCACCATCTGTCTGGGGCCTGCAGGAGCAGTCGTGAGCAACTCGAGCTCTGCCCACCCACGGGCTGTGCTGTGTGCAAAGTCAGGTGGGTGTGTTCAAGTGTAGCTATTTCTGCTACTCTTCCCTGGCATGCGTCCTGCATGGGGGGGTGGGGTCATGACTGCAATACAAGCCCCCCCAGTACAGAACCCACGCTGATCTGTCCCAAGTGACCATGCTTCACGACTGTCTCGTTTTTAGATGTACAGATTCTGCGGGGCTCTCTTCAATGCCGTCATTATTCGGGCTGTTCTGTCACAAAGTAGCAGGCCCCTTAGAGTGCACTTCAATGCACTTGACTTGTCCAGTTCATACATCATTCAAACGCCATTTCTTAAATAGCAACGTTAGAGCTGTGGCTTGTGACCAAGGTGCAATATGATATCTGCTATATGACGATGCCTCGTGACACCGCCAAGAAAAAGAAATACAGGGGAAGAAGTGCATGAGAATTGGACCAACGTCGTTGGTGTTGCATGCTCCCTGGTTGGTGGTTTCAGTCTGGCTCTCAGCACTGTGACTACCTAAGGGACATATAGGTCGCCCTAATGTTCCCCATCAGATGTGGTGACGTTTTTTTTAAATGTTAGCATAAACATAGTCTTTTCGAAGCTCTGTGCCACTGTTCACAGCATTTCCATTGCGTTAAACCACAGTAAAAGTACAATGAAGTGCACTGAAGTGACTGGAAGAGCACAGTAAAGCACAGGAGTTTCCTAACTCCTACATCAGAAAGCCTACAGAAACTACAATTATCCTGCAGCTAGGATCACACCTTTTCCCTTCTCTCAACTAATTTTCTTCTAAATTCTCTCTATTCATTGTTGGTTTAATTTCACACCTCTCTACACCTGTCCTGACTTCAGACCTCCTGATTGGCCTCTCTTTCTGTCCCCTGCTCCTGCCTCCTGCTTCTTCTCTCTCCCAGTTTTTGTTCTCCCGCTACATTTCCTTTGCTTCCTGCCCTGTCTTTCTCACGCCTGAAGAAGGCTCCACGGCCGAAACGTTGTGTTTTCTTTCTTCTCTTTTCAGCATGGAATAAACCTGTGACTTGCTCCTTTGCGGCCTACGCATGCTGACGCAGCTACCCACCTGAACTACAGTAAAGCACAGACTAGTGCGGCAGAGGGGTGTTAGCATGCAAGCTATGATCATGCTGAAACCGCAGCGCCGGGTTCGACAATCCTGCTGCAGGAGGGCCGGTATGTCTGTGGGTTTTCAGTCCAGCTGGGCTTGGAACAGCCCAAATCAGCTCATCAATTGTTTTCAACCAGCTCTTGACGTGTTTAAAGAGACCAAGAAAACCTGCAGACGCAGCTCTGCCCTGCAGGACTGGGACTGGGGATCCCTTTCATTGCAGAATTAGAAGGCTCCAGAGGAAATGAGGATAAACTTGCCTATGGGCAGTTCTCTCCACATACAGCTGAACTAGACCTCTGCTGTAATTTGGCAAACCTTGATTTAGCTACAATTTGAGCACAGGCAAAGAACAGTGAGCTTCAGACTAGCTCTTTTTTAGATGTTTTTACAGCCTAGAATGCTTAACAATGCTTAAAAAGGCCCTCAATGGTCATTAAGTTAAAGCACTTTTAATGAATGATTATTGAAAAATAATAATGCCTTCTCGGTGTGAGCTTCTTGAAACCATGTTTCTTAAGGGAAGCTTAATGGTATGAAATTATGGAGTGCACATAGCATTCATTCGGGCAGGTGCGTCTGTTTGTTTAAACTAATCAGACCCTGGAACTAATTTAGACGGTCTGGAGGCCAGCTTAGAATAACATCTTCAGGAAGCACGTGGTTACATTACAGCGTTTACTCAAAGAAAGCCAGTATCTTTCAGAACAGAGGGAGGTGTCTGGGATTCTAAAACCACTGTCTTAGATTGTATTTTTGTAGCTGATGATGCTGAAAGAAGCAAAGCTCTTAATAAGAACTTCACCAAATCAGCATATGGTCCAAATTATTTTTAAATTGTTTATAAAGCAGGGTTTGTTCAAATTCCTGCTGAACATTGTTAACCAAAAGGAAAACCCAGCCTGACAGCTGCAAAGGAGAAAAGCATGTAAAAACCTTAAAGAAGGTTGAAATGGACTTGTTGTGTAATCTTAAATAAGGACTGTGTGAAAACAAAAGAGACTGTATGTTCTTAATTTGAAAGAGATTGCACAAAACTGAACCAAGAGCTCAGCCATATTGTTGAAGTGGATTTTGTAGCATCACCTGAGAAACCTCACTTGCCCTTGCAAGAAAGGCTACAAACAAGAGTAGGTAATTTGGCCAATCTGGTCCATTTGCTTGTGGGTTTCTTGTGAGTAGCCAATTGATCCAAGGACCATGTCCAGTTTTTTTGTGAAAGAAGCTGTGGTATCTGCTTTAACAATATGACTGGGTAGCTTGCTCTACACACCCACCACCTACTATGTAATGAAGTGTTTCATAGTTCATTATAAAAAAAAACCTACTGACTTAATTTTAAATGCTTGAATCAGGTTACAGGACTGTGATCCTCTGTCTTAAAGACTTAAAAGGTTCAGTTCTTTTATCCGGTCAATGTAGAACATTCATTCTGCTTGGGAATGTTTCTTTTTGTTTGACACCTGACTGATTCTAGAGCAGGAATTTGTTTTTTTAATTTCCATTTATATTCCATTAGATTATATTTCCATTTATAATGAGACAACCACAACCATACACAATATATGTTTGTTTTACTAGTGCCTTATACACCCATTCATCCAATTTCCAACTGCTTCATCCAGTACAGGGCCACAGGGGGGCCTATCCCAGCTAACAATGGGCACAAGGCAAAGCACACCACAGGCGGGATGCCTGACCACTGCAAAGCACACACTCACACCAGGGTCCATTTTCCCTGAAGCCAATCAACGTTCCTGTATGTCTTTGGATTATGGGAGGAAAGCGAAGCACCCAGAGGAAACGCATGCAAACACAGGTCGGATGTACAGACTCCACATACATAGAACTCCAGAAACTGAACCCAGGGCCTCAGCACTGCCAGGTAGTAACACTAACCAGTGTGCCAATGTGTCTTGTGCAATTTTAATGTACATTATAATTTTTGGCATAGTTAAAAGTTTATTTCCTTTTGACTGTTTCTCCACATTGTCTAGTGAAGGTGCCAACATTTAGTCAATATTAATACTTAGGTCTTTTTCATATGTAGCTATTTCTTCATTTTATGCACTTGTTTGTAATAAATATCACTTGCCAGGTGTTTGCCCAGTCTTCACTTTTATCAAAATCCTTTTAAATTTCATTTGCTCCTTCTACAGTGTTTGTTAATCCTCTTATTTTGTTTATATCTGCAAACATGGTCAGTATACTAGCTCTACCGGAATCTAACTCAATGATATAAATCAGGAAGAGCTGGTAGGAAGAAAATACTGTATATATAAATAACATGTATATATTGTGTCTGTTCATTTTCCTTTTTCATTTGGGGGAATATAGTACATTCAAGGCAGTATATATTTGGATAACTTACACTACAGAACTTGTGGTTCCTTCAATCCTAAGAAACCAGGTGAATTGACACGACAAATTTCTTCCTTTACGTAATGGTTTAAATTAAGTTCAGGGAAAATATCAGATTGGGATAACAAATCCTTTTCTAATCCCAGCCTTTTGAAGGCTTTTCATTTTGTACACCTGTGGAAAATCTGCACGGATCTGCTTCTGCTCCGGTTCATGACAATGCTCTGTTGACAGATGTTTGATGGGCTAAGAATTGTGCCCGACAATGCACTTTTTCCAATTTTTCTTTGCAGCTCTCAACTTTGGATGAACTCCAGCCTTCTGTAGTCAGTATGATCTCTCTTGATTGTGCATAGGTAAGCATGGGTGGAAATGTGCACAAATGCATGATGATTTTTTAAAGGAAATGTAAACAGCAGAACCAAAAAAAAACAACAAAGGCAAAAAATGGGAGCTCATATGTAGAAGCCATCTTGCCTTTGTGTCATTTTTTGCCCTTGCAAAATGTAAATTTAAAATGTCATTAATTCTACAAATGAATTCAACCAGGAATGAAAATCTCTGAACTTCAAGTTATCTCAGGGATTAAAGGGCACTGGGTTAAAATGTTTTCTTCTTTACTGCAAGAATGTAATAATCCAGGAAGAACAGGAGTGAACTCTCATCATGGAAATGTGGTGTATCTAATTGTCTGGCCACCTGAAGAATAAGCTGTCGGTCACTACAGTGTCAGAGTTAAAGGTACAAGGCCTTTCCTTTTGTGTAGTGGAATGGTCATAGATCCTACATTATGTGTGTTATGCCCCAACGAGCTCCAGCACTGCTGCATTAGTTCCACCAAAAACCAATGCGCATTCCGCAAATGCTGGAGACTCAATGGGGCCATCCTCAACGAGATCAGACCGGGCCTATCAGGCCAATTAGGGAACCTCACACAGTATTTAAGCCCTGAGGAATATTTCCTCAGGGCTCAGACATTGAGTTGCTAACTCAGCTTGAGTTTCTCAGTCTCAGGTTCTCAAAAGTATAAGCCCTCAGCCCTCACCTGATTCAGCTGTGCAGCTACTGCTTAAGCTGTTTTCTCAGTTTCAGCTCTGTTGATCCTCTTCAGTGCTGCCACCAAATAAATTACCTTGATCGCCGCATATCTTGGCTCATTGACTAATTTTGACTGAGCCCGTATCAACACCTTGTCGGGCCCGGCGTAACAGAATGTCTGAGCCACCCAAGTCTAGAGCCAGGAGGCGGCAGAAGAAATCAGGACGCAGCGCCGCTGTTGCAGCACAATACCTCAGAACCCTGCTCCAGGAAATTCTTCCAGAGGCTCCATGGTTAACTCCTTCTGCCTCTTCCATGGATACGATAGCCTCTGCCTCAAGCCCTGGACCTCCCCAGTTGCCAACCCAGCCCACAGGTCAGTGCTCACCTCAGGTGGTCTCAGCCTTTCCTCAGCATCAGGTTCCAGGTTTCCAGATGCCGGGACCTCAGCCTCAGTCACACACCTCGGAACCCGGATCTCAGTTTTTTGCCCCAGGGGGATTTGCTTCCCAGCCTCAGCCCCAGATTCCAGCTCAGATGCTGCCTCAGTCTCAGGATACAGGTCAGTGGCCACCTTTCCCACCATTTCCTGCAAGAGGGCATGAGCCAAGATAGCCTCCTCCAAGCTCTTTCTATGGAGCTCCAGACCAGTGTCGAGGCTTCATCATGTAATGTGAGATGGCCATGTCTCTGCAGCCCTCAGCATTTCCGAGTGATGCCTCCCGGTTAGCCTTTATTTTTTCTCTGCTCTCAGGAAGAGCTCTGGCATGGGCTACAGCATTGTGGTACTGAGGAGACCCAGTTTGCCAAAATTATTCGGCCTTTACACAAAAGCTGCTTCGAGTTTTTCAACCCCCAGGGTATGCAAAAAGAATGGAGCATCAACTCCTTCAGCTGTCTCAGGGCAACCTCTGTTAGTGATTATGCTATTAAATTTCAGACCCTAGCCTTGGAAACTAGGTGGAATGAAACGGCCCAGTGTTCACATTTTTATCACGGCCTCGCTGAAAGGATCAAGGATGAGCTGGCAAGGAATGAACTCCCGGACTCCCTGGAGGAGCTCATATCACTTGCAACTCGGCTTGATAATCGATTCCGGGAAAGACGCTCAGAAAAAATTCTGAAAGGGTGAGACCAAACCTCCCATTGCCACTTCTAACTCCCTTGCCTCAGACTCCACTCTCGCAGGCTTCAGACTCGGAAGAGCCCATGCAAATTGGGAAAACGAGACTCTCGGTGGAGGAAAGAGAAAGAAGATATCGAGGTAAACTTTGCATGTACTGTGGAAAGGAGGGCCATTGGAAAAGGACTTGTCCTGAGTTATCAGGAAACGGGGTCCGCTCAGTAAAAAGGGAAGGAGCCTTGCTGAGCGGAGCCCTTCAGTCTCCTCTAGTCACAGATAAACTTCTGTTACCAGCCTCTCTCCACTGGGCAGATGGTCAAGTGCATCTGTCTGCATTTATAGACTCTGGAGCGGCTGGTAACTTTATTGATGAAGACACCGTAAAAAGATTACAGATTCCTCTAGTTCGCTGTAATTCTCCCCTAAAGGTCCAAGCTCTAGATGGCTCCCCTATTGGGTCAGGCCGAATCTTTCAACAGACTATCCCACTAAGTCTTCAGATCGGCTCTTTCCATCAGGAATCTATTTCCCTATTCTGCATCAGGGCTCCACAGGCGCCACTAATTCTCGGCTTTCCCTGGTTACAGAAACATAACCCGCACATATACTGGAAAAAGAGAGAATTACTTTGTTGGAGTCGCAATTGTAACTCCCAGTGCTTGTCTGGAGCCAAATTACTGGCCTCTATGGACATTGATCTTGATAAGCTACCTATTGAATATCGGGATTTTCAAGACCTAGTCCCAGGGAAATTACCCCCCCGAGGCCGGTTATATTCCTTGTCTCCCACAGAAACCAAGGCTGTGGAGGAGTATATCTCAAATCTCGCCTCAGGATTTATTCGACACTGTACCTCTCCAGCTGGGGCTGCTTTTTTCTTTGTTAAAAAGAAAGATGGCAGTTTACGCCCGTGCATCGATTACCGAGAGCTCAACAAAATTACCCGAAGGAACCAGTACCCTCTACCTCTGATACCGGCATTACTGGACAAGGCTTCAAGATCTACTGTCTTTTCGAAGATTGACCTCAGGGGGGCGTATAACCTGGTTCGAATAAAAGAAGGAGACGAATGGAAGACTGCCTTCAGTACAGAAACTGGACATTACAAGCACCTAGTGATGCCATTCGGTTTGTGCAATGCAATAGCTGTTTTTCAGCACTTTATGAATGACATCTTCCGGGATTACCTAGATAAGTTCGTCATCATTTATCTCGACGACATCCTAGTGTTCTCCCGTGATTACACGGAGCATGTGCAACAGGTACGAATGGTGCTAAGCTGACTCCGAGAACATCATCTCTATGCTAAAATAGAAAAATATGAATTTCATTGCTCAGAAATTGCCTTCCTGGGGTACATTCTCTCCTGTTCAGGCAGGAAGATGGATCCATCCAAAGTCTCAGCAATTCAGAATTGGCCTACTCCCAGTACCTTGAAACAGATCCAAAGTTTTATCGGCTTTGCTAATTTCTACAGGTGCTTCATTAAAAATTTCAGTTCTCTCACAACGCAAGGACAGTGGAACCCCTGGGCTCAAGAAGCCTTTGAACTACTCGAAAGAAAATTCATTTCTGCACCTATTCTGCATCACCTTTGACCCGAAGCGACAGTTTGAAATTGAGGTGGACGCATCTGAAGTCGGGGTAGGTGCGGTGCTCTATACCTTGTTCATTGGCGGGGGCGTGGAGCTGAAGATTGGTCCTGGGTCCCAGCGAGACAGTTGGGACTGATCCGGGCATATCATGCGAGGTTCCCCAGAAGGCCTGGTCCAGCGCCCGGAGGCCGCTCCTTCAGGAGGGGGCACTGTTATGCCCCAACGAGCTCCAGCACTGCTGCATTAGCTCCACCAATTGTCAATGCGCATTCCACACATGCTGGAGACTCACTGGGGCCATCCTCAACGAGATCAGGCCAGGCCTATCAGGCCAATTAGGGAACCTCACACAGTATTTAAGCCCTGAGGAATATTTCCTCAGGGCTCAGACATTGAGTTGCTAACTCAGCTTGAGTTTCTCAGTCTCAGGTTCTCAAAAGTATCACTCTTCAGTCTTCGCCTGCTTAAGCTGTTTTCTCAGTTTCAGCTCTGTTGATCCTCTTTAGTGCTGCCACCAAATAAATTTACCTTGATCGCCGCATATCTTGGCTCATCGACTAATTTTCACCGAGCCCGTCTCAACACCTTGTTGGGCCCGGCGTAACAATGTGCCCATGAGATAGACCATGGTGATCATCACTTTGGTGGAACTGTTAATAGATGTTAATGTTAACAGGATATTGGCACTGTTCTTAGAATGGTAAGTCTTATCAGCATATTTTATTCTACAGTTTGTCTAGGAGGGATTTAAATAGAAATGTCTCTCCAGTCCTATGTCATTATAGTTCCCATGTCCCATTAACCACATTACAATTTGACATACAATCAGATACATTTACAGTAACCAAATAAAAATTTCAAGAATGTCAAAGCCATGGAGAAAATTGAATTATATATTTGAAACAAAGGGATGTTTCTTAATTTGGTATTAACTGGGTTTTCCACAGAAAATGGTCCTAATCCCCTCAAAACAGTTTCTTTGTGGCAATGTGAAATATAGCAGGAGTTTCACATTAACAGCAGTCCCTCTGCTTGAAATATATTGGACAATGATGAGTCTATGGATATACATTTCCATTTCATATCTTTTCAGTTTTCTTGTTCTTTCGTTCATTTCATGTTTAGTTCACATATTGAAGCACAGCTGTTTGTTTTGTTTCTTAACAGTATGGGAGAAGTACTGAGAAAGAAACAAGGGACAGACATGACGTACTTTTCCATGATTATGTGGCGTGTATTTACTCCCACTGTTAAGGCATGAATGGTATTCACTGAGAACTACTGTGCCAGACGTTCTGTGGTAAAATTACATTTTGTATCACCATTACAATAAATGATTTGGTCCCTGTAAATGCAATCTGAAACTAAGCAGAATTAATCCTGCTTGTTTTTTATGAAGCATGGGGTTCCATAAAATTATCTACATTTTTAATACCTCAAAATCAGGCTTCCTAGAATAAATTTACAGTGAAAAATGTCTAAATTTACAATGAAAACACCAGTATCAGTGGGTTAATTAACAACTGGCCACATCATTTCTACAGCAAGCCTGAAACACTGTATGCACTTCACTTCTGCAGAAACTGCACTCCCTGAAGCCTTACAATATCTGTCTTCCTCACTGGGGGTGAGAGCAGTTCCCTGCAGAGGAGAGACCTCCCTTCACCAAGGGAACATCTCCCCTTATGTGCTTCGGCTCCTGTGTTACCACTGTATGCCCTCAGCTCGGGGGTCTCTCTTGAAGAACTGCATGCCCTCAGCTCGGGGGTCTCTCTTGGAGAACTGCATGCTCTCAGCTCGGGGGTCTGTCTTGGGGAACTGAATACCACAATGACTGTGTCACCTGCACAAATGCCAAGGGGAAACGAGAAGTGCAGGCAGCATAGGCACACTGCAATCATCGCAATCAAGCACAGTACAGGGGACTACATGCATAATGGTACCAATGGAGGAATTCACCATCTTCAGTGTTATATGCTTCTTGCATAATTGGTTTTGACAGCAAGAGCTGCACAGCAGGGTATGAGATGCTGTTTTCATTCGACACTCTGTCATAGATGCCCTAACGTGCTTCCCACGAGATTCTGGGAAAACCCACTATTTCTTAATAAATGTTCTCATTTAAAGTAGGCAGTGCCAACCCCTCTCTCTTTCATCCCCTTCTCTTGCCACAAACACAGCTCCATAACATGATCTGGGATCTGAACTGACAAAGCTGTTTCCAGCTCCTCCAGGGTATTTGAGTCACCATCACAGGCCATCCACAACAAGGCCGACAATGAGCAGCACATGATTTTCATTTAAGAGGGAACACACATACCTTTCATACATCTGCGCTTCAGATTTGCCTCAGTGAATGGACTCAGATAGAAGCTTGTTTGCCGCAGTTGACCAGCTGGCTGGCCACAGCAGGTTAAAACACGAGGCTGAGTCTTCTTAATCGCCAGATGATGAACAGTTACGCGCCGATTCAGCTCATTGGACCGCCGTGCTGCTGGATAAAGAAGTGGAACAGTATTGCCGCCTGATAACGAGGTCAAATTTTAAACAAACTTCAGAAAATCTCCCGCTCATTTTGGCAGCTCTCATTTTACTTTATCCCTCCCCTTACCTCGCTATTGCCCCAATAAAATCTGACACCGAGCAAGTGGGTGCCCACCGAAGTGAGCTCCTGCTACAAATCATCTCTTCCTGTCTTATAGCATTGCCTCATTGCAGGGTTGGAAACGAGATCACGCTCTGTAGAGCTTTGAGCTGTGCCAGGTTTTCAGAGTTTTAGGTTCTTAGGCATCAGCAAATACCAGGAGATGGAGAAACATGAGTCTGCACGGTCTGTTGTATGTTAATATAATAATATTTGAAGCTTAGATCAGTCATTTGCACCTTCAGCTGCTGTAAATGTTCTCTATAAATTCCAGTCTTTGGCGATCCTCATGTCACCTTCTACTACATAGGTTGTGACTTTTTGGATTCGCAGAAGGTTCTCTTCTGCTTTGTTTCTTGTCCTTTAGAGTCCAGTATGGATGCACACACACACATTTTTGCATTCTTATATAGGTAGGGACCTCCCCATCAACCTCATCCTGTCTCAATTATAGTTCCAAGTGAAAGTCCACACAGGGTGAAATAAGACCCCAACTCCTTCCAGAAAAATATTTGGAAAACTGTAAAATAATGCTATCTGGTTTATATAAAAAGGTAAGTAACATTACTTGTTGACAGTAACACATGCCCACACACCCACGCATTCTTTTCAGCTTCATCAGTGTGCTGAGTTTCTGTAACAGCCTGCCTGTTGTTGAGAAAACTCCACAAGAATGAAGCTGTGTGGCTCCGTTTCTTGGAAGAGAACATAAAAAAGGTTACAAATGAAAGGAGTCCAGTTGACCCTTCTTCCACAGTTGGTTGCCAGTAGCTTAGATCTGAGGATTCCTCTCAGCTTTCTCTGGAATCAACCCCAAGGATTCTTCTGTTCCAGCAACATGGCTGGGTAACTCATTCCAGACCTCCCAAAATCCTTTGTGTAAGGAAGTGACCCCTGTTGTCACTCCGCAGTGCCTCGCCTTTTCCTCTTTTGCCAAGTTGTTGAGACCAGGATTCCCTAGCTGAGACAACGCAACTCTTGCTGGAATTGGGATCAGTAGAGAATGGAATGACACAGGAACACAACAAAAAGTAAGGTACATAAAAGTTTCAAAAACTTCACGGAGAATTCACATACAGAGCACATTCGGGCAGCTTGTCAGCCTCCTTAAATCCTCGTAATATTCCATTCTTTTTCCTCTTGGTCCTGCTTTCCCTATGAAATTGGATCCCTCCTTGTGACTTGGGCATTTCCCTTTCTGCATGATGCGGACTTCAATATAGTAGCTCAGACCTGACATGTACCCCCCCAGAAATCAGCCTGTGCTCTGGGCCCTGGAAGAATTAGAGATGTGATTTAAAAAAAAAAGCTCTTGTTGTGCCACAGAAAGATTTACTCCTGGGGTTTTAAAAAAAAAGGAATGGTTTGTTTTAGGGCCACAAAAAGAGAAAGTAATTTCACACTGTGCACTGTAGTCCAAAGCCTAGAGCTACGTCCAGTAAGTGATTTTAACTTGTCCTCGCAAGGACCCCTTCTCAGGTCGCTGACTACTTTTGCTGCTCCAGCATGAACTTTGTAAGTTCTTCTGGCAGGGGTGATTACACTTGGACTCGATACTGGAAATAAAATCAGACTGGAGCATTACAAAGCTGGGATGAGGAAACACAGCCACATAGCGTCTTCCTTCCCCAAATCCCTGAAAGGCACGAGTGTTCTTCTAATCTGCACGGCTTGACCACAGACACACAAAAATGCACGCTCTTGTGAGTCTTCAACAACCACAAGCTTGCCTCCATCGATATGGCCACCGGGGGCTGGATCCTCTAAAAGAGGAAAGAAATTATTCGGGGGAGAGGCCAAAAAACACAAATCACCCGAGGAGCAACACAGTTTGAATTCAGTCCTCACGCGAGCGAAAGGATTTCTGAACCGCAAAATACATTCTGAATAATGACCACGAAAATGCTTGCTCCATTTCTAGTAACTATTGAACCTGCTGATAGCATTTATCGAGATCATATTCGGCATAATATTAAGCAGCAGTCAAAACGACCCAACAATATTGGCACAGTAGCAGATGAATCCAGACGACTCCTTGTCTGCAAGCTTTTGTAGGTTTATAGTCCTCAACAAATCAATTAAAGCAAAAAAAAAAAATAAGTAGTAACCATGCAAATACTAGTGGGAGAGATGAGTTTCTAAAGTTTACAGCATCGGACAGCATTCTTGATCAGCAGCAAGAAACCTGAGAAGTTGTCTGTCCTGAGATTATGTTTTTACCCAGTTCTCCATCTTTATGATGTCACTTCCTGAAGAACTATATTTACTATAGTGAGCCTCTCCCTCTTGAGCTAATCTTTCTGCATCGCTCCTCATCTTCACCTGTACAGCCCCTCTTGGTTCACTCCTCTCTCTGTGTGGGGGTCGTGACTTCCTTCTCCTGTGGTCTATCTTTGGCCCTTAGCCTAGCAGGTTAAGCCAAATTTCTTCCACCTAAATCCTAAATACATTTTCATATTAGTTGATGTTATTCCTGGTGAACATCCACTTGTAACTTGGGGCTAAATCAAGTCTCTCTCTCAAAACAAGGAGCAAATATTCAAGTGTCATCCTATTTCATGAAATATGGATGCAAAAGCTCATCAGGCACTGCCTTAGTGAAAGACCCCATTAAATGAGCTTCTTCAATATGGTTTGGAAGTTTCTTCCAAATACTGAGTAATAAGTAAGTATTCCATCCAAATTCCATTAAGCCCTAAGTAAGCCTTTACTCAACTCTGTTGTTCTGGTAGGGGAGGCCAAAAGGATTGTAAGGGCCTGGAGCTCAGGTCACATAGGGAATTGAGATTTCAAATTTCAAACTGATTATTTACAGAAAAAGAGCACAGCAATCCAAATGGTGGGGATGCAGCTTAAAATCAAACCTTCAAGGGATGTTATGTTAAACATATATAATGACCTGACTAGTTAGACCTGACTAGAACATGATGTACAACATTGGTCACAAAATTACCAAAAAAAAAAAATATTATGGCTCTGGAATCAGTCCAGAGAAGAGAGAAGGATATACATTCCAAGACTACAAACAAAATGTCCTATACTGACAGGCTAAAATTATCCTTGGTCTTGAACAGAGAAGGACAACCTGATTCAACCCAGGGGACATCTTGAGAATCAACAGTAAAACGCCAACCAGGGGTCACTGGGAACATGACATTGACGTGCATTTAAAACTGAGACTGGGAGGCACTTCTTTACGCAAAGGGCTACATAAAGTACGAGTGTGGAACAAACAATCGAGCCACTCTGTTGAAGTGCATATCCTGGCATTTCTCAAGAAACAGCTGGTTGAGAACCTCAAATCAATGAATGGCTAACTTCCAACTGGACAAGACGGACCTCTCATTTGTAACTCTCAAAACGTCTTCCATTCCTCAGTTAGTCTCATGCGGTGTGTAATTGGTGGTGATGGGTCAATGGACAGAAATGTGGAGAATACAGGCATGTGCATCTCTGTTTCTGTGGCAGCAGTTGGTCTCTTCAGTTAATTAACTGATTCTTAAATATAAAGAATAAAAACTGAATCTATATAAAAATACAGATTTATTAACATAACATCAGAGGGGGACTCCATGGTTCTTGTGAGCTACAACGTCTTCATTCCAGCTTATTCTTTAATATTAATGTGTTTTCATTGAGGGCTTTATCAGTCCAGGTTAATATAACCCTTAGCCATGAGCTAAAGACATCTATAAACTCTACATTCTCCTCGAGCAGAGCTAATTGCCTTTCCACCAAAACATGTTGGCTTTAAAATCGTCTTGTAAGCACAATGTTAGGCAGTTAGGTTTGTCTTATTGAAAGTAAAGTTGAAAAAGGAAATGATGGAATGTTGTCTAGTAAATGCTGATAGGCAAGGTTACAGAGATAGGAAAGATGCTGATATCTTTAAATTCAAGGATACGTCTCCTCTGAAGCCCTGTAATGAGCATTCCTTCTCTATGCTGTAATCAGAAACTAAAACATGACTGTAAAAAATAAAGTTATAATAATGTTTCATAGTTATAAAGTTTATTTTTTCATCAAAAATAATTGCCTGGGAAATAACTGCCAGGGACAACAATGCAGCTGGTATTTGAGAATTTTTGGCAGGACGTTTTTGCTTTTCAGGGTGAAAAAAGCAAGTGTTGTGCTCTAGTCACAGCAGGATTTATTTATGAGACTCTTGCTGGCATTTCGGCAGAGACTTTCTGTTAGAAATACAGAGATCATTGGAAGAAAAAAAGACGTACAGAGGAATAATTCTACATATTAAATTGGATTTATCAGGTGATGCACACTACTTCCTGAGTAATTAATGAAAGGCAGGAAGAAATATCAGATCTCATCAAACCATATTGCAGAATACCATCTGATTTTCTGTGAATGACCGTTTAAAAGTATGATTAAAATAAACAGATTAATCATATTATAATTTTTTATATGAGTCTTTGTTTGCTTTCCTCTCTTTCAAAGCAGACCCATATCTGATATTCTACAGGGCCGAAAGAGCTAGAGATGTTTTTTTCTTGTTTTCCCAGAGGCAGACAGCTTAATTTCTGGATTTTTTTTCCCATTTAAAATAATGGGATCCATGGCTCCAATTCCTTGTGACAATTTCCATTAAGTAATGTCCTTGGATTACTCAGTGCATAAACTTTGTCCATTTGGAATGGCTTTCCGGACAATTACGCACTAGGAATTGTGTAAACTGATAAGACAGGCGAAATTTCCCTCTTTTTGACTCCTGGGTATGTACGCTAAGACAAGATCTATAGAACTCGGGTAATCTGCATTAGTGACAGACACACCATTCAACAAAGGAAAACTGTGACCCCCAGCTAGTTTACTTGTGCTATCTCAATCTTGCACTTCTATCTGTACTCTATTAAAGTGGTCGAGAAGCTAAATCTGTAACTTAAATACTGTAATTGCAAACAGACCAGGATGTTTTAGAGTTGATCTAGGTTGTATTTACAGCCAGAATATTAGAAACACTTTACAATGAAACCCATTTGTCCAAATGCAATGCAGTTCTGTATTTTTTTGAGAAGGAAATAAACATATATAATAGCAGAGAATAGAGACATTGTGGAGCCACTCTATGTGTATGGTTTAGAAGAATTAGTTAAGGAGTCATGTTTTTTATGGGGCTGCGACCTCATTTCCTCTTGCCAGAACAGGCTGGCTCTCTCGTTGCAGTGCTGGAGAGATGCAGCAAAACATTTTACAGAACTGAGTCGCTTTGAGAATGCGCTTCAGACTACAGCTACTACGGTAACACCAGAGCATTCTGGCTAAAACGGACTGTATAATGACTCATGATTGCAGCACACAAAACAAACAGGAATGTAAACCTGAAAGGCTGTGTGTAATATCACGAAGCTGTCACAAACTACACCAGGAACAAATGATTGCAAAGCCTTGTAGCATCTTGGCCCTTTGCTACACCCTCCGTCTTTATATTGTTCCTTCAAGGGTTCCAAGGGTTCCTTCAAGAAGTCAGTTTGCAGTACAGGCAATGGTTATAAGCTCCATATTAACTGCAGCATATAAAGAGCTCAATCGCACACAGGCATTGGAATTACAGTAGCTCACCTGAACTTAGCCAGCTGTAGATCAAGGAGCCAGTTCCTATAAATGTAGAAGCGAGTATGCACACGTACGGGCTTTAGAGAAAGCCACAGATCTACAAAGGTGAAGGGAACGTACTTTTGTGTAAACTGTTGTCTAAGGCTCGTCCTTGTGGCCAACAGCCAACAGGTCTCAGAACCTCAGGGGACGGCTGCCGATCTAGGAATGTACCAAGAGTGGAAAATTAAATTACCTCAGATAGGGAACTAGATCTGGACGCTTTGATTGCTGATATGAAAAGGAAATGCTGGAAAATAGTTGGCAAATAATGAGATCAGGATAATTGCAAGATCTTGGGTGCGTGTGACCTCATCCACTTGACTTTCGATTGCTGCGCAGCAACAGCTTACAATGTTTAGGCAGTGATGCACTGCTGGGACAAAGTTGAGAGACCGGAGCCTAGAACAAAAAAAAATGTACAGTACTATTTTTGCGTTGCACAAATGTGTCATCACACCGTCTTTTGAAATCCTTATGGGAAATGTGAAAACATGAAGGCTTTCGTGCGCTCCTGGGAATGCTTTTATAGGGGAAACGAAGACATGCGCTCCTGGGATACATTTCAGAGAACTACACCAGCACAATGTTCTTCTTACATGCATGCGCTTTTATTCCAAGGAGAAATAAAATTGCCTGAGGCTGGGAACTACCGACTGTGCTGTCAGTGTGCAGTGTGACCGTCGTCTGAATTAATGTCTTCCGTTCTTGACTGTATAAGTAGTTTTGGTTTGTAGCGCAAATCTAGCCACCGAGAGCCCATCTAATTTTATTTACTACTTCAATATGCTATAGACATCATCACAAGTGAGATAAGACAGAGCAACAAATCACACCCAGCCATCAATGGTAGAATTAATTTCATTCAGTTTTTTGGTCATCATCATCAGATGGAGTCAAAATAAAATATTGCGCTTTTTGGCTTGCCATGCTGTTTCAGCTGTGAAGAAAATGAAGTTCAAATGACCATTTACCCTGCTATTCCTAATGAGAGCTGAAAACCCACACAGCAAGGTGACTGGTCTCCTCTGATATGCCTGCTAATCGACAACAAGTAGGTAGCTGCGTCAGCATGCGTAGGCTGCAAAGGAACAGGTAATGGGTTTATTCCATGCTGAAAAGAAAGGAAACACAACATTTCGGCTGTGGAGCCTTCTTCAGGGGTGAATAAGTTCATCATCATCAGATTGATGGAATAAATGATGGAATACGATGGAATATATTCCATCATGGAACAAACCTGTTCAAATCTACAACATATTCCTTTTGTTTGGACTGACGGTTTTAACCCCGAATAATTTACACTTGTACCCAGTTGAGTATTTTACTGGAGCAATCTGAGCTAAGTACCTTGTTTAAGGGTACAACAGCAGAGTCCCTCCTGAAACTTAAACCCTCAGCTTTCTAGCTGAGAGGCCAGAGGTCCTGATCCAAGGGATTCCAACCCAGCTCTTAAGCTCAATCAGCTCATTATTGGTTTAATTGGACCAATTTCTCAGCTTCTCCCAGTTCTTCAGGTGCTGCTGCTTGGAAGACATACTGTAAGAAACCCGCAGACACACAGGCCCTTGTACAACATACTGTAGATCTGTTTTGCTTTAGAATGCTTGGTATTACCACACATCTCCCTGCAACTCCCCGACATTTACCGGTATCCAACACACTGTGCTTTTACTTTCCTTATAATGGATCCGTTGTGCATGAAATCACTGCACTTTTTTTCTATTAGGACTGACATAGCTGTGGTTATCTGACCTGTCTTCATTCATTCCCACTGTGGCAGCATAGAACCAGTTCAGCAATACCCACAAGGGAAATATCTTATTAGCCACCATGTCATTAATATACTCCCCCATAATAATTTAGCTTAGTAAATATGGACTTCCGTTTCAAAGCTGTGCCATTGCATTCCTCAGAATGTTTGCCCAAACCAAACCTTTTCTCAGCAGCGTTTATGAAGTCATTCCCTTGCATGTGCACTGCCAGCCTTAGGATGGCTTAACTGGAGTAAATGACTATAATGAAATTAAGCCAAAGCATAGAAGGAGTGTCACACCCCTGGGCACGTACCCCTCAGGAAAAGTTGCCCTGGATAGTTTGTGCCAACTAAGCGGCATGCATTCTTGGAATTTGGAGTTTTGAAAAATCTCCAGTTTCCTAAAACTGGGGGTCTGCGACTTTCATTTAATGAAAAAAAACTCAGTTCTTTAGCTTCAGGGGATTGATCACCACAGCTACAGGGGGCATTCTAAGAAACCAGAAGGAGTTACCATACCAAAACTTTACTGCTACCTCACCAAAACTTTCAAGTGCATGTTCTTTCAGCACAGATTGCCAAAGTTGACAGGCCTTGTTTCAGAAAACGTGCACAGTCTCTTCAGAAAAGAACACACAGGTGTATAAAACCAGAATATCAAACACATCTAAATCAAAGACTATATCCATTTTCCAGCAAGACAGTGATCAAAGTGGCTGATGAGGACTAAGGTACATGTGCAAAGACTACCAAAGACAACAGGCAGCACCTGTTTCAAGACCAACACAGAGGAGACAAACACAGATCTACATGTACATCCCAGTGCAGGGGAGCAGACGTCTTTAATAGAGCACTAATCACAATTTTAGTGCTGTCACTCCAAGACAAACTATACCTGTTTTTTTTAACAGCAAAACCTGTTCTGGTTTAGCCATCAATACTCACTAATCCTCACATTATCAGAGTCTGTGCAGTTCTCCTGTACCGTACAGGAGACCAGTTGCACTGGAGAGGGTTCAGTAGGCTTACATACACAATCTCAGTCATCATATGAAACCTGTTACAGGCCCAAGAACAAGGGTGTCACAGTCCAGGGGCACTGCTCCAGAACGGACTCTGTGTTGCAGCAATGAAGCAGGGAAGAGAATCAGGGACAGGGCAGGACTGGGGAGTGTGCTCCTGGAGCCAGGCAAGACAGGGTGCACGTTGTTGGAGCCGTCTGCCAAAGGCACACCAAGAACTGGGCCAATCAGGCTCTGCACGGTATCAGGGAGGTTTACTCCAGAGACTGGACAGTGCCTCCCACTACAGGGCCCAAAGTGAGGAAGGGAAGTTCAAATGACCATTTACCCTGCTATTCCTAATGAGAGCTGAAAACCCACACAGCAAGGTGACTGGTCTCCTCTGATATGCCTGCTAATCGACAACAAGTAGGTAGCTGCATCAGCATGCGTAGGCTGCAAAGGAACAGGTAATGGGTTTATTCCATGCTGAAAAGAAAGGAAACACAACATTTCGGCTGTGGAGCCTTCTTCAGGGGTGAATAAGTTCATCATCATCAGATTGATGGAATAAATGATGGAATACGATGGAATATATTCCATCATGGAACAAACCTGTTCAAATCTACAACATATTCCTTTTGTTTGGACTGACGGTTTTAACCCCAAATAATTTACACTTGTACCCAGTTGAGTATTTTACTGGAGCAATCTGAGCTAAGTACAGTACCTTGTTTAAGGGTACAACAGCAGAGTCTGCCAAAGGCACACCAAGAACTGGGCCAATCAGAATCTGCACGGTATCAGGGAGGTTTACTCCAGAGACTGGACAGTGCCTCCCACTACAGGGCCCAAAGTGAGGAAGGGAAGAACCTGAAGCTGCACTGTAGTTCAGGGTTCAGGGCAGGGCTCAAGGGTCTGCACATGGAGCCAGGCAAGACAGTCAACCAGGAGCACGCCAGGAACCAAGCAGACTAAGCCACACCCAGCTGTCCAGATCAGTACTGGAAAGCACAGCAACAGATGGGACCCCCCCAAGTGGAATCTGGGTGTGCAAGGAAGTGGGGGAACAACAGGGAAAATCCAGGCAAGCAGGGAAAGAGGCAGGGCTGGATTTTGGTGTTCGTAGGCCCTGGGCACTTTCACTCTGAAATGTGCTAAAAGAGGGGTAAATGGCAACTGAATCATGTCGATTGACATGATGCACTTTAAACTATTCTAATACTAAACCAAGTGATTGTTCGGGCAACGATCCTTCTAGTTTCTAGAACAGCCGCTAGATAGCATATGATTATTGATTTGGAGCACCTAGAGTGAATCGGAAGCATGTTGTTTCAGCTCGTTTTTCATTAGTCACTAGTGTTTCCCTCCTTCGTAGGCCCTAAATATTTCGTAGGCCCCAGACACTGTGCCCACAGTGCCTAATGGGTAATCCGACATTGGAAAGAGGAACAAGGCTGGAGAACGCTGACTGGTGGTTCACACGTGAAGCCCATTGCAGGGATGCAGGAGATGCAAAGCAGGTTTCCCAAGAAGAACCTAAACAGGACTTGAATATCCCAGAGCACCTGAATGAGGTGTGCGATTGCAGCCAGGTGCTCCATGTGTCCTCCTGTTCTCAGCAACTCCTGCAGAGCAGGCATGAAGGAGGAGGCATGGCACATGGGCACCACAGCTGCCACACACCCAGCTGCTTCACAGCAGGGCAGAAGTAACAAAACCAGGCCAGACTAAAAATGTGGGAAACCCAAAAACAACCCCCCAAAAAAGAGAGAGGTTTACACAAGGCCTGATTTAAAAATGATAGACAGGTAAAAGAGGGATTTTAGACCCTGTGAATCCATCACAAAATAAGAAGCTATGGGGTTAAGAACTAAACAAAAACAAAAGACTTTCGACACGAGGCGCAATAAGTGCAATATGTTTGGTTCGTCATTAGATGTATAGGAGACTATGGACAGACAACATCACTGTTGCCAAATGAGCGTTTTCTTGGAAACTGCAAAGCTCTCCAGACATTCAGCCATCTAACGGGACCCTTAAACCTGAACCTTGAAAGATTTATGCCACAATTCGCAGCGTCTCACAGAATTCTCCTTTTCTCCCGAGACGATAGGACCCACTGTAAATGCGTCGCAGGACATATTTTAAGTTGGCCCCAAATCTCTGCTTCCGACACACAACAACATCTGAGTTTTCAGAAGGCTCCATTTGGACAAGAAACATAAACTTGTGAGACAATGTTAAAAGCTTCTGCGAAGCTGAAAACGCAGATAATCCCAGCAGGCCTACAGTACTTCTGGGCCAATCCTATTATAGTCTACTTGAGATTTGTTTTTCTTGAGTGGAGCTGGTGGGGGGGGGAGACTCTGCTGAAAGCATAAAAATGAGTAAACAGACAAAGTAAACCAAGACTTGGCTGTTCCACAATTCAGCACCATTCACCCCACCCCATGGGTAATGTCAGTATTACATACATTCGATAGTATGGATGAGACACATGAGAGTCCACTTTATGGTTTTTGCTCTTAATCAGGCTGTGCAATATTCCTTAAGGGTTGATGGACTATTTTTCCTTGTGGTTTCTGTTCCGTGACAGATTCTTTTTCTTTTGTGCTGCTCAAACCGACTTTAAACAGTTGCGCCACTCGCTGTCCACAGCCCAGACGTGGGCTCCGGTGTTTATTTTTGCACTTGCCAGGGGCATATTTTTTCGTAATTAATACGAAAGCAGGAATTTTATTTTCTCAAACTCTAAATAAACGACAGGAAAAGAGCAAATGTGGCTGCTTTGGCGAGGCTGCTGACGAGAAAAACCAGTTTCAGTTTACACAGAGCCTGGAATCAGTTCCATATTTCAACTCAGGTACGTTGCACAAAACATTAGGGCCAAAATATTAGGAGGAGGAGACTCCCACCACCATCCTAGTGACAAAGGATGGGAAACATGGAACCTGCAGCTCCTATCATCTCAACTTCAGATGAAAGTATCCCTCTAAAGCAGGAGTGTCCACTCCAGATCCTGAAGGTGTAGGACATCTCCAGGTTTTTCTTCCAACTCTGCCCTTAAACCTAAAGCCACTCATTGCTCCCTTAATGGGGCCAATTTCTTATTTCATCTAAGCTCTTTAGGTTACCTTTGCATTATTTAAAAAATATAGACCAGGGGTCTCATATTTAAGGTCATAAGATCTTCTGAAGATCTTCTGATTTTTGCTCCACTCATGTTCACCGTTACATAATTGGTCTAATTAGCTGCATAAATATAACAATTCTAACCTCTAACCTGGCTCTGAGGTGATTTATAGGCAATTATTAATTAGTAAAAGTAATTGCAAGAGTACTTTTGTGGCTACTAGGAACTGATTAAGCATAATGAATACGGACAGAGAAGGATACAATACAGTTTTATCACCATAAAATGTGCAAAATAACTAATCCAAAAGTGAACATTTATAAGTGAATTAATGTGCTGTGATACACACTTTTTCAGGGATAATGAGAATAATAAAAGCAGGGTTAAGATATGCTGGCTATAAGCAGGTTAGTAGTCAACTCATTAATAGTCTTCTATCTATATTCTTACAAAGGTACTGAGGTGTTTATGTGGTGGAGTTGCTGAAGCAGTATTGTAGTTACAGTGCAGCAACTTCTAGGTAAAAACCTTCATTTACTACAAGCATTTTTGTAATCACTTTTATCCAGTTCATATTACTGAAATGAATACATATCCTGACATTGCTTTAGGTCACTGCATTTCAACACAGAATTTTGAGGGAGAGGGAGTCTTTATCCTCCCCAACAGGGCAATTTGTTTTACAGCAGCAGACAGTATTAAGAAATCCTGCAAACAAACAGGACACATGTACTGTACATACTACGTACTATAGACTAAGAATAATCTGTTAAGCAAGGTTATAGCCACAGGAAAAATTAGAACTTATGCCTGTTTGTTTTTAAACAGGGAAACCTGTACCTGCATTCTGAGGGGAGTAATTAGAATTCATTAAACAAAGGATATGAAGGGTTCTCTAGAATGGACTCACGGATTTTTGCAGCAATAACTGACATTTTAAATGTGACCGTTCCCCTGGAAAACAGGCTTATAAGTCCTGTTCTATCTGTTAAGTAGAAAGTCATGACGCAGTCACATATTGATTGATAATAAACACATTTAATTCCCTAGTACCTCGTGTCTTTAGACACTTCTGCTCCTGGGGTATTGTCTGTTTTCTTAAAAACAAGACATGCAGTATCTGGAGTGCAGCCTTAAAAAATTGGATACATTTCCACTAAGAGAAGAGCTTGTGGACTTGAACTGATTACTGTGTGTGTGTGTGTGTGTGTGTGTGTGTGTGTGTGTGTGTGTGTGTGTGTGTGTCTTAGCCAGGATAGTTGAATCACAGGCCAGAATAATGAGTGACATCCATCGCTGGCTTCTTGGAAAGTGTTTTATTGTGTAAATAAATACACCACCCTTGGAGAATTAAAAAAAAAAAACACTACAGTATATGATCTCATCATCGCATGGCCACACATTCAGAACAGTGATGGTTATTGAAAAGCAGGAGATTGGTGGACCTGTATTGTCAAGCCTGTCCTGTTTTGAAAATCTATTGCTCTGAGAAGCTTTTTAAACCTTTCCTGAATTAGCCCCGGTAAACCGGCTCGCTTGTTCCCAGAAAACCACACCTTCCGTACTTGAAGAGGAGGCGCCTCTTTTAAACCCTGGATCAACCCTGTCATTCCCCTTGCCTATTTCCCCTTCCTTTTGGGTTTTTTTTTTTGAGGATGTGTTACTTTTTGGCTTTTTTGTCTGTTTTTGTTGGAGGGGAGCTTTTCTATTGATTAAGTGTTTCTGTTGTGTACAGGAGTGGACGTAAACAGGTTCCAGAGTTTTGGGTCATTTCTAGTTCGGGCTGTAATATGATGTTTTGGGATTTCATCACCGACACTCTCTGTTGAGACCTCAGCTGAGCCCCGGAGAAATTTTTTCAAAATTCTGAACTGTATTTTGTATGAATTGTAGCATTCCATGGTCGAATGATTGATCTCAAAGACTCCCTCCCTTTCATCTAGATTTTTCCCTTTTATTTTTCTGTCTCTCAGTCCTTTCCTGTCTTTCCTGTATCCCAGTCCCCCTTTCTTTTCCTTGTTCAATTCTTCTTTTTCTGTCTTTATTTCTTGTTCTTCCCATCTTCAGCTTCCTCCTCTCTCCCGTCCTGACTGGCTCGGCCAGCTGCAGTGAAACTGCAGAGGCGGTACGGGTTGTTTCCTCGATGCTCGAGGAAAGAGAAAGAGCTGAAGGGGAATGCACCACTGACTTGATGGATGCTGTTAACACCACTTTTCCCTAGGGAGAGAACCCCCTGCCCTGCAACCCCTTTCCAATTAGTGAACCGGATACAAATGACAAAAGGATTTCATTCACAGCGTCCATTTTCAGTTAAAGACATTTATCTATTAATAGGATGGCCCAGATTTCCCAGAGCTGCCCCTGATCTCCAACCTCTAGCCCAGTTTTTTAGACCTATTAATAGACATGCATGATAAAGTTCTGATAGTGTGAACGTGCCCTGCCACGAGCAATTTTGCATCATCCATATTCTCATGCTATTCAACTTCTTGCAGATAACTGTGAATAACAAGTGAGTTCCGTTTTCACTGTGTGGATTAGTTTGGTTTTCCTTTTAGCTGTGCTCTCATTTTTTTTTTGCTAACATTTACGGGAGCCAAATGACTTAACTACTCCTTTCCTGTTACTTTCAGCTCCTAAAGATTTGGCACTTTCAAATTGCTTATAAAGTTTGTACTAGTGGCTGTGGCTAGCGAGCTCCTGCTGTTTAAGAACTGAAGCAACGAAGAAGGTACAATCGAGCAAATTTAAAAGAACTATTAGGAGCTCAATTAAGTAACCAAGGACTCCGCTGGAATAAAGACCAACAGGAGATTCAGGAGTGTGGTTAGAAAAAGGCACAATAAATAGAGAAAATGAGAAATTGAACTACCAACTGCAATCAGTTGCTCCAAAAATATATATAAGATAATATTGCAATCCCCAAAGGACCATCATCAGGACGAAATGACACACGTCACCTCCATTCGGACTTATTTAATATCTTGATTAAACAAAAGTGAATACTCAGCAAAGAATTTAAATCCTCAAATGCACTCCATTGTCATGATGTCATTATTGAAAACCTAGCTCTGTCACCGAATCTGTTAGTAACCAGAAGATGCCAGACCAGGAAATCAGTTTGCTCCACCTGAGATCACTAATTATTTAACTGCGTAATAGTTAGTGATTTATAAACAAATATTCTTTTAATGTAGTTGTGATCATCGCGGTTCCGTGTGGGGTTGTGCCCCCCGCAACCCGTTCCGTCCCGCACACCTGGGATGCGAACC
Source organism: Atractosteus spatula (assembly GCF_055471065.1). NCBI lineage: Eukaryota > Metazoa > Chordata > Actinopteri > Semionotiformes > Lepisosteidae > Atractosteus > Atractosteus spatula. The sequence goes on from NC_142719.1 coordinate 18,883,463, forward strand.
CGGGTCTCCGGCGTAACGCAACAGGGCACCAACCGCGTGAGCTAAAGGAGACCTCCCTCAGCCCAGGCAGCTGAGGTCCCTGCTATGCGCAGTGAGGGCGCTGACATCACCACACTAGCTCTGTTACAAAGTGAATTAACTATGAAAGTCCCTAAGAAACAGCCCATATGTTTTTAAGTAAGAAAACAATTAGGTTTATTGTTTAATTGACATTAGAGGTTGGAACAAAAACCAAAAAGAGAGAAACTGTTTTTAAAGAAGCGGTGACAAGTGCATCATTCATCCATCCCTTTTTAAACCACTTCATCCATCACAGGGTCACAGAAGAGCCAGAGCCTAACATGGCAAGCAATGGGCGCAAGGCAGGGTACACCTTGTATGGGGTGCCAGTCTATCAAAGGGCAGACACACACACACTTCCACCAGGCCCAATTTTCCCAGAAGCTACTTAACCTACCACCATCTCTTTAGACTGGGAGGAAACCCATGCGAACGTGGGGAGAACATATAAACTCCACACAGATAGTACCCCAGGAATTAAACCTGGAGCCCCAGCACTGTGAGCCTCTGTGAGTCACTGTGCTGCCCTTAAGAACAACATTCAAAGCCAAATACCCAACAAGCTGGGGGAGGGATATACAGTGATTTTCAGGAAATATGGGGCTACCAGAGAAGCTGTCTTTATAAACAGACAGGCATTCACATATTAACACCCAGGCGTGCCATCAAGATCTCCTAACCTTATCAAACACAGGAAAGCAAGGGTGAGTCCTCATCTGCTAATTACCCGGTTCTCGTAAAGGAAACCATCAGATTTCATTTAACATCTGATGTGCTAGATCTTTTCTTACTGTTAATTCTTAATGTAACAACCACCTCTCTCCACAGTGAATCACATTATAAAATAGCTGTGGCTTTTTTTTGTAAGACCAGGGGCAGTTCTGGAGAGACTGTGGGTATGTGGAACTAATTGCGGTCATCTTTTAAAAGACGATGCTCTCAGTTGTCAATAATGCACAATGTATTCTAGGTATTTTGCTTGCACTATGGAAATGCTGTTATTTTTTAGTTCTCTACCTTCAGTGAGCCTGTTATGCAAACTGCTATGCAATGGAACTTTTATCCTTTTCAGTATTAAGCTCAGATGTTAAAACCTGTTCAATGTATTATTTAATAAAAAGCAAACCATGAATGCTATTTGAGACTGGTCTGTGCACAGTAAAGGCCAATTAATTGTTATGAATATACATGCAAAAGAGTCAAGACCTCCTCTCTCTACATTGCATATGAGACCAGACCAGCATTTTAACAGCTGAGGAAAAGAATAAGTGCTCTCATGTGGCGTAGCAGGCGGTAGAACAATCAGATTCAGTACAATTTAAAAGGCTCTCACACTTGTGGATTTGAATTATTTCCAAATAATTCATGCTGGCTAACTGTTGCTAATGATGACGAATTGATCCCAGTTCAAATCCCAGCTTATCAAGGCTGAAAGGCCATTTGTGAAATCTGCTGCTGCCTAAAAGGATAACAGCTGCCAGATGCGACTGAGCACCTCCAGTTTGCCAAAATGATGTAAAGCTCTGCAATGCTGGGGAACATGACAATAATGAAATTAGGGACATGATATCCTGAAAAAAGGAATTACCACGTGGAAAGGCATCTGCATGTTTCTCTCCCCGGACTCAGGGTGCCAAGCAGATTTCTTTATATTATAAACTTGAGATAATAAAATACAGAGTATAAACATTTTAAAACAGTAGATTACTATATATGATTGTCAGATGAATTGCAAAAGGGGTATGGCGCTGCCCCTGTGGTGAACCTTGAAACTGCGGTGTCATCTAGGGAGACAGTGGTCTTTCTCAGCATGGATATCAGGTCAGACTTGATTCGTCCAGCCCCTGCAGGCCCCACATCTCTTTCTGCTTGCTTGTGTTCCCTCCTCCCTGTATGTCTTTCCCAAAGAATCATGTTTATCCCATGATTCTTTGGGAAAATGAGACAATGTGTGTCAATTTACTGAAGATCATCACACTGCATATTGAACAGTACTTATGTTATACCCGGCTTCTAATGGTAAAATTTTGTATTTCTAACATAGCTCGCTCAGCTTATTTTCAATTGGGATGTACCGTCAGATTTGGAGCATATTCATGTCAGAGCTCTGCATTCTCAATAAAACTTGAGTTTTGAGGCAAGCACTTCACAAGGACATCATTGATCTAACTGGCCCAGTGTTGAATGTGTAAAAAAACAGGCCCTGGGGATGGACTTAAGCAAGTTAAAATGAAAAAATTAAAGCAATGCAATAAAAATTGCAATGTTCTCTGATGTTTTCCCAGCATTACTAGTACACAGCATTATTATTAAACTTGCTCTCTATGGTACTCATTAAAGCTTAGCAGTACAAGGCTAGGGCTATTATCCCAGTATGTTTTATGTGCAGAATCCTGGGATTTTCAGGGGAAAAAAAGGAATAACAACAAGATGACAATGAGTGAGCACAACTGGATTTCTGTTTAGGGTTCACATAACACCAAGTCAAAACCATGTCCACTCCTGTCCGTTAGCGATGGGTACAAACAACCAAATCAGCTGTGGCCAAGGCTCTGGCTGTGCCCTCATCCCATCTTGACAACAAGATTTTTTTTTTCCAGTTGGGAAGTACAGACTCAGGGGGAAAATAGACACCAACAAAGGAGCGATTTACAGTGAGAGACACAAAGAAAATAAAAAAGAACATTTCAAGCAGGAATGACAGTTTGTGAAAGATTGGTGTAATCTTTACTACCCTATTGAAGAGCCCAGTTGTCAAAAGTAGAGGTATTAAGCCTGGTGTCCTGGCTTGTACGATCTGGCTTGGCTAAAAATCCCATTTTATTCTAATGACAAAACTTTTTCACTCTCCTCCCGTTATGCACTGTACAGTGGGGCTGCTGGTGCAGAAAGGTTGCTGCGTGTCCCTCACGTGAGGCTGCACTTCAGGGGTGTGTCTGATGGGTTTCCTCCAAGAAGTAAAGTACTCTGGGGTCCTCTGGGATTAAAAGGAGTACACTGTACATACATTGTATGCATCATCGTTATTACATGCCATGCAACCAATTACAATTAGAAATTTCCTTCTCATCTATCCATCTTCAACCTCTTGTTCCAATTGAGGCTTGCAAGGGAGCCGGAGCCTATACCAGAAACAAATGGAGCAAGGCAGGATTCACCCTGGACAGGTTACCTGTCCATCACAGGGGACATACAAACAGACTTGCATACACTCACGCCAGGGCCAATTTTCCCAGAAGCCCATTAACCTTATTATTTTTGTCCAAAAACAAAAACAGTGGGAGGAAACGAGAGCACCCAGAGGAAATCCACATGGGGGAGAACATGCAAACTCCACACCGATTGAACCCCAGGTCCAGAAGCGATCCAGGCCTGCAAGGCAGCAGTGCTAATCACTGTGCTACTCATTATCATCTCAGTACAGGCATAATACATCATATAAACTACTGTACTCTAAATTTTCAAAACTGTAAGCTGACTTTATCAATCAAATTATCATTACTTGAGCTGGGATTGCAGGATTACAGCACACAGTGTAACACTGGGTGATAATGTAGGGATCAGTCAATTTCCGTTCTTCTCTTCTGGCTACTGCATGTATCTGGGCAACAATCATGGAACCACTAATTAGACTGGTCTGATAAAAGTAATGCACGGACATAGAAAGTGGTGCCCTCTCCACTTTTTACTAGTTTCCATGAGAACAGGATGTTATCAGTCCTGAAACCCTGCCAAAGCTGACTTCCGGATGAGCGCCACTCTGGGCATTGACCTGGAAGTGGTTCAGGCTCTTCGCCAGGAAGAATCGGGTAGGCGCACTATGCCAAACCGTAGCAAACGAGAAAGATTAATGTTCAAAACAAAGTCTTGAGAAGCTCTTACAGCTGTCACCACACCAAAATAAATAAATAATCATTGCTTGCACCTAAGTCTTTCCATTTTAATCCTGCAGCCCTTCATCTAGTTTCACAGAAGCCTGCAGCCCAGACGTAAATAAGCTGAAAACAGATCCCTGCTTAAATGTTGGTGTATCTTGTGAAGCAGAAGGAACTTATTTACAGATCACTTCTGCTCTCAGACAGCATGCTGCTTTTTTTGTTGATACATCAATTTTCTAATCGCTTTTATCCAATGCAGGGTCACAAGGGAGCTGGAGCCTGTCCTGGCAAACAACAGGCGCAAGGCGGGCTGCACCCTGGATGGGATGCCAGTCCATTGCAGGGCACACATAGGCACAAACATACACTCACATTCCAGGGCCAGTTTTCCCAGAGGTCAATTAACCTACCAGTACATCTTTGGACTGTGAGAGGAAACTGGAGCACCCAGGGGAAACCCATGCCAATAGGATTTGCCGCTCAAGGGTGTAAATTAAGAGAGATGTGCTAGCTTCCCTCAGACCTGGCACAACACTCCTGCAAATCCCATTTTGAAAGAGTCCCACTTGTAGGTCAGAAGTGGCATCATCATAAAACATTTGCAGCTCTGCGCAGAAGCACTGTGGCAACACAAATGCACTAACTCTATGAAGTCACAACCAAAATACAATAATAACACCATACTACTGCAACACTCATGTTCATCTAGAGAATTTTGTACCCACATAACACACTAGATTTTAAAAACCTTGCTTAAACCATTTTGTCTCACATAGCCTAAACACAATATCTTATGATCTTTTGTGTGAACTGGGTTCTTTTTTCAAAACCAAGGCTCAAAGCACCAAAAAACTGAAAGGAAACCAAATCCTACTATCCTACCCATACCTACATATTTCATTTTTCAAGAGGTGATATTTGATATTTAAAAACATCTCTCTTATCAGGGTCATCATCATCGTCAGTCTTGCAACTGACGATAAGCCAGGAGCCAGTGTTTCAAAATGAAAACTGACACGTGCCAAGCTTACTGTAGCTACGCTTCACTTGATAAGAAAATAAACATGCTCTATAGGAGCTGGATGGTAGCCAGTACCCCAGACTGGAAAAGCACAGAGGAAACACAGCCCAAGGAATCCAAAACAGCCAATTAGACTGAGAGAGATGTTTCATAATAAATACTTGTTACAAATGTTGTGTGTAAAAATACAATTTTTGGACCAGGATAAATTAATGACTTATTCAAGAACAGCAAATACACTGCTAACATTTATCATTTATCACAATATTGACAGTGATAAACCAACCACTATATCATATCATATCTCAGTACCACCTCACAGTATGAAAATGGCTCCTAATAAACATAGAATAAAGAAATATGAACACTGAAGTAATCAGGAATGTTTTATTAATGACAAGGACAAAATATAATTAGCTAAACACCTTATCATTACTAAGGATTAGGTCCTACCAGGTTATTGAACAAACAAATAAATGTTCTGTTAATGTATAACACGTTCTGAAAAATAAACAATATTATTGCTTTCAATGCGTTTCCAGCATTTAAGAATACATTAATGTGGAAATGTCTTGGATATCTTGCATTGTTCTGTTTTTCACTCATCTCTTATTCTACTCTATGCAGATACCATACAAGTCTGTGAAAAGTTTGCCATACTGTTTAAAGACAATGGTTATGCCTGAGAGATCTACAGTATATTTTGTAATAAAAAAACAGCCTTTTAGCTTTATGGCTGTACAAAGAGGACCAAATCATGCCAATAACAAGGACCACCTGACAGTTAAGTTTTGAGTGTTAGATGTGATGAGTTAGATTATATATTGGCTGTAGGATGAATGGTGTATATTCCAATAACGGCTTGAGTTTGCATGCATGCCATTTTCATTTCATTGGAAAGTACAGTCTTTTGTACAGAAGGAGGGAGAGACCACTGGGTGGTAGCGAAACTGCTGATCACAGTAAGCACATTGTAAGCAAACTTTTGTCCTTAGTCTTTGGCTGTGGAAATACTTAACCCAATGGCTTACCTTGAAAACTGCCAGGCTAGATCACAATCACACAATAGTGTTTACTGTAGAAACACAGCAGAAGAAAAAAAAATATTGCATTTTTGTATTCACTATTTTAGACATGAATTTCACATACAGAAGCACCTTTGTGTATATATTGATATTGCAGACCTGTATGGGCATCCCTCAGAAAACATATGGCTATTTGCTCTAATGTGTATTATAAGTACATTTCAACACAAACCGTGGCTTGGAGGAGCATGTGCTTCAAAAGACATGAATACAGACACTGCGCTGCTCAAGTCTTAGACATCTTGAACACAATCAGGAACTGTATTATAGAGCATGTATACAATGGGCATCACAGACACTCGTGTTTTCCATTATTATAACAACTCAAACTGTTATTATTTACAATGTGGTCTGGGCGAGACACTAGCAATCTTTATTTTTACAGTGATCGCAATCTTCAAAAACCTGACTGTGGCAATGCAATGTAAATGATAGATGTGCAGCCAGTGTACACAGTGGCTAATAGTTAATCCATCACATTTACCAGTCAAATCTCATACCCAGGCGTTCCTCACCATTAACATCACTGCTTTCCCTCTGCACTTTTAGAAAATGGCCAAAAGGAGGCTTTTGTATTCCAAAATACTGTTTTATGAAAGGATAAGGATTGTTATAAGCCTTTACTGGCAGCCTAAAATAAAATAGCCAAAATTCAAATGAAAAAAACATGTTTCTGCATAAAGACGGATACCAAAGTGATTGAAAACCACAGAAAAATACAACTGTGTTCACCAGGGTCAACTTCAGACCTCCAACGAAAAGGTCCCTATTCATTTAGAACCTGCAGACATTACTTGAAAGTGTCCTGAAAAATGGTTTATTCTTTGGTAATTACTCTATTCTTTTTCAAATTGGGGTTATGGACTGATTCACAATCGTCCCCACATTACTTTCTGTTCTCAAACAAGATATTGGTTTTGTAAAATTCTCACAGAACCCAATTTCGCTGTTCCCAAAATGAGCAGGACCACGGGAGGGAAACATTTATTTTTATTTTGGTTTTTCAACAAACATCTTTACCGCTTTCCTAATGTAAACCATATGCTAGCTTCTAGAATCTGCAAAAAAAAAAGGCCCTCAGTGTTTCAAATAAAAATAAAGTCTGTCATTATTTAGATATCTTTCCTGAATTTGGATAAATAAATCTCCCATTCTCCCCCCGTTTGTACAGAAAGGTATTCTCTGAGCTCATTTTGTCTGCTCAATAACAGCAGTGATTCCTACCTGTTTGCTCCAGCTCATTAGTGTAAATCATGTCTGTTGTGCCCCTAGACAAATGAAATTTCTCCTCTTAAAGTAAAGGAAAGCACCTCTCTTCTGTAGGTGTGATTGGAAAACTATCTTGTTGTGAAATATGGACACTGGGGAAGCAATAACAGATGAAATATGATCTCCATTAATCAGTTAAATACAGCACTGGCATAATAATCTGCTGAATAAGAACTGGCATGAAAAAGCACATTATTTTCTCCAAGCACTTCTTGATCTGAAATGCATTTATTATAACAAATAGGGAACAGAGGTTTTCGGATGGCCATTTAGAAGTAAAAGGCCCAAGAATTATTAGGCAGCAGGATAAAATTTGTAAGTTCCTGATGTTCTGTAAGTTTAATTCTACCCAGAAGAGTTACAGACTGTGAACAAGCTTAAAAGCATGTCAACATGTTTTGCTTTTCCTACTTCTTCAGGGAGTCCTAATTCATTAACATAACAAGGAAAATATGGTTAATTAAAACCTCGTTTCATGAACTTAAAACCTCAGTTTTCCACCCAGACAATGCTGTGCTCTCTATAGAAGCAGATGCATGGCTTGCTCAGAACAAATTGAATTGAATTAATTATAGTGCCTTTCACCAGCACTGATGGAGGTACTCATCCAACAATAAAATATTTCAGGCAGGTGGCTGCCTCAGCCTGCGCAGGCTGCAAAGGAACATGTCAAGGTTTCTTCCTTGCTGAAAAGGGAAGAAAAGGGAAGAAAAGAAAAGAAACACAATGTTTCAGCTGTGGAGCCTTCTTCGGGTGTCACAACAATTAGATAAATTTCAACAATAAAATGTTTAATATTGAAATTAAAAATATATTTCCTGGCGGGCTGGTGCTTTTCGAGCAAACAGCTCCACCGCACAGCTGATGAGGTGGAAAATTACTTTCTTACTAATTGAATGAAGGGGTAAATGTAGGGAGACCAGACTGTGCAAGCCCAGAGAAGACCTTGGTTAGGACACCAAGGTTAACATTCCTACTCTAACGAACATTGATGATACAGGATCTTTGATTATCAGATAATCAACACCTCTGTTTAATGGCTCATCTGATGTCACCTCCTTAAAACACAATGTTCCCTTTCATCACGCCAGGGCATCGGTTTAGAAATTCTGCCCCAGGGGGGAAGAGCACCACCTACTGGTCCACCAACAGCTCCACAACTAACAACATGGTTTTAAATTTGAGGTCTCCCATTCCAATATCATCCAGGCCCAGCCTTATTTACCTCCTAGGTTTCTAGTAAAGTCTAATACTGAAAGTATGTGGCCCTTTCCAATGTAAAATACACGTGACTTGTGGTTGATACAACACCATTACTGCAGAACTGGTTTTGATAATACAGAAAACCCGCCCCACACCACATTATTGGTGCTGATCTAATTGCGGCAGTCCTTTTAGGACTCTAAGCCTTGCGCAATAAAGAGTCATGCGGCGGTTTTTCTCTGCAGACAGCAAGGTATCGGAAACACGTGTCTGGATCGGTCCCATCACCCTTTAGAAACAGTCCATCAGGAAACATTCAATCAGTGACTAAATATGAAATGTATTGGCACAAAATGAACAGACGCTCATCCAACAATTATGCGTGGATGTGGAATTTTAGTAATTTAATTGTAACACTGCAAAGCATCATGTAAATTATCCTTAAATACAGGAAATTCATACCTTGTTTCAAAAGCATGTTCAGCTTCTGTGGTCAATCACATTCCTAATACACAGTCGACTGGGTCAACACACCAAAGGGCATTAGGCGATACTGAAATAACTGGGATATTCGTTCAGTTAAAGTCCTCAAAATGCAGGTTAGCCTGGCATACTCCTCCTTGCAGGTACTGGAACAGGTAAAATCCCAATCGATTCTGCTCAGCTGTTCAGGGGGTGAACAGGGCTTGAACTCTCATCAACAAACGCTCAGAGCATCACAAACTTCACTTTCTCCCTGAAACTATTTGCACAATAACAACAATCCCATTCAAAGACCTTTTCTGAAGGAAGACTTTTTCCATTCACCCTGCGATTTCCCTGTTACACATTAAATCCCCACATAGCTTCTACCAATCATTTCACTCCAAAGCTCTTAAAAAGAAATTTAAGTTTGCAAGATGGGAGAAAGTCCCATGAAAATAATTCAAAATGAGCAACATCAGAGGATACAGTTTCAGAATGCTCTTTGTTCTTTAGTGAATGTGTGTGTGTCGGGGGGGTTAAATTTTCTTTTTCAGCCTTCTGCCATTTTTAATCATGTCAATGTAAAAGTATTGTGTTTGGTAGCACTGTGACCACACCAATAGCATCTTTCAGCATTTAAAATTGAAGAGAGAAACAGGAAAGATGGCAAATGCAAACAGGAAACCAGCAAGATGACTGCTTTGTGTCATTCTGACATGAAAACGTTCCCCTCTTCTCTTCTCATTCAACATTCCTACTCTAAGTGTCAGCGGGGCTTTTGTTATATAAGATAAGCCGTAACTATAATGACGGAACATACACTTTGCTGGCATGTTTGCACAAAGACAAGTAGGAGTTAGATGTATGATTCAGACAATGACATTGTCTGTGTTAAGGCATCTTAATTTGAAAAGCCACCTTTTTAGTTTATTTCCAGAGATCCTGGCTTAGTGGAGAGTATACTTCAAAGGAGATGGAGTTAGACACTGTTCTGTAAAGGTCTGGGATCTAGTGAGAAATAATGATACAGTATGTATAATACAGGCATCACTAATTTAACACAAGCATTCACTAGAATTTGCTAATATTGTAACAAGTTTTAAGTCAGCTTAGAAAGGTTTTGACTGAAGAAGCCCAGACGTGTAGCTTTACTTTTCGCACTTTGAGCCCCAACAGCAGATAGGCAGCACTGCAAGTAAACTCTGCCCGAACCCTCAGCCACTTGGAGATCTTGGATTTACTTCCATAAGCCCCTTTCATAACACAGAGGTAATATAGCCATTCACTGGTGGAAAGTCTTAAATGACCTCAGACGAAGGTACAGGCACAATCTCCCCTTCCCAAATAAGGAATAAATACAGTATAAACCCTGATCTTTGATTTGTGCAACATGATACAAATGCAATCCTCAGTTTAAGATGGATTACCAGTAAAAGCACAGGGGGTTAATTGTCCCTAATCAGCATTCTGTAAAAAAAACAGCTTTATTCTTTTGACCCTGTGATGCCCAAGTGTACTTTCTTTCTCAAATGGATCAGACGATTGAAATGTCACAGTACTGTTGCATATATGCAGCTCATGATCTCTCCGGGTTAATATGGTTCACAAAGAGGATTATTTTTTTACATCTATTCTCCAACACAGGCTGTGATGATCTCCAGCAGCCTGCCCTGGCCCTTCTGATGGCTGTATAAGGTTTGAAACGAGTGTGCGCCCAGTGCCAAGGAAAAGGTGCTTCCAACAGGCAGCATATTTGCAAGGTCACTCAAGCTAGAGCTTTTCCAGTTATCTTTGAAAACCTAAATTTTATGAGGAATCCTCTTTGCTTTTTTAAAGATTTAATGGCTGGCTGTGTTCTCTTCCAAAAGCAGCGGTGAAGGCGATGTAGCATAAAAACCCCCCACATTTTGACTTGATTCTCTTGGTCAGACTTCACACAAGCACATCACAATCCAAAGATATACTGGTGAATCAATTGGAATCTGGGGAAATTGTGAGTGCGTGCGTATTTGTGTCTGTGTCTGTCCTGCAATGGACTGTCATCCCCTACAGGACATACCCTGCCTTGCACCCATTGCTTGCTGGGATAGGCTCCGGCTCCCCCACGAGTTTGGATTGGATGAAGTGGAAGATGGATGGAGGGATGGAGGGATGGAGGGACAGAAGATATTCCCTAAGTAAGGTTTACTCCATTCAGGTACCTGCTGTACTAGAAGAATACGATTTTAACACCAATATACACACCTCGAAATGCAATCACACCAACAGTACCCAATACTGATCAGGCTGAAACTGTAAAAGACGAGGCAAATGGGAAATGTAGCTTCTCTTCGCCTGATGAGAAACCCACCCAGTCTCGGAGACCCGCTGCGATCTGGACCGTGCTCAGGCCAAGGCACCAATAATAGTCCAATTCATCACCTGCCAAAACAAGGCCCTGGCCACACAGTCTTGGGACACCCAAACGGAAAGCAGATGTCTGGCGCACCTCCCTGCCTCTTACTGCAAACTTTCCTCTTACTGTGTTTTGTGAAGAACAGATCACTTAGAAAGCACGCGCAATTTCAGACAGGAGAAAAGCAGAAAAATGTCTGTTAACTTTCAGGCAAGCTGCACAACAGCAGAACCAGCGTTTGCAACTGATTTTGCTCACGAGAGAATCTTTTGCCAGATTACATCGGCTTTAGCCATTTTGGAATGGTAGAAGTGAGGGGAATCTGTATTTGCTTTCCTTTAAGATAATAATAAGAAACATTGTTGAATACAAATTTTTAGTGCTATAATGTCCCGGTTGATTTGACCAATTCTACCTTAGCTTGAATATCTTTACTCCTAAGCAAAATCCCTACCAACATCAAAAAAATAAAGCCTTCTCATTTAGAGATAAATCTAAAGAAAGAATCTAAAGAAATATGAATTTATCTGAATGTGGTCTCGGTGGAACTATTTGGGCACCTTAAACAGTTTTGTTTGACTTAGAGGATTAGTGAAAAACATTCTTGGAGATGGAGACATGAGGTTTGAAAGATCCTGTCTTACAAGGTAACCATGCTTTGTGTTTTTATAACTAAATGCTTTATATGTTCTGCAAGGTGCCTGCTTTAAAAGATGCTACAGTACATAAAATAAAGTTTAATGCAATAAGACTGCTTGGATGAGTGACCCTGTCAAGCAAATAATTCAATGGCACATGGGATTCACACCTGTCACTGGAAAATCTAAGAATATATAAAATATAGATTGAATTAATATTTAACATGCTGAATTTTAGGGTTACACCTACTGAAGTAATTGATGTCCAATACTGAAGAAAGATTTAGTTTTTATTAATCGGTACAGTGGGAAGAAATTAAAGGAAATAATAATTAACCTGGTATAAGAAAGAAGCTTTTATTTAGTAGCCCAAATGCAACCATCACCTGAAAGCCACTTATTTCTAGAGAAAGTCACAGCAACTCAAACCCTATCCAGGAAGCACGCAGCAGATGTTGGGACTGGACCCTGGAGAGAAGACAAATATTTTGCACAGCATGCACAAGCAAAATATAGAGACAATAATTCACATAGCCAGAAAATGTCTTTTGAAACTGGAAGGAAACTGGAGACCTACAAACAATGCAGGCATTAATGCATGCTAACTCCACACAGAAGGTCCCCTAACCTGGACCTGCTTGCAGGAACCAAGAACTGTGGGCCGCAGCATTAACTGCAATGCCAGGATGCCATCCCTGATCCAAATGATATCCATTACAAAATCCAGCTTTTATCAAAGCACCTGAAATAAAACCAAAAGCCTCACCTCTTATCAAGTCATCCTGTCCAACCACCTCAGATATCTTTTCACGCATTTCCGCAGTTTCAGTTTTCAGTTGAAACTCAGATCCAGTGGAAAACAAACCAGTTTACAGCATCACATTCCACCTGACATGCAGAAGGGTCTGAAATAGCTATTCATCTCATTCTTCAGAAACCAGAAGCCCTTCAACGAGAGCGGATGAGGTGGAATGGTAACTACTGTCATGCCCTCTACAGCTAGAGGGCGCTTCTATTCTGTCCTGTCCCTAGTTTCCTGTGTGTCTCTGTCTGGGGCTATATATTTCTGGGTCACGCTTTCTTCCTCACTCAGCATTGAGGTTCGGATGTCCTGAGACCCACCTAGCACCAGGTCACTAACTGAGGGAATAGGTTTCTATACGGTATTTCCTGAACAGCTGAGCCTGGGCTAACCCCCCCCCGCTACGCATAGGGTCTTTTTCCGCTCTCCTGCCATTCCATGGTTCGTCCCTTCCGACATCCGTGACAACTACTGTATGTCATGTACCAACTTGCTCTTCTCACAGAAAGAGAAAAGGCTTTATTCTGCAGCGTCTCTCACAGTTCTATTTAAGTCGATTAAGATTTAAGATTTAAGTCTCGATAACAGCCAGGGAGTCCCAGTCCCTCCCAGGATTCTCTGGTGCTCCACCTCTGGACCAAAGCAAGGATGAAGCAGCGTTCATAGGGCCAAGCGACTGTCATTCGTTTCCTCCAGTCAGCCTGTTAGGGAGTAAACCTAGATGGTTTTGTGTGGTAGGTTCCCAGGATGTCTCTGGTGCTAATGACACACCCTCAAAGGTAAACAAATACATTTTGTTAGACTAGCAGTGAATGGACTACAAACAGGTCGCGTGTAATGACCTAGCATTGCTTTCGTAACCCTGGTAACCTGATGGGAAATTTAGTCATTGGCATCTCAACGCAGCGAAGCTCCTCACTCCTCAAGCACTTGTGCTAAGGTTGTCCTACTTAGATCTTACCAAGTCATCTAACTTCCCCTTCAGCTCCAAGGCTGGGGTGGGGAGGCAGATGCCTGCCATTTTATGATGGCCTTGCAAGACATAGAGTGACCCAAGAGTGCAACCAATCCATTCCTGCTCTATGGGTAATGGTATATAATAAATAGCCCAGCTCCCCCGCCCTATTCGGGCAGAATGCAGCCATTATCGCACAGCAACAAGGCCCAACTGAGCTGTTGAGACCAAAAGAGGGAGCAGCCTGAGTGAATGGAGATGAAGGTCGAGGATTTGAGAAGGCCTCAAACCACCCATCCCGGTACCAACCGAGGTCCGCACTGGATCTGCCGAGAACAGAACAGGATTTAGTTGCCGCTAAACACAGGTCTTCAAATTAGCTCTAGCAAAGAGAGCTCATGATGCAGATACTCGGTGAAAATAGCCGTCAAGTCCCTCAGACTCCCCGCGTGACAAAATGGCCATAATGCAGTGGTTGTGGCATTCCTTATTCAAACCTAAATTCTTCCTTTTTAAAAGCCTAAACCTAAATTTTAAAATTGTATGTAGTTTTATACATAACCGTTTCAAACATCTTTCCCTGCTGTCTCACTTGTACCGTCCCAAACAGTTCGCGAAATCGCTTTAAAAATCACTGATATTAAATGTAATACATATTTTTTTTTTACCTGAAACCTAGATCACCGGTTGAACCAGAAACATTTGATTAGAATTTCAATGGGACGTGTGAGCTTGTTTCAATTTTACAGCTGTTAAATGTTTGATTCAACAGCTGAAAAAACGACAGAAAGATCCTGAACCTGAAACTCACTTTATAAACACGATTTCTTTCCCTTCCACGGCTCTCCACAGTACACCAGTGCAGTCTTGTCTGTGGCTAGAGACGAAACAGCGTGGATTTACCGAAAGAAGGAAGACAGGAGATCCCACTTAGTAATGTAACCTCCTGACTTGAAGAGCCCACAAAAGAACAAAAAAAGCTTAAAAGGAACGTGCTTCTAATAATAAAACAAACGAATACTAGCCTCACGAATTGTTGGAACAAGGTGTCCCCTCCAGGACAAAAAAAAACAGGAAATTAAAATACTGGTCATCTTTATAAAATGTGTGGCAGCGCACCAAGCAAGCTCAGCGAGAGGGAGATTTTGATGTCTTCTTGGATTTATTGTATTACGGTTCCAGAGCGCACTGTGAGTAAAGGGAAAGCTGTAAATACTGGTAGACAGCAAAAAAAACAGCCTTCTCCAAGTTTTTCTCTGTTTGGGTTCTTACTCATTTCTAATATTCGTTGCACGGCACATGCAAACATATGCTTAATTAGCTTTTAAAAAACTTTACCCGTTTTTGAAGGTGTACAATTGTTTGTGAAGTTACTATGAAGTGACGCGTACGCCTTGTTACAGTATATGTAACTACAGTTGATGTCACAGTTCTTGTTTAGGAGAATTCCCTAAGGAGACTCCAGTCTCGCTGCCATTGAATCGCTTTCAGGCCGAGACGGGACTGAAGGAGAATATCTTGTTAGATGTCAGTGCAAACGGACCCTCACGTCGAAAATAAAGCTAAAATTGTGTTTTAGCGCTTGAACTGCTCAATTACACAGTGTTCTGGTGAATTCGAGACATTGGCTGTTTTAGTTGTAATAGGAAACAACGGTTTTACTTGAAATTGGAGTGTGACCGACCAGCCTACAGCATCCTGCGCAGACGCTCAGACCTCCGCTTATATCACTTTACTTCAGCAGCTGGATTACACTCACGGCAGCTGTAACGCTCACGTTTTAAATGAACCTCCAATCTTATTAAGAGAATTAAGAATTGAAGTGGGACATGTATATATCTCACTTATCCACCATCAAAGTATCACCACTTAAGCACATTGTGAGAGGTGTTGGTGGGGTCTGTTAATTTAGCCTCAAACAAAAGTTACACTAAGATGCCATAAAGCTGACTTGCTTTAGGAGCCCCAGTGGCTTAACTCTACATAATAAAAGACAGGAACAACACCCACAAACAGGATAAAGCAGACCAATGTCTGCTGCATATCAAAGGACTTAATTACATATCAAAGAACAGGACAAGCACTCAGATTGTGAAACAAACTTTCCTCTGACTGTATATACTGTAAGAGCTGGGATACCCTTGCAGTTTGTCTGTTATGTGGGGCAGACCCGGCAGGCGCTGTTGAACTTACTGAGCTCAATAAAACTGAATCTGCACAAGACTGTGTCCTGCCCCTCTGATGAAGAATTTCCCACAACAAGAATTAACATCTTAATTCGGTATTTGTTGAAGCCCATAGGAATGGGAGCTGTTGCTGTTGTTGATTCAGAAGCAGATTCCACAAGAGATCAATATCTTTCATAACATCAAGATAACCATACAGACGTCGGTCCCTGTACTTTTTTATTTGCATTACTATAATCATTTTACCGCTGTCTGCATTTGTACTTTTCCTTTAAAGAAACTGCGAGGTAGAGAACGGCGTTGGCGTTTTACTTTGTTTTGAAATGAGTAAAAAACACATAAAAGCAAACTATTAAGTTGGTGTACAGTATATACAGGGTCGTCTTCTCCCACCCCGCGACTGTTTATTATCCATCATTTTAAAAGAAACAGTCGTGATTTATGTACACCACATCTCTCGTCTATTGAAAAGCATATTTTCCAGACGTCTCATTCGGCATAGAGGACTACCGAGTTTTTTTAAAGGAAAGGCGAATCAAATAAAAGATATTTACTGTACAGTAGTTAACATCCAGCAAGCCTGAATCCCCTACACCCGAAGGTAGCCTTGAGAGAATGGGCATTATTTACACTCCCGCTAATTGTGAATCCAACTACTTTTGAGCATTTCATACAGCTACTGTATAGTATCTCATTTTTAACTCTTGTCTGTGGTACAGGATACTGACAAAACATACCACTTCAGTCTCTTTGGAGTTCGTCTTTATACGCCTACAATACAAGCTTTAATTATTTTCTGATACGTTCTGGGTCTCTTTAAACCCCGGACTGGAGTACAGACATGCATGTGGCGCTCAGGGACACCGGCCACCGCGCTTTTTGCCCGAATATATTGCGAGCAGTTGACACGAACATGTTTCTAAAGAGCGTTCAGACTCTAGTCGGGTTTCCGAAAGGCTTACAGAGAGCAA
This sequence comes from Atractosteus spatula, assembly GCF_055471065.1. Taxonomy (NCBI): domain Eukaryota; kingdom Metazoa; phylum Chordata; class Actinopteri; order Semionotiformes; family Lepisosteidae; genus Atractosteus; species Atractosteus spatula. The sequence continues at coordinate 18,900,391 of NC_142719.1, forward strand.
CCCTTGGCTCTTGGAACGAAACTGCCCGTCTCGTTTCTGTAGATGCAGCGATAGTCTTGGAGGTCCGAGCCAGTTGCATTGATTCCAGCTGTTTCCTTTCTTGGCCAAGGAGACGTGTCGAGTGAGAAATGTAGAGGGGGGAGACATTTACCGGCAATCATTACTGAACTCATTATCTAAAAAGTTTGTGTGTGTGAGGGTGGGGGGGGGCGTAGTGAAGAATCTTAGGAAACTCTTATATGGAAAACATGATTATCATATAATGATCAAAACAATCTGCGGTTTTACCCACGTGTACAATTCAGTTTAACAATGTTTACAATCTCTCGTCATTTTATTTCACAGAAAGGTCCAAATGTTTAAATAAAAGAAATTGGACTTGGACAAAAAGTTTGGCACGACTTTTCCATAATTCCATTAACCTGTCTCATTTTGCCTCTCCGGATTGTGGTACCTAAATAGTGGATAACCAGGAATCCACTGATTTAATCCCAATTTACCAGCACGTTCTGTATATCTCAGTTTGGATTTAACTATTACTAAGCAAAATTCAGCTTGTCTAGCAATTAAGAAGACCTCACACCCTTCAGGTTTGCAAACCTGATACTGCAATTGATTTTATTGACAGGTCTGTAGTTATCCTACTTGTAAATTACAAATTGGACAAACGGATGACTTACCAGGTTTAGCGGATAGGCCATTTAACCAATGACGTCATTTAGCGCCCAGCCACACTTAAATTCAGGAAACAACTGGACTCTTCCGGACCTGGGTTGCAGACTCGTGCCATAGATATATTGTCCTAAGGCTGGCCCTTTAAAATGGGTATTAACAGATATCCCTTGTTAAAAATAGGAATCCAGTCACCATCAGGCAGTTCCAGATGTTCCCTGTTCTCTGCTCCCGAATCCCAGAACGTTCCTTAGGATAACTCGCCCGCGCGCCATGTGAGGAGCGACTCAGAGCATAGTTCATTTCAAGAATAGTCCTGCTAGTCCGAATCTTTTGATAGTGTTCTGGCGAGTGTCCAAATATTTCAACTGCAGTGTTGAAATTATGGAAGCGCATTGCTGCCATTAAGAGAAAAAATATTTCACGGGTCACGAGATAGTATTGTAACGCTTCGGGGTTCATGTGGGAGCCCTCGCCGCTGCCGCATCAGGTCTGCCCCACACAGTCGGGGACTCGTACCCTGTCCTCATGGTTATACTGTGTTCATAGTACGTATAAATTGTAACATTTCATTATGACTAAACCCCAGTCGACAGTAACTCTGTGGATATTCTGTAGCATTGGACACTGTCAATAACACTAAACCCACGGTACCCGCTGAGCTCTCGGTAGCTTAAAGGTGTTGTTATTGCACAATGTACCGTAATAAATTGTCCATACACTCAAATGATCAGTAGTATCTCGTAATAACGAGATACAATTTTTTTTCTTTGATGGTTGGTAGCAATACGCTTCCGTATGAAATTGTGTAATTCAGTTTATTACAACCAAAGTGGCTAGAAACTGCGATTTGTTCGACAATATACGGGCCCGTAGGAGGTGGTTTTGGACCTAAAATATTCTCGATTGCACATTACAAATTGGAGATACGTGTGATCCCCCCCGCCCCATCTTACTTTTCATGATGTGCAGAGGCTATCTGTCCCCTACAGCCGTTTTACACAAAACTAGACCAAACCTCAAAGCTTTGGAGGTCTTAAATGTTTTTAACGGCGGAATATAGAGAGGCAGTGGGTGAATCGGCCTCTGTACAGCCAAGAGAATAAACTTAGCTTGTGGGTCTCTTTGAGAAAACGATATCTTTGGGGGCTAATACCTCAGGCCCAGTCTCACTTCTGGGGCTACGAGGGAAAATTATGTTCATTTTTACACTTCAAAAATGGGCACACCTAATTTTTCATTCTTCTCGTGGAACATTTCTGGGGTAATTCTTAATTCGTAAGTCATTAAACCATAGCTGTAAATCTCGGCGAGAGGTGAAGCTATTTTTTTCGCCGGCGAGCTTGGCCTTGAGGTTGCAACATCTGCGAGCCGAACACCCGTTGTTACGAAAGAGACATGGCAACAGGGCGCGTAAATCGTCTGACCGATGAAGGACGCGTTAAATGCGGACCTTCACTACTCTGCATTTTCTGCAAGCGATGACGCAAAATAAATCAAGGGTTGACCGGTGATTGCTTTTGGTCCTTTCAGGTTAAACCAGAGCCCTGTTTTCTTAATACAGTAACACGTTTACGCAGCGGCGTTCTCTTACATGAAGTAAGGTCCGTGCTCTGCTACGTAATGAAAAATTTCCATTTGAAATTGACATCAAATAATTTTATTTAGTAATCGTTTGGAACAAAACTCCAAGGATTCTTCAGCATTTAATTGATCAATAAGACGTAATTAAAATAGGAACATTTGCAAATCTTATTAACCTGTGAAAATCCCTGATTTTGGGTGCTCTAGAATACTATGGTTAGGGATCTTTGGGGCCAAGGTTGGAGAATTTCGATTTATTATAATCAGGCTATGTGGTTCAGCACAGCTATTTTTTTTAATTGAAGGCCTTCTTTCCAAATTGTCTAGAAAGACGTAAAGAACTCGAAAGGTGGGTAGACCCGTCAGAAGGAATCCCGTTAAAATAAAACAAAAAAGCATTTCTACTCTGAATGTGTTACTGTGAGCCAGCAACATCTGTCTATAAAATCCTATGGGTCTGGTAATGATTTGAAAATACACTGGATGGCACAGCAGTCCAACCGCAGCATATTTAACAGTGGAAGGTTGTATTAATTATACGTTTCAAAGTTTGCCGCCGTCTGATTCTGCTCCAAAGAGGTTCCGAGGTTGTATCGAGTTCAGGACGTCCCAAACCTTCCTGTAAGTCTGTGCAGATTTCTTTCCAGTCTGGAAACATGATTTGGGAATGACAGGACGAGTTATTTGGCAGTGAAGGCGAGGCAGGTGCAGAGAGAAGCTTCTCTAGAGTTCTCGGTGAGTCAGCATCTCCATAGAACAGTGTTGCGAAAAAATACAGGAGAAAGGTTTTCATGTTTATCAAGGGACAAATGGTGCATCCACTGAAAATAGAGACGAAATTCAGTTTTCACTGCTGACACGTTAATGGAGAATGCAATAAGACAGTGGCTAGGAGAAAGACGCAAATAACCTATTAATATCTAGACAGTTTTTAACAGAAATACGCTAACACCGACACATTCAAGAAGTACAATAAAACAGTTTTCGCGTTATATTAGTAATGCGGTGTATGAGTAAGTGAATTTCAAGTTTTACAGATTACATGGACGATAACAGTCTTCAGGAAAAATGTCACCAAATTGCCAGAAAGACTAAATAATATTTGCTTGATTATAAATAGCTTTGTTAATAAAAGGCAAAATGCAATATACTGTATATAATGTATGTGAAACATGTATTGGCACGTCTAACGAATTGTGCTTCAAAGATCTCATTAAAATATCCCCCCCCCAATATGGCGCTTACAAAAAGTTGTCGGCATCATAAACTGACAAATTCCTCACTTAACTGATATTAAACAAGCAATTCCCTGAAAATGATAGTTATCGGATCTTATAACTTTCCCTTTGTTCATAACACCCAGAAAGAATTATTAAAATTAAAAACGGCGCGCTGACTTCATTATCACAGAGTGTTTTGTTCCATGCAATGAACGAAGGCTGGTCTTATTAAGATAATTAATTTCATATGGTCAGTGAGTTTGGCTGAGATTTTTTTAATCCAATTTAATTTTTACATTATTTCTTTCATGACCAATTGTACTGGCAAACAAAGAATCTTCTATGAAAAGTTCAGTCGCTGCAGGAATTGTTGCTGTTGGACCAGTACGTTTCAGACATAACCTCCGACCAGAAATTCCCACACCAGTGCCTGCAACTGGCGACGTTGCAGGAGGGTGCGCTATTTCCTGGTTTGCCTGGTTTCATTCATCCAGTTCTTATCAGAAAACGTTTGCTTCTGTGGCAAACACGACAGTGTAGACCACAAATTGGGATTACACCTGAACTGGATGCCAGGTCAGAGGGAGCTCACACACATATAGGGACTATAAATTACAAGTTATGCTGACGTCATTGGTGAGAGGAAATCGGGGCATTCAGTGAACACTCCACAGGAACATGCAAACACCGAAACAGACGGTGCAAATTGACTGAAAAAGGAGCCCAGAACCCAAGAGCTGGGAGGCAGCAGAAGTACTACTCTCCTAACCCTCACTGGAGCTGTCTCCGACAAAACGCAGCCGTCATCTTTATCGCATTCGTCGCCAGATCTCAACTTCGAAGAGAACCTCAGGGCGAGCGATCAAATAATAATAATAATAATAATTGCTTACACTTATATAGCGCTTTTTCTGGACACTCCACTCAAAGCGTTTTACAGGTAATGGGGACTCCCCTCCACCACCACCAATGGGCAGCATCCACCTGGATGATGCGGCGGCAGCCATAGTGCGCCAGAACGCTCACCATTATAGAAGAACTTTCAAAAGAAGCAACGGGCTGTAGAACTGTTTTCCTTTTTTCAGATGCGTCTGGGGCGGCAGCAATTTCCATGGTACAGTGTTTTTTTCTGCCATCGGCTGAAATTCAATGTACAAAATGTACATTTTTGAAGATAAGATCACTTTATTGGCCATATACAATTTCTTGCATTAGGAATTTGTCGCATACCCGAACTTGCCCTCCACGAGACACACAGACAGGGAGAGAAGCTTGGGGTCTGAGCGCAGGGTCAGCCATTTATACGGCGCCCCTAGAGCAGCTGGGGTTAAGGGCCTTGCTCAGGGGCCCAACAGAGTAGGATTCCTCTGCCGGCCGCCGGATACGAACTGGCAGCCTTCCAGCCCCAGGCGCAGATCCTTAGCCACAGAGCTAAGATGCAATTAAATTGCATGTTTTGCTGCTTCCTGTCCTTCATAGAGCAATACTGCACTTTTGTACCAGGAGAGCCTGCCTGAAGTAAAATAAGCACACTTGACATTTCTGAGGCACCGTGAACTGGCACGACTGTAAGCATATTTCTTGCCCCGATTGTCAGCTCTCAGTTCCATGACTAAGCCCTGGTTAAGTACCTTAATAAATAAGAACCGCCTTGTTTCCCCACTTCCTTGGTCATGAACGGAACTAAATTGTTTGGCTACCTCAAATCGGTCCGTGACGAAAGAGAAGACATACAGTAACTCCCACGCCACGATTTGTGAGGGAGCTCGTGAAGCGCCGGTCTTCCTTTAGCGCCATATATAGTCCTCCATCAATCAAAGGCACTTGGATGTCGGGGAAGAGCTGCGTCACGGAGAAAAAAATGCCTATTGGCCCTAGAGTGTTACTCTTGGCTCGCCTAAAGAGCCGGAAAGAAGACCAAACGAGTCTTTTTACTTCGCTTTTCATCTTTTCTACTTGAAAGTGATGCCAAGAGACGGAATAGCGTGGTGTCAAAAACCGAGGAAAGCAGACAGCACACTTTAGGGGAAAATGTGGTTTGTCCAGACTTGGTTCACAAATATATACTCGATATACATTTAAGAACTGTAAATATGCATCACTTTTTAGAATATCTTTCCACATGCAACTGCAGATGTGCAATGTCTTATTGGAGCAGGGCAGATTTCCTGGACAGGGCATCACGCGTGCCGTACGTAAATCACTCGGCAGAATTTCCGTCCATGTTTGGATCTGTGTCCGCATTCCTTACCAGAGTTTGTTGCTCCAACACGGGTCCACAACACCCGTAAACAGAAGCCCAGACGACAGGGTTTTTTAAACGTGCAAGCATATCATCAGAGTTGGCATAATCAGGGAGCTTGCATTAAAAATATTGCCTGAACATATATAAAATTAGCTTGTACCACTGTTTAAACTCTAAATAAAGGGCCTGCTTATTGTTCAAAATCCCGAAGAAATAAATTTAAGCTTTGTGAAAACAAGTTAGCATTCTGAAATGGATTTATTTTGCCATTTTGCATTTATGCCAATAGTTAAACTGTAAATTGCACAGGCAATCACACTTTTTCACACAAGATCGACTTGCATACTATTGCTTTTGATGAAATCCTGGTACAGAAAGTCATTTCGAATTCAAGATATTTTGTCTGTAATACTTGCAAAACGCAAGGAATTCTGACGTGTATGTGTGTCCATCCATTTTTAACGGTTTAATCCAGTGCAGGGTCACAGGGGATCTGGAGTCTTTCCTGGTAAACAAGGGGCACAAGGCAGGATATACCCTCACAGACATGGACACACCCACACCTGGGCTAGTTTTCACAGAAGTATTGTCACGACATTACCCCGAATTCACATCGGAAGCCACACGTAAGCGTAGTGTAAGCGACCATCCGTCAAATCCCCACCAACTCCGACAGTTGCGTTCCGTCTTGAAACGCTACAGGCCGGAATAGAGGAACAGCAGGTCTCGTTTGTTTTCTGGAAAACGATATTTTGTGATAATTTCTCAACGATCGATCATCAGTCATGGGTAAGTGAACGTACTGACGATTTTATTTTCGTTTTGAGTGTGCTTTGAAGATCTACAGTACAGAAACAATGAAAAAATCATGCGATACCGAACAGTCCAATAGGGGGCAGTGTTGTGTCCATTCAGATTACCGGTATAAAGCTATTCAGGTTTTACATTTTGTGGGAAGTGAGCCGTCTCCTAACGAGTTCATTTCACCAGCCCTGGACCATATAACTAAGCAAACAACTCCAGTCTATTTCCAACACGTTGTTGGCATGGGCCAATACAGATTAAAATATTGACACCACTACAGCACCTGTTTAAAACACAGTACTGTAATTCCGTTTTTCTAAATGGGCTAGTAACCTCCCATAATTGAGTACGTATGCAGATGATACCGATCCAATTCTGGCATGTAATTTAGTCTAAATAAGCCTGCCAGCTCTGTACCAAATACAGTGACAGAACACTTTAGATGCGTTTGCTTGGCCTGACTGCCAAAACAATAAAACAAGAAATATACAGTAAAAAAGTCGAGAGATGTTAGCAATGTGGATTCAGAGTGAAAGGGAACACTAAGATCACTCCAAGTTCCTGTACATGTTTTTTTCCATAACTAGTAATTACTAAACAGAGCCTCCTAGAGCAGTTAACACTGTCTCTAACACGCAAGTATGTAAAGATGAATTATCAGGCTTCACACATTCGCTCTCCATCTGCAGTTTTCCTACTAGAAGGAGGACACATTAAACTGCCATCACACTTAAAGATCTTCTACTTCAAAGTCCATAAATCTTCATAAAAGGAAGAGGACATGTGTCCTCGGATATACAAGGATGATTAAATCTAGAAGAGGCGATTAAGAACCATTTTTCTCTCCCCTGATCTCTCCATACATGGGAGCTGGGCAATGCACAACAACGAACAATAGTGTTTAGTGTTTTTTCCTGGCAACTCCAGGTCTTTCTTGGGCTGCAAATTTCAAGGATTTGAATTCTTTCCCGTTTCTCAGCTGGAAAACTCAAACCCACCGAATTGGTTAAGAGGGGTAGAAATGTGTTATGTGGTAAACTGTCACTTATCTTGTTAGGCAGATAAAAAAAAGAAACTAAGAAAAAGTAGATCTGAGTCATCGATGGGATAGAAGCCGGGCTTATTGGTAATTTTTTCAGACTCACACCCTCAAGCTTTAGGTGTTGGACTAAGCTTGGACTGAAAGCCATTTATTTAAAAAAACACTGTCTTACATGTGAACCCTGTGGGAAATGTTGCAATGTTAACAAACAGCCAAGCACAGATACTTTCAAGAAGCATAAGGCAGGACTGATATTGTGGTTTGTATCAAAATATGCTCTGAACCGTCTCGAAACCACTGCATTTATAAACTCCACTTTAAATAGATAGGGCCTGGTTAAAATCAGGACTGACATCAGCAAGAAGAGATGTTGCCTTTTCTGACTGATTAAGCCGACTTTAGTAGAGCATCATTGTTTTATCCCAATTCTAAAAATACCCTGCACTCATACACAGAAGACCATTTCATTACAATAAGGGGGAGACTCAATTAATTCCAAACCACAGGGTGGCAATCTCTGTTTTACACAAACTTAAAGCTTTTCTGCACAGTGGAGAAGAGAGGAATTATTCAAGTGCTTAAAAATGTAAAGGGGAGAAAGACTGAGGACCTCTACTTACAAAGCATGCTAAAACATGACTAGTTTTAAATAACCAGGATTACAGTCAGCAACCGAATGTGAGGTAGAGCTGTAGAGATTAGTCACCCAAGTTTTATTAAAACTTCACGCACCTTGTAAATGCCTATTGCAAGACATCCATCCTGCATGTTTCGGAATAAAACACAGGAAGTTGTGGCGCCACCTAACTTGCTTAAATTCTCAATTCTCAAAATTCTCAAAAACAGTGACTCCTATGACGTCTCAGAAACCTTTAGTGTTGTGATGACATCAGTGAGAGACATGAATCCCTTCCAATCGGTGCCAACTCTCCTGTAAGGCGCTGTGGAGCCTGTAGCCTGGTTTGTCCATTGTGTTTCTCCCAGTGCAGCACAGGAATAATTGTGAGCAGAGATCTAAATGGGTAATTAGCAGTTCTAAATTGAACAGATGTGAAATGAAAAAAAAACAAGAAAACCAGACAGGAACTTACACACCCTGCTAAGAATATGCTTTGGAGCTAATAGACTAGTCGGACTGCGAGATAGCCACCTACGGTCTCACTAATAGTGCAGCCAAACCTGTAAAGAAACCAATTAAAAATAAGAGGCACAATATGGATTCTCTGCCTCAGACAAGAAAAAGCCACTGCTATAAATAAAGATGTACTGCTTGAGGCTCCAAAGCCAAAACAGTAATTAAATGAAAGGCACATTAAAAAAAAATGATTGGAGATGTCCTAGTGACGGAAGTACAGTGGGGGAAAAAAGAGGACCCACTGAGGACCAGAAAATGATGTTTTTACTGTTGGAAAAGGCAATTACAGTGTGTACATTATTCACAACTGGCAAAATCAAAGATCTATGTTGGAAATATGAGAAGTTTTCTGTAGTCACAGGCCCTGGTCTATAATAATAAAACCAACTAGACTGGTGTTCAGAAACCCCAGATCTAAGGCACAGGTCTCAGGACTTCCTACTGTACATGACTCGGAGAGTAAGGGCGCTTGCTCAGAGAGTAACCCAGACACTACTGGTCTGAGCCTGCACCGAGTCAGCAGCTGGATGTGATTGTGATTCCCATTTGGTGGAGTACAGCTGGCAGAGCATAGTGAGGAGAAGATGTACTTCTTGTAAGGGATGTTAAATGACAAGCTGTTAAGTAGGAGGACACTTAGACAAGGTCTTTGTCCAGCTGAGTCACAAATGTGAGAAGATGAATTGAGCAAGCAACATGGATCCCACTGCAGACACAATGGTAGCAAATACAGCTTTCTACCCTTCAGCATCTGAAAATTTACTTTTCTAAGACAAGAAAGTCAATTTCTTTATGTATGGGGGTGGGGGTGGAGGGGTCAGCATTGTTATACCCATCATCAGTGATTTATGGAGTTCTTTTTCCAAATGGTGTATCCATGCTGCCAGTATAATACGTAATAAACCTCATGGCTGGATAAAAAAAAAAACTTCTGAGAAATTCTGAGAAGCAGCTGCAGAGGATGCAGCAAGTTAAGTTTTAGTGCACTTTCTGTCCAATAACGGCAGTATTTTGCAATATTCTTCACGTTTGTTGCCAATTAAAGCTATACAGTATATACACACAGATGCAGCTCGGTATACGGAAAAAAAGAATGAATTCGTTGTATTTGATACAGAGCATTTACAAATAGTTCGCCAAGGAGCCCTCTACAGAATTATATAAGTGAATAACGCGGGTACTCAAGCACGCCGCCTTCCATACCGCGTTCTCCGCGACTCACTCACACCCAGCTGCTGGGCGCACACCGCTGAACTCAAATTCAAGGCCCTACGGCATTTTACAGGCAATGTTTCATCCCCCCGTCTCATCACTCACCTTCCGTTAATTATCTTTCCCTCCTTTCAACTCCTCTCTTTCAGTCTCCCCATCTTTTCTTATTCTTTCTCTATCCTCAATTCCTTCCCTCCCCCTTTATTTAGATAGTTTCTGCTCTGGATCTTTTTCAATTCCGACTTTATATACACAGTTTAGCACGGTATTAATTGCAGTTTATAAACTGAGCGAGATAAAGAAAGGATTTTCACATTTTTGGCGATAGTACACACAAGTGTTAATATTTTGACGCATTCCTTAGATACAAATGAAAAGTTAAACAACACAGGCTACCATGGTTCAGAACCTGCATTCCATCTTTGCTACTGGAGAATTATTAGTTCTTGAAAGATTAAGCGGCGATAGGGTCTGTCACTTCGGTCAGGCGGAGAGGAAAAACAGACGGAAAGAAGAGTCCAGTCAGCCAGTTGGGTGGCGACCTTTGCTGCTCCGCGGAGCTCTTTACAGAAGAAGCAAAAATAGAAACTGGCTTCCTGGCTAAAGGCATACAGCTGGAGCAGATATCATCTCACACCCTCCTTCCCAGCTTTTCCAGTAAAAGCGAGGAGAGAAATCGGGAAGCTGTGTAGACACTTCCGTGCGATGTTACAAAAACGGAAAGAGGAAGATGTTAAAATAATAGATAGCTGTTGAACCTGGGGTGTCCCAATTTGCATTCCACCTCTGCTCTAAATTACTTAATTAAACTATTTTCATAAGTGAAATCAGCAGGTTAAGTCCTGTAGAACGTAAAGGTCTCCAGGCATGTGGACAGGAGTTGCCCTTAAATGCTGTCCAAGGTCCCTCACACAGAACTGTTTTGTTGGCCACTTCCTATGTTAAAACCATAAACTCTCTGTTTTATGGGCCCTTTTTCTGAGCAAATTATCAGAAAGCCTAAACCTTTTTATAAGCAAAGAAATTAAATATTTTCTTCATATTAAAAATAACTAATGATTAAACAGCAATAATTCTGAAGAAAAACAGCAGGAAGTCTGATTTCACCTTTTAAAATTCTGGCTTTAGAATTTCAGTTTTTAGAATTCACTTATCGGATCATTGGATTAAATGTCAACTGTTCAATTATAAACAAAAGCACCAGTCAAAGCCCCACAGTGGAGCAAAAGATCAGGGCTTTGAGACATTCCCATCCTAACTCCATCAGTGCTCCATCCTAGCTTCACAGTCAGTTTGCCTATCATGTCAGGTGGACCAATCCCACCTTGTCCATGTTTGCAGATCCCACCTTGTCCTTGTCTGCAGACAAGAGGAGAGAAAAACAGCCAACTCCAACCCTGGGAGCCCTGTGTTCCAACCCTGTGTAAGAAGTTCAGCCTGGATCTGAACCAGCAATCTTCAGGGCCACCCATGCATTTCAGCAAGGGCTGAAGGGCTGGGGCAAGGGCTGGAGCAGGGGTGAAGGCTCTGAAACCCAGGGTTGCAGGTTCAAATTGCAGGTGGGGCACTGTTGTAGAACTTTTGAGCAAGACACATCACTCAGGCAGTGCCAGTGAATGAATGAGTGCCCACTGAAATTGAAGAATGTGTTTCTGAGTGATTTATGTCTATTAAAAAAGCATTTTCTCTTAAAGCAAAAGTCCACATCCTATGGGGTTTTTATTCAATTCAGTTCTTAATGCTTTAAGCCAATAATGAGCTGATCTAGAGGGCAACTGCTGCACTAATTTCTCGAACCAGTTATTAAATCTCGGTAACATAATCAATTAATTGATGGTATCTCAAAATTTTCCATATTCCAAATTAAGCACAAAATCGTGAACTTTGTGAAAGTACTGTATGGTCACCATGTTGTCTCATCATGGGGGAGAGCGAGAATTTGCAAGAATTGTGACGTCAAGCAACCCTTCCTGGGTCATTGGTCACCATAATGACTAATGTAATGCGATATATGAGCAAAAAAGTACAGGTTGTTAAGCAGACATTTCATCACAGGAATGTTCCAACGTGATCTGCATGCAGAGTTAACAAGTAGTATTTGTCGGCAAAGCCGTCTCCAAGCCGATATGTTCAATTCAATTCAATTGCACACATTCAAATTGACAGTTTAGTTAAAGTATCTAAAAACATGTTGCTTGTATGTGTCAATTTCATAACATTTTATATAAATTAATCTAGTAGCAAAATTCGCTTGGTCTAAACCATGTGCATTATTGCAACAGAAATAGATTGTTTTCAAATATTGTTTATTTGGGATGGGAAATGTGTATTGAAAGGTTCTTTGCTTTGGAGTTTACACGATTATGAAGCCTGACAGTTCATAACATGAAATATATTTTCGTTTCATTTACCGAAATGACATTTTATCATGTTTTAAGACTTAAGTTCAGATGTGCATTAAATATGGGTTTATAATTAAGCAATATTTCTATCGGATTGACCGAGATGTGTTCACAAACCTGCCTGTTTACAATATAATAGGGCTGCTTCACCTCAACGGAAATTTTGTTGCCTCATTCTGAAATCACAGAACATGGCACTGCGCATACCTGGAAATTTAACCTATTTTGTGATGTACACAATAACATATAAAACCTTCAATTTACATTTTTCTTTCATTGTGGTTTGAAATGCTATCATCAATACCAATTCTTTCTAACCCCGAAAAGGTGGCCTTCATCTGGACTAGTTTAACAGATTCTCCCAGCTCTTCAGGAGCTGCTGTTTCAAAGAGACTTAAAAGAAGACCTGCAGGCATACTGACTCTTTATGGCGAGGCTGTCCAATCCTAATCTTTTAGTCTCAAATTAAGCTCACCAGGCTGAAACATCAGAATGCTGACCAAAAGCACAAACCCACAGGTCAAAAAGTCTTGGTCTCAGGTCCTCCAGCTCTCTACAAATACAGGCCTCTACTGAATCTCTGGTTAGCCTGAGCTTCATTTAGCTCCATGAAAGACTCGGGAGACCCTTGTTAGTCTGTTTCTAACAGTAGCCATGACTGCGATGGGATTTACTGCATTCAGGTGAAAAAGAAGTCATTGTTTCACATGGGAACTGCAACAAAATGTGCATAGCAAAAACGTTTTGTATTTAAATCCAGTGTTCTTTAAGTTATCTTTTTTGGACAAAGGCTATTTTTATATGCCGGACATCATCATTTTTTAAAGTTATTTTTTCATAAACAAAACCAGTGTTTTAGTGCAAGTCATAATGCAGCAGTCCAGCCAAGATAAACACTGCAATCTCAGCCAAGTTGGAAGATGTAGAAGTCATTAAAAAACTGTAAGCTCTTGCTGGCCTTTCATTTTCGTAATTTAAACTTGGCACACTTAGAGAACCCAAGAGGCAGATCACCCTTTGAGCAATATTCTTCCTCTTTACTGAGGGATCCTCTGTTTTTATTTTGGCCGTGCTTCTGTCCTTTTAATGACAGTGCAATCCAGCTTCTTAATTTAAATGCAAGAACACATCAATAAAATAAAATAAAACGAGGACCATTTTGCCTGCTAAACTCTTTTGTTTGGCAATTACTTGTTTATCTGCTCTGTTTATATGATCTGCATCAAAAAGGCCAAAGTAGGCTGTTCCACACATCCACAACCCTTTGTGTAAAGGTGTGCTTCCTGTCTGAATGTTCAGTCCTGTATTCCACCTGGATTGACTGTCCCTCTCAAAGTTACTCTAAAGACAACAAAGTTGTTCTAAAGACAAAAGTGGTTTAGTCACTTTAACTGTGATATTATAGGAGCTCCCCATATAAAGGAAAATATAATGCCATATAAAAAATTCTCAGGTCTTTTTTTTATATTACCAGACGACTTTACTCCATTAGAGGAAAAAGTTTAGGTGTAGGGGTGAAGATTTGGAGTTTTGAAAGGGTGAAAACTAAAATGAATTGGCTTAATCTCTCTGTTCCCACTGATAGCTGATGTGTAGTGAGCATACTAGTGCACTATGGCTGCTGTTGTATCATTCAGGTGAGGCTACATATAGGTAGTGGGGTGGTGGAGGGGAGTCCATATTACCTGTAAAGAGCTTTGAGTGGAGTGTCCAGAAAAGCGCTATATGTGTAAGGAATTATTATTTAAAAAATTCAGACCTAGGGAATAGCGATTTTAGCATGGATTGACGGAGAAATTCCAGTTAATAACCAAATTGCTTACCAAGGTACAAGAGGTAATGGAGTTCGAGATCTGTCCCCTAGCCTTTCAAATAAGTATAATACCACTGCTAGCAAAAGGGTCACACCTGCCTGGGAGGTGCTTGGGGTTAAATTTTGCTATGCTGTTTCTCCCCTGTAGTGAAAAGCCCTAGCCATGCACCCTCTGCTGGATTTGGCACAGATGACCAATACAGTCATGATGTACCACAAAGCTTTAACTGACTTCCAGTAATTAGGAAGCGGGAGACAGCTCTGGTGGAGAGCATTCCTAATTGTTCACTTCCTCCTGGAAGATGCATCTTGCAGGCAGCAACAATTGCAAATCAAGGCTTTTCCCATCCTGGCACTTAGAGTCCAGGATCATCCTGATGTCATTTGGGTTTTTTTTCCTCACAATAGCGCAGCCAGAGAATTGTACCGATTTAAGACCTGAATGCCTAGCAATGGGGAGAACGAGGACCTGCAGACATGCCCCTCCAATCACCCTCTGACAGTCTGCAAGCTTCACAATGCCTGATGGGAGCAGCAGAGGAGCAATTAAAGTAACAGAGTGAGTTGGAACCAAACATGCCCAGAAAACTCTAGGGTGGAAAGCAACAGGACTATTAAACTGCTGTGAACCATTTCAAGGTCCCAATCAAAGGAACAGAGAGCTAATCTGAGAACGCTGCACTTTGCCAGTGTTTAAAAACCTGTCACAGCCTCTCTGTTAAATAAACCAGTCTCATGGAATAGTCACAGGACATGGAAACCTGACAGTTTGAATTAGTGCTTTCCATGCACTGGAGGAGCAAAATGAGGCCCGATTTCCTTTTTGTGACATTTTGCCAGAACTGCGCACTCCCTTCAGTGCCTTTAAATGCACCATCTACTTTTTTCCTATCACTCACATAACAAGGTGATTCACACCCATAAATTGTGGTCTGCTGGCAAACACGTTAAGGGATTTTAACTCCACCTGTAAGAATTTTAGCTCAAAGCACATGAAAAGATCAGGGCAATGCACAAAGCAAAGAGGAGCATATTGTGACATCCCCAAAACATGATGGCATCTGGAATGCTGGTATAGCTCCAAAAACATCTCATCTGATCCATCTTCGGCCAGCATTTCCAGAAAACCCTTTTGGTTGGGATGCCAAGGAATCCAAGCGGTAAGGAGAGAGAACTGGTTCGACCCCACAGCACAAGGACATACAGGTCAGAAGCCAGGAACTAATAGCAACAAGGAAAAGACACGGACTTCGTCGCCTTAAAGCTGGTTTCAAAAGAAATCCTGGCCGCACTGCAAAACACTGTCACGTGGCTCAGTTTAAAGCTGAGCCCCCAGCTTGATCCATCAGGTTGCTTCAGGAATGTGGCAAACACAGCCATATTAGGTTGTATCAGGCTGTGTGGCCACAACCCCTTGACTCTCATAGAGAGAAATTAATCGAAATGGCTGCCTCCAAGCCATTACAGGTCACTGCCTTGCCCTTTTTTGTAAGATTTATTTTGCTTCCCTCTCATGGGAACTTAACATAATATTGCACAACCATTAAAAGAAACATGGACCCCACAACAGTTGTCAGTCTCTCTGCTATATGGGTACCGCCCACTGCTGAATTTTCTGCTTAATGGTTTTCACATGTACCAATGCTGCCATCTCTATTAAGACAGAAAAACATCTGGTTCTGACACAACAGCAGCTGTACACAGAGGAGAACACCAGAACCAAAGTGTTTCGTTTTAGCTTGTGTTTTGTATTATTGCTTTGTTAGGAAAAAAATAAAATTAATACAATGTTATTCACAAAACAGAAGTCTTTCTAAACTTTGTAGTTTTCCTCTTACAGACATTTTACAACCGCCTTCCAATTCAGGGTCACAGGGAAGCTGGAGCCTATCCCAGCAGGCAATGGGCACAATGCAGGGTACACTCTCAGAGCTTCTCAAAGCACTTTTATAGAAAAAGTAAAAAAAAACAGCTAAAACAAAAGAGAAATTAAAGACAGGAGATAAAATAAACACAAGTAAACAGAAGTACTTAGCAATACAATAGATGATGCGAGGAACAGACACCAGGCAACAATTAAATAAAAGCCTTTCTGAAGAAGAAGGTCTTGAGTCTGGATCTGAATGCATTCAGGGAAGGTGACTGTCCACTATCCTTAGGACACGTCAGAGCTTTGGGGCAGAACAGGAGAAGACCCTCTCACCCATAGAGTGTAGATGAGCTTGGGGGACAGACAGGAGACCACTGTCAGATGAATGAAGGTTGCGAGGTTGGAAGTAGGATGATTAGTCAGATACTGGTACTGAGGTGCCAAGCCATGTAGAGCCTTATAGGTGAGGGGTCTTGGGAGCCAAATAAAACTTCATGGCAAGATGGCAAGAAAAGGGACAGAGGCTTTTCCAGCTTGGTAAGTTTAATTTAGTTCATATATGCAGCATAGGATCTTCTTCAGCACCTGGCGTTAACATCTCCCAGATGTGACCATATTTGGTTTGAATGTGCACAGGCTGAAGCAATGTAAAAGAACAGTAATATACAGTATATGGCTTTTATGCTTCATCAGTAGAATATGTACAAAAGCTAGAAATTCATAAATCCAAAAAAAAACAAACAAGCAGTAATCCAATGACTGTGTAGAGCCCATCATCTGCTGCTTCAAATGCAGTGGTCATACCAAGAAAGGCAACAGGCATAGAATGGGGATTAGCGATAGGAAGCCCTACTTTAAACAAACAGAAAATAATAGGCGTCCAGTACAAGCCAAGACATGATGTTGTCATCAGCGTTGATTCACTGTGTTTTTTCCAACATCGCTGCTTGACAAGTCGGTAGGATCAAGCAGCAGGATGAGAGCCATTTGGGCCAAAGGGCCTCTTTCTGTTCACGAACTTCCTGGTTGTCTTCCTTAAAAGCTTCCTGGAGGAAAAGCAGCACAGATGTAGCAGAGAGGCAGAAGGAACGACTGCAGACATGCCAGTCTGCACTGAACCAGGCCAAGGCAGGAAAGGCCAACCCAGACTAAATCAGGTGTGTGGACAGACAGAAAAAGGACCAGAGGGAGCCTATAAAAAAAAACTGCCTTTCTACGAGTACACATTTCACAAGAGTAATAAAAATCTTAAGAACACAAGCAAACGCAAAGCATTCTGCCCCTTGTTTTCCAGAATCCCGTTCCAGAATCTTCTGAACTTTTCTTTTGTGTAAATGAAGAACCAGTACTGTACATACTCTACAATCCAATTTGTTTCTCTCTATGACTCAAGTGGGGGTAGATGTTATAGTTGCAATACCAACCCCTTCCAGGATTTTGAACTACATCCAGCATAAAGTCCCTTTACTTCTTGTTTCAGGGAAAAATAGGGCCATAGCGATTCAATGAAGAGAATGAACCACTGGTCATGTTTGTGGGATATTTTCCCCACAATTTCCCTAACTTTTACATTATGTGGAAACTGCAATTTTCCTATGAGAAAGTCTGCGGGGTATGTCTGCAGCTTTACTGTACTTTTCACTCACTACAGTTTTAAATCATCTTGCAGTCTGCAGTTTACTATAGTACCACCTCTCTTCTTTACAACACCAGATGATAATACTGTATGTAAACAGTGACAAATCATTTCACTAATAGAATTCTACAACTGTTTGACCAACCAAGCTTGCCATTAGTGTACCAGGTCTTGATTTTTTTTAAAAGGCTCCTTCACTGCAAAGGAAACATTTAAAGAAATGTAGGGATAAACATTTGGTTTTGAATTTTGTAAGTTGCACGTGACCCTTTGCTGGGTTTTGCTTTCAGGCACCAGCTAAGTTTACGGAGTCTGTGAGCGGGCATGACAACTCTTACTGAAGATTGTGCTCTAGAGAGGATAGACTCAGGTTGTTCACACCAGGGAGTGTTTTCTAACTCAGGAAACAGAGTAGGGCATGTTATATCAATATACACCAATACTTAATGGAGCATGGAGCAAACCAAGTTGTTTAAGCCAAAGACCTGGCTTCTTTTTCAAAAATATGATGGCAATAGACTGCTCACTACTAAACTGGCTCGATGAGTCAAACACTTTTTATATTGTGAGTACTGAGAGTAATGGGGCTGGTTCATTAGTAAATTACCACTCACATAGACAACACACCCTGCTATGAGTAGTACACGGTCAAGCAGCCTTTCCAGGAATCTGCCACTTTTATATTTCTTAAGAATTGTACAGAATGTAATGCAAACAGAACAGGGTCTAATGTCTACAAAGGATATGGAGTGGTTGGAAACTTTAAGCTCAGTGACCATTTTGGTTAGTAACAAAGCCCATAGCAATCGCATGACGATTCTGGTTAGGTTAGATCATGGTCTATTGGTTGAAAGGAACTCTTGATAACTTCTGGGAATTAAGACCAAAAGAGCAAAAAGTAACAGGCCAGACTGAAAACATATCAGGGTGAAACTGAAACTCTATTCCAAAGAGGAAAAATAAACCCATATTACAATAAGAGACTATTCCCCTAGAATATTTCTGATTTTACTGCTGTGCATTTGCCAAGTGGTCCCCAGAAAAAAAAAAAGTCTCAAACTCACGAACAATATGCAGATGAAATACAATGTGGAACCATTTTGCTTAACGTAGCATACAGTGCAACCCTCCAGGAAAACAGACTGTATAACCCTAGAGACAATGGGGCAATGTAGCACAGAAAGTATGGAAGTGAAATCACCTACTGTGTAAATTAAGTGAAAGTACTGTATGTAACTCCTATCAGTAAATAATCAGGAAGACAACATTTAACATAACCAAGTCATAGAGTCAGAAGCCCTAAAAGTCACACAGAAAAGGAAGCATTTTAGCTTGGTATCAAAGTTTTAATGTTTTTTTTCTGTGCAGCAACACGTTTTGTAAATATTAAACCACAAAAATAGCACTGCAACACAAAGACTGACTGCAGAGAACACAGAGTAACACTCTGCACAATTTCTCCAGAAGAGCACTGTGGGCCCAGAATTTTAGGTCCTGTGAGACAGACAAGACTGACAGAACAGTAAGACAGGAAAGAATCCTGAAGTATTTCACAAGCCAAAATATAAATCAGAAATAAGGAATCAGAGGCTGGCAGCATTTCTTATTGCCCAGATGGAAAACACAGCATTAAAAACAAAATTCCTTGGCGCTTCTCCATCTTTGCAAAACCTACTACACCCAAGCTCCCTTGACAGAAGTGCCTCTCACTCTCAGTCATAGAGAATCACTGATATAATTCAATCTCAGCTGTTAGTCAATGAGATTAATTCACTTAACTGGAATGATCCAGCACTCATTCTGAATGAAATCATGAAAGATTTTAGGTGAGGTATGAAACAAGGAGGGATGGAGCTTTTCTGAATCAGGAATGAACAACGCTGGTCTAAAATGCTTTTACAACCATTAAACATTTAAATTGACAGCCTACTATGGTGAGTTATAATTACACTGTATAATAGCTCAGAATATTGAATCACTTAAGGTTCTAACACATAGAGCATTTATACCTCAGGTGTCCAGTTCTGAGACATTGAGTCATTGTGCTTGCAGAATTTTATTCAGAGATCAGAGAAGTTATAATATTGATCTACAGTAGATAAAGCTAAAGATAAATATTGATCTAGATAAAGCTAAACCTAATATTAAGCTTTTGTTTCGTTAAGAACTTAATTGGAAAGAGCACAGTCCTCCAGAACCTGGATTGAACACCCCTACTGTAGCACTGTTACTGAAACAGCCCAATTCAAACAGGACAAACCAGCACAAAAGAAAACAAAACAGCAGTGAAACTAGCCTACCTCCTGCTAGACAAAAGACCATGTTCTCCATCCCTGGAGAAAACACAAACATGATCTGTATTCCAAAAGAGAAAAATACATTCCCAGGACACACGACTTCACCTTCTTGCCCACAAATCTACCATAAATTATTCCAGCTTCCATAAAGTACGTAAAAATACAATAGTGGAAACAAGAGGGCATGACCAGTTAACAAGATTGACTGTAGAGAGCATTGGAGCATGATTGCAATGATTGAATGCTAATCACCTGAAGTTAATTAAAGTTCAGGTTATAAAAAGGTTTGGGCAATTGTCTGATCATGAAGACAAACCCAGAGCAGCTTTGCTTTATAATTGGTTGTAGCTGCACTTGGCAGCAGTTGATAGCAATCAATTGCTAGCTAATTTAACCAACACTTGTCAGTTAGCCATTTCCATGGTAATTCAACATCTTGTGAACTGAGGATAACAGTGCAATTGTGGACTATTGCACTTGTCCTTCAATGATTCCAGTGTAAACACAGGTGAGGAATTTATAGAACTAATACATATTAATAATGTCTTTAACTCTAAGTGTACAGCAAAAATCCTCCCATTTCCATAATCCCTTTATTCTTAGAGGAGTCCATGAAATGGAGCCTATCCCCGCAGGCACAGAGCACAAGGCTGGACTGAACTTGGACTGGATACACACACTTTGACTCATACACACAAGCGAACGATTTATAAATGCCAATTATACTGGATGGCATATCTTCAGGGATAGGATCTCCAATCCTCATTCTGGAAAGCCCCAGTCCAGCAGGTTTTGTAGCTTTCCATTAAATAAATGTCTAAAGATATGGAAAAATTAAGTCAGTTAGGACTAAAATCTACTAATACATATTCTACAACACTTGAGTACCAAGAAGGTAATCCGAATTACATCAGCACAATGGACTGGAGTGCAATGTCCAGAAAAGGGCTATATAAGTGTAAGGAATTATTATAATTAAGGAATTATTATCCTAGTTTCCATGGTGTTGGATGAGAGAGAAAGTAACTCCCCACCTGGATAGGATGCTAGTCTATTGCAGAGATTACCTCCAGCAATGTTGGTTTCTATTTATACTGTAACGCAACGGGGGCTCAGGCGGGCGCCCTTGCCGCATCTGGTCGGCCCAAAGTATAGGTGGCTCGAACCCGGGACTTCCGCGTCTCTCTGCAGCGACCCAGCACCGTGAGCTAAAGAGAGATCTCTCTCCAGCCCAGTAGCTGTAGTCCTGCTATCATAGGGAAGGGCGGTGACGTCACCTGCTCTGGTACGCCGGCTCTTACACAGTACCTGACGGCCGTAAGCGTTACACTCTCCCCCGCTTAAATCGCCGTCCCCGGCGAAGGGCTATCCCACCCCGCTTCTGACACCAATGTAACGCAACGGGGGCTCAGGCGGGCGCCCTTGCCGCATCAGGTCGGCCCAAAGTATAGGTGGCTCGAACCCGGGACTTCCGCGTCTCTCTGCAGCGACCCAACCCCGTGAGCTAAAGAGAGATCTCCCTACAGCCCAGTAGCTGTAGTCCTGCTATCACAGGGAAGGGCGGTGACGTCACCTGCTCTGGTACGCCGGCTCTTACACAGTGTCTGTCGGCCGTAAGCGTTACACTCTCCCCCGCTTAAATCGCCGTCCCCGGCGAAGGGCTATCCCACCCCGCTTCTGACACCAATGTAACGCAACGGGGGCTCAGGCGGGCGCCCTTGCCGCATCTGGTCGGCCCAAAGTATAGGTGGCTCGAACCCGGGACTTCCGCGTCTCTCTGCAGCGACCCAGCACCGTGAGCTAAAGAGAGATCTCTCTACAGCCCAGTAGCTGTAGTCCTGCTATCACAGGGAAGGGCGGTGACGTCACCTGCTCTGGTACGCTGGCTCTTACACAGTACCTGACGGCCGTAAGCGTTACAATACAAATGGGTAACACAGCAGGGACTCGAACCCACAACCTGTCTGTCATGAGTCCAGAGGCTTAACATCTGTATCATGCTAGGCTGCTCCTCCAAGGACCAGATTGCTCTCAATTTGAAATGATTGCTTGAGATGCAGACCTTTAAAAACAGGTGACCTAAAAGACTAACTGGATTGGGACTGTCCAGGACCAGGATTGGAGATCCCTGCTTTAGAACGTGGGAGGTAACCAGAGAAAACCTATGTGGACGACATGTAAACTCCACACAAAATGTGTTTCTGTTCAGCATACAGTAAAATGGAGGACTCTGGAGCTCCCTTTCACACCTCATATATTCTTTAGAGAAAGTACTTCTCACAGTGAAAAATATTAAGTCTGGGTCTGTGTGTGACAGCTCCTGCAATGTTCTGTGAAACAGGGATAGCAGGATGCTGTGCTGGAAAATCAGGCCAAATCCATAAATTTGATGGCGCCTTTTTAGAGCTTCACCTCCACTGCACAGAGAAATATTTAACAAAACTGGCGTTCAGCTACTACGTTTGAATACATTTTTGAAGTCCACTTTCTAGTGTTAGGAAAAACAGATGCTCTCGCATTACTGTAAGAATAATGGTAGCAAAACAAAAACGAAGAAGAATTCCCTGGCATCTTGCTAGCACTCCACAACTCACAGACCACCAGCCAGGCAGCCTAGTATTACTTAACCCAATTATTCCCAAGGCCAGTATAAGCATTATTGAGGTATGCAGTACAGTTGACAACATGGTAATGTCTGGCAAAGTGTACCCAGAGTACAGGAGACACTTCACAAATGAGAGAAGCCCATTCGGCCATTCAGCTTGTTTTCGTTAGTTAGTATGAAGCATTTGAAGGGATGACTTCTAAGAAATGTATGTAGTCACTGAATAAACAGACTAAGAAATTAATTTCTTTGTTAGTTTTATGGTAATAAAGTTGATATGGGGCAGATGATGCTTAGGCCTGCAACTTCTTAACAGTGATCAGCAGCATAATGTCTAGGACCACAGCTTTTGGAAAGCAGACTGTGAAGAACAGATGTACAGTAGTTCTTTGTTTCTCAGGCATAGAACTTCCCAGCTATGCTTATGGCTACTTGGGCCCTTTGAGAAACAGCTTGATGAGGCTGTGGGAGCGAGAATTGTAAAGATGAGCGGCCTCTTCTCTTTTAAGTGCTGCTGTGTGCTGACAGCTCTCTTCTTCAGCTCTGCTGTATGGCACTGGGAACCATCACTGAGAGTAATGTTGAGAGGAAGGATTGTGTTTTCAGGTTGTGGCAGCTTGTGGGAATATGGAATCAGGAGATATAAAATATGAGCTCACTGCTGGGAAAAACAAGACAGCAGTAATATCACCCTGCACCTCACAACTGACAACCCAGTGAAGCTCAACAGGTGTGAGCCTGGTGTACGTGGATGGGAGACCTCCCGGGAAAACTAAGGTTGCTGCTGGGGACCAGTAGGGTGCGCTCACCCTGTGGTCTGTGGGGTCTTAATGCCCCAGTATAGTGATGGGGACATTATGCTGTAAAAAAAAGGTTCCAGCCTTTGGATGAGACGTATAAACCAACATTCTGACTCTCCTTGGCTATTAAAAATCCCTGGACATTTCTCAAAAAGAGTGTCCTGGCCAAATTTTCCCTTGGTCCTTACCAATCATGGCATCCTAATAATCCCCATCTATGAATTGGCTTCATCACTCTGTTCTCCTCCCCACTGATAGCTGGTGTGTGGTGAGCGTACAGGGACACTATGGCTGCTGTCGCATCATCCAGGTGGGGGCTACACATTGGTGGTGGTGGAGGACGGGAGTCCCCATTACCTGTAAAGCGCTTTGAGTGAAGTATCCAGAAAAGCAATATATAAGTGTAAGGAATTATTATAATACAATGCCCTGTGCTTTGGATTTATCAAAGCATTGTAAAAAGCTGGGTTTAGTTTAAGGCTGCAGGCATTCATGTCAAGGAAAGACAGCTTCACTGGACAGTAATCAAACCTTACTGAAACAACTGAAGAAAAACAAAAAAAAAACCAGGAGATTCACCACATGGGCTTGCTCTCTCCTCTTCCCGTCCACACACCACAACACTCCCGCTTGGGTCGAAGGTCAGCTAAAACTTTTCTTATACTAAATAAAACATATCTGTAAAAATTAACCCGCATTATAACATTATATACAAAAAACGGCATAGCAAAATATGCTAACTCAAATTAAACGTCTCACAGTGTGTTTGAAGTCATAGTTTATATAGAGTGGGAAATGATATAAAGTGATCAAATGAATCCCAGGTTCTTAATCCAGTTTAGCAGGCAGAGTTTCTAAATGACTGTGTCAGTGTGGGAGGTGAAGAGTTCCAGTACGTGCCTGTCTATTGCTGAACTCAAATGCCAAAATTATTGTGTGAACAGCTGTTTCCAGTTGTTTCTTACCTGCAGGCTTTAGTCATAAGGGATGCCCTTTGCAAAAAAGTTCTCAGGGTTTTTCAGCCCGTTTCTTACAATAAAGCTCACAATTTATACAAACGAAGCTGAAGATACAATTATTTTAAACAATGCAATATTGTTATTCATTAGATACTAAAATTAGACCTGCAGGACACAGGTCCAATTTTAGACTTAATTTTGCAAACTACTGGGGGGTCCCCAAATCCAAAGGGATTTCTCCTAAGACAGTACCTAGAGAACCCCAGTCTATGGCTGAGAACCTATACCTTAAACTGGATGATTTCTAAGAAAATCCTCAAGCACAGGAAGCAAACAAAGTGATCCACTTGACAACTTTAGCCTCTGCCTTGTCTGATAAGTTCTACTTGTCCCTGCTCTTTTAATAAGCTTGTCAGTTGTGTACAATAAAGCTGGCATTTGGATTGTTGCCCAAGGCCCATTAGACTGTCCAGATGAATGCTTCTCAGACATATCTAATTGCACCACACTTCTCTGTGTATTCCTGTTTTAATGGCTGTCTAACAGCTCTTTAACCAGAAGTGGGCCCTTTTACATTTTGATCTCCCAAAGAGGTGCAGTCATCACAGTCTTTATACGGTAGCTCTTAGGTAGATTTATAGAACTAAAATTTGTAAGGATGCCACTATTAGTCCTACTTTTACATTTTCTTCAATCCAGAACATCTGTTCTCAAGAAGGGGTACTGGGACATTCACATATTTGCAGATCAGTACAGATCAGTAGAAATGCCTGGTGTACAGTATGAAGCAATTCTCTGATTTGTCTCTTTCTGGTTTTCCAGTGCAGATTTGGCTTGGATTCAGGGTCATGGCTCTGCCAGAGCCTGTCCTGGCAAGCAATGGGCACAAGGCAGAATACACTTTGCCTTGTCCAGTCCACCGCACCACACAGACAGACACGCACACACTCACACCAGGGCCAATTTTCCCAGAAGCCAATTAACCTACCAGTACGTCTTTGGACCGCAAGGAAACACACACGAACACGTGAGACCATACAAGCTCCACGCAGATAGCAGTCTGGATCCAGGACTGACCTCAGGGCCCCAGCGCTGTGAGGCAGCATTGCTAACCACTATGCCACTCAACAACTGCTGTCTCAGTTCGAAATTCCCTTTTCTTGAAACAATTCTGGAATAGTTTGCAGCAGCTGAGTTACTGTATAACCTCATCTTGCATCTGATGAGCTCTTGGAACTGTTTCAGGCAGGGTGAATTAAAAATAAACTCCACCGTAAATATAAAATTAAAATAAATTAACATCAAGAACTGGGCTGGAGCACAAACCTGAAGACTCCGGGACAATCACTGAGAAACACTGGATTAGAGACTCTTAACATTTTAACACACGGAAGTCAAATAAGTCTTTTCACTGTAGCTTGTAATGTAATATTAATTCTACACTGAATTTTCTGTGCTGCTTTGCTTTTTTTTAGTTGTATATTTTCCCTTTTTACTTAAGTTGTAAGTGCTATTGTACAGCACTTTGAGTATCCTCTGGATAACGTTCCACCGAATTGAAGTCCAGCTGGATTCAGAAAAGTCCTGATTGCTGTTTTGATATCTTGCAACGAACAGATTGCATGGTACACAAAGCCCATCTGAGAACGACCCTATCAGCCCGTCTAGAAAAAAAAATGTCCCCCACATCAGTTTGACGTTTTGACAAACTGCAGATTTAAAATCTTTAAAGGGACGCCTGTGGTTTCTTTGATGTATTTCCGAGATAGCATCACGAGCTGTGAGGAAAACCAGTATGGGCCCTCAGGTAGAAATTCCTGGTTAACAAGATGGTGATTAAAAAGAGTCGTTATCTCGTCGACGCTTAAATATACTGAGTGAGAGGCGTTTAGCCACAAACATGGATTGGCTGTTACATCAAACCGCACAGTGAAGGGTTAAACTTTACTCTGATTTATTTGCTTGACCCGCGGGACACGTGCCTAGCAGGGTTTAGGCAAACATATCTGTTTATAACAACCTACGCGATGTGCGCATCCTAATGCAAACAAAGCAAAGGGAAAAAAAAACGTTGCAGAAATTGAAGGACGAACACACGATGTCTGCAGCTTTAAGCCTGAACGAGACACGGAATGAAAACAGTTTGTGTCTGTTTATCATTAACTTGTACAATTATGATTATTATAACAGGAGGAATTTTTTATTTGGATTTGGATATTGTCAACGGTACAAATTTAAGCATTTGGAAAGGGGCTTGTAAATATTGTTCAATCAGTCAAAGTTACAAAAGGAATCTAGGATTGGCTGGATGTAAATGGACGCTCACCTATATCTCAAATAACCATGAGGGGAAAAACAAATATATTCAGCTTCGCACTGTCTGGATTAGTTAGGCTATTTCTGGGGGGGCATTTTCAGAAGAAGAACCTGGAAGATGGTCAAACCTTCTATGGAAAGGATCGGGTTGATCAGTAAGATTGGTACTGTAGGTTCAAATCCTGGCTATGCCACTATCAAAACTCAAAATGAGTTTTGCGTGAACTGAACAATGCTGGGTGTACAGGCTGGTTTCAGCTGCTAAGTTTTGTCATTCCTCAGGGTTGTTGTTTTTTGCCAGGAGAAAGATATGTACAAGGTCAATTAGTGTTATTCAACCCTGAAAAACATCACTTGGGGAGTTTGTCATCTTCTGCCAGTATAACACTGTTCCTCTTTCGGTAATTATATGTAAATATATACATTTTTAAGATGCTTTCCTTCGAGATGTCGTTTCGAAGGAACTGTTTAAGTGTATTGGTAGGAAATGATTCCTGATGTTACAGTAAATGGACATTTTCATTTGTTGCCACACGCGCTGATGGTACAGTATTTGCATCATTCAGTGCCCGCAAGGCACATGTCAGCATTCTAAGCTCTATCAGTGTCCATGCTAGACTGATTTCATTAGGACATCCAGTCTTTTTTTCAGTCAGTGTGTTCCCGTCTTTCTCCACGTCTGCGATGAGGGCTCGGCTACAGTGATTTAAGGTTTGGGAGAGGTCAGGGTTATGTTTATAGAGGTGCTCATAATTCAGAATTTGCGATAGCCTCCCCATTAAAACTTTTCCTGCGTGGAGTGCTTCGATGTGTGTTCTTTACGCACCTCGTTTACAAATCCCAAATTCTGTCCGTTTTATGTACAGTTTCCGGTTAACGAACGCCCAAGGTATTTTGGTCCTTTCTGTAATGGGTTGTTTTTGAAGGGGAGCAGGGAGCAGAAAGGAAGTCATGTAAGGAGCGCGGCACGCTGGGAGGTACCAAGTCTCGGTGCGCGCCGCCGACGGCCGTGCGTGTAGTGTGCAATGGGAAGCGTGCTGGGCTAGGTATGCGTATTGCACAATCAATCACCGTCACCAGTACAGAGGTAACGGGGAGCCCTGGCTAAGCTCTATAAGTGAAAGCTGGGCCCCCAACCTCCATTCCTTGGAAGCAGCGGGAGCTCTTAAGCCTTTCATTCCAACCCTTCAGATTAATTATTTTCCGCATACATCACGCCAGAGAAAGGGTATGCTGCGTAAACAAGTTCAGAATCACTTTTTTTTAATAAGCAGATTTGTAAAGAAATCTAGTGATGTAGCAACCTTAAAATCCGTTTTAAAATAAAAAAAACTGAAAAGAAAACCACATGAATTCCAGTATGCACATTATAAGGATGGAATTCCCAACTCCAGGCCTGAAGGGCCGCATTCCTGCGTGTGTGCCATGCGCGTTTAAATCAGTAACACCCGAAAAGCCGGGAAAGTCCGCCACAGTGTTCTCATTAAGCCACTAATTACTTCAGTCATATCGTTAATCGTTGAGCTGAAATGAAAACCTGCAGGAATATGGCTCTCAGGACTGACCAAGGTCGAGATACTCCATTAAGGTAGCAGTGTGGCACAGTGGTTTCAGTCCCAGCAGCGAGACTGCTGTTGGGTATCATACCTTGCTCAAACATGCAATTTGTTCTAGAATAACAATACCCTGATGTAGAAATAAGTATGAATAGATGTTACTTTGGATCAAAGTGGCAAAAGCGACCCCCCCAAAAAAATTAGTAGCTATTTACTTGGTAAATTGTAAGCATCTGTCTTGTGATGCAATTGGACAGAAGATGGAGTACTATGGACAACAGACCTCTTACCAGCTGCAAGACCTTACTCTAGATCTTTGTGCCACTCGGGCTTTCAGTTACAGAGTTGATCTTCTAATTTAGCTGCATAAGTCTAATACTTGCAACCCAGGTTGTGATGAGTTTTAGAAATCGGTGTACTGTTAAAGAAGAACAATCGACTGTGAAAGGCCTCAGGAAAAACAACGGTTACAAATGAGAGAAGGTCATTCAGCCAGTTTGGCAATTAGTAAATTAATGTCTAGAAGGTATTGGCTTCAGTAATGTGTTCCACACTCCCACCAAACCTCTGAGGAAAGTGCACTGGTCAAAGGTTTTACATTCACTTCCACATACAGTAGTTTGTTTTAAGATTTCGTGCTGGTACATAAAACCAGAAAGAGACAAGGCCCTCCAGCACCTGAGTTTGAGAGCTCTGATTTACTAAGAGAGAGAGAGCGAGAGAGACACTAGACTCTAAAGCTTCTCTAATGAGAAATGTCTGAAGGAGATGCTTAACGCACTTAATCTCGGAAAACAAGGTAGCGGGTTTCCAGTTTATTGCTGCCATGTCCGATTTTGGAACATGACAAGTTAATCAGGAACACAAGAAGGCTCAATGAACAGGAGCACATCTGGAGACGTTAAAATTAAAAATGAATTAAGAACCCTAGCAGCTTGGGCCTTTGTTTTTGTGGACTTGACTCGCTCTCCGACGTCATTGCGCCACAATAGTTCTGAGCACTGCTGATACTTCAGTTTACCTTTTAAAGATATAAAGTGCAAGAGCCGCCCGCACGCTTGAGATTTCTCTTTTATTTGAAAGGGAAATGAAAAGGTATTCTCGTTAAGCTGCACTTGGAACTTGAATAACATCCCTAATGCTGTTTCGTCACGTCTAGTGCCAGAAGCATCTTTTCACGCAGAGGTATAAATTCTTTGGTGTACTAGTAAGTGCTAATTGTTTCACTTCAAGCATAATTGTCTAAATGTCCATAAATGGTTCTTTTTTGTTAAGTAGTAAAAGACTGGCAGGAATTAAACTCAAAATGACTTTATCAAAAGGTTTTCAGGAACTACCGGGAAATGAAACTTAATATTTGAATACTAATTTTAAATTCAAAGTGGCCTATACAGGGTTTCGGCAAGGCCGTATCACTCTTGCGCTCTTTCATTCGTGAGGGATTTCTTTTCAGTAAGTGCCGAAGCCACTGCCATCTAGCGGTTATCGGCAGTAACGACGCGGTATATAAATGTGCGCCCTGTTTTGGATTGCCTTTAAAAACGCTGCAATTTTATTTAAATCACAAATTGTATGTGAATACGAAAGTCCACATTCCCCTATACAACAGATACCAGCTGAAAATGATAATGTTAATTTGATCTCTTTTCAAAATATTTGGAGATGGAATTGCCCACTGAAATCTACAAACCAGACCATGTTATTAAACACTGTACCGTGCTGTACAGTTTTTCCGAACCCAGCTTTGAATCAAACACAAAATGTGCGCATGACAACTTTACTTGGCAGTTGAAGCTGATTTTCAAGAAACAGCTGGATGAGATCCTACAGTCAGGCTAGGAGGCACTTCTTTACACAAAATGTTGTGGGAGTGTGGCACAAGCTTCCCAGCCACGTTGTAGAAACCAATACCCTGTCTACCATCTAGAAACAGCTGGATTAGATCCTCAGATCAATAAGCTACTAACTACCAAACAGGCTAAATTGTCTGAATGATCTATCATTTGTAACTATTGTTGCATAATGTCCAGTTACAATACCCTGGCACATATACTTGCTGGAATTTACCAGCCCCCAAGGTATTTTGGTCCTTTCTGTAATGGGTTGTTTTTGAAGAGGAGCAGGGAGTTGAAAGGAAGTCATGTCAGGAGCGCGGTACGCTGGGAGGTACCAAGTCTCGGTGCGCACCGCTGACGGCCGTGCGTGTAAACATATTTGCCTTCCCTTTATATGCCGTTTTGATATCAGCTAGATTTTAGCTCGTTTTACATTTTTAGGACTGTGCAAGTAAAAAGTAACAGTCTCTTCCCACACTCCCATTCTTTGTGGTAAATATGTGCTTCCTGTGTCCAGTTTTAAATGTCCTGTAGTCTCTGGTTCATGTGTCGCTGTTCATCCGGAAGTAAATAAAAGACACGATAAATAGAGCTTACCACAATCGCAATCTAAAGAGCAACAACAAACTCACCAAAGGATTGAGTTAAAAATATACAGACACACAGGTTGTTCAGCATTAAAATGATTAAAGCTGTAACTAAAAAAAAAAACACTTGATAATACCAAAGACAACTCATGAAACAATCCATATACCCAAGATGTGTATTGGAAAAATCTAGTTTAATAACTCGCATCATGAGAGGGAATAAGTGCTTTTTCCTTTAACCTTTAACAGCACATAACCTTACAGTTGCTTTTAAAAAACCTTTTTAAAATATATATACACAAAACACAGTGCAGCATATCCCAAATGTGACCACAAGCATGTGTCCCAGCACCTCCTTGAACAAAAATGGCAGTGTGACGGCCCAGAACAGACGGCTGGCCCTCAGCTCTCAGCAGCAGCACTTGTTCCTTCAGGGAAAGGAAACGGACTCCTTGCCAACACCAATCGTCCACGTCGGTTTCAAATCGCCGAAGGACACAGGACTTGCAGCTCTCCAGGTCGGGCCAGGTGACCAGTCTCCCTCCGTACTGCCGGCTGGCTTCCTGCGTGCCTTACAAGAAGCCAGAGATCGCCAGCGTTTGAAAACGTGGAGTTCATTCCCGCCTTAGGAAAAGGGAGGAAATAATTGGTTTCTTCCAGCTAGGAACGGAAGGAAATGGAGGTGTTCCAGTTTATCTTCGGTGGGGGGCAATGAGGTGGCCACGTTTTTCAAGTGTTCTCATCACAACACACGTTGCCCACCTCTAGTGCCTGGTCTGCATGAGACCTGTCTAGGACGACCCTTCACATAATTTAAACGGAGCCTAGGGTGTGGGGGAGGAGGTTAAGTACCACCAGATCACACAAAGCGGACCTGGCTGCCCTTTTCTGAGTCGCTCCGACGCAGCTTCAGTCCAGAGAGAACCTTCTGGGCTGTGTGCTCTTCCCCCGGATGTCTCTTAAAAGATAACTTGTCCCTGCTGGGGGGCCTGGCCCTGCTGCCAGTGTTGTTATTGGACTGGTTGGTGTTGAGGTTGGCCAGGCTGCCAGCGGGGCCTTCGGCAGGCCTGGCCTCAGGGCTGAGGCCCGAGCCGGCCTGGGAGAGCTGCCTGGTGGAGCTGGTACCCGAGTCCACCTCCAGGCTGCGCACCGGGACGGGCAGGTCACGCAGGCCCGAGGAGACGGGGAGGAGCTCCACCTCTGGGTGGCGTCCAGCTTTCAGGAGCAGCCGGGCGGTTTCCGGGGTGATCTCTAGCCTGCGCCGGGTTTGCCGCAGCGTGCCGGCCTCCGGCGAAGAGCTGCGGCTGCTGTCGGCGCTGCCGGGCCCGGTTCGCCGAGGAGGGGAACACCCCTCACCCTCTGGATTCCCCCCGTCCCGGAGGGCTCCAGTCAGGGTCTTTGCGATGGGAGTGGCCTGCCGGGAGTGTTTGATGGGAAGCCGACTGAAGTGACCTCTCGACTGAGCTCCTGTGGCCATCTCCGATTCCTGGGCCTGTTCCTCCGGAACGCCGGCCTCGCTTACAGGTGAGTCCACAGCTGCGGGAGAGAGAGAGAAAAGAAGGACGGAGAAGGAGTGAGAAGAAAGGAGCTGGAGAATTAAGGAGAAGAATGGATGAGGAGAGCAACTCAGAAACACAACAGAGATGTACGGACACAGGCCAAGGAGCAAGACAAAACAAACACACATGCCAGAAAGAGAAATGGAGCTGTAGAGAACACGCTCACAATGTCCCCCGCTTTCAACATTTTAACATCAGTGACGTCTAGCTCAGCTCAATTCCTAGATGGTTGTGCTCATAACACAACGTAGCGCCAACAAGCAAATAATGAACCACATACAGTAGCCGAGCACAGTTGAAACTGGCATGTGGCAGAAACAGCAGGCATTGCAAATTGATCAAATACAAAATAAGCAGGTGCAGCAAAGGGCTCTTGGCCTTTAACAACTGTAAGAGATGCATTAGATGTCCTAAACTGTGTGTAAAAGACAAGTCATTTCCTATGAAAACTACTTTTTTAAAACCAGCTCGATCTGGAACCCTAAACAGACAACACTCATTAGCAAGGGGATACTCCATTAACTCGGAACTTCAGATGGAATTCTTCGGCATCGGCATATAGACTCAACTCGGTGCCAGTAATTTATGAGCAGGTGTTCAGTTTGGGGCAGCAACTGCCTTTAAGTGGCCCCACGTTCAGTTCTAATGGCAAATGAAAGCAGTCGCTGCATGCCTGTTCGGTAAGCTCTCACTGGCAGATACCAGGCCCCTCCCCTCACACTGTACCCTCTCCCTCACTGGCCCGCCTACCTGCTCTGTCATTGGCCTCTGGGCTGAGCTGATCCACCGCCTCATTGGACGAAGACTTGTCCGATATATAGCCCTCGCTCGAGTCTCTCTTCATTGCAAGGTTCTGTTAGAGACCAAGAGAGAGGCACAGAGGGGTGCCAGTGTCACGTATGCTATGCAACAGTAAAGAGCCAACTCTAGGTTGATTTCTCTCCCTGACTCTCTCAGAATGTCACAGACCACTGCCTTTGTCCCTTATGTGTGCAGTACAGTCTGGCCGATGCTTGGCATAGAATTATTAGGCCTCCAAGCGTCAACTGACAATGGTCCCTCCTATTTTGTGGTCCTTGTGGCTTGTGTCAAGTGAGAGAGCTCCTGGATATCTTGTATAAAAAGTTTTAAAATGTTAGGGAAGGGTGGTAGTGATAAGTATAGCTGCCTCCCTGGTCTGCAGAGATTCGATTCCAGCTGCTCATGGGCTCTGAGTACGCACAGGGCCATTCCCTAGACAGGTTAATCTTGTAACTCAGAGCTCTTAGTATGCAAGCAAATGACACATGCAAGTTCCATAGTGGGTGAACGGCATTTTACAACCACTCTGGAAGCAGCTGTGCCTATTATGGGAGTCCAAACGGGTCAAAACCCCCAAAGCAGTTAGTCCAAAGCCTTGCCTTGACTCTATGCACTCCACAACATGCTGGAAGACAACTGGGGTATGAGTCTATTTAGCTGTTAAATGTTCACATGCTCAAAGCATTGAGCGCTGCAAGCAGTTCATTAAAGTTCATTCTTAGAATAAGCTTACATTCTCCTCTTACCTTACTGTCTCACATTCTCTGCCTCTATCACAGGTGCACCAAGGTGACTTGAGTCTCCCAGCTAACCAACAATAAGACCACAAGGATCGCAACAGACTGCATCCAATTAGCGTAAATTGTAGCTCATGTAAAAACCCTTAAAGGGGAACTGCAATGCTGTTTTTATATTTCTGGGTTAGAAAGAATCGGCATTGATGAGTGCATTTCAAACCAAAACAAAAGTAAAATGTACACAGTTACATGTTAAACCTCCAATTTACATCACAAAATAGACTAAATTTCCAGGCACGTGCAGAGCCATATTCAGCGATTTAGAATGAGGCAACAGAACGTCTGTTTAGGTGAAGCAGCCCTATTACACTGTAAACAAACAGGCTTATAAATACATCTCTTGATTTCTATAAGGGTTTGCCAACAATTACTTGGCATAAAAACAATTTACTTGTGAACTGCATGCAGAGTTAACATTGGATTATTTCTTAAATGTCTGCTGCACAACCTGTACTTCTTTGCTTGTACATCACATTACATTAGTCATTACGGTGACTAGTGAGCAGGAAGGGCCACATCATGTTGCGGTTTGTGGGAACTCGAATGCGAGTTTGTGACATGGCAACTTAACTGTATAAAGTTCATGATTTTGTGCTTAATTCAAAATTAATAAAATGTTTCTATAACATCAATGAATTTTCTTTTTTACTGCAATTTAATAACTGAGAAATTGGGACTGCAGTTCCCCTTTAAGAACTTTAATACTTAATCGGTAAAAACCACATGTCCACCAGCATATCCAAACATCCAACACATTAAAGTGCACACCTAACCAGAAACAACTATACACAGTAAAGAGCTAGTCAAGCAAAATGAACAAGTAAAATCAATAAAACAGGTTTTGTATGGTAGAAAGCAATATTTCAGGACAAATTAACACTAAACTGGATTCATTTTACAGTTCTCTCAATGGTTGGCTGCTCAAGAACTCAAGGCAGCGTAGTTTAATCAAGCCATGTTCTTAAGAGTGTCTAACATTCTCCTCTTCCTTATGTATTTGACTTTGCCCACATTATCAAACTTTGCTAATGAGAAAAGCCAGAGCAAAATGTAGCTTTTTAAGAAAAGCTGAAAATAAAATCAAAGGACACAGCATTAGGACTCAAGCACAGAGCATTGACTGCACACTTCAGCACAAAAAGCAAGACTCGGCATGTTAATCTGAAAGCCACAAATGCATTAGTCCTAATTTTAGGTTAGGCTTTGTGCACGGTTATTCTGGCAAGAAAATAAATCGTAACTGCAGAATGGCGGAGGAAGTGCTTTGTGTGTTCATTAATAAAACTCCAAACTGATTCTGTCACAAAGGGGTGGCTTCATAGCCTTGTCTTTTCTATGGATCTCACCCAACTATATTTTCACACATAATTTAATACTCAATGTTCAACAACAGACATGGGTCAAGAGGTTATAATAAAGGAGATGATAACCTTTCAACTTTAAATTATGGTAAAAGAAAATCAAACTATTGAAGCCCAGACACTGTTAATCTCCGTCTCATTTAGAATTGGCCAAAACACACAACTAGACAGTGATATGTATGGAGTCAGTTTATCGCTTTGGTTTCTTACCACCTACAAAACAGTAAATCACAATATACCATTGAGGTATTGTACCGTGGTGAAAGAAAGATAACTTTTTTTTATGGCAGCAGTCATTGAACCAGTCTGGATATTGCCTTCTGCCTGATATAAAGAGAATGCATCTACCCTACTAAAACCTGCTTGACAGATGTGCTCTCGGGAAGACCTACCATCAAAGACAAGGCAGTGTCTAGAGCATACCAGGAAAGGCATATTGTAGCCCTCACTGACATCACAGAAAGTTCACAGCCACTGTTGTGTGGTAAGGTATGAACTCCATGGATCACATCAGGCCCACTCAATTGCATTGGGCCAATGGGATTCTATCCATTCATCCATTTTCTGAATACTTCTTCCAATTCAAGGTCACAGGGCAGGGCAGCCAGAGCCTATCCCATAAGGCAGGATACACCCGGATGGGATGCCAGACCTTCAGAGGGCACACACTCACACCGGGGCCAATTTTCCCAGAAGCCCGTTAACCTAGCAGTAAGTCTTTGACTGTGTTGAGGAAACCAGAACACCTGGAGGAAATCCAAGTGAACATGGAGAGAACAAACAAACTCTACGCAGATGGCACCCCAGATCCAGAACTGAACATAGAGCCCCAGCGCTGTTAGGCAGCAATGCTAACCTCCGCGCTACCGTGTTGCTTAATTGAATTTTACTGTGTTGCATATTTCTTAAATGACTAATGATATGGTCTAGATCGGACCTGACGTTGTCTGGAAAGACTGACCAACCCTACACCCAGTGGTACTTGGTGCACTGCCATTGGGTAATCTCGGTCACTGTCTGCTATGCTCAGACTTTGTCTGCCATCATTTTGGATTAGCTTTGCATGTCTTTGATTTAAGTCTTTTGATTTCCTAGGTTCTGGCTCGTGCTTGTCCAGTAATCCAGTTTAATTCCACAATACCTCAAAAGACCTCGGGCGCTCCTGGCTGACTGGGGAAGCCTGTTGGGGTGGCTGATGTGTCCTGGGACTTCCTGGCTCCGTTGATAAGACAGGCGAAGAGCGTGGCAAGTTATCCGTCCCAAAGATGTGCTCATAGTGGGTAATGAAGAACTCCACTAACACGGCCTGGTAGCTGGTCTCCAAGAGATTGATCATGGACACATCCCCCGCCACAAGGGGGCGCATGAGGGTGGGCCCAAAAATGATGCCCAGATTTTCCGGGGACATCTTGTTGACCTCAAACTGCTCTGAAACCCTGAGGGGAGAGAGACGAATCCATCATCTGTAGACCACAAATTGTTTTCTTAGATTTAGGATTTCTCTGCCCTCCTCCTGCCCTTAAGTCTATAAACTCAGAGTTTAACACTTGAATTTCCCGTACGAATACAGTTCTCTATGTACATGAGCTCCTTCTAGCACTGACATCTAGGAATCATAGGGTCAGCTAATACTGGAGCTGACATTTTAATTCTTTCATTATGTTAGATGAACTTAGTTAGGAAATATTATCACAAATTAAAAGGGTTAGCTGAGAAGGACGTAAGTGTTAAATTTGCAAAGTTTTGAAAACATCCAGTAGTCATTGCTAATCCACCACAGCAGCAGCAGAGTATGGCCTAGGTGGTACCTGAAGAGGTGGGTGATGAGGTGGTGCAGGGTGTTGTAATGCGACACTGGCAGTTTGCTCAGAAGGTCCTTCAAACACTGCACCAGGTCCCCCTCCATTGAAACAGTCTCTGCGGTCGTCTCTTTCTCGCTCATCCGCTGGATGTTCCTTCCCAGAGTTATGAAGTCATCGTAGAGGTCAAAGACCACCAAAGGCTCAGGCAGCTAAACCACCACAAATCAAAAACCCAAATTAGTTCCATGTATTCGTCCGTTATGGTACGTCCACAACCATTCGGATGCATCCTGTGAAGAACGCACTGCATTTTGAAAGCAGGACAAATTTCCACTAGTTTTGCCACTAGCAAAAATTTACAATCTGTATCGATACATACAGTATACATCTCCATAGGGAAAAACTTCTTTTACTTTTTGAAACTCAACCACACCAGCAATTCCCATTCCCCTCTCGGGAGAACAAGACCTACTGTACAGTCGTGCCTTTTTTTAAATGTCCACTTGCAACTACTGGCAGGGGATGCGAGCTCCACAGCGCTCAACAGGAGAGTCGGGGCTGATAGGGAGAATGGCACATCTCTCGCTGATGTCACTGCAAACCTTTAGGTCACCAGTTTCGTCTATCAGAAGGCCAAGAGAGGCTTGGATGTCTAATCCCAGGCCAACCCTGCTGACATTATGAATTGCACAGCACCACTACGGGAATCCCAATAAAACTCAACCAGGATCAGACTAGCCAAGTCTGGATTTTAAGGCTCATTCTGCGCTCTGAATGACCACCTTCACTGTTTCAGACACTCGGGCACTCCCATTACATGTGTAATTGTAACTGCTGCAAGCTGTCAAAGCCACAATTTCAATAATTAGAACGGTAATCTAAAAATGGGATGGAAATGCTCAATGAAATGTGAAAAAAACCCACCCATCTTAAACAACTCATTCAACAGACTGTTTGCCAACAGCATCTCATGTAGCAGGGGAAGGTAACCTTGGTACTGCCATGCAACTAATATGTCAGTCGAACCTGAACTGGAGTTACTGAAATCAGCAGCCCCCACCTCTTTGAAGAAGTGCTTGAGCACGGAAGTGATGTCATGGGGCGAGTGCTCCGACAGGTCCACTTGATCCCGCTGTATCTCGAAGGCCTGGCACAGCTTCTGAATGCGCGGCTTGGAGCCACTGACGCGATAGACGCCCTGAAAGAGATGCGAACGCATAATGCCAGCAGCCATATAAACCTGCAACTCACAATTGGCAGCCCACTGAAGTTCTGGAGGTGTGAGCCTGGTCAGTACCTGGATGGGAGACCTCCTGGGAAAGCTATGGTTGTAGGTGGAAGTTGTATTAGAGGTGTATTAGGGGGTGCTCACCCTGCGGTCCGTGTGAGTCACCCAGTAGAGTGACAGGGACAGGGACACTTTGTTGTAAAAAGGTGGTTCAGACTCTCTGTGGTGATTAAAAATCCCCGGGTGTTTCTAAAAAAGAGTAGGGGTGTTACCCTGGCATCCTGGCCAGATATCCCCCTGGCCTTTACCAGTCATGGCCTCCTAATAATCCCCATCTGTGAACTGGCTTCATCACTCTGTTCTGCTCCCCACTGATAGCTAATGTTTGGTGACCGTACTGGTGCACTATGGCTGCAGTCGCACCATCCAGGTGTGGCTACACATTGGTGGTGGGGGTGGAGGGGAGTCCCCATTACCTGTAAAACGCTCTGAGTGGAGTGTCCAGAAAAGCACTATAAGTGCAAGTAATTGTTATTATTGGCAAAAAGGAGGCCATTCATCTGCAGAGACCCGTAATGCCTACCTGTACGGCCAGGGCCCGGCTCTCAATCTCAGATGTGCAGCGACGCACCACAAAGGGCACCTCCTCTGGAAAGTCCCTGGGTACCAGGGAGAAGTCCAAACCAAACACAAAACCCTGCCTCTGGTCACATTCCTGCTGGCACGAGTCCAGGCACTTCCTGTGGAGGACCAGATTGCACTGCAGGACAACAAGATAGTTACCATGAAGCTCACTCTCATTCTTATTAAGCATTGCCCTGCCACTGTGTTTAACACTAACAAGCTTAGTGATGTAACACTTCAGATCCCCAAAACACATGGGAAAATGTCAGTGTTTTACAGCAATACTGTCCCGAATGCTCGAGTCATTCTGGAAAGCCAGCTGTGCTAGAGTGCATGACCAATTTTCTTTCTAAGAAAAAAAGGTGTTATATAAAAAAAACGTTGATATCTCGGGATACCAACCGAGAAAAGGCTTAAATTGCATGCAGCTTAAAAGAAAGTGGTATTAATAACATCAATGCATCTGGAGAGATCAGATGAGACGAATAAGCTATACTCCATATGCAGTTTCCAACATTTTATTTAAGCAAAACAAAAACACAAAGGCAAAAACGTACAAAGCTGGTTTTAAAAAAGGAAATCTGACCAATGGTTGCTCTCCAAAATTCAAGTCTTATACACGGTATAAGACTTGAGGGGGCTGCTCAAAGGCACTGTCAG
Organism: Atractosteus spatula; assembly: GCF_055471065.1. NCBI lineage: Eukaryota > Metazoa > Chordata > Actinopteri > Semionotiformes > Lepisosteidae > Atractosteus > Atractosteus spatula. The sequence continues at coordinate 18,939,813 of NC_142719.1, forward strand.
CGAAGAGCTGGCTCGCTCGTCTTTGGCGTTGCCAGTTCTGGTTTTCCCTTTACCTCCTCACACTCAATCCCGTTGACCAGGATGAAGTTGTCGCACTGCCGGCACTTCGCCATCTTTCCCTTCATCTTGCGGAGCCGGTGAGTCTGTGCAGCTCGGGACTGAGTGCGGATCTTGCAGATGCTCCCTAGTGTCCCCGTGTTTTCGGACGACGACTCGCTGGCATCTGAGAGAACGAGATGGATACGCCCATCATCACCTTCCTCTTAAACCGGGAATTCTAGTGCCTTCTTTTATCCACCCAATTTCTAACTGCTTCTTTCAATTCAGGGTCATGGGGGAGCCAGATTCTGTCCTGTCAGGCAACAGGTGCAAGGCAGGGTACACCCTGGACAGGACTCCAGTCCAGCACAGGACACACACACACTCACTGTTAATCATAATTTTTTTAAAAGTTGTAGGTGTCATTATTGCAATAATTATTATTGCTTTTCAGTTAAAAGGATTACTGTTGGCATATCTCAGTCATAAGCTAGTGAAAATTAGTGAGTACCACATGTGCCGTTTACTGATAGACTGAAGGATTTAAATTAGTCAGCCAGATTTTGGGAGTAGGGATTTACATGATCTTTAAAACTACTATTCAAAGGGATTGATAAGGCAAAGTGCTCTGTGATGATGCTATGCGAAAAACCCTTGTCTTGGAATTGCAGATACACCCTGGATGGGATACCAGTCCGTCACAGGGCACACAGACACAAAGAACACACACTCACCCAGAGCCAATTAACATACCAGTATGTCTTTGGATTGTGGGAAGAAACCCAGGTGAACATGGGGAGAACATACAGACTCATAGCACCCCCCAGGTCTGGAATTGATCTCAGGGCCCAAACACTGTGAGGCAGCAATGTAAACTACTGTGCCAACCTGCTGCATGTAATCTTATGTAAAGGGTTTATCTTTGTGGATAATGGACAGAATTAGATAAATAGATACTTTATTGTATCTACTTTTTACTTTTATCCTGTGAAGGAAATTGCAGAAAACTGATCTCTGAGTTATTTGTTACTGACTCACCAATCTATTTGGCTGAAGTTTCTATTTTACAATACGACCACAGGGCAAACCGTATGTGTTTGTGCAGGTGTGACACTTGCCTTCATAGAGTTGTCCCGCCTCCTTATCCTCCAGGTCCTCGGAGGACACTGTACCACTAGAGGGCGCTTTTAGAAGTTTCCGGTTTGGGTGAGCTGTTAAAGAGATTAATTACTTGGAGGGAGATGTGAATAAGGCCACATTCAATCCTCGCTCAGTTCCTATTGCCAAAAGTTGAATTTTCCCCAGCTGCTGCTGAAATGGGACATGGCATGCTGGTTGAGCACAGCTCTTAAAAACACACTAACACCTCATACCTTCAACAGCAAAAGAGCTATGGATAAATACAGCCCATGCAAAATGTTTAACAGATCAAAGAATGGAATAATTTGGTACTTTGAATAAAAACAATGGAAAATGTTGACTGAAAAGGGGTAAGAAGGGGTAAGAAGGGGTAAGAAGACTGAAAAGACTGAAAAGGGAACTCAAGATTTAGGAACAATGTGCGTTTCACACTGTACATTGTTCAGCGGTACTTCTGCAGGAATAGCCCTAATGCGGATTTAAATTTAAGTTTGACCAACTTAAAGGATGGCCAACACAGCAGCATTTAGTACAAGAAGGTGAACACCATGGTTGCACTGCAGCATTTGATGAGCTGAATGATACACAGAACCCATTAATCATGCTATTGAAGCTCAGTTTAAGGATTTTCCATCCAAGAGCTGGTTAGACCAAGAAGAGTGCCCCCCCCCCCCCACTTTAAGGGCTTTAAAAGTTAGCTGGTCTATTCATATAATATAATGAGGCTTCTGCAATATGGACAAGTGGCACATATACAAATAGGACCGTGTGCACTCTTGACAGTATTCTGTACAATTTTAAACCCTTGGAAACCATGGTAATGTATCATGTGGTTCCAATTGGATGTCTCATAATAGCTCTGGAGTGCACAGTCCACATGATACAGTTGTTTGAAAGCACCGTGTATCTGCACATTAGAACCTCACCTGGGCTTGACTGTGGGGATTCCAGGCTTCCTCCAGTGCTCTCAGTGTCACTAATCCCAGTCTTTGTACATCCAGAATTACGTGCAGCTGAAAAGCATAAAACAAGTCTCCTTCAGAGAGGCAAGAAAGGAAATAAAAACACCAGCAGTTAAAGGTTTAAATGTACCACAGTACACCAAAGTAGAGGACGTTCTGCTCACTGAAAGCCGAAAACCACAGATCTCAACTTCAGCCCTTGTTGAAGTGCTGTCTTGTTTTAACACTTCACAACCATGCCTGTGCAGGAACATGTGATCGGAACCTCAGGTCCTATCACTGTGAAAGCTAAAGGAACTGGTTAATCAGCTCTGCAGTTGTAGGAAATCAAGCCAACCAATTTGACACAAATGGGCCTGAAAGGTTCAGAAAGAAAGGCCACAAACAAGGGTTCGAATGTACAGAGGGCCATTGGGCCCTTTAAGTTCATTTGGTTAGTTCCCCTCAGGATTCCTGACCAGCACTGGCTGTATTAGGACCATCTGATGAGACATCAGGCCCCTGCTCCTCTGAAAGGGACAATAAAAAGCAATCCGACATTCTACTGGTTTTTTGCAGGAGGAAAAGGAGGAGCCCAGTAAAACCCCCCCACAGTCAGGCACACCGAACTGATATGGGAGCCCACTTGGTTCGGCTTGAATTAACCACATGCACTAGGCTGGTAGCTGCTTGTATGGTGCGTCTCTGTGCACCTGTATGGGCTGGAAAAAGAGTGGTGGTGCAGTCATCAAGCTTGGCACCTCCAATCCAGCCCACAGCAAGGTCACTGCGCCAACTCATGCTTAATGATCAAAGTGGTCTTCGGTAGCCAAGTCAATTAAGCAATTAAGGATAAATTCAGTCATTCTTTAATTAGAAGGTTCACAGTCCTGAGTGGCAGTACAGAGTTTGACTACCCCTTTGCTAGAGCCACTATACTTCACTTCCCAAAAGTATATATACAGTAGGCTGTATGCTGTTCAGTAAACAGCTAAATTAATTACATGCTTAGCTTTTGAACATAATGGTTTTTGTTTCAGCCAGCTTTGACTTCTGCTAATTGCTTTGTTGGAAAGCTTCTTTTAGAGTGCTAACTGTCCTTCTGCCAATTTGTTCTGTATGAATCATAAAAGTAAAGCTTCTCTTTATTGTGTACATCCGTGAACCGTGTAGTTATAAACAAAACCTTTTGACCTGTACAAAAGAAACAGAAAAACAGGGGGAATATAACTGAACACTCCCGTTTTCCGAAAACATCTAATTTGCTCAATTAAATCTCAACGCCTCGAGGTATTTATTCATATCAAAATTTAAAAACCATGTTAAACTACCGCATATTCAAAATTCCCATCTTGGAGAGTCAAGCAGGCTAAAATATTGTCAGCTCTTTAAACTAGCGGTGTGTGCAATCCTTATCCAGTAGGGCACGTGTGCCTGCAGGGTTTCTGGGATAATTTAGGTAAATGAAGAGCAGACATGGAATGAAATACCCTCATGTCACCAACATCTGTGCAATTATCTGTATCATGTTCTGCACGGTTCACGAGATCAAACTTCTAGATACTCAGAATAATGTAAGGGCTTACCGCTTTCAGTGGCACTGGAGGGTCGTTTGACGCAGGTCTCTTCAGGAATCGGATAGGGAGAATTGGTCTTCCTGCGACCACTAGAGGGAGACCTGAGAGAATGCATTAAAAGTAGTTGTTCTTGACTGCAGCCTGCACCTCTTTGGTTATCCAACATGTTAAAAAAATTATTGAGGTAATTTCAAGTAATCTTGACGTGTTTTCAAATATTATGTTCTAAAGCAAATCTGGCACATCGTGCTTCCCCAGAAAGAGCATCTCACAACCTCAAGGGGAATGTGTCGCACAGCTAAAGAACCACTGCATTAAAGCCTTGTGAAACTAGATGGGGATTTAATTTAAGAATCACAGAAATGCATGTATGTCCTGCAATTTGCTGCAATACCTGAACACATTTTGAGTGTTTCCTTTCCTGCTGCTGCTTTTCATACTAAGTTATTCAATTTCTGTAGATAAATAGAATATTTTCTGAGGATTATAGTCTGGAAAACGCAGATGGTGATTTTAGTCAGGTGTTATGACAGCAGCTTCGTTTTATCAAGACAAGGCCCTTAAGGAGCCAACGATTAGCCGATGGCCAGTGCTGGAGTGAAGCCGTGCTCTTCCGTCCCACCTCTTGCTCGACTCGTTGAACTCCTGGAAGGCGAAGGTCTTCTGAACCTGTTCCCTGCGGCGCCTCTTGAAGATGTAGCGCATGTAGGACTCCCCAGGCTCAAAGGGACGGCAGGTCAGATCCAGGTTGTGGTAGCCCTGGGGAAGAGGTTCGGTCATCTGCCTCTGATAGTAGAACATGTTGATGGTGTTCTGGATTCAGAGAGATGAAGGGAGGGAGGAACAAAGACATTGTCTGAGCAATCTATAACAGATGGGTTCCACTGAGGCTAGACTGGGGGGAGATCTTCATAGTTGAGTGCATATAAGACCCGTTGTGTTTAATGCGTCACATCCTATGCTGAAGTTAAGCACTGAAAGCAAACCTGCTGCTTGAAACTAAACCCCTTGATCTATTTACATTTAACGTCAGCTGAAGCCTGGAAGTCTGAAAGCATTGAAAACCTACATCACGTTACAGCCCTTTGGCTCCTATAAGAAAGTGAATGGGTGCAACACAGGCAAAGGAATTAATTCTAGAGAGTATGAGCTAAATATGAGAAACTAGATCTAGTAACTGATGTTGATCTAGTGTCAAGAAACTAAGGGCGCTTGCAAGGTTACTCTTACAGCTTGAAAAACTGTATTGTGAGAACTGTGCACTAGAGACCAAGCAGCCATATTACCCAGCAACTCACAACTGGCAGCCCACTGAAGCTCAGCAGGTGTGAGCCTGGTCAGTACCTGGATGGGAGATCTCCTGGGGAAAATCTAAGTTGCTGCTGGAAGAGATTAGAGGGGCCTGCAGGGGGCACTCACCCTGCAGTCTGTGTGGGTCCTTATGCCCCAGGATAGCGATGGGGAAACTATACTGTAAAAAAAAGGTGCCGTCCTTTGGAGGCAAGGTTAAAAACCAAGGTTAATGACCACTCTGTGGTCACTCAGCAGTCATTAAAAATCCCAGGGTGATTTCCAAAAGAGTTGGGGTGTTACCCCAGCGTCCTGGCCAAATTTCTCCCTGGCCTTTACCAATCATGGCCAATCAATAATCCCCTCTGAATTGGCTTCATCACTTTGTTCTCCTCCCCACTGATAGCTGGTGTGTGGTGAGCATACTGGCACACTATGGCTGTGGTCACATCATCCAGGTGGGGCTGCACATTGGTGGTAGTAAGGGAGAGTCCCCATTACCTGTAAAGCCCTTGGAGTGGAGTGTCCAGAAAAGCGATATATAAGTGAAAGGAATTATTATGAAATGTAACATACTGTACAAATACATCCATGGGGAGTACTGGCAGTTCACACCAGAGGGCACTAGATCAGCTCAGCAAGAACACCACTGCTGTTGACTATGACTTGCATGATTGGAAGTGCACTGTACACAAAACATGGCTGTATAAAACAACACTGCTGTTGTTCACTGAACCTGAATCCACACCACAGTCCTGCAGGTGTAAATCTTACATTGTCGATGAGCAGGAGTCTGCAAAGCTTAACTTCTCCAAATCAAGCAACAGATTGATCCCATTATGTCATGCAGAGCTCAGGTTGAATAAAACTCAAACACTCTCCAGGTCCAGGGCTACAGACCCCTGACAGAGGACAAGCAACTTTATATAATGGTCAAGGGTATGAGGATGGACCAATGAAGTTTGAGAACAGCACAGTATAATCCACAATGTGAAGACCGGGTATTTCTCATAACATTTACCAGTAAGAGGTGGAATTTGGTCCATCTGGCCCATTTTGTTTGTAGCAGCTAATTAACCCCAGGATCCCATCTAGCTGTTGCATGAATGAATGGTAGTTGCATGTATTGTGCATTTCTGTGCACCTGTATGGGCTGGAAAAAGAGTGGTGGTGTGGTCATCAAGCTTGGCACCTCCATTCCAGCCCACAGCAAGGTCACTGCGCCAACTCATGCTTAATGATCAAAGTGGTCTTCAGTAGCTGAGTCAATTAAGCAATTACGGATGAATTCAGCAATTCTTTAATTAGAAGGTTCACAGTCCGGTGTGGAAGTACCGAATTTGACTACCCCTTTGCTGGAGCCACTGTACTTCACTAAAAGGGTACTAGCTTCAACAGCGGGACTGGACAGCTTCCCAGTAGGTGGTCAGCGTTCATGTCCACACACTCACCTCTTTCAGTACAGAGTCCCCCTGGCAGATGAGCTTGCGGGTATGCACAATGATCCTCTCCTTGGTCTTATCCAGTTCCAGCTGGCGCTGGGTGGCATCATTCACACAGCTTCTGTACATAATCTCAGCATCCTGCACCTAATGTGAGAAGACATCATCCTGTGATAGGGGGTGGCACGGTGGTGCAGGGGTCAGCATTGCATCTCTGTGCTGGGGCCCTGGGTTCAATCCCTGATGTGCTATCTGTGTGGAGTTTGCATGTTTTCCTCGAGTTTGACTGTGTTTTTGTCAGAAAGACTGCTCCAGTTTCCAGATTTACTGGTTAAGTTGACTGACTTCTGGGAAAAATAGCCCTTACATTTCCCAGAAAATGGTGTGCAAGTGTGTGTCTGTGTGTCCTCTATGACAGACTGGCATCATGTCCAGGGAGTATCCTTGTGCCCTGTGCTTTCTGGGATAGGCTCTGGCTCCGCCGTGACCTTGAATTGCATAAGTGGTTTTTAAAAGTGATCATCTCGTAAGTAATTATTTAAATTCACAAAGCAACGTTGATTCCATCAAGTTTTGCCAGATAATACAAGGATGTTTTGAATATCCATTTGAGAAAATCCATTTTAAATGATTTGGCAAGAAATTCAAGTTTATTTTAGCAATTGACCATAGATGGCTTTTGATTATAAGAAATTTAAAGAAGTCTCATTTTTGGATGTTCATATACTCTTCAAAAGTAAAAGGAAAAATATTTGTTTTGCTTCTTAAACATAATTTAAATATTTTTTTTGTAAAAAAAGGTTTAAAAATTTACTGTCATTTTTTCTATCCTGCATTCCTAGTGCAATTGGGCCAACAACAATAGTTTTCAGATGCTCATTCAATATCAATTTGCCTCCCATACACAGTATACCCCATCAGATGAATGTTCCATCTGTAACTAGTCAATAAAAGCTGGATTCAATTCTCCGGCCGTGCAAAGAAATACAGGAACCCAGTTTGTGCATCAAGCATAGCATTTGTGCACAGCGAACTCTGACCTTGATCTGTGCCTCGTCTCGGGATCGCCTCCGCTTCTCAACAATCTTACTGCCACTGGCGCCAGCCCCAGTGGCGTTGCTGTTCTCCTCCTCTGCTCGCGCGCTCAGAGCCTGCGCCTTTTCCAGCTCCTCGCAGCGCTGGATGTACTGCTGACGGGATTTCTTCAGAGCCGCAATCGCCTCGCTCTGCCGGGGGGAGGCAAACCCAGGATGTTAGAGATGGGCTGCACGGAATTCACTTGGAAGCGACACGATGTGAGGCAATATAAGATCACTTTATTAGCCATATACAATTTCTTGCATTACGAATTTGTCTTTTCGCATACCCCAGCTTGCTCTCTGTGATACACACAGGCACAGAGATGGGAAGAGAGAAGCCTGGGGTCAGAGCACAGGGTCAGCCATTTATACGGCACCCCTGGAGCAGCTGGGGTTAAGGGCCTTACTCAGGGGCCCAACAGAGTAGGATTCCTCTGCCGGCCGCGGGAGTTGAACCAGCAACCTTCCAGCCACAGGCGCAGAACCTTAGCCACAGTGCCGATGCTCCAACCCATGTCTGCTTCTTGTTACCACAGCATTGTGCCACATTACCCTTGTTTCCCAGGATTGGTGTGACCTGGTGCTTTTAAGTTGAGCATGTAACAATTTGTATTTTTCTACATGAATGCTCGTCAAATAGTACGTTACAATCCACCTACTACTCAGGAACGAGCTGTTTCTATGATCCAATTCTCTTGTTCAGTGTTCTGTTCCTTCATGCTGCTTAGTTTTGTGCGTCAGGCTGGTATAGAACAGCCAGTAGCGTGCTCCGCCCCAGGTGATCAACTCCATGCTCTTCAGTGTCTAACTGTTGGCTCTCAAAAATCAATCTGAGATGCTTACAAGGGCCAAAAACGTGCATAAAATAGTCATCCCATTCACAAATTACTAATAAATCCTGTGAAATTTAGCCAGGATTCTAGGGCTAAAATCCCTACCCTTGTGAGTAATGTCACAGAATCTCTAATGACCATAAATAGGACCTTGGTTTATATTCTCATGTGTTGGACAACACCCGATAGAACAGTTCCCCTCGTCACTAGACAGAGGCCTTGATTTGGAATGTATGGCATAGAAGAAAGAGCGCCACCTACTGGTCCTCCAACACTACTTCCACATGATTTTCCCCTAGAAGCTCAGATATGCCATGCGGACAGCTAAGAGTGACAAATATGAAACACGTTAGGCAGATAAGCATGAGAAACTGACAGATAACTGAGGTAGTCAGACACATAGACATGAAAATGCGCTGGTGGTGATGGGAATAGGGGTGGGGAGAGACTGTTAAAGGGTCCCACCATTCTCCTCTGCTCCCGAGTCCACTGATCCTTGAACTCTCGGCGCCACTTGTCAATTTCATTCCTCTTAGAAGCCAGAGCCTGGAAAAGGTAAGACCATCAATAATTAATCAGTACCTAATCAAAGCCAAAGAGGCAAGTACATGTGGAAAGTCTTCCATCACCTGGAAAACTCCCAGGAAGATTTAAACCACTGTGGGCTGAGTACGAGTCTATCACATTGGGTTGTGTAAACTATACTAAATTTAGGTTTGTTTTTTTTCAGGTGTTTTAGGTCTCTTTATAGCAGCAGCACCTTTCTAATTGGACCAATTAAACCCATCATTAAGAGTTTCATAAGAATGGCTGCATACACACTTGCTCTATTTAATAGCATTGGGATTGTCTCCTTTCATTTATTTTACAAGGTAAGCCAACCGAAAATATTGGAGCAATAACCTGTGGACTCATTTTCCCCACAATTGAGCAATTTAAGGGTAATAACTTCCTACAGCACTTCACCCAGAATTTGAACCCACAACCTTCTGGTCTAGAGTCCAGAGACCTAACCACTGCTCCATGCTGCAGCTCCTCTGTGCGAGCCCTTCAGCTTTAAAGCCACGGTTATGTGTCCATACCTGGCAGCAACGATGCTGTATAGTTTCTGTGAAATGTTTCATCTTGGCCCCACAGCTGATGTCATGTTCTATGGCCATGGTGTAGATGTACTGCAGGGGCATCAGATCCTATAGAGAAAGAGAACTAATTATATGACATCATACCCCTCACACATCTATCACAGAGCCTTTCACAAATAAAGTACCAAACCTATTAATTAAAAACTAACTTTGAACAGATGGAATTTTGATAAATGATGAAGTTGGAGAGAGGGCTTTCCTTGTCTTATTTCTACAAGGAGAGCATTCTAATCCTCGAGACCCCCATAGCAGGTGTTTGGGTCTCAGCAAAGCTCTTAGTCAGGTGCTTGAAGCTTGATGTGGGGACAAATGTGATTCATTTTCACTTGTTCCCAGCTATTAAAACATATTGGAAGAGTCTCCAACTTTTGCAAAAATGAAGACTTTTGGGAAGGTTCCAGTGAAGCAGCAAGATTGTCTGGAATGAAGACTAGCATGGGCAGGGCATCGAAACGTGATTTGAAATTAAATTCTCCGATTTCTGAATATCACCCTTCACACACACACTGACAAGCTTCCACCAAGACTATGCTTCTTGATTGCAGTCCTGGCGAGACACTTATGCTACAAAGAGGTAATTCAACAGATCAATCCATGCATTGAGCAATGAAATCACTTTGACCCCTGACCTGTTGAGCGACAATGGACTTGGCGGTCTCTGCTGCTTTCACCATGTTCTTCGAGAACTCTTGTTCTGGAAGGGAAAGGCAAACATTCAGAGCTCTTTAAAAAGAGCACATCATATAGTTTTCCTTTCTGTGGCAATGTATTGTAAGCGACATTGATGGGTCTGATGATCCTAAGATGCATCAATAATTTCACTACTGGAAAGAATTTCAGATTGGGTAAATGTTACCATTCGACAGACAAAACCCATCTTCATGAATTGGCACAGTAAATTCATGATCTGGCCAGGTTTTCATGCTCTTCTGGTGCACAAATTACATTAGCTTAGCAAAATCTTGCCTGCGTTATTCGGTTTCACTATGCTCTAATACATGGTTTTCCAGAGCAACCCTTAAGAAAGAAGACATCTAACCATCTTACTTTTTTCTCCACTTTTACATTTGTGGTTTGATCACACCAGATGCCTATTGCAGCAGTGGGATTTTAAATTAAGATGAAACAGGAGAACATTTCTATACAAGAAAAAGAAATCATGATATAGAGCACAACACAAATGCAATTAACAGGTAGCAGCAACCATCTTTCCACACGGTTAAAGATGGAAATCCTGGTAGTCCTGTAAAAGGAATGGTAGTTTGCCAGTGGATGAACTGCAAAAAGTTATATAAAGGATCACTTCTCTCCAGTCTGTGGAATTCCTTATCACTTGTCCGGTATAATCCATGCCGTCATCCCCGCACCACATTTACAATCTGCTTATTTCCATAATCTTCTTATAATCTCCCGTGCCGCACCTCTCAAGATCAGGGTAGGTCATTGAGGATGACAGGCAATTATCAAGGATTTGATTTCAACCGAGACACTGCATGAAATTTCACCAACCAATGTACATGGCCTGCATCCTTCTGTAGGCACCTCCCGTGATGAATATCACCCAAGTCTATTGTTAGTTCTCTTTTTGCCATGTTGCCATGCCCCTCCACTAACATACCAGTAGCCCACACTCCAGAAAACCGTCGAGGAATGCTCAGACTTCATGCTGCTAGACCTCTAATCTATTTAAAGCATTTTTAAGAGGTGATAGATGATTTAGTTTGAGTTTTCTACAACTTAACTTACAATTGCTTGATGTCTGAATGTTAGCCAGATTCTGGCTTTCTTCACTCTTGGATTTCCAAGTATTTTGTAGTGGACTTTGTTCAGGAATTAGCTGCTTAAATCCCTAGACAGAACGCCTTTGAATGAGCTATGCTACATTTGTAAATATTATGACACTTACAAATGATAGACGTGCTATGCAGAGTTTACTCAGTGGTATCTGCAATTAATGGGACACTTCCAGACATGTCTATGTAAACGTTTTCAAGCATGAAGAATACTGTCTATTAAGGCAGTGTAATGTGTGAGCGAGACTGGAGTTCACATATGAGTTACGATGTTGAGTTACTGGTGTTGTGCAGAAGGTCACGCACGCCTGAATTAAAATGGTCAGACTAATCCCATGCAGGTCACTTTCATTGGAATGCTATGATAAACACCTTAAGTTTTCAGGAAAAAAACAACAACATTGTGTTAATTTCCTGATGGCTTTTGCCAGGACTTTAGATATAGAGGAATGCACCTCAGCTCAGGAGTATTAACCAATGCTCCAACTTTTGAAGGAGTTCGACATCCCCATAATTTTAACTTTGAGAACTGAGCCCAAGTGATGTTTTTCCAAGTTCCTGACGAATGACTGACTAATTCTAATGACTACCAAATATGGGCCTAAGGATGCGATGCTCGCAAGTTGTGACCGTTTTTGAAAAGGCTAGAATTCTGCACAGACCTGGCCATTACGAGGAAATCTTTTAAAAGGAGAGTGTAGAACAGAACTTACCTAGAGTGAATCGTTTATCCATCCAGGTCAGCAGATCTTTAGCATATTTGCACCACATTTTAGCATACTGGAGTGCTATCTCCACACCCCCCTCACTGCGCTGCAGGGCCGAGTCAGCATCCTGGACTGAGAGAGTGTACACAAGCATTATTGCCAAGTAAAAGCCTGAAGTATTGTTGGAGAACAGCAATCCCTATCCCTCTGCAATCTGTAGTTTCCCCTTGCTCCCCCAATGTCCCAGTTCCAAAATCACTGGCCATTTGTACAGAAACATTCCACCTCCAGAATTCAAGCAATCACATCTTCACAGCCACAGTAGAGAATTCACAGACGGGAACAGGAGAAGGGGCACCTGCCACTGGCCCAGCGCAAGAATCTTTCCCTAAGAAATTGTGAAAATTGGCAGATCCTTCACACGGCGGTAACGGAACAGGAAAGACAAACTGCTTTGGATTTATGACTGATTCGAGACCATTTCAGATACACTGGAGTTTAAAGTACTGTCACTCTCCCAACACACTCGTGCACAACAAACAGGACTGGCTTACTTCTCTCTCTATCCATGTCTTCGATGCCCAATACAGATGAGTTCATCTATTCACCTCAACAGACCAATCTGCTTCACAGGTTTACTAGACCTTTCTCCTTCATTTGTGGTCCAAACGCTATGAGGGATTTGTTAAAGCACACCTCCTCCTTTCTAACAGATCCCCAGCTGATCAGTCTCTCTCAAGTCTCCCGTCACTGAAGGATTTCACCGCAGGTTTGCAATCGCCTCTCCCAGCCTCTTCCCACGCAGGGCGACTCGTTTCCCTGCACGGCGTCACAGTGTGACCAATTTTTTTTCCCCCGCTGTTCCTACACTCGGCATTGCAACTCTTGTGTTCCCCTGGCCACCCTGAAAGATCAACAGCCGCAGCTGCTCCTAGGTTGGTACCTTTTCCCTAGTGCACTCTCACCTCTCTGTACCACTGGAATGACTGTGAATGCTAGCTTCTGCCTTCCTCCTTAACCTGCAGTTTGAGGCTTCCTTATTGGTTTCTCAGCATACTCGCTTTCCTAACAGCTCGTCATCCAGCCATCCTTGACACCAAGACATTTCTGACACATCAATTCCCAACTATACTGCCTTCTAACTTCCCACACCTCCTTCATTTTCCATTACTATGGTCACACCAATACTAAGACCCTTCCCAGCTTCACCTATAAATGAACTGCTTTTTTCTTGACTTTCTTGATAAATACTATCGACTCTTACAGGAGAGGTTCTAACATCTTAAGTTCAATATACATACATATTCGTATGAGCTTAACATGCATTAAGTTCAATTATAACAGAGAAGAAAAGTCTCTTTCACTGTCAGTTTTATAAGTGAGCATCAGCGTCTAATCCCTTAACCCAAAGTTAGCTTTTTCACTCTCCTTCTTGTAAGGACACCAAGGCCATTCCGTAACCTCACGCGTCTCTAACCAAGACAGCCACCTCACGGTTCCAACCACAGAACTCCTCCAGATTTCACAGTCCCATGGGTGCAAGTGCTCACATAGTCCAACAGGGTAAATTTGTATGTTCACTCCGGCCGATTTAGACCACTCGGATGTCCTCCAGTTTGAGAAATATTATAAAGCCAACAACGCAGACATGCCTGTAAAACAGACTGCTTTTCCCCTTCTGCCTCTTGCTCTCCGCATCTTTCTCTGCATCAGGATCAGGATTAGCTCTGTCCCGGAGCAGACTGTGGCAGTGACAGGCATTAAGGAGGAATGGGATTTAGCACCAACAGTGTGACAGGGCTTGCCATGGAAGATGGTGGAAGCTTCTTTATCTCGCGGGGCTGGGCCAAGCTCCTTGCCAGAAACAGCAAACGGGCCGATTGCCTTGCATTGTGGGACACAGTAAAATCTGGTACTTGACGTAAGTCAAGGGTGGCCAATGGCCTTGGAAACCATGAATCACCAGTACTGGCCTCTGTGCACTTGGAATCACTTGTCCGGGACATTAACAAAATTCTTGGACCTCCAGGTAGGTGGAACACCAGTGCAATTCACACCTTTCTGAATCTTTTCTGCTGTAGGAAGCAAGTATGTAGTCTTATAATCAAGAACTGAAACATTATCGAATCTTTAGAGGTAACTGCACTACAGCAGTGTTGTAATCTCTCCATATACATACAAGACACAATACAAGACTCTTGTCGGAGTGTGGAACAAGCTACACTATTGTGTTTTCAATGGAAGCACTACCGCAGGCCAATTCTTTTAGAATAGCTGATTTTTACATCTCTCCAATAAACTGTGTGATCTCAAACCACACTGCTTTGTGAATTATCATAACAGCGAAATGGCAGTATTGAAAGATCCGATGTATGAACATCCAAAAACAGACTAGCACGGTCCTATAGGGAAATTCCAGTCAGTCTATCAACTGATCCATTTACTTGATACAATGCAAAGAACATATGCTAGACTAGTTCAGGTGGGTAGCTGTGTCAGCATGCGTAGGCTGCAAAAGAATAAGTAATAGGTTTATTCCATGCTGAAAAAAAGAAGAAAGAAAACACAACGTTTCGGGCGTGGAGCCTTCTTCAGGTGTGAGAAAGACAAGGTATATGCTACACTAGCAGAGGCCCTCAAACTGAGCCCACAATGTAATCCCAAAAAGTATTCTGTAGACATTAGGACCCCTTTGGAGAAACACTATTAGGACAGTCATTAAAGACAATGGAAAACCCTGACATGTAAACAATTGGTTCACTTGTAAATGTTAAAGGTTAACAATGCCAATATTTTCAACTGCTTGATGTGAGCAAGAATCCCAAACCCCACCCACTCAATTCAATGTACAGTAATTAGAACTAAATGGGGAAAGAATGTGGCAACAGCCACTGGACAACTGTCCAGCTTTAGTGAAAGAGTTAAAAAAATGATTTCCCACATTAACCTTTGATAAATCAAGGCAATTAATACACTGTGACAGAATTCTGGCACTTCTCTATATCCCTTAAATAGCCATCATCTGTCACCTAAGCCGAAATCCTCTTCAGCTTCAAATCCAGCTGTGTGGTCTGCCCGTCTTTGAAGAGACAGCTGTCTTTGACTGAAAATCAGATTAAATCAGGTAGAACCAAGATTACAGTGTGTGAGAGAGCATATGAATGACAGACCTGCCCTGGACGGAGAACCAATGCTGGAGGATATCAATACTGAGGTCACTGTAAATTGGACTGTCATGCCAGATTTAGGGGAAAGTCAAAGCCCAGCTAAGGCCAACATGCTCACTAGGGGAGAAATTGGAGACAATTTTTGCCCTAGCGTTCACTGCTGAAATGCACCTCCAACAGTCCCGCTGTCACTAACTTAGCAAGAAACCCATTTACTTGTTTCACACCGGTTTCAGCACTTAAATTTGCAGTTATTTACTGAAACCTTTTAATTCATTACTGCCTGTTCCCTTTTATATTGGAGTGTCAAAGGAATCGGTCGTCCTGTGCCTTTTTCAAATGTGGATTTTACATGTACAGTAGCTTGCAAACCTGCTGCAGAATGAGGTGAAAAAAAATCGATCGGACCTTGTCAATAAGCAAAGATTTTCCTAGGTCACCCCAGAAAAGAAAGGAAAACAGCACTGATGTGCTGATTTTTGCACTCGTTTATTTTGATGGTGGGATTTAATTTCCTGAAAGTTCATTAAAAATCAAAATGCATTTCTAAGAAAACCCGCATCACCACCCCCGACACAAAAACACTGATGGAAATCTATGGGGAAAACCCTCTGGTACATCAGAAATGTCACACATGAGATGATTTCTCTTGAATTGCTGTAAATAAGTCACTGTGAAAACTTCCCCATTTCTGAATGTGCCCACGACACTTTCTGGGATGCTTTTCCTTAAAACCATTTTGTTTGTTTTAGGCATTCTACATTCCTGTAAGCATTACTATGTAGCCATGAAGGCCAGCCATTTGCTGAGACACAGTTTTGTTCCAGAACCCAAGGGAGCTTCAAGCCCTTTTTAGCTGAAACTAATGTAACCCAATATACCGCCAATCATTATTTGTACAACTGACTCATCTTCCTGATAAGCATCCGTTCTTTCCCACTACTATTACAACAGGGATGCCCAGACAGAAACTGCTGATTTACCAAAATGGAAGAGAGTGAAACCCATTAAAATTGATTTATTTTTACCATTTCCAAAGAACAAGAAGATAAGAAATTAGAAAGTTATTTGATCTGCACAGACAGCACAACTGATTGAGAGTGAGGACCTGTATTATGAAAATTTTAGCTCTGCCTGATTTTTTTTTACTAAACACAAATTGCATGTTCATTTTTAAAAAGCAGAGACATTTAAGAACTGTACATTACAGCTCTAGCAGTGGGTAGGAAGACTATTCTATTCTTTTAAACAGCATCGGATTCCAACCCCAATTACTGCAAGTGTTTCAGTGGTTGGATCAGCCTGTACTATTAGGACTCTAAACAGATGTGATCTGAGAATAATCCACAACTCCTAATCCCATTGCCAAAGGGCAATCTGTTAGTGTGACTAATTACAAACAATCAAGAGCAAATTAGCTAGGACTAGGCTGTTAAAACACAGTCCAGCACTGCTCCGTATAATTCAGTAACAATTCACATTGTGGATTTGCATGGAAATTTATACCATGGGTGTATTCTGCATCAGCATGCAGTGTGACAGTGTTCAGTAGATTCCTACAACAGACTATGACAGCACTACAGTAAATGTTAAAGGGCTGCATCAGATAGCCCTCCCCAATGTTATAGTATGGGAAATTATGGTATTAACAGGGCTTTCTGTAGCAAATATACAGTAGATAAACCATAGGAAATTATGGGGATAGGGGGGAGAAAAGGGCAGTTTACTGTTAAGGTGTAGTCTTTAATATCTTGGAGGTGTATCATATGGAAAAGCATATATAGTGAATCTGCCCCACATAATGTATTATGGTAATGCCATAAGATATATGATCTGACTTTAACTTTTAACCTCCACAAACGGCCACACAAGGGTATAACCGCCAATACCAGGGCCCATTACAAGAGTAACAGACCAATGGAGTGATCAAAGTCTCTCCTTTATTTCGTTAGCGACTAAAACATGACACGCATGCTGCAAAGCAGAACACGACTGGGAACATCCAAGCAGCGATTAGTCTATATATGGAACATGATAAGCGCAGTTCTAAAACACCATTGAAAAGTGTTCAAAATGCTGTCCTTTGGACTACAACCAGACCACATCACCATCCAACTGAGCTAAACAATTTTTAATTCGACCAATATCCACCCTATTTTGTAGTCAAATAAGTATAATATTCCAGATCTGTGATCCAACTGCATTGTGGCTGACCATTGCCCAATTACAGAATTCGTCCCTGGGCTCAGGCACACATCCTCCACACCAAGGACTTGCAAGGTGGGGAAGGGATATCCCCAAAACTTCATGCCCTGGACGTGTTGAATAGGGATCCCCCGATGCCCTCACAGCTCTTCATATTTCAGGTAAAGGCAGAGAAATGTATCAAGGCATCATCCTCAGCTTGCTCAAATGATATGGAACAGTCTGCTGAAATAGTCAATGTTTCCAGCACTGCTCTGTATAATTCAGTAACTATTGAAGAATAAAGCTATACTGTACTTGCGCAGTAAAATACACAGGCAACTGCCTCTGTTGCATCAATATCTATGCTATGATTATCCTTCAAAAGCCATAACTCATGACACTGCGCGATTCTGTCAAGTAATATTAACACATCAAGTTCTTTGGCTCTGCAGGCCTGGATTTAAGTCCGTTTCACCAAAGGGCCTAACATATGGCAGAGCAGCAATTTAATCTCCGAAAGCCTAGTTTACAGTCCAAGGGATTATTAGAAGCAATGGGATTAGACACCAGCCTTTCACTTCTGCAGCCTGGGGCTCCTGTCCAAGGGTCTGTGCTGTGCACCCAGTTAATCAGCATGAATGCACTGGTGTTTTCTTAGCACAGCAAATGCAAAAGAATGAAAACAACTTCATCATTTTACTTACAAGTGAACATATATTCCCGGTCTTCCCCATCACGGTACTCCAAATAAAATGTGTCATCAGACTGAAATGAAAAACAAAATGGTTACCCATTTTGACTTTATATTTTCTCTTTGTAGTCTTCTAGGATTTGGTCTCAGTAACACAATCTGACATGCAGACAGCTGAAGGAAAAATGGATTCTGTGAAGCTTGTAAGGACAGGAAATGGTCCAGAGAAAGAATATCAGTGTTACACACATCTCGTCTCCTGTGGATTTTATAGAGTGGTGCAACACTAATTCCCTCCCCAGGAAGTTCTGCCAGCTCACACAATTGAACTAAAGTTGAATGAGATATATAGAGATCCAAACATTACACTAAATTTAATTAACTAGTACTGTAAAATGAGGGGTTTGTCAGTCTTTTCAGTTATTTGTTTTCAATACATTGCTCCCAATAAACATTTCATAAAATAGGAACAAGTAATAGGTTTATTCCATGCTAAAAAGAGAAGAAAGAAAACACAATGTTTCTTTCTTCTCTTGTCAGCATGGAATAAACCTACAGTACCACTTGCTTCTTTGCAGCCTATGCATACTGACGCACCTGAACTATACCATAAAATGTGCAATTAATAAGGATTCCATCATTACAAAATCTTAAAAGTAACAATTCAGGTAAAAAATGCAGATCAGGCAGTGCCAGAGCAACATACAGTATAGCCATGCCAATCTGAGTGTGCTAGATGAGGAGATGAAGTATTGTCCCACTGTTCCTGAAGTCCCACCGGACAGTCTCCCAGGACCTCTACGACCCAGTAGAACCCTAATCAAGAACCCCTGGTGTAAACTGGTTTCTGTCAAGGTGAAATGCAATTGTGCCGTTTGGACACAGTAGATAGGTTAGCGGAATTCTTACTCACCGTGAGCTCATCTATTTCTGTGGTTTCAGAAGATACAGTCTCTGTGATGGACTGGGTGTCGGGGTCTGTGGCAAGAATATCCACGGTACTGAAGGATAGAAGACAGGAAACATAAAATAGTTCCTTTCTCCCCAGTTCAACATAGCCCTCAGTTAAAAAAAACAAATGTAACGTTGACTCCAAATGATCCAGATCTGAAGGTCTACCGTAACTCCTGCTTCTTTACAGGTTGATGAGAAGTACGTTTATCACACCCACCACATCTTAGGAAGGGATTAGGAAGATGCCTTTGCATTTGGCCAAAGAAACCATGAGATCACAAATGCCCTAATTCTATATAATTAAGGTGATCAGGGAACATACCTTCCTGGGCTCTAGCAGAAATGTTTAAAAAGGTCCTTGACCCAGGATTATGGCCTCAGACAATAGGCCTTACTGGAAACATTCCAGGCAGCCATAACGGACATAACACAGCCTCTCAGACAGTGGAGAATGTATTGTCCGAAATGGAGTTGGGGCTCCTTGATTACACGCCTGGTAAACTTACTTCTTTTTACTCCCCTAAATGAAAGCTGCAGCACTTAATCTCCACAGCGGCAGCAAGATCCACATATATTCCCAATTTAAGGGCGAATGGCCAACAGCAGGACAGGTAGCTTTCGTTCACAGGCCACCAAGCAGTGACCTCTGGAGTTTCTACTTCACCAGCCAAGTACCCAATCCCAGCAGCACTCCAGCATGAAAGGTTTCCTCCCACAGAAAGGCTGAGAAAGAGCACTGCTTTAGGTTTTACACAACAGTGAGAAACAATGGTAGCCTTCTTTAACTGGAACACAAGCCGAATCACCACAGCGGCACACTGCAATAGCTATGCTGAGGACAAACAACATTAAGTATTTGTGATAGCATCGCCATTGTGGTTGGCACCATCAGTCAGTGAGTGTTTTTGGTTGACTGTTGGCACCAGGTAGGATGTTGCACACTGTAGCGGAAACAACACTATCTCTGTTGGCATCTGTGCCTTTTGAAGAGAAAATCTTATCTAGTGTATTCCAGATAACATCTAGCATGTCTGGTGGAGTGTCTGTGTGTGTGTTTGGGGGAGAAGCATCCAGGCAGTTATGGATACAGTTGAGCTCTCCTCAGAGCTAATGGAACTGACCGGCATGACAGTAAAGCATGGGCCAAGAGCTATTCTTTACATTCCAACACAACCAGGTGGCATGATAGAATGGCAGCTCTTTTGAAATACATTTCCCAGAAAGCTGTGGGGGCTGCTCTGCCATCCCTGAGACACCTGGCTAATTAGTAAAAGTCAATTGGTAGAGTAAGATTTTAAATCAGGAAGCTGAGGCTGCCTAGAAAGGTAGCAAAGTGTCATTATGTGCAGGGAGGGGCCAGAGACTTGATGAGGTTTTACAAGTAAGGCATGGCTCTTCTTCTGGGGAAGAAATTTTGAGAGAATCTTGTTTGAAGCCTATAAGCAGCTTAGCTATCCAGCTGTACTTTAGAGAGGGACTGAAGAAATATACCAAAAAGCTCAAAGAAAATGTTTTTTGAATGTTATGATTATATGCATGTAGGCATGCATCTATTTTACCTAAATAAAGGGGTACAATTGTGAGGTGGGACACAGGTGATGAAGATCTCAGAAGATGGCCAAGATGGCACAAGCATTGTGCCAGGCAAATAAGCAGGCTTTACAACACCCCCACTTTCCTTGGGACAGACTTGACAACAGTAGGTGAAATATAAATAGGACTAAAAGCACACAGGGTCAAGCATACATACGTTTGCGCAAGGGACATTTCCAAGGCGTCAAAGTCCCGGAAAATCTCGCTGTACCTCTTGGTATCACTTCCTTTGGAGTGACTGGTCACATCTGAAAACAAAAACAGACAGAGGGACAGGATTATTGCATAATTCCCACAGAGGGAAGCAAACAAATACACATTCAAAGAAAAATGCATTTGCCACTTTATTCCAGCACATTCACAATGCCATCTTCACACATCACTAGTTCTTTAATTGCAGTGGAGGACTGTCGAACTGTTTGCAGTTCTGTTTATAATACTAATTGCTTGCACTTATACAATACTTCTCCAAATGGATCACAACACCATTCACGAAAAGAGGGGACCTCCATTCACCCTGAAGTGGACCAACCACTTAAGTATGGAGCTGTAGCTCTTATGCAAATGTAACGGATGAATTTAACACCATGGCATCATGGGATCTTTAATGGTCAGGTTGTCAGGACCTCAGACGGAGGTCTCATCAATCAGGTCTAGACCCTCCAGCTCCTATGCATGCTTAAGACTTGGAGGGCTGCTTTCTTCTGCATGAACTTGCGCTTAGATGTCTGCGTCTGGAGTCCTGCTGCAAACCAAAGCACATGTAGAGAGGTTCTCCGTGTCAAATATGGATTAATACGAGTTTTAAACCATTGGGTGCTCTCTAGTCTGGGCCACTCCCATGCTCCCTAGCTGGTGGGCTGCAAGCCAGGCCTCCAGATGTTCCAGTACATGAACATTGTACAGCTCTTCTGTAAGTCTCTGCTACCTTTGGAAGGCTTTTCAATTTGAAGCAACCAGTAACTACAACGAGGTACTGCAGAAGTTAAAATCAGGTCAGCTGCATTCAAAGGATGCCTTAAGTCAGCAGTCTGACAGAGCTGAGCCACATCTGGCCTTTTTGTCCACATGTCTGACCACTAATTTTGTCTATTTGTATAACCAAGTGGAATTTTTGCCTTAAAAGAAAAGGTCTGCACTCAGTTGACTGGTCAAGTTAATTGCATATAATCAATTACATCCAGCTGATTGTATATTTCTACTGTTCCCATGGCTGTTTTACTATATCACCACAATTACTGCTCAGCTTCAGTCTTCATATTGGATTCTATTTCAAGTCGAATCCTAAATCACCTACAGTATTTACAGACTGGGAATCCTTGTACTGTATAAGCAGTATACAGTAAGCAACTAAGCAAGCAATGTTTCAAATAAAGGGAACGCCTGTCTTCAAAGACAGAAGGATATTCTGATTTGTGTCCTAAAAGATCTCTAAAATCTCAAACCACCTCTTTAAATCGATCAAACTTATATTTTTCCAAGCCTTTAGAAATGAAGTATTTAAAGACTACCTGTAAACCCTGGATTTTAGTTTTCCAAGAGCAGAGTTTGAGATCCCCTGTCTTTTGTGCTTCATAAATACATGCATAATGGATAGCTGTGGACAGGAATAGTACGACTGCCAAGGAATTGTAAAGAGTAATAACTTATGTAGCACCTTTCCAAACCCAAGGCCACTGAATAAAAAAGCAACCAACTTCTAAATTAGTTGTTTGCAGAGAGGACAGCTACAGTGATCACCTGTGAACAAGATGAAGCTGTATTTAATACCCATTTTTTTGCTCCGTTTCCAGTTTTACAAAGCAACACTATTTGGTTGCATTTGGAAATGCATAAACTGTTCAGATGTTATTCCTGTAATTCATTGCGCAATCCAGTCAGCCAAGTTCAGACCTTATCTGCGCCCATTAGCGCTCACACGGAAGGCTCCGTGTGAGAGGGGCATTGGGGAAGTAGTATTTTAGAGAAAGAAGAGAGTAAGACTCGGCTTTTCTTCTTTTTCTCTGTCCACAAACCGAGCAGCAACACACCACCCTCCCTCTAACCAAGACAGCGAAAAAGCTCTCACAGGGACAGAACGCTAAATTAAAGAAACGACTTCTTGCAGTCAACATTACCCAGAAACAATTACACACAGGTGCCAAAATTAGCAAAGCCCATTTTTAAATAAACATCCAGGTTCTAATACCTAGAAATGGTGGCCTGTGCGGTTATGAATCATAATGAAGATGTGTTGGGGTTTTTTAAATAAGAGGAACCAGAATGGAGTTTTATACTAAAGGCAGACAAGTCAACACAATCCCTCATTTCTACTTCCCAATAAAGCTCCCAGAAGGCATACTTCCACGTGCACAACTTGGAAATAAGACTTTCCAAATGCCAAGACTTTTAGACCACTCAGAAATGCATGTGAATCATTAAGAAATGTTTAATGCTTTATGTTCCAATTCTATACTTGCATATACCGTGTAAATTTGAAAATCGTCCCAACGGAGCCTGAACCAGTATAAGCTCTCACTTCAAGTACATGGTCTCTCTCTCTATCATTCATTGTTGTTTTTCAAATTCTAAGCATTTCTAAAATGTTTCAGATAAGGATAAATTACATTTAAGTGCTCAATCTAAGAGGTCATTAAAGTAATCATTCTGTTTATACATGGGAAAACATGAATGAAAACATCTACAGTATGGTCCGGACAGCATGAGTTAGATACTGGATCATTGAACGTTTTGCCCAGGACTGTCCAAAGAGCAGCACACAGCTGTACTTTCAACTGGCATAGGGTCAGTTAGCCAGAGCTCTCTTAGCAAAACAGCACCATCTGCAGTTTCCCAGGCTTACAGTAATGTCAGCAAGAGACATACTCCTCCTCCAATCGGTGCTGCCTCATCTGTAAGGCACTATGCTGGTGATATGCACGCAGCCATATCACCTGCAAGGCACAGCTGGCAGCCCACTGAAGCTCAGTAAGTGTGAGCCTGGTCAGTACCTGGATGGGAGACCTCCTGGGAAAAACTAAGGTTGTTGCTAGAAGAGGTCTATGTGGGCCCTAATGCCCCAGTATAGTGATGGGGACACTATACTGTAGAAAGGCACCGTCTGTCAAATGAGACGTAAAACTGAGGTCCTGACTCTCTGTGGTCATTAAAAAAATCCCAGGGCGTTTCTCGAAAAGAGTAGAGGTGTTACCCTGGCGTCCTGGCCAAATTTCCCATTGGCCCTTACCAATCATGTCCTCCTAATAATCCCCATCTATGAATTAGCTTAATTACTCTTGTCTTCCCCCCCTAATAGCTGATGTGTGGTGAGCGTTCTGGAGCACTATGGCTGCCATCGCATCATCCAGGTGGATGCTGCACATTGCTGGTGATGGAGGGGAGTCCCCATTACCTGTAAAGCACTTTGAGTGGAGTGTCCATAATTGTAAGCAATTATTATTACTATCAATGGTGCATCACGAGGAAAAAAAAATCAATATTGCTAATGGGTAGAAGCAGAGGTCAGAAGAGCATCTGCCCATTCTTTTCCACACAGCAAAGGATAAATTAAATAAAAACTGCAACCAGTTAATACCAGTGCTTACAAAGTCAAATTAATTCTGTTTTAGCGGCGAGAAAAACAGATACAGGAAAGAATTGTACACCAAGCCAATGTACAAAGAACTGGGGTTTCCTGTGTATTTGATACATTTACAAACGAATGCTACTTCTAAACCACCACTGCCATGGAAACAGGCGGCTTGGTGGAGTATTTCTCTCAATGTCAGCAGAGCCATAAGCAGACAATTGCAAAGACAAAAAATAAGAGGCTGGTAGTCTCATCAGGTGGCACTCAAATCAGACAGATCAGGCATCCATGTTGTAGAGGGAACAGAGAACAATTCCAGACCTGAATGCTGCACCCAGAAATTAAGTCATTACAGGGGTACATATTTAACATCTCCCTGCTTTTAGGCCATTGAGTATTTGTGACCGTGAATGTAATAATTCCCTGATTTGATGCCCAAATGACAAACTCCACCCTAAAAAGCAGAGAGTGAAAATGGCAAATTTCTAGTAAAAACAAATCATTGCAAAACTGTTTTTGTGTCACATAAAAATTATATATATATAGAACTATTAGTTTGAGATGTTTATTTAATTATGTATTTTCTATGCCTGGCATTTAGAGAAAAGTGGAAAAGTTCAAGCAGACTATGTTAAGATAAGATCACTTTATTAGCCATATACAATTTCTTGTATTAGGAATTTGTCTTTTCACATACCCCAGCTTGCTCTCCATGAGACACACAGAGGGAGAAGCTTGGGGTCAGAGCACCATTTATATCCAGGTGCCCCTGGAGCAGGATTCCTCTTCCAGCTGCGGGATTTGAACTGGCAACCTTCCAGCCACAGGCAGAGATTCTTAGCCACAGTGCCACCGTTCTGCCCTTATGTTGCTAGATAAGCCAAGTAATTTACTCTGTATTTAATATTATTTTAACTTATCTAGTAACATAGTAGTATACACTATTAGATGCGCTTGAATATCACATGGTATTTAACGCAACTATATAGTATTACAGGGCACATAAAGTTGAATTTCAAAGTATTCTGCAGTGTTGCATTCATCTTCATGTGTACTGTTCAGTATTATTAAATGTTTTAAAAAAATGTTCAGCCCTCATACTACACGCTCTCTCATTCATTATTTTTCAAATCCTGAGTGTTTCTAAAATGTTTCAGATAAGGATAAAGTACATTTAAGTGCCCACTTTAATGGATTATTACAGTAACCATTTGGTTTATACAGGGAAAACAAACGTACACTACTGTAGACTTCCGTCATCACGTCCTGGTCTCTCATACTGTTGAAATGGATTCTTAGAGAAAAGTCACACTTGACATCCTCTGGGAAATATTTCTGTACTCCTGGTCCCTTAACCCCTGTTATTTTTTTAAGGGAAATAATTCCCTGCTTAACATTCTTTTTTTACGGTCCCCATAAATTACATTAAACCTACATGAAATAAATATTGGTAGCTGGAGTTTACCCCTAGTAGTTATTAACAGCAATACTTTTTTTTTTGTCTTTGGTGTCCCACTTCTTGTCCAAGCTATCCTAGCAAAGAGTGAAACAATCTAGCAACTTCCTTAAACTGCACACAAAAATATGCAAACTGGCATTCAGTCAATGTTGATCAGAAAGCGGCCCTTTTTTTGCGAATACTCAGGTACAGTCAACCTTTAAAACAAGCTGGCTTTTGATGCTTATCTCCAAATCTGCACACGAACATTGGTTTGAAATGCAACAGCTTCCTGCCTGTGAAACAATAAAAGCTCAAGACCACAACAGCAGTGACATCTAGAAGGAAATGTACTGGAGGCTGAAAGGTACATTTCCCACCTTATCTGGGTGTTTTCACTACTTAATGGTTCTGTGCTCTGCTACACTCACTGCTGTACTTATTGATTGTAACTATTCCACCAAAAAAACAGCCTTCTCCAAGATCTACAGGATCCAAGGGAAGAAAGGATTGAGTCTAGCAGCAACTCCCCATCCTGGTCCTGGGTAAATTCAGTCTGCCGATTTTCTTTCCAAATGAGCTGAAACATTCTGGAGCTAGTCAAGGCCTTTAAATGTTCTAAAAACCCATCTTCCTGCACTGTCCTTGCTTACACAAACGCTTGAACTTGGTGTAACGGATTCTCATCATCTTATGAAAAACCGGCTTCCTTAGTTATGACTGAAAAGCTCTCAGATATGACAAATTTACAGAGATCAGATACTCCTCCAAAAAATAAATTTTCCTTCTCCAGGGACAATATTTTAGGAGAGGAAATTAAGCTTAAAAACATACTGCAAATAAAAAATTAAGTAGCCTGTGATTAAGAACTCAGGAGCAACAGAAAAAGAAGAGACCAGGGTTTCCCCAGACCAGGTTGGGAGCACATTCTCTTTAAAGTATCCATGAACTTTTTTTTTGTTGCACAGTATTTGTTTAAATACAAACTTTTTATTTGCATTTAAATTAGTCAAGGAACAAGACAGATGCACTTTTGTAAACATTAGAACATGTATGCATTCAGACAGGCTGAAAAGCATTACTATTACTGCATGTGCACTTACAGTACAGATTCAATTTCATTATGTCCCAGTTTCTTTGTATGTTTGCTCTTGTCACTTGTACACTCCGTTTAGAAGTGTTAATAAATATGCTCCGATTCTGTACCTCCCAGTTTGGAATTTATCATTGATATTCTGTTAGGCCACCATTCAAAGCACAAATCTTCGCTCATTTTTTCATCCTCCCATTCACAACCACCTCCCTCTCTCTCACTGCCAGGCAGCCTCGCTCTTCTATCTCAAACTCTTGCTCTTTAATCTTACTCCACCCCCCCCCCCCTTCCCTCCACCCTACTCTGTTAAGGTCTTTCAAAATGTGCACAAAATTCAAGGAAAAGGAAGAGAAGTCAGCCCTTTTTCTTGCACAAGAGGGCATTCTAAATACGCCTTAGCAAGACCAGGAACTTTCCCCATTATAAGAAAAGTGACCACTTATTTTATGAAGAGATTGTTTCCATCACTCAAACTTTTTCCCAACTACATTCATAAAGACTGTCAAATACTGTAAGCAGTTGATACCTATAGCTTCACTCTTTGCACTCTTTGGTCCTTCAGGCGACATACTGTATAAGAAACATTTCTCTTTTTCTCAACAACCTAGGTAAGCCAATTACAGCAAAGACAACTAAGCTGAAAAAATGTTATATTTATCCTAACCAACCAAAACTTCTGCCCATATAAGCAGCTGGGAATTTCTGCGGCGCAGGTAGAAACCTTGCTCAAAGATACACTGCCGTGTCCCACATGGCATTTAAACCCACAACCTTCCTATTCCAAGTCCTGAGCTTTACCCACTAGACCACACAGTCGTCATATGTAGCATGCAGTTCAGAACACATCAGACCATCGGGGTTGGGGCTTAGATTAGATCACCAATATAAAACGGCAAAACCAGCAACTTCTACCGAGTGGTATCAGCAACAGAAACACCACTCTTCAAACTCTTCTCAGCACTGATGAGCTTGCAGATGAATGGGTATGATGAAGGAGCATGGAGGCTCATTCTCATCCTGCTCATGTTTATTGCTCTGCTGGTGCAGGAAAGGATTTGTGTGGCATTGCGTCTAGACAAATGACTTCACCATGCCTCCAGCCGACAGTGACCAGCTAGATTAATGACAAATTTAGTGAGTTACCAGGAAAACACCAGCCCTCAACTCCTTTTACTGAATAGGTGAGAGTGCAGACAAAAACTGAAATCTCCCTCTGTCGCCTTTGCAGAGCAACGTTCGAGCTTGCGCTAGGCAGAAGAAAATGTAAAGGTTCAAAGAACGGATGACGACAATGGTCAAGAAAAATTCTATAAACAGACGCGCAGAGGGTGTGATCGAGTCTTGTGATTAGGTGGCCGGCGTTGCCAGCTCGCTCAAACGGGAACTGAGGGCGTGAAGAAGTGAAAACTGAAGAAAAGCAGCATGACGCTGAACTTCTGCTATTGTCGACCAAGAGCGGGGAGAGCTATCTGGGGCAGCTGCAGCACCTTAAAAGTCCAAAATCTTCACCCACCCTCTCCAAGAAACATTCGCCGCCATTGAGAACTGCCTACTGTCAGTCCACCCCCCACTCTGGGCCCACACACATCTGGGCCAAGCCTCAGAAGAACACAAAATTTCCCCCACTTTCAACCCTGTCTATTTCCACACCACTAGCCAGAAAGGAAGCACTGAGCTCTAAGGCCATTGCATTACTGCACAGCATCAGCCTGCCAGCTTGGTTGTACTGCAGGACTTTTAAAAGAGCGGAATAGTACCAAAAACCATCAGAATTGCAAATACTCGCTTTGAATAACACATTGGAAGAAAATACTGGCACAGAGACAACCCAGAACTTTATGATAGCGATCAAGCTACTTGACCCCATTGCAGCGTGGACAGACTCATGGCCACCGCTGGGAGCTCTATGAGCATAGGAGAGAGCGCAGTACAGGCCAGGAATTCAGCCTGACCACCTCCAATCTGCTGAACCTCTTTCAGACTGTGTCCTCTCCACCTTTATCATCTTATTTCTTTAAGTTTCACTGCCTTTCACTCAGGCTGATCTTGGCATGTGTAGTCTGTGCTTGGCATTGGAACCACTGTGGAAACTGCCTTAATCTTCTGTACTGTAAAGTGCTCCAAGATCCATCTGCAGTTTGTTGTCTTGAACAACGTTTACTGAAACTTGGACTACGATTTCTGACGGGTACAAGAACAGTCCTAATTGTAGCATGGCTATAAGATAGGGGTCTCACACTCCACTTGCTCCACATTCTCTGCTCCATATTTGGTTGAATTATTAAATTAGCTGCATAACTTACATCTCTAACCAGGCTTGGAGGAGAGTTGTAGGTAACCATCTTTAATGACGTGAAGGACTTGTGTAATAAACTGTAAATACACTTTATTTAGAAAATGGGTTAATTGAACACTCAGTTTGGAACAAAATGAGACTCAAGAGGGCCTTGTGAGGCCCCTGCTTGAAGTTCCATGCCCGAATTCAAGGTTTTCTAGCTTAGCTTTGAGGCGCACGCGTGTATACTGCAGCTGGCTGAAGTTTTTACAAGCCTCTCTCTCTCTCCGGTTCTCTGCAAGGTTGCGTTCCAGTTAGGTCAACCACATCCTGCTTTCCTTGACGTCAATCACTTTGTATTCAGGACATATAGGTCCGATTTGGGCAAGTTGTTAAAAAAGAGGCAGGGGCCATTTTAACACAGGACTGGGAAGATACCCACCCGGGGTGGGTGGGGGGAGGCAATTTTACATTTGAGTCCTTCAACAAAGCTTTGGGGTGGAGTGTTGTTTCAATTTTGAAAGGGATTAAAGCTCCTCTGCGAAAAGCCATTTTGAAGAACAGAAATACACAAAGGCTGGGAAGCCATTCATATGGTAGAGATGGACGCTGATTTCAAAAGGAACCCGTGGATCAAAGTGCTTTGTGAACAGCATCCGGTCTTGTTTGCCTGGCTTCAAGACCTCCACTGCCCCTGCAGAGACTAGTGACTGTGCTTCTTATTCTGAGCACTGCATAAGTAAGGGCAATGAAAGAAGAGAAAGCAAGACTGTACGCCTACTTTCTTTGGCCCGCGAGAAACCTAGGTCAAGTATGCTTTGCCAGAATGCTGAGCGACCTTGACATCTTGAGCATTCCGAAACCATACGTTGAGAAATACGATCTTACAGGAAGCGACACGCAACGCCATTTAGCTCCTGGGCAGATAGACAAGTCTGCTGTAGGTAACGTTGTTTAAAAAGCAAGAAGGAACAATGCCCGCCCACATATACAGTAAAACAGCATCTAGGTAGTTAGTGCAGTGCTTAAGGTATTTGCATGGTTATAAAGGAGACACTCAGTGGAGTTTTCAGCATGGCTAATGACTCACTGTCCGCTACCCTGAACGAGTTGCTTAATGTTCTTGTGCTGTTTTGGATGGGCTGTAAGAGCCATATGATTGAAGTGATTGCAGCCATGTTTTGTAATGCATAGCTCCCCGCCCAATTTCCCAATGCCACTTTCACTAAAGCCAACCCCATAACCTTTGATTATTATTATAAGGGTGGTCTCTGAAGCCTGCTCATTCTCTTTCATTTATTATTTGTGGGCGATTGCAAGGACATGGCTGAGCTCTCAACAATTTGTGGTTCACCACTGCAACTTAACCCATCACAAAAGAAAATCTAGTCATCCTGTGTGGCATGTCCCTATACCTAAACGCCAGCACATGCCTGTGGTCGTGACTGAAAGTGAGCAGCACATCCTTCCCGGGCCTAGTCTTAATAGCCTTCACAGCTTTTCTCTGCAGCACTGCGATAAGCCTTCCTGGAAGAGCTGCCAATTTAACGAGATTGACTCTCTACTTTCAGGACCAGTTGAATTTCCAGAAAGCTCAAGAGCACATTCCATCCCGTCATGATATCTTATAATGTGCAGATCTGACAAGGGGGACAGAGTAAAAGTGGCAGGAAAAGATGACAAAATGCCAAACATAAAACACGGCAAAACCAAATGTCCATTTCTAATAGCTCAGTCTCTTGTAAATCCTGAAGCAGCAAAGCCAAGTTGCATCTATACCTTGGGCACAGACGGCCTTTATTTTGAAAAAGGGGTAATTTTTTCTGTGGCGGGATTCTACACATTCATATCTGAGGGTACGAACAGCTCTATTGAACAGGGAGAAAGCAATGCGAGTGCAGAAGGAACATCCAGATCAAGTCCTGCATGCAGATTTACCAAGACCGCTTGCAGAAAAGGCGTATGATCACCACCCTAACCATTGAAAAAAGCATACCAGGCTGAAAGGCCTCCTTTGGCTACTTAGTTGGGATCCTAAACCAGTAACATTGCACATGGCCATATCAACTGGAAATAAAGTGCAGGCTTCCAATTTAGTACATTTTGGGTTTGAACAGGTTTTGCTGGAATTAAAGAACCACAAAGGGGCACCATACTTCTTATCACCCAGCCAGTCTAAGCCCATGGCCCAGTGCAAGCACAGTCATCAATGTCTGCGAAAGCCCTTTGACAGCTCGTAACCCACTCTCACATGCAGAGTACTCACCCTCTTCTACAGAGTCGTCCATTTCTCCTTCCAATCCCACTGCAGTCGCTCTGTCTCCAGAGGACAGGCCCAGGCGGTTTCTAGATCCAATTCTGAGCCCCAGACTCTGCCATACAAATTACCCCACTCTCCCCTAACTGCCCCTTCCGTAGGAGCTCGTTCATAAATATGACTAGACTGGTCCAAATCCGTCCACAGAAAAACGAAGACTTGTAGAGAGAAATTAAACCTGTTTCCCCCCCCCAACCCCACCACACCACAGCAGGATGAGAGGCTCTTTTGTCTTTTAGAGTTCCCTTCAGTTTTCTTCTTCAAAGCGGAAAAGGTTCAGTGAGCGCCTTTCGCAAAAAAGAAAAGCCACAGATGACAGCGACTGCCTAGCAAACCAATGTTCTTCCTCGTCTGCCGCTGTGTACAGGAAGTGCCTCAGTCTCCCTCCTGCAGCAGGATGACTTAGACTGTCAGAGCGAGTTCTTTTTTTTTTAAAAAGAAAACGCAACTGCCTCCATTTTCCGATTATCTACTCCTGCGCATGATTGAATCACTAACGCTAAGCCAAACAAGGAAGACAGGCAAGCTGTGGGTGTCCTGTAGTATTTACATACTGAGTAAGAAGAAACTTGCCATTTATAATAGCAACAAATCCACAGGGGTCAAGAAAACGTCCATCTTCTTTTGTAGCAGGAGCACCAGTATGATATGGGTAAAAATCAGTCAACCCATTAATACTGGTGATCACCAGATTTTCTCCTATGAAAGTCATAGGCTTGTAGTGCATGAGGCCAGCAGTGAAACACTGGGACACAGGCTGTGTGCCAAGTGGCAGATGCTCTCTTGCAGCCTTGTGAGATTCTGCCCAGACATGCATGGGCCTGTTCACTGGTCACTGAGCCCTAGAAGCCACACGACATCCCATGTTATGGACGGGGGGGGGCTCAAGTCTGGAGAGCAGAAGATCGTCTTGCCATTCTCTTCACACAAGAAAGAGGTGGCTACAGCAACAGTGTGCGGGTATGCAGTGCAGTGCCTATGTCTACATGACCACGGGAATGGGGGAAAGCCCAGGTCTCAGGACTCAAGCAATGGAGGGCTGTGCAATGCGGTTACCCTCAGTCACTGCTGGTGGAGACACTGCTGCCCAGACCATCACACTGAGACCCCCCATATCAATCAAGCTTTTCCATTCAACAACTAGAGCATCAATATGTACCATATGCACCAAACTCACCTACGTCCATCAGCAAGGTCTGTGCAAACCCCGATTCATCACGAAAGAGGGGACTTGGGTACCAGGTCTGACATTCAACAGGTTGCCTCATTGCCTGTACCCTCTCAGCTGAGTGCATATACAACAATCAAAGTTACATGAATAACTTATTAGAAGGATGCCAAAACCTTTAAATAAAGGATTCCAATCTTGGGTACTGATTTTCCTAAAAACATGCGTGCAAAACTTCAGATGAGATTACTTTTAAAATTACATGCATGAATAGCTTACATCCAATCTGTTGTTTTTACCCCCGCAATTTACTCAGATAAAACATTCTTCGATATCATTTTAACAATTAAGTGAAAAGGGCAAACTTGTCATTAGTTACAGATATATGTAGGCAGCTTCTGCGCTGAAGTGTTAGTGGGCCCATTTCATTTTCTTCTGTTTTGCTGTACCATACCTATGTCTATGTTTTCCGTTAAAATGTTTTTCCTTTTCAGTTTCATGGGCCAGGCTGGCATGGTAGCAAAGCAGTTACCATTGCCGCCTCACAGCACTGGGGCCCTGGGTTCAATTCCGGATCTGGGGTGCTGTCTGTGTGGAGTTTGTATGTTCTCCCTGTGCTCATCTGGGTTTCCTCCAGGTGCTCAGGTTTCCTTCCACAATCCAAAGACATACTGGTTGGTTAATGGACTTCTGGGATAACTGGACCTGGTGGGTCTGTGCCTGTGTGTGTCCTGTGATGGACTGGTGCCCTGCCTTGCACCTGTTGCTTACCGGGATGGGCTCCGACGCCCCCGTGACCCTGAATTGGATGAAGGGGTTAGAAAAAGGACAGACTTTCATGGGCCAGGAGGACAGCCAAAAGAGCCCCAGGGCACTCTACGAAAAATCCAGTGTAACAGTTTATGGTACATAAGAGTGGAAATGTGGTAGCAATTAACATAAAAAAAAGGCTGCAAGGTTCAGAAAGAGCAATTGCAGAACGCAGTGCATTATTTGAAATATTTGCAAAACTTAGCAAGGGGATTTGGTGGAAGTTTCACTTTAAGATATTACACATACACACACAGCTCCTTTAAGGAAGTGGTTAAAGTGTGACTTTTGCAGCATTTTCCTGAGTGGGGCACGCTTCTTACAAAGAGAACACAGAGGTCAAAATAAAACAGAACCAAACTTCAACTTACAGTGGTGTGAAAAAGTGTTTGCCCCCTTCCTGATTTCTTATTTTTATGCATGTTTGTCACACTGAAATGTTTCAGATCATCAAACAAATTGAAATATTAGGCAAAGATAACACAAGTAAACACAAAATGCAGTTTTTAAATGAAGGTTTTTATTATTAAGGGAAAAATAAAATCCAAACCTACATGGCCCTGTGTGAAAAAGTGATTGCCCCCTAAACCTAATAACTGGTTGGGCCACCCTTAGCAGCAACAACTGCAATCAAGTGTTTGCGATAACTGGCAATGAGTCTTTTACAGCGCTGTGGAGGAATTTTTGCCCACTCATCTTTGCAGAATTGTTGTAATTCAGCCACATTGGAGGGTTTTCGAGCCTTAACCACTTTTTTAAGGTCATGCCACAACATCTCAATCGGATTCAAGTCAGGACTTTGACTAGGCCACTCCAAAGTCTTCATTTTGTTTTTCTTAAGCCATTCAGAGGTGGACTTGCTGGTGTGTTTTGGATCATTGTCCTGCTGCAGAACCCAAGTGCGCTTCAGCTTGAGGTCACGAACAGATGGCCGGACATTCTCCTTCAGGATTTTTTGGTAGACAGCAGAATTCATGGTTCCATTTACCACAGCAAGTCTTCCAGGTCCTGAAGCAGCAAAACAGCCCCAGACCATCACACTACCACCACCATATTTTACTGTTGGTATGATGTTCCTTTTCTGAAATGCTGCGTTACTTTTACGCCAGATGTAATGGGACACACACCTTCCAAAAAGTTCAACTTTTGTCTCGTCAGTCCACAGAGTATTTTCCCAAAAGTCTTGGGGATCATCAAGATGTTTTCTGGCAAAACCGAGACAAGCCTTTATGTTCTTTTTGCTCAGCAGTGGTCTTCGTCTTGGAACTCTGCCATGCAGGCCATTTTTGCCCAGTCTCTTTCTTATGGTGGAGTCATGAACACTGACCTTAACTGAGGCAAGTGAAGCCTGCAGTTCTTTGGATGTTGTTGTGGGTTTTTTTCTGACTTCTTGGATGAGTCGTCGCTGCGCTCTTGGGGTAATTTTGGTTGGCCGGCCACTCCTGGGAAGGTTCACCACTGTTCCATGTTTTCGCCATTTGTGGTTAATGGCTCTCACTCTGGTTCGCTGGAGTCCCAAAACTTTAGAAATGGCTTTATAACCTTTTCCAGACTGATAAATCTCAATTACTCTGTTTCTCATTCATTCCTGAATTTGTTTGGATCGCACCATGATGTCTAGCTTTTGAGGATCTTTTGGTCTACTTCACTTTGTCAGGCAGGTCCTATTTAAGCGATTTCTTGATTGAGAACAGGTGTGGCAGTAATCAGGCCTGGGTGTGGCTAGAGAAATTGAACTCAGCTTTCCAAAGATGTGATAAACCACAGTTGATTTATGTTTTAACAGGGGGGGCAATCACTTTTTCACACAGGGCCATGTAGGTTTGGATTTTATTTTTCCCTTAATAATAAAAACCTTCATTTAAAAAAAACTGCATTTTGTGTTTACTTGTGTTATCTTTGTCTAATATTTCAATTTGTTTGATGATCTGAAACATTTCAGTGTGACAAACATGCAAAAAAATAAGAAATCAGGAAGGGGGCAAACACTTTTTCACACCACTGTATCTGCTACAAATGGGGGTAACTAAATCACCTTAAAAGTGGGGACTTCTATAAAACATCAATGATTTCAGACAACTGAAAATGCACGTACACACTCTGGAAATGTTGTTAACTGTTAGAAGGGAAAGAAAGTTTAGAGAGAAAAAGGAGGCCATCTGGCTTATGTTAAGTTAATCGCTGGCATATAACTGATCTAATGATCTCATCTAGCCTTTTACTGAAAGGAACAATTGCTATTAACTTCAGCAACATAACTGGCTCTTGTGCCAGACCTCCACAACCCTTTGTGTAAATCCACTTTCCCACAGTTCCCATCTGAATCCCCTTCTCCATGTTTCTTTACTGATTCTTAAGAAGTCAACTGGGTTGACATTGTCAATGCCTTTGTGGATTGTGAGTACTTGAACCAGATACTCGCATCGTTTTCTCTGTTTGGAAAATCTTTTAGCCTTTTACGAAAAGGATGTGACTTTGAAGCTGGGAATACATCTGGTTTCTTGTCTTGGTATGCTTTGCAGAGCCATAATATTCTCATATTGCAATTAAATGTACTGTACATCATATTCTAATTATGATTTTACATCCCTTGATTTAAAAATTGTGTTATTAACTACATCCTAAACTTGTTTGCCTTTTTTATTGCTTAACTAATCACATAAATTTGGGCAAATAGGTATCCAAGTCTTTGGCAATCCCTTTTTTCAAGCTGAATGTTCCCCTTTTTAGATTTACAGGTCATAGTTTTATTTGCAACTAACAATCTACCTGTCCCCTAGCTAGAACAAAAGTCATTCATGCAATATTCATCTCTATTATTCATATCATTTGCTGATCATTTCTCTATTATACATTTCATTTGCTGATTCTAGAGTCTGCAGATCCATCTACAAACTGGACTAAAACCCATTACAAACTGGACTAATTTGCAGACTACGACAGAACCTACATCATTGCTATAAACAAGGAAGAGCAGTGGTCTTAATACAGATGAATACCTACCACCTGCAATTTCAGAATAGAGGACTTCTGTGAAAAACCATCTAAAAATCAAGCATAACAACTTCTGTTTGTCTGCATTACCACTATTGCTTGTTGGGGTCCTTTGACATTAGTTAAGCATGATCTGCCTTTTCTAAAAGCATTCTACAGTAGCTATCTCCCAAAATCCTATTGCTATACAGATTACCCTCTAAGTTAAGTTCAAATTGTTTTCATAATTTCATATACTAGTTTTACTATCCAAAAATTGGGTTTTATAACCATTTTCATTGCTATATTTGCTATTGTCTAGACAACTAATACCATCACAGTCTCAAAGGACTGTGGAATGAATTCTGTTAAAGGTTGATGATTAACAGCTTGTTTTTTTAAGTATAACTAGTAGAAAATGTCAAGTGCTTCTTAAGTGCTTTAAGTGCCTGTAATATGTCTGTTTCCTCTATGTCTAAGCTATTCAATTTAGATTGCACCTTGAGGCATATGTATTCCTTGGTGAATACCTGTGTGAAATATTAAGTTAATACAGTCATTTCCCTTTCATTACCTAAAGGTTTTCTCTATTTATCTGAGACACTATCCTTAACTGTTCTTTTGCTGTTGCAATACAGAAAACATTTTAGCCTTCTGAATATTCCTCGGTAACTGGAATTAATTTACATACCTGGGTACCATTTTGTTTTAATGATTTTATCAGAGGTCTTTCCTGTCTAGTTTATTTATTGATTCATAAACCATTTGGGCCACTGCTTTCCAGCCTTTCTGTGCTCTTGAGGCCAATCCTTTCAGCATTTCCACTCCCAACCAAGATCCCTGATCTATACCTTGTTTCATTCTCCTCAAGACCTGTCTCATTCCTTCTTAGTCTGCTTTCTTGAAAATTGTCTGCCTGCGTTATGGACTTCACCTGCAGAGGGTCAAAAAACGCACTTCACTGCACAACCTTATCATCACAATGAAACAGCATGTGAATACCGTATTTCCTCCATGCCTCAGATTTTTTTGGGAAAAAAAAACACTTCACTTCTTCCATTCGGTTAAAATGGACATGAACGACAAGACTGTAAAAAAGTAAGGGGTCATTCCTGTGCAGCTACTGCCCGCCCATATTAAGCATTTTCATCCATTGGGAACTATTGCTCTTTTTGTCAACTCAGTTCATGGCATTAAGCCCCAAATCAGCACCACATACAGGCAGGATTCCTCCACAAGGAGCACTACTCACTCTGTCAGTTCCACAGCTCCTACAACAGAAACAGAACACGCTAGAGGAGCGATTCAGCTCTCCTTAAGGAAACCACAGGCTCTTCAACTGTTTAATGAGTTTCAGGGTTGGCTGCAGGGCAGCAAAGCAGAGAGTCCCCTGTCTCCAATTTAAGTCAGACAACACACCAGAAATTCTCGCTCAAAGATATACACCCATTGGGGAAGTCCTGCTCACAACAAGCTACTGCAAGAGCCCAGACTCGAAAAAAAGCCTGCGAGACAGGCCTACCTGCACTCCAAACAAAAGCTTTGACTGGTGGAGAGAGCCACTTGAGAGCTTCTGCCTGGTTTTCAGCAGACATGGTCATAAAACTCCCGATGGCAGAAACTCATCAGCTCATTGATTTCTTTTAGAGCTCTCCAGCATCCCGTTATAGTCTACTGGTAATCAACTCCACATAAAAGAAAAGAAACAACACATCACAAATAATGAGACTGGATTGTTTCGTTGTACTCCATGTGGCCTATTCAGAGTTTCAGCATCAAAGGCTTTTGGAGCTTCCTGTCGAAACTGGGCTCTACAATGGACTGCCACAGAACAAAAAAGAAAAGATGAACTGAAACTGAATTGGGTCTTATTAGTTTACGTCGGCATTCAGCTTTTGAGTTAAGGTTTTCTGTTCAACCAAGACATCGACTCACCACTGAGAGACTGATAGAGATCAGAGAGGAGTTGGCGCACTGGGAGGGACTGGAATCTTGGGTATTTCTCATTCAGTGGCTGCAGCGCCTCCAGAAAATGGCGGAGCTTGACGTCAACCAGGTGCTGAGAGGGGCAGGCCAGCTCTGAAATGCAAACACCAACAAAAGTGTCATCGGCAGTCATGAAACGCCCACATTTATCAGAAAAGGACCTGGAGGAAAACAAAAAAATGGGGCTCAGGGAAAATAAAGCACACCTACTCAAAGCTGTGACTCAAACTGCAGATAAACAACTTCATATCAATATTTTGAACTATAGTTTTCCGCTGGTTATGCCATCATCTGAGTTTCTGTGAAATTGGCCCTGGTGTCCACAGCACTTAAGACAAGTGGTTGCTATTCCGAGGAATGGGGTTCAAATCCCCATCTGAGTGCTATCATCTGAGTTATGATGAGAACTGGTTCCTGTAAAATTGGCCCTAGTGTGAGTGTTTGTGTCTGTGTTTCCCCTGCAATGGACTGGCATGCTATCCAGGGTGTACCCTGCCATGCACCTGTGGCTTGCTGGGATATGCTCCAGCTCCTATAATGGAAAATGAGGTATATGGGATGTGGGGATTGTCCTGACCAGGAAAGGCTATCTCAGCACTCATCACATCAGCCAGACGTTACCTGGCCACCAAGAGTGTATTCATTGGAACAGATAACTGGGAATGGGCCACTGTATTCTCCAACAGAGAAACTAAAGAAATGAATCTGTTGGGAAGCCATCATGGACAACAAAGGTTCCTGCCTTTCTGTTTAATTAATTATCTTAATCTTTGCCAAATAACACCATCACCACTTGACCACCTCAGAGTTCCAAGGAAGGATGTGACTGAACCAGGATCATTTTAACACAGGGAACCTGCACAATACTGGTACAGCCCTTCATCTTCCAGATCAGGGGGTTAGCAAGCAACCTTTCTAGAGCAGGTATTTCTCACTTTGTACCTAAAGAGCCCCAGCTCGGATAATCTTGCTGGACACCCTAAAGCAAAAGTTAAAGACTCACTTGGAAATTTGTGATCAATTAAACACCTCGTTTGTTAAATTAAACAGACATCCTCAAAACCATAAGAGTAGTATTTGTTTTTTCAAATGTTCGTTTAAGTAGTTTAGAGAATAAGAATATTGCGTTCAGTTTTGTTCGCCACACTACAAGAAAGATATAACTGTTTGAGAGACGGCAGAATGTAGAGCGACTAGATTACATTATTTCCAGCAGGAAGGAGGATGATATTTTTGCACAGACAAATTAATACCAGAGAACTGAATCCTTTTAGCGCAGAACAGATTTTGCATGTAGATGGTTCAGTTTTCCTAATTCTGAGACAGGCTGGGTTTAAAAACTTCAAAATATGAAACAAATTATGAGCTCAAAGACAAGTGGAAACTAAATATAGGCTATTCAGATGGGAAACAAGAGCACGTCTTCACACAGCATGTTGAAGGAGTCTGCAATTAATGAGGCTGAAATCAATCTGATTAGCCCTGTCTCCCGTCACCGCTTACGTTCGGGCGCCCTCTAGTGGTTTTATTTTTTCCTGAAAATGTATGCTGCATTATACTGTAGATACAGGGTGCATTAAAACCGGATATATTAAAACTAACAAATTTAAGAGATTTCTGCTTCATAATTTCTACACTTGAAAACCTATCTTACCCTGAAACTGATGGCCAGTTTCCTTTAGGTTTCTTTACACCATAAAAAAAACAAAATCACAGTTAAAATTAATATACTGAGATTAGATTCATAATACTGTAACGGGTTCACGTGGGTTTGCGCCCTCACCGCTGCCACCTGAGGTCAGCCCCCCACCGTCGGGGACTCTAACCCGGGCCTCCGGCGTCACTCAACAGGGACCCAGCCAGTTGAGCTAAAGGGAAATCTCCCTTCAGCCCAACGGCTGCGGTCCCTGCTATTCACAGGGAAGGGCGGTGACGTCACCGCGCTGGTAAGCCGGCTCGAACAACCTGCAATGGAGGCCGTATGCGTTACACTCTCCCCCGCTTAACTTGCCGTCCTTGGTGAAGGGCTATCCCACCCCGCTTCTGACACCAATGTAACGCCCACGGGTTCACGTTGGCGCCCTCGCCGCTGCCACCTCAGGTCGGCCCCCCACCGTCGGGGACTCGAACCCCGGCCTCTGGCTTCACTCAACAGGGACCCAGCCAGTTGAGCTAAAGGGAAATCTCCTTTCTGCTATTCACAGGGAAGGGCGGTGACGCCACCATGCTGGTAAGCCGGCTCTCACAACCAATGGTGGCCGTTTGCGTTACACTCTCCCCCGCTTAATTCACTGTCCTTGGCGAAGGGCTTTCCCATCCCACTACTAACACCAATGTAATGCTCCGGGGTTCACGTGTGTTTGCGCCCTCGCTGCTGCCACCTCAGGTTGGCCCCCTACCGTTGGGGACTCGAACCCGGGCCTTCGGTGTCATTTAACAGGGACCCAGGCACCTGAGCTAAAGGGAAATCTCCCATCAGCCCGGCAGCTGAGGTCCCTGCTATTCACAGGGAAGGGCGGTGACGTCACCGCGCTGGTAAGCGGGCTTGAACAACCTGCAATATGGCCGTATGCGTTATAATATGCTTAATTATCACTAATTCAACAGGTAACCAATATTACTCCATAAAAAGAGTCAAACGAAGGACTATAATGCAGATCTACAAAATTTCACACCTCCATCTACAGTGCCGTGTGAACCAGGTTAATTGTTTCAGAGCGAACAAGTCCTGGGAACATAAAAAATGTCCAAAATGCTAAATCCCAAAGTGTGACTAGAATTTAGCGATCACTTGCCAAGAGGTAAATGCTCATAAACCGCAGGATAAATTCCTAAATGAATTCTTTCAACAGACCATCATTCCAACTATGAGTTTAAAGACGCTTTATCAAGTGCTGAAGTTTTACATGTTGATGTCTAAGGTACGATTAGATTACAGAAATAAGTTACATTCCTTAAAAATCAAGCATTCATTCTCACCCGTTTAAATTTCTCACTTGTCTCACATTTTCTATGCATGTCAATTAGTCGTCTTAAGAACAAATGCCTTCATTGTTTTACAAAACGACGATAGCAACACTAATAAGTTTTTAAACACAGATTTTTACAGTTTGGCAAAGAGAATGCTGCATTGCCACAAACTGTGGCATTTAATTGAACTACCTGCTTGAGTAGACCTTTGGAAGCCATTTGTGCTCTAAGACATTTCAAAAACACTCATCTGCTGAAAACAAATGGAAGGGAATCTTGCACAGTCTTTAACTTGCTTGCTTACTGCTTTCTTATTTCTGGCAGCCAATAAATGATGAACGCAGATGGGAACAACCTTCAAATACTCCTAATGACTTACAATCCACACACCCAAAGAGAGTTTGAGAGTTGACATGAAACCAAGGTTTTTTTCTGGGTTGATACGAATGAGAACCATCCAAATGTGTAATTTCTTAATGTCAGTTAAGAACAAAGGTCTAGAGATCAGTTTTAATTGATGGGGCTCGGCTGACACATCACTGGCAGACACAGAGGTCCTTCAGTAATAAAGTTGAGAGCCACTGGTTTCCAACACAGCTGTGATGCACGAGTCCAGTCCAGGAGGACTACAGCATCTCCAGGTTTTCATTTCACCTCTGCTCTTAATCACCTGATCAATTTTCATAAGACATCATCTGTTGGAGGTCTGGAGAGACGTAGAATACCTGCTGGTCCTCACATACTGGAGTTCCTATAGAGTACAGTGTCTAAATCAGGGGTTCCCATCGCTGGTTATAGGGGTCCAGAACCCCACAGGTTTTTCATATCACATGTGAATGGGATCTACTGATGATCTAACTGGATTAATTTTGCTCACTGGCATCAGGCATTGATTTAAAGGCCTGATGGATTCTGGATTCTTGGACTTAGTGATGGGAACTGCTGTTTTAGATCAATTCAGTAGTCAATAATAATAATTCCTGAAGAAAAAGAAGACTCATTTCATCCACATCTGAATTGTAGCACCCAGCTGAGCGACACATTATTCACCAGCTGCTCCCCTACAGAACAGATCAGAAGAAGAAAAGAGATTTTGACAGTTGAATTCAGGGGAAACTCTTGGGAAGCCCGATTATACAAGACTATAGCGGAATCTAGCGCAAACAATAGTGTTATCACCGCTACTCTTACAAGCTGTGCCATGGGATCTTTAATGTTAAACTGAGATCCTGATGAGTTGGACAACTCTTTCAAAGGATGGCACCTCCTAGACCACAGTGTCTCTGGTCCCCATACTACAGTAAGTGGAACATTGGTTTGAAAAGCCTCAGCGAGAAGGAGGACCGCCACCTACTGCTCCACCTACTTGACTTACAACAGCAGCCCATTTTTTCTTAATGGTTTTTCATCCCAGCACAAAATGGGCCCAATCTTATCAAGGACAACTCAACAGTATTTAAAACACACCTCAATAATTTAGAAAGACTCAGGAATTTTTACAGGTTTGGATACCACAGTTTCCAGGTCTTTATGATGATAAATTACTTCTAAAACCTAATGGTCTGCAGTTGTCTCAGGCCAGGAACGAATTTCCCTGCCAAATACCCAACACCTACCCAGTATTTGTACTCAAATTTCCAACATGATGTCACAAATACCGAACTTAGAATACAAAATGGGTGTAAGTTTTACATTTCATTCGTTTGTCTGGGTGTCGTCTTTTCAATTAGGAAGTTTGCAGTTTGCCCCGGTAAAATAAAATGGGCGTTATTCATTTAATTATCCCTGGCTGTGCCTTTTCCTAAGGCATAAAATCGGTTGGATTCCCCATTGTGAACGGAGCTACAGTACAGTGTTGCTCGCGATCAACAAAACCACATGAAACAGATATGCTTTCACAGCGTAAACCATTAAACGTTCAATTGTA
The DNA here is from genome assembly GCF_055471065.1 of Atractosteus spatula. NCBI lineage: Eukaryota > Metazoa > Chordata > Actinopteri > Semionotiformes > Lepisosteidae > Atractosteus > Atractosteus spatula. The sequence goes on from NC_142719.1 coordinate 18,982,913, forward strand.
CAGTATATACAGTAGTCCACAGACATACTTTGCTTATAACTCATTAACAAATGTACTGTATTCGCCGAGGGTATCAGTACTTACGTTTTATACCATTTAAAACCACTACTGCCAAAGTTCAAGTGACAGTACTACTGTAACCATTTAAAGAGAAATCTTACCGTCACTAAGCACAAACAGCTGGCGGAGCTCCTGGAGACTGCAGACTACGGCTCTCAATTTGGATACAATCCACGACAGGTCGTGGTTTAACGAAGTCGGGTCCCGGGCCAGAAAGCGCAGAGTCTCCATCATCTGGCTCTCGTCTCTCACCCAGTAGTTAGAGCCCGCACCGAAGGCCGGACGAGATGCCCCATTCCCGGGGTCATCGAGATCCTCCATGTTCCACGAATTTCGTTCAGAAAGAAGGGGTCCTTTTTCGAAGGACATCTGCGATTTCTTTAAAACGCAAAACAATCTTGGCACATCGCTAGAAGCTGCTCAAAATTTCGACTTTGACTCATATTCATATACACGCGAAGACAAATTGTTCTAATATTAATCCGAACGCCTGCAGCGGTTTAAAACACAACCTCGCCAGAGAAATCCCAAAGCTGTCCGGTTACAACAGACCCTTCAAAACAGTCACGCCTTCAAAAATTTAAAGACGATTTGGTTGTTGCACGGTAATTAAAAACAATAACAAAGTGCTTTAAGACTAATGTTCTACCATAATAAAGCTGATTTAAATGGTTGCCCCATTAAATCAGGTCTGACATAAGATACTCTAAAAAGGATTGCGTTATACAAAACTCCTCAATAAATTAAACTTGTTTGCGCGCCTCTATCTTGTAGTGTCTCTGCTAGGTAACAAGTGGCAACGTGTGCTAGCTAATTACTTTACACAAAGTTTTGATTTGTTGTTTTCGGGGGGGAAATATTGTTTCCTGTGATTATCATAAGTAAAAAAAAAAAAGTGTTTCCGTAACTGAGTAAGCAGAGAGCGAGCTACGGTTCACGTAAAACTCGGCAGAACTGGAGCACAACTTGGTGAACCGCATTCCTGTACGACATTCCTGGCGTGCTCGCAATAGATAAGGTGTAATGAATCCGACTGCAGAGCAGGACTCTGATAAGAGACTTCGCCCACGATGACACCGCTTTCATTCACACAGCGGCCCCCTGTCTGGCCAATTTGAGTCATTATAACCCCCGGACATTAAGTGGTTGCCATGGTTAGCTGATTACAGTCTTGGTGAGAAAATTAAGGTCAGGATTACTTGTTAGACGTAGGCAAGGCTTTCGTTCTATCCGGCCGCTCGCTTGCCTTTGTTGCCAGCAGTACTTCAATAGTCAAGTGATTAGTGAATTGTCTGAGATACCCAGTTTTTTTTTTATTCCACCTGACCTCAATTTTAATTAAATTGAATCAACCCACGCCAAAATCGGGCATATCAGTACACGTTTTAATAGATATATCTTAAATCCAGTCATTTTCTAACCACTTTTTCCAAGTGACCTGTTAGATTACAGTAAGTAATTTAGAAATGCTTTAGGACATGTTAATGTCATATTCCCAATCTTTACAAACGGTCACTTTTACCAGAGGTGCCTGGCTGTGGAGACTGCACACTTGTTGGGTTTCATTCCAGCTCATCATAATTACTTGATTGTAGGCTTAATTGAACTAGCAATTTGATTGATTGAATGATGTGTAAGCATTTTTACTTCTCATTCAATGCATTTTCTAACTGCTTCTTCAAATTCAGGGCACAATGGGCGCCAAGCAGGGTTCACCCTGAACACGACACCAGTCCATCATAGGGCTCAAACAGAAAAGCACATTCATGCCTAAAGCCAGTTTTCCCAGATGCCAGGATATCAGCCTGTCATTGGACTATGGGAGGAAACCCAGGCGAATAAGAGGAGACCATACAAACTCCACGCAGACAGCACCCCAGGTCCCGAATTGACCTCAGTGCTCTGGCGCTGCCTCAGCAATACTAACCACTGCGTTGCCATGTCGCCTGTCACAGCAATCACAAAGCTTAAATTCCGAGGTAGACTGTCTAGGAATCTCAAGTATCCCAGTACTGCAAAAAGTAGTGATATGAGCGAACCTCTTAATCGCCTAATGACAAACGATGTGGAGCAACATTAGCTGGGCATTTTTTTTTTTGCTAAATGTCTCCACCCAGTGGACATTTTGCATACAGCAGGCAAGGCGTTTTCCTTGAATCTTGTTCAAAAGGTCTTTCAACGGGGACACATCATTGCATATCATTTCAATATGCATATACAAATTGCTTATAGCTATCAAATTAATAAGCTCTCTAAAAAGCAGGAAGCCACATTTTGATGGCGTCTGGATTAATGGCCTTTACATTAAACACAAGAAAGACACTGTTTAAAGTGCCATAAGGCTTGTAGTATATTTGTACATTTTGTCGATGATTAATTTAATATTTTGATTAAAGCACAAATGATTATATTAACACAGATGGTATTTTTTTGGTATCTATATATTCTGTGAGGCATTAAAAACACAACAAATGCTACTGGTTGCAGTACTAATTTAATATTGTGTGTTTAACGCTTCACAGTATATCTATATCTATACACACTAATTGTGAGTCATTTTGATTACAACAATTTCCATATTAATTTACAGAAGACATTATAAAACAAGAGGAAACAGATCCACTAACTGTACATAATTGTATTCTAACATAAGAAAACAAACATTTTGTATTAGAAAGAAAACTAATTGTGTCATAAGATGCATTATATAATGACATAGGAATAGTTGACCACTGTGTCAAATTAAGGCTAAAAAAGAAACTGGGAATTCTGTATTTTCTTTGGAATTATGGGGAAAGTTAAAATACATGTAGCAATCTCTTCAGTAATTTATAATTCGGCATACTGAGAAGCTACACCCCTAGCCAGATTATACACAATAAGAAGAGCAAAACAAAAATTGTTTACACAGACAAATATGTACACACAACTTCTGTTGACAAAAATGCAATATGAAATGACAAAACGGAAAAATATGCAAAAATAAATATTCATGAAGCAGTTATGGAATAATCCAATTGCAGTTCCCCACAGAGAATATATATATTTATCATTTGGATCATAATATTGATTTTTTTCACTTGGATGATTATCCTTCTAGACAAATGATATTCGGTCCTCCATCTGTTAAGATAAGGTAACCTGTGAGTTTATGAAAGGATAAGCAATAAGTACATCTAAAAACATTGTAGTGCTATTCCCCAAAGAGATGTCCTGTTCTTCAAAGAAAAGTGCTGTTCTCCAAAGAGAAGTGCTATACCCCAAAGAGATGTTCTGTTCCTCAAAGAGATGTGCTATTCATAGAGATGTGCTGTTTCTCAAAGAGACATCTCATGTTCCTAAAAGAGACCTCCCATTCCTCAAAGAGAAGTGCTATTCCCCAAAGAGACGCCCTGTTCTTCAAAGCAGACACAGGAATGGTATGGTCTGCTTTTTCGGTAAGTACAGAACCCGACTGCAGGTCCTGTTGCATCTTTCCTCTCATACACATGTCCAGTCAGTCAGCCCCTCAGAATGTTAGCTCCTGTTTAAAAAGCACTATGAGCTAGCAGGGCATTCAGCAGAAAATGTTACATAGTGTTCTGCTTCTTGAACAGATCTTAGTCTTACCCGAGTTTGAATTTAATCAAAGTGTTGATTAAAGATGACCAACCTGTAATTTGCAAATTGCCCAGAACATGATGGCAAGCTTCCATTGGGTAGGGGCAATAAGCCTGGAGGAAGTAAAGAAAAAACTCTAATCAAGTATTTTTTCTTAATAATATGTGAACACTTCCAATTAGTTCATCCAGGCCTAGAAAGGACCATTACACGGATCTTTACACTAGAACTACCTTTCAGCGAGAGCCAGTGCTGATTGGCTGCTTGATTCAGACCAAGCCCCTCCCCCTTCAACCCCATGGATCCTGCCCCTCCCCCTCCCCATTCTGTGACCCCTCCCCCTCCTTTGACTCCTCCTCCTCCTTCTTCTTCTTCTTCTCCAGCTTGTATTTCAGGCGGCGCAGGGGGTCTGTGGCGCTGCGCATGCGCATGTCATCGAAGTCTTCGTTCATCATGAAGCTGCGATCGATGAGCTCGGCCGCTTCCTGCCAGTTCTTGAAGCAGTCCGGCCCGAGCCGGCTGATTTCGTCCACCGCGTTTGGGGAGATCACGGTACAATCTGGTCGCAGCACCACCACCGTAGGAATCTCCGCCACCTCGAACATAAGCGCCAACTCCCTGCGCCACAGGGGGGAGAGAAGGAGAATTAAAAAGAGTTTTTTAGCCCTCACAGTCCCTGAGTGTGCAGGCTCATGACGAAATGCAAGGAGCGTTTCACTTCCTTTATCAAATGGATTAATGCTTGAATAACACGGGCTTCAGAGAAGGAAGGAATGAAATCTGAAATCAACAAACCACCTCACTAATGTCCTTTTAACTTTATAAGCTTGTCCACAGCATTAATGCATTGGAAACAAGGTCCCAACCTTGTGCTGGTAATACCTGAAATGGAGCAGACAGCTGTGGATTGGAAGTCTGTTTGACATCCCGGTATGGAAAGGGTATCAGATCACTGGAAGGGTGAATCAGTCAAATTCCCCAGAAAACCACAAACAGTGCTGCTTCCTGCCTCACAGACTTTGGCAGACAAACGCCAGCAGAGGAGTTAATGACTCTCAGTCTTTTCTACTTTTGATCAGGCTGGAGACCAGTTATTCTGGTCACAAAAGGAAAATGAAGAATCTCAGTCTGGCCACGACCCCACACTTCCTTATGTCCATTGGTAATTAAATACCAAGTGACAACGAGGAATTCAGTACATTTCAAAACTGAAAATGACGAGCTGGAGTTCTGGAAAAGTGTGATGAACACCCAGTCGCAAATCAACAGGGTTGAACAGGATGCATCGCTATGCTGTCTGACCAGTTTCTGGGATATATCCTGGAAGGACCCAGATCATGTCTGGCTCAACACTGCCACTTTTCATCTTCTCTGGGATTCTGTCCCAGACATTCTTCTCTGGGAATCTATCCATCCATTTTTTTAACCGCTTCATCCAATTCAGGATTGTGGGAGAGGCAGAGCATTTTCCAGCAAGCAATGGGCGCAAGGGGTACACACTGGATGGGATGCCAGTCCATCGCAGGGCACACATAGGTACAAATACACACACTCTTATACCAGGGCCAGTTTTCTCAGAAGCTGATTTAACTACCAGTATGTCTTTGGACTGAGGGAGGAAATCGGAGCACCCAGAGGAACCCATGCAAAATGCAGGGAGAACATGCAAACTCCATACACATAGTACCTCAGGAATTGAACTTGGTGCCCCAGCTCTGTGAGGAAGCAATGCTAAATACTGCACCACCGTGTCACCTGATTCTGTTAATATCTTTATTTTTTGGGCAGGTATGCACTGGTTCTTAGATGTCTGGATAAAACTGCCAAAATAATTGTTGAGAAAGACATTTTTAAAACCATTCCCCATAGGTGCAAAGCAGGCTAATGACTGATAGCCAACACCAGCTTAACAAGAGGAAAGCATGTCTTTGCTTCATGGGTGAGCCTCCCTGTGCTGACTAAAGCCCTATTTTTAGAAATAATTCTGGATCATCACTGGATGGAGGCTCTCGTACTCTTGTGAGGGGGGTTATTACTTCGTAGTGCTGGGTTATGCAGCAATAACATACCGTAAGAAGATGCCCTCTATCCAACAGAAAACGTACAGTTATTATTGTAGAAGCCCTACTAAGCATGACAGCTGAGACTGTTGCTCTTCTTTCTCCCAGAGGAATACAAAACTGACAAAGTTAGGAATCTGCTACAGTCGCCACCGTTTCGTCTTAAAGGATGAAACAAAGAAGTACTGGGTTGCTTCACTGAAAACCATTCCACTGAAGTCTGGAAAGAGTGTGCTCATTCCAAGGATAGTTGCTTATCAACTGCCTAATTTAAGAAAAATAAAGCCTTATTTATTCGCTTCTTACGTCTATTAACATATATTTGGGGTATTTCATTTGGAAAAACAACCAATAAAAATAGACGAACGCTGAAAAAGCTGAAAAAAGACAAGCGTATGAACCAAACTACTGTACATACTTCTTGTATGGATCTTCGAAAGGGAGGGTAAGCCACCGTTTGGGCATGTCCTTGAGGAACTTGCTCTGTCGCTTTTCGCTCTGGTCCAGAGAAACGTACAGCAGGACGAGCTGGGCGGCTCGCTCCACGTAGAATTCGTCCGTCAGCCGGACGAAGAACTCCTTGAGGGTGAGCGCGAACTCCCGGCACCTGGGGCAGTCCCCCGAGCCGAAGAACAGCAGGACGACCCGGTTCTGGAGCCGCAGCAGAACCTCGCGCTCCGTGTCCAGCTCGTCGCGGTCCTTGTTGTTTTTCACCAACACTTTACCGACGAACAAGTCCACCATTTCGCCAGGCAAAAGAAAACGAACACGCTGAAACGTTTCGGCAGGCGAGCTAGGCACAGCTCCGTTGCTTTCTATAGTTAGTGTTTTACATTTTAAAAAAGCCCGAATAGGCTTTTGTGTTTGCTACGAATAACACAAATGCATATAGAAATGGGGTGAATTAAATTGGCCGCAGAACCGATCTTCCACAGTGGTACCAAAATCTCTATTAAACACGGTTCTGGCAATATGAGGTCATTTGAAAAGGTTATTGTCCATTACTGACATTCACTACAGTAGAGGTAGTTAATGTCAATAGTAGTAAGCTATAAAACTGGAACAGAAGAGTGAATTCCACGTGGTTTGTTTAGGAATGATTCCTGGTACAAAGCTGCAGGAACAAACCCGAGTCTGCTTTTCTTAAAGCCACGCAACTGTGTTGTTCTGCATCTGTTTTCAACAAGGCGCCCGGTGCTCGTCTTTTCCTGCAGTTGCTCAGTAAAAATCTTAGCAGCGCTTCCCTCTTCGTGCTGAACGGGGCGAAGACACAGCCAGATCCAATGATGTTTACCGTGAGCCAGAAGCTGGCTTGCATCAGGACGAAGACGTTGGTGATGATGTTGCCGGTGTTAAATGGGTCGTGCAAAACAAAATAACTTTGGGGAGCCGGCAGTCGAAGTTTCGTCCCTCCTCGGTTTTCAGTCCTGTTCTTTTGCCCGTGGTCAGATCAGCTTCTGAACTGCAGCAGATGGGCTAGTTAATCTTGCTGCGTCTGTAAAATGCAGAAAGCGCATCTGAGGAGGCAGCCCCTGCTTTCAGCTTAAAGTACCTAAGAGACTGAGCTCTGCTGAACTGAAGAGGATTTACAGGAGAGGAGTCCCGTGCTGGGCGATACGATCACCAATGACTTCTCTTCAGGAGCATTGTGGTTAATGCAGGAATGATAAAACACATCCTGCAAAAAAAGTGCAAGCAGGGCTGCGTTTTTCATTTTTGGAAGAATCCACTTGCTGTTGAATCCAGTGCCTTGGGATCCTTTAAGCCCACAAAGATCCTCTGATCGCCAACATACAGACATTTTAACGGAGTGTGTAAAGGCAAGAGTGTCTAAGCTTTTATTAAGTTTGCTGTACTGGGTATTATGGATCCTGCTCTTGGTTTTCTGCTTAATTATTAGGAAAGACTGGCTGTGTTTAAAGCTAACCAGGAGCTCAGATTGTAACAGCACGGACCCACAGTGCAAGAAACAAGTCTGCTATTTACCACTCAGGTGCAGCTCTACTTTTGACCAGCAGGCGGCACTACAGCCACAGCCTTTTCCTATCTCGATTTGTCACGAAAGCATCACAGAAGATAAAAGATGAGGTCACTCCGGGATAGACAGAGTCTACTGTAACTGTGGGAATAGCTTTTTGCAGTCCTGGTTTTGTTCCAGATCTGACACATGACACCGATTCTCATTTTTCAATCTCCTCTTGTCATATGGTGTGCTGAGCTCCTTGGAACAGCCACCATCTGAGCTAGACCCGGTGTACTTCCATGAGCTTTTAGGTTGACTATTGCCGCCACACTTTAAAACAGAAATGGAAGTAAAAGTAAATAGAACTGCAAAGGGATATTGTTAAGCAGAAAGCCGAAACAGTTCATCACACACAAGTGACACAAAACAACCCCTCTGTGAAAAACCTGAGTTAAAACAATCCCGATCCTGGAGGCTCACATACATGCTGGTGTTCATTCTAGCCCAGCTTAATTACCATGTTTAAGAGATAAAAACAGCCAAAGTCAATCATATTAAGTCAACTAAGGATTGGATTGTGAAACTGAGAGCAAGGCTAGAACAAAACCCAGCAGGCGTGTGGGCATCCAGGACCAGGACAGCGAACCCCTGAGGTTAAGGACATATTTTCAGAAAGGCAACCTGCAGCCTCTTTGCATTGAGGTATGTTCTATGGACTGCTAATTTTGGACTCGAATTAGAATGTCACAAATCCCATCAGCCTCCTTGGCCAGAAATACACTCAGTTAATTAATCTCTGAGCAGCTTGAAAGGTTGGGAAGTACAAACCTCAGGCACTCTGCTTTTGTAAAGCAGGGTGGGGATAGTTTAGAGGCAGAGAAGTCGATGGAGAACAAATTATAATTTACAGGTCGACCTGAAGATCCTGCTATTATCCAGTTAGGAATTCACCAGAGCCACTGGAGCAAAGAGTCATTTCAGGGTCCAACATCATCAGCATCCAACCTGGGATTTATACCTCCAGACTCCAGTCCAGAGCCCCAGTCACTGCTCTGCACTGTGTGAGCAGTACTTGCAGGACATTGAATCTTTGCAAAAAAAAAAACAGACCTAGGTCTTTTTTTGGCAAACAGCCAACTGGAGAGCTAAAAAGGACATTAGACTTTAACAGGGTATCATTCAGATTATGCTTATGATGCGATACATATTGGAGTAAAAGTGGCAACTTTCAAGACTTCACCTAGAATTTGATTCTGAAAGGAGCTGACTTGTTGGAAAGCTTCCTTTCAGAATCAGGAATCTAAGTTCCGTGGTTTAAAAAAAAGGATTAAATCTCCCATTTATCATGGGGAGTGGGTTGACTAATGTTCCTAGCAGTCAACTGGATCGTGATTCTCGGGGTTGACCAGCAGAGCCTCTGCAGTTTACTGTAACCATCCTCACAAACAGTTGCAGATCCAGGACAGCTGCTGTCAAGCCCACTTCTTCCAGTTCTGTTCTTGTTCAATTTAAACCAAAATCAGCTCATGAGAAATTCTGAAGCCCAGGCAGCTTTTGGTAAAAATATTTTATTCTTTGACAGGAAGGCACGTTGGGGGGAGGTGAACATGGAACGAAATGTAAGCCAAGGCTGCACACAAGCAGGGCTCCCACAGGTTCCCTGCAATCTACCGCGAGGCCAGGGGGGTGTGCTATAGGCTAGGGCAATCGGCTCTTTACCATGACTCCGTGATAGCCCTGCAAATCGGGCCCCCTCAACAGATCAGCACTGACAGGGCTGGCAATAAATTAAAGCACACGTTAAGATCATTTTACACTGATCATAGAATGTGTTCTATAACCAAACACGCAATAAAGACAACAACCCCCTCCTTCAATAATAATAAAAAACAAAAGGTACTAGGGTTTTTTCTCTTGTACTTCAAATCCAATCTCTGATTCAAACTATTATTGCTTGTTATATTAAAGGGTTGTTTTAAATATGCATGTTAGGCATTTCTCTACTATATGCTAAGCTCTAGTTTTTTACAAATTATCATATTGACCATATACTTCTGGTTCTAAAATTATTCCTCATTCTGTAGCACAGTAAGTAGGTCCAAAAATAAACACAGAGTGTGCAAAACTGGACATGCAACTTCTAAAAAACATGATCAGAAAACCCTTACCCTACAAAGGACTGCTAAAATTACACTACTATACTCTGTTTCAATGAGCAAATAGAAAGATAGTATTCACTACTTTAATGGAACTGGATATACATTTCCTTTGAGACTGCAAACCCAACTCGGACATGTTGAGCTGATCTGTGCATGTCTGAGGAGGCAGGTGCCATAACAATTCTTAGGAAAATCAACAATGGGATATTGCACAATAAAGACGCAGGCAGGGGTTGCATTAAAAGAGAAATGAATTAAAAAAAAAGTAAATTTCTATCCTTTAATTCTTGTACTTCTATCAAACATTTGGAGGAAAAAAAACATGGTACAGCAGGCTATTATGTAGCCCTTTATCCTAACCCTCCTGTGCATCCTGAAACACATCAGTGTATGTACTGTATATTTATATACAGGATGAACAAAGCCTATAACTTTGAAGATTTTGTCCCTAGTGGGTGCTACTTAACAGTACATCTCATCTCTGATTTTTCACTCTGTATTTAAGCTAACAGTAGTGTCAGATGTTTCAGTTAAAACGCAGAGTTGACTGTGAGGTTTCTCACAAGACTGCACTAAGAGATATTTGTTTTTCCTATGGCAACGACCAGAACTGCACCCTCTGAGTATAAAATCTGCAAAGTCCAGGAAAAGCTTCAGTATAATTTGCTGATTGTTAGTTCTGGTAACAACTGCTGCGGAGTAACAGGTCAACGGAAGGCACAATGCAACGCTGAATTCTTCTGTGCACAAACAAAAAATGAAATCTGCAGTTGTATAAAAACAAAGAGGTCAACTTGATTGTCCAAGTTCAAGGTAGGGATATGCTTTTGCCTAATACAGAAAGCAAATCATGAAACCTAGATCACATTTTAAAAATGCCTCATCCTAAAACCGACCTTTAAACCCAAAGACTTTAAAATCACACAAGATTGACAATAAAAACAGGAATAAAGCTTGTGTTCCAAAACCAAAGCAATAACCCTTTTTTGAACGCTCCAGTCCAGTAGAGTGATTTTCCGAAACAGGGGTTTTCCTGCCTCAATCTTCGATCCCGCAGAATAAAATGTTTCAAATTAAAGGGACAGACATTCAGGTTAGGAGTGAGAAGGCATTCGAAAGAGTCCTGCAGACAAGGACTGAGCAGGGCAGTCTTTAAAGATCCCCAGATGGGATCTTCTCTTGGAATGGAACCTTCGAATCCATCTTGGGAGTGTTCCAGTGAAGCCTGTGGACGCTAGTGGATCTTTCAAGAAGGCTTTCAGGTCCAGTCACCCCGAAGATCATAGCTCATCCCGGGCTGTGCTATCCAGGGGCGACTGGAGGACGTCAGAATTTTGGGCCTCGCTGCTCAGCTCCGCCTGCTCCTGTGTCTTCTGGGACTTGGCCCTGTCCCAGTCCGTTTTCACCTGCTCGTTGTCCCAGATGGTGGAGGTCTCCGTGTCGCTGACATAACCGGGATCGCCCGTGTAGTGCGTGGGGTAGACCAGCAAGGGCTCGGCGGAAAACGCTTTGAGGTCCCTCTTCTCAAACTGCTCCATGTAGTCCGACCTGAGGAGATGGAGGGGAAGGCAGCTGGATTACAGAATTTAAGTCGCAGCTAAATAGGCTGTTGCGTTTCTAAAATGCATTGGATTTTGAAGTTTTTCTTTAAGCACATATGTCTTTCCTAGCATATAGTCGATGCCGAGACCCTACAAGGGTTCGGTGCAGAGAACCATCATGAACAGCCAAATTTACATATACCCAAATCCACCCCTATACTGTTGTATACTACAGTATACATATAGTATGTATCATTAAAAAACATAAGTAATCTTCCATTATACGATAATTAAAGTACTAATGCATTGGCTTTAAGTTAAATAACATCAAGCAACTAAAAGAAACAACAGTAATCACATAGTAATTAGCTAAAATAACACAAATCCCTCCTGGATCCCTGTACTTTCTCTCTCAGCCTCTTAATAAACATATCTCACTGTAATGAAAGGGGAAATGAAACTGTCAGTGAGCCCGTAAAGCTGTCTACAGCCTGTTATTCCCCACTCTACTGACAGAACCTGGAGCGTTCGTTACTGTATAAAAACAAGACCATGCTGAGATGGGAATGCTGGGTAGTGGGTACTAGGATAGGGCGAGGCTCACTCATGAGCTAGATTGGTCTCATGACCCGAGTCTGTTGCACCACTAATTTGAAAGTAGCAGTTAACAGCTTTAAGCTTGGTTTTATCCAGCTCTACTCTTCTTGCACACAAGACCCCTCCAGCCAGACTGAATCACAAATCCACAACTGTTAAATTTTCAACCTGAGACCTTACTGCACATAGACATTGATGTCTAGATAAAGTTAATGTGATGGATTAGATCTGGACTGGTTTCTTGCCAGAATGCAGTCAGGAATATCACAGAACACCACTGGTTACTCACTACACTTTAATAATTCATAATAGTAATGATGAATTCTGAATTAGTAACTTAGTCTATTAGTCTACCCCAAATGTTGCACATTCCTGACTTCCAAATCTAAGCTCTCCTATGGCTTTTGCAGGGTGGACATAATTCATGGATCCCTCTTATTATCACAGCAACACATATGACGGACCGAGAGATCGCTACTCATTAAAAAAAACCCACAAGAGAGTTTACAAACAAGAGGAGGCTATTCGACCCACCTGGCCCGTTTGGTAGCTAGTAGCAAATCGAACTGAGGATCTCATCCAGTTTCTATGAAGAAGCCATTGGCTTCAAAATCCTGGCTGGATAGCTTGTTCTATACAAGAGACTCATCCTTGCTCTATAGCTCCTTAGTAAAAAATAAGTCTCAACTCCACATCCTACCTTGACAGTTTTTCAGTTTTTCCATCTCTAACCCATGCAGGATCTGGCTATATTATTTCGCAGGAACTGTAATTCCTTTCCCCCCCCCCCATGTTCCTTGTGTTGGGATACATACACTGGATGCTTGTTGTACATGACCGGCAGGAACTCGTCCACAGGCAGCATTTTGCTGAGGGGCTGCGCCTCCAGCAGCTTGCGGGCGCCCTGCAGTGACATCACGTAGCCCAGGGTCCAATAGGAGTAGTCAGCCTCCACCAGGTTGTGGATGTTGGGCACCGCTTTCTCGGGGTGATCCACCTGCATGCGCTTGCGGCCGATATAACTGCGAGAGGAGGAGAAGAAGGAGAGTTTCAGGAAAACTGGCAAGCCTTCTTGGCTCCCTGTTCTTGCTTCTAAACCTGTTGCGGGGGTGCAGTTGTGCATGACACTTCACATTCACCAATTCATACATCCTCAAGAAACCCCCGAAGAACGTCTTGACCGACAATTTGAAATGGAGGTTGTCGCTCTGGTCCGGGCAGATGGACTGGGGGGTGAGCTAGCTGGGGCGCAGGAGGTGGTGGCGTCATCAACCTGTCTCCCTTCTCCGGCTGCCGCAAACGACTAATCGCCTGGAGATTCGGAGCACCTGGGGTTGGTTTACAACCATGCCCGTCCCATAAGAATAAATACTTGGACCAATCGAGCGTTGTCTCGGAGTATTTTCCCCTTGTCTGGCTTTGTCTGTGCTCTGACCCCTGCTTTTTTCCTGACCGCGTCCGCAGATCACTCCCTCAGCTTCATTTGGGACTGCATCTACTCCCGTTACGACCCTGACTTTGTTTGGATTTCACATCCTGCACCGTGTTTTTCCTTCACCTTGCTCTGTCGCTACCCTGCTTCAGCAACACACTCTCACTGTGCGCGACCCCTGCTTAGCCCTGCTCCTGCAACACCGTCAGCACACTGCTCGCAGTTCCTCCGGGGCTCGGCTGCTCTCGCTCAGCAATTGGGTTTTTAAAACTCTTGGATTGCACTCCGAGTCCCACCTTGGGAGAACAACACTATGGAGATTTCTTACGAGCACCCTTTCCTATAGATAGCTCATGAGACACACTGGTGTGTTATCTCTGTATGTTACAGGGACACCCTTTGGTCAGGTCTCTCCAGCACTGAAATTTCTCTGAGCTCACGAATACTACTACCTTGTGACCAGTCCCTGCTTGGTCTTAAACTAACCTAGGTAAAGAATTTACTAGCTGGGTTAAGAGCATGCAAAAAAAGCAATTCTAAACAGCTGGATATTGACTGACCCATAGTTCACATCTGGCTGTGTTCTCTTCTGATCATCTTGTGTACAGAGAGGGGATGACAGCACAGGAACAGCTGCTAATTCAGTTACTCCTGTGTTATTCCACAATAATACTGTTTCCAAAAACATTTAATTAAATTCAGAACATGTTGTTTTGTGATCCGAGCTCAATCTTCCACGGATTTTGAAGTGCTCTAACAAATATTCTTCTCCCCTCTGTACTCACATGAGGTCCCAGTCCAGGCCTTCACTCTGCACCTCATACATGAGGTTCTGAAGACGTCTCTTGAAGAACACTTCGAACCGCAAGTCGTCCTCGATCACGAGAGATGTTTCCAGACCGCGGTCCACGATCTGTGAACGGACACAGTCCGAACCGTGTTCACACACACACAGAGACAGAAACACACAAACGCTCCGGGTCTGCAATACAGCAGACACCCCCACCCCCAGGTCTGCTCAGAAGTCACATTTACTTTATCTACACAATCACAAGACACTAGTAACTGGACCTTGTCACGATAATGGAAACATTACTTAATTAAGTGCAATTAAAATGACCTACTTCATCAATGATGCCTTCTCAAAGTTTGTTGTATGATTGTTAAGCTTAAAAAGGTGAGAAAATAATACTGTCATTAACAATCTGACTTATGACACATGATCACAGACACCTGTTGGGATACCGAAATAGTAACGCCTATGTCTTAAAATTAATTAAATCCAAGGGGAGAAGACTTTTCAGGCAAACATATTGTCCCACCTCATGCAGGCCTCAAAGCCTGGGCCTCGCCCCTGCGCCCTCACCTCCTTCCAGATGTTGTAGTGGGAAAGGAAGCAGCCCAGCTCCCCCTTGGTGAGTGGACGGCCGTGGTAGGGGTCACTGTACCCTGGCAGCATGTGAATGCCCATGTTGTGAATATCACTGACATTCAGAGCTCTGTCACACAAAAAGAGAGTCAAAGATAAGAAGAGACGGTCACGGTGGATACGGCTGCCACTCTTACAATAAAATAGTGAAAAGTGACATTACTGACAACCAAACAGAATCCCTAATACAAATTATACCTAATTTTAGTTTTTGTTATGTTGAAATATTGTTGGATACACACACTAAATGGCCTTCTTTGCACCAAATAAAAAATTGGTACGAATTGGGAGATAAGAACAGCGTGCCTGAACTGGTTGGCCACTGTGGGACACTTACTTGCCATCCACAGCGGGAACCACTTTGCAGGCAATCTCTTGCTCGTGCAGAGTCTGCAACATCCTGTCTCTGCGGTCCTTCCTCCTCTTCAGGTTGATCATGAAGATCTGTAAGATTGACCGCATCCCAGCATCACCCCTGGCTTAGGGAATGGTGCTTTTCACAGACTTTGGTCTTTATGGAGTGGCAAATACAGTACTTCTAGCATTGTGCTAACGATTTTACTCACTTCAGTTATCAATTCTGTACTTTGGGGTGTGCTACGGCACATGAGAGCCACAAAGGCAGCCCTCCAGACAGTTTAGTTTGCCTACCATTGGACAGGGTAAACTCAACCCACCTCATGCAGGCCTCGAAGCCTGGGCCTTGCCCCTGCACCCTCTCCTCATTCCAGGTGTGGTAGTGGGAGAGGAAGCAGCCCAGCTCCCCCATGGGATCACTGAACCTTGACAGCATGTGAATGCCTATGGCTGCCCTTCAAATGTACTTGATTACAGTATTTAGATGCCACCAGCTTTTTTCCTTGCTATTTTGATCCAGTCTGATGTTATTTAACTAAATAAGGGGATGGTTGCTGCAAAATTCTGTAATGGAGAGATTACTGGTTTAGTATCCCTGTTCTAGGAACATGGGCCATTTACCAGCCAGCTTGGCACGACATTGATCTTTTCTATTCCTTCCTCACTCGAAGTGCATGCTGACCCGTCAGCAAAAACACCTAGGTCCTTTGTTAGAAAACATCCTTCTTGTACAACAACCCATGTGATACCCATGAAAGCACATTGATATCTTGATATCATCCACATGCTTCTAGCTCTTTTGGTTTATTGGCCACACAATTTATTTTGTCTGTCTTCAGACTCCCTCAGCACCCTCTTACCTCGTCAAAGCCCATCTTGTCTGGGTTTTTGGGGGGTACGGAGATGAACTGAGAGGGCTCTATAGGTGGGTTTCGAACTGGGGGAGAGAGTAAAAATCAGTGCTGTACTTTGTAAATCCTGATTTCACACAAAATCCACAGTAGGGTCCTGACATCTACCTAAATTTGCGAATGTTGTTTATGAGCGATTCGGTCTTGGCCGACGGTGTCTTAGAAGGAAGAAGAGCAGAGCTGGATGAATCTTAATTGAAAGTTGTTTAGAGCTACTTTCAATTCAGTTGTGCAACAGACGAGGATCGCGAGATGAATCTACAGTAGCTTGTGAGTGAGCCTCTCCCTGCCCCCCTGACCAAATACCCACTATGCATCTCCGCAAGGTCTTGTTTATGTATTGTAACATACACTCCAGGTTCTGTGTCAGCAGTGTGGGGAACGACAGGCTGGAGATGACAGTTTTATTGATCTTTATACTACAGTGGGGTGTGCAGGTCACAGAGGCAGAGAGAGAATGTGCAGGCTGGATGTTATTTATATTAACTGATTATTTTAAGTTAACACTTTAATTAATACATAAGGCAGAATTACTTATGTCTTTCAACTATCCATACTATAAACTGTAGTATTGTACACTATGTGACAGTATAGGAGTGAACATAGTTATAGATAAATTTTGCTACTGAAGACTGTTCTCTGCACCAAACCCTTACGAATGTCAAGACCCTACTGTATAGTGGTGTAGAATTTTCACTAAAACGATTTCCCTTGCAGTTATTCCTCAGCAGAAAATGCCTAGCAAAATCTGGAGTGATAGACACAAGTTGAAATACTGGTAAAAGGAAAAGACTCGCTCTATATTTTCATTCAAAGGCAGACTGAAAACCATTAGGAGAAACGGCAAACAAGTAATAGCAATATACTAAATGGGGTCACGTCCTGTCAGTTCTCTGCCATTCAATCATTCTTTGTTCCACACTGCATGGAACAGGTAAGATGGTTTCACATTCTACAACATATGGAAACACTTCTCTGTTATGGCCAGTACAAATCTGAAGACCTACATAAAGGACCACTTTTCAAAACCTTCTAAAGGCACATTTTGCTATTTGATAAAACCTGCCTCGTGAGGGAAACTATGTTGACCTGCCTGGGAAGTGAGGCAGTGCGAAAATCTTTATTTAAAAACAAATCAACCTCTTTAGCTTTGAAAGGAGAAGGGTACAAGGGGCCCCAATACAAAGATTCAAAATCCTTGAAGGCAATGGCAAAATCTATTTGGATGTGTTAGTGGACATTTTCAGAATAAACTGCGACACATGAATCAGAGGACATAAGTGGAAACTACATGGAAGGATATTTCTAAATCTGGATGCAAAGGATTGTGAGGGTGTGAAATAAACTACCCATATTGCTGAAGCCCATCCCTTGGATACTTTTCATTCTGCCTATTATCAGCATGAGAAAAGCTTCCAGAGTGTAACTCTAATAGACTGCTGAAAGTTAAACTGGCTACTTGGCTTTGATTTAAAAAACAAAGGACAACACATCCAGATTTAAGGGATTCAGAACAGAAAAGTCTAGATGACAAGTATTGTCAAAGCAAATTTACAGCTACAGAGGAAAGGGATGGCCAACTAAGATGCCCTCTGAATATCCAATTCACGCATCTGGGACAAAGTCAGGACACGCAGACATATGAAGCTATCAAAGGACTTGAAAACCACGTGGTCAACTTTTGACGCCAAGTCGCCTCACCCATGACTTCCAGCATGGTGTGTAGGAAGCTGTCCGTCTCATCCTGCAGAGTGCCGTGTGAGCGCAAGGGAACTGGGAAGAACCCGTAACTTTCTCTGTTGCACAGAAACATCTGAATGTCTGCAAAAGAAACAAAACGCCAGAGTGAATCCTGGGAACTCCATCCCCTTTCATGGTGACCTTTCACCTCTGATGCCACGTGGCACAACCTCACCCTGATGACGCAGCGTCAGCTACAGGGCTGAGTGTTCCACTTGTAAGGAAGCATGGCCCTTCTCTACACCAGGTGACATGAGTATCAGCCAAAAGCAACTGAAGGGGTTTCAAATCTCTTATTCTCACCTGCCATTTTTGCAGAGAAAGCAAAGACGATAATGTCGTCAAAGGCCCAGGTGTAGTCGGGGTGAGGGGGGTAGAAGGCCAGTTCGCGGGACGCCTCTTTGCGCAGGTCGATGAGGAAGGTGGAGTGCACCATGGGAACAGCAAAGCAGCCCTGTCTCTCCTGCTTCCGGATGGGCATGTAGGCCGGGGTGCGCTTGTAGTAACCCTGAGAGGGGCAGGGGGTGGACGGAGAGAGACACAGAGAACGTCAGCGTTGAAAAGAGACAACAGTTCAGCTGAAAACTGGCTGGCACAAAGCAGCCAGCCTCCACGGGCAATGAAGTAGTCAAATCAACCATTTTTGCTTTGTAGATTGTAAAATGGCATTCATCTGATGTCAATTTAGAAGTTGGTTCCCATACCTACCATATATCCATACTGTATATGTGTGAGTCAAGACTGTTCCAAGCAAGTAGCTTTGGCTCTGTTAAGCCAAACTCTGCGCCTCCTGGTTTTTGTACTTTCGGAAAATTCGGTGACCACAGGCCTTTTTCCTGGCCTGCCATCTTACCTGCGTAGTCATGCCGCACCAGAAGTTGGAGTAGGCGGCTCTGGACTCAAGCATGGGAGCCACGATGGTCTTGTTTTCAGTGATCAACTTCCACAGGACCTCAGGGTTTGTCAGGAGGTTGTCACAGTCTACAATCTGAAACGCAGGGAGAAAAATGGAGTGGCGGAAGGGAACTAACAGCCCTGTTGTGGCCTAACAGCCTGAAATCAAGACACATGAAATCAGAATTTATTTCACCTTTATTTACACATCGTAGCACACAACGTCCAAGTGAAAAAGAAACACTTAAGACACTCTGAAAAGTCATATCCAAATAGATTGGATAAGTATGAATTTAAAAAAAGTTTCACACAGTGTAGATTGTCTCACAGAATGCCTGAAATATGCTACACACAAACCAGTAAAAGATATAAAATACCGATTTCTCACTGCATTCATTTTTTCAGACTCAGAGACAGAGGTTAATTAGCACTGCAGAGCCATGTGTATACCTTTCAATTCCTTCCCCCAACAACAGTTCAGGCTGACAGCTACAGGGGGTAAGACACTTACCAGGAAGTAGTCAGCCCACATTTCTCTTGCTGCCTCCAGCGCAGCCTGTCTCAGTTTCATCACGTGTTCATAGCGCAGGTTAGTCCAGTGTTTGGGCCCTGCCTCATCCTCATAAGCTCTAGAAGTAAAAAGGTCACAGTTTTGAGCAGGTGCCCTTAAACACCATTACTTAAGTGTTGTGTCACCTTCTGGATTTTATTTCAATTTCCACTACTGTGTACATGTTCTCCTTTATTGTATAAAGCTAAAGGGCAAAAATGTGACTGATTGAAAGTACAGCATCTATAACATGCTTCTAGTCCTGGAGAAGGGTGTTTTTGTTATTTAATCCAATAACTGAGCTGAAATAACCAGGAGCCTTTGACTGAAGGACTCGAAGTTCTGATAGTTTAAAAAAGAACTGGAATAAATAACTGAAGTGATATTCAAATAAATGAGATGATAGGAAAGCACTGCTCTTGCTTGGGTTGCACAAGAATGAGTCAACATCTACAGGATAATCGCTTAATTTTGTCAAACAGGATGTGGCATTTCTGATCAAGGGTACAACCGTAGTGTCCTGACAGGGGACCTGTTCTACAACACTGTGAAATTGGACCATCAACCACTACTGCCTCTGTATTTCCATCGCAGGCTCCCGCCCTCCTTACTGTGGCTCCTCCTGCGGTCTCCACTCCACATAGTGGTAGTATGTCTGCACCTTGATGAGCCACTCACGCAGGATCGCTGTTGTGTTGTCTGAATTGTGGTCGGTCGCCACCCTGTGGACACAAAGAGAAGGACAGGACTTTGGTATTCAAAGGACAGGTAATGAGAGCACTGTCCTGTAGGGTGGAAAGAGTTGGGAAAGCATGGGACTGTTATTATTGAAAACAAACGTATATAATGATAAACAGAGCTCCCAGCGATATCAAATTTTGCATCAGTTATTAAAAGACATTCTAGTCAGATCCAATGCACTGGACTCAGTAATTGTACTGTTGACATCTTTTGCTTTCTCAAACATGACTGTAAGAGCCAATGGCTCACTACCCTCGAGAGCAAGGATGCTGACTAACAGTCCTTCTTCCTGTAAGCAGGGGTTTCCAATCCTGGTCTGGGTGACCCACACATCTGCTGGATTTGGTTCCAGCCGAGCCGTCGGTTACACACTTTGAACCTTCGCTGACTTACTTTCTCAGCTCTAACTGTTGTATTTTGTAAGTGAAATAAAATCCCAAACTTGTGACTAGAAGCAAACTGCAAATATTTCAATGAAGCAACTTCCTCTCTCGTGTAAGGCTTCAGTTATCTAATGAAAGAGGGATGGAATGAAACCAGCAGGTGTGTGGGTCACCACATTCAGTTCTCAATTGTGCTTGAAACCACATACAGTATGTAAGTTTTTGTAATGTGTTCAATAGTCTATATAACTTAATATTTACCCTTTTGTTTGAAAGCAACACACTTAGATGTACAAATTATGGTTTAGTCAATCCTGCATTGATGCAAATGATTTTTAAACCTGGCTAATACTAGTTGGTGTGTGACATACAAGAGAATGCATCGACATCTACCAAAATGAGAATAAAACTCACTCATCACTCTAGTGTATGTATAACAGATTTGTGTTGCAGTGTGATCATCGAGGGTGGCATGGGGGAAACCGAGGAACTCCAACGCTGGCAGGAGTTTATACACAAAGTGTTGTTTATACAAAAATCTGTCCAAATGTGCCCTTGCAACACAGTCAAAAGCAGAACATCATGAAGGATATTGCGCTTCAGCCAGACAGGAAGAGTGGAAAAACAAACTCCCTGGGCGTGAAAACAACTGTGCCCCTTAATGGAAACCTTGGAAAAAAGTAAATTAATAAACATCAAGGGAAGTAAAATGAGCATCTATTTTAGTGCTTTCTGGGTTCCTGGGAATTTTTAGAGATTTCAGAGTTATGGGTAGATTTCAGAGGTATTGCTGTGAACAGGCAATGACCACTATGTTCTCTTCAATGGCAAAGTTATAGGCAGACCTGCCTGTATAATTGCACTAGGCCGCCCTACATCTAAGTGTGGGTCCATTTTAGGTCACAGAACCACACAGCGAGTTAAAAAAATCTTTTTACACCCAAAACAGAATAATAGTGTTTTTAAACTAGTGATAATCCAATATTGGTTATACTGTAGATGTGGAGGCTTAAATATGAAAAACAGACATGACAGAAATTGTTTGAATTCCAGAAGGCCGTCCTCAGGAAGTTTATCTTGATGTGTATCTCCACATATTTCCAGTGTGGTATTTGGATTTTAAACTGTGAAACAGTGAGTGTCCCCCTGAACTACCCAAGAGGCTGAAGGGTGAGTTCCCAGAGTGCTGCTGGTCCATTTCCTCCTCTGCTTGTTCCCAGTTGAATCCCAGTTTTTTCCAATACATCCTGTTGCATGTCAGCCAACTCCAGACTCTCACCCTATTCTAAATCAATTCAATAAACAGACGTGGTAATAAGATTTCAACATGGTCTTACTTCATCAGTACTATTTGTACCTGATACAAGAACCACAAGTGTCCACTAGAAGACAGTGTTCTAAGAATAGCAGATGATAATGTGATGTTAATTTCCTCTGGCGTTGTACTGTCCATACAAACCGTCTTCACTCTCCCATTTGCACATTTATCAAATCCGATTCTTTCCCAGTGCTCAATTCCCCCGACACCATTGTTTAAATAGGACAAGGTATTAGACAAGCATCTTATGAATGATTCATTTTATAAACGGAGATACTTTTATTTTCTGCGGTTCGCACACAAAAAAACCCCGGAGGAGGTCAGGAATGACAAAGAACATCTAACAAAAGCTGCTGTCATGTTAGCTCTGGCTCACAGATCAGGAGGCTACTCTGCTGCAGTAGATCTGACATCACTGCGAGACTCACTGTCGTGAGCTCAGAATCACAGAGTACAGTAGAGGAGTTTATTAACATATGGTGGATGCTGCACATAGGTGGTGGTGGAGGGGAGTCCCCATTACCCGTAAAGCGCTTTGAGTGGAGTGTCCAGAAAAGCGCTATATAAGTGTAAGCAATTATTATTATCATTATTATTATTATATGTACATGTACCTTGGAACTCTTATTCACACCGATCTCCCAGGGCATACGCAGTACAGCAGCCAACACAGTACGACAGACAACATCACATACTGTAGAAAATACATTACAAACATTGTAAAGAACAATAAATTTGTGGTCATGCTGCTGCACGTCAGTGAAGGAGCTGGCTGAGGGAGGTTGCACAGGATGTGAACACAAGGAGTGCAAAATCAACACTTTAAAATAAAGGCAAGAGTCTGAAATATGCAGAAGCATAACACAAGCTGTTATGAATAGCATGTGCTGTACTGGATTCACTTGGTTAACACTATCCAGAGTGGTTTCCACACTGTGTACCCCTTCATACAGTAGGATATTTTACTGACATACAGTACCTTCCTCAAACGCACTACAGCAACATCCTGCCTGGGAGTTATGAGCGCACCTCTCAACACTCCACTCTCAAAGTCAGTTGCTCCCCTGACCATTTTCTAACCACTTTTATCCAATTCAGAGTCGCAGGGAGCAGGAGTCTATTCCAGCCAAAAAGGCAGGATTCCCCGGGACAGGACGCCAGTCCATCACAGGACACACACAGACATAGACACCCACACACTCACACCAGGGGCAGTGTTCCCAGAAGCCAATATATTGACCGTGGGAGGAAACCAGAGCACCTGGAGGAAAGCTGCACAAACACAGGGAGAACATACAAACTCCACGCAGATAGTACCCCAGGTCAGGAATTGAACCCAGAGCCCCAGCACTGTGAGGCAGCAATGGTAACCACTACACCACCGTTCCTCTCCACTCCCTTAGTTAGTTATGTGAAATATAAATAAACAATTACAATATACTACTTATGCTTATGCTTTTTGTCTGCACAGGAACCATAAAAGACACGAAAATGACTAAAAAAAATCAAGCCTTATGCATCTATGAAGTGCTGGATTTCCTTTACAAGAAGCACATCTAACTAGGTTCAGCAGCAGTAGAAAGGTGAGAGGAGAAACGAACAGAGCTTGGCTCAATGCAATCAGTACAGAAACCAGAACGCCTTGAAGTAACGGAAGAGATCCTGGAAGAGGCAGGACACAGGAGGTGCTTCTTTACCGTGAGAGGTACAGGCGCTTGGATCGGAACAATCCGCTCCCTAAACACCTTCTAGAAACTAGAAAAAAATGGAATCTCAAAAACCATCTAGATGGGCTGCCTGGATGAATATCATACTGGCATCCTCCACACATTTGTAAGTTTTCCCTTTGAAAAATGAACTGAGATGCACGGGACTCTGGTGCCTGAAGCACTCTGTGTGTTTACAGAGCACCGCTGGCTGATCCTGTAATTAGCTGCACTGCCAAAACCACAGTCCTCTTGGTTTACATTGTACTGGGAAAGGCACAGGCAACGTGGACATAAATCACAAAGGACAAGAGAGCCGGCCTGCCTCTCCATAGTTGAAAGCAACAGTTAATATGCGACAGCCCACTGGAATTTCAGGTGATGGGCACAGACATATTCTATTAATAATATATTCCTGATCGGAGGTCAAAAGTCCCCCAAGCATTTCATTATCTTTACGCACTGTTTCAATTCCAGTTCTGTCACAGGTTTTCCAAATAATGAGGTTTACAGAAGTCACCTCTGATAAGCTGTACTGCTGCCATCTGCCTACAGGGGCCCCAGCCTTTAGCACAAGATCTTGCCAAAAAACTAAATCTGATCAGCACTGAATGTAGCCATTTCTTGAATATATAAGAATGCTTCTGAAGGAGAGGTACTGGCCTAAATAGCCTGTGGCATTCAGAGACATTTGAAAGAGACTCAGATCATTTGGAGGCAAACCAGCTGACCCCAAGTGAGCGGAGCAGACCTGACGTTGAAGTGCACTGTGGGAGGCTAAATCCTGTGCAGCTGGAACACAGCTGGATCAAAAAACTCACAATTTCCCATAAAAGCCACTGTAATTCTGTTTGCAATTAATAGTGGCAATACACTGAAGATGACCCAGGGTTGCCTTGCCCAGCACTTCAAAGTTGAGGGTTTGCAACCAATAATAATCTTCGATATAATAAAGGACTTGGGTTTTCTTCTATTGTAGTCAATCATGCTTTGAATAAGTTGGTGTGCATTCAGTGGTAGTGAGGCAGAAGCCCAGACCTCTTTTGCCTTTCATGGTCAGACAAAACTGCAGATTTTTAATCCTGCTGAAAAATGGGAGAGCATGCAGCTCAGTGCAACTGGCAAATATTTTATTGCATCCAAGTCGCATTCAAGCTGTTCTTATAGAAGCCCAGGAGGTTACTGCAGTGGGGCTCCTAATATTTTGGCCAGTGAGTGTCGATCTGTGCATAGATTCTAAATTGCACAGTGGGTGAACAAGTTGATCTTGGCATGAAACAAAAACTGGTGGCCACTGCGTCAGCTTTAAAACAAAGCGAGATCAAATCTCAGTCTCCTCTGATTTACTAATGGGTGTTTACTAATGTGTCCTGCAGTCCCAGCAGCACAGGAATGAAAAAGGAAATAAAAAACGGAAATTGCAGTCAGAGAAGCCAAAAACACAGGAAAAAACGTTGAGAGGGGAGGTTAACTGCAGATAATGCACTAAAGTTGAAAATGCACTAAAGTGTAAAATTTAAGGAAGCAGAAGAACAGACTTTTTTTTGCTTGTGTATCAGAATGGCATGGTCTGAGGCTATTCGTTTTTCTGCTGACACAGGAAGTGCCAAGCCAAGCCCTGAGAGAGAAGAAAGAGGAAGCATTTTCCTTTAAATCAGGTCATGATGATATGAGGATGAAAGAAAAAGAGCTCCAAAAATCCATGCCAATTTCAGGTCTTTCTTACAGCACAACGCACTTGCAGGTGGAAGCAATAAACAGCCCTATAATGATGTGCTTGGAATAACCCCCCCCTCTCTCCACAACACCCACCTGGCCTGCCTCTCAACCCCGACCTTAGTCATGATAAAGTGGGGGGGTGTGGGGTTTCGGTGCTGGTCGAGAGCAGGGAAGGGTCAGTCTGGCAGACAGACATGGCTGAAGGCTGCAGGATGGTAATCTGTGTGTGTTTAGCAAAAGGCTGCTGTGTTGTCAGCATGGATGTGCAGGCTACTGAAGATATCAGTTCAACAGCATTGTAAGAAACTTACTGCAGGTTTCCTCAAATCTAAAGATTAACAACCACTTTTACCACATACTATAGCACCTTTTAAGGTCACTTTCCTTTGGATTTATCCAGAGTTTACTATACTTTCCCACACTAAGTCATGATAAAATGATTTGCTGCCAAAGAGCTGACTAATAATGTCCTCTGGGACATGCTACTGCAACTATGTACTGCATATGTAGCACAATACAGTGGTTCAATAGAGAAGAGTAAAACCACAGTGGAGTATGGTGACAATTAAATGGCAAACAACTTGAAGTTTATTATTCTAAGCACTCATAAAGCATCTTTCCCCCTCTCCTCCAAGAAAACTGGAATCACGATTTACTTTTCTACCCACCCGAATGACAAACTGCCCTTTTTCTTAATGACTTGGCCTTGCGGCTTCAGCTCTTGGCCCTGCTGTAGAGACACTCAGACATGTACTTCCACTGCGCACAGCTTCACAGCTGTTTGTCACATGACATGCTCTGAGCACATTCATGTTCAGAAGTGTTACACAACTGACAGGAAAGTTACAGTTGGTGGTGAGGTGTCACTGCAGGCACTGCATTTAAACTGGAAGACAAAAAAAGCCCTGTTTGACTAATCCTACCATAGAGACGCCCATTAAAGTCTGTGCTCCCATCGCAGTTGGATTATCTCATAATCCAGTTGCCAGGGTTTTCCCTGAAGGATGTCCAACAACATCAGCTGCATAATTTGTTTTCAAACCCTGTGACATACAGTAACCAAACATCCCTGTTCCTTCAAGCCTAAATGCTCTTGCTTTTACTTTCCACTTGTAGCCTCAGATCTGTGCTTTACTGGAGAACCTAAACCTTCTGGATTGTGGAACTGGCTTTCAAGCAAACTCCTCTAGGGCCACTTCACAGGGACTGAGAAGCCTTTTTTGCAGACCCGTGTCCCAGTACCCGGTAACATCCATGCTTACAGTAAGGATAAAAGGTTTCAAAAGCAGTTGAGTGTTTTGTTTCTGCATGCCTGCATGTGGAAACACCAGAAGGGAAAACTACTGCGGCTGATAGGGTGGAGATGTTTACAAGGATCGGAGAGAACAGGATGTGTCCCTACCTGATGAACTTTGAGAAGATGTTTGATACCGCTCCTGGAGTGCTGTCTACATGCATGCCCCCCCTCTCTCACCATTCACTGCTGGACTGAGAACTAGACTTGCCACAATAACCGTCTTTAACCCAGAACCAAAGGACGTACTTTGAGAGACCATGCCTTCTCTGCCTCTGCTCTTTGCTTGAGGAATAGCCATCCCTGATCATGCAAATCACAACTGAGACCTTTAAAAGAGATCTTGAAAGACTTCTCTATCAATTTACAGCACTATAAACATTTCCTTCTTAGTATGTTTTCAGTTCCCTCACCTCTCTTTTAGCTTTTTTTTATATGAAGCACATTGAGCTTCTCTGTAATGAAATGTGCTATATAAATTAAATGTATTATTATGTCTGTATTATCAATCAGTCTATGAACAACAAATGTAATGGCAAATAAACTAACGTGAATGGCAAATAACGTGTTTATTTTGTCCAAAAGGAGGATGGATTTCAGCCAACACTAATGCTTTTCTAAGGAACAGACAGCGCTGGTCTGAGATTGCAGTCCAATCAGGATTATCTCAATCTCCATCTCCAGCCAAGATAAAGTCGAGACTAAAGTTAGAGCGCAGAAGAAAGGCTGAATGGAACTGAGATGTAAAACATGGGAATGTTCAGGGAGTACACCTCCCCTGGTCCCTGAGATGTGTCCAGGCTGTTGTCATTAAAGAGGTCGCAAAGAAACGGTCACACTCTGGGGGACAAGGGTGGGTATATGGGTTTATAAAGGTCTGTGAATCTGAAAAAAGATTTATTCCAAATAGCTGAAAGCTTACAAAATAAAGGAAAGCTCAACTGAACAGGAATATCCGGTGGTAGTGAATTTGTCCTAATAGTGGAATTCAAAGACAGAGGTATCAATTGGATCACAATTGCTTTTGACACTTTACACCAGTCAATCGTCTTATTATAGTCCACAGTTGGAAAGCAGGGTGAAATCTGGGTAACCTCAGAAAAAAGCATGCACACTAGAGAAAAACAAACAATAAAAAAAGCCAGATACAACATTATTATAAGAGGGGCCTTATCCCTTCTCCAGAAGGCCTTCAACTCTTCACAGGATAGTATGAATTTCGAGAACTACCCATCCTAACTTTGCATGCCCCTGTGCAAGTGAATGGACACTTCCTACACCCTGCTGGTATCTCACACGTACTTGTCAGTGCACAGCATCCTTGTGCTAAATACCCACACACAGGACGGAGCTACACGAGTGCCACGTGCCTTCCTCTCCGTCACTGGCCCTCTTTCACCCTTCCAGAAAAACTGTTTCCCTTCATTTCTCATGTTTAGATTTGCTTAAGAAATGAGCTTCCAGGTTATGTCTGGAGCTCAGAGCACACATTCCAATAGCACGAGCAAAGCACAAAATGTCTCCATTAAATTGCTTAAATAGTCGTTAAAAAACTAATGGAAAACCATTTATTTTAGAATTGCTTTTTCCCAATTCAAGGTCATGGAGGAGCCAGTGCCTATCCCAACAAGCATCATGTACAACGCGGGATACAACTAAGACAGGATGCCAGTCCATTGGCTGGCAGACATACAGTAGACACACACTCACACTAGCGCCAATTTCCCCAGAAGTCAGTAAAACCTACCAGTATGTCTTTGGACTGATGTAGGAAGTCAGAACAGTTGAATGAAACTCATGTGAACACGGGGAGAACATACAAACTCCATACAGACAGCACCCAGTTCCAGAATCCAGGTTGAACCCATATCCCCAGCACTGCAAAGCAGCAATGCTAACCAAATCAACACCAACTTATTAGACTTTATTTTCATCGGTCTAAAAAAAAACATTTAATTGCCCCTCTCTGAATCGCCTTGTTTTGTCTGTTCCCACTGAAGGCTGATTACACAAGGTAATAAGGATCTTTGCCAACAGCCACTTAAGACAAAGGTAATAAACATTTTACCGAATTTTGAGAATTAAGGAAGAAACAATATCCAACCTGTAAATCTTTCTGATATTTTAAGGTTTAAAATATTTCATGTGGGGTATGAATAAAAATAGAACATACTGTACAGACCATTAAGTCTTTGATTATACATAGTGCTGTACATAGGACCACTGCCCTTCCCAATTTATACTGATGGAAAAAAGAAACACCTTCTCCTCCACACTGGCCCTCCCGTCTGAGTGGAACAGGCTGAAGGGCGACTCATCCGTGAAGAGGACCTGATGGCACTGCTGACGAGTCCATGGCAGCCTCGGTCTGGCCCAAGCCAGTCGGGTGTGAGCAGAGGGCCTCTGACAGGTCACCTTGCTCTAAGGCCAGCAGCATGGAGCCTCACTGTCCTGTCAGTGATGCGGGCATTGTGTCTGCCGGCAGATTCATCAGTAGTACAGGTGACAGATCTGAAACGATCTCTCAGATGGACCAGTCTGATGTGTTGGTCCTGCTCTAGTGTGGTCACTTGAGGGTGACCGGATCTTGGATGGTCATCTGTCCTGCTGGTCTCCTGAAACCTTCTCTGCAGTCAGGACACAGTGGACCAGCTTACTCCATAGTGTCTGGCAACTCTGGCACATGCCTGCCTGCAGCATGCCAATGGCCCTCTCCCTTGCTTCTGGTGACATTTGAGGCATTATGGAATGCACAGAAAACGGACTAAGTGTGGCCTTTTTCTTGCAGTGACCTAAGCTTTGAATGAAGGCCTTTTTAAAGGTGACCTGATCAGGCATTGTTCCACCTGGACCTTGTTGGGTAAAAGTGCACCTAACGAGCTTTTGTGTGATTGGCAAGTTGCAATGCCTCACTGCACAAGCTGTATTGCTGGTCAGAGGGCTTAAAACAAATTGACAACTTTTGTGGAAGTACATAAGCTGTAACTATAAATTCCCATTCCAGAAAATGTTGCGTTTCTTTTTTCTTCATTATATTTAATTGAAACCTGAATTTTAGCTCTCCTGGACTGGTCACCTCTGAACTATAATCTGGTTCAGTCAACCAGAAACATTTGTATCTTATGCCAAACTAGGAGGAAAGTAAACTTAGTAGAAGTGGCAACAAACACAACAGTACTGTATCGGAGGAAATGCCTAGCAGATGACTTCAAAATAAATATTTGTGGAGTGATGAATGCGAGTAGGAAAAGCAAAATATGTTTAAAAAGCAAAAACAATTAACTCAAAGAAGTTACTTATGATAAACAATGTAGGTGTTTATTCTGACATTTTCTGAAATCAGGCTTCTGTTGGATGATCCAGAAAAAAATTGATAGATAAGATAGTAGGAGAAATTAATTTTTTCCATAAAAACTATTTTAGACTCTTATTTTCCATTGGTCCTTAACCAAGAGGCTGTATTAGAAGAGTGTCATACACCTAAACATAGATAACACAAAATTTTAGAACCACTGATGATACTCATTATGGTATTATACTATTTTTCAAGGTCTATTTTTACTGTTCTCATATTGATATCACCATAGTAGTACATGAAAAGAATGATGAAAATAAACCCACACCGTTTTTAGCTTTTTCAAGTTTGCTTGCAAAGAATGGATGTTTACTTGGTAGTCATCTATGATGAAGATGTCCCGTTTATAAATCCTTTTTGTTTTCTAGACAGTGAAGGGAAGCAATAAAGAACATATTCCTATTAAAATTGTTAAATTTGTATAATACACTAGTAAGATCTGAATACGAATACTGAGGAGAGTTTTGGTCAGGATGCTCCTATAAATATACAGTTGTTTTGAAATCAGTCTAGAAAAGAAAGAACATACATTGTATATTTAAGGGCTTAAAAAACGTACAGCTCTGACAGTGTAAAAGAACCAAATTTGTTTTAGTCTTGACTCTTGAACAGAGAAGACCGAGAAGAGAACAGCTACCATTTGAATACTGAATCCTCAAAGGCATCGAGAAAGGCAGCACAATGGAAATTTGACACAAACACATACCAGAACAAGTGGAAACTAGAGGAGAGCACTTTTTTAAAAAAATCAGGGGGCACATTGTTTACACAAAGGATTGTAGGAGACTGGCACAAGCTACGCTACCATGTTGTTGAAGCAGGTAAGCTGGCTTCTGTCACGAAACAGCAGGACGAGATCCTTGAGTCCATTAGTTACTACAGGTTTCTACGTGAAGGGCCAGATGGCCCTCAGTAAATGAGTTAAACACCTGCACTTGTTCATAAAAATCCTTCAGCTGACAAGTCAACCCTTTCAGTCAGGATCATTCCAAACCCCTCCCACAAAACCTCATCCGAATGGAGAAAGAAACTGCTTCACCTGGCTCTTCCTGCACTTTTACAACACTGCAGGACAAGTTTCATTCCTACAAGAAAAAGACCAGGAGTGTGATGGCAACGCGCTGGTGGCACTGTCCTCAGATTTTTCTGCAATCGATAGCTATGACTGGCATTCTGTCCAAAGTGACAACATCAAGTTGTTATGTAAATGTGTTTTCTAGGACATTAATAGTTTGCTAACACGATAGTCAATTGAAGACGTCCCCTTTTCAAACCTATGCTTCTAGGATAAGCTCTGCTTTGCCGTGATCCTTACTGGGAATTTTCGGCTTTCTGAGGGGAACGACCAATACTGTTTTCAGAAATCAAGGTGTAGGTTGACATGCTAAGTGTGCGTGAATTCCATTTCGACAGGCCAGATGGGAATTTTAGGCTTGTAAAGCATTTTATAGAATACCTGGAAAAAACCTGCAGCACCAGTCATAGACTGGAAACATGTCTGAATGTATACAGGTAGAGTAAAACAGCACTTACTCTAGACAAGATTAAGCAATAGAATTTTGTTTTGACAAAACTCAACTGCACCTTTCACGTGAAAGGAATAATACTAGCATATAACAAGCAGCAAAATAACATTTAATAAATTACATTTTATGGAAATAACCGAAGCTTTTGCATATACTGCACCTGCAGACAGAAGTCTGAAGCAAATAAACAAGACTCTTACACATTTGCTAGAAACAATATTCCAGCTCTTGTAAGCTGTCTGTGAAGAAATACCAGGGCAGAACACTGTGTCAGTCAGCACCACGGAAGCCGACAGGAGGAATTCATTTCCTATAACCTCACTTGCTGCAGGGCCAGTCTTGTGCAGAGACATGCATCGGCACGTGCTAAATCCTAAACCTCGTTCGCAAGAACATTCATTTAGGTACCCAATGAGCCAGATCTCGAACTGTATCCCCACACTTCCCAAAAAAGTACTTTGAGCCACACAGGACTGCTGAAAACATCAATACAAAAGACTATGGTGAAAAGAAGTCTGAACACTGTAATTCATACTGAGGGGACGGTGGCACAGTGGTTAGCTTTGCTGGCAGCGCTGGAGCCCTGGGTTCAATTCCAGACCTGGGCTGCTGTCTGTGTGGAGTTTGTATGTTCTCCCAGTGTTCACATGGTTTTACTCCAGGAGCTCCGGTTTCCTCCCACAGTCCAAAGACACACTGGGAGGTTCATTGGCTTCTGGAAAAACTGTCCCTGGTGTAAGTGTGTGCATGACTGTTCGTGTCTGCCCTGTGATGGACTGGTGTTCTGCCTAGAGCCTGTTACTTGCAAAGATCTGGCTCCCCCACAACCTTGAACTGGATATAGCAGAAGAACAAAAGCCAAATTTAGATCCGCAAGTTCTTAACAACTACAGGCCTGTCTCAAACGTCCCATTTCTATCTAAAATTCTTAAGAAAATAGTTGTAGCCCAACTTCAGTCGTATCTGGACTCAAATAATGTACTTGAGAAGTTCCAGTCTGGTTTCCGCCTTGGCCACAGCACTGAAACTGCATTAAATAGAGCTGTAAATGATATTCTGTTAGCTACTGATGCGGGGAATGCAACAGTGCTTGTGATTCTAGATCTTAGTGCTGCCTTTGACACGGCTGACCACTCTGTTTTGTTACAAAAAACGCTTGAGTTTGAGGTTGGCTTATGTGGAACCGTCCTTAAGTGGTTTACTTCATATGTAACTCATCGTTTTCATTATGTTCAAATATCTAATAATTGTACTGCTTCGTTACTGTCACCAGTTCAATTTGGGATATCACAGGGATCAGTGCTGGGACCAATATTGTTCTCTCTGTACATGCTGCCGCTAGGTAGGATAATACAAAAACATAATATTAACTTTTATTCATACGCTGATGACACTCAAATATACATTTCGTTTACACCTCACAACAACTCGTCTATTATCCCTTTAGTTAATTGCACTAATGAAGTAAAGACTTGGATGTGTGAAAACATTTTGCTACTCAACTCTGATAAAACTGAGGTTCTGTTGTTTGGAGGAAACAATACTGACAGGACTACCATCACTTCAGCACTTAACTCAGAGGATTTTGCCTCAAAGACTCAGCTCGTAACCTTGGTGTCATATTAGACACAAGCCTCTCGTTTAACTCTCATGTTAAAACAGTATCGAAAACATGCTTCCTACAGTTAAGAAATATTGCAAAACTAAGATAGTTTCTCTCCACTCAAGACAGAGAAATTAATACATGCTCTTGTATACAGCAGGTTAGACTACTGCAATGCCCTACTATCAGGGAGGACACAGCACTCTTTCAACACCTTACAGCGAATTCAGAATGCAGCAGCTAGAATTGTTACTAGGAGCAGAAAGTACGACCATATAACACCTATACTTCTGCATCGGAAGATTTCAAATTGTTTTCGTGCACATTATGAAGCATGCTGACAAAACGGAAAGGCGACAGGACACATCTCTCA
This sequence comes from Atractosteus spatula, assembly GCF_055471065.1. NCBI lineage: Eukaryota > Metazoa > Chordata > Actinopteri > Semionotiformes > Lepisosteidae > Atractosteus > Atractosteus spatula. Next base: position 19,016,224 of record NC_142719.1, read on the forward strand.
GGAGCGGTGAGTAAGGTCTTGCACTACTGCCTCAACCCCTTTGCCAACAACTGCTCTTCTTCCGACATTTTGGGACATGCTCTTCCATTGCCTGCAGGGGCTACGTGCCTCGGAACAGTGTTAACAAGATCTAAAAGAAAAATCCAAAACATCCGTCCCAAAGCCTCCAACATCCCTTTGAACTGAAGGTTTATAGCAAAGACTGCTCTCTTCTGATCTACAGCGCAAGGGGCTCTATTGGCAGAGTGCATACACCAATATAGGACACAGCTGCTGGGTCACATTACATGTGGTCCCTGGAGCCGGAGCAAAGAATACCTGGCATTGTGTGTGGTTCAATGGGAGACGTGTGATGGCAGCCAAGAACCTTTTCCCTCAGACAATGATATTTGGAGAAAACAGCCATCATAAACACTGGCCACCCTCTAAACACTCTATGATAAGAGGGAGTACTACTTTCACAAATGCTGCCACTCCGGAAAACTGCCAATTAAAACATTTTACATCTTGTAAAACGGCTTAAAGAGCAGGCTTCAAAAATCTGAACAGTTTAGCTATGACTGAATGCTACTACCCAGCCAAGCCATCATTTATTGTGCTCAATGCTTTCAGAATGTAATTAAGCACACAGATCATGTCCCCAACACAAATATTTATCTACCATAATGTAACTTAATATAAAAGTGAGCGGTTCCTCTTTCTTAATTAATAATAATTGCTTACACTTATATAGCGCTTTTCTGGACACTCCACTCAAAAACACTTTACAGGTAATGGGGACTCCCCTCCACCACCACCAATCCACCTGGATGATGCGACAGCAGCCACAGTGCACCAGAACGCTCACCACACATCAACTATCAGTGGGGAGGAGAGCAGAGTAATGAAGCCAGTTCATAGATGGGATTAGGAGGCCATGATTGGTAAGGGCCAATGGGAAATTTGGCCAGGACACCAGGGCTACACTCCTACTCTTTTCGAGAAACACCCTGGGATTTTTAATGACCACAGAGAGTCAGGACCTTGGTTTTACACCTCATCCGAAGGACAGCACCTGTTTACAGTATAGTGTCCCCGTCACTATACTGGGGCATTAGGACCCACATGGACCGCAGGGTGAGCACCCCCTGCTGGCCCCAATAACACCTCTTCCAGCAGCAACCTTAGTTTTTCCCAGGAGGTCTCCCATTCAGGTACTGACCAGGCTCACACCTGCTTAGCTTCAGTGGGCTGTCAGTTGTGAGTTGCAGGGTGATATGGATGCTGGATAAAGAGATCTTCTTGTGAAGAATTCCGGGCAGGATCTATGTCCCTGACTGGGCAGAATTTTTTTATCCGTTTTTTCCAACTGATCTTGGAGATACCCTGAATCTTCTGGCTTGATCCCTTAGGTGGCTTAATGATTAGACAATATTGATTACGGGAAGCAATGTAAAAATCACAAATTACTATGCAGGACCAACAAGGTTATAAGCACAAAAATTAGATATTGCTAATCTGAAAAGTTTAAATGCATGCAATTGGAATACTCCTCAGAAACCAGAGGAAGCAAACTCAGTTCTGAGAGTGATGCATTACCTTTCTTACCTTCTAGCTGATGGGGTACAGCAATTTGAAAATGGAAAAAGAGGAGATTATTATGGGACAAAATATACTGTACAAAGACACTGCCAGGAGTTAATCCAGCGAACTTTAGGATCAACGATGAAATGAGAATCCAGGGGTGCAAAAGCAAATCAAGAGGTAGTGCACTTAGATCTGAGAACCAGAAGATCATCTTTACACAAAGGGGGGTGGGTGTCTGGAACATGCACATCCACCTTGTTGAAGCCGACACCATCAAATCTTGCAAAACACATGAGATCCCTGGATTAATCATGGAGAGAACTACAAACCAGGAAAAGGAAGAGGGACCTATAAGTGTTCCCATTCATAAACTATTTTCTTATGTTAGAAACAAACAACACTTTGAGATCCGACTTGAAACGGATGCCCACTTTAAGAATGACAAGAAAAATGACAAGATACTCACTAAACTAAGCAAATTAAATCGATCAGAGAAGGTCCAATAAAACAGTGCTCACTGTACAATAATGCAGAGAAAAAGAGGATGCTCGCAGTCTCTGAAGTTTGGAGTTTGACATCTTGAGTCTAGAGGAAAAGGGTCATAAATATTCATCTTTCAGCTATTAAAAGGCTTCTTGAGGCCGAGGTGTGGTGAGCAATGAGACACACAGCTTCTTTTGTATTGCGCACACAGCCAGCGTGGAGAGGAAACCAGGACTCCCCCGAAGGAAAGAGGCAGAGCTCCTTCACTGCGCCGTTTCAGGTTCCACAGTTACATCAGCCCTCAGAAAGCCCAGTCGCGGGGAATATTCTGGCACGCTTCAGACTCGCAGTCCAGGCCCACACAGCCAGACTCAGGCCTGACCGCCCAACCGTGGCCTACAACAGCTAGTGTAGCCAGGCCCTGATGCACTTCAGAACAGAACGGGCTCTTAAACCCACTGGCAACACTTGAGGCTGCTTCGACCCAAGAGACCTGCTCACTCCTGCGTACAGCAGCACACGATAGCCAGCAGAACGCTTGGATATGCGGCAAAAGTGTGCCAGCTCCAGCTAAGGTAGGTGTTAGAACAACAAAACATGCTCGCAAGATCAAGGAGTGCTATATTCCCTTTGCGCCCTTAAATTGAGACCTCTCCATGCTGCAAGTGCACAAAGAGCAAGCTTAACAGAGCCTGGACCGAACTGTGCGGGACTTCTGATGATTATATCAAAACGAGCCGACATTTCTTCGGCTTTAAATAGGAAAGAGGCTCGAGGAGACAGCAGCTGAAGCAAGATGGCAACGGTACAAGCAGAGAAGAATCCCGGGGGGGGGGGGGGGGGGGGGGAATTAAATGAAAGATTAAAATGACTTTTCCCAGCCCAAATAAACCTCTAGTTCTTCCTTAGAGCAAGGAAGGCTGGGGGCATTTGATTCTGGGATCTAAAGGACAATTTCTTTGGTTAATCTAATGCCCAGTGAAGGGGGAAAAAAATCAGGTTTGTCCATTCATAATATCTGGGCTTGGCAACAGTTCTGCGGCGTGAGATAACCACCACTGGGTCTTTTATTCCACTGTAATTACACGCTGGCTGCTGAAGGCAAAGCACCACAGTTCTGCCAGGCACAAAGTAAACACAGTCTACATGGCATTCCAACGGTCCAGTCCGAGCCACAAACACAGGGACTGAGTGAGGAAACCTTTAGTTTATTAGACCTGAACTTTCACACCTCGTCTCACCTGTGTTGCACCCTATTCACCACATCATCGCAGATACTGCAAAACACTTCAATTGTCGAAAACAGCCAGTTCATTTTTGAAGGAAGTTACCTACAGCAGGGTTTCACAATCCTGGTTCTGGAGACCCACGGGCTGCTACACTGCGTTCCACCAAGCACAAATAACTAACCAAACTCCTTGACAAAAACTTTGATTATTTCGTACATTCATAGACATATAACTATTATATCTATATTACGGAAAGTGATAAGCAATTTGGTGATCAGCTTATTGCCTTCAATACGAACTACTCTGTTGTGCATCCTCATCAAAATATCAGACGTGCCAAACGACACGAAACCGACCGAGTGTATTTTACACAGTCCGTCTCCTCTGCTTAACACGTTTCAAATACGCACGGATACAAACACGCCAATACTTTATACTACTGCTGTCACCAAAGAATTAGTCGTACCAGGTGCGTTAAACTCGAGCAAAAGTTAAAATTTCACATTTTGGAGCATTTTCAATTTTGGAGTTTTTTTTTTAAGGATTTGCGTTAAATTCGAGCAAAAGTTAAAATGTGAAATTCTGGAGCATTTCCAAAGAGGTCCCGCGATTTACACGTAGGCGACGTCGCGGATTCCCCTGAATGGTAATGAAATCCTCCTGCGTCTGAGGCTTTCGAACTGTAACTGAAACGAGGGATTGTTTCCATTATGTAGTTCATATAAACCTGCAATGGGTTTTACTCTGCTTCTGCCGCAAACCAGAAAACCGTTTTAGAAAAATTAAGTGGTGGATTGCCTCCGAGTCATACCGACGGACGCTCGGCTGAGACCTTATTAAAATGAATGGTTAACGCCTGGAGTCATTTATATTGGAGGGCTGCTGCTGGAAACTTTTAAGGTTTTATTTGAATACCGCTCGCCAGGGTGACGTCCTGGTACATCAGCCTTTCTACGTTCCTGTTTTGAGCACAGTAAAAGTGTGCCTCTCATATGATCGTTGTACGTCGACATTTCCTCTTTTCAAACAGCCTGCACGTGTCGTTTTTGTCCTCCCCAAAGTATTTTACTACTATAAGGAATATCGGTCCTAAGGAGTTCTCTTAAATTCCCTCTCGTTGCACGATCGTATAGACTTATCAACGGAAAAGTCTGCAAATCTGCACTGTTCACCTCATTACGAAAGGATGGAGTGAAAACGGTGCCTTTGTTCCAGGTTCTGAACATGTATCGGCCTGGTTTTTTAATAACTTAAAAAGGAGCTAAAAGCAGCTGCTGCGATGCGCAAGAGCACGGATGCGCTGTTCCCCTCAAGACAGCTTGTGCGATGATTCACACGTAGATACACAGCCCCTGAGGGAAAAGCAAAGCGATCCGCTAAAATCCACTGCACTTAAACTCTATTACCCTCAATTACTAAATCATACATCACATTTCGATGCTCAACTGCCACACTTGCTCAAGTTCCTACAGAAACAGCGAGGAACTGAGAATTATATGGTAAACTACAGCGACCCGTTATTGCATGTGGACTACTAAACTTTTTTTTAAAAGTTACTTCACTCACGCGCTGACAGAGATTTAAAACCTCACTATATGCAGGCACATAACTTTTTATCCGGACTGTGCTGTTTCACAAAACCCACTTTCTATAACGTAACTCCCAGACACTACAAATGCTGATCACGACACATTAACGAGTTTCTGATAACTGCGAGATAACTTTAGAAAAAGATCTTTGGAAAAGTTCGAGTCACCCAATTTCGTGTTTATTAAAAAGTCATGCATGTGTCATAATTCCTTCGCTAATACTATAGTACTCGGCTAGGACAGTGGACCTCACCAGCCTGCAGTGATATGTCAACAGCATTCCAACATTTTAGCAAAAGTTTTCATCTTACAACTCCAAGAAACCCGCATCTCCTTGCATTTTCACGCTGCTTTACTACATAAAAAAACCCTTTTTAAAACGCTCTCCGGTTTCGGGCTTACCACAGGGCAATCCGGTCTTTGGGAAAGTTGAGGCGCTCTATAGTCGCCAGGAAGTGCGGCAGGGAGTGAGCCGAGTTGCGGCAGATGAGAGCGAGGAGCACCCTGGGTGCGAGCAGCGGGGACTCGGGGCTCCAGCGCTCTTCGGGGAAATATCCTCGGGCCGGCCCAGGGATGAGAAGCGACAGCAGGGCAGGCAGCAGAAAGGGGAGCCGGAACATTGCAGACGAGGGTTTTGGGGAGGAATTGCCAGCAGGGAGACGCACAGCAAACGGAGAGTAAGGTTGACGAAAACGTTATCCACGATTTATTGACCACCGACAAAAATACAACGCCGCAGAGCGTTTTTTTTGGCGTTAAGGGGGAAGACGTTATTAAAGGGGAAAAAAAACTTCCTTAAAGGGGAAGTTCGGCTATTTTACGTTTTGTGTGTGCAGATAAAAAGGAGACGTTTCCTTTAAAGGCATTTTATCCGCCTCGAGTGGAAACGGTATGTACTAAGACGGATAAGAGAGAAGAGGGATGGTTTAGTTTGTGGAGTAAAACACTGTCAGTCATTTTTAAGTATTACTTTCCAATACAAATTCATTAACACAGCTCCTCCTTACGTACATCAGCCTTGAGAGAAAGACACGACACCATCATTCCGTATGGGACCCATAGGAACCAACGAACTCCAGGATAGGTGTTTTGATGCCAGACGTCCGGCTTTCTATCTCAAATCTTTAAAGGATTTTGTTGCATAGACAGATCGGAAGTACCGACCGGGAGCCAAATGGTATCCAGAGTAAATAAAACGTTCGTTTTAAAGTAGAATCTAAATACCAGAATTAACTTCACAAGGTGCTTCGCCTTTAGTGTTCATGTTACATTATCAAAACATACGCGGACGCTGAATCCAGGATCAACTTTATTTTTTCATACAGAAGCGGCATTTCACGATCTCTTTAATTTTTATCCCTCCCTTTAAGAGAATCCAGGTGCAGATCGCGGCGTTAAATTGGAATGTGCCAGAACGTTCTGTGGGCGTGGTGAAGGCAGCTGATTGGACACTTAAGGGCTGAAGAAGGTCTGGGTGGGATGGGCTACTGTAGGCGCAGTCTTATTAGTCCCAGTAGAATAATAAACAGGCACAGAATTTCACAGCACTGGACTGTTAGCGAGTGTGTATTCGTGGGTATTAACAAATCACAGGGCTTAATTGTTTTTGTTAAAAACCTTTCCTATTAATCGTTCTTTTGATTAACTAATCCCCTCTTAGTTTTCCGTTCAACTTAACAATATTAAAAACCTCTCCAAAAAGTGTTAAAATCTTAATTACAAAATTACAGATCTAGAAAAGAGGAATTCTGAAAACAGGGATATAGCTTCGTTTTTATTTGTTTACACATAAATCTGAAAACTGAGCTGGACTCTCCCTGATTTTATTTTAAGAGAATTGCTTGTTTTTACACTGGACGAAAATACTTTGCGAGGTAAGAAAGTTGTCACCATTCACTGAGCCAATATATACAAGGTACATCCTCAGGCAGGGGCCATGCTAATATTGTTTGTATCGTTCCGATCTGAGTATATGTGCTGCCGAGGTATTGTACAATATATACAGAGCAGAAAAGTAACAGTAGTAGCACTTCACAGGAAATTATCATTGCCGATCATCTCTCAGCTTTATTTCCTAGGATGGGGAATCCTCCATACCTAAAACTGGGTTTAGAGGTAGTAATCACTAAATAATCCAAAGATTCAGTTTTCCAAAGACCTGGAACAAGTTAAATGTGAACCTTTTTTGTGGGTGATTTGTTAAAGTGGTAATTCAGTGATGCATGTGGAACACAGATCAGAATACCCATCAGCCCTCAGGGTCCCGAGCTCCCTTTATTGATCAATTTCTCACTTGTGGTCCTCATCTTTAATAACAGGGGATTAAGGGTGACCTGTAAGACTGATGGGCTGGGGCTCCTCAGGACCATAATCGTTGGGGATCTTTGACCTTGATAACCAATAATAAAAGATCCTTACAAAAAATGATGAGGATCATTCAAAAAATGAAATACTGTAAATAGGAGTTTCTATCAAGCCACTGCTCACTCGATACAAAATAAAGCAGATGTTTTCAAAAAATAATTCCTTACACTTAAATGGCACTTTTCTGGACACTCCACTCAAAGCACTTTACAGGTAATGGGGACTCCCCTCCACCACTACCTATACGGAGCCTCACCTGAATGATATGACAGCAGCCGTATTGTGCCAGTACACTCACCACACGTCAGCTATCAGTGGGGAAGAGAACAGAGTAATGAAGACAATGTATAGATGGGGATTATTAGGAGGCCATGATTGGTAAAGGCCAGGAGGACATTTTGGCCAGGACACCAGGGAAACAACACCCTGTTCTTTTCGAGAAACGCCCTGGGATTTCAATGAGAGTCGGACAGCGAGTCAGGACCTCGGTTTTACATCTCATCCAAAGGACAGCGCTGGGGCTTTAGGACCCACACAGACTGCCCCTACTCACTGCCCAGTCTCACTTCCACCTTTCCCAGCAGCAACAGTAGTTTTCCCAGAAGGTCTCCCATTCAGGTATTGGCATTGACTAGACTCACACCTGCTAAGTTTCAGTGTGTTGCTAGTTGTGAGTTGCGGGGTGATATTTTTAAAATCCTTAAAGTAGAAGGACAGCGAAGTTCCAGTGAACTCATTCCCACAAGGTGTGCCTGTTAAGATTTACTCTAACGGCAGTTTTCTAAAATTAAAAAAAAATATATCATTTCCAAAGCCAAGTCCATTTTATGGAGAGTTTCCAGTAACAGTTTCTGAGCTGCTGTTTAAATCATTTCACTAGGTCAGAGAAAGCGTGCTGCTCCAGTTCCGAGTAAGGACTGGTTTTCGTTTTCATTAGTTGACTCCTTATGTCGTTGAAGAGGAGAGAGATGGCTTTAGCCCAATTGTTTTGCAACCCATGTGATTGTAGATTAACAAAGCTTGAAAAGGGTGTGTAAGGGAATGTTTTTCCTGGGTGAAAGTAAGAAAAATTGCACATTATGGTAAAAAATAAAACAGTCGAAAATATTCACCCATCTATCCATTTTCTAACCTCTTCATAAAATTCAGGGTTATGAGGGACCTGGCCAGCAATGAGCACAAGGCAGGATACACTCTGGATGGGGTGCCAGTCCATCACAGACAGTAATAAATTTGCTAATACTAATTTAAAAATTAATGTTGGTCCACTCCAAAGTGTAATCAATTTATAAATGCACCATTGTATTTAAAAAAAAACTAGGATCCTGAACATTTTTTACCAATGCAGTTGAATATCACAGCTCCTGAAAATACTTCAGTAAGTGGATTTTTTTGACTTGAAAGTGAAGACAGGGTTCTACTAGACTTCTGTTTATAAAAACTACAGGAAGAGATGACACTTCTGTGTGTCCACTGCTGTTTAATTACTGTAAAGTTACCTGTAAATGGCTCAGTGGGAATTTTTTTCACAAATGCAATATTGGCACATTCCAGTAAGCATGTAAACTGTTTTACTGTCAGCTCCTCGACCAAACTGAACAGTAGATCATTCTTCTATCGATGGAGCACATTGGACACTACATGGTGAGAAACAGTACCTGAGAATGCAGAATAAGGAGTTGCTCGCATTCCACTTCACATATGGTCTATATATACATACACACAGCTGGGAGATGTCTGCATTGTAAAGACTACATCCCGCCACCCACATCAGACAATAAGCAGCTGTTCAGACGGCCTAGAATTTACAGTCAGAAATAAAAACAAAATCTGCAAAGAGGAGCAAAAAAAGAGAAACAAAACTGCATTTCCAAATACAAATCTGGAACTGCTGTAACATAATGCCGGCACACTATTTAATTTGCCAGAGAGTGATTCGGATTTCATCTTCCCACATTCCGTGGTTTTGGACTGCTGCTGTTCTCTGTGATGTAATTATATCCAGAGCAGTGAATGAAAACATTGGTTAGGAATGAAGCAGAATTCTGTAGAAATTCCAGAGAAACTCGAGCCAGACTCTGACAAATACAGTATCATATTAATAGTAAAAAGTTAAGACACGTTTGGCATGACTGTCTGAAAAACCCGTTTCTTCTTAAAATTGTCGTCGTGTTTTCAGCTAGATGCCATGATTACTAGTTTTGAAACTTCTGGAAAGAAGAGATTGGTGATTTCTAAACCCCTATACCTTTAATAGCTGTTGTTGATATCATCATAAAGCTGGTGTGCACTGCCCCCCTTTGGCATAATGCTGTATTGCAACTCACACGCAGATGATTGATTATTATGATGGCATTTTGGTGCTATAAAATGACTGCAAGCCCACCAGCTGTATCTCCAGCATGTTCTGCCATTTTAAAATAACTTACATCTCTTAGAAAGGTATAGGTAAGATAACATATTTATTTCAGTCTCTAGTTAGAGATACAATATGGTTCTATAACCCAAAGCAGAACAGAAGATTAAAAATGGAAGTGAACAGCCTGGAGCTTAACTGGACAGTTTGAATGACATCTGCATTTCAGCATTAAACACTGGTTTGACATTTGACTGACTTCACACTCTCAAACAGAACCGTTATACTGTCAACCTGTAAGCAAAATATTTCAAAAAGTTCAAAAACAGAAAAACAATTTTCTCACTAAAAATAAATTAAAACTGGGACTAAAAGCTTTTTAAGGCACAACAATGTAAAATTCCTTTACAGCCATGTTTCTGTTGAAAAGGTGGATCTTTCATTCATAACTATTGGCTAATGCAACATTTTCAAAACTGTTTTTTTACCTACGTTAGTCATAGCTCCCTAAAAGCATGTCTATTTGTATAGACTACAAGAACAGACTACTGTTCTTTTAAATTTTCTCCATTCATTGGAAGTTTCATTTCACACCTCTTTGCACCCATTCTGACTTCACACCTCTTGATAGGCCTCTCTTTCTGTCCCCTACTCCCGCCTCTCACTCCTCCTCCCTCCCAACCTTTGTTCTCCTGCTACTTTACCTTTGCCTACTGCCCTGTCTCTCTCACACCTGAAGAAGGCTCCACGGCCGAAACATTGTGTTATCTTTCTTCTTTTTTTCAGCATGGAATAAACCTATTACTTGTTCCTTTGCTGTCTATTTGTATGACTTGTTGATTTCTTGTATAAACCCTTCATTTCATTTTAACTAAATATGGCAAGAATTGCATTACCATCCCATAACTAATTTAAACAAATTACCCTTCATCCTGAGCAGCAGTGATCTCCTGAAACTCTTGTACATTTCAAATCAAAATGTTTTAGGACATGCAGTTTATTACACTAGGAAATAATAAATTAAATCAGCTTTCAACAAACTAAGAAACAATTGAAACAAACAACCCAAACTATAAATGTTAATAAGCCTTATAAAGGATTCCCTATTAAAGTAAGAATAAAAATAAAAGCTCTTTAGGGCATTAGGTAATAGTAAATGACCATTAAAACATCCGTCCACTCTACTGACATGTCTCTGTTTCAGGCAGTTGACTGCAGGGTCTTCTGTGCTGGTGCTCCCAGCATGCATTGCATGTCCCATGACTCTAGCTGGCTGTGTGCTCGGTCACGTCAGCCCATTGCAGCCTGCATGTGCTCATAAAAGAGTTAAAATCTCCCACAGTGTTGAAGAGAACTGAAATTACGAGATGAAGATCCACCTGGGCCGGTATCTCCTGGAGTGCGTTTTAGGCAGGACTGAGAACTGGCCAGTGTGAGAATGGGAATGTGAAACCAGTTGGTCAGGCCTTTTCTCCTCCCAAGTTCTCAACTCTTGTTTCTCTGCCACCAGTCCCTAGTCCTGAATCTACCTGAATGATACTTTCTTGGGTGATCATTGAGCTCAGTTTGATATTACTGTTTGCCACTCTCTTTCAGCGTTGTCAATAGGTCCATATCTCCCAAAACACTCCACAATGAAGAGGTTCAGTCTTTTCCCCTCTATGCACATGCCATAGTGCCGGAATTATAACTCTGAATTACACATCTGGGATTTTTTCTCTGTAGAACGTTGTCTAGAATAGCCACAATATCCTTATGTAATGCAGTGACTAGATTAGGACACAATATCCTAAGTGATATTGCACTTGTACAGTCTTAGCGTGTCTTGTTGATTTTGAATTCAGCATTTTCTCCTTAAAATAAAGCACAAGGGCAACGTTTAATGGAGTGGTTGGTACCATTTCTTTAATTTAAACTTAATCCTTCATGCTGGTTGATGCGTTGTCTTGGGAATCCATAATAATGTTGCACAGGTTTCACTGCACTGTGCTTTAGAGATTGGTACTGCACTATTGTTCATCTCCACAAAAGCTTCAATGCTAAGAAGCTGTCTGAGAAACCATTTATTTTAATGTATACACGGATATGTAAAAGATAGTAAAAAGTCTCAAGGAATTTGACAGTGTGGGACATCTTCGGGAAACATTCTGTTTGATTTTGCCCAGACTCAAATTCTTACTGCTGCTTTCCTTCAGGAAACAGATGCCGATCTTTGCCAGTGCCAACCAGAGAGATATAGTCCCCATTCAGCCTAGAAGCTTGCCCTGCTGTAGTGAAATCTTGCATTGAACTGTCCATGTTTGAAACAGCAACCCTTCTTCCTTTGTTTTGTCCCCATTGCCTCTGGTTTGGACACATCTGATTGGTGGTGTCCTCTGGGTTCCCAGCATGCACTGGGTGGCACATGGCTCTGGTTTTCAGGTTGTTAGCTTGCTTGGTGATGCTATTGTCTACTGTGCTGTCCTCAGTGCTGGTCCATAGGTTCTCATAGGAGCTGGTACTTGATGTTAGCGTGGTGGAGCCCGAGAGCTGACTGTAGGACCTGTCTCGGGAACTTGCTGGCCATACACCATATGATTGCTCGGGGTTGTTCAGTAAAGCCAGGCTGGGACAATGCAAGCTCAGTTTGTACTGCTTGGGTGTGTCCTTGAGAACTGTAATAGAATGGAGCCGCAGTCAGTGTCCTAGCAATATACACTCTTATATTCTTAGTGAATATGCACTGACATGCAGCTTCACTAAAGCACCTCATTATTTGACATTTCTGACCCACTCTACCAAATCTAAAGCTTTTGACTTCATTAATCTTGACAAAATAGACATATATAGTACAGTAAATGATACACAGCCAGCTTTTTATATTAGCCTTACTGTATACACTTAGAATATTTGCAGATATAAATTTGCCAGATTCACAAATACAGTTCTTCAAAATTACCAATTTTGAGTGGGGAGCAGGTTGCTAGGTAGCCGCAGGAATTTATTCATTTATTAGTGAACATAGTTATTGTTATGGTTTAGTTGGAATTAAAAAATAGCTCTTCACCTCAGAACAATTTTTTTTTTGAGAATTATTAGTTAAAAAAATTAATTCACAGTTGTGAATTCTGAGAGTATCTTTAAGTGTACTATTAAGAATGACAGTGGGTCACAGCCTTACTGACATCTGACCTCTGGCCTATGGCTTGCAAGCATTATAGGGCTATAATGAGCCTATGAGTCAGTCTTTGACATTTAGTTTTCAGTGGAACTAAATGCTCTACATGTGACATAATACTGCATAATTAAACTTTTTGGCATTAATCTAATGTTTGTATATTTTTTTACAACTTACAAAAGTTTTGGCTTTCAAATGTGGTTCCTTGCAAATCTGATCAATTTTGGTGTCTTCCTGTGGTTTAACTGTGCTTGGAACATTATTGCTGCTGCTTTACAATGGATTTTCAGTTTGTGCAACTTTTCACTTCCACACCTCTGTTCTTAACTGTTAATGCAGCGTTAATTTTTCTCACTATCATGGTATACCAAACTTACATTAGTTAGATTTACATTTACATAGATTTACATTTGGATTATCTGCTTTGTCTTCACACGATCCTATTTTTGGTTTGGAACAGCATGTAGTCGGGACTTTCTCAGTCAAACCACCCCTTAACAAGACAGTTTGAAAATCAGTTCCTACCGCCTCTAATCTCTGTTGTCAGAGCTTCTTTCAGCACGCTGTGGAAGATGTTGTCAATGTGGAGGAAATCGCTGTAGTCTGAAAACACCATCTGTTCATACTTGGTCAAATGCTGCACACAGAGAAACACAGAACAGAGTAATTCCAAACCCAATTCTTTCAGTTAATTCTTTGGTTAGTATCTGGGGTTTTGTTGATCAGTTTAACAAGGGCACCTTTAAGTAAGGGAATCTTTTTCATTTATGGAACCAGCAGTATAAACAGAACAAAATGATTGTCTTCATGAAGCAGAATGTTTGAGCTAGTCCTGTAGTTAAATAACCTGCTCCTTAATCAAAGGATGAGGACAAAGACAAATAAAAAATGCAACAGCTTTAAAAGGGAACTGCAATGCCATTTTTATAGTTCGGGGTTAGAAAGAATTAGCATTGATGAGTGCATTTCAAACCACAATAAAAGTGAAATGTGCACAAAGCTCCTAAAACCTCCAATTTGCATCATAAAGTAGACGAAATTTCCAGGAATGTGCAGCACCTTATTCTGCGATTTAGAATGAGGCAAAAAAACTTCCGGTGATGTGAAAGCAGCCCAATTACATTGTAAACAAGCAGGATTGTGAATGCAGTACGTCTCTTTTAATCCAATAGAAAAATGGCTCTCGATTTCGAGACGGTTTTGCCGACAAATCCAACTTACTTGTTAACTCTGCATTCAGAACACGTTGGAGCACTTCTGTGGTGAAATGTCTGCTGCACAACCTGCACTCATTTGCTCTCACATCACATTACATTAGTCACTATGGAGGCTAGCAAGCAGGAGGTCATAATTAGCGCAAACTCCTACTTTCTGGCGAGTTCAGGGCTTTGTGATAAAATGGTGACTTCTAGTACTTTCACAGATTTCATGATTTTGTGCTCAATTTGAAATTTGTAAAAAAAACATTTCAATGAGTTTTTTTTGTTACCGAGATTTAATGACCAGTCTAGAAACTGGGACTGCAGTTCCCCTTTATAGGCATTTGGTAAGAATACCCTCTTTATAGACCACGTGGCTAGATAATGATGCCAGGGGAAGGCTGGCATTCCACCTACCAGTTTGCATCTGGGCACAAGTTCCTTGAGCAGCATTGGCAGGGCGATGTGAAGCAAGGCGTCGCCTGCCAGCTGTCCCTGCAGTACTACCAGGTCATGATCCAGCTGCTGTGGACAGGAAACAGGTAAAGTTAGATTAAAGTGTGTCGCAAAGCAGAGTGGCTCCAGTCACTGGCTCCGGTCACATCACATTAAGCAAACTTAAAGTCTCATAGAATGGAGTGCTAGTCCATTACTACTTAACTCTCATAATATACCTACATAGCTGGGTTGACAGGAGTACATTCCTCAAACATAGACTGCTGACAAAATACCTGCAAAATGCAGTCAAGTGCAGGGCTTGACTTGCCCACTCCACTGCGCGAACTTGTGTGAACATGTGAAATGAAAGCGTGCACACGATCACCTCTCGCTCACCAGCAGGAAAACCACTTTCCTGAGCGCAGACTGACCTTGAGGACGCGGTCGTGCACCCTCTGCAGAGCCTGGCTGAGCTGCGCTGGGCTCAGGGAGTAGCTGAACTGCAGCGTCAGAAGACGTCGGAAGGTGAAGACTGCACTTTCCAGCAGCTGGAGGGTCAGAGAGGGTTAAATTTGCCCCTGGCCTTTAACAATCTTGGCCTCTTAATAATAGCGTGCTTGCCACCTACCTGCTGCACAGCGCTCTGTGCCTGGAGTACCAGAGGCCTACAGCTCTCAATCCCCCAGCTTTCCTGCCACCCTTTCTGCCTTTCTGCTGCTGTTTCCAGGAGCAGCAGACAGTCTGACAGCCGTGCCGAGCCGACACTGAGACTACACAAAGGGCTCACCAGCTGTGGAGAGACGGAGGCCGCAGCTAAGTGGAACACGTGGTTCTTGACTTTCTTGGGCTGTTATTGGCAATGCTGCTACTTACTGAAGTACTCATTCAATTTTGACAAAACTTCTAAAAACTATTAAGAGGGAAGCAAGGTACAAACATGGTACAAAGGTAGCAAAGCTCCCAGGCACTCAGGCCTGTGCACAACAGCCCCGCATTCCTCCTGCCACTTCCTGTCAGGTTACATTATGTGAAAAGTTGTGAGGTGAAGTATTATTGGTCCATCTTTAATCATGCATGTCCTTTGCAGAACTCTAGTCTGTAAATGGTGTGCTAAATCCCCTTCTTTGGGAATATGCTGCAATACCCAAGTCAGCCTATGCCGATTTTAAACAGAATCAGACTGGTTTGCCATCATTTCATTGTGTATATGTCTTCATCTCAAATCAGCACAGGAACAGTGGAGAACTAACTTGCCTGTGACATCTTTCAGAATGACCAGTGAAATTTCAGAACGAACAGTTAAACATGAAACTCAGGACACAAGAATAGACTATGTGGAAGTGCATTTAAAACTGAGTATAGGAGGCACTGTTTTACCCAAAGGGTGGTGGGAGTATGGAACAGGTTACCCAGCTGTGTTACTGAAGCTGATACCCTGGCTTCTTTTGAGAAATATGTAAATAAGATAGTTGGCTCAATAAAACTACAAACTACAAAACAGGCTTCCTGGGCAAAATGACCTCCTCTTGTTTGAAACCTTTCTTATATATTTTTTTAAAGAAACACTGTTTCAAGTCGACTCTTAGCCGCTGCACAGCTAGGGCAGCTTAACTGTGGTCTGTTTTAAATGAGCTTCACACCTTGGTTCTTTATATTATAATCATAAAATATCTCACGTCCCACCTCCTGCAGTGATTGGCCAGTGCAGCCTGTGCAGATGATGTCACCGCAGACATCCAGAAACAGCTGTCTGATGGCAGCCAATCCGGCGTGGAGGGGCGCGGCCAGCTCCTCGTAGGTTGAGTTCAAAGTAGGAGTGACCAGACGTGTTACACACTGCTCGATCTCCAGGGACATTTCATCTGCCAAAAGGAAACGGACACACAAAGACAGATGTTGGATGTCATGGTGAAATGATTAAAAGCAACACAGCTACAAAGTATCATTATCATGATGTTTCATCTCCCTCAGTAAGGCAGAGATCAAGATATCTCACATTTTTGTGTACCTTTCACATTCTGATATTCAGTTTGTGGGCAAATAATAAATGCGAGAATGTCGTTGATCCGTTTCTTGCCCTCTGGATTAGTACCCGAAATATCAATCCACCTGCTGGGGCAGAGAAACCAAAAGCAGGTCTTTCCTGAACACCACATCTGTAAATGCCTGATTTATCCACCACACGTGAGGAAACTTTGTTGACCTTGATCGACCTTTTATCCTCTAATTCTGCCAATGACATTACACTGTAACCGGGCACGTGACTGGCTCTGAGTCTTCAAACCTTCCTTCTGAATGTCTCTCTACCTGTGATACTCTGAGCAATTTGGTCTTGCAGTGTGCTGATCTGATCAAGGTCAGAGCGAATCTGTCTTTCCAGCTGGGGGCGCCGTTGAGTGACCTCCTTCATCAGCACACTGAGCTCCACAGTCACCTGGGACAGGACTAGACTGTACACTTGTGAAAGTAGCTAGGAGAAAAGATAGGGCACAGAATTAATACAAGCACTCATTACGCATTCTGGGCTTTTCTCTCATAAAGTTTTGTTTATTTCATAAACCCACACAAGTAATTAATTGACCCAGATATTTCCCTGCTCTTTCTGCATTTTTTTTCCATTGCTTTCACCTAGTGGTGCGATTCCCAACAGGAAAATATCACTTTGAGCATTTAATTTTATTTTATGAATTGTTAAGCCTCATACATCACCCCTCAATCTCGATCCTCATGAGTCATAGCTCTGCAGCTTTTATAGGGAACCCAAACTCCCTGATAACCAAAATCCTAGAACCAGTCGAAATTGCTTCCATGTACACCAGTAATTAATCCAATTAACTAATTAAGAGCTTGGGTTGAATGGAAACTTTTCAAGACCTGGTGCAAGGATCGCTGGTATTAGGAAAGAAGCCAGTACTGTACAGTGAACAGGTTGTGATAACAAATAGAAGTGGTGATAAAAATGTCTAAGGCTTGTTTGATCATCCTCACATCACTTTAATTGTTTTAATTCATTAAAAAATCACAGTTTAACGCCAGTAACAAAGACATTCTGGCAGGCTGATGCCTGTGATCCACATGGTAAAACATACAATACACAAGATATCGGAAATTAATAGAGAGCTGAGGTTCTGTGAAGGGAGGAAGCAAAGGCATCTCACCTGTAACCACACATATCCCTTCTTGCTCTTCGAATGCACCAATCGGGGAAAGAGCTGATCTCTCAGAGCAGGCAGGAGATCTTCGACGATGACGCTGGACAAGACCTAAAGACACAGATAGAACATACGCTGGATGTACAGCACGCTCGGAGGTGAGAGCTGTCACAGCCTTTGTTGAAAAACCTAGCCAATGTGATGAACAAAAACACGAGCAGGAGGAGCTGTCACTCTCTCCGGCAGTTGAGAACAGGTGCTTTCTTAAAAAAAGAAGGGTGGCATTTATTTGCTTCCCTGTGGTGGTTTTATATAAAGAGGTACAACTAAGAATTAGATTATATAAACACTGTTTAAATACACTTTATGAGAAATTGTCATGGTTTTAGATCAAACGCTGACAAGCCAAGTCAGTTAAATCCACTCTTACAACAAGTCCATCTTTCATGGTATTCCTCATGAAATCTCAAGAAAGCACATCAAAGTATAGGCAAGCAGAGTAAATGCATGGTGAAGTATGGCAAAATAGTGTGTTAGGTGATACACTCTGATAGACATGGCAAACCATGGCACAGTTCATGGTATAAGCTTGGAAAGAACATGGGAAAACCTCCAACGTACTGTGCAAAAGTTACACAGTAAACCTTCCTTAGTGATGAGAGGTCATAGAGATGAGCAACAGAAAGCACAAAATTGGATTAATAAAAAATGAAATTTAGACAACAAAATGCACACCAGATGGCCAGGAAACAACTTGAGACACCCATTAAAACAAAATGAGTGTTTCAGCCAGAACAAATAACTAATTTCCCAATTTCCTCTTATTTACCCTCTGTTGGTTTGTTTCTTTGTATTCAATAAATAACAAAATATGTTGGAAATAATGGAAAGAGTACCAGGGATTTGTTTGAGATGGGAGCCATTTTCTTACCTCCTCCTCTGACCCCATTGCCAGGACCCCTGTGGCATAGCTGCCCTTCTCTTGCCTGTAAAAATGCACAGCTTCCAAGAAGGCTCTGGTTTCAACATTCCCTTTCCTCTGGAGTACTGAAAGATATAATTTCTGGGTGAAGCTGTTGTCCAAGCTCTTTTTATGTCACTGTCTAAAGCAATTGCAAGCACCAGCTCCTTGGGTGTTAAAGTCAGCTACCCCCTTCCCCTGACCTCCAAAAGTAAATCCACTGAATGATTGTGGGAGTATGGAACAAGCTACCCAGCCATGTTGTTTAAGCCACTACCTTGGATTCATTCAGGAAACAGCTAGAACCAACAGCTATGGCCTCCCCTCATTTATAACCTAATGCTGCCATGTTGCCAAAAGAGAGCACTGAAAAAAAAAGAACACAATTGTAATATCCTAGTCTGATTTAACCAGAGATCTGGCATACAAGTGGAAATATTTTAGCATTTCATTTCTCTTCCATATCTGTTTCCCCTCTTGCCGAATGAGTAGCTTCAGTAATTTACAGAAGGATTGTTTTTCCTCAGGCACTATAGGCTCTGAAACTCGCCTCCCGTGTCACTGAGAACAGGGTGTTTTCTTACCTGTGCTATGGTGCAGCACAACGGACTGCAGAACCCTTTGCCACTGTAGCTGCGTTTCCTTGGAGTTTGTTGCCACGCACAACGGGGCGAGGTAGGGGTGGTGGATGAAGACAGGGAACTCAGTGGGGCATTCAGAAAAGGGCATCTTGCCACCCTGGCTACCTAGAATATAACAGACTCTAATGGACGGAGAACCACTGAGAAATGTGATTTTGCAAGTAACTGAGTGGCTAAGGACTATTTCTTGCCCTCGTTGCATGACTACTTATGAGACCGTTCATATTCTTTATTCACGTTGCTGGTTATTAAAGTTGTTGTCCCACTTCTTATTAACTAATATTTTTATTTCTGTCTAACCTGTCCTGGATTCACAATATCTCCTGTCTGTTGCACCATGTTGTCTCAGGTTACAGATCCTGACTAGCCTCTAGTTTAAATGGAGGTATTTAACCTGTCACTCCTAGTCAGTCTGTGTATTTGTTTGGTTAGCGTAGCCTGGTGTGAGTGCTGTATCAAAGCTGGGACTGTATTAACTTTACACTTCTTAAAAACTGTTGGTGGGGAATTTTCTGGAAAACTACAGATTTAATTTTTTAATAATGTGTTTTGACCCCTTCTTTTGTGCTTTTCCTTGCACAAGCACATTTGAGAAAAGGAACCCTGTTTTTGCACTACTTTGCATTCGTTGTGCATCCTGATTGTTTTTAGTTAGAATTTGTTTAGAATTTTTTTAGTTAAAAATACTAGAATGCCAGGCAAAAAATTAAAACATTGTGAAAATACAAAACCACAGCACCAAAAAACAAGCCAAGCAAATACAAGTGCCAGTGTTGGCTGTATTAAAATTAAAGACATTTTCAAACATAACTATAATTTTGGCCTTGTTGGATGTAAATTGTACCTCAAATTATGCCTTAGCTGGATTTAAATTATGCCTGAAAAAAACAATTGAAAGTTCACCTCCAAAGTTATCCAATACATTTTTAGTTAGACCTCAAGGTCATCCAATAAATCTGCTCAGTTTTATACAGATCTCTACAGGTATATAGGCAGCCTGAAAATGAAACTTAGCTAGAAAATACTTCCTTGTGTTTATCTGTCAATGATGTGACTTTTAATTGAACACTTGTTGAATTTAATGAATTTAACATTAACAGAGTGTAGAAAAGCTGTATGCACAGTCCATCAAATACCTTTGATGTGTTGGCACATTGTGTCCAGCAGGCGGCAGTGTTCCTCTACAGATGTGGAGATCTGGCAGCCCGTTAAGATTAGAGTGGTTTTGCATTCCCAGCCTTTCTCAAATACCTGCACAGCACAAAGTGGGTGAGCTGTTGACTTCTTGAATTAACACAACCTGACACTTCACAGCAGGAGAAAACATTCACTCATTCAATTTTTGCCTTGTTGTACACCTGCTTAATTTAATCTTTGCATTGTGGTTCATGTGAAAAGTGTTCACGGAGGATCCGTTTTTCTGACTTCCTGGCAAACAGGGTCTCCCATACTTCATGGGCTGGTGACAATGTTAGAGATATGAGACTCCTCCATGTGGACAGGAGCCTGTCCACGTGTCTCATTCTCTCCCGGGCACATTTTCAGAGGGTGCTACTGTACATTAAAACAATTACTAATGCCAAACTATGTGTTTGCATAATAATAAAAATAGGAACTGGCAATATCATAATAAAAAAAGAGAAGATATTAATATATCTTTGACATGTATTCCAAGACTGCAATACCCTTAAATCGATCAATTCTGCTTCTTCTGATTTAATAACACAGTACTACAAATGGGGGGTTAGAGAGATTTTCAATTATCAATTATAAAAAGCTTAAGACTTGGGCAAGGCTAACCCATTCCAATTACTGCTGTACATCCAATGCATATCCAGAAGAAGGTAGTAGGAGAAGCTGGGGCCTAACCTTCCAAGCAATGGACACAACATTAGATCACCCTGGATGGTATGCCAGTCCACAAACACAAACACAAACACACACACTCACACCAGGGCCAATATTCCAGAAGCCAAATAACGGACCAGTATGTCTTTGGACAGTAGGAGGAAACAGAAGCACCTGGAGGAAATCTAAGAAGAACATACATATTCCATGTAGACAGCACCCCAGGTCCAGAATTGAACCCAATGCTACGAGGCAACACCTGTACTGTATTATTATACTGTGTTAATTTTGAGAATTGCATTGTTAAAAGACAAAACATTGCATCTGGAAAACAGCAACATTTTTACGTCATCCTGAATAAAAATGTTACAATTTTGATAACAATGGTTATCAATGAGTAAATTCCACTCCCTACCTCTTTGGAGTCCCGACTCTCCACTGCAAATTCTTTTGTCACCAGGAGGTGGCGCTCTCTCCACTTGCCATCGTGGAACACCTGCAAGTTCCCCTCCAAAACCACGTCACTTCCTGACACTGCATCCTGGGATACAGGATGATACATACAATTTGGTCATGCCTGGAATTGCTAAAAACTGCATTATTGAGCGACAGATTTGTTTGTGGCATAATATGAGAAATTGTGACTCGTAACCCTTACTGTATTGTGCAGAAGTCGAGTGTCACAGCCTTTCCTGTGCCCCACTTCCTCTTGGATGTGCTCCAGGAGAGCGACCGGCAGCTGTCTTTGATAGTGTGGGGCAAAATCCTTCAGCACTGCTCCTGTGTAACCTGCAGGGAGGAGAGACGGAGATTAGAGCACAGTGAAAAATGCGGATCGGCAGGAATCACTGCATTTGCGTCCTTTTTCCCCTCTTGAGCAGGAGAGATCAAGTCTGGGGTTTTGGCATCTCATTCGCAAATCAAACAAGCAGAGCTCCAAGGAGGTTCAAGCAGGTAAAGGTGCTTGCTCAGAGCGCAAGCTGAGCCCTTATCACCCAGATGTCTCCGGAACGATCCTGGGGTCTCTTGACCAGCCAGCTGGAAGAAAGCAGGAGGATGGGCGTCACCTGGCCAGAGAGGATCCTCTCCAATGAGTGCAGAATAGCCAATAGTTCCAATAGCTCGATGCTTGCTGTGACATCAGCAAGGGACGTGTCTCTCCTCCAATCAGCACCAGAGCACCCGTAAGACTCTGTGGAGCTCACAGCATGTCAAAAACGATGTGTGGCTCCGACAGTTGAGTTTGTCTTAGAGCCATTCCTCAGGTACTGAAGTACGAAAGCTGAGTTTTAAGTAACTGGCAATTTTGAAATAGACTGTAATAATTCAATTTTCTGAAGTTCAGAAAAAAATGAAGAAGGGGCCTGGGACACGAGGAAACTGTAAATAGGAGGTTTTTCTTTGCAAATGGAGTCTTTGGTATAGTGGGATAACCTCCCTTCCTTGGCTTGGAACCATGTCTAGATAGATTTCTTGGATCATCTAACCAGTGTCAACAAACCAGCATAACAAGGCAATTATTACCATTTTTGGAACTTGTATAACTCCACAAGTCTGTGAAAGCCTCCTCAAAACATCTAAATGATGCAACTACAGATTAAATCTCTAGCTTATAAAAATGTCAAGTTCCTCTTTCAAAACAATGCAAACTGTATACTATATTAATTTTTGGAGAGAATGTCACATTACAGTTCAGAGTGACATTGCAGTTCCGCTATTTTGGGCGTCTGATGCTGGAAATAATGTGAGATCACCAGACACCTAGACAAAGACGTCTCATTGTGGGACAGCTGACATTGAACTTTGAACCCTCCCCACAGTCGGCGGGGAGAATGGGGGAATTGAGACTCTTCAGGAGAAGACAGGACGGCCTGTTTCAAGCTCCACAACAATCAATTGTTCCTTCAACTTTACACACTTGGGAGTTTGGAAAGATGGCAAGGAACTAATGGATTTTGAGTTTTCTATTTTTGATAAGCAGGCGGGTGCTTTAAAGTGAAATTGGCACTATAGCACACTGATCTTACAAGAATATTATGCATTCTGGGAATCTCACATGAATGCATCTTTCTGTATTGATCTTCCCATTAATTTCTTCATACCATTTAACCTGTTCAAGACTCGGGCATGTGAGAATTTGAAATGTTTGGACATTAGTGTTTAATGTCCAAACATTTAAGTCATATAGCTTTTAAAATGGTTTTAAGTTCTGAGAGTCCCCATTTGCGACTGATTATAAATTTATATTAATGATATCTCAAGAATTATTCTGCTTATTCAATTTCTCGGTGACCATTCAACACAGATCTCACCTAATACTGCTTTTTGTTTGAGCATTGCTGACAACAGCCCAAGTCAGATTAGATTAAAGTACCACGAAGCACAGAAACGTATTTTGTGGTTTACCTTTCTTGACATCTGCACCCCATCTTCTATTCCTAAATTAGAAGATGGGGTGCACTCTGACCCCAAGCTTCTCTCCCTGTCTGTGTGTTTCATTGAGAGCAAGCTGGGGTATGTGAAAAGACAAATTCCTAATATAAGAAATTGTATATGGCTAATAAAGTGATCTTATCTGATCTTATCTAAAAAGCAATCTCATCTCAGTTCATCAAAAATGACCTTAAGCCACTGTGGGAGCAGTGTTTAACGAGTCTATTAGGGTGATGTTTTCACTTCTGTTTTCTCAATAGCATTGAAACCCCTGGCCAAGGGATCAGTCTTTTCCTATGAGTTTGGCTCTCACATGGGAGTTCAGGTGTTCAACCAGGACTTCAGTGAATGGTCTAACACAAAATGCTAAATAGATTTCCTGAAAGCCAGTTTTTGCTAGGAAAATGACAGTTCCATGTGCAAAACCAGAAAAATTGTATATCAAGCACCAGTTATAAGACAGGTATTTGGGAATCATTTCACACAAAACAAGCAGAACTCCTATGCCAAAACGTAATGCTTGTCATCAGCAGATCTCACATTCCCCAAGTTGTGCCTATATCCCTGGACTGTGTACAGTGATAGTAAAGAGTGGCATTGATGCCCGAAACTGAGGTATGTTGAATAAACAAGGATTGCTCATTTAGTCCCTGACAGCTACGTGGCTCAGACTCACACCCACCTATCAAGGTCAGACAGCTTTTTAAATTTACACACAAATCGCAAACAAGAAGCTTTGCTTTTCGTCCGGTTTCCATTCTGAGAAATTAATCTTTCATTCATCCGAGTAGGGTAGGATTACAACCATGACCCCAGTGCTTGCCTCATTCTATACTCACATCTGATAATCGAACATCTTCTCTTTTCAGCTCTTCTTTGTAAGACTGGTGTTAAAAAAGAGAACACCTAAGGAGATCTCTCTGTTACTAGCTGTCTGGTCCTGATGGAAGTGCTACTGTGACTTGCTATTGGAATTTCTCCTTTCACACGAATTGACAATGGCAACAGACTGACTTCCACAGTGCCACCTGAAAGGTATGATACAGTGTAAGTCACTACAACCTTACCTGCTAAGTGTTTGCGTTGTCTGGCATCTAGATGTCCAGAATGTAGTCCCCCCATTTCTCAAAGTCTTGAAATGAATAAGAGAAGAACAATCAGCAATGCAGAAACCCACAAATGCTCCACAGAGTACAAATAATGAAATACTGACAGATGGTCTTCCTGAAATGTGATACCATACGTCCAGATATCAAAAGAGCACTCAGGACATAGGGAGTCTTAACCACATGGCTTCTCTTTTGATCAGGAGCAGGTAAGTAGTAAAGACAGGTTTCTGTTGTATCCCACTCTGCTAACGCTGTGGCTCTTTTGTGATTGCAGTACGGTGAAAGAGACTGATCTTCCTTTCCCAGGTCAGCTCACAGACTTATCTCTGCTTCCCCTGTGATGTTTATCAAGTCTGCGCCTTACAAATATCAGCGGTTACGGTTTGTGCATCTCTGCCCCCAGCCTCTGACTTTTCTCTTTGCATCTTCTGGCCCAGGTCTCTTCATCCTTCCCCTTTCTGTGTTGTTCTCTCTCTCTCTCTCCACACCCCGCCCCCCTCCACTCCCTTTCTGGATACCAGCTTGTTTGCTGTAAACACGGGGCCGCTTTCTGTCCTCTCCGGCTTTTTCTCGATCTTGCAAGCTAGGAAATCTCTACCTCCTCCATTGAGGATTCTCAAATGCTCTCTTCTCTCTTCAGTCCTGCTTCTGGGACACTTGTCTTAATTGTCCTCCACTACCAAGACCCCCCTTCTGCTTTGTGCCTTTCAAGAGCTGTAACAGAGGAGGAGAAGAGCTGTTTTGCCTCCTCTCTTCCTCAGAACTCAAACCTGTCTTTTCCATCCTCTTCTCTTCCCATTTTGAACACTCCCAACAACTATGCAGAACACCAGCTGCTTTTTAATACATTTTTGCACCTTTTGTGTTAATTATAACTGTGTTTTCCATCTTGCACAATTCTTTTCCTTGAAGCATTATTTTCCCCCATCTTCTTGGGTCTTCTCTCCCTGTCTCTTTTGCTCCGTCTTTCTCTCCTCTCTGCTTGTAAGTGTAGTCTCCCTCCTGATCCCTCTCTCATGCTTGGGCATCAATTATTGTTTAGTATCCATTCCACTGTATTCCTTGGTGGTTCAGTTTGACTCTGTGTCTTACGCCCTGCCACTCACCCTCTGTCCTGCTTTCCTCTGGAGCCTCGGATCTGTGCTGAGTGTGCCCTCACCCGCCCTCAAAGCTCCCTGTCCTTCCCTTCACCAAGCAATTAAATTGTTCCGATTCTTTGCACTCGCTTGCCGTTCTCAAAACACTGGGCAACCAGCGACTGAGGCATTAATAAACATCCCACTGAGCTTTCTTACCCACGCAAAAACCGTCAGATCTGCAAACAGTCAAACCTTACAGTGATCTTCGCACACGTCTTCTTTGGTACCAGTTTATGTTCAGCCCTTTGTTTAGAACTTTTCAAATTGCTCAATTGTTCAAATATATATAAGACTATAAAGCCAAAAGAAAGAAAGCTTTAAAAGATGCAACATAAACATTTTTGAGAACTTTAAGAACAGTCCTGCAGCCAAAATGATGAACAGTCTAACAATCAGAGAGCAAAGTCTTATTCTGGACAAGTGTAAGGACTGTGGATCATAGGTTAATGCAGTGAGACCAAGACTGTTTATCCAGGCACAGCAGCAACACAAAAAATCAATCCTAATCTTGATACAGCTTTTGATCCTAAATTGGATAGCAGGACAGGTGTAACGTTGTTGGGACTCAAAACCCAACCAATTTCCAACAGAACAGTGGAGAATGGTCACAGATGCACTAGCAAACCTAACACTTCATCGAACAGACAAAGACAAGAGCCAGAACTGAGGAGGGATCAGAAATGGCAGAGTTTCCAGTTTCACGTGCACAAGGAACGGCACACCCTTCTGGCGTTTCCCTTGCGGGGTACAGGGCCCTGTGAGAATGGAAACTGGTTAGGCAGCACAGAAAGTTCCAGACCACTGAAGCACCTAATGACTCTCTATCAGTCTCTGAGGGCCTATAGGGAGTATGTGGGGAATTCAGAAATCTGTTTACTATTAATGGTTACAGGCACCTGTTTGAACATCATAAAAATCGTAAATAAAAACACACAGGGCTACCCGAAGAAACATTAATCCCACTATGTCCTGACTAGACAATTATATCATTGCATCTTTATGAACTTGATCAATTTTGATCATTTTTGGTGATGCTAATATCTTATTTGAAACATTAAATTATTGTATGAAGAAAACTATCATAGTTTTTCATCAAACCTTAATGTATTATCATCAGCTATTATTGATTAATGATGGGAGGAGGGTCACCCCAAGACTCATCAATGATTACTTGTCTTCTACGGTCCTCTTCCACACTCTATCATCATCATCATCATCATCACCGTTCATTAATTCACGGCAATCTTAAATTGAAGACTTCCTGCTTGACATTTGATGTACATTGCAGAAATAGCATTCTTCCATTTTTATAGATCGCCAGAGTATGTCTTGTGTTGTCTCTTACTGTAACACTTTCGTCTTCTCTAGAATTTATTGCTGCAATGCCCTAGTCGCTGGGGTATCTTGATCCACACTGAACAAACTTCTCTAGTTTCTCTAGAATTCGGCAGCCAGAATCCTGACCAGGTCTAGTTTAAGGGATCACATTACTCCTGTCTGGAGTTGTTGCACTGGCTTTCTTTCAGATTTTATGTTGATGTCAAAATCCTCAAGCTCACTTATAAGGCTCTGCGTGGCTTGGCACCTCAGTTCCTGTCTGAGCTACTATCGTCCTTCTCCCTGCCTCACACCCTTCTGAGACTGGTCTCCTGTTTGTCCCTCAACGCCCTACATACAGTACTATGTGCTGATGGGGCCTTCACTGCTTACACCCCAGAGCTCTGGAATTCTATCCCAAAGAATATCAGCTCTCAAATCCAGACTTAAAACCTTCTACTAAATTCTAAAGCTTCTTGTAAATGTAACGGCACAGAGCCAAGATTGAGGTAGGACCCTATGCTGTATCCGAACTGATATTAAGCACAGAGTTAGAGAGTGAGAGAGAAAGCCGGGTGTACTTAGACAATACGTCGGATCCGAAATCGTTGTAGTAGTGAAACGCAGGTCAATTAGCCGGAAGATCACAGGTAACGAGGAAAACTAGGGAAGGAGCTCCACTGGGATACCCAATACCGAGCACTGTGATGAAGGTAAGGAGCCCTTAAGTATTCTGGGTGATAGGATGATTAGGCCAAGCACCAGTGTTTGCGGGAATTGGAAGGTGCTTGTTTCTGATTACCAGGAGCCGCGTTTGCTCTTATTACCGAGGGCTGTGACAGTAAAGCTTTTATTGAACTGTTGCCTGTCTGCCCCTTTTTAGATAAGATCACTTTATTGGCCATATACAATTTCTTGCATTAGGAATTTGTCTTTTCGCATACCCCAACTTGCTCTTGATTTGAACCGGCAACCTGCCAGCCACAGGCGCAGATCTTATCTTCTACTGCACTGTAAACTTTTGTGTCTTTGTGCTAATTTTACAATCTTTCTTACTGTTTTCATTGTGTAAAATTTTAATTCGTAAGCGCTTAAAAAAGATGCTTTGAAAGGTACTATATAAAATAAAGTTATTTACTATTACTACTGCAGGACTCTTCCATGACTACTTGGCTTCAACTGTCCTGATTTTATTTTCATCATCCTAGACCTGTTGTGTTTTTGGAAACATAATATTAAAGAGGCAAACTACACAGGTCACAGTTTTCAAGTTCATTGATTTATTCATTAGAAACCAGTATCTCTTACAGTCACAGACATATGTATTCTCCCCCTGAATCTGAAACAAAGTTAATAGCTACCAATTAAATGTAAGGAGCACATTATTATTTGCTAATGATACATACCTTCAACCTTATTGAACATGCATCCTTTCTAGCACATGATGCTTATCTTCTAGCAAATCAAGGCACTGGAAGGCAATATTGCCACTCCAACCCCATGCTTTTGAAACCAGGACTCTTAATACTCCAAAGGCACCAAATTAAATACCAGATTATTTGAACTTCACAGTAAAATAGATCTGCTATTTTATTGAATTGAACCAGATCAGACAGCAAGCTGGTGTACTACACGGGATCTTTCCTGCTGGTTCTTAATTTCTATTTTTAGGAGGTCATGGGACTTTTGTATTGTTTTGGTTCTTCAGGCCAGCTGCCAGTCATGTCTGGATAAATAAAGGCTGTTTCACATCAAGGCAACAGACGTCTCTTGCCACCTCCATGCTTCTCTCCACTGTAGTGAAACAATAAGCACTGCTGTGTACACAACCTCAGAACAAAACATCTTTCTATCCCGTCTGAAAAAGGCCTTCTCTGTTTGAGGGCCGAGTATGAAACAGCCGCACTGCGCAGCCTGGTGAGGAATTAGCACCACCACGCCTCTCTGACCACAAAACTCCAAGGATGGCTCAGAGATGACAGTGCCTCTAGGCCAGAGGTGGGCAACCTTGGTCCTGGAGGACCAGTGTGTCCAGAGGTTTTTATTCTAACTTAATGAGCTAAACCAGCTGGTTACTGTCTTAACTGGACCAGTTTACCAGCCTTTTCTAGTTCCCACAGTGCTGCTGCCTGCTGTAAAGAGACTGCGGTTCCTCCTGGACCAGGATGGACACTTTTGCTTTGGTCCATTTTGGTTAGGATGGAATGATGTGGTGGGAGCCACAGTGGCACAGTGGTTAGCACTGCTAACCCATCCATTGTAGCACATGATGGTTATCAACATAGTAACAGCAGGTTAAGCAAATACCAAACTGGTATAGCAACTGGTATTTTTTTTAAATAAAAGCGACTCAAAACAGTACGGGAGCAGACCAAGCTGATTCCGGGTCGGAGTTACTGTACATTATTTGCCCCTCACAGCTGGGGGTCCCCTCAGGCAGTGGGCGTACAATTGACCACGCGTCACCAGGGCGCTGGGTGGACTCGCTCGAGTCAGCGAGGGTATCCCTCACTTCCTCGTCATGGCAACCCCCAGGTCACCGTGGGCGTCGCAGTCTGGTGCGCCGACCTCTTCACTCACCTACGGGGCAGGGGTGTGTGTGAGGGGGTTCGTAGTATGTTAAATATCGAACAGCTATGAGAGAAGGGCAGGTGGGTGTGAGAGGAGAGAGTGTCCCAGTTGTCTCGATTCCCCCTGCCTCCACACCCTCCAGCCTTGGGGTCCCAGTAATGTCCGGTGCCGATGCCAGAGATGAAAGGCGAGATACACAAAATTGAACATTTTACTTTTTAAAAGCAAGGAGAAGGGGCGGGATGCATTATTCGTGGCAGATGTGTAGCATGGCAAATCACAAAAGATTAAAAAAGAGAAAGAGAATGGGGGCTGCAGGAGGGCAGGTGGGGAAAAAAAGAGGAAGAGAAAGAAACGTGAAAATGCAGATGGAAAGATGGGGGGTGGCGAGAAAAAAGACCACAGGAAAAGAAAGTGAAAAAGAGAAACTGCAGCTTTTTCGAAGGCGGAAAAACTCTGCTTTATTGAACAAAGCATTTAGGACACAGCTTTCTAGTTTCCACACTTTCTGATTGTTGGGAAGAATTACAAAAGTAAACTAAAGCAGTTTTAAGGTTAGAAATATCCCACTAATCACACCACTGTGTGCTGACATTAGAGCCTTCCATGAATAATAATTAAAAATACACAGAGCTATGTCAGCTACACCCATTATTAAAGTTGGTCACTAGACACTGAACTCCGAGCCCTAGTGAGGTCTCACATGTATTCTCTGACAGGAACAAACTCCTGGTGGAAAGATACAATCGCCCAGAAGTCACAATGATTCAGACGGAAGCGTTCATCGCTGTTCTTTTGTGGCTCATGGGCTGCCACCCCCCTGCAGCTGGAAGCAACGTTTAGGCCACTGGAGAAGGAAGAATAAAATCAAGTAGACGCCAAGAGAGAAACCGCTTCCGGCTCAGCTAGGAAACAAGAACGTCAAAGATCCAAGTAGGAAATTAAAGAGGATACATGTTGTGGACTGAAAATCTGATCATGAAGAGGCGCTTCTTTACCAAAAGAGTAGCCAGTGTCTGAAGCAAACTGTCAACAGGGAATGCTGACTCCCCTACAGTCTTTGAAAAGGTGCCTTGGCAAGATCAAGATACTTTAAGTTCAATCCTAATGCCAAACTTGCAAGACATGTTCTTAGACGTCTCAGGCTCACTCTTGCCCTGATTAATTCACTCCTTGCCCTTTCTCTTGTTGCTCTGGGCTGTGGTGGCACAGATGGCATCCCCAGCGCTCATCTAAAAGAGGCGAGACAGGCCATGTGTATCTGGGTGTATCTGCAGGTGAAGCCCAGTTATCCTTGCTTGTAATGAACCCAAAGGTGCTTCCTGTTATCTTATTTTTAGCCGTTTCACATCCTATTTGAAGTGAGACGGCATGTATTTGTGAATAACCACGTGCTACCATCAATAACCACATCGCCACTGTAGCATAGAAACCATGCTTTCTCCAAATGAAATTTTGTGTTGTACTGAGGGTACCAATGTTGCTTTCTTTTGCAGTAGGAGACACTAATCTGTTCTTTGCATGTATCCAAAGGCAGGGGTTCCCAATGCGGGTCCAGGAGTTCCACACACTTACTAGATTTTTTGTTCCGGCGAAACAAACGCTTATTGACTTAATTGGAACTGCTTGACTGCTTTCAGCTCTTAAACACATTGCAGGTTTGCCTCTTAGATACTGCATAAGTTAACACAAAATCTCATACTTTCGAGCAGACAAAAAAACTTTAACATATTTCACTCAAGCAAGCTGTTAGTTCAATTAAAGCTTCAATTAGGTCATGAAGCTCTGAAAAATGAAGACCAGGGGGTGTGTGGACCTCCAGGACCAGGATTGGAAATCCCTACCAGTGACACAGAAAATATCCCGTGAGTGTGAGATTGGGAAACCCTTTCCAGGAGATAAGAAACCTCTCCTAGGTGTCTATCTGTAGGGTGGGGGCCAAGGTGGGTGGGATATCACAGCACTGCAGTGGCTGACGGCCTTTCCACATCCTTAGTTAAGGAAGCAGCAGCTGCCTCATCCAGGAACCACAGCAGCTCCCCCCCAGCTGGGTTAACTCGAGCTGCAGGCAGCGCCGGGCCTTCACCTCCCTCCAGAACGTGCTGTGGAGAACAGAGGAGGCAGAGAGAGGTCAGGCCCCAGACATCCCGGACACAGAACACTCCCAGCATCAGCAATTCACTGCTCTCAACACAACCTTTCATGTCTGTTACTTTCTACTGACTGAAGCGGTGATCAGATGAAAGCCTAGTTAAGGCAGTGTGGAAGGGGATTGGGCTTCATTAGGCAGTGCAGATTCAAATAAATAACTGCTAATTCAACATCCGAACAATACAAAAGTAACAAGTAAGAGACAGCCTTCTGGCCCATCCTGTGCTCTGTTGGCTGCTAGTGGCTTACTGAGCAGAGGACAGACACAGCTTTTTCTTTAGGAATCCACGGACCTCTGTTTCAGTGGTGTCACTTGCTCCAGACCTCCACAACTCTGTATGTAAAGAACTACTTCCTTCCTGGTTTTAGTCCTAAATCATGCACTTCCTTTTCGTTCCCACTTGCATCCTCTGGTGTCACGGTTGCTCCTGACCTCCGGGTGGAATGATTCATCAGCTGTTAATTTTTTTTTCAATAAAAGAGAATTGCCCTGCAAGTTTTAGAAGTGTGTGCCAGAGGTCTCCTTCACGTCTTTGGATGACTTTGTCCAAATTAATACCAAAAATGAAGTAAACCAATATCTCCTAAGGAGAACCACAGTGAGGACATCTGTTATATTCTGTAAGTTTCTAATTAATGCAATCTAATTAATTAACACATGTGCTCTGTTTAACAATTTATGCTTCACTCATTTTCCATTGTTGACAACCCCCAAAAGCCTCTCCCCAGCCAAAGCATGCAGAACTGTGACGAGAACACAAATGAACAGGCTTCAAAGCCCTTTCCCTTAAACATTAGCTACTTA
This sequence comes from Atractosteus spatula, assembly GCF_055471065.1. Classification (NCBI taxonomy): domain Eukaryota; kingdom Metazoa; phylum Chordata; class Actinopteri; order Semionotiformes; family Lepisosteidae; genus Atractosteus; species Atractosteus spatula. The sequence goes on from NC_142719.1 coordinate 19,048,732, forward strand.
TTTTTGTGAAATTCAACCACCCTGGAAGCTGGTTTCATAAGGATTTAGAATTTAAGGGCAGAGCGTGATAAAATGATCACGATCTTATACCTGTTGTCACTTTAAATATGCAGAAAATCATTTGATAGTTGCTAGATAGAGGCAGTTTAGTTTTGGATATTTTTAAAATTGCTTTAGTCTGAAGCTATTATGTCTTCACAGAAACAGGACTTAATGTGCAAGAATGGAATAGCATAAGAAAAGATACAAATGTGAGAAGGCTATTCATCTCATCTAACCCATTTGGTAATTAGTAGCTAATTGATCCAAAGATCTCACCCAGCTGTTTCTTGAAAGAAACCAGAGTATCAACAGGTTCAACAAGATGCCCTAACAGCTCCCACCACCCTTTGTGCAAAGAAGACTCAGCAATAAAACATGTTCTAAGGCATTAACAACTTTTAATCCTATTTTGTGTAATCAGGAGAGCTGCAGGGAAGGCTAGGAAAAGCTGAAATAATAGTAATGTATTGCTTTCTTGTTTCAGCAGTACAGTTTGTATGAAAACCTGAAACTTGTGAAGTGTGAAAATCAAGACAATTCTATACAACTGACATATCAGTTATTCCATCCATCCATTTTCTAACTGCTTTATCCAATTCCGGGTCGCGGGGGTGCCAACGCCCATCCTGGCAAGCAACAGGCACAAGTCGGGGTACACCCTGGACGGGGTGCCAGTCCATCACAGGGCAGGCAGACACAAATATACACACGCTCACACCAGGGCCAATTTTCCCAGAAGTCTGTTAACGTACCAGTATGTTTTGGGCTGTGGGAGGAAACCAGAGCACCTGGAGAAAACCCTCACAATCATGTGGAGAACACACAACCAACACGCACACAGCACTCCACTGCCCCACTGTGTCACCCATATAACTTATTACCCTGACATAATAAACTTATGATGTAAGAGAAATAATGTCACAAAATATCACAAGCACACTCGCTAAGCAGTGCTTTAAAGACCCACCTTGAGCACAGGTGCTTTGCTGCCCCCTGTTGACACAAAGACCACACAGCGGGCAGCATTGACCACAGGCAGGGTGAGGGTGATGCGCTGAGGTGGGGGCTTTGGGGAGTCGCTGATGGGTGCCACTGTCCGCTGGTTCTCCTAAATGAGGGGGGGGGGGGGGGGGGTCAAACAAGAACGGGTGGTTTCTGACATGCAGGACACCTAAAGCAAATTTGAGTCCCAGCTTGTGATAAATTCGTAAAGAGCAAGCCAGATCCAATGTTCTGCATGTGTGAAAAAATAAGTTTGTCACAGGCATACAATTATTTCTTTCTGAATAAAAACTCTGTGAAAGAGCATGAGACCCCACCAGTCCTGCTCTGAAAGTTGCAGTTAGTTTAGAGGTCTGATGCTTGATTACTCACTAAGACTGAAGAATACACTTCCTTAAAATCTTCTTTGAATTTATGAGGAGTTACAGATCTCAGCTCCTTCTTTCAGGATTCTCCACCCGGGAACATCTCCGGAGAATGACTGAAATCAGCAAGTAGCAGGACTTTCCTCTGTCAGGCATAAGGGACTCCTGAATCTATTATTCCATTTAAAGCTCTGATTAAGACTTCTTAGTTTTTGTTTTTGATCTTGTAAAGATCTTGAAAAGAACAATGGAAATATATATAGGATTTACTGGTTGGCCATGTCGCTTTCAGTTGTAGAACAGCAAAAAGCCTATATTGTACAAAACCCAAGGCTTCTGAAGCTAACTAGTCCCATTGTAAATTCACCTACAGAACTTTCTCCTAGGCAGACAGGCTGGTCTGAAATGAACATATGATTTTAGTGCATGTGCAACAGCAGAGAGAATGTTGCAAAAACTGACTTTGGACGTTACGTTTATTTTGTGTGATCACAAATATAATAACATATTTTGTAATATTATACAATACAATATAATAAAGATTTGTATATAAATATAAAATAATACATATAATTTATTTTACACAGTTTTAGGCTACAAACCTAAAGAAAATTAACAGATTAAAATTAACAGAACCTATTAAAATTAACAGAATAATTGCTTTGCTTAATTTGAAGGTTCAAGGTGTGGTGCTCCCTTACCTCCAGCAGGGGGTGCCCTGGGAACAGAGAACAGGTGTGTCCATCAGGCCCCATCCCCAGCAGCAGCAAATCAAAAACCGGAAACTCCTCGTTTGGAAATGCCTGCAGTGGAACAGATAAGGAAACAGCTAACCCAGAAGAATCAACATGGACAAAAGGAGTTACTATAGAGTTACAATGGGGTAGACAGACACGCACACAGTCACAGCAGGGCCAGTCTTCTCAGAAACGACATAAACTATCAGTATGTCTTTGGAATGTGGGAGGAAACTACAGCACCCAGAAGAAACCTACGCAAACATACTAATTTCATGCAGATAACACTCCAGGTCCGAAATTGAACCCAAGACCCCAGCACTGCGAGCCAGCAATGCTAATCACTTAATACTGTGCCACCAGCACCAAACATATTCTACATTTGACTTTACATTTAAAAAACAAAGCATGTTTATTTTTCAGGTCAATTCAGATCCACCAATCTTAAATGTTATCAAGAGCACAGAGGGTGAGAGGGGGAGAAAAAGCAGAGCCAAGCTTGGCGACACGAAAAAAGGTTACAGACGAGAGGAGACCAATTGGCCTATCTAGTCTGTTTGGTAGTTAATCCTGAATTGATCCCAGGATCTCATCCAGCTGGGATCAATCCTGGGGAAAGGAACCCAAGTATCAGCTTGTTCCATACTCCCACAACCCTTTGTATAAAGAAGCAACGTCTTGCACTTTCACATACTTCCCAGTATACCTTCTGGTTGGCGTTTCAGTGTTCATTCATAAAATGTCTCCTGGGTAGACTTTGTCAATGAATCCATCTATCAGACCCCCCTGGTAGTTGTCTCTACTCAAGACTAGGAACAATAACCAGTAAAGGCCTTAATTACCTCACTCAGTTTCTTGGCGTAGTCTTTCGCAGCTTCCTCGACACTCAACGAAGGGTCGATGGCCAAGACCTGAGTCTCAGAGATGCTCATTTTGCAGAACAGTTGACTCTGAAACAAAGCTACAGCTTTTCAATGTCCCTTCCCACACCATGTCTCATACCACAAAGTGACCATGAAATACTGAATTAGTCCCAACTCCACCCCTACTGTACTGTGTCTCCTAGATCAGGGGTCTCCAACCCTGCTGCTTGAGAGACCCAATCCATAAGTCATATAAGTGTCCTATAAGTCAGTCTTATAGGACGCCTGTGAACATCTTGATCAATCAATCTCTTCACTTAAAGGCAGGACTTAGTCCCATTAGTCCCAAATGATCTCAAAATGATCTCATATAACAAACCAGCTTTTTATTCGCTCAAAATTGAATTGGTGACTGAATTGAATCTGCTGACCTGTTGCCCTCCAGAAAAATCCCTGCCTTTAGTCACTGAAAGGTCTGCCTTGCAGTGTGCAGTGGGCAACAGGCAGCTCTCCTCACCATGTGTGCAACAACCTTACTTTATACAGTCCATAGGTGCTCTCAGGGTCTTCGAAGGGAACCAGGCGCTCGTCACAAAAGCCCACCAGCCACTTGGCAGAGTCCAGGCCGGGCAGGGCGGGCAGCTCGCGGGCCAGCATGGAGACCAGGCTGCCGCCGGACAGGCCGAGGGAGAAGCGGGTGCGCTCCGAGCCCGTCGCCCGAGCTGCCCGCGCCGCAATGAAGCGAGCCAGCGCCGGCCCCAGCTCCGCCGCCGACGGGAATACAAGAATGCGCCGACCGCCACCGGACATCTCCAAGGGGGGCTGAGAAACACAGACACGGCTGTAATCCCGTCTACAACAGTCTACAGTACTTACTCCTAAAGCCACTGCTCTTTGGGGTCCTGCTACTGTATTAATTGATGTCCAATGGAATTTTAACTTGGTACTTCTTTCTGGAACATTCTACTATGCTAACTTGTTGCCACTGTACGGTAAGTTTTTTTGCTACAAACTATTAAAAATTATAATGTTGGGGCGGTGCTGTGGCTCTGTGGCTAAGGATCTGCATCTGTGGCTGGAAGGTTGCCGGTTCGTATCCTGCAGCCAGCAGAGGAATCCTACTCTGCTGGGCCCCTGAGCAAGGCCCTTAACCCCAGCTGCTCCAGGGGCGCCATGTAAATGGCTGACCCTGCGCTCTGACCCCAAGCTTCTTTCCCTGTCTGTGTGTCTCATGGAGAGCAAGTTGGGGTATGTGAAAAGACAAATTCCTAATGCAAGAAATTGTATATGGCCAATAAAGTGATCTTATCTTATAACTAATTAATGATTAATAAATCAATAAAGGATTTGCCTTAAGCCCAAACACATAAAAGGGAGTGATGCATTTTAGTTACCAGTGATACTGAGCTATGTAGAAAAATACAAGTCCATTAACATTTCCTTTTGAGCCGCAAAATATTTTTTATATGTCAAATGAACACAGTGTACGTTCTCTGTATCATACGCATATTTCAGTGTTTAGAGTTTAGGCAACCGTCCTTTAGTCTCTTAACTAAATTATGTAAATACCCAATACTGTAGGTTTGTTTAAAAATGTGATTTATGGACTGAACCCCTTTATTTATTTATACCACAAAACTTAACGATACAACAGAAGAGCCTCGGGTATCCTATAACAATTTCCCTCGAAGACATTACTGCATTCATACTGTATGAAAATATTTATTCATTTTACAAGGAAGCGGTTTTTTAGATTGCTTAATGCAAAGTTTTGCAATCACACACTACTTCGCCCAATTAAAAATAAATGTATTAAAAGACTACTGTCTCTCCCGTCTCCGATTTTTTCAAACTAGCTCAGAGAATGATGCTCCACCTGAAATTACAATTTATCGTTTTCATATAAACAACTAAATTACACAAATAAGGAATATCGGTTTAAGCTCTAATTCGACATAGTATTAATGTCGCTTCTCATTTGCAACATCCTGCATCCACTGAGTACTTACTATGTTCAGAAAGTAACAGTCCCAGGCCTTCCTTACTGTAAATGCGCTTCCGATTTATTCTCTTCCACACGTTTTTTTGTTTAAAAATCGTTAAATCAATTTTTATTTGTATTACAAGTCATTCCAAAAGACCGAACTGCTCAGCACGCCCCAATTCACCTCCAGTTCCTCATATGACGCCGCGGGACAGCCAATCCCGCAGTGCCCCTGTCGCGTTGCATTTCGGGATACGTAGTCTTTGATACGACGATCCGAAATCCCAGGCAAACCACTTCACCAGCAGCTGGCAGTGTTTGCTCAGTAGCATATCTTGCTGGAAAGCAAAGTCCAGTCTTTTGTGCAATAATGTCTGCTGTTGTAACTGTTGCTGGGATATGCTCTATTCATTGGTTGTACTGTAATAATAAAAATAGTATTTTATAATAATAATAAAAAACGATTTTAAGCATTTAGTGCTAGCAAAATTAAAACGGAAGTGCATCTGCAGATGTCGTTTGTTGCTTATCTTACAAAGATACTGGGCCACGAAGATCAGACTTTATCCGTGACAGCCTTCACATACGTAAATAAGACTCTTACGATTTTTTGCATGACCAACAGCTTCCGTATTGTGGCATAGCGCTCATAATAATTATGTTAAAAGCACAGCTATTGTTGCTTGTGTCATATTTGTAATATTAATATCACAACTATTTTAATTGTCTTTATATCAATCCATCCGTCCATTTCCTAACTGCTTTATCCAGTATAGGGTTGTGGGGGAGGCAGGGACCATACTGGCAAGCAATGGGCACAAGGCAGGATACATCCAGGACAGGACAAGTCCATCACAAGGCAGACAGACACAATCACAGACACACACTCACACACCCCTGGGCCAATTTTCCCAGAGGTCAATGAACCTACCAGCATGTCTTTGGAGTGTGGGAGTCCAAACTGGAGCACTGGAAGAAAACCCACACAAACAAGGGGAGAACATACAAACTCCACACAGACAGCACCCCAGGTCTGGAATTGAACCCAGGGCCCCAGCACTCTGAAGCAGCAGTGCTAAACTCTGTGTCACCCTAATTAATTTCATAGATGTATTATATTGCTGTACTTTTTCTTTGTATTAACACAGCTGTGCCAACTGCAGCTTCAGTATTGTTGTGTATGGTGGTCGTGGGTCGTGGGTGTTTAAAATGTCTATAACAATCAGTAGCACATATTTTGGAAGGGGACACCCCATCCCAAGTCTGCAGTGTTTCCTGGGTCACCAAAAGGTGGGCAAAGTATTGAGGTAGATAACAGTCAAATCTGACTTTGCTTTAACTGAGGTTTAATACAGAATTAACATTGCACTGGAAAACTCCAGAAAGTTCCAGAGAAGACCTGTAGCTAACATAACCACCTAAGGGGGAGGCACATTTCCAGTTCTCCATAGGGAGGGGTGTAAGGCTTCCGGTTCTTTCCACTGGAGCTCTTAACCTAATGAAACTCATTATTTGCTTAACTGGATAAGCTGAAACAAATGAAACAAAGCTGGATCTATGAATCCTCTTGGACAGCAGCCCTGGGGGACTGTTATTGACTTCTTTGACTCCCTAAAATGCAGAATAAGGTGATAGAGAATAACACGTCAAGTATTATACACAAATACAATTCAAAGCGTAAGGACTATGTGGAGTAAACTTTGTGCTTTTTGCTATTAGCACACAAAATTGATTAGAACCAGAGAGTGAAGGAAGTGGTTTTTTTGTCTGTTTTTGGCTGAGTGTATGACTTCTGGTTCAGAGCCTTGGCAAAGTTTGCATGAGTTGCAGAGTGTATCCTATTTCTTTCCTGCTTGTGTAGCAGCTAGCCCCGAACCAGCTTCGTTGTACTAACGAGACAGGTCTTGAACTGCAAAGCCTGCTGGGAAAGATGGCCGCAGACAGCATGACTAAGCATTTTTTAGTTGTTCAAAAAATGAGAGCGCTCTTGCAAGTCTCAGTTGGCTTTTGGAGACTTACTTTCTCCCTTACACCCTTGGCTCTTAAAAGGCATACAGTCCCAGTGGGACATAAAAAATGGCCCCCTGCTCATTCATCCTTTTCCAAAGCACAAGGCTCATTTGCATTTGCTAATTCTTCAGTTCCGGACACTGACAGCTCTCTTTATTGCTGATGAACGCAGCCCTGTTTTTTGGAAAACCGCACCCCAGCTGGCTTGAGGAAAACAAAAAAGGGACCATCTTTTGCAGACTGATGAGCTCCGGAAATCGTTATTGCAATTAATGTGGGTCTAAATGACATCACCCAAAATGTATTCAAAGGCCTTTCAACAGCCTAGGGTACTTAGAAAAAGTTTTCTGCTTTATTAAAAAAAAGGATATTAAATTAAGAGCTACAGAAGCTGGGATCAGAATTTAGCCCAAATCAGGGTTTCCAACTCGGGATCCTGGCTTATTATAACTGAATCTCATACTTAACCAACATTTTATCAATTAGACCTTTATGAAATCTACTCCTTACAGGTGCAGAAAAAGTTCAAATTAAATATTCCCTCAGTTACTGTAAGTGTACAGTGAAGGAACTCATTATAATTTGTGGTAACTAAAGATGTCTAGCTGCAATGAAAACCAGAAGATACCAGGGTCACAACTATGAGATAATTCATGTTATACATACTGTACATATACTTAGAACATTAAATCATTTTTATTTTAGGGGAAATTCATTTCTCTAGTCCTGGTGTGCGTGTTTGACCTGAGATGTACTGGCGTCCCATCCAGGGTGTATCCTGCCTTTCGCCCATTACTTGCCAGGACAGGCTCCAACATCTCATGCAACCCCAAACTGGATAAAGCTGTTGGATTAATTATTTCTCTTCATAAAAAAAAAACTGATCCAGGGCACACAAAGACGCTATTTATGTAAAACACCAAAGCATGTACCATTTTCCAGCTCCCTTTTAAGCACGATCGTTCATTTCAGAGTTTAAGAGCAGCACATTCAAAAGCATTTGCTTCAGAAACAAAGAAGCAGTTCTTTCCACAGAAGGTGGATGGAGGATGGAATATATTAGCTCCTCACATGTTGGAAGGCGATAAAAAAAGGATTCTTCCAGGAGTGCGCCAAGGCCCCTGTAGTAATAAGCTACTGTATTATCAGCCTCAGTCGAAAGGACTCTATTATTCTCTATTACGTTTGTTAGAGACAATTCTATTTTTAATAGCAATTCAGCCTACCATGGCCACCCAGACAAAGGTTATTAAAGTTCCATCGGAAATTCTAAACTACCATCGGAACACTAAGCTACGGCCTTCCATCGTTTTTGAAAGATTTGTAAACCCATGATTTCATTTTGCTATAACTGTGCCCACCCCTTCCCTTTGTGTTTATATTATAGGTGGTCTGAAATAAGCTTTATAAAAACGTAAATTCTAAAATCCCAAACTAAAGCAAATAGCATCACTCAAGAGAAGTTTGTGAATAATTTCTGTGCTTCTGAAAAGTAAAATGAAAGCTGTGAGGCAGGCTTTAACATACTCATCATTAGTCCACAGTGCCGTGTAAGGATCCCAGGAATCAGAAACGTCGAAAATAAATCAGTTTTTAGGGGAAGCTAACGAGGTAGTGTTCCACTGTTTTTTCTATTGCTTCTGATGTAGACATGACAGACACTGGTGTTTCAGTTAAAGAAAATAAAACCTTTATTAATAAACATTTTTTTTTTTTAAATCTAACAAGAAAATCTTTGTCAGTGAACACCAGGTGTTTATTTCTTTCTCTAATGGCATTGTTTTCCTAAATATTATTTATTCTCTTTCCCTTTAAAAAAATGGTTAAATACCTCTTACTGTGCTTTTTCACAATGATGATAATCCCAAGAATGCTGGTGCTCAGAACCCAGGAAAACTCTTGAAAATACACTGTTCATAAGGGAGACGGCTGATAAGAAGCGATTTCAACAAATCATACTAAAGGCAGAGAGAATTTTCCATTTGTATCTTAAGGCACTTCTTGGTTTGTAACATATCATAACGCACACATATGCTACAAATTAAATGTTCACAAAGAGTGTTTAAAATAACAAAAAAACAAAAAAACAACAAGGTTAAAATTCACCGTTGACACCAGAAGTGAAGACAAGTTTAGCTGTTCATGATTTCATTTTCTTACTCCTCTGGCAGTCTTTTTTAAATGAAGAAAAAAACAAGGCATTGTACTGCTTGGTTTAAACTAGAGCCTGGAGATTTGTATTTGTCTTTTATAATCATGTGACTTGTACGTCCAGCTAAAACAAACTCAAGGCATTAAAAATAAGGAATAACCTTCCCCCCCCTCCACTAGAAATAAAATTGTCTTATGGTAAACTAGAGTTGTATAGCTTAAAAAGGACATTTACATTGGAGTAAATTCATCCTTGTAGGGTTTTCTGCCTGTTCTTTGTGTTTAACATTATGCTGTTCAACTGTCATTATTGAACTATAAAATGAATCTCTAGGTGTTCAAGAGCGTACAGTACACTATTTTTTCCAGCTTCCTTTTTATGGTGTTTTTTTCTGGAAAAAGGAACCAGCTTTCTCCAATGCGAGTACAGTGCAATTCTTTGTCATTGTTTCTCCTAGAAGTATTAATCTATGTCAATTAATGTGCCAACAGCAATCCCAGGAGCTTGTAGTGTTACCTGTGAGGACAGACTCCTGTTCCAGGTGTAAAACAGAGGATGACAGACAGTGTGGCAGCTGTTGCTCTTTTTCACTTTGCCGATACAAAGGGTGTAGCAGTAAAACTTGAGCTGATCAGGAACTCGTAATTCCCCCACCGCAGTGTGGCAAACATTCGCCACTTCTAAAGGCAAGACTAATGCATAATTGGAAGAAATGATCCCCAACTGATCACTTTGATATCACCACTTCCACAATGAATATGGTACTGTCTCCTAGAAGTAAAATAATTCACACTGTGCCAACCTACAGGCATCCTAATGCCCACATTTGACTTCAAAGCCAGAAAGTGCCTGTTTATCAGCACCAGAATGGATGAAATACCCACAACACCCTGCAAATGTGACAACTTGAGGGTCAGGGATAGGAGCTGGTTTGGACTGAGGAACCCCAGGCATGCAATAAAACGAAGACAGGCTTCTCAGGGGAAAAAAAAAAGACACTGCAAATAGTTATTTTTTATAAATTAGAAAACTACAATTAGTGTCCTGTGCTTCAAGCAGCATCTATTTCAAGTTCCAAAAGAAAGGTGTTCGGATCCTTCCGGGTCCACTGGGTTTCATTTCATTCCAGCGCTGGGGACTGGGGGTTATTCCTATGAAAGCATTCAAGAATCCTGGAGCCAGAGTTTTCCCCAAAGGCTTTTGTTCAGATTTGTCTAGAAATACACTTGCTGCTGGCAGGGGTCAGTCAGTTTGAGCCAAAGTTAAGTCTCCATTTCTCATAGAGGCACCTTGCCTCCTATAATGGCACTATATAACTCCTCGTCCAAGGTCTTGTAACCCCCGGCTCGTGCGGCCAAGAAGAAAATCCTATCAGATGAATGACGTGGGTCGAATCCCTCCTTCTGCAGCCTTGTCTTCTGGATTTTGAAGGTACCTGAGAGAGACACACTACTGTGAAAAAAGCTGTAGACACCCAATATGAATAGGAAGGTTTTGACTACTGTAACAACTTTGACTCTTACTGCAGCATAGGTTCGAAACCATGCTTGTCATTAAGGAGCCTTTAACTGATCTTCACAAGCTTAATCACAACTCCAAGGAACATTACTCACGAGCAGTCATATGAAGTGTTGTAGCAGCTACCATCACATTTTCCAACCATATTTAAGTGTCAGGTGATCATCACTTCTCTGTACCCAAGCATAAAGGCTACTTTTTGTTCTACAGAACACAGATCAAGTGTCTAGATTTCATTAGGAAAGCACCATAGAATTGTAAAACAAATCATTTTAAATGATCTAATATTCACTTGAGTCATGTCATTAAAATAAGCTGATTAAGCCCAACCAAACCTAAGGTCTTTTCCAGTTTTGATCTAGGGACTTTTTAAGTTTCAATGTTTCAAGTTTCAAATGTTTTTAAAACAAGAAATCTACAGTACCACTAATAAAGTACTGTAGGCAGTTCTAGATGGAAGTCTCAAAGGGTGGTGGGAGTGTGGAACAAGCTACCCAGCCATATTGTTGAAGCGATACCCTGGCTTCTTTTAAGAAATGGTTGGATGAGAACCTCTGATCAATATCTACTATCAATGGAGCTGGCTGGGCCAGACGGACAATTCATCCATTACTAGGAAGCTGTTTAAACCTGGCAAGGGCAACAAAAAGACTTTTTAGAGCAAATCAAATCATTAGGTCAATTAATTTGAGCTGAGCTCAAATAAAAAACAGAAAAGGGCCCCACACTCCAGGAATACTAGACTATGGTGGTTCAGGTGGGTAGCTGCATTCCTTTGCAGCCTACACATGCAGAAAATTTAGAAGCAAAGTAGTCTGTCGTTAAGAGAAGGGGGAAGTGTGTACCTGCAAGTACATATCTAACACCACTCTCATTCAAGTCCCCTCAGGACAATTCTGGATCACCCAGATGGCATCTTGTACCTCCAGCAACCTTATTTACTGCATCTCCTGCAGTAAATGCCCAGCCATCTACATTGGAGAAACAGGAAGGAGACTTGGAGACCGCTTCAGAGAACACGTCAGGGCTGTGAAGATTAAAGATCGCTCCAAGCCCATTGTTTCCCATTTCACCTCTGACGGCCATGACCACTCTAATCTCTCCGTCTGTGTTCTCAAAGACGGTTTTCCGAACTCGTACATCAGAAAGACTACAGAAACCAAAATTATCCTGCAGCTAGGATCATACCTTCCCCCTTCTCTTAACGACAGACTACTTTTCTTCTAAATTTTCTCCATTCATTGAAGGATTCATTTCACACCTCTCTACACCTATTCTGACTTCACACCTCTTGATTGGCCTCTCTTTCTGTCCCCTGCTCCTGCCTCCTGCTCCTCCTCTCTCCCAGGCTTTGTTCTCCCACTACATTACCTTTGCCTACTGCCTTGTCTCTCTCACACCTGAAGAAGGCTCCACGGCCGAAACGTTGTGTTTTCTTTCTTCTTTTTTTTCAGCATGGAATAAACCTATATTACTTGTTCCCATACTAGACTATGGACAACTATATAGTTGGAAAACCTTGATAGTCCAGTGTTCCAGCTCCTGATGAGCTTTCCTCCGCTTTCCTGCATTGCCATAGGAGTCCAAGGAGGAGGGTGGCTGCTGGGCTCTCCCTCACCTGTAGTGTCGACTTGGGGGGAGATCCGCAGGAACACAGGTCTGGCGTAGGGGGGCAGCACCTTCAGGATCTCCCTGTAGAAGCGTTCTGGGTCAAAGCGCCCATCTCCGTCAGCGATGGCTGCCATCCCTGCCTTCCCTTCCACTCCTGAAGAAAAACAGTTACATAGATTTCAGTCAGACATGTCCAGCATAGCTATGCATCCTCCAAAACTGCCCCTTCTGTCTGTGAGAGTTTTGGTTTCTACCTTCGACTCTGACTAAAAGAATTCTGAGAAGCAATGTGTATTATAACTTTGGTCACAACAAAATAAGCTCAAGCGTTTTGTGCTAGTCAACGTCCCTTCTTTGAGGCCAATGGAATACTTCCCAGTTTCTGCAGAGAAAGCAGCTGACTCGTGTAACACTGCCAGCTTCTTAAAACAAAAGTCTTCTTTGACAAGACTCTCATTAAAACTCAAGGAAGTACTGGGATCCTCACCTTAAATTGACCTTAAACTGCTTGGAACCCTTGGTAGCATTCCAAATCTGTACAACTACACTTTCCTTAGGAGACCTCACTTCTCACATGAGATATACCGTCACTATCAGCCATTTTCTAACAGCTTCTCCCAGTTCAGGGTCACAGGGGAGCCAGAGTCTATCCCAGTAAACAGCGGGCACAAGGCAGGGTACGCTCTGAATGGGACTCTAGCCCATTGCAGGGTACGCACAGTGCCAAATACATACACAGTCACACCAGGAGCAATTCTCCCCGAAGCCAATTAACCTACCAGTGTGTCGGGGCTGTGGGAGGAAAACCATACGAACACGATGAAAAGAAACAAACTTCACGCAGAGAGCACCCCAGGTCTGGAACTGAACCCAGGGCCCAGCACTGCGAGGCAGTAATGATAACCACTGCATCACTGGCTGCCCATCACTGTCGTTTTGTGGATTTAATAAATACAGGATTTGAAATTTCCAGTATTATTTAAATAAACACCATCAAAACGTACAGCATTTAGAAAATTGATATTCTAGGTTTATAGAATGGTCAAACTCCATGATGGCTAAACATTTTAACAAGGTTAACAGTGCACTAGAACTTTAAAAAAAGTGATATTCAAAATTCTAGCAATGTACAAAGACTGCTGACCAATCACCAAAAGGTGGACAAGGGATGCAAAGCAGAAAGATTATGGCAAAGAAAAAACTTAAACCTGTTTGTAGTTACTGCAAATCTGCAGTTCCTGTGGTTTCTGGAAAAACTGAAGGATGGACTGCCAAGCATGTAAAATTGATCATTTTCATATTATGAACTATAACATTATTATTTGCTTGACAGCAGTACTAAAATAGTAAAAAGAGGTGCTCGGGCTCAAGAAGGGATTTAAATTTTAAACATAAATTTGAATGAGCAGGTATTATTGCTATTACCTTTTTAGTCACAATTTGATATCAGTATCCAAACGTTGAAGCATTTTTAACTAAAATACCCAATGAGAATTTGATACCCACACTGAAAACAAAATGAAAACAAACTATACCTAAATATACATATACAGTTGTCTTCTATACTTAAATAATTGCAATAACTGTTCAATTCTTTGCTGATGTCTGGTCAATTCCTGCGGGCGCACTCCTGCAAACAGACTGGTCTCTGATCCTTCAAGCTGACTCTACGCTACTCCGAAGAGGACATTTGTACTTGGCGGGGCAGCAGGAGGGCCCTGCTGAGTTTGAAGCCCACCTGGCACGGGTACACCGTACACAGCCACGTCGGTCTGGCCCAGGATGGTGCTGAGGGTGCCCTCTACCTCCGTCGTGGAGACGTTCTCCCCCCTCCAGCGAAACGTGTCCCCGCTGCGGTCCTTGAAATACATGTACCCCAGCTCATCCATCTCCAGCACGTCACCTGGGGTGAGGGGGGGGAGAGATGCCCTCAGGTTGGGCTGGCATTGAAGCAGCTCTGCCAGTATTATAAGGCCCGCCGCCTTGTGGCTGGGCCTGAGCACAGCCCTATCTGCCTCATCCTCTGCTAAACGGAGCTTGTGTAGAGTTTGTACTGTACAGATACTTTCAAATCAGCCAGTTCCATAAACTCCTTTCTCCATCATTCCACTATGTGAATGATGGAAAAACAGAAAACACTTTTTAACTTTGAAACCTTGTTCTTTTCTATCTTCTGCTGTACACTTTTTTGTCTGTTTGCTAATAATTATGAGAATAATGATGGGAGTAATGCTATAATGAGCAAAGGTGTCGCTGAACGGCTTCCACCATCTGCAAGTATTAAGTACTGGATCTGGCTGGGTATTATGATGTAGTGGTGAACAGTAAATGAGAGTCTATACAGATGCAGCCATTCAAAGTGCGCGTCACAGACACGTACCGCAGGTGACGTCGCTCAGTATGACGCAAGATGACGCGTGGCACCGCAGTAAGTGATTGGTTGACCAACAGGGGCACTCGTGGTTCGTTGGTCTGTCGTAGAAAGACTTACAGTAAAAACGTCTTTGCTGTGCCCGTTGTAGATATTGAATTTTACCACTGAAGGGAAATCTTAGTAGCTGAGCATAAAAAGAATAGGAGCATACTGTAACGCGTGTGAAAGCCATAAACGATATTAATTTTGGAACATAAACATACAGTATATAGCTGGTCTTGGTACTTTAAAGAAAAAAATACACACCGGTATTCCATTTCTCCCTAAACATTGTAAGCTTCGAAGTCTTTAACTAACGTGATACCGGAGTCAACAAGCATACTTTTAGAATTTGATTAAAAGGGAATATAATATGGAATCGCGTGTCTCAAGAATTTAATAACGGTATGATTATATCCGTGTACTGCGGCAGGGCTGTGTAGGGCTGTTTCGCCTGCCTGCTCCAGCGAGCTGACTGTAGCCGACTGGTCTAGGTGCGTGCCTGCCAACGGGCAGGCTGTGTGCTCGAATCCAGCTGGACCTTCTAGTTTTATTTATTTATTTTTTAATCGCGTAACATAAACATATTACCGTATGCAAACTGTACTGTATACAGTATGTATATGTATATTTAATGTCTTAACTGTGCCCGTTTAATTGAATTTAAAAAAATTATTTAACACGAACATTAAGCTGTTTACATCTTCCGCCTGAGAACAGTCACCCGTTGCTACCCAACGCAGAATGGTGATTGGCTGACACCATCTGACACCCCTCTGATTGGAGAAAAAAGACGTGCTGGTTTGCTATACATACTGTAACAGGAAGAGGATTTCTTTCTATTCAAAACGTGTATTTTAAAAGTTTAAGTAAAAACCTTACAGCGTACACAGATTTCTAAACTGATCAGGATCGTTATCTTTGTCTTATGCATAATAATATTCACCGCTCTGTGCAGCAAATTAATAATAAACTTTATTTTATATAGCGTTTTAAACGAATAAGTAATTAGATTGCTCATAAACCTAATCACTTGCTTTTTCTTTTTATTTAGGCTCAGATTTCAACTATAGATCGTATTATTAATAACCATAATAACAACCAACCAACAAAAACAACCATATAAACATAATACCAACCAAAAACATAGATAACAACCACAATACAAAATCAAATATATCAAACCATTTTACTCTCGCAAAGTCCTCCAATTATCATAATCCCGCCCCTTATGCAAAACCAAACCTTCCTCCCATCCCAGTTTATCCTGTTTATCATAAACAAAATCCACCTCAATTTTCAACATAAAGCATTACACAAAATCAATACCTCAACACTCCATACTCAACAACGATAATTCACAAACAGCCAGAACATGTAACTACACATTCCCAAACAGACCTAATTTCCATAGCCCCGCCCCTTATGCAAAACCAACATCCCTCCCCTGTTCTCTCTCTCCCCTGGCGGTTGTAATTGTTTTTATTTTCAAATAAATTTTAGCAAAGTCATGCATTTTAAAAATCTTAAGATTTTTATATTTATGTCTTTCTTTAGTGGTTTCATTAGTGACAAAGGCTAAACTTTCTTGGAAAAATGTCTTTTATGTAAACCATGTTTGCTATTTATTCATTCAGGGCTAAAATATGTTCATTGTATTCTAATGAAAGAAGGGTTCCTTTCGCCGTAGTCGGGAGCCTAGCCTTTAACTAGTAAGTACTGTACTTACTGGGTTTTTGAGGGGGGGGGGGAGTGTCTTTCGCTGGAAATCTCGCCTCCTACTTTGAAAATACCCGTGAGACGGTTCAATTCGTCACAGCCAGCACTCCTGCAGAGAGGGGGGTTGTACTTGGAGTGTATACAGTACACGCGTTATGCTCTTCGTTAATGTCTAAGCCGGAACATATCATTATATCTCATTTTGTATTTCTTAAAAAAAATCGTTTTCCCAGCCTAACAGTATTGTTTTTAACCTGTAAATTTGCTGGACAGAGAGGTGAACATTATTACACAGAAGACAAAGATAGCGATTTACGTTGCATTGTGTATCGTGCTGCTTTAATACAGTTTTAAATAATTGGAAGTCTAAACAGTATCAGCTTTATTTATGGGTTTTAAATAAAGGTGATTTAAACGCGATTTAAATCAATATAAATGTTTATATTGTAACGCATAGGTGACTATTCATTGTTATTAAAATGACTTAAATTCGATCATGTTGTGATATTTAGAAATATACATTTGTTTGGTGCGAGTGAAGTTTTATTTAATCTCTGAGCCATACTGATTCTTCTGGAAGCGAGTTTCCGCCAGGGAGTAAAAAAAAAACACACTATGGTATTCTCTCCAATGCAGTGCAGTTAAAAACATACCTCTGATGCTGCTCCTAAATGAATATCGTTTATGACCATCAGAGGCTTTATGCTCCTTTTCTTTTTTCCAGTGGATTGAACAGGGAGAGGCATTTCATGATGTACTTTTCACTGATGAAACAACAGTGGCTCTGGAACAGTTTTCAACCATGTTGTTTTATAAAAAGGGGAGATATGTACACGTTACTGAAGCTAAAAGTTTAGCCTTTGTCACTAATGTAAACACTAAATAAAGACGTATAGAAATCCCTACGTTACAGACTGTATATGGCTGGTATTGGTAGTTTAAAGAAAAAATACACACCAGTATTCCACTTTCTCCCTAAACATTTTAAGCATCAGAGTCTTACATGTGGTTATTTATTGCATAATTTAATTTTGAAAGCCACTGAGACATCAGGTACTACTGTTGTATTTATGAAAAAGAAACAAAACAAAAAACATACTAACAACTGTGCCATCCTACTCCTTAGTTAATACATTTTATTATTCATAAACAGTTAACATTGTTAGCAAAATATTTTGAATTATATTTATCCCTATTTTTTCTTTAGTTTTGTATTTAACTTATTATATGATAGTCAGACTTAATGTATATTTGAACAATGAAATGAAAATATATTTTTACAAGATTTTACATTAAGCACTTAAAATTAATATGGTTAATAAAAGTAAACTGTAACATGCTGTAACAAGATCGGTTAAACTGCGAAGAAAATGCTTTCAGAGAAAATGTTTCAGGTGTGAAGAACATAGATCTCTAATGCAATTTCAACCAAACCTGTTCCCACACACCCTGCCCCCACTACCATTAGAATATACACAAACATTCGCGTTTCATTCTGAGCAGAAGACCCTCACACCTGAAGAGTGCTGGCTGTGACGAATTAAACCGGTCTAACTGGCTTCAATCACAGACCATGTGACATGGGACTCAGTAAACTAACAGCGCCACTGGATTTGATAATACCTAACCAAAATCCGCAATATGGAAACAGAACCTGTGTGATTGTTGATAGATGATGTACTCGTAACATTTTTTCAAGACGAACTACAACATTTAAAAAATGACTTGTATGTACTTGATCTCTAATCAATCCACGGGTCCCAGCACAAAACGAAAGTAAAATGCATACCGTTTCGCGCTTCTTATTAGTTGCTCAAAAGTAATTTGACCGTATGAAATGCATAATATAAACCTAGAAACATATACGTGAGCAGTACTTAAGCACTGTAGTATCGGTGTTAAGACATACCTCTCAAATACTGTAAATCAAGTTAAAAATATCTCAAGACCGATTCTGGTCGTAATGAAACCATGTTTCGTGTATGTTTTCTTTTTCATCTTGAAATAACTCATTTCTAAATACCTTTTTCACTGTTAACATCTTGCAGCAACTTTGCGAGCAAAATATACACTCTGACAGTTCATCCTGCTACCAACATTAAATAAAACAAATCTTAAGATTTCTATATTTATGTCTTTATTTAGTGGTTTCATTAGTGACAAAGGCTAAACTTTCTTGGAAAAATGTATTTTATGTGTTGCAGAAAAAACTGACTTGCTTTAACAAAATATGTTTACAAATCCTTTCACCTGGCATTTTCGTAGTTAGAAATTATGGAACGCTCTGTTAAAAGCAAGGGAGTTTTTATGTCCGTTGCAGTTCTTTTGCAACATGAATATAATTATATCGTTATTAATTTCTTGAGATACGCGATTCCATATTATATTCCCTTTTAATCAAATTCTAAAAGTATGCTTGTTGACTCCGGTATCACGTTAGTTAAAGACTTCGAAGCTTACAATGTTTAGGGAGAAATGGAATACTGGTGTGTATGTTTTCTTTAAAGTACCGAGACCAGCCATATACTGTATGTTTATGTTAAGATTTCCCTTCAGTGGTAAAATTAGATATGAATATTCAATACTTAAACGGGCACAGTTAAGACATTAAATATACATATACATACTGTATACAGTACAGTTTGCATACGGTAATATGTTACGCGATTAAAAAATAAATAAAACTGGAAGGTCCAGCACCTTCCACCTGGATTCGAGCACACAACCTGCCCGTTGGCAGGCACGCACCTAGACCAGTCGGCTACAGTCAGCTCGCATGAGCAGGCAGGCGAAACAGCCCTACACAGCCCTGCCGCAGTACACGGATATAATCATACCGTTATTAAATTCTTGAGACACGCGATTCCATATTATATTCCCTTTTAATCAAATTCTAAAAGTATGCTTGTTG
The DNA here is from genome assembly GCF_055471065.1 of Atractosteus spatula. Classification (NCBI taxonomy): domain Eukaryota; kingdom Metazoa; phylum Chordata; class Actinopteri; order Semionotiformes; family Lepisosteidae; genus Atractosteus; species Atractosteus spatula. Next base: position 19,068,059 of record NC_142719.1, read on the forward strand.
ACTCCGGTATAACGTGAGAAATGGAATACCGGTGTGTATTTTTCCTTGTGATATTTTAAGCTCTAGTTGAATGATAGGTGTCGCATTTTAAATCATTTTCGTAGTTAGAAATTATGAAACGCCCTGTTAAAAGCAAGGAAGTTTTTATGCCCGTTGAAGTAAAACAAAATGCCTGACAAAGTATGGCTTGGACAGATTCCAAGTGCTTGTACAAATGTGCTAAAGAAATTATACTTTGAGTATACAGCTTGTCCAAAGTCATCCATTATTAATACTATTAGTAATATCTTCGGTAAAGGCTTTGATGCATAAATATTTCTGATAAAGGTAGGTTGTGTACTTTTGTCCAACTGAGCAATCTTGCTTTCATAAAATATACCAACATTTTAATGACTGAAGATTAACATGCTGTAATACACTGTTCAAAATTAAAGGCTCAAATGCTGTACATGAGAGGTTAAGCTCCCCCTGGCGGTTTTACAAGGTGACGCCGGATAGTTTCCGGCAGAGCGTCAAATGACGCGCGATTAACCGCGTGACACTGCGTGATACCGCGACACGCCCACCGGGGTATGCCGCAAAATAACGCACCCATTTTGAATGGCTGCATCTGTACAAGAAACTCCAGATAATCTCTCTATCCTTACAAGATAAAGCAACACTCCTGAGTGCTGGCTTTGGCAACAAACAGTACTTGTCAGTTTTGTCCTGTGATCTGTACACTATATTAATGATACATATATCTAATATCTGGGTACGATAACTAAAAAATTAGATGCACTGTATATGAGTTTGACCTGATATTTCAGGAATGGGTACTGCACACTGGCAAATGTTTGCTGCCAGTACACAGGGTTGTTTTTTGTGTAACCCATTTAACACCCGAATCGGCTTTTTAATAGGTTGGTATGAACAAAAAAAGGAGGTCGTGTGAACAGGCCAGCGAGAAAGAGGAAACCCAGGATACCCGAGAGGTAGGCCGAGTCGCCCTTCTTGAAGACGTTGTAGGCGATCTTTTTGGTGGTGGCGGACTCGTTGGCGTAGCCGTCGAACCTCCGCAGGGGATCCTGCTGGTTGATCCGGCCCACCAGCAGCCCCGGCTCGCCTGCAATGACACACAGCCGTTGGCACCTCCGGCCGGTCGGCCCGAAAAGCCCAGCGCTCGGATGAGAGGGACGGGCAGCGGCTGTCTCACCCGGCCTGCAGGACACGCACAGCCCGCTGCGGTCCCGAATGAGCTCCATGGTCTCCTCGTTGACCTTCACCAGCCGAATGGGGTACACGTTGGGCAGGATCCGACTGTTAAACCCACACGCCCCCACCTGGGAGCACAACACACAGGAGGAGCAAGTGGATTATCAGAATGGGTGTGAGTTTCTAAAAAGCCTAGACTAAATTCTTGATGGGGCAAACCCCTGGCAGATGACCTAATGTAGGTATGTGCAGAATATTACTGCAAAGCATCAAAAACAAACTATAAATATAATCAGGAAGAAACTTGAAGAGCATACTTATGAGAAAATCTTAGGCGTTTAAGTTCATGGATTGTTTTTATCTTCCATGCAATTTTGAAGAGATGAAAAAGGGCCAACAATATTAGGAGATTCAGCTAGCAGTGTGGAATTGAAATCAAGGGATATTATGCCGAAACTGTTTAATGCACCGCTGGAAGACCTCATTTCAATTACTGGGTGCAATTTTAGTCACAAAGATTCATAAACCAAAGAGATCAGAGCTCTAGTAGAATCAATCCAGAAAAGAGTAAATAGATGCATTAGCAGTTTTAGAGGAAGGTCCTGCTCTGATAGGTATGAAGAAATGAATCTTTTAAATCTTTAAACAGAGAAGACTACAAAAGGACCCAATTTAAGATTCCAATAAGGATGTGCATTTAAAATTGAAAACAGGAGGTTCCTCTTTACACAAAGGGTTGTGGGAGACTGCAACATGCCATTCAGCCATGCTGTCCAAGACGATGCCCTGGTTTCCTTCAGGAAACATCTGGATGAGATCCATTAACTGGATCAATTAAATATAGAAAATACACACAAAAGAGCTAGACAGTCCTAATAGGCTCCTCTCGTTTATAACCGCTAGTACGTTCCTATGTTCCCTGAAATCAACACTCAATTTAGCACTGATGCTGCTTAATGTCTTAATTCATGGCCTCATTATAGTTACTTGATCATCTAGCAAAGTAAACAAGCTCCACAAAGAAAGCTTCCACCCACCGGCATGTTTCTATTTTCCCAAATTTACTAAACCCAAGCCACAATCTGACCTGGGATGTTTTACAAGCTCTGAACTACCAGGCCCGTCTTGAACCAGAACAGCTCCACTGTCCTCACCTTGCCATCCATGTTGGCGATGCTGCAGTTGCATTCGGTTGCGCCGTAGAACTCGCCCACCTGCTTGATGTTAAAGCGCTGGGTGAAGGCCTCCCACACGCTGGGCCGCAGGCCGTTGCCCACCGCCAGCCGCACCCGATGCTGCCTCTCCACCTCCCGGCTGGGCTGGCTTAAGAGGTACCTGCAGATCTCCCCGATATACTGCACTACCTATCGTGGAAGAACACAGCATCCGGGCCGTATAAGTTAACTAGCGCACAGAGCCCTCCCGTCCATGCTGGATTGATCCATGACAAATTTCTCCTCTTGCGGCGAACTCCAGGCCTGTATTATAGGGCCATCACCACCAGAGGGCACCAATGAGGCAATTCAGAGACTGCTAGTTTACCTGTTGCTGGAAACTATATGAGCGCTAACTGCATGTAATGAATGTTCACATGGTGGATTACAAGACAGTAGTTCATTGGCTGCAAGTATACAAGTGGTGTGTTAGCAGTGTTATTGTACAGTAACGTCAATAGACTGTATGCAGATTGGATAGGAGGATCGCATGCTAGTTCATGTACTGTGTTGAGGCAGGCTACTGAGTTCCTTCTGCTTTGTTCTGAACATACATAGAGGCAGGAATCTTCCTGAACCTTTACTTTTCATCTGGCTGATGTGCAGAAAGGTCCCCACTACTATGCTGTCAAGATCAAGGATCCTTGATACAGTGGGCATCTCCACTGTAAACTGGAGCAAGGCAGTTTGGCCTGAATGCGTCAGTCTCCAGAAGAAAAGGCTGGAGGCCTGCCCTGCACCAGGCTAGCAGCCCATCCAACCTGTTCTGCACAGACAGCGGGGTAAAAAATGCCAAAAGTGGTGTAAGAAAAGAAGATCGGAATGCTACAGTGAAATTCCACAGGAAGGCCACACCGTGCAGTTGTACTTGACACAGTCCTCCCAGAAGCGGCTGGCCGAGAACTTCTTTTTAATGACCACGGTGAGGCCGTTGACCAGGCACTGGCCCACTCCCATGATGTTACCTGCAGCGAAGGGGGGAGAGGAGAGGTGATCAACTCAGCAGCTTCAGGTTTAGAGCCAGATCATACAGCTCAAGCCCAACTACTGTTATAGTAAGGGGCAATACCCAGCATTCATTACTGTTGTCATTGCTGCACGCTTACAGTCTGACAAACAGACTCAGCTGTACCTGCAGAGTGGTAGAGGGGAAGGCAGTCATAGACGATGTCATCTGGCCGCATTCCAAATGAATGGTACCCAAATGCTGCAATGCGGTAATACCTGCCGCGGAAACACAGAGCAATGAGCTGTCGTGCATAAAGGTGCAAACCAGAAAGAGACATGTTGTTGTGGAAAATTACCTGGATCCAATTTAGATTAAGCAGAAGCTAAAAGCTTTAGAGGTCTGGAAGCACATTGCTGCCATCAAGGAAAAAAAAATCATGTGCCATCTCATAATTACGATAAAGTTATCTCATTATCACTAGATAGTACATTCACGCATACTTTATGTGATAATCACACAATAGCATAACTGTCATACAATGATCATCTAGAATTATCATTAGTTGAGTTTCAGTTTAAGCGGCAGAAGACAGCACAGTCCACTCTTCCTTGTTTAAGGATAAGTGTGTGTATCCTCATGCTTATAATGATTGGGTTCAAATTGTAACATTTCATTATGACTAAACCCCAGTCGAAAGTCTGTTGCTGCACATTCTGTAGCGCTGGACATTGTCACAAACCCTAAACCCACAGTTCCAGCTGAGCGATATCGGTAGGTTCTAGGTGCTATCAGTGCACAATGTAAAAGGTTGTTCATACAGTCAAATGATCATGTGTATTTCGTAATTGTGCGATAGTAAATAATGCCTTGGGACATTATCTTTTAATAATCTCATAATAATTAGATCATTTTCTCAATTATGAGACTGCACATGAAAGATCTTTTCCTTGATCATCCAACTTTGTTGTTTTTTCGGTATCTGTAGTGATCTTGGAAACTCCAAGAAAATATTCAATATTCCCAAACCCTATCATTCAAAACCTTTAACTTTAACTATGCCACATGTGAAACAATATATACAGTAGCACACTTAGTGACAACTTGTCTGTGTTTTTAAGTCAAAATCTCAGACGTTGCATGCCAGTTTCATCTTCCAAAAAAAAAGTTTTGTTTTCAAAAGATGAGAAAGTTTGCAATTGCAAACTATACAAAGACAATGCTGTACAAAACCAAGAGCCAAGTCTTACATTTAAAGATTTCTGTTGAGATGTGGAAATCCAACAGAAGATGGTTCATGACTCACAGACATACTACACCGAGCCACTAGTTATTCACATTGATGTCACCAAAAAGACCTCGACGTAAACCTCATCTCGTAGCTGCGCAACAAACTCATTAACAGAAAGATCAACTTCAACAAATTGCTCTGTGCGGAAGCAGCATACTGACTCGTTCATTGCTCTAGCTAGCAGGTTCAATATTCTGCACCAGCTGCTTGCAATCTGATAAAGCACCCTGTTAACCTAAGTGTGGAAGTGATCATCAAGAGTCAGCTATTTCTGAGTTTATATTAATAGCAAAGTTTCTCATTTGTTATTCACATGGGCATCCCTATTTTATAAAAACGGTCTTCTTTTGAAGGATTAGATTCTTTAGGGAGTGATTTTTCAAAATGTTACCTGAACCTTTCTTCAGATATCTACAGTTGGTTTCGGAAATTAATGAGAAATGGACCAAATAGGGGGACCTGTATCAGCTGAACTGAGACAAAGATCTTGTAGAAATGGACCATCACTCACCTGCTGTGAACTACAATAGCAGCTTTGGGAAGCCCAGTTGTGCCCGAGGTGTAGATATAGAAGAGACGATCTAATGAAGGAGAGAAAACGTGGAGATGACACATGTGAAGCAGACGTAACAACTGCAAATACTGTAATTATTGGGAGAGGATGGGGATATTTAATTCGTCACATGCATTATTTGTTGTCCAGGGCTGCAAATTTAATTCAAAATGCTAGGGAGTATCGTCCATAGGCCGCATATTTAAGCAAATTTGGGGAAATGTAAAAGAATGAGTAAATATGTCCCTCCAAGTCGGAATACAAAATTTCTTCAATTTGCCCGAGGCACGGATACCTAATTCAAACAATCTCTATCAAACTGAGCCACTTGTTTTCTGCCAGTTTTCTGCCTTAGATAATGTAAAGAACATTATCTAAGGGAAGAACTCCTCTTTAGAAATATTACAGACCACAGCTGTATTTAAATGATCATCCTCAAGAGACAGTAGAAGCCCAGTTTTCTTACTGTGGTAAAATGTCTGCCTTCTACTTTTGCATATCTGTAAGGGCCCTACACCACACTCGAGGCCAGTTAGTGGTGCCTGTGTTTATCCTCTGTTGCAAATGCACTCTTTTCAAGCCAAGGCTGGTTATTGTGATCAGTGCAGTGGAAAAATACATAACTCTTGTTTTTGCATCCCACTCTCCTGTGACCTAGAAGTGAAAACTGAAGGTGGACAATCTTCTTTCAACCACTGAATCTGCAGACTCCACAGTTCGACATTTTGGCATTTCCACAAACACACAGTAATACAGAAGGAGCCCAATGTGCGCGTGAAGGTTTCACAACCATGCAAAACACAAATCTGCATTACTCTGAGCAACTTCTGCAACAGGCTGTAGAGATGCATACCATCCAGACAGATGGCCTTTCTTCACGGTGTCACAATTCTCTTACACTTTCTTAAAGAATGCCTGCATGATCAGTCGTGATTGAGGCATTACGCGTGGCATACTACACAGCTGTCCACAAAGCTGACAATTTAGTGAGCATCTTTGTTTTCGCTATGTAAAATAAAAAAAAGTTTTGAGACAAGGTTGAGTTTTATTTACTGTGGATATTTAAAAATCACAGTGCTTGCAGTTCCCCCTGTGGAAGGCCAGCGCTTTAGTCTGTTTTCACCGCTACACAGACCCCATGCTACTTGTGACTCAGAGACAGAATGCCTATCTAACGGGGCGAAAGGTTTTTCCAGCGCTCTCAAGCGGCTTCTTGCCACCTCAGGCACTTCTCCAAAAACCTTCGGACTTCACAGGCTTTTCTGAATAGGAGGCAGTAGAGGACTCGCGAGCTGTAAGGCAGATCGCAAAATTTACTGTGGGAATTTCTCCTTGCAAAGAAAAGATGCCAATAAAAAGTAACCCGCAGGAACTGCAGAAGGAACACAAAAACGATAGAAACAAGGCCCAGGTGATACACAGCCGACATACGAAACACTTGGAAGTGAATACTGTATGTATTTTAAGTCTGGCGTTTTGCGTTTCAAAATTCAGCATTGCCTCTGCTGGCCAGTTCTTTGTAGTAGCGTAGGACAGGGTTTCCCAATCCTGGTGATGGATTGACCCGATTGATTTTACTAACGAAATGCAGTAGTTATAAGGCAGCCACCAACATGTCTAAGAGCTCAACACAAACAGTTCACATTATCAGGCCTAGAACTAAAGAGAGAATTTTCTAAGTATAAAAAAGTGCTTCTGCATGAAGTCTTACTACGAAGACAGTTTAGTTAACCGTGTGCTTTGCTGTAGCGTTTATCGTCACGCACAGAAGTGCGCTGCCCACTTGAGTGACAGATGGGCGCTATTGTGCACCAGCTGCCACACGACACAGCAGAACAGATGAAATTGCGTCCCTTGCTGAACTGAAGCTGAATTTAAGAAAGCCAGACTGCAAACTCATAGTGGTATTTAGCAAGAACTTTGGGGTTAATAAACATTTATTTGGTCCAAACGAAAAAGCACCACCTTCCAACACCATTTGCCTTAGACATCTCCAAACCTGGTACTGACTAGGCTCTACCTTGCTCTGCTGCCAAAACCCATTGAAATGAGAATACAAGGGTGATCCATAAAACCCACTGGACTCTGGCTCTCCAGAACCAGACCGGGTCTCTTTCCTGTACAGCTTGCCCTGCAATATTTAAGCTTTGAGAAGTCAACTGATTCAGAAATGAAACCCAGCTTTTAATGCTAAATGAGCTACAGTGCAAGACAAAGTTACCCAACAATACGGTGTTAAAGGTGATCACTCTAAGATCCTGATATGTGAACGCAGGGATGGGTCAGTCCTATTTTGTCCTTTTACTAAGCAGTTAGTTGGCCAATGTTCCAGCCGAGAAAGGAAGAGTGTGTAATTATAATCGGGTTACATCATGAGATTTTTTTTCTTGTGAGAAGCAGGGTGGTAAAGGATAAGAATAATTTGGGAAAACAAAGGTGAAAATAATTACACATTTTTAAAAACTATTGATACCGACACACTTTGATTTTATTTTTCTGTACGAGAGGTTTATAATACATACATTATGAAGTTGAAACAGATTCACCGATAGTCTGGGTTTTTGAGGTTAAAATTGACATTTTTTGAAAAGCTTTGATGACAGCTTTAAAACTTTCAATAGCTTTATTTTAGTTTATCCAGCTTCAAAATAGTCAGAGTATTTGAAAGTACATGTCCTGAAACTTACGATGGAATTTGAGAATTTGCCAAGAGTTACGAAACGTTTGCAAGAAGTGGGTCCTTGCTGTAGCATGAATTTATTTTAATCAGTCATTAAACTCAACTTAACTAAGCTCCACAACAGCTGCCCACTGTGGTCAAGTTCAGCTACTGGCCCTGTTGCCTGAATGGACTTTCAGCTCAAAAGGATGTTAAGCACAAAAAGATAAGAATGAACCTGTTTGGAGGATTAAGAAGGACTGTGCCTGTGTTACGACAAGGCCCTATTCCTTCCAAACCTTGAGGAGCTCCGATAGCACAAAGCTCTGTTGCCTGAATGGACTTTCAGCTCAAAAGGATGTTAAGCACAAAAAGATAAGAATGAACCTGTTTGGAGGATTAAGAAGGACAGTGCCTGCGTTACGATAAGGCCCTATTCCTTCCAAACCTTGAGGAGCTCCGATAGCACACAGCTCTGTGGTGCAGAGGGCTGTTCCGTAATTAAGCAGCTCATGTTATTGTTCCCTGGGTGAAGAGTAGGAGCCAGCGTCAATGTCGATGTGTCTGGCCACAGAGACAGAGAAAGGGAGGGTGAGGGGAGGAGCCAGGAAAAGTGGGGGAAAGGTTACATACCATACACCAGTGCAGACTCGCTTCAGGAGTAAGGGAAAGAGAGAGAACTTAGAATAGCCCATGCTACTAAGAATCTTATACACCTGCAGAAGCCTCTTACTGTACGTACTTGAAAGGGAGATTTCTAAAATATATAAATGTCAAAGAGAAGGAAAAAAAACATCCTTTTATGTAAGATAATAAAGGGTCAGGACTTTCACGATGTGACACTACAAAACAGACAACACTAGAAGTGTATTTATTTCTACCTAAATAAACTGAAGAGAACGTTTGTCCAGCATTAGATGAAACACATGATTTTAGGCACTGAACAGTAGATGGATGGTATTTACTCCCCATTTCAGAGTTAGGCACATGCTTCCAGGTTATAAAACCTGATGGGAAAACAAAATCGGATTAACGCTGTTGCGTTGTTGCATTTTGGGTACACTCCTGGTTCACATGGTCTTACATCACAGACACGCCTGGATTAGAGTAAAACACAGGCCAAAGCAAACTGCAAATGTGCAGACAGGCTGAGGCACGTATCGTGAGGCACGAGGAAGAACGTAAGAAATTAAAGGCTGCACACAAGAGGGAACTGGGTCATGCTCTATTGAGATGTGCCATTTTCTTCCTCCCAGTCCTGCTCTCTGGCTCTCTTTGGCAGTTTTGTTATTGATGCAAATAAACGATTCAGAAATCGACAGCTATGCCATTAAACAACACTAACAGCAATCTTGCAGCGGCTGGGCGTTTAAGATCTGGTCTTTCTTTTACCCGTTTTCTTTCAGATCCCAGTACGAGACTCCGAACCCTGGGAGACCCTGCTCTCTGCTCTGTTGCTCCACGACACTGGAATGATCTCCCAGCTCATGTTAGACACTGAGTCAGCCAGCACTTTCAAAAATTCGCTTTTAATCTTATAATTCTGTTCAATTCACAAATTTAAGTCGTATACATTTATCTAGTGCTTGACTTTATTGTACAGTGCCATTGAGCTGAAGTGCCAAGTGAAAAATTGCTACTGAACACATGCAATACAGGCTATTATTGTAGTACGTAAGTAAAGCACAGCAGGCCTGTGTTTAACAGCACAAGAACAAAAGACTAGTGTGATACTGTTACTCTCATTAATTAAAGCTGCACAATAGCCAAGCTGAGCTTTTCAGCACCCTCACTATCAAAGACTCACGTTCCATTGCCTTCTCCCTGAATTACAACTGGACTGGTTAACAGCTAAATACTGCGCTGATCTCTGGAACAGAGCTCTCTTGTGAAATTAAGACCACACCTGGCATAGGAATTATGGCCAAATGGTCACATTGCTTTAAGGGCTGTAACACTGCAACGTAGGACAACAGTGAAACAAAATTCTGTAGGACTTGTGATGACCTCTGAGGAGTGATTATTACAACTATAATGCAATGAAATGAATGGAAAAATTAATGAAGGCATAGATTTTAATTTCTCTTTTCTGGGTCTTGGTATGCAATCAGGACTTGTTTTACAACAGCTTGTGCATTTGTTTCTAAATCTCATTAACCGCAATCTGTTTTTGTTCTTTTCCTTTGTGTGTGAGCTACAAATGGAAAGCACGCAGAGACAAAAAAAAAAGCTCTGCATCCCCAGCTGTGTGTGAAACTCAATTCTTGCATTGGTTCTTCCAGGTATTGCACTGTCAATTTGGGCAGCCTTTTGATATTTGATTAATAAGATAAGATCTGATTAAATGAGGAACATGATTCTTCTACAGGGCACACTCTCCTATAGCTCACTTCAAGAGCAGGACAGGCCTCAATCGCTCTCTCTGTAAATGCATAATAAGATTTCACACCAATTGCGCAATGCCTGCAACTTATGCTATCTGCCATGGAAAAACCACCAGTCACAAGTCAATGTGTATATTAGTGAGACTTTCAGACTAATTTTGGCACAATAACACTCACGTAATCAAATCTGCTTAAAACCAACTTGTTTTGCTAATCTGTGCCTGTACTGTAGCTCTACAGGATCAAGAGCTGAATTCATCACTCTAGACCAGAAACAACATGACCTTCAGCGCTGGCGTCAGCTAACTTGAAGTTGAGAAGCTTATACTTTCTCTATGCTTGTCTTTAAGACAGAGATGCGTTAAAGTAAGTTGCCCTATGGAGAAAGATCCATGTTTTTCATTTCAGTTTCCAACACTACTTACTGTATATGAGTTTCATTATACAGCATCCCAAGACAAGATCCCAATTGATATAGCATATACATCTGGGTATGTAGCAGCGTTGCTGTACCAAGATGTTAGCATAGCATCAGCTCTGCTTTGCCCTGTCTTGTCTCAGTGAGGGAGAGTCAAAGTGCAGATGATGCAGACCGGATTGTCACACAGCTGTAGGTCTCAAAACAGACAAACTCAGCAATAATTCAAAAAGCATTCCTCCGGAATATTTCACAAAGATAGCATTAGGTCTCCAAATGGACAGACCCTGGCAGGGAATGACACTAGTTCAGATGGCTAACCTATGCAAATGTCAGAAACAGTGCTTCGATGAAAAGTAACTACTGAACCAAGGTGGTCCTAGTCTAACTCACCAGAGAGGCAGGTACCTAGCATCGTGTTTAAAGTGATTGCTCAAGTAGAAGTTGGGACATGCTTCAGAAAGACTTCCAGTAGAGGCTACCCTACTGGTTGCTGTACAGAGGATTAGTGAACAAGCATAGTCGGCAGCGAGGAGACAGCTATTGTTGAAGGATTCCTTAACGCCATCGCACACTTTCAACAACAGCACCCACTGTGTTCTAGTCAAACAGTGGAGCTTCACAGAACCATGAATGGGCAGCACACAAGCCACTGATCCAAGCGTTTCTTGTCAGCCACTGTAGTGTTATTAAGGCAATTTTTCATCTCGCTGATTGCTAAGACACAGACCAAGTTATGGGAAATGAAACTCTGTTGTATACTTCCAGAAATGGCCCAAAATTCAAACACTTGCAGGTTTTGTGAAAAAAAATAAGGCAATTCATATTCTCAAAGTACTGCAAATATTGCAAATCCCTATGTAATATGTGCCACATTCCTATTCAAGCTCTTTGCTTGGCTAGTATTTTATCTGTTCCGTCACCCTTAATGAGTTATGGAACACACCTGCACTTGGCCTTCAGACAAACTAAGGGCCGATGTACAGTTTACAGCAGAGCTGTCCAATTCCTATACCAGAAGGCCATACTCCAGCAGGGTTTATACAGCTCTCCCATTCTGCAAAAGCTCCAAACAGGGCAATAATGAGCATAGAAGGTCAATGCCATTATCTGCTCTGTCTGATCCTATATTCCATGTAGGTATGGAGGTCCCCAGAGAAGAACTACTCAGACTGAAAACCAGCAACTTTGTGAGGCTTGGTCCTGGTCCTTTTGTTCCAATTGCGCCTATAATGACCAATACTAACTATTGCCAGAAACTGATCTGCGTGCTCGTTTAGGCTTTTGTTTTGGACTCAGGCCGTGTTATTGATAACACCCTCACTCACATATCATTATAAAGTGAAAGCGTGGCAGCGCTACCGGGGTAATGGAAAAAGGAGATGAAACAGCCTCTCTGGAGATGGCATGTAATGCTAACAGCCCAAGAAATAAAAACACACCTCTCATTTTTGCACGAAAACCTTGCCCAGCTGCAGAACAATTAATGCAATTTCTTGGGATTATATCTGCTATACCAATTTTATAAGACCTTAAAGCATTTCTCATACGATTTAATTCCTAAAAATTCTATTAGAAGGTGGATGCTGCAAAACTATCCAATGTATTTTTTTCCTGTAATGCAGAGAACAATAAAGATGGGAAAAGGACAGTGTCTGGGATAAGGATTTCCTGTTTCAAGGAGCATTGTCAGATTAAGAGAGTGTTCTACACTGATTCGGCCTCCCTCTCTGGTTTCAGCTAATCCTGTATTACAAGACACAAGAGGAAATCACTGTCTCAATCATGCTCTTCAATTGTGACAATTGCAACAAACTCTCCAAGTTTTTTTTTTTTACTGATGGGCACTGTCGGGACATGTATTCTTTTGTAGGATATAACCTTAGTGAAGTTATCCATTAGCCCATGGAGACAAGCCAATTTCTGATCACATCCAAGAATCACGCAATTATGTAGGAGAGCCATGCCAATTTTTCAGAAAAAGAATTTTAAGAATAGCCTCAAGAAGTGTGCCTTTTAGATTTCTAACATCTTGATTTTCTTTAAAAAAAAACGAAGCATCAGAAAACACTAATGAATACAGCCCTAAAGAAGCACATTCGTGGAAAGCCTTTGCAATAAGTCAAAAGGGAGGGTTATAATTTTCCTATTTTTGAGTAATCCACACTTCAGTTTCACTAGGCTATTCTTGACTAGGAGCAACTTCACCGGCTGAGTCTTCAATCTGGGTTTAAACCACAGGAGCAAAGTTGAACAGGAAGCTAATCTTGAAGGTGAATGAGGATGGCGTTTTCTAAATATTTTTCAGCTCAGCAAATTCTCTGCATCACATATCTAAGAGCTTACTCAGCTGTTTCCCCAAAGAGATCAGTTACAGTTTACTTTCTAAAGCATTTAAGTGCTATTCTCTCTGTTCCACATATCAAACCAAATGCCATATTTTTACCTGAAGTCCATGAATGTTTCTTTGCCACCATACTGTACATTTACAACAAAATCCAAACAATTAATGAAGCAACTGAAATGTAGGGAAAGAGCAAGAGCATAAAAAAATGGGGTGGTTTGACTATCAAGTGCTGGATGAAATCCATGTCAGCATTCTGCCTCAATTAGAGGATAAAATATTCTGCAAATGACTTGAATTTCAAGTATTGCTGACAGCCCTGCCACTGCCTTGGCACAGCAGAAGAGCAGCAGGCAGTGTCAGCAATTTGCAAAACGTGCTCCAGTTTCATTTTGAACCGTGGCTGAGCTTTCCGGGCTCACTGGAGTGTTTTAGGAGATTTCGTCACACTGTCACCTCTCTCCCAGTGTCCAGAGTCAGTGCAAAACGTACCAAGCTTCCTGACTCACTGCGCACATGCACAAGACTCACATGCACAAGGCTGAGCAGATTGGTGAAACACTTAACTGTAAAATACACTAAAATGTTGAAAGCCAGGCTGGTGCTTTAAAACAGTGTTTAGTCAATTTTGGTCTGGCTTTTCAGGAAGAAATCCTTCTCAGTGTAAACACAAACCAAAGAAGGCTACTGTAAGCACCGTCACAGCAGACCTGCTCAGTGAATGTTGACTACACACACTACTCTCGAGGTGCATGTGTGGTAGGGGCTTAAAACTTTCTCTTAGTTTCTGGGGAGCCCCTGGAGATGCCCCGAAGTCTCCAGAGCCCCGATTGAAAACCCTTGCTTTGAGAGCCTGGACATGAGTACCATGACAGCGATGTGATTTATATAAGGACAGCTGTGATGGCTGAGTGGTTAAGGCTCCTTTGGGGTTTTTCCTCATGCAGGCTCGAGCCCTGATCTGTTGCTGCTTGAAACCCTGAGGGTTTGTTCAAACAATTCATAAATGTATGTATCCATCCGTCCACCTAATTTCGAAATGCTTTATCCAATACAGAATCCAGTACGGAGGGGAGCCTGAGCCTGTTCCTACAGCTACGTGCACAAGTCATGATACACCCTCTAGGGAACACCAATCCATTACAGGACACACACACACACACACACACACACACACACACACACACACACACACACCAGGCCTATTTTCCCAAAAGCCAATTAACCTGCCAATATGTCTTTGCAACTGTGAAACCAGAGCACC